>NC_079312.1:166176357-167536865 GCF_029931775.1 Euleptes europaea
ATGGAAACAAGGGCCACCTTTTGGAGCGTCCCGGACGCCGCACGCGTCCGGCTGGCTTAGTTATGCGAGCTGCACACCTGGAGGGAGGGAGGAGAGGGGCTGGCCGCACGTGCTCCCAGGACGCTGCCCATTATTGCTTCGTGTTGATTTGGACATCAAGCGCCTCTGTGTTCGCTGGGGTTTTGTTCCCCGCCTGGATTTGCAAACCCCCCCCCTTTTTCTTTTTCTTTTTCTTTTGAAGTGGTTTCAAATTCCACCTCAGCCAGGATGGGGATTAGGGGACTCAGCCTTAACAATGCAGGTGGTTTGGTTTGCCTTCTTCCCTTCTTGCACACAGTCTTTCAGGAGAGTGCATTCAGAAAAACACAAAAGGAAACCAACAGCTAAAGGAATCGGAGGCCATTCGTGCATGGGAGGTTTTTGCCTTGGATTTGCCGCTCTCTGGATGCACTTTTCCCCCATCCGAATTCTCCAAACTCAACAGTAAGCCCCCATGCAGAGTTCTGAGAATTTGGATGGGGAAAACGTGCGTCTAAAGGTAAAGGTCGTCCCCTGTGCAAGCACCGGGTCATTCCTGACCCATGGGGTGCCGTCATATCCCGACATTTTCTAGGCAGACTTTGTTTATGGGGTGGTTTGCCGGTGCCTTCCCCAGTCATCTTCCCTTTACCCCCAGCAAGCTGGGTACTCATTTTAACAACCTCGGAAGGATGGAAGGCTGAGTCAACCTTGAGCCAGCGACCTGAAACCGACTTCCGTCGGGATCGAACTCAGGTTGTGAGCATCTAGATGTGCATCTAGAGTGGCAAATCCAAGGCAAAACCTCCCATGCCGTAAATGGCCGTAAAGAACAAAAACACGTGCAAGAAAATGGCTTGGTGTGAGTTTGCACATTGGTGTTTTATGATTCACTCCATCCTAGCCAACCCACCCACACGCAGGAGATTAGGGTTTCTGGGACAGTCAAGAAAACAGGTTTCTCTCCTTAACAACCGCCACTTCTCACAATTAAGTGGTAAGAAAAGACGCACCTCAGCTCCAATGCTTTAATTATATCTTTACCCAGCACATTCTAGTGCTGTAAGATGTAGTGTTCAAAGCTAGCTGCTGATGCCCTTGATGGGAGCTTTAAGGAAAGTTCAGGCATATTCGGGGCCTGAGTTCAAGGGCCGTGATAGCTGAATGGAACCTCCATGTTGAGAGGCAATAGATCCTTTTGACAGCAAATGTTGGGGATAGAAGCCTCTGTCTTATCCTATTTATGCACTTTCCATAGGCCTCTAGCATGCCACAGATGGCAATAGAATGCTAGTCTGGGGGGGAATTTTGGTCTGATCTATGAAGGTTGGAGCATTATGTCACATTTGCCCAGGGGCTGTTGCTAAAAGTCATCTCAGTGGTAATTGGTTCACCTCTGTACCATCATATTTTGAAGCACACCCCCCCCCCCCAAAAAAACCTCCAACCCTAAGGGGTCACAAAGTAGGAGAATGTGGGACAGGAGCTGACATAATTTTACTGTTTGGAAACATGAATTGAAAGGGGGGAAAAGATACACACTCTTACACTGGAGCAGCACAACAAAATTGTGCAGTTGCTTTGGCGGTTGCATCACAGGAGATAATCAATAGATAGGGAGGGGCCGTGGCTCAGTGGTAGAGCATCTGCTTGGCATGCAGAACGTCCCAGGTTCAATCCCCGGCATCTCCAGTTAAAGAGACTAGGCACATAGGTGATGTGAAAGACCTCTGCCTGAGACCCTGGAGAGCCGCTGCCTGTCTGAGAAAATACTGACTTTGATGGACCAAGGGTCTGATTCAGTATAAGGCAGCTTCATGTGTGTTCATGCGATACCTGTGACACTTGCATAACCATATTCCACATAGCGCTCCGATCAGCAATAAATGCACTCCTCCCAGGAAAGAAGAATATTTCCCCACATATTCAAAAATATTACAGCTTGACTCCTGGGAAAATTCACTGTCTTTGCAACAGCAGTGCAGCCCCAAGAGAAGTCTTGTGCACGCTGGGTGCAATGAATGAGAAGAACAAATGTGCGTTCAGTCCACAAAGCTCCGGCGGTTTCGCAAAACCCTAAGAGAATCAGAAGCCTTGTTTGTTTGTTTGGTACATGTTTATCCTGCCCTTCCTTCCAGTTGCTCAGGGCAGTGTACATGATTCTCTCCTCCCATTTAGGTGAGGGGCTGTGACTCAGTGGCAGAGCATCTGCTCGCCATGCTGAAGGTCCCAGGTTCAATCCCCGGCATCTCCAGTTAAAGGGACTAGGCAAATAGGTGATGTGAAAAACCTCTGCCTGAGACCCTGGAGAGCCGCTGCCGGTCAGAGTAGACAGTACTGACTTTGATGGACCGAGGGTCTGATTCAGTATAAGGCAGCTTCATGTGTTCGTGCCGAGAGAGAATGACTAGCCCAAGGTGGGCCAGTACTTTTCATGGCAAGTGGGGACTTGACGAAACAGAATGGGGGGAAAGACCCAACCTGGATTGGACACCCAAAAGGCTGGGTGAAACAAGACCTAAATAAAACAATGAAATATATTTATTATAAAGCGCTTATGCAAATATTAAAAACAAGCCCATGTGGCAACAGATACAAGGTTGATAATTAAAACCACATATGCCAAATTTGTTTTGGCCCTCAGGCCTTCCTCAGTGGTCTAATACAACAAATTTTGCACACGTAAAATTTCAAATACAAATATAATCATTTAGTTATCAACTTTTGGTTGATAATGAGATGCGCCCTCTGATCGTTATGCCAGCCCTGTCCAGAAAGAATTAGTTTAACTACACTCCTTCGAGGTGTGCTTACATTTCTAAGTATAGTTTAGCAACACTCACTTGAATTACATCTTGTAATACATACCTGGGCTGACACTACATGATTATATTTGTATTTGAAATTTTATGTGTGCAAAATTTGTTGTATTCGACCCCTGAGGAAGGCCTGAAGGCCGAAATGCGTCCAGCACGTGGTTTTAATTATCAGCCCTGTATCTGTTGCCATATGGGCTTGTTTTTAATTTATGAATAAGCGCTTTATAATAAATATATTTCATTGTTTTATTTAAATGGGGGCTTGAACCCGTCTCTTCCAGGGCCCAGTCCAACAGTTTAACTCAGGGGTGGGGAACCTTTTTTCTGCCAAGGGCAATTTGGATATTTGTAACATCATTCACAGGCCATACAAAATTATCAACTAAAAAATTAGCCTGCTATATTTGGTCAAACATTTAGCCAAGAGGCACAACCGGAGACGGCTCCGAGTGTCTGCCACGTAGAGCGACTCGCTTTTTAGCTCTGCCGTTCCCAGCTGGGCCCGAGAGATTCAGGCAGGGCAGCAAACACAAGACACAATTTGTTGGGCGGTCTTAGCAGCTCCATAGCTAATGACTCTTCTGCAAGGGGGAAAAATGGTTCCTTTTCTCAGCAAAACAAATTCACATCCGCCTTGAATAGAGGCTATTCCTGTCCGCGGGAGGCGGCGGATCACCAGTCTTAGATCCTTCTGAGCTAGAGATCTGCCAGGACCCACAAAGGGCCAGACCAAATGATTTCACGGGCTTTATATAGCCCTCGGGCCTGACGTTCCCCACCCCTGGTTTACCCAGTGCACCAGAATATCTGGTATCACGCAGAAACAGGTTCAGCCAAAGAGCCTCTTTGACAGCCAGTCAGAAGCCAGCAGAAAAGTTGCCCTACCCTGAAGAAAATATTATGAAGTGTAGGAAGCTCCTGTGCGGATACCATATCAGAGAGGAGCAAGGAGCGTGTCCAATCTGGGGGGCAGGGGGAAGGAATCCCACTGCACAAACAAGTTAAAGATCTTTCCTTATTTACTGAATTTTCTTTGACCGGGGGGGGGGGACCCTGAGCTTCCATCCAAGACCTCCCTCTAATCTAATTAACATGTTATGCTCTGACGTCCTTTGTTAGAAGAGCTACAGACCCAAGCAGGTTCCTACTACCTGTATAGAAGAAGAAGAGTTGGTACTTATACCCTGCTTTTCTCTACCTTTTAAGGAGAATCAAACTGGCTTACAATCACCTCCCCTTCTTCTCCCCACAACGGACACCATGTGAAGTAGGTGAGGCTGAGAGAGCTCTAAGAGAACTGTGACTAGCCCAAAGTCACTCAGCTGGCTTCATGTGGAGGAGTAGGGAAACCAACCTGCTCCACCAGATTATAGTCCGCCGCTCTTAACCACTACACCATGCTGGCTCTCAAGGATTGAAATACTTCCTGCTTCCTCTGAGCTCTTTCTGAGCAGAAGTAAATCTTGGATTTCTCTCCCCCCCCCCTTCCTTTCAGATTGCTCCGTTTTTTATGTTGTTGTTCTTAAAATGTTTTTTTAGGTGGCAATTGGGTTGGGGGGGATTTTCTCTCACAGTAAGCACTATAAGTAAGCCAATTACAAAGCAGCATTTAAAGGGGAGGGGCCTGATTTGAGCTTGGAGATTCCCAACAGGAAAGTCTGGGTCCAGCGAGCAACGAACCTCAGGTAAAACTCCCAGGCATAAATGACCTAGGGTTCAAAACCCTGCTTCTACCCTGGAAGCTCACTAGGTGACCTTGGGCCTGTCACAACTCTCACCCAGACCTACCTTGTGGGGCTATTGTTGTGAGAAAATGGAGGAGGGGAGAAAGCTGCTTTGAGTCCCAACTGGGGAGAAAACAAGTTTATAAATGAATAAACACAACACACCTAACCAACTCAGTATGGTCTTCTTTGTCTAGCAGTGGCTCTTCACTTACTATCTGATCCTTTTTTAGCTGGAGACTGAACCTGGGACCTTCAGCGTGCAAAACATTTACTCAACAGCCTTCCCCCCCAATAATTGGGTTGACACCTTTATTTCAGCCCAGGGTTCCTGTGCATTCGATGGATTCACGGCAAGCAGGAATTTAGCATGTGAGGCTTTTCCATGTTCGCAGAAGCGGTGTTAGGAAAAGCTTCATTTGCTGGATTCCTCTTTGTCAAGCAGCTGCTAAAAGCACAGCCAGTTACAAAAAAGAGAGCCATAACCCTCTTCGATGTGACATCATGCATGAACAATCCCCACCCCACCAGCATAGTTTTCACACCTCCTGGAATAATTTTTTTTTAAGGGAGAATGTGCACATGTTCAGCTGTATGTCACCACAGTGGTGCAATACAGTATACGTGGCATCAACACTTCGGCCCTGAGAAAATAAGTTTGGGTGTATGAACAAACACTCATTTGTTGAGGATCCTGGGAGGTGCACACCTGCTTGAAGCTCGGCTTTCCCTGTTTCTCAGGCCCCACACCCATCTTGCCTGTGTCTGCTGAAGTCCTTGTAATTCTAATCCAAAGTCTGTAAAGCGACATCTTGAATTATTTTATTTTACAAAACTTTTCTGCCCTCATAATGGCCACCAAGGCAGCTAACAAATTAAAACATAATCGTGTGTGTAAAGTGCTGTCAAGTTGCAGCCAATTTATGGCAACCCCAGCAAGGAGCTTTCAAGGCAAGTGGGAAGCAGAGGTGGTTTGCCATTGCCTTCCTCTGCAGAGTCTTCCTTGGTGGTCTCCCTTCCAAGCACTGACCCTGCTTAGCTTCCGAGATCTGATGAGATCGGGCTGTACATCTTAAAAACCATTAAAACTGACAAAAAAACATCATTAAAACCAGAGCTAAAATACATAAAGAAACATAAAAGAAACAAGTGAAACATTGGGCACGAAGGGAGAGATCAGTGAGGGAACTCCAACCAAAACAAAAAACCTGATTCTCCAACCTGCTGGCAGAAGATGGCAACAGAAGGGGACAGATAAGTCTCCCTGGAGAATCAGGCTAACTCCTGCTTATGGGTAAATGAAGATAGAAACTTTTATCTTACACAGAACTCTTGTTCCAAAGAAATGAAGCCCCTGGCATTTCTGTTTTGCTCAACAAAGAGTGCTGTGTAACCTGAGTGCTTGCATTCTCTCATACCAACATAACTTGGCCTAATATGAAAACCCTAGCTCACCTATTTTGTTTGAGAGTTTACAGTAACTCTTTCGCTCCAGTCTCGGAGAAGGCACCGGCTTGGGACGGGTTTCCACTTGGGCAGGAGAGCACAGGGACCCGGCGTGGGACAGGCTTAGGGGAAGGGTGTGGAAACCTCCAATGTGGTGCAGCAGGCTTGGGCAAGATGAGGCCTGTGGGGTGGAATGGGGTGGGGGCAGGGTGTGGAAAGCTTTTCGCAACGGCGCTGGTGGGATGTGTAATGTTCTGCACTACCATAGGGAGTTTTGTGTCTTAGGAAGAGAGTTATTCCATCCCACCTTTCCCTCCCAAAGGGGAAGGGCAGGGCTCAGTGGCAGAACACCTAGGTCCCAGGTCCAATCCCCGGTTGGGCTAAGGCGGTAGGTGACATGGAAGACCTCCACCTGGGACTGTGGAGAGAGGCTGCCTGTCAAAGCAGGCAATGCTAGCTTTGATAGACCAAGATTCAGTTGAAGGCAGCTTCACGTGTGTTTGTGAAAAGGTTGCTAACAACAAATAATATTAGTATGCAATAAAAAAGCCATCTAAATCACAGAGCAACTGCGACCAAATCAAATTCTGATTAACTAAGAAGAAGAACAGTTGGTTTTTATATGTCGACTTTCTCTACCACTTAAGGGAGAATCAAACCGGCTTACAATCACCTTCCCTGCCCCTCCCCAGGAGGGGAAGGGAAGGGAACAGACACCCTGGGAGGTAAGTGGGGCTGAGAGAGCTCTAAAAGAGCTGTGACTAGCCCAAGGTCACCCAGAAGGCTTCATGTGTAGGAGTAGGGAAACCAACCCAGTTCACCAGATTAGCATCCACCACTCATGGAGGAGCGGGGAATCAAACCCAGTTCTCCAGATTAGAGTCCACCGCTCCAAACCACCACTCTTAACCACTACACCAGCAGGTCTTTCTCTGGTATGAGAATTCTGTGATAGGGTTACCCCAATGAAGGAGGCTCCACATGGAACCCAAATATTTATTTATTTACTATTCATTTATAACCTGCCTTTTCCCCAAATATGGGCCCAAACTAGCTCACATTGTTGTCACTCCATTTTATCCTCACAACAGCCCTGTGAGGTAGGTTAAACCAAGAGTGTGTGACTGGCCTAAGGTCACCCAGCATGCCTCTATGGCTGAATGGGGATTCAAACCTGGGTCTCCCAGATCAAAGCCACACACTGTAGCCACTAAACCACACTGGCTTTCAAGAAAAGATTTCCGGTGCAATTGTATGTAGTGTTGTGTGTGTGTAAAGTGCCGTTAAGTCACAGCTGATTTATAGTGACCCCTTTTGGGGGGTTTTCATGGCAAGAGACTAACAGAGATGGTTTGCCAGTGCCTTCCTCTGCACAGCAACCCTGTTATTCCTTAGTGGTCTCCCATCCAAATACTAACCAGGGCTGACCCTGCTTAGCTTCTGAGATCTGATGAGATCAGGCTGGCCTGGGCCATGCAGTGTTACTCCTGTCTAAATCCATGGGAGGGAGGAACATTAATAATTTGAGATATGCCGATGACACTACATTATTGGAAGAAAATAGTGAAGATTTGAAACACTACTGCTGAAAGTTAAAAGAGAAAGTGCCAAAGCAGGACTACAGCTGAACATCAAGAAAACAAAAGTAATGACTACAGGAGAATTACACAAGGTTGACAATGAGGAAATTGAAATTGTTCAAGACTTTCTATTCCTTGGCTCCACCATCAACCAAAAGGGAGACTGCAGCCAAGAAATCAGAAGGAGATTGAGACTGAGAAGGGCAGTCATGAAGGAGCTAGAAAATATTTTGAAGTGTAAGGATGTGTCACTGGCCACCAAGACTAGATTAATTCATGCCATCGTATTCCCTATTACTATGTATGGGTGTGAAAGCTGGACAGTGAAGAAAGCTGATAGGAAGAAAATAGATTTCTCTGAAATGTGGTGTTGGAGGAGAGTGTTACGGATTCCGGGGACTGCCAAAAAAACAAATCAGTGGGTTCTAGATCAAATCAAGCCTGAACTGACCCTAGAAGTTAAAATGACTAAACTGAGGCTATTGTATTTTGGTCACATCATGAGACGACAAGAGTCACTGGAAAAGACAGTCATGCTAGGAAAAGTTGAGGGCAGCAGGAAAAGAGGAAGACCCAACAAGAGATGGATTGACTCAATAAAGGAAGCCACAGCCTTCAGTTTGCAAGATCTGAGCAAGGCTGGACATTTTGGAGGACTTTCATTCATAGGGTCGCCATGAGTCGGAAGCGACTTGACGGCACTTAACACACACACAACTCGGCAAAGGAGCGGCCTTTGAATTTCCTTGGCAGACTGTTTCTCTGAGCAAGGTTCCTCATGACAATCTTAATGGTAGTGAATGCCTTCTCAGCTCAGAATTAGCTCAATATTCATGAGCTTTCTTAGTCATTTGGGGGAAAGCTCCTCTGTTTTCCAGCAGTTCTTTCCCAGCTCATTACACTGGTGCATGCACATTGAAGGCATTCATATGATTGTATTGCATGGTAGGAACTGTAGCCTGTAGCCTCAGGCAAGCTTACTAGGGAATAATCCCCACTAAATTCAATGAGGTTTACTGCTGAGTATTGATCTCGTCAGATCTCTCTCGGAAGCTAAGCAGGGTTAGTACTTGGATGGGAGGCCCCCAAAGAAGTCCAGGGTTGCTATACAGAGGCAGGCAATGGCAAACCATTTTCAAGTCTTTTGCCTTGAAAACCCTACGGGGTCACCATAATTGGGCTATGAGCTGATGGCATGTTCCACCACCATGGTGAGAGCCAGCATGTTGTAGTGGTTAAGAGCAGTGGTTTGGAGCGGTAGACTCTTATCTGGAGAACCAGGTTTGATTCCTCACCCCTCCACATGAGCAGCAGAGGTTAATCTGGTGAACTGGATTTGTTTCCCTCCACATGAAGCCAGCTGGGTGACCTTGGGCTAGTCACAGCTCTTATAGCGCTCTCTCAGCCCCACCTACCTCACAGGGTGTCTGTTGTGGGGAAGGGAAGGTGATTGTAAGCCAGTTTGATTCTGCCTTAAGTGGTAGAGAAAGTCGGCATATAAAAACCAACTCTTCTTCTTCCTCCTCTTCATGCTTAGGATTCCTCTGGTAGTTTAGTTTCCTCTGTGCTGCGCCTCATCCCTCACCAGCAGCCACAGTGGAGAGGCGTTTGGAAATTCAAACGCCTCCCTCACCCAACAAAGAAATCCATTTTATATTATTGTTTCCCTGTCCAGGAATAAAAGAAAGTTCTAGATCTGGATGGGAAATAATCACATAAAATATGTGCAAGAAACCATCAAGGGAACAGAGAAAATGCCCACCAAGCAAAAAGGCTGGTTGGCTGGGTGGTTTGGTCACGTCATCTGCAGCAACCAGCGAGAGCTTCATTAAGCAAAAAGAAAAGGCTGAGTTTACAGGAAATTCAGTGCACGTGGCGGCAACAAAGCTGGATTTGGGTGGATGGTAATGCTGAATGCACAGGATCTGGCATTCCAAGTGGAGAACCTCTGGGAAGTGGTGCTCAGTTCATAACACATCTGAACATGATGAGTCAGACAAATTCATATAGCAAACCAGATCGTTATGAACTTAAGCAATATAAAAATGCTTAGTGATATTTAAAGCTCTATACAGCATGGGGTCAGTACAGTTGAAGAAGAAGAAGAAGAAGAAGAGTTGGTTTTTATATGCCGATTTTCTCTACCACTCAAGGAAGAATCAAACCGGCTTACAAGCACCTTCCCTTCCCCTCCCCACAACAGACACCCTGTGAAGAAGGTGAGGCTGAGAGAGTGTGACTAGTCCAAGATCACCCAGCTGGCTTCATGTGGAGGAATCAAACCCGGTTCTCCAGATCAGAGTCCACCGCTCCAAACCACCGCTCTTAACCACCGCTCTTAACCGCTACACCACACTGGCTCCCCACCTTCTCCCATGTCTTCTCCCCACCTTCTCCCCAACCTACCCATCCACTCAGGTCATCTTCACAGGCCCTGCTTCGGGTGCTCCTGCCATCTGACCAGTGGCAAAACAAGAAAGGGCCTTCTCAGCTGTGGCACCAAAACTTTGGAACTCCCGCCCCAGGGTGATTTGTCTGTCTCCCTCTATTGCTGTCTTCCAGCAGCAGGGTAGACTTTTTTGGGGGTGATGTTTAGCATTCCTTCACTAACTCTTATTAGCTCTTCCTCCCTTTGTGTATTTATATGTTTTATTTAAGCATTTTCAATATAGAAATGTTTTAAATAAATAAACAAAGGCAATGGGAAAAGTTCATAGGGGACAAGACTCTTCCTTAGGCATTCAGAATACAGACCCATAAAGAATCTCACAGGAAATCAGCACCGGAAGCAAACAGGGAGCCCAGTGAAGGAAATGCAACCCCACTCTTTTCGGTTCTCAGCAAACCATGCCAAATATTGTATTTGTTTGTTTGTTTGTTAGATTTAGTGGGGATCTGCAGCATTCTGTACTGGGTATAGCTTCTGATCACTCTTCAAGGGCGGTCCCACACAAAGTACATTATAGTAGTCCATCCCTGGTGTTCCAGGACGATCCTAGTCCTCCAGGAAAAGGTGCAGTCGATATGCCAAAAGTAACTGATAAAAAGCACTCCTCTCACACAGAATCATATCCAGGAGTACTCTTATACAGGTTTATATGTTTACATGTAGCCTGGAAGACACACTTCATTTCCCCATAGAAGGATAAAATTGGGTAAAGCCATGTGAAGATATCCCAGAGTGGTCCTCTGCTCCTATATAGGGAAAGAATCCTATTCATTGTGATGGACAGAGGCATTGTGGGAGGAGGGGGAAGAGTATTCTACTTAGTAATAGTCACACAAACTGTTCAAAAATATTAGAATTCTTCTTAAGGGAGTTCTCAATTTTCTTTGCCCTTCACTCTGTCCCGTCTCAGATAGGGTTGCCAACTGCCAGGTAGTAGCAGGAGATCTCCTGCTAATTCAACTGATCTCCAGCCGATAGAGATCAGATCACCTGGAGAAAAATGGCCGCTTTGGCAATTGAACTCTATGGCATTGAAGTCCCTCCCCTCCCCAAATCCCTCCCTCTTTAGGCTCGGCCCCCCAAATCTCCCTCCAGTTGCGAAGAGGGACCTGGCAACCCTACTCTCAGATAAGGTTGTCACCAGACAGTGCCATTAACAACAGACAGAAACCGACAGATAAAGCTTTCCCTGCAATGGCCGTGCATCAATACGAATAATTTAATGTTCTGATTTCTGCCTGGTACGAAAGGAACATACCACCACCACCACCACCACAATGAAGGCGGCAAACTGATTTCTTAAGTCAGTTTTTGAGACGGATGTGTCTTCTGGAGGCGGCTTCCCCCTCTCAATATTCATCTCGAATATTCAAGTCTTGTAAAAGCTCCCCCTTATGGTGAAAAAAAATTCACTAGAGCTCCAAGATTTGGCAATTGGTTCTTTCCCCATGTGGCATCCCCAACATGGCATAGGAACACTGAGGTGGGAAAAGTCAACTTGTAGTGACTCATCCACTTCCAATGCAATCCTGTGAACCAGCCTCTACCGAGAGCAGAAACACGAACACAAACGCGTATAATGATTCTATGATTCTATGTATAAGGTTTATTATGCCTGGGAACGACATACCCTCTGACGTGAACATGACACTTGGTGAGGGGGTCTCAGCAAAGGCTGGATCAGTTCAGAGAGGTTCTGCTAGGAAATTTACCATCGCTTTTTTTTTTAATCGAGAGAATGCTTCAACCGTATCAATATAGCAAGCTGCCGAATGCCTTTCACAACTACCAAGGCGTCAAATCGTGCACCAAGATGGGTGAGGACATGCTTACAAAAGCAACCTTTAATTGCGATGCTCACAGCCTCCTCCCAGGATAAATACAGACTAACACCCAGGTAGTCCTTCTCCTGCAAAAAAAAAATAGCTACGCACCATGATTTTAATACCAGAGGGAGAAACGTCATTCCTGCACCATACAGTAAAACTTTTCTTTCTGGCATATGGCGTCCCATCTAGGAAAGAGCTGAACAAGAGGCATTAACAATCCAGATTGTTCATTGCCAGCACGTGCTTGTGATCAGACGAACGGCCTGGCCAGACTGGACCAAAGCCTATGCAGTTTCCATCTCTGTGACCCACAATGAATGATCACCCACATGCCTTCTAGAAACTCACAAAGAGAGAACAGTACCTACCCCCTATGGTTGTTGATTCCCTTCATTTGGTAATCATAGGCATACAGGGAGGGTTGCCAACAGCTGGGAGAAAAACTGTCCTGTCCCTTTAATAGATTTCAGAATGCAGAAGGTCCCAGGTTCAAACCCCAGCATCTCTAGTTAAAGGGACTAGGCAAGTAGGTGGTGTGAAAGACCTTTGCCTGAGACCCTGGAAAGCCACTGCCGGTCAGAGTAGACAATACTGACTTTGATGGACCAAGGTCTGCTTCAGTATAAGGCAGCTTCATGTGTTCATATGTTCACAAGATGCCATTTACTAGGTGCTGTTATTTACCTCCATGCCATGAAAAGCTTCAGCTTTCCATTTCTACTCAATGAGCCTGTATTGAAAGGACAGGGGCATTTTCTCTCTCTCAACAGATAGTTGGCAACTCTATGTACAGCTTCTGAAAGTGTGTATTCCACTCCTAGCTGTTTATAGATATGAACAGCTTTTGATAGATTTACAGCGCCGCTGTAAGCAGGGTTACAGCCTTCTAAGTCCATTGAAGTCCTTGGGCTTACAAGGGTGTAACTCCGCTTAGGGAATGGATTGCATGGTTAAGCCGCATGAAATGTGTCTGATCCCCCTTTTTAAAGGCGCCTAAGGGCAGAGCTACAAATGACGAACACATTTATTTATTTGTTTGTTCCTTTGTGCCACGTTAGCGCTTATGCTGGGTGTCAGCCTGGTTTCAGCTCCGTTTTCAGATTTCTGCCATCCACACCCTATTGCATTTGTTTGCTGGATGTCCTGTTGATTTAAATTGTCTCGCACTGTGTGATCCACCTTGATGCTCAGTGGGAAAAGTGCACTACAAGTGATGTAAATAATAGAATAGTAATAATAATAATGAATAATATCCCACATTTCCGCAATTATGGAACTCAAGGCAGAATAGATGGGGTTTCCTGGCCAGACGGGGTGGGTTCCAGGTTTTGGGAGACCCCAGATAGTGAGTTTCCAATGCACCCTCCCTTCCTCTGCCCACCACCAGATCCTGTTTGCACCCTCATTCCCTTCCATTCATCCTCAGTTCTCACACCTGCCTGGGTATCCTTCCCCTGCCTGCTTGCAAGACCGCCCACTGCCCATGCTCACAGCTTAGGGTTGCCAGCCTCCAGGTACTAGCTGGAGATCTCCTGTTATTACAACTGATCTCCTGCCAATAAAGATCAGTTCCCCTGGGGAAAATGGTGGCTTTGGCAAGTGGACTCTATGGCACTGAAGTCCCTCCCCTCCCCCAAACTCCGCCTTCCTCATGCTCCGCTCCAAAAATCTCCAGGTATTTCCCAACCCAGAGTTGGCAATCTGCGCTGCCTGTAATCCTTTCCCGGGTGGCACTGGGAACTACGTGCAGCTGGGAGCACAGGTGGTAAAGAACCAGCAAATGAGAGGATTGACTGCAGCGCGCTCTTCTAGAAGTCCTGGGCCCCTGGGCCAGGGCAGCTGCCCCACCTCAAGGTATGCTGGCACCGGCCCTGCTGGGAGATCTCCCATCTAGCCATCAGAAGAAACCAGCTGGGTGAGTTGATAACAGGAGTTTCTCCCCATTAATTCAGAACTTTGGGACCAAAACACACATGCACCCTTGCAAGAAGAAAAGATGGGCCCTTTCCAGCGACCGCAATTTGAATTTACAGGTTGTATAACCCCCCTGCATCATTGTCACGGGCCAGAAACACCTTATAGCTGACCATACAGCAGACAGGACATCTAATTGATTTGTATCTTTGCCAAACTGGATTTCTCGTTTGTAAAGACATCAGTGGAGGGGTGAAGCTACTCACCTTGCTGAGTTCTCAAGTATCGATTGTGTTGCAGGACAGGGAAACCAGATTATCAATGCACATACTGATTACTTTCTTTGTAAAAGAGAGAGGTTCTTCTGGGGCTTAAGCCTGCCTAAGAGTCAGTCTGTCTGACATAGAATCGCTGCTACCCAGATACATCGCTGCAGACTGGGACCATTCAAGCAAATGTATTCTGCCTCCACTCGCCATGACTGTCCCCACGTATTCCAATGGAGCAATCTGCCTAGACTGGATTTCTATATTTTTAATAACAAAGACCCATGGGGCATGTAGCTTTCGTGGGTCAGGGCCTACTTCATCAGATGCATGAAATGTTACATTCGGTTGGCGGAGAGGTTTATACGAAAAGCTGCAAACAGCAGTAAGGCATGAGGGGAGGGGAGTTGTCAGTAAAGAAGGCTCAGATACCCAGGACATCACATTGCAGAGGAAAACCAGAGCATGTCAAAAGAGTACATGATCCATTCAGGGTGCATGTAAACTATTCCCAATTGCTGATAGAATTGGCAAAGGAGGATAACTCTGAATAATGTACATGAACCTGTAAGGAGGAAAATACAAGGATAAGTACCTGTATGTTTTATGTACACTGTGCAAATCGGGACATTGTGTACACTAATCAGTGTGGCCCTGATCCAAGTCGACGCCTTCCCCTCCCACATGTTTTTGCCTTTAAATAAAAAAGATCCTTTCTTGATTAGAGGTTTCCCATCACTCATAGGCAACTGCAATGCACATTTGGTTTTCCACATTGCCTGGGGATAATTTCACATGAACCATCCCATCTCTCCCCTCTTTTCTCTCCCTTTTGGCCTCTCTGCACAAGCTCCCCACCTAGAGATTTCTTTAGTTGTCTTCTCCTGCCCCCAACCATTTATCTGCTTTTTGCTTTGCAATTCAGCACTAGAACCTCTTCTTTCTCCACCCATCAAGGTACCTCTTTCTCCTCTTTTAAGACCCCATCAGGCCCAGATGAAGACATGCTGAGGCCCACCCTGGTGATGGAAAGTGCTGTAGGGTTTTCAAGGCAAGATATGTTCAGAGGTGGTTTGCCATCGCCTGCTTCTGCTTGGCGACCCTGGACTTCCTTGGTGGTCTCCCATCCAAGTACTAACCAGGGCTGACCCTGCTAAGCTTCCAAGGTCTGATTGGGCTAGCCTGGGCCATTCTGAACATTAGAAACGGCTGTACAAACACTACTGATTAAGTATTACTTTGAGGAGATTAACAGACAACTCTCTGGAAGTGGCCATTTGGTCTTCCGGACGGAAGCTGTGAAGAAGAAAGGCTCTGATGCTGGCTCGCGCCGTTCTGTTGAATGGAAACGTCTGGATTTTGCAGTTCTGGCTTCACCGATGTTTTGTGTGTTTCTGTGGTAATATGGTTTTATTGATTTTGCCGTTGTTGTTTTTTAAACGTTGTAAATGGCTTCAAGAACTTGGCTTGAGAGTGGAAGAAAGAATGGAGCCTCTGTCTCTCTTATTGCCACTGTCGCTCTTATTGGCAGACATATAAGGAGAAACATGCAGGGACTATATCTGTGCTCAGCACTCAATATGAGGCAAAGCTAAAGCATCAGATGCATTTTAATTTAGAAAAAAGGTGAGTGATGTGTAAAACAACAGTATTATGCATGGTGTAGAGAAAGTGGACAGCAAGAAGAATTTTTTCTCTTCCTCCCATAATACTAGAACTCAAGGTCATCCTATGAAACCAGTCAGCAGACAGTTCAGGACAGACAAAAGGGAGAATTACAATGAGTAGGTGACATGTGGAACTCACTGCCACAAGATGGTCACTGGCTTAGCTGGTTTTAAAAGAGGGTCAGACACATTTATAGAGGATTGGTCTATTAGCCATATAAGCTGAACAGGACCTCCAGGTTCCATGGAACCAGACCTCGGGCTGTCGGATGCTGGGGAGTTGTCAGCAGGTAAGGGTTTGTTTGTTTGTGTGTTTGTTTTATTTAAAACATTTATTAGCCACCTATCTTGCAAACAGAGATTCAGGCAACTTACAATATAGATAAAATACATTAAAAAACATAAAAAAACCCAATGTTTAAAATCACAGTTTAGGACTACTAGTAAATTAATCAAATGCAGAACTAAATAAAACCATCTTCGACTGCCTTCTGAAAATCGAAAGTGAGGGGGCCAGTTGCACCTTCCTGGGGAGGTTGTTCCATGATTTTGGGGCTGCCACCAAAAAGGCCCTCTCCTATGTACCCACCAAACAAGCTTCTCTGATTGGTGGGACAGTCAGGAGAACCTCTCTTTGTTATCTACGGGTAGGGTTGCCAACCGTTAGATTTGCCATCCGTTAGTACTGTCAGGCTATATGCCTTCTTGTCCGGAACATATGTTCCGTGGAACCTTGACGGAACGTCACAGGATTGCCTGAATTGACAAAGCACCAGCGAAACAGGACTCATTACGGAAGCCTATTTTCTCTCTACTCATGGCATTCTAGGGCTTTGATATTTAATCACTTCACTTACCTGTCTACACTGCAGGAATGTGGTGACTTTTCTACACATGTAACAGGAATTTCCTTCTGTTCTTGGTTGTATGGTTTGTTTAATTTGTCATTACAAACATGTTGTTCAGCATTCTTTTGTAGTGCTTTTTGTGCCATAAGTGCCTACTCTTGCTTTGCTTAACCTCCAGATACTAGCTGGAGATCTCCAGCAGATAGAGATCAGTTCACCTGGAGAAAATGGCCACTTTGGACTCTATTATACAGGCATTGAAGTCCCTCACCCCAGCCTCCTCAGGGTCTGCCCTAAAAATCTCCCGCTGGTGGTGAAGAGGGACCTGGCAACCCTATCTGTGGGCCCAGCTGGTGGGATTTCCTACGGCACCTGACTAGCCAATGTTGGAAAGATGCTGCTGAACTCGATGGCCTATCCGTCTGATCAAGCATGGCATCTCATATATTTTTTTAATGTTCCTACATTAGCAAGTGGAAAATCTGTTCTTGCTTTCCATTGTCCTAGACAATGAGTGCCAAGGTTGTTTGACAAGACTGGGACACTTATAATGTTATGCAGTTAAAATTTTATGAAAATGTAATACAAATAATTAACTCTCCATATTGAGGGGATGGCTGAACTGGTGATTTCTTCCCCTTTCCCTGCCCGAGTTCCTCTAGCCCCACTAGGGTTACCAACCTCCAGGTGGTGGCTGGCGATCTCCTGCTATTACAACTGATCTCCAGCCAATAGAGATCAGTTCATAGGGTTGCCAGCTCTGGGTTGGGAAAAACCTAAAGATTTTGGGAGTAGAGCCTGAGGAGGGAGGGGTTTGGGGAAGGACATCAATGCCATAGAGTCCAATTGCCAAAGCGGCCATTTCATCCAGGAGAACTGATCTTTAACAGCGGGGGATTAGTTGTAATAGCGGGAGATCTCCAGTTTTCAACTCTTCCTAGCCTTTCCCTTTCCCATCCCTGCCTTGTCTTTCTTGTGTGGATTATAAAACCTTTGAGTATAGGACTGCATAACATCTAGGCTGTGTACTGTGGGCAGCAGGATAGGAGCTATTGGCACTAAATGAAGGTGTAGGCGTAGTGTCAGTTGTTTTGTGCCTGAAGTAAGACCCAGCAGTTGCTGTGTCCATTATTAGAGACAAGCTGGTGGCTTGGAGGGAATGGTGGAGGGTGGGGATAAATGTAAAGTTGCCAACCTCCAGGTATCAGCTGGAGATCTCCTGGTGTTACAACTGATCTCCAGCCTATACAGATTGGACTCTATGACATTGAAGTCCCTCCATTCCCCAAACCCCGCCCTCTTGAGGCTTCGCCCTCAAAAATCTCCCGCTGGTGGCGGTCCTGGCAACCCTAGAAATGACTGAAGTGGTACCTCCCATTTGTGGCTTCGAGACCTCCAAACGTGAATTACTTTCGTCCCTGAGATATGGTGCTTCCTTGTAGTTATTTCCTACTATCATGAGCTGGCTGTCTTGTGCACACAGCTTCTGCCATGCAATCTCAGAGCAGCAATCTTCTGTAAGATAAGTCCTTCCCTTCTGGGAAGATGAAAATCCCAACAGAGGCATCCTAAGTGACGGTTATGCGAGTTCTGGCCCATCAATCAATCAAACCAACCGACTTTCTCTACCACTTAAGGAACACATGAACACATGAAGCTGCCTTATACTGAATCAGACCCTTGGTCCATCGAAGTCAGTATTGTCTACTCAGACTAGCAGCAGCTCTCCAGGGTCCCAGGCAGAGGTCTTTCACATCAATTACCTTCCTAGTCTCTTTAACTGGAGACGCCGGGGATTGAACCCGGGACCTTCTGCAAGCCAAGGAGATGCTCAACTACTGAGCTACAGCCCCTCCCATGGAAGAATCAAACCAGCTTACAATCACCTTTCCTTCCCCTCCTCATAACAGGCACCCTGTGAGGTAGGGGCTGAGAGAGTATGACTCGCCCAAGGTCGCCCAGCAGACTTCATGTGTAGGAGTGGGGAAACCAACCCAGTTCACCAGATTAGCCTCCGCCGCTCATGTGGAGGAGCGGGGAATCAAACCCGGTTCTCCAGATCAGAGTCCACCGCTCCAAACCACCGCTCTTAACCACTACACCACGCTGGCTCCCAACGGCAGTCAGGTACGAATCATATGTGACCACGTGCCTCTCTTATTCAAATGGCTGCAGTGTGAAAAAATTCCTCTGCAGCTGACTTGGGAATGGCTAAAATTGGGAGCCTGGCATTCAAGCGGCAGCCCCGGCCTGCCAGCCTTACTTCTCCTCCATCAGAACTGCCCCAGTGTGACAGGAGCTCTACATTTTGGCAGGCTAAGCTGAGCTGAGTTCCAGCCGCTCCTGCTTCCTTCATTAACCAGGGTTCCTTCCCATCAGCTCTTGGTGTCCTTGTAAACAGATGCTTTCGCTATGCAGGAATCGCTGCATAGGAGAGCAAGTCACCTACCGTGACTCAGCAGGGCTGAGACTCCCTGGCTCCCCTGGAAAGAAAGTGGGAATCCTTAATCCCTCTCTCGAACACACAACAGAGAACTGGCCTGTCAAGTGGAGGAGCTACGGAGTAATTCTAGCTGCTGGCCAATCTTAGCCACATCAAGACATCCATCAAACCTCTGGACTAGGTTTGCCAACCCCCAGGTACTAGCTGGAGATCTGCTATTACAATGATCTCCAGCTGATAGAGATCAGTTCACCTGGAGAAAATGGCTGTTTTGGCAATTGGACTCTATGGCATTGAAGTCCCTCCCCTCCCCAATCCTCACCCTCCTCAGGCTCTGCCTCCAAAACATCCCACTGGTGGCGAAGAGGGACCTGGCAACCCTACTGGGTACACAGGCAGGTCACATTATTTGATGCTGCAATCAGCACAGAAGAGCAAAGTTAGGCACCCCCCCCCCAATCTAAGGAAATTCCAGATAATATGTAATTTCAGTTGGTTCAGTCATAGGGTTGCCAATCTCCAGGTACTAGGTGGAGTACTCCTGCTAATACAACTGATCTCTAGCCGATAGAGATCAGTTCACCTGGAGAAAATGGCCACTTTGGCAATTGGACTCTATGGCATGGAAGTCCCTCCCCAGACCCCGCCCTCCTTAGGCTCCGCCCCAAAAATCTCCCGGTATTTCCCAACCCGGAGCTGGCAACCCCATTCTGTCACTTTGGGGCAGGTTTTCGGGCCACACAGAACTCCTCTTCTGGTAGGAAAAATTGGCAATGGGGATTTGTGGGCACCAACGGGGTGCACAGAAAGATGCCACCAGTCCGTCTCCATCAGCCCACAGCTCAGAGATATAAAGGGCACAGAAAGGAAGTGGCATCAGTAGCCATAGGGCTTCCCAGCAAGTCACTTGCCAGATGTCCCCCTTAGGAGGAGAATCAGCCTATCACCCAGGGTTGCCAACCTCCAGGTGGCACCTGGAGATCTCCCGCTATGACAATTGATCTCCAGATGACCAAGATCAGTTCCCCTGGAGAAAATGGCTGCCCTGGAGGATGGACTCTACGGCATCATACCCTGATGAGGCCCCTCCTCTCCTCAAACCCTGCCCTCCCCAGGCTCCACCCCCTAAATGGTGAACTGGATTTGTTTCCTCACTCCTACGCACGAAGCCAGCTGGGTGACCTTGAGCAAGTTACAGCTCTCTCAGCCCCACCTACCTCACAGGGTGTCGGGGGGAGGGGAAGGGAAGGTGATTGTAAGCTGCTTTGATTCTTCCTTAAGTGGTAGAGAAAGTTGTCATATAAAAACCAACTCTTCCTCCTCCTCCTCTTCTTCATCTCCAGTTGTTTCCCAACCCAGAGCTGTGCAACTCTACCAATCATCTTGTGTCCCGTGTAAAACCTTTCAACACAGCTCTTTGATCCGGCTGAGATGCCTAGATTGATTTCAGCCTTAGATGAAAGCCAGGCTCCTTGCATGTTGAGGGGAGGAAGAAAATTGACGCAACTCCCGGTTGGCAGCATAATCCAGGTGTTCCCTGAAGTAAGCAGACACCACTGCACTATGGACCCAAGATCATCCATAGGGCCGCATGCACAGCTGGGTAAATGGGTGAGCCACACTGGGGCCTCACAGTTTGGAGAGAGTCAGAGTTCAAGAAAGAAAGGGGGAGAGGAGAGTCATTGGAAGGCAGTAAATAACTGAGCTGCCATCTTTGCCTCTGACCTGTTCCTGTGGCTTTAACAACTGCCCGAAACACAGAACTTGAGCGGGCAATGCTTTTCCCATCACTTGAGCACCATGCCAGGAAAAGCTCCCCCTCCTTAATACGTGCGGGTCAGGCTGCCGGTAAAGCAGGGCCAGTCACCATCGTAGTAAAAGATAGCCATTCTGTTTCCTTCCCCCTCCATCTTACTGTTGGCTCTGCTCTCCAGCTTCAGAAAGGGAAACAGCAGAGCAGCTGTTCAAAAAGCACCTGGGGCCAGAGTGTCTCCTCCTTTCCCCCCCTCTCCCAAAAAACACGCCCTAACCTGTCACGCAGGAAGCAAACAGAAAGAACCCCAGCCGAACACTGGCGCTGCAGCCTCATTCTGTCTGGCGTTGCGTGGAGAGGGTAATAGAAGGGAAACAGCGTTTTTCTTCCTGACCTTGCAAGGAAGGAACAAGAATTCAAACAGCATCCTCACCCCAAATGCTCAAGGACAAACACCACAGTGACCACCATCTGGGTAGGGTTGCCAACCTCCAGGTAATTAGCACGGGAAAGTGGTACACAAATGCACATAAACAGGTTGCAAAAAACACATCTATAATGAGTAATGAAGATGGAAAGAACAAAACAAGTGTACAGCATGAAAGCTTAGCAACTAAGTGATTGGTTATATACAAATGTACAAGTAAGCATGAAACAGTCTATTGGTGTGTATCTGGAGGCAAAAAGTCCTTTGTTTTTGTTTTGCTCAACCTCCAGGTAATAGCTGGAGATCTAACTCTGTTACAACTGATCTCCATCCAATAGATATCAGTTCACCTGAGAAAATGGCCCCTTTGGCAATTGGACGCTATGGCGTTGAAGTCCCTCCCCTCCCCAAACCCCGCCCTCCTCAGGCTCCGCCCCAAAATATCCCACCGGTGGCAAAGAGTGTTCTGGCAACCTTACCGTCCAGAGTTATTTATCTATCTGTCTATTTTGATTTAATGCATTTGTATCCCGCCCAAAGATCTCGGGTCCATATGCCCAGAGTTCCTATTTTATACTCACGACAACCCTGTGAGGTAGGCTAGGTGGGAACAATATGATTTAGTTCCTTGTCCCAATGGGACCCATGTTTTAGAAACTTTAATAGACTGTTCTTACCATGTTGCATTGTACAATCCTTCACTTTCAGCAGGCTTCTTCCTTAATTGGTTTGTTGTTTGCCGTATTTTATTGCACTTTTTTAATCTTCACCATATGAAAGGGAGGTCAGAACCTCTCTCATCATCAGTTATGTATAACAGTCTGAACCACCATTTAAGGGGAGAGGCAGTGGCTCTGTGGTAGAGCATCTGCTTGGCATGCAGGTTCAATCCCCGGCATCTCCAGTTAAAGGGACTAGGCAAGTAGGTGATGTGAAAGACCTCTGCCTGAGACCCTGGAGAGCCGCTGCCAGTCTGAGTAGACAATGCTGACTTTGATGGTCCAGGAGTCTGATTCAGTATAAGGCAGCTTCATGTGTTCATAGAGATCCACACCTGGTACAGGCCTCACTTGGGGGAAGAAATGCCATGCCTCTTTTGGCACTAAAACTCACTTGGGGGAAGAAATGCCATGCCTCTTTTGGCTCCATCCAAATTGATTCAAAAGTGCAGTTCAGTTCAGCACTAGCAACACACTCATGACCATGGGACAGCCCATGTGAAATTATGATCAGGGTTAGAAAATTCCTGGAAATTTTGGGGTTCAGCCTAGTGAGGTCAGAGTTTGGGGAGGGGAGTAGGGTTGCCAGGTCCACCCTGGCCACCAGCGGGGGGTGGGGGTTAAGGTTCCCAGATCCAGGTTGGGACTCTCCTGGAGATTTGGGGGTGGAGTCTAGGAAGGACAGGGATCTCAGTGGGGTACAATACCATAGAGTCCACCCTCCAAAGCAGCCATTTTCTCCAGGGGATCTGATCTCTGTTGCCTGGAGATCAGTTGTAATTCCGTGGGATCCCCAGGTCCCACCAGGAGGCTGACTTCCCTAGAGGGAAGGGACCTCAGCTGAGCATAATGCCATAGAGTCCCCCCTCCAAAGCAGCTATTTTCTCCAGGGGAACTGATCTCTGTCATCTGGAGATCAGTTGTAATTCCAGGAGATCTCCAGGTCCCACCTAGAGGTTGGCAACCCTACACACAGCTCAGTGGATGCTTATGGGCCAGTCTCAGGAAGGGTGACAGCGAGTGAAACAGCCATGCATAAAAGCTAGGGTTGCCAGGTCCCTCTTCACCACTGGCGGGATGTTTTGAGGGTGAGGCCTGAGGAGGGCAGGATTTGGGGAGGGGAGGGACTTCAATGCCATAGAGTCCAATGGCCAAATCGGCCATTTTCTCCAGGTGGACTGATCTCTATCGGCTGGAGATCAGTTGTAATAGCAGGAGATCTCCAGCTAGTCCCTGGAGGTTGGCAATCCTAATAAAAGCCCACAGTAACCTGCCCCCCTTATTTCTGTCTGTGTGGGGTTTTTTTTTAACGTACAGGATTTCTTGCAATATAGATTACCGCTATAAGGCTTAGCAACCTTCATTCCACTTTAGATCCTATCTACCGCTTGGTACCTGACGTTTTGTTTTTGATCCCTTTCCTCGCCAGCATTATAATGTTTCACCACGGGAGTGGGTAAGCTCATGTGCCTTGAAAGAAAGGCGATAAAAGGAAAAGAAAACTGCCAAAGGTGGGGCATTGCTGTGGGTAAAGGGAGTATCTGGCTGGTGTGTTTCCTCTCTACATGATTGCACGCAGCCGCTAGAGAAATAGTTTTAAAATTAATTCAATTTTAATGTTTAAATGGGAGGGGGGCTATAAGTCAGCTGTGACTGACAGCACTTTACACACACACAGGGGAGAAATATGGACCATTCCATATGTCACTTTTTTAATGCATGCAAATCATTTCAAATGTATCTGTAAAACTGTGATGTGGGCATGCAGCTAGGGTTGCCAACCTCCAGATGATTGAGGGAAAAAATAGCACAAGGCTCAGAAAGTTATGCAAAGTACAAAATTTATACCACAAATACTACCAACTAATACAGTGTATAAACTACCACCTATGTGAATATAGACGACAATCGAACAAACAAACTTATATACAAATTGCAGTCTCTTATAAGCACAACAGATCTATCAGTCTTTGGTAATACACTGACAAACGAGTTGCTTCCTCCGCCTGCAAGGCTTGGATTTGCAAAGAACCGTTCTATGAAATTGACATCTTCTTCAGCAGAAAAAATGAACGCCACCAGAAAAAATGAACGGAACGCCTTCCGGATTGTGCTTCTGCGTTTTCGCCCCTAGGGGCTTCATCAGCAGTTTTATGGCACAACGGCTCCTGGTCGCCCGCAAGGGGCTTGTCTCTATGAAGAACCTCACTGGGTCCTTGCAGCTCTCTGGTAAGGATGATGGCTGGAGATCTCCCGCTATTACAACTGATCTCCAGGCGACAGAGATCAATTCCCCTGGAGAAAATGGCTGCTTTTTCAATTGGACTCTATGGCATTGAAGTCCCTCCCCTCCCCAAACCCCACCCTCCTCAGGCTCTGCCCCAAAAACCTCCCGCCGGTGGCTAAGGGGGACCTGGCAACCCTACATGCAGCACATGTATGTTTCTAGACATGTGCCAGAGATATTGGCTGTAGCTCCTTTCCTCTATCCATGTATATTTATTTACTCGTATTTATATCCTGCCCTCATTCCCGGCAAGCTGGGCTCAGAGCGGGTCACAACATTTTAACATTAAAAACATAGATTAAAACATATTTTAAAACCACACTCTCCAGCAATAAAATAGAACAAGATGGCAATCACAGAATCCAGGAATAGAGCCGCTGAGAAAACCAGGCCAGGCAGTAGCCCCCAACTAGGTTGGGGGGTGGGGAGAATGGGAAGGCCAGCAAACGATGGTATTGGGAAAAATATTCATATACTTATACAGTCAAATGGGATACATGGAGGATACTGAGAACATTCACATTATGGGCTGGGGGTGTTTGGGGGAGATGTGGTCTAACTGGACTTTGAATCATCGCAGCCCCCTTTAGAAAAAGTGTGAGCCATTCCCCTTCCCCTCCATGTTTCTCAATCGCCATTTATGCTTGGTAATTAGCAGCGCGTTTCAGACTGAAGTGCCCTGCATATTTTTTTGAGTTTTTCATGCTGAACTGTCATTCAAGAAGTGACTATGAAGCCGGTGCATACCTGCTTCTTATTTCTTAACAGCCCCTTTAACACGACCTTTTGTATTTGCTCCGCCCCCGCACCAAAGCATTTACTGAAGGAACCATGAAAAACCACAAACGCAGCCTAGCTATGCAAACGACCATTGCCAATGGCTATGCAAATGAAGGAGCAGGTGAGTGGGGATGGGTGGAATTTCTCCTTTTGCATTGGGACCGTGAATAGGCATTTTAAGATCGCATTTTAAAAAAGAGCCTTGAGCGAGCATCAAAATTGACCCTGCATAAACGGCCAATATCTCTTTGGCTATCAAGTATGACTGTAAGAACATGAAGTTGGCCTGTTGGCTAAACAATTCAGTATTCTGTTTCCAGAAGCGGACTGCCAGATGCTTCTGGGAAGCAAAAAGGCAGGGCGTGAAGGCAACTCTCAGCAACTGTTACTCAAAGGTATATTGTCTCTAAACAGAAGAGATTCTAAATATTGTCGAAGGCTTTCACGGTCAGAGTTCATTGGTTCTTGTGGGTTATCCGGGCTGTGTGACCGGAGTCTTGGTATTTTCTTTCCTGACGTTTCGCCAGCAGCTGTGGCAGGCATCTTCAGAGGAGTAACACTGAAGGACAGTGTCTCTCAGTGTCAAGTGTGTAGGAAGAGTAATATATAGTCAGAAAGGGGTTGGGTTGAGCTGAGTCATTGTCCTGCAAAAAGTATCAAAGGTAATGTGCTAATCATTGTCCTGTAAGTATCAAGATAATGTGCTAATGAGGGTGTGGTATGTTAATATGGAACCATTATATCCTGAAATGATCTGTTAACGTGTGGAATCCAAAGCTAATCCGCATGGCTATTGTGGACAGTAGTCTTTGTTAGTCTGTAGGTTTTCAGGACAGGAAGCCAAGCCTTATTCATTCTTAAACTCTCTTCTTTTCTGTTAAAGTTGTGCTGATGTTTATGAATTTTTATGAAAGACACTGTCCTTCAGTGTTACTCCTCTGAAGATGCCTGCCACAGCTGCTGGCGAAACGTCAGGAAAGAAAATACCAAGACCCCGGTCACACAGCCCGGATAACCTACAAGAACCAATAAGAGATTCTGTTTATCTGTGGCTAATGTGGCAACTGTGTTTGCAGCAGTGTTAAGTTCTCAAACTAACCTCTGTCACTCGCGCCAACAGGCACCTGTGATCTTCGAGCAACCACGCTCCACACAGTTCCCCCACTTGAAGTAGATACTGTAGCCGAGGATGGAAGATCCCAGTTTCCAAAGCAATTGAATATTATCCTTTTAAAATGCCATTTGTGCATCAAAAGAGGGTGCTCTTCTTCTAAGCAAACATGTCTGGATCCCTCCTCCTCCACCACCTCCGACTGTTAAGTTACAACTGTGCATTTAGAGTTGCCAGCTCCAGGTTGGGAAACACCTGGAGATTTTGGGGGTGGAGCCTGAGGAAGGCAGGGTTTGGGGAGGAGAGAGACTTTAATGGGATATAATGCCACAGAGTCCACCTTCCAAAGCGGCCATTTTCTGCAGGTGAATTCATCTTTGTTGCCTGGAGATCAGTTATATTAGCAGGAGAGCTCCAGCCACCACCTGGTGGTTCAGAACGTAGTACAAAATTGTAGACAGAAACCAATATGCACAATGAATATAACAAAATGCAAGTGTATTACATGACAAAGGGCAAAAATATTGCCAATGATATACAAAGACTAAGATACAATGTATATATTGTATATAGGCTTACCAGGTCTCACAGATCCACCGGCGGGAGCTTTTCTTTGGCACGCAACACGTCCTCGTCACTTCCGGTTTTAACCGGAAGCGATGTGGACGCTCGGTCATTCTCTGCCGAAACTCTATGGTTTCCATAGAGTTTCAGCGGAGGCTGCTAGTGTCCACGTCACTTCCAGGTAAAACTGAAAGGGATGTGGACGCGTCGTGCGGGTGCATGGGCATGTGTTGCCCGTTGGCCCTCAGGTGGTTGGCAGGCAGCCCGCTAGATTGGCGGGATTTTACTCACCACCACCGGGCACTTGGCAGCCCTATATATATATGAAAGTCCCCTGTCTGTCTGTCACTCTCTCTCCAATATTCTTGTTTTGTAGGTGCAGTTTAGAGACTTTTTCAACTAGATGTATTCTGGTGTGATCCCATAATCAGGAAGAGGAATGCATCTAGTTGAAAAAGTCTCTAAACTTCACCTACAGACAGACATATATATAGTGTATCTTAGTCTTTGTATATAGTTGGCAATATTTTTGCCCTTTGTCATGTAATACACTTTTGCATTTTGTTATACTCATTGTGCACTTTGTTATACTCGTTGTACTTATTGGTTTCTGTGTACAATTTTGTACTATCCCCTGGAGGTTGGCAACCACGTGTGCATTCATTGTGGAACTGGGCGGTTGTGAACAGGGCCACTCTCAAACTTTGTCTCAGTGAGCCTCCCTGTTTCAGAGGGGGGAAGCCATTCTGAGCCCCCTTTTAACAAGGCTGTTTTCACGCATGGATAGGGTTGCCAGGTGCCTGCTGGTGGCGGGCAAACCCCCGGTAATGTGCCCCTCTGCCCGCTGACCAGCTGAGGGCCGGCGGGCAATCGTCCACGCTCGCGCCGATGCAGCACTTCCGGTTTACAACTAGAAGTGCCGCCTCGCAAGGAGCCTGCGGTCTACAAAGAAACCTCCCGCCGAAGGTGAGTGAGGACCTGGCAACCCTACGCATGGAGGATTTTGCATTGCTGAGTCATTTATTTTTCTTCAGTCAACCACAAACAAATTGAAACTGAGCTTCTATGTGGCATTTAACAGAATACTATATCCCACCCCATAAGAATCCATCAATGCTGTTCCTCTTGGGCAAGATCATGCTATATGTTTTTTTGGAAGTATGTCCCTCTAAGCAAAGGCTTTGCTTCTCCCCATAATTCTCTTCTGATCCTTTCGTTTACAGTGTAATTAATTACTTCCTGCTCTCCAAGTGCCAGGGCATTCTTGATTCATTTGCTATTTATCAGTTTCTGTGGAACCTCGGGGAGGGGGTGGGAACTAAGTACTGCTTTTCACTCTGCAGCCAAGTCCATTGCTTGTCCCTCCCCCCCGCCGCCAATTATTGTAATAGCACAATTATGAATTTATTTATTTAGGAAATTTATGATCATATACAATAACGAACAATGGCTCCTTCCCACAAGATCTGATGGTTAATTACTGCTTCAGAAATGCTGCAGCCCCAAAAAGAGTAAGAAGAAATTAATTATGCTGTGAAACAAAGGAACAAAAGGAACATTGCAAGGAGAAGTGAAATTCTGCTAAATAATTAATTAAGCTGGAAGCAGAAGGAAAACAAGAAAAATTAAAGGGGCATTAGCCCCACAAAACCTCATTAGAAGAATTTGATTGTTCTGGCAGATCAAAGGCAAAAAGAGGAAGCCAGGAAACGTGGGTCTGAGACTTCCTGTAAGACATTCTCATGGAACATAAAATCCCAAAGGAATCAGGATGTTGATCAACTAGAAAGCAGCCAAATGTATGCTTGGTTACTAGGGATGCCAGCTTCCAAGTGGGACCTGGGCATCCCCTGGAATTACAGCTCATCTCCAGATTACAGAGATCCCCTGGAGAAAATGGATGATTTGGAGGGTGGACTCTATGGCATTGTACCCCACTGAGGTTCTTGTCCTCTCCAGGTTCCATCCCCAAATCTCCAGGAGTTTCCCAACCTGGATTTGGCAACCCTACCCACCCCCCCAATCTCGCACTGTTGACCAAGGTATACCTGCAACCCTACTGGCAACTCACAAACCTTTAAAAAAATGATATAGACTTCATGATACAAGCATGGCCTGAGGCAGAGGAATGTTATGGAGACTGCAGAGAGATTATATGATTTTATAATGTATCATCTTTGAATGCTTCTAATATGTTTTGTTGCATTCTTTTTTTTATGAGAAAATTTTCCAATAATAAATAAAGTTAATAGAAGAAACCAAGTTACATTGAATGGAAGAGGGCAAGACAAGTTAATTGAAGCAAACTGACTTGAGGAGAGCATGGGTCATTTATGCATGGGTACTTTCACTGATGTTCGCCCCCAGTCTGTCTTGGTTGTTCCTTGGAATTATGCCTGAGTTTTCCCTCCATTAGAGATTACCTTGCTGCCAGCCCTCACAAATCCCGGACCTTCCTGTTCCTCTGTTAACCCGATTCTTCCCTTTCCCCTGAGTTCAGTCTGGGTGAAATCCCCATGCATAATGCAAAGCGTGGGACACCCAAGCTTGGTTTCTATCACAGAAAGTATGCAGCCAATTACAAAGCAGCATGCAAAGAGGCAGGGATTCAAATGCTTCTGGCTTCTTCGGAACTCTTTCTGACCAGAAGAAAGGCTTTTTTAAAATGAGGTTTGGATTTATCCCCCCCCCCTTCTGATTGCTCAGTTTTTTTGTTTTTTCTTCTTAAAATGCTTTTTAAGAAGAAGAAGAGTTGGTTTTTATATGCTGATTTTGTCTATGTGAGAGTTCTCAACTCCCTGGGCTAACTTCGCAAAACCACTGCTCAGGCTTGATGCAGAAACAATAGATTTATTGAAGGCTTCAGACAGATGAGACAGACACGGATTCAAAGTTGCAAGTGAATTGGCATAGCCGGGTTACAAAATATATCTATTCCAGGGCACTGGGGTTCACACTGGTATTATGGGAAGTTACAAGATAGATTGGTGCAATACAAAACATCAAACGGGTCCCAGCGAGGCTGCTAGGGCTATCAGATCTTCAAGGCCGGACTCGGCCTGAGGGAGTGCTCACAGGAAGCGCGGCAGGGGAGGGCACCTGGGAAGGACAGCAGAGGCGCCAGGTTGCAGGGAGGTGAGAACTGCTTTTACGAGTTCAAAGAGATAGGCAAAGAACAAAGTGGGGAAGGAAAACTACAGACCCTCACATTCTGCCCCCCTTAAGGCCCCCCCCCCCGCAAGGTCAGGAGGACGGGGCTTATCGGGATATGCGGTGTGGAATTCTTGTACCAGGCGGGGGGCCGCCATGTGTGGGGCTGCCACCCATTCATCGTGTGCAGGTCCCAGATGTTTCCATCGGACAAAATAGAACAATTTCCCCTTTTTCCATTTGGAATCCAACACTTTAGATACTTCCAGATGGGTGTCCCCTCCCACTACCGTAGGAACCTCGGGTTTCGGAGGGGGGTGGAACTGGGGGGCAGCAACGTACGGTTTGAGGAGGCTTATATGAAAGACGGGATGGACGCCCTTAAGGGTCTTTGGGAGTTCGAGTTCTACAGTGACTTCATTGATCACCCGGGTAATGGGGAAAGGCCCCACGTATCGATCGTTGAGCTTCTTGCAGGGCCGGAGGGAGCGTAGGTTCTTAGTGGAGAGATAGACCTGCCCCCCCACCTTGAGTTCCCAGCCCGGGGATCGATGTTTGTCGGCTTGTTCCTTGTACTTGCTCTTAGCACGTTCGAGATTTTTGAGCAACCAGGGCCAGGTAGACTGGACTACTCGTACCCACTCCTGGACCTCTGGGACTGTTTCGAGCTCGGGGGTGACGGGAGCGGAACCAAAAGGACCAAATTCCGTTCCGTATACTACACGGAAAGGACTGAAACCTGTAGAGGAGTGGGGGGCATTGTTATAGGCATATTCAGCAAACGGCAGCAGATCCACCCAATCGTCTTGGTGGTAATTGACATAACAACGGAGATAACATTCGACCACTGCATTTACCCGTTCCGTTTGACCATCGGTTTGAGGGTGGTATGCTGAGGAGAGACCCTGTTCTTCCACCCCCATCAATTTTAGGAAGGCTCGCCAGAATTTGGCGACAAACTGGACCCCCCTGTCGGAGAGGACCTTCCTAGGGACCGAGTGTAGTCTGAGGACATGAGTGACAAACAACTTAGCCAATCCCTGGGCCGAGGGGAGTCCGGCGCAGGGAACGAAGTGGACCTGTTTGGAGAAAAGGTCCGTGAACACCCATAGAACCGTTTTACCCCGGCTGGGAGGTAGGTCGGTAATAAAATCCATGGCGATCACCTCCCAGGGTCGGGTGGGATTCTCCAGGGGTTTTAACAGTCCGGGAGGCTTTCCCATTCTTTTCTTGGCCGTAGCGCAGGTGGGGCAGCTGCGCACGTATAATTCTACATCGGCTCTCATACCGGGCCACCAAAATTGTCTTCTTACTAGGTGCAGTGTTTTGACAAAACCGAAATGACCTGCCAGTTTGGCACCGTGGACTAGTCCCAGAACCTCCTTGCGGAGAGAAGTTGGGACGTAGAGCTTTCCCTCTTGCACCCACCAGGAGTCCCTTTGCTCCATGCCTGCAGGGAGGATCTGCTGCTCCATCTCCTGCAGGGATGCGTCCCGGAGTCTTTGCTGGAAAGCCTCCGGGATACCTTTGAGCATGGGGCTCCCTGGCAGGCGGGCTTGAGACCGGGTAGTGATGGCGAGTCCCGGGATCTCCCCTCTTTGTTCTGGGGTGAAAAGGGAGTCCACGGGGCGGTCAAAATCATTGCGGTACTGGGGAAGTCGGGACAGGGCATCCGCCAGGGCATTTTCCTTTCCGGGGACATGTTTGAGGGTGAAACGGAATTTGGCGAAAAACTGGGCCCACCGAATTTGTTTGGCGTTGAGTTTTCTAGCTCCTTTGAGGGCCTCCAAATTCTTGTGGTCGGTACACACCTCAAACGGAAACTCGGCCCCCTCCAAGAAATGCCTCCAGATGGTGAGGGCATGTTTCACCGCTGCCGCCTCCTTCTCCCAAATAGCCCAATTGATTTCTGATTGGGAGAATTTTTTGGAGAAGTAGGCACATGGCCGCAATTTCCCTTCCCCGTCCCTTTGCAGTAGGGCCCCCCCCCCATGGCCACGTCGGAGGCGTCCACCTGAACCACGAAAGGCTTAGTGCAGTCTGGGTGGGCCAAAACCGGCTCTGACGAAAAAAGCAATTTAAGCTCGTCAAACGCCTGCTGACAGGGAAGAGACCACTGCAAACGGGCCGAGGGTAGAGCGGCGCTCGCTCCCTTCCCCTTGGTACGCAAGAGGGAAGTGAGGGGGAGGGCTACCTGCGCGAAATTGGGGATGAAGTTGCGGTAGAAATTGGCAAACCCCAAAAACTGTTGTAGGTGGCGGCGTTTGGTGGGGGGTTCCCAATCCCGCACGGCTTGAACCTTTTCGGGGTCCATTTCCAAACCTTGGTGGGAAATGACATAACCCAGGAAGGTGATGGAGGGCTGGTGAAATTCGCATTTGGACACTTTGGCATATAGCTTGTGTTCACGCAAGCGTTGGAGGACCTCGCGAACCAACTTAATGTGTTCCTCCATGGTTTCAGAATAAATGAGAATGTCATCCAGAAATACCACCACCCCCTGAAACAACAAATCATGTAAAACCTCATTGATTAATTGCATAAAAACACTCGGGGCCCCTGAAAGTCCGAAAGGCATAACAAGGTACTCAAACATTCCAAAACAGCTGGAAAAGGCCGTCTTGGGTTCGTCCCCCTCCTTAATGCGGATGCGGTGGTAGGCTTCTACCAAATCCAGCTTAGTGAAGATTCGGCCCTCTTTCAGTTGCGTAAGAAGGTCTGGAATGAGAGGGAGGGGGTAAGCGTTAGACTGGGTGACTGCGTTCAGTCTACGAAAGTCAATGCACAGTCTTAAGTCCCCCGTTTTTTTCTTAACGAAGAATGCGGGGGCGGAGTACGGGGCTTTGGAGGGGCGAATGAAGCCCCTCGCCAGGTTGGTGTCCAGATAGTCCCGCAGCACCGTCTTTTCGTTGGGACTCATGGGGTAAACCTTCCCCTTGGACAACTTGCCTTCCCCCACAATTTCAATAGCGCAGTCTGTGTCCCGGTGTGGGGGCAATTCGTCACATTCCCTCACATCAAACACATCCGCGAACTGGGAATATTCCGCGGGCAGGCGGGGTGGAGGGGTGACTTGGGGTAGGGATCCCACCAATGCGGCGGCCGGGGTGCAAAGCACTCGGTCCTTGTCGTGCGCCCCGCAAGGGTCCTCCGGGAACGTGAGGGTTCGCTTGACCCAGTCGATCGAGGGATTATGCCCCTGTAACCAATTCATCCCCAAGACTATGGGGGCAACTATGGGGGCAATAGTAAAATATAAGCGTTCCCAATGTTCCCCCACAGCCATAACCACCGCAGCGGTACGGTGAGTAACAGGTCCCTTCTTAAAGTCGCTACCGTCCATCTGGGAAAAGCGGAGGGGACCTGGGAGTAGCTTGCGTCGGACGCCTAACTTTTTGGCGGCTTCCTCGCTAATCAAAGTGCGGGCACACCCGGAGTCTACCAAGGCGGGAAATTCTAAAACTGAACCCCCCTTGGGCAGCGAGAGGTGTGCCTGAATATACACATTGTCCTCTTGGGCGCTTACCATCGGTGGAGCTCCTTGCACAACAACGGGAGCGGTCTGCTGAGGAGCCCCCCTTACAGCAGACCGACGGCGTTTTTTGCCGGCATCTCCCACTCTTCCTCTTCACTGGATGAAGGAGACGTGGTAGTTGTAATCCGTGACTCAGCCGAGTCAAAGGTTGCATTTGTAATCCGGGATCCCGATGGACCAGTGGAGGTGGAGGCTTCCTCTTGGGCGCTCGCGTGCAGTGCGGTGGGTGCGCTCCGGCGTCCAGGAGCGCCGCTGCGGCGTCGAGGTTGGCCCTCCGCCGGGGTTTTCTCCGGTTCGGCCGGGGTTGGGCGAGGGGTAGCTGGGCGTCCAGAACGGGACGGGCACTGCGAGGCGAAATGGCCCTTGCCACCGCACACCAAACACACCCCGGTTTCAAAGCGCTTGCGGCGTTCGGCCGTTGAGGGGCCCCCCGGGGTTCGGGAATCCTTGATACCGCCTGGCCTGTCCCCCTTCGGCTTAGAGTCGCGACCGGTGCGCTGTCTGGACAGGGTCAGGAGCTGCTTCCGATTTTCGATGTCGGCGGCGTGGCGCACCCAGCCCTCGACGTCCGGGGGGGTTGCCTTGCATGAAGGCCCAATGTTGCAGGTCCGGGTTTAGTCCCTCTCTGAAGCACTGCACCCGGGTAGCCTCGCTCCAGTCAAGAATTCTGCTCGACAGAGACTGGAATTCACTCGCATACTGCGCCACCGACTTAGTCCCTTGGCGCAGTTGCATCAGAGTGGCCTTAGCCCGCTCCCCCAGGTTCGGGTCCTCGAATCTGTTGCGGAGAGCGACCATAAATTCATCCAGATTCCGCAGCACAGGGGAGCGGAGTTCGTACTGTAATACCATCCACGCGGCCGCTTCGCCTTGAAGAAGGGAGGCCACATACTGGACCTGGGACTCTTCCGAGGTGAAGGTCCGGGCCTGTTCCCTCATAAAAATATCCACTTGGACCATAAAGAAGGTTAACTGATCCCCCGACCCATCGTACGTGATCTTCAGGTCACGGCGGGCCGGAGCGCTGGGAGGAGCGGGAGGAGTCGCCGGCGTTCCATCCGGAGGGTTGCCGGGGGGAGGCTGTACCTTTAGCACGTCCATGGCGGCTGCCATCTCACCCATCACGGTTTGCATGGCATCCATCCGCTCCAGCATGGCTTGGCCTTCCTCCTGCCAGAGCCTCCGTTCCTCGTCCATCAGGACCTCTCTACGCGCGGGGTCGTCCACGAGCCCCGTACCGGATAACCCCAGGCGGCGATGCTTCGCCTCGGTCCGGGAAAGCGACCAGCCCTTCGGAGAGTCCAGCCAGGAGTTAAAGGTGTTCTTGGGCTTCGTACCCAAGCCCGGTCCCGGGTGTGGGGCACCGGGTACCTTCCGCCTGGCATCCTCCTCCTTTGGGTCCGGTTTCTCCGGAACCTCGGGTTTCCCGGGCGAACCCGGGGGAGAAGAGGGATCCTCGTCGCCTAGCATTACTGTCCCTTAAGGTACAGACGCAGAGCGAAAAGGCAGGGACTTGCAACTTAATGTGAGAGTTCTCAACTCCCTGGGCTAACTTCGCAAAACCACTGCTCAGGCTTGATGCAGAAACAATAGATTTATTGAAGGCTTCAGACAGATGAGACAGACACGGATTCAAAGTTGCAAGTGAATTGGCATAGCCGGGTTACAAAATATATCTATTCCAGGGCACTGGGGTTCACACTGGTGTTATGGGAAGTTACAAGATAGATTGGTGCAATACAAAACATCAAACGGGTCCCAGCGAGGCTGCTAGGGCTATCAGATCTTCAAGGCCGGACTCGGCCTGAGGGAGTACTCACAGGAAGCGCGGCAGGGGAGGGCACCTGGGAAGGACAGCAGAGGCGCCGGGTTGCAGGGAGGTGAGAACTGCTTTTACGAGTTCAAAGAGATAGGCAAAGAACAAAGTGGGGAAGGAAAACTACAGACCCTCACAGTCTACCTTTTAAGGAGAATCAAACTGGCTTACAATCACCTTCCCCTCCTCTCCCCACAACAGAAACCTTGTGAAGTACGTGGGGCTGAGAGAGTTCAGAGAGAACTGTGACTGGTCCAAGGTCACCCAGCAGGATTCATGTGGAGGAGTGGGAAACCAACCCGGTTCTCCAGATTAAAGTCCGCTGCTCCTAACCACTATACCACGCTGGCTCACAGTACCTATTATTTACTCATTTAGAAAATGTATATGCTTCCTTTCCGGAGACCCTGCTTGAGGCAGCTTACGAAGTAAAATGAAAAACTTAAAAACAAAATACACACAGCCCCGTTATGTTGTTTGTAAGTATGTTGCTTGTAAGCACACTCTATGAACACTTGCAAGATCCTGTCCAAAAACTCGCACAACTTTAATGACAATACGGCTTCTCTGCTGACTGGTTAGTGGGTCCTTCAGGTGGCTAGTTCTCAATAACGTTATAATTCCTCCTGATCCCGCCTTTGTCTGCTCCAGCGAAAGGCTTTCTTACACTGAGATCTCTCCCTTTTCCATTCCTGAGGCAGCTTTGTGACTTTGAGGTGTCCTCCAGCCCTTATGTCCCATTGGCAGCAGGAGCTTGAGTTACAGTCGCCCGAGTGGGGATTCAGTTTCTGATTCTTAGGCCAAGAGGGAGAAACAGGACAGGGAGAAGTTTTTCTCCCATAATACTAGAACGTGGGGTCATCTGCGGAAGCTGGAGGGTGAGAGACTCAAAACAGATAAAAGGAAGGATTTTTCCACACAACACATAGTTAAGTTGTGGAACTCCCTGCCCCAAAATGTGGTGATGGCTGCCAACTTGGAAGGCTTTAAGAGGGGAGTGGACATGTTCATGGAGGAGAGGAGTATTCATGGCTACTATTAAAAATGGATACTAGTCATGATGCATACCTATTCTCTCCAGGATCAGAGGAGCATGCCTATTATATTAGGTGCTGGGGAACACAGGCAGGATAATGTTGCTCCAGTCATCTTGTTTATGGGCTTCCTAGAGGCATCTGGTTGGCCACTGTGTGAACAGGCTGCTGGATTTGATGGGCTTTAGTCTGATCCAGCATGGGTTTTCTTATGTTCTTAACACAGAGTTAAATTGGAGGACTCCCTGCCCCAAGATATGGTGATGGCTGCCAACTTGGAAGGCTTTAAGAGTGGGGTGGACATGTTCATGTAGGAGAGGGGTATTCATGGCTACTAGTAAATATGGATACTAGTCACGATGCATACCTATTCTCTCCAGGATCAGAGGAGCATGCCTATTATCTTGGGTGCTGTGAAACACAGGCAGGATAATGCTTCTGCAGTTGTCTTGTTTGTGGGCTTCCTAGAGGCACCTGGTTGGCCACTTGTGTGAACAGACTGCTGGACTTGATGGGCCTTGGTGTGATCCAGCAGAGCTTTTCTTATGTTCTTATGTTCTAAACCTTCACAAGATATCAGTGCCGTTTTTCAGCATCTCAGCACAGTGATTGGAGAAGGCCTTTCAGCCACTGCGGGGGTAGATCACCTCTCATCATAGCAGACCCCTCAGACTGGATAAGGGAGCTCCATAGGAAAGAAGAAAGAGGTCCTCCAGAGAGCCGGTGTAGTGATTCAGATTAGGATCTGGGAAACCCAGGTTCGAATCCCCGCTCTGCCATGGAAGTTCACTGGGCAACTTTGTGTCAGTCACTCTTCCTCAGCCTAATGCACCACACGCAGGGTTGTTGTTGTGAGGATAAAGTTAAGCAGTCAAGACACGTTTGGTCCCCATTGTGTAGGCCTGAGCTAAGGGTTAATGAAACTAATGAGAGCAGATTTCTGAAGTAGCTAAAAGGAGCTGTAGCTTCATGGACTTCTGATGCGGTTGTAGGAGACAAGAGATAAAAAGTGTATCCATTCTCCCTGTGCCCTGCTCTGAAGAAGAAGAGTGGGTTTTTATATGCCGACTTTCTCTACCACTTAAGGGAGAATCAAAGCAGCTTACAATCACCTTCCCTTCCCCTCCCCACAACAGACACCCTGTGAGGTAGGTGGGGCTGAGAGAGCTCTAACAAAGCTGGGACTTGCCCAAGGTCACCCAGCTGGCTTCATGTGTAGGAGTGGGGAAACAAGCCCAGTTCTGCAGATTAGCCTCCGCCGCTCATGTAGAGGAGTGGGGAATCAAACCCGGTTCTTCAGATCAGTGTCCACCGATTGTTCTATTAGCCTGCTGATGAAGTAGTTGTTTCGGCCAAGGCCAGAGTAAGAGGTGTTACTTCATTAGCATAGTAAATCGCTCACCCTAAGGGGAGGAATCGCCTCAATTTTCTGATCCTGGGTCACATGGAAAGATATGATGTGGGCTTAACATCACCTTGTGTGTCTAAGGTGGGGAAAGAATGATGTAAAGAGGAGGAGAACATGATGTTTGTAATGATTGACATCTTGGCAAGTATATAATCTTATTTTGGACTAAAAGTGGTTGCTTCTGTTTTGAACTGGAGCCTGTTATTCAGCTGAATAATAAATTTTTCAACTTTCTCCCGCTTGGTGTGTTTTTAATTGGGCTAAAGGACACCAAGGAACGAAACCTGTTGGTTGTAAAACTGTCGCCAGTCAACAATTGGGGAGAAAAGTTTGATATAAATGAAGTGACTAAATACGTAAATACATTTTCACGCCCTCAAGGATATTTGGGGGTTAATAATGTGCATGCATTAGAGGTCATGCAACAGGGAGAAGGCCAGGCTTCGGGCCAGGTACACCTTTGTCTCCAAGATGCCAAACCAAATGTGTCTTATCCTAAGGAACCAGTTACCGTCCAAGAGGTGAAAATGAGACAAGGAGGCAGTGGTATCTGTTTGCATTAGGACTAGGGTTGCCAACCTCCAGGTAGTGGGGAGAAAAACGGCACCTCTGTACTAATACAGAGAGGTTAGGAAAGCAGTACAGGATAATATATATAAACAAAGTGCAAATTTTATGAGCTACTGAGGTGAAACAAAGACCATATACATGACACATACAAAGCACAAATATATACAATATATACAATCCGCACAAAGCAGAAATAATTCCAAAGGTCTCAACCGAGTACCAGGTAAGTAATATTGTAATCTTTGTGTATAGAGTCCATATAGAGCCACAATCATCAGATCCACAGCAGTGGAAATCTTTCTTCAGTCCTTCCTAAAATTAATATTATACAATCAATATATAAATATATAAAGATTATGACTATTAAAATATGATTTGATACAATATACAATTCCTTTCCACACAGGGTAAGTGCAAATTGTTATAATCAGACGTCAGCAAAGTACATCACATCACATAGTGCAGCAAGTAAAGTCAAACGAAGCCTTACTATTCGGGGCGGAGTCCCGCACCCTGGAATTTCCTTTAAGAGGTGCCAATGTCTTTTCACAATGCTTGCAATATGTCCTGATAAGTGGGTGTACTGTAAAGCAAAAGTAATAGGCTGTACTTTGTTGCTAATTCTGGATTCCCTATATAATAAATCCTGTCTATCAACTCCACTGATTCTGGATTGAGCATTCATAATAACTTTAGAGGGGTAGCCTCTATTGGCCTATGTATTTGAGTAAGGCTTCGTTTGACTTTACTTGCTGCACTATGTGATGTACTTTGCTGACGTCTGATTATAACAATTTGCGCTTACCCTGTGTGGGAAGGAATTATGAATGTATAACAGCACTTTCTTTTTGTGAGTATATTGTATCAAATCATATTTTAATAGTCATAATCTTTATATATTTATATATTGATTGTATAATATTAATTTTAGGAAGGACTGAAGAAAGATTTCCACTGCTGTGGATCTGAAATGGCCGTATCCATTGATGATTGTGGCTCTATATGGACTCTATACACAAAGATTACAATATTACTTACTTGGTACTCGGTTGAGACCTTTGGAATGATTTCTGCTTTGTGCGGATTGTGTATATTGTATATATTTGTGCTTTGTATGTGTCATGTATATGGTCTTTGTTTCACCTCAGTAGCTCATAAAAGTTGCACTTTGTTTATATATATTATCCTGTACTGCTTTCCTAACCTCCAGGTAGTGGCTGGAGATCGCCGGCTATTACAACCGATCTCCAGCCGACAGAAATCAGTTCACCTGGAGAAAATGGCCGCTTTGGCAATTGGACTCTATGGCATTGAAGTGCCTCCCCTTCCCAAACCCCGCCCTCCCCAGGCTCTGCCCAAAGAAACTCTCGACGGTGGCAACCCTAATTAGGACTTGTGAGGGGCAGCAGACTAGGAAGTTTGCCTTTAGGTAGCTCCCCAGTAAAACTAGTCACAGTCCAGGCCTGTATGGCCCCAATATCCCATTCAGCTTCCAGATGGCTATTTGATAGTGAGCAGGAACTTGGGGAGAAGAAGACGATGCTCCCTTTCACCACACTCTATGGCTGATCCCAGTTATGTCCATGGCAGGGTCTGATGTTGATAAATCAACATGAACACAGAACTGTGTGAACCAAGGTTGCTGTGGGATTGGGCCTTAATAATAGGGCTGCCAGGTCCCCCCTCTCCTCTGGCGGGAGGCTTTTGGGGCAGACTTGAGTGGACTGTGCGCCCGCGCCGACGTGCCACCTGGCGAGAGGCCTTATACCACTCAAACTCCCAGTTTGAGTGGTAAAGGGCCGCTTGCGATGCGGCACTTTCGGGTGTAAACGCATTGCAAGGGGCCTTTTACCACTCAAACTGGGTGCATGCACGTTTGCCTGCCAACTCTAAGCTGGTCGATGGGCAGAGGGGTGAATTGCCGGGGGGTTCCCCGCCACCACCGGGCACCTGGCAAACAGTGCTGAGTGAGGATCCGTGGTACACTATTAGGGTTGCCAAGTTCCCCTTTGCCAATGGCTGGAGCTTCGGGGGGGGGGGGCGATTCCCACGCACACAGCACACACACGCAATAATGTCCAAATCTAGGAGCAATGGGGATGCTCTAGCATGTCCCTAAAAAACCTCTATGGAAACCATACAGTTTTTGGAGGAATGTGCTACAGCATCTCCATTGCTTCTGGGTTCACCCCCCAGAAGGGACATTATTGTGCTGCGTGCTGCGTGCTGCCGTACAGATGTGGGGATCCCCCCCACAGCTGGCCCGCTTCTGCCCACCAGCCGGCTGAGGGGTGACAGGCTGGCCTCTTCATTGGAAGACAATTGCACGCCATTAACAGGTATCTGTTAATGATCAAATTATAATGATCTGTTATAGATCAAATTAAGCCTGAACTGACCCTAGAAGCTAAAATGACTAAACTGAGGCTATCATATTTTGGTCATGCCATGAGATGACAAGAGTCACTGGAAAAGACAGTCATGCTAGGAAAAGTTGAGGGCAGCAGGAAAAGAGGAAGACGCAACAAGAGATGGATTGACTCAATAAAGGAAGCCACAGCCTTCAATTTGCAAGATCTGAGTAAAGCTGTCAAAGATAGGACATTTTGGATGACTTTCATTCATAGGGTCGCCATGAGTCGAAAGAGACTTGACGGCACTTAATACACACAACAGGCATCTGGCAACCCTAGTCACGACACAGTTTCGTCTTGAGCTATATAAGAAAGCTGATTCACTTGTTGCAATTTTTTCTATGTGAAAAGAGGAATTGTCTGAATATAGCAACTTCCCTGACCAATTTCCTAATTCTCCCATGGCTCACATGAGCTAAAAACGGGAAAATATGCAACGCAGTTGAAACATACAAACTATGGTCATTGTGCTTCCTACAGAATCCTACCTCTGGTCAGAAAAATAAGTGAAGGGCAAAACCAGTCAAGTTTATAGAAACAATTTGTCAAAAAAAAAAAACCCTGGCTTTAAAATCATCCACAATTTCCAACGTATTTCCAATAACTGGGTTGTTTCTCAAAGGAAATCATTCCTCAATTACAAGATGGTTGATCATAGAGAAGACAACTCCCTCCAAGTTTGGTGAATGTACGACTTAAGTATGATTTCCCTTCAGGGATTAACTAATTAAGATTAATTCATTATTGCCAGTTCCTATTCACAATGAGAACCCAAAGGTGCTTCCAACATTGCTCTTCCCTTGTTCTTACAACATTTGATCATTACAACAAGCCTGTGAGGTAGGTTAAACTGACAGAATGTGACTGATTCAAGGTCACTCAGCAAGTTTCCCGTAGCAGAGTAGGGTCTCCCAGATCCTAATCTGACCCTTACCGACACCAAGGCCATTAATGCATGGGTCAGAGCTCCTTGTTTTGTCCCTGTTAATTCTCTCGTTTTTTGACCCCGCATTCTGAAAAACCTAACGCATGGTGTGAAGGAGCGCTGGTAGGAGCCGCCGCCACTTTGCAATCCTCCACCCCTCCATCCTCTGGGTGAAGGCGAGGGGAAGCCAGAGGCTGGTGGAGGCATGAGGGGGGGAGAGGGGGGGTGCAGAGGGTCTGGGGGAGGAAGTGCCCCCGCCGCTGCTGCCGCCAGGGCTGGGCAGTCTCCCGGCAGGGAGTCGACCCGGGCACTGGAATGCACAGGCAAACTCTTGGAACTACTGCAAAACTTTATTTTAAGTTGGCACAACACAGCAATTGGAAAACCAGGAAAAGTTGCGAAAGGAGGAGGGTTGATCAAGCATGTGGGAGACGAGCATGTGTGTCAAGTTCAGAGATTCACAACATTCACGGAAGAATTGCCGGACAAAACGGCCATGCATTTTTGGCCCAGGAAAGCAGATGTTCAAAATACAGACATTAAGGCAGGGAGTCTTTCCCCTATCACTTCATATTTTCATTCCAGGAAACATTTCATCTCCTATATTTCTACATCGCACACTGCTTTTGAAGGTTGTGAGGTATGAGCAACTTTTTTAAAAAGCTGGCAACTACTTCATACCACAAAATACCTTCTACCCATGCTCAGTGACACTCTTCTTACTTATTTATTGTTAGTGAATTTTTATAGTGCCTTTCCACCTTAGAGAGCTACCCATGATGGTTAGGAATCCAAAGAAATCGATTAAAAGAATGGCTGCCAACTTGAAAGGCTTGAAGAGGGGAATGCACATGTTCATGGAGGAGAGGGGTATTCATGGCTACTAGTAAAAATGGATACTAGACATGATGCATACCTATTCTCTCCAGGATCAGAGGAGCGTGCCTATTATATTAGGTGCTGTGGAACACAGGCAGGATGCTACTGCAGTCATCTTGTCTGTGGGATTCCTAGAAGCACCTGGTCGGCCACTGTGTGAACTGACTGCTGGATTTGATGGGCCTTGGTCTGATCCAGCATGGCTTTTCTTATGTTCTTCATCCATTAAAAACAATCAAAGATAAATGTAAAATCTAAATAACATTGTTATTATTATTGACACTATTAATAAGACCACATTGATTTATTAATACATTGAAAATCAGCATCACTGATTGTAAATAATATTTAGTTCAGAATCAGGGTTTTGTCCACCACAGGAACTATGACATGAGAAAACAGGTAGCACTATACTGATAATATGGATGCAGTTGGAGTAAAAGGTAAAGGTAAAGGTCCCCTGTGCAAGCACCGGGTCATTCCTGACCCATGGGGTGACGTCACATCCCGACGTTTCCAAGGCAGACTTTGTTTGAGGGGCGGTTTGCCAGTGCCTTCCCCAGTCATCTTCCCTTTACCTCCAGCAAGAAGGGTACTCATTTCACCGACCTCGGAAGGATGGAAAGCTGAGTCAACCTTGAGCCGGCTACCTGAAACCAACTTCCGTCAGGATCGAACTCAGGTTGTGAGCAGAGCTTTTGACTGCAGTACTGCAGCTTACCACTCTGCGCCATGGGGCTCGTGCAGTTGGAGACTAGGGGGCAATTCAGAATGGGATGGATGTGATTATGAATCTACACCTGACACCAAGGAAGTGCTGGACTTAACCCTAGTGATAGAACATCTGCTTGGCATGCAGAAGGTCCCAGGTTCGATCCCTGGTATTTCTAGTGGAAGGAATCAGGTAGGAAGTGAGGGGAAAGTCATCATCTTGAAACCTTGGAGAGCTGCTGCCGGTCTGACTAGACAAAAGTGACCTTGATGGACCGATGTTCTAATTCAGTATAAGGCAGCTTCCTGCGTTCATAAGTGCACTGGTCGTACTGCGCAAGAGGATTAACCCAAATGTAGACCGCAGTTGTCGTTCTCGCACTATGCCTTGTGCAAGCGGATACACCTCTTTGGATACCATGATGTTTTCTTTGTGCGACAGCAGTCTATTGGCAATTTTAACACACGTCTTCTAACGCAAGGGCCGTCACGCTTGCAGACATGGATCGCGCGATACATACCGCTATGACGTATCCATCGCTTTTCACACAGCAGAGTCGCTTGCCGCTGACCAGCCCTGAGATGCTGGATCAGCCAGCAGAGAAGGAAGAAAGTCACCCACCGCCACCACCGCCACCACCATCACAGGGTTCGCTCCCGACCTTGCGGGGAGGCTCACGTTACCCATTCTCCAGCGACATTAATAATGCAGGCTGGGCCGTGTCGTGCTCAATAGCTTGCTGCTAATTTGCTGTTCTATCCTTTTGTGCGCTGGCCGAGCGGGACTTTAATGGATGTAATGATGAGAGGAGGAAATCTGAGAGCCGGATCCCAGCCCGGCCATGTCGCCAGCTGCGTGGCTCAGGCATGGGGCACGCCACCCCCCTCTGCATTGCCAATAGGGCGAGCCTTAGGTTTCCATAGGGTCAGGGAAATTTGACAACACACACTGCCCCCCCCTTCTCACACCCTCTGGTATCACTTGTCCCAAGGGCACCCTCCACTCCACCCACATGGGGCTTCTGGCTAGCAGAAAGAGGTCCAGATGGGAAGTTGGCGTTTGCATCAGGAGGGACCCAGGAGGGGTTCCGCTTTGGGTATACATTGCAGTCTTTTGGAGAAAGAGAAGCAAGTGGTAAAATCTGAACCAGAGTTTAACCCCAAATCCTGTGGGTCCAGATTCATCCCTGAAACAAGAACTGAGTAGACAAACAGATCGATCACATTTTAAAATTCCAGCTGACCTCCTAGGAGTGCAGGGCAGCATATATGATTCTCCTTTCTTACATTCCACCCCTGCAACCATTTTGTCAGATAGGTTAGGCTAAGAGAGAATGTCTGGCCCAGGGTCACCCAGTGATCTTCATGGCAGGGAGAGGATTGAACTCAAATTACCCCATCCCTAGTCTGGAGACACCATGAGCTCATGCGTTTTTGTCCCGCCCTTCCTTCAGGAACTCAGTGCTGTGCATGTGGTTCTCCCCTTTCCTCCCTTTATCCTCACAACAATCCTGTGAGGTTGGTGAGGCTGAAATAGAGTGACTGGCTCAAAAGTACGCTTGGCAGATTGGAGATCTGAACCCAGATCCTAGTCTGACGTTGTAACCACTGTATCATACTGGCTCACAATGTATAGTATAGAGGCTAAATGTATGACTTGTAAGCCACAAAATCCCCAGTTCAAATCTTAACTCAGCTGTGAATTGTCAGCAAACCACCAGGGCTCTCAGTACTGCCAGCATGTCCCTTTATATGGATCACAGTAAGATCTACTTTACAAAGGTTACTGGAATAATACATGCCAAGCAGTAAAAGTACTATACAAATGTTCAGGGTTAACAAAAGCACATGCGTAATGTGCAGTTCCATCTTGCAATTTGGTAACCGTAGCTCAAACCTGAGATTCGAAGGGGCTACTTGTGGGTTCCGTACAAGTCTGAACATCTTGATTTGAGAAAGCAGTGCAGTACAGTGGTTAGGGTGCTAGATTGGGACCAGGGAAATCTAGATCCCCTCCCCTTTGGCTATCAAGTCCACTTGACCCATCCTTGGGCACGTTCACCATCTCTTTGCGTAACCTAATCCACAGGGCTGTTGTGTGAGTTGAAAATGCTGCTCAGAGTTCCCTGGAAGAATGGCAAGATGTGAACAGAACATTTAGAAATGAAGCACTGTGAACATTCTGGGGGGATTTGGTATTAACATCTAATTGATGCCCATGCTGTGGCTCCAAACAGAGTCTCTTTCATGGGTGGTGGCAGTTCCATATGGGGCCAGTGTGATGTAGTGGTTAAAAGCAGCAGACTCTAACATGGACAACTGAGTTTGATTCCCCTCTCCGCCACATGAAGCCTGCCGAGAGACCTTGGGCTAGTCACAGTTTTCTCAGAACTCTCTCAGCCCCACCTACCTCACAAGGTGCCTAGCCTACCTCACAGGGTTGCAGTGAGCACAAAATGGTGAAGGAAGAACCACGTATGCCATCCTGATCATCTTGGTGGGATAAAAAGAGAGAGAGAGAGAGAGAGAGAGAGACACAGAGAGAGAGACAGAGATGGAGACAGATGGATGGATGATGGATGAGCTTTGTTGGGGGATCAATGTTATAGTGTGAGCCTAATTTGAGTTGGGGGCCAGGTATAAAATGAATAAAATAAACTTACTCAAAAGTAAGTGCTACTGGGTTTAATCAAGATTTCTCGTAGTAACGCCTTAAAAGGACCAGGTAGGCAGAAATAGTTGGAAAGAATGGAATAATCCCATTAAATATTTATATAGCACTTTTAGGGTGGTCACACACATTTCTTTAAACCCATTTTATACATCCAGCACAATCACCTGCTTAAGCTTTTCTTAGATAGCACCCTAATCAGGCTTCAGGGGAGCAGTTGCTTGTCTGAGCACCCTCCTCTAGAGAGAGAAAATGTCAGAGATTCAGCCTAGCCCTTCCCCTGATATGCCACACTTCTATGTGCGGAGAGTTAAACCAGCGTAAAAGTGGAGCAAAGAACCAGTACTTAGTGTGTATGTTTGTGCAAGTATTGCAGTCTCACAAGAGAACACTTCCTTACACTAACTGAGCTTTCCCTGCCCAGATCCCAAACATGCAAAACTCGCTAACTGCCCCTTTGACATTTGGCAGAGGGAACCCCATCACCCCTATTCATACTGAACAGGTGAGTGCAAAATTTTGCTGATAGCAAGACAAAACATGTATTCATGGACTGAGCAGCCATTAACTGAATGCTTAGGGACTGTGGTGCCCTTTGCCCTTGGTGCTGCTGATCACAAAGCTGATTGCCCCTTGGGAAAATGATTCACACTGACCCTTTGCCCCAAATGAACTCGGTGTTCAGCTGGCTTTTATTAAGCCAGAAGGGGGGGAAAAGAGATATTGTCTTAATCACATCATTTCCAGCAAGATTTGAAGACATTCCTTAGCAGGCAGCAGAATTGATAAGTTTTGTCAAGCTTCCATTGGGCAGCCATCCCTGACTTTTGAAGTAGGGGGGTGGGTGGGAGTGGGTCAGTCTAAGGGTGTGAATTCGGGTATTCCTGACCCAAACCATAGCCCAAAATTTCCTGTTATGTTTTGGGCCTGGAATACCTAAAACAAAACATTCCTGAAATTTTGGCATTACCGAAATTCCTCTTCCTGAATTTTCAGGAGTGTTTCAGGTTGTTTCAACTCTTGGGTTCCTGAACCTGAAAAAAAATCAACTGAACTAATATCAATACTCTCACCATTTCATAAAACTGGTAATTGTGCCCTTTCTGAAATGCCGAAATGAAATTAAGATGAAAGTGTTTGAAATGCACACCCCTAGTGTAGTCTTAGGAATGTCTATCATTATATACCGACATTCATCATTATGTCAGGAAAAAAACCTGTGCATTATTGCACATCACCATATGGGAATATTCACAGAAGTGTCTTTTGCTGGGCATACATTCTTTTCAGCTGGCAATGGGTTTCTGAGGATATGTCCTCCTAAATTAGCTATTGTGTGATCTGTACCCATGACTAGGGTTGCCAACTCCAGCTTCAGGAATACTTGGAGATTTAAGGGTGGAGCCTGGGAAAGCGGGGTTTAGGGAGAGAAGGGAACTTGGTAAGGTATAGTGTCATGTAGTCCACCTTCCAAAGCAGCCATTTTTTTCCAGGAGAAGTGGAATAAATGTTTTTAAATAAACAAATAAGTGATTTATGTAGTCTGGAGAGCAGTCGTCATTCTAGATCTCCAGCCCCTAGGGTTGCCAGGTCCCTCTTCACCACTGGCGGGAGGTTTTAGGGGTGGAGCTTGAGGAGGATGGGGTTTGGGGAGGGAAGGGACTTCAATGCCATAGTGTCCAATGGCCAAAGCGGCCATTTTCTCCAGGGGAACTGATCTCTGTCAGCTGGAAATCAGTTGTAATAGCAGGAGATCTCCAGCTAGTACCTGGAGGCTGGCAATCTTACCAGCCCCAACCGGGAGGTTGGCAACCCTACCCATGACAGCACACAGAGCTAGTTGAGTACAACTTTGCAGCACAGTCCACATGGGTGAATTTTGGTCCAAAGAGGCTCCATACTTGATGAAGAGTTCTGTGAAAATGGTCCCATATGAAGCTACCTTTTACTGACCATATGCACCTGATAAAATTCCCTGCCTTGTGCGCCATTAGAAGTCCTTTCCTCCACAATGGGGAAAATGAAAGGGAATGAGAACAAGGTATGAAAATATTATGCCTTGTCCTGAGGTATGGGAAATGAGGAGGGAAATCTAAATAGGGACTAGGCAGCTCTAACTTCCAAGAAAAGACAGCCAAGGGCAGCATATCTGGCTACAAATCTAGCTCATTCTTAGCAAATGTCTGAGGAAAAGGGAAAGTCTTTCACTAGAGTGCTTTCAGGGCCTTGAAGTTATTCACAAATATTGTTCGAGCAGGAAAGCAAGAAATTTCAGCAAACACTTGTATGAGAAGTTCAATGTTCAAATTTCAAATTTCACATTTTACAGTGTGAAAGTTTACCTCAAAACATGAAACGTGAGCGCTTCAGACTTGTTGGCACCCTTGGGCCTTTTGGCGGGCACGAAATACAAAGTCTCGTGAGAGAGCTGTCAACTCTCAAATAATATCAAGTGCTAAATACCATTCAAAATGTCAAAGACTGAAATCAAATATCACTGGATGACAGACACAGACATATCTGTGGGTATCTGGCAAATAACCAAGTATTGTGAGAACACATGGAGGATATCTGACATTAAAAATCACAAAGGAGAATTCTGAGAGAGCCGGTTTTGTTTTGGCTTTGCTACAGTCCCAAGGTTTCCTTGTAAGGCAGGCTTCTTGCACTGAGATGTGCTTCTCCGTTTACTCTGCCCTTTCAGACCCACCACTGAACTGCCTTAGGCTGAGGCTGGGTTTGGCCCCATTTGCCACCCACCGGCAAAGATCCAGGAGGCAACGGGCATAGACTGTAGCCGCTACCTCCCATGTCTCTGGCAGCTGGCCTGGAAGCCTGGCAATAACACAGGCTAGAGCTGGCCACCAGCAGTGCCCTCTGGGAAGCAATGGGCATAAGACCACACCCATCATCTCCCGCACTGCTGGTGGCTGGGAGCGAGCTGAACCCCTGGGAATGAATGGGGCCTCCTGGCAAAGGAAGGGGAAGGAATGTAGTCGTCCTACCTTCTCCTTTTCCAGCTGCTAGGAGGAGTAGGGAGTCCCACAGACTCTTCTCCCAGCTCAGGTGTTTGAGCATCGAGACCACCGACGAAAGAGTCATGGCCCGCCTTTTGTGTCACAAGCCACAGTTTTGAGAACCACTGTCGTAAGGGAACCATGAGTAGGGTGGCCAACCTCCAGGTAGTAGCAAAGCAGGTTAGTCTGCTGTGATTGGTAAGGGAGGAACAAATAACAGCAGTAAAAAGCAAAATACAGTGTAAGTTTGCAAGTGTGTCAATTTCATTCACAAAGTATCATATCGTGAACAATAGTGTGCAAAGGCAAGATGTGGTATCAAATGCACATACAATATAACAAAATTGTCCAACAGAAATTATAAGCTACAAACTTAATTATTCTGGGACTTTAAACAGCACAATCTGTTTGGAACTTTTGCACTTTATATTCTTCGTTCTGTGAATCAGTTCAAGAACTGTTGTTATATTGTATGTGCATTTGATACCATATCTTGCCTTTGCACATTATTGTTCATGATATGATACATTGTGAATGAAACTGACACCCTTGCAAACTTACACTGTATTTTGCTTTTTACTGCTGTTATTTGTTCCTTCAACCTCCAGGTAGTAGCTGGAGATCTCCTGCTGTTACAACTGATCTCGTTGTACAAACCCCGCCCTCCTCAGGCTCCACCCCAAAAACCTCCCGCCGGTGGTGAAGAGGGACCTGGCAGCCCTAACCATGAGCCAGTATAGTTTGGGGGCAGGGGCAGAGAAACATTGTTAATGCTTTGATATCACTTCTGGATGAAGACCCAGAAGTGATGTCACTGACTCACACCCCACAACACTCTAGGAACTGACCCAATATCTACAGTATTTACCATAGAGATTGGGGGGGAGTTCCAAAAGCATTACAGGGGGTGGTGGTGATGTCACTCCCAGGCCTTTACCAGGAGGTAACATCAAAACATCAGCGGTGCTTTCCTCTCCAAGGCTCTGCCCCCAGAAAGCTCCTAGGGAGCACGGGCCTGTGCAGACATGGAAAGCCTACTCTGGGTCAGCCATACAGACGCCTCCTATTTACTCATCCCCAGTCCCAATTACCTGCCCTTGAGAAAACGAGGAGTGCGGAAAAAGAAATGGCCTCCATGCAGTGATGCTCCAGGAATTTCCTCTCCTCTCCTCTCCTCTAGAAACCAGAGACTAGGCAGTGTTGGGAATCCTAGCCACTCTCTCTGCCGGTCTCTCTCTGTCTCTCGTACCTCCAAGATTGCTGTGAGGGTAAAATGGAGGAAATAACCATGTACTCTACTCTGAGCTTCTTGGGGGAAGATGTGATTGCCAAAACCAGATAAAGGAGCAAAAATTTGTTTCCCAAGAGGAGGGAAGCCCCCCACCCTTCTGTCTGGCAGGTGTCCCTCCCATTATGAAATGAGGACGTTTGCCCCCAAAGGCCTCTGGAGTAGCCTCTCATTTTCTGGATTTAGGACTGGCCTGCCAGAGTCAGACATCCTGATTACATAAAGACTATGAGTGCCCCCAACCTTCTTGCTCTTTGGCTATGAACAGCCCAACCTTTTCCCACCCTGATCTGTAGGGTTGCCAACCTCCAGGTACCAGCTGGAGATCTCCTGCTATTACAACTGACCTCCATCCGATAGAGATCAGTTCACCTGGAGAAAATGGCCACTTTGGCAATTGGACTCTATGGCATTGAAGTCCCTCCCCTCCCCAAACCCCGCTCTCTTCAGGCTCCGCTTTTCCTTGGGGGGGGGGGTAAAAAGACAGCACTCCTTGACATAGGAGCATGGTTGAATCTGCCCTGATTCTAAATTTCTTTTGTAGGACATGCAATCTAATCCCACAGAAGAAAATTTCTCCTCTGTGCCATAATATGAATGCTAAGCCTAAACTAGGGTTGCCAACCTTCAGGTACTAGCTGGAGATCTCCTGCTATTACAACTGATCTTCAGCCAATACAGATGAGTTCACCTAAAGAAAATGGCCACTTTGGCAATTGGACTCTATGGCACTGAAGTCCCTACCCTCCCCAAACCCCGCCCTCCACAGGCTCTGCCCCCAAAACCTCCCGCCAGTGGCGAAGAGGGACCTGGCCTACCTAGCCTAAACACAGACCCATAGATCTTTTCAAGAACAAGCTGTGAAGAGCTGCGGGTCTTCAGGTAAGAGAGAAGAAATAGGACTCCGCTAGGGTTACCAACTTTGAGTTGGGAAATTCCTGGCAATTTGGGGGTGGACTAGAGTTGCCAGGCCCCTCTTTGCCACCAGAGGGAGGTTTTTGGGGAAGATCCTGAGGAGAGCAGGGTTTGGGGAGGGGAGGGACTTCAATGCCATAGAGTCCAATGGCCAAAGCAACCATTTTCTCCAGGTGAACTGATCTCTATCGGCTGGAGATCAGTTATAATAGCAAGAGATCTCCAGCTAGTACCTGGAGGTTGGCAATTCTGATAAAAGCCAACAGTAACCTGCCCCCCACCCCTTACTTCTGCTTCCTGTTGCATTGAAGGCCCGGGGTCAAAAGCTGTGGACCGGCTGCTTTAGAACCAAGATTGGCACCGTATTTCTGTCTGTCTGGAGTTTTTTTAACGTACAGGTTTCTTGCAATATAGATTGCCGCTATAAGGCTTAGCAACCTTCATTCCACTTTAGATCCTATCTACCACTTGGTACCTGACGTTTTGTCTTTGATCCCTTTCCTCTCCAGCATTATAATGTTTCACCACGGGAGTGGGTAAGCTTATGTGCCTTTCTATCCAGTACCTGGAGGTTGGCAACCCTAGGGTGGATACTGGGGAGGGTGGGGTTTGGGGAGGGAAAGGACCTTAGTGGGGTATAATGCCCCCCACCAAAGCAGCCACTTCCTCCCGGGGAAGTGATCTCTATCATCCGGAGATCAGTTGCAATTCCAAATATCCAGGCCCCACCTGGAGGTTGGTAACGATAGATTCCACTGGTGTTTGGGTCTGTTTGAAGTGGCATATGCAGCCAGGAATATCCACAGTAAGTGCATTTCTTCCTGATTATGGGAGAGCTTAAGGCACTTGAAGACTTGTTTTGAGGCACCGTAAACCTTGTGGTCTGTTGGGCTCTAGATTTGATTGTAAGTCTTTTCCAACATTGATTGCACAAGTGCTCTGGATGGCGTGCCTGAACTACAGCAGTGCAAAATGCATCAAAATTAATATATCTCGCTGGCCTCTGTCAAACCACGGAAATGTTCTTGCATTTAGCCGACGTTTTATCGCCCTCTGGTGTCTTGAAACCGGGAAGACAGCTTTTCTCACTACTCACCATTCTTTCTCTCCTCCTATGGTATGGTACAGAGGGTATGAGTACCCAGCTTGCCGGGGGTAAAGTGCAGACGACTGGGGAAGGCACTGGCAAACCACCCTGTAAACAAAGTCTGCCTAGTAAACGTCGGGATGTGACGTCGCCCCATGGGTCAGGAATGACCTGGTGCTTGCACAGGGAACCTTTACCTTTACTTTTATGGTAGAGTGAAGCCCTGACCTAGCCCTCAGGCTAGCCTGATCTCGTCAGATCTCAGAAGCTAAGCAGGATCGGCCCTGGTTAGTATTTGGATGGGCAACCTCCACGGAACAGCAGGGTCTGACACGGAGACAGGCAGTGGCAAACCACCTCCGAACATCTCTTGTGTTGAAAAGAAGAAGAGTTGGTTTTTACATGACGATTTTCTCTACCTTTTAAGGATAATCAAACCGGCTTACAGTCTCCTTCCCTTCCTCTCCCCACAACAGACACCTTGTAAGGTAGGTGAGGCTGAGAGAGCACTAAGAGAACTGTGATTGGCCCAAGGTCCCTCAACAGGCTTCATGTGGAGGAGTGGGGAAACCAACCTGGTTCACCAGATTAGAGTCCGTGGCTCATGTGGAGGAGTAGGGAATCAAACCCGGTCCTCCAAATTAGAGTCCACCGCTCCTAACCACTACACCACCCCTACGGGGTCACCATAAGTCAGCTGTGCCTTGACAGTACACACACACACACTCATGGTAGAGTGAAGGGGTGTCTTCTACTGAGCCCTTGCAGGTTGAAGGAGCGCCAGGACATTGAGTTTCCGCACCCACCCCAGTGGAGTGTTGTAGTGCATGCTCTAAGGGGAAGGAAAGCAAGAGAAAGAAGAACAAGTATGTTTTCCATAGGACATGGCCTTTGCGGGAAGCAAGCTAGAAAGGCTCATTGACATTCCACCTATCCGTCCTGGGAGTTACACTGAAGAAAAGAGGACACCAGAACACACTTGACAGAGTAATAGTGTTGTCAGCCTTCAGCTGGCTGCACCCAGGAGCATGGCGGGGGGGGGGGGGCGCAGAAATTGGTATTTTGGAACACCCTGACATCTCTTCCTGAAAGATACCTGGAACTGATGTCAGTGTCATGTGGCACTCTGTGTGTGTGTGTGTGTGTAAAGGGCCTTCAAGTCGCAGCCGACATATGGCGACCCCTTTTTGGGGGTTTTCATGGCAAGAGATTAACAGAGGTGGTTTCCAGTGCCTTCCTCTGCACAGCAACCCTGGACTTCCTTTGTGGTCTCCCATCCAAATACTAACCAGGGCTGACCCTGCTTAGCTTCTGAGATCTGACAAGAGCAGGCTAGCTGCACTCTAGACTTTCCCAAATCTCTATGGTAAAAACCAGAGAGATTAGGGAAATTCCTAGAGCATTGAACAGCACTGTGACATCACTTGCAAGTATGCACCCAGAAGTGATGTCATGGCTAGAGTTTTCAGCTCCAGGGTGGGAAATAACTGGATATTTTAGGGGCAGAGCCTGAGGTGGGCAGGGTTTGGAGAGGGGAGGGACTTCAATGTCATAGAGTCCAATGGCCAAAGCGGACATTTTCTCCCGGTGAACTGATCTCTGTCGGCTGGAGATCAGTTGTAATAGCAGGAGATCTCCAGCTAGTACCAGGAGGTTGGCAACCCTCATCATGGCATCACAAAAAGCTGGTCCACCCTTCCCCCCAATTTTTGTTCCCACAGCTCCATCAACTAGCAGTTGGAGCCTGGGGGGGGGGGAAGGTAACCTGCCCCCGCTACAGAATAACCACAGTCCACCTATTCAGTTCTGGGAGCTCCTGCAGATCGTTTCCAAGAAAACCCAAAAGCTTTATTGTTCCACCACACCCCTATTACTACCTTTTTATTATATTTACAAATACAAACCATTTTTCAATTCACAAAGCAGTTGGGAAAAATGAAAAGCAAAATAATTCAACAATAAAATAACACAGCAAAATAAAAACAGCCCTGTTCACCACAGGCCCAGTGAAAGAACAGTTTTTCTCTCGCCTTCGGAAAGCAAACAGGGGAGGATCCAACAGATTTTTTTTCCCAAGGGAGGTTTTAGGAAAGGTTCCTAAAAGCTCCACAATAAGTAACACTTGAGGAGACCATAAGAAAACCCCGTTACATGTCAGAACTTTAACAGAACTTAATTAGATTATATCATCCCTGCAATATGTCTCTCTCGCTCTCTCTTTTACAATTATGGCGTACCTCTTTATTTCCATGAGTATTTATAAAATACATAAAACAAGAAAAAGACCCTTGAAATAAATATTCTTGAAAGATGTTCCGCAGTTTTGAGGCTGCAGCAGAAAAGGCCCCGCAGCTGACAAAGGCTAATCTTGCCTCTTGTTACACGTCAGAACTTCAACAATACTTCATTAGATTCTATTAGGGTTGCCAACCTCCAGGTGGTGGCTAGAGATCTCCTGCTATTACAACTGATCTCCAGCTGATAGAGATCACCTGGAGAAAATGGCCATTTTGGCAATTGGACTCTATGGCATTGAAGTCCCTCCCCTCTCCCTCCTCATGCTCCGCCCCGAAAATGTCCGGTATTTCCCAATCCAGAGCTGGCAACCCTAGATTCTATTATTCTTGCAATATGTCTCTCTCTGTGTCTCTCTCTTTTACAATTATGGCTTACCTCTTTATTTCTACGACCATTTATAAAATACATAAACAAGAAACAGACCCTTGGAATAAATTATCTTGAACGATGTTCTGCAATTTTGAGGCTGCAGCAGAAAAGGCCCTGCAGCTGACGAAGGCTAATCTTTGCCTCCACATAAAATGAGATACACAGGCTCACTGGCAGATTGCATGCAACAGGGAGGTTATGGGAGGATATACAAAGAGCTGCCTTATCTTATGGTAGGGTTGCCAATCTCCAGGTACTAGCTGGAGACAGAGATCAGTGCACCTGGAAAAAATGGCCGCTTTGGCAATTGGACTCTATGGCATTGAAGTCCCTCCCCTCCCCAAACCCCGCCCTCCTCAGGCTCTGCCTGAAAAACCTCCCGCCGGTGGCGAAGAGGGACCTGGCAACCCTATCTTATGGGTCGCTATCCAGCTCAGTACTGTGAGCTCTAACTAGACAGCGGCTCTCAGACTGAGTTCCCAGATCAGTTACCAGAGGCGCCTCTAATCAGAGATACCAAAGATTTAACTTGGAACATTATCTTTTGTACTCATGGAGTTATACCCTCCCCTCCATAGCCAGTAGGTGGTGTTGCATACTAGCAAAGAAAAGACTGAATTGTGATCCAAGAAGCTAACAGTTCAAATCTCCCTTCAGTCGCAAACTAACTTAGGCAGCTTTAGGCAAGCCTCAGAGGACCTGTTGAAATTCCCCAGTCTGCAATACGGAAATAATAATAACAGCCTGCATTATAGGACAGTTGAAAGGGTTATGGTGGATGAGGCTGTACTTGTTTTGAAATAGCACACCAGTTGGGGATGCTCCTAGACTGCCCACTGACCCTTGATATTCGGGTAAGGTTGCCAGCTCCAGGTTGGGAAATAGCTGGAGATTTTGGGGGTGGTTAGATTGTCTACAAGTTGTTATGTGTGTGTATATGTCTCCCATATGAAATGTGTGTGCAATTATCAACCTGGTAACACTACTTTACCAGATGTTGGTACAATTGGAAATATACTATACAACCTATATACATGCCTGGTCTGATATATAATTGTCTGTATATGTTTATATATCTGTAAATATGTGTGTATGTTTTACATGGGTTTCAGTTGACCACTGAGGAAGGCCAAATAGGCCAAAACACATCTGGCATGTGGTTACAGTATATCAACCTTAGGATATGCCATTGTGCTTTTTTAACTATTTTTAAAAAATAATTCTTACCTTGACATAAGTGCCTTAAATAAATTAAATGTTCACTATACATTTATTTCATTTATCCCACCCAACTTTGGGTACCCAGCTTCTGTTTTTTCAGGTTGGGTTTTTCATTCCCCTCTTCCTTTTTCTGCAACAGCCCAGAAATGTCAATTGGTTCGGAATGATATGAGCTGCTTTGGGTCCCCACTGGGGAGAAAAGTGGGGTAGAAATTAAGTAAATGAATAATAAATAAAGCAGAAGATTGGGGGGGCAGATAAAAGGTAGGTTGGTTAGTATATGGGAAGGAGAGAAATAAGAAGGGGGAAGTATGGCTGGGAGGGCTGTTGGGGGGGAGAAATAGTGTGGGGAGAGCAGTACAGGTGCCCCCCTGCAAGCCCTTGTGGGTTCCCCACCAGGCAACAGAGTCCAATGGCCAACACTGTTCAAATTGGCCATAATTTTCCCTGATGGAGGCTGCCACGGAGAATTAAGAAGGGAAAGCTGAAGATAGGGGAGGGGCCATGGCTAGGGGAGGGGCCGTGGCTCAGTGGTAGAGCCTCTGCTTGGCACGCAGAAGGTCCCAGGTTCAATTCCCGGTATCTCCAGTTAAAGGGACTGGGTGATGTGTAAGAACTCTGCCTGAGACCCTGGAGAGCCACTGCCAGTCCGAGTACACAGTACTGACTTTGATGGACCGACGGTCTGATTCAGTATAACGCAGCGATTCTCCCCATATTGCCATCATTTCCTGGGAGATAGGAAAAAGCTAAAGTTTTCCTTCTCTTAGCAGGCTCCTCTCGGGAGATAAACCATTCAGAAGCCAAATTTTGCCTCCGGTCTAGTGGGATTCATAAACGGCTAATTGAAAACCCTTCCCCACAGAAGATCTTTCTTCCTCCTCTTCAAATCATCCTTCCCAGAATCATCAACTTTTATTATTTTATTTTATTATTTTAAACCTAACTTTGATTTTTATTCAGAGCTGATATTGTATTAAAACACCACATTTCAAAGGAATCTATTTTCTTCCTATCAGCTTTCTTCACTGTCCAGCTTTCACACCCATACATAGTAATAGGGAATACGATGGCATGAATTAATCTAGTCTTGGTGGCCAGTGACACATCCTTACACTTCAGAATCTTTTCTAGCTCCTTCATGGCTGCCCTTCTCAGTCTCAATCTCCTTCTGATTTCTTGGCTGCAGTCTCCCTTTTGGTTGATGGTGGAGCCAAGGAATAGAAAGTCTTGAACAATTTCAATTTCCTCATTGTCAGCCTTAAAGTTGTGTAATTCTCGTGTAGTCATTACTTTTGTTTTCTTGATGTTCAGCTGTAGTCCTGCTTTGGCACTTTCTCTTTTAACTTTCAGCAGAAGTCATTTCAAATCTTCACTATTTTCTGCCAATAATGTAGTGTCATCAGCATATCTCAAATTATTAATGTTCCTCCCTCCAATTTTCACTCCACCTTCATCTAAATCTAATCCAGCTTTCTTAATTATATGTTATGCATATAGATTGAAGAGATAGGGAGATAAAATACATCCTTGTCTGACACCTTTGCCAATTGGAAACCATTCCGTTTCTCCATATTCTGTTCTAACTGCGGCCTCTTGTCCAGAGTACAGGTTGCGCATCAAAACGATCAGATGTAGTGGCACACCCATTTCCTTTAAAACCAGCCATAGCTTTTCATGATCCACACAGTCAAAAGCTTTGCTGTGTGCCTAGAGACTGTGTATTCTGCAAAACACATGATTTAGAACCCTGAGAATCTCACCTTTCATTAAAACCATTACTTAATTGCTACTATACTATTAAACTGTCTCTGTTTTTCCCCATTCTGCAATATACACCCAGCCAAAGAGAATATTAATCTCAGCCACACATCCTGACAGGTGGGCAGGACCTTCCTTTATAGCCTCTAGGAATTTCAGTTAGCTGTCAAAATATTAAGCAAGCACCAGAGCTCAGAATGAAGTTTTGGGATGATTTCAAAACTTGGCGCCATTTTCCATTCCCCGTTTGAATTTTTGACATCAAGATTTGACACTCACATTTTGGAATAAAAATGATATTAAAATGAGATTTTTAAATAAAGTTAAAATATATTTTGTGGTAAATCATCAGTTGGAGGGAAGGTGGCATGGTTAGGATGGCTAGGTGACTTTTAAGGGCGGGCAATTGCCCGCCAATTAACAGACCTGCCTGCTGTCACTCAGCTGGCCGGCCAGCGGAAGCAGGCCAGCTGAAGGGGCGTGATTTACCCCTGCATGCAGAGGCACGTGGCGAAATAATGTCCCTTCTGGGTTTACTCCGCAGTGATAGGGACGCTCTAACATGCCCCTAAAAAACTATATGGAAACCATAGAGTTTTTGGAGCGATAGGCTAGACTAGAGCATCCCCGTCACTTCCAGGGAAGGGAAGGTGATTGTAAGCCGGTTTGATTCTTCCTTAAGTGGTAGAGAAAGTCGGTATATGAAAACCAATTCTTCTTCTTCTTCTTCTCCTCCTCCTCCTCCTCCTCCTCCTCCTCACCCCCCTTTGCTCTTTTCTGAAACAGTTTTCATTTTTGGCATTCTCATTGATTGCTAGTATCCTGTAAAATCACATCTATGCAATTCTTATTCTCTTCAGCCCTCTCAGTGGCCTTTTTTACATGGAAAGGTGAGCTAAATTCATTATCAAGAATGGAATAAGATACTGGTACGGCAAGGATTTCCACGTGTTGAGTCAGAAACGCTGATGCTTGAAGCAAAAACAATTGTGACAGGCCCATAAATGAGGAGATACCATCAAACGGCGTATCGAGGCAGGGAGAAAGGGTCATTACATTTCATAGGCCAGCGTTATTGGGAAGGGAAGAACCGGGGTGATTTCAGCTGAGGCATAATCGTGATTTACATGTTCCAGGTGCAGATCGGCTCAGTATGCCGGCAAAGCCCCAGGTTGCAGTTCCAAGTCCCTCATTAAAGAGCCGTGAATACTTCCCTCGCCAAGCTGTCTATATTTAGCCTCCCTTGTGGACGCTGGACACATTCCCGGCCCCTCTCTGCCCTAGTTAATCTTCCTCTCGGGAGCCTGCAATCCAAACTGCTCTTTTGTTTACTGCTCTACGCTGGCTTAGCCTAGGTCCCAATGACATCACCTGTGGGCTCATCATACTAGCCAGGTATGATGTCACAGACACAGGGTTACGACCTCACCAGGAATAGGAGCCAATGAAAAATGAGGAGATTTGAATGTTGTGCCAATAAACTAGCAGGGTTACTAAGAAAATAAATAGTAAGACTTTAGTTCTCCAACTTTTGGAATATACACAGTGAGAAAATAAGACTATTACACGGGATATACTATTCTGTTGAGCAAAGTGGAGAGATAATGGTTTCCATTTGCCGGTGACAATTTACTCTTCCCCACAATTCTCCTCTATACAGTTTGGTGGTGAATTTTCCCCAGTATTACGTGGGTTTGCAATTGCTGAGAATGCGGAGAGCAATCTTTAGTTTCTTCAAGCAGTTAAGCAATAACTAGGAATCAACACCACCGGGAATTAGGATGGAGAGCTCCAAAATAAGGTACGTATTACACTGTGAGATCATAAGAAAATGATGTCTTATTGTGTGTCAGAACATTAACAGTACTTTATCCTGTTCTTGTAAAGTTGCCTTTTGCTGTTATGGCACATCTCATCTTTTCTATAAACAGACCTGATTAATTGGTTCTCGTAGGTTATCCGGGCTGTGTAACCGTGGTCTTGGTATTTACACAGCCCGGATAACCTATGAGAACCAATGAACTCTGACCATGAAAGCCTTCGACAATATTTTAGACCTGATTAATATTAAAAAAAATTTGAAGTAAAAATAAGATAGCAAGACTATGTGGGATCATAGAATCATAGAGTTGGAAGGGGCCATACAGGACATCTAGTCCAACCCCTTGCTTAATGCAGGATCAGCCTAGAGCAGAGGTGGCGAACCTACGGCACGCGTGCCAGAGGGACAACGCAGAGCCCTCTCTGTGGGCACGTGCACCGTCTCCCCAGCACATCTAGAGAGTTGCAAATCCTGGGCAAAACCTCCTGTGCGTTTTGGCCATTTGGTCCCTCCCCTTGCCCGCCGGCCATGTTAAGACCCTGTGGGATCCGTCTGGGCCTGCCTCCTGCCTTCCTTCCCCCCCCTGCTTCCCAGAGCCTTCCGATGGGCCTCCGAGCGGCTGAGCAGCTCCGTAGCAGCAGCAGGCGGCGGCAGCAGCAGAGCGGGCACGGAGCGGCAAAGCTGGGGGCTGCTGCTGCTGCTGCTGGACACCCTGGCCAGCGCACAGTACGAGAAGTACAGCTTCTGCGGCTTCCCGGTGGCCGAGCTGCTGCCGCTGCAGCACGGCTACGCGCTGCAGCAGTACGAGGGTGAGGGCTGAAAGGAGAGCATCCACGCCCTGGAGGCCAGCCTGCGCCTCCACCGCCTGCTGCGTGACAGCAAGGCACACTGCCACCAGGAGTGTGCCGGCAGCGGCGGCGAGGCACTGGGGGAGCCCTGGCTCGGGGAGCTGGCCTTTGGAGAGCCAGGACCCAGCGCCACACCGGACGAGGGGCTGGCTGAGCTGGAGCTCTTCAGGAGCGTCCTGCGGCTCGCCTCCTGCCGCGGACTGCCGTCTTCCAGCTCCGCTACCCGCCGGCCGAGACCCTGCGCAACTTCCAGCGACGCACCCCTTACCTGTACCTGCACTACGTCCTCTAAAAGGTGAGGGGCGCGCCCCCAGAGACCATCCGGCCGCGTGATCCTGTGCAGAGTGACTCCGCTAGCATGGGATGAAGTGGGGATTTAATGTATGAGTTTTTTTTTAAAACTAAAACCTCAGTATTCAGGTTAAATTGCCGTGTTGGCGATAAATAAGTGGGTTTTGGGTTGCAGTTTGGGCGCTCGGTCTCTAAAAGGTTCGCCATCATTGAAGCATCCCTGACAAGTGCTTGTCCAGCCTCTGCTTAAAGACTACCAGTGGGGGGGGGGACTCACCACTTCCCAAGGTAGTTGATTCCACTGTCGAACAACTCTTAGGCCATTTATGCTTGGTAATTAGCGTTGGTGTTCCAGGCTGAAGTTCCCCAAAGCTTTTTTTTTAGTTTTGCACGCTGAATCGTCATTCAGGAAGTGACTGCGAAGCCGGCACATACCTATTTCACATTTCTTAAGAGCCCCTTTAATGCAACCTTTTGTGTTTGCTCCACCCCCGCCTCGAAGAATCCCCTCAAAGAAGCATGCAAAATTCACAGCAGCACGTTAGCTATGCAAACGGCGGTTGCTAATGGAAGGAACGAAGGAGCAGGCGAGTGGGGGGGTGGAATTTCTTCTTTTACGTCGGGATCGTGAATAGGCATTTTAAAGGTTGCATTTAAAAATACAGCTTTGAGTGATCATCAAAACTGACCCTTCATAAATGGCCTTACTGTAAAAAACTTTTTCCTAATATCCAGCCAGTACCTTTCCGCCCACAATTTAAACCCATTATTGTGAGTCCTATCCTCTGCTGCCAACATCCTGCCTCTCTCTCTGCCAGTAGTAGTAGTAGTAGTAGTAGTAGTAGTAGTAGTAGTAGTAGTAGTAGTAGTAGTAGTAGTAGTAGAAGAAGATGAAGAAGGAGAAGAAGAAGAAGAAGAAGAAGAAGAAGAAGAGGAGGAAGAGGAAGAGGAGTTGGTTTTTATATGCCGACTTTACCACTTAAGGAACACTCAAACCGGCTTACGATCACCTTCCCTTCCCCTCCCCACAACAGACACCCTGTGAGGTAGGTGGGGCTGAGAGAGCTCTAAAAGACCTGTGACTGGCCCAAGGTCACCCAGCTGGCTTCATGTGTAGTAGGGAAACTAACCCAGTTCACCAGATTAGCCTCCACCGCTCATGTGGAGGAGTGGGGAATCAAACCCAGTTCTCCAGATTAGAGTCCACCACTCCAAAGCACCACTCTTAACCACTACACCACACTGGCTCTCTCATGTAGCCATGAGGCAGGGCAAGAGAGTGTGATAGTATACCACATCTGGGAACTCAGGAAGCAGCAGCTGCAAGTTGATGGTGATCAGGGCTTACAACACCCAGGCACACCCATTACTTCCTCTTCTCTCCCACCCCTCAAAGCTTACATTTCCAACACCAGACCTGCCAGCGATGCTAAAAGCTAGATCCATAGCATAGTTGCCATCTTCAGTCTGTGATTTTATCCAGAGCTGGGCTCTGATTACGTCCAAAGTAGACTACAGCAATTCACTTCCCACGTGGGGGGGGGGGGCTGCCCTTGAAGACTGTTCACTAACCGTCCCATTTATTGCTGGCTCTCACATTTAAAACCTTAAATGGCCCGGGACCAGGGAAGTTGAAATAAAAAAAGTTGAAAGAAGTTCCTTGTAGTGAAAATGTGAGTTCACTGATTCACCCATTTTTTCAATATATCTTGATGACTGAGTACTGTGAAAGTAATATTTCTATATGAGCCTAAGATTATAAAGGCCACTCTGGATGTAATACGTGTGTGTAAAGTGCTGTCAAGTCACAGCCGACTTATGGCAACCCCTTTTGGGGTTTTCATGGCAAGACACTAAGAGAGGTGGTTTGCCAGTGCCTTCCTCTGCACAGCAACCCTGGCCTTCCTTGGTGGTCTCCCATCCAAATACTAACCAGGGCTGACCCCGCTTAGCTTCTGAGATCTGACGAGATCAGGCTAACCTGGGCTATCCAGGTCAGGGCCTGGATTTAATATACAGAAACAAATTTTAGACTTTACAATTTACAAATGTCAGCTTACTCAGTTCTAAGGTACATTCATGCACTTTCAAAATAGCATAGAATTTGTATTATTCGGACCACTGAAGGAGGCTTCACAGTCGAAACGCATATGGTCTGAGCTGTGATATTGTTTGGGTATATTGTCACACTGTTGTAATTTTGTGCTTTTATGTTTATTTGGCAGGTTCAGCACAGATACATAAAGGCTAGAAAAGGGCTACATACAAGTTGTTTATATTTATATTCATTTGTGTTTGTATTAAATTTATTATGTATTATTCACAAAATCACTTGTATTAATATTAGCCCATGATTTCATGTTGATTCCTTACCTTTGGGGTACCTTATTCTAGTTTCATAGGGTTAAGGTTCCCCCCCTTTTTTTTGTTGGGACTACCTGTTCCCATAAGTACCTGCCCAATAAGATCCTCAAGGTGGGCCCCACTCTGCGTGCCTCCATTTTCTGAAGTAATGTGGACCGAGACTTCTTGTCGTGACACCCAATTCATGCAACTCTCTCCCTATACTAGGGTTGCCAGGTACCGCCTCTCCTCCGGCGGGAAGCTGTTGTTGGACAGCGCACACCGACGCACGAGTGTCTCTTCCGGTTTAGAACCGGAAGTGCCGCCTCGCAAAGGGCCTTTACCTCTTAGTTTGAGTGGTAAAGCGGCCCTTTACCACTCAAACTAAGAGGTATAAAAGGGTTCTATAAAAAAAGTCCACAAGAAAATTGCCCATAGGAAAAAAAAACAGTCATAAATGCACACAAGAAAAAAGCCCACATGGAAAAAAGCCCACATGGCAAAAAGCCCACACAGAAAAAAGCCCACACGGAAAAAAGCCCATAAGAGGTATAAGAGGTATAAAGCAGCCCTTTACCACTCAAACTAAGGGGTATAAGAGGTATAAAGCAGCTCTTTACCACTCAAACTAAGGGGTATAAGAGGTATAAAGCGGCTCTTTACCACTCAAACTAAGAGGTATAAGAGGTATAAAGCGGCTCTTTACCACTCAAACTAAGAGGTATAAGAGGTATAAAGCGGCTCTTTACCACTCAAACTAAGAGGTATAAGAGGTATAAAGCGGCTCTTTACCACTCAAACTAAGCGGTATAAAGCGGCCCTTTACCACTCAAACTAAGAGGTATAAGAGGTATGAAGCGGCTCTTTACCACTCAAACTAAGAGGTATAAGAGGTATAAAAAACACTTTGTAACCCTGGCAGAGTTGGCAGCAAGGGGTCCATTTGTAGGGCTGCCAGCTCCGGGTTGGGAAATACCTGGAGATTTTTGGGGTGGAGCCTGAGAAGGGCGGGGTTTGGGGAGGGGAGGGACTTCAATGGAGTATAATGCCATACAGGCCACCTTTCAAAGCAGCTATTTTCTCCAGGTGAACTGGTCTCTGTTGCCTGGTAAAAGGTAAAGGTCCCCTGTGCAAGTAACAGGTAATTCCTGCCCCGTGGCATCACATCCCGACATTTAATAGGCAGGCTTTGTTTACGGGGTGGTTTGCCAGTGCCTTCCCCCATCATCTTCCCTTTACCCCCAGCAAGTTGAGTCCTCATTTCACCGACCTCAGAAGGATGGAAGGCTGAGTCAACCTGGAGCCGGCTACCTGAAACCAACTTCCGTCGGGATTGACCTCAGGTCGTGAGCAGAGTTTGAACGGCAGTACTGCAGTTTACCACTCTGCGCCACGGGGCTCCTAATCTGTCACCTGGAGATCAGCTGTAATAGTGGGAGATAGAATCATAGGATAAAATCATAGAATCATAGAGTTGGAAGGGGTCACCAGGGTCATCTAGTCCAACCCCCTGCCCAATGCAGGAATTCCAAACTATCTCCCAGCCACCATCTGGAGGTTGGCAACCCTATATATTTGTGTGAGCACAGACATATGCAAACCTGAGGACTCATAGGGTTACTAATTCCAGCTTTGAAGGAAAATTCCTTGATATTTGGTAGCTGTCCATGGGGTGGGTGAATTTTGAGGAGGGGAGGTATCTCAGCAAGGATGTGATGCCATTAAGCCTGTCCCTCCAACACTGCTACTTCCTCCAGGGGAACTGATTTCTGTAGTCTGGACTTAGGATTGCCAACCTCCAGGTACTGGCTGGAGATCTGCTATTACAACTTATCTCCAGCCGATGGAGATCAGCTCACCTGAAAAAAATGGCTACTTTGGCGATTAGACTCTATGGCATTGAAGTCCCTCCCCTCCCCAAACCTGACCCTCCTCAGGCTCTACCCCCAAAATCTCCCGCCAGTGGCAAAGAGGGACCTGGCAACCCTGCACATAAGGGAAATCAGCCCAGCCCACCGCCTTCCACTGCCTTGCATACGATTGATCATTCTAGGGCCTGCTTGAACAAAAGGACGAGGACAGAGAAGAGGCAGCTTCCTGGATCAATGCCAGGGTTGGCTCCTCTCTCAATGGGATACTTTCAGGGAGATCTAGAGTTTGGCTTCTTTCACTGCTGGGGAGGGGGAGCCCCTGCTCCCTGTGGCTCAGATACCCAATCTGCCTGTGCTATTTACAGGCCGCAAAGTTTGGGATTCTTGAGCTGCTCTGGGCTGGCCAAGTTGCTGGCTCAGATCCCTCCCCTGTGAAGCGAACTCTCTGTGCGGGCAGCTCACGAGCCAGAATACCTCGATTCCCTCCTCCTGTTCAGGGTTAAATTGATTTTCTGAAAGGGGGCACATAGGGGGCTCTAACTTAGCCCGTCAACCATCCATTCTACATTCAGGGCTGTTTGTAATACATGGATTGGGTTGCCTTGAGCTGGGAAATTCCTGGAGACTGAGGGAGTGGAGCCTGGGGAGGGTGGGGTTTAGGGAGGAGAGGAATCTCAGTGGGGTATAATGCCATAAACCTCACCCTCCACCGCAACCATTTTCCCCAGAAGAACTAATTTCTGTAGCCTGGAGATCTGTTGTAATCCCAAGAGATCTCCAGGCCCCACCTAGAGGCTGGCAACTAGGGTTGCCAACCTCCAGGTACTAGCTGGAGATCTCCTGCTATTACAACTGATCTCCAGCCGATAGAGATCAGTTCACCTGGAGAAAATGGCTGCTTTGGCAATTGGACTCTATGGCATTGAAGTCCCTCCCCTCTCCAAACCCTGCCCTCCTCAGGCTCTGCCCCCAAAACCTCCCACCGGTGGCAAAGAGGGACCTGGCAACCTTGATTGCATTATGCTGTCCCCCCTCTCCTAGGGTTGCCAGGTCCCTCTTCGCCACCGGTGGGAGGTTTTTGGGGCGGAGCCTGAGGAGGGCGGGGTTTGGGGAGGGGAGGGACTTCAATGCCATAGAGTCCAATTGCCAAAGTTGCCATTTTCTCCAGGTGAACTGATCTCTATCGGCTGGAGATCAACTGTAATAGCAGGAGATCTCCAGCCAGTACCTGGAGGTTGGCAACTCTACCCTCCCCCCACGGTAACAGCCCTGTAAATTACATCAGGCTCAGAAAGAGAGTGAAGGGCCCAAGGTCCCACAGTAAGCTTCATGGCCTGAGCAAGGATTTAAACCCAAGTCTCCCCTATCAAACTCCAGTGCTCTAACCACTATATCAGTCTGGTAATAGCTGGTAATAGTTAGAGCCTCTGCAAGGGTGAGCTGCCTAGGCCCTGGTTCAAATCCCATCTGGGCCAGCAAATTCATCAAGCAAGTCAAAATCAAATTCAATACCTTTACTGGCATATTATTATTGCATAAAGCAAGTCTTTATCTAGCTGTGATATGGGGATTATCACAGGCCTACCTCACAGGGCTGTTGGAACGATTACCATGACAATGGGCATGCAGTGCTTCAAGCAACTGAAAGGCACCAAATCAGTGCTAAGTAATGTAAGAAGGGCAACTGTGCCATAGGAAACAGATGCTATTTTAAAATTATTTTTAAATTGATAATTTAAATAGGGTAAATGTGCTTTCTAGTGTTAAAGAAGAGCAGAGCCTCCAAGCTCAAAACCCCAGAAAAGCACACATGTGCTGAGTGTAAAAAATACTGTAACTTCCAATTAAAATACAAAGGAGGAGGAGGAGGAGGTTGGTTTTTATATGCCGACTTTCTCTACCACTCCTGCTCCCGTGACATAGTAAGCAGAGTTCAGCCTCAGAGCCCATTTTAACAATATATTATCACTACAGATTTGGAGTGGCTTGGCATGAGGTTTCGCTCGTAGCTTCCAGTGATGGCCTAAGCACTAGCCAATACATGGCTGTGAGGTTTGCACAATCACAGTGATATCGATAGGGGCAGCCTTTTCCCAGTGACAAAAGTACTGTCTGGGATTTCCTCTCAATGGACATGCTAACCGGAGGAAAGGTTTTGGATATAACTGCAACGATTAACAGCTGTGCATTTATTACATAATAAAAGCATTCAGCGGAAAGGAATAAACACTCTGCACATACTCAGAGGCATACCGGAGCCAAGCCCTGGGGAAGCCACCCCCAGAAGCCAAACACAACATAATGGAAATGCTATTGCATTGTGTCGAGGAAAAAGATGCCTCTCCCCACCACACACACACACACACACACTGTTATATCATTTATTAGCTCACTTACACTGCAATCCTGAGCAGAGTTACACACCCACACCCACATGAAGCCAGCTGAGTGACCTTGGGCTATTCACAGCTCTCTTAGAGCTTTCTCAGCCCCACCTACCTCACAGTGTGTCTGTTGTGGGGAGGGGAAGGGAAGGTGATTGTAAGCCAGTTTGATTCTGCCTGAAATGGTAGAGAAAGTTGGTGTATAAAAACCAACCTTTTTCTTCTAATGTCACTATGGCTGGGAATAAATTGTGGAAGAAATTCAGCACATGTCACTTTCACAAATGCTGGGTCGTTGGCAGGCTGGTGAAAGTTTCACCTGCTCATGGATGTGTGTGTGTGCTCTCAGCAGCTATCAATGTCATAGAAGACTTGCAAGGGGGGAAGAAGACTTGGCCACTTTTCCCCACTGAGTGCATTCCTTTACCGTGTGAACTGCAGCAGGCAGATATTTGGAGAAGCAGCATATTCGTTTTCTAAATAAATAATCTGGCCAGGAAGGCAAGAGCACGTGGCACTTCTTGTTGGCTGGGTGAAATCAGAAATCTTGATCCCCTCATCCTCGATTTTTAAGATTGGGTTCTGGTTAGTTACACAACTACGAAGGAATGCGATCTTTACGCATGCTCAGAGGCACTTGTTTTTCTCTACATGCTGCAGGGCTGATCCCTGACATTGAGAATGAGCTCTACACATGACTGACTTAAATTAAGACACCCCCCCCAAAAAAAAGCGGTGGGGACAGGAAAGGAACAGCAATCTGCGCTGAGCAAACACCTGCTTGAACCCCTGAAAAACAACAACAGCAACAACAACAACAATAACAAGAGACAGTATGATGTAGTGGTTAAAAGCAGTGGTTTGGAGAGGTGGACTCTAATCTGGTGAACCGGGTTGGTTTCCCCACTCCTACACATGAAGCCAGCTGGGTGACCTTGGGCCACTCACAGCTCTCTTAGAGCTCTCTCAGCCCCACCCACCTGACAGGGTGTCTGTTGTGGGGAGGGGGAGGGAAGGGGATTGTAAGCCAGTTTGATTCTTCCTTAAGTGGTACAGAAAGTCGGCATATAAAAACCAATGATAACAATAACAACAATAGTAATAATACAAAAGTGCTACAAAATGCGGAATTAAGGGCTGGTAAGAGAGAGGCTGCCCTGACCTGGATGGCCCAGGCTAGCCTGATCTCGTCAGATCTCAGAAGCTAAGCAGGGTCAGCCCTGGTTAGTATTGTGTTGGGAGACCACCAAGGAAGTCCAGGGTTGCTGTGCAGAGGAAGGCACTGGCAAAGCACCTCTGTTTGTCTCTTGCCATGAAAACCCCAAAAGGGGTCTCCATAAGTCGGCTGCATCTTACACACACAAGAGAGGCTGTCTGAAAAAAAAAGCAAACTAAGTTTAAAATAAAACTCAGGGACGGTTTGCAAATTCTGCTCGATATTTCAGTGTTGCAGTAAAACGGGTTCGCGGGGGAGACCCAAGATCGTTCTCAAGACAACAGTTTATTTGCAGCTGCTGACTCAAGAGTCCCGATTATACTGGGGAAGAGAGATTTATCCAGATTCAAGTCATGACGATACATCAACAAGTTCTGCATATCTGGGGAAGAGAGATTTATCCAGATTCAAGTTATGACAATACATCAACAAGTTCTGCGCATCTGATTGTATTACAGACAGAAAGGCGACTCAGGACAGTTGCAGTTTCATCCATTTCTCCTATCATTGTTTCTCGTTCACTCTGACCCTCCATTGACGCTTAGGCCAGTTAGCCAGTGCACAGAGCAGGCTTGTAGCTAGGCAGAAATTCCTTCCCTGGCAGCCTGGAAGCCAACTATTACCGGGAGATCTCTGGGGTACTGTCCCATCAGGGTGCCAGTTAATCCCACGATCCTAAAACACGCCCCGTGCCACTTCTCTTACCTGAGCCCAGCATAAAACCCAGGGAGCAGGTCAGGGGTCACATGGAGACGGCTCCCCCAGGAAGGTCATTGATCCCAGGAACAGGAGGGTCCCAGAAGACGCGTAAACTCCAGCCAGGGGCCGGGGGAGGGGGAGTCATGGAGGGCGAGCAATCATAGCCCCCCCCCCTGGAAAGCAGCCGGGGGAGACGTGGATAGGGGGGGAGGCGCCGATCCCGCCGGGGGAGTGGGGGGGGGCGTCCCACTTTCCTGGGCGCGCGGTGACACAATGGGGTCGCCCTGTCTCTCCCGGTTGCTCATCAAAGGCAGAGGGGAGGGAGGAGGCGCGCGGGGGGGGGCATGCGGTCTCTTTGCACCGGGAGGGGGAGAGGGGAGGGGAGAGGGGAGGGGGAGAGACAGATCCCCCACCCCACCCCAGCTCCATGGAGAGGGGGGGGGTGGAGACAGGGGATCCCCCCCTCCCGTCGCCCACCCCCCAGCCGGCACCCGCTCGCTCGCTCGCTCTCTCCCGGGCAGGGAGCAGCTGACGCCGGCGGCGGATGGGGCTGCGGATTCTTGTCCTTGCTGAGCTGACAGGTCGGGCTGGAAAAGGACCGGGGGGGGGGTGTCAGGAGGGGGGCACAGCTGGCGAGTGGTGTTGGCTTTCAGCCCCCCCCCCCGGAAGGGCGGAGGGGAGCTGGGCCTGGCTGAAAGGCGACGGTGGGAGAGCCTGGAACAGAAGGAGGAGGAGGAAGAAGAGGAAGAGGAAGAGGAAGAGGAAGAAGAAGAAGAGGAAGAAGAAGAAGAAGAAGAAGAAGAAGAAGAAGAAGAAGAAGAAGAGGAGGAGGAGGAGGAGGAGGAGGAGGAGGAGGAGGAGGAGGAGGAGTTGGTTTTTACATGCTGATTTTCTCTACCATTTAAGGGAGATTCAAACCGGCTTACAAATCGGTGGGTTCTAGGTCAAATCAAGCCTGAACTGACCCTAGAAGCTAAAACGACTAAACTGAGGCTTCAGTATTTTGGTCATGTCATGAGACGACAAGAGTCACTGGAAAAGACAGTCATGCTAGGAAAAGTGGAGGGCAGCAGGAAAAGAGGAAGACCCAACAAGAGATGGGCTGACTCAATAAAGGAAGCCCCAGCCTTCAGTTTGCAAGATCTGAGCAAGGCTGTCAAAGATAGGACATTTTGGAGGACTTTCATTCATAGGGTCGCCATGAGTGGGAAGCGACTTGACGGCACTTAACACACGCACACACACAAACCAGCTTACAGTCTCCTTCCCCTCCCCACAAGAGACACCCATGACCATCAAATAGAACCTCCACGAGCAGAGGAAGTGTACCTTTGAATGCTCCATGCTGAAGACAGGAGGGCTTTTGCCTTTGTGTCCTGCTTTGTGGGCTCCCCAGGGGGCTCTAATTAGTCACGTTGGAAAGTGAAGGCTAGACTAGACGGCCGATCCAGCAGGACTTTTTTTTTTGTGTGTAGCGGTCAGACTAGGATATAGGAGATCCAGGTTCGATTCCTCATTCTGCCATGGAAGTTTGCTGCGTGACTTTGGGCCAGTCACTCACTCTCAGCCTAACCTACTTCACAGGGTTGTTGTGACAATAAAAGGGAGCCGAGGAGAATGATGCAAGCCGTTTTGGGTCCCTGCTGAGGATAAAAGGCGAGGTGCTAGGCCGTTACGGTAACAAGTTCCCCTCAGGGAGGGGCTGTGGCTCAGTGGTAGAGCATCTCCTTGGCATGCAGAAGGTCCCAGGTTCAATCCCCGGCATCTCCAGTTAAAGGGACTAGGCAAGTAGGTGGCGTGAAAGACCTCTGCCTGAGACCCTGGAGAGCCGCTGCCGGTCTGAGTAGACCATACTGATTTTGATGGACCAAGGGTCTGATTCAGTATAAGGCAGCCTCGAGTGTTCATGTGTAAAAATGAAGTAAATAAATATGTGAAATAGCAAAGATACCTAGAAAACATAAAGCGTGTATAACTTTCCTTGGATCCTGATCACAAAGGACAAAATTAAGCAGTGGAATTTTAATTTGAAATCCTTTTAAGTATCTTGCTTTGCACTGGTCATAAGGAAAGGAAACAATGCAGCCCATAAAGGTAAAGAATAGCCCATGCTATTTGTAGAGCTTTAAAGCCTCCATGCCCTGGATTTCCCATATATTTTATAAGGTAGTGCCCTCTTGTGGCTGTTCTTTCTTATTGCAGGTCCTTTAGTTTTTCTCCTTTCAGTCCAAAAGCAATTTTATGAGCGATACAGCTATTTTGTGTGTGTGTGTAAAGTGCCTTCAAGTCACAGCCGACTTATGGCGACCCCTTTTGGGGTTTTCATGGCAAGAGACTAACAGAGGTGGTTTGCCAGTGCCTTCCTCTGCATAGCAGCCCTGTTATCTCTTGGTGGTCTCCCATCCCAATACTAACCAGGGCTGACCCTGCTTAGCTTCTGAGATCTGACAAGACCAGGCTAGCCTGGGCCATCCAGGTTAGGCCAATACTGCTATTAGGACCAGTTAAATCATCACAAAGGTGGTGAACAAGGCCTTCAGCACATATTATGCAAAAGAAAAAAGGGAGAAGAAGGGAAACATTATCAGGCATGAAAACAAGCTCAAGATTGCTGTTTGCAATAAAACGGAGGTATTTTGCAAGCATTCATTTGATCAGAACTTTTATGGTGAATGGAACATTTCAGATTATACCAAAGGTTACCAATACAAAGAAGCAATGGCTGCTCTCCCTTTGTAGTAGTAATGAGATTGGTCTCCAGCATCAGTGGGGAAACAGGACTCCTTGTAAAACAGAGAGCAGAAGAAAAATTTTCGCTTTGTGTGATGGTTAGAGTGTCAGACTAGGATCTTGGAGATCCATGTTCAAATTCCCACTCTGGCATGGAAATCTGCTTTGGACCAGTCACAAACTCTTAGCCTAACCTACCTCACAGTGTTGTGAGAACAAAACAGAGGAGAGAACGATATAAGCTGCTTTGGATTCCCATTGGGGAGCAAGGCAAGGTAGAAGAAGAATAAGAAGAAGAGTTGGTTTTTATATGCCGACTTTCTCTACCACTTAAGGAAGAATCAAACCGGCTTACAATTCCCTTCCCTCTCCCTCCCCACAACAGACACCTTGTGAGGTAGGTGGGGCTAAGAGAGCTCTAAGAGAGCTGTGACTGGCCCAAGGTCACCCAGCTGGTTTCATGGGGAGGAGTGGGGAAACCAACCCAGTTCACCAAATTAGCCTCCGTCGCTCATGTGGAGGAGTGGGGAATAAACCCAGTTCTCCAGAGTCCACCGCTGCAAACGACCACTCTTGATTGCTTTTTTGGTGCTTCCTTAGACCATCATGCTGCAATTGTTCACTTTCCAGGTTTCCCCTCAATGCACTGTTTCCCAAAACTGCCTTAATCTGATCATTTTGGAAAGAATGCCATCCAAGCACATTAGCACGTTGTCTGGAAGGAATGATGGCTCCTTCTCCTACCGTGCTCTCATCCAAATTGGCATTTTCTCATCCTTTAGCCCTTCATGGTCACCGTTTCCCCAGCATTTTTTCCTGCTGCATCACAGGAAGGCTTTTTTTAAAAAATCAATAATTGAGACAGTGTTATGGCACTATGACGATCAATTACCACTTATTCAATTTCCATATAGAATTTCAATAGAACTGTTATAGCACTACAACACATGCAAGAAGGAAAGAACAAAAAAGAGGAAGGCATGATACCGTCGACTGCCAAAAAAATCAGTGGTTTATAGATCAAATTAAGCCTGAACTGACCCTAGAAGCTAAAATGACTCAACTGAGGCTATCGTATTTTGGTCACAATATGAGAAGACACTGGAAAAGACCGTCACGCTAGGAAAAGTTGAGGGCAGCAGGAAAAGAGGAAGACCCAACAAGAGATGGATTGACTCAAAAAAGGAAGGCACAGCCCTCAATTTGCAAGATCTGAGCAAGGCTGTCAAAGATAGGACATTTTGGAGGACTTTCATTCATAGGGTCGCCATGAGTCGGAAGCGACTTGACCGCACTTAACACACATGATGGCTATGCTCCCAAGAGCCAATGTAGACTGGCCACAGAGCATGTGTGCAAGGGGAAAAGTCAGAAAGAGCAAACTGAGCAGAAAACTCCATGTGTGGAAATATCCATCATGAATGCCTCTGCATTTGTAGCAGTGATGAAAGCAAAGTGGAGAATCCTTGTTGGGAGGAAGCAACCCCGGAGATTAATTTGAGCTGGAGCATTAACAGAAGCCACACTGAACACTTATCTAGTGCTTGAAAGGCATGCTCCTTACATATGCAAAGCTCTGGCATTTTCCAGTTCCAGATGGCTTAATGAGATATTCAGAGGTCCAAGAAAGAAAATGTAAATACACGCAGTACAACATGAGCTAAGAAAAGTTGCTGCAGAATCTATATCATCAGTGCCACATTTAAAATAGAGACATGATTAGGCACATACTTGTTTCAAAGCATCCCACAAACCATTCATGGGAATCACTTCAAAAACAAATCTGATCGGTTATAGGGAGCAAGTTTTTGTAGGAGGCAGCTGATTTTGATCAGCATTAAGGGAGACTCAACATAAAACATTTTAAATTACATTTTAAATGTAAAGTAAGGCTTAATCCTAATGAGTCAAACTCCTGTGTATATAAAGCAACACGCATTTCCAACCTGAATTTAGATGTGAATCCACTGGAAAAGATAAATCCCAACTACAGCATTATTGGAGTTTGGATTACCAAGGATGTAAAATTTAATCAATACTAAAGTTATGTCAGCAGTGCTGTTCCAAGGAGTTTATAAAATAAAAAAAATAGTTTATCTGACCTAAAGCAAAAGATAGTTCACCTATGTCAAAGCAAAGAGTCTGAAGCACCTGTATAGGGTTGCCCGTCAGGGCCTGGCAAACAGCAGGGGGACTTACCAGTGGCGGAAGGGGTCTTGCCATAGAGTTTAACCATCGGATCTAGCCATAGCGTTTTGCTGAAATGCCAGAGTCTCCAGGTGCATCAGCACATCAGGATGATGCTAAAGACCCCCTTCATTTGCTGCTGTTTCTCCCACCACCACCAGAACTGTTTGCTGGGGGTTTGTCCAGGATACCCCTGTGGGAGCAGACATTACAGGATGGTAATACTAGATTTGGGTTGATGCTGGCATAGATGGTCTTTGAAATTTCCTGCATTCCTCAACAACCATAGTGTGGGTGTCCCCTAAAAAATCCAGTAGAATGCAGCTGAACAGGAATCAATATTTGGGAGCTGAATCTGGATAAATTCCAACACCAATAGTCTTTAACAAAAAAAATCCTTGGGCAAGCGGCCCAGGGAGAAAGATGGATTTCCCATCACTTACAATCCCCAAATTAAGATTTGATGACCCTTCTAAGAGAGGCGCTTTAGCCAAGTACACGAAAATGAGCTCCCTGCAAAAATGATAAGTGGAGAGAATTAATTTCCTAGGCTTGGAGAGGAGCAAATGCCTTGATGTCTACAGCTGATGAGAGTTTCCGTGCTATGCGATTGGCGGCCTGTTGGACACACCAAGCCTTAACCGTTTTGCCACCAGAGGCAAGAAATAGCAGCACCCACATGCTTTGCTCGGGGTTGCCAGACACGGCCCTGTAATCCCCAGGAGCTGTTGGGGGATGATCCTGGGAGGAGAAAGTGTCATTGGTCATTTATGCCTGGGAGTTTTACCTGAGGTTCATTGCTCGCTGGACCCACACTTTCCTGTTGTAAATCTATGCACCAGCAGTCTCCAAGCTCAAATCAAGAAGCATTCGAGTCCCCGCCCCTTGAAACACTGCTTTGTAATTGACTGTAGTGCTTACTGTGAAAGAAAAGTCCCCCACACCACCACAGAAACACAACTGCAGTATTAAAAAGCATTTAAAAAACAAAACCGATTTCTCTAAAAAGATGGGGGGAACTAGGGTTGCCAGCTCCAGGTTAGAAAATACCGTATTTTTCACTCCATAGGACGCACCGCCCCATAAGAAAAAATCTTGTTTTCCTCCTCTAAAAACTTGTCTTATGGAGCGAATGCCTTTGTATCTTTACTGAATAACTCCATGAGAGAAGCAGCCTGTCTGGGGAGCATATGAGCTATTGCTGATTATAGATTGAAAATTTAAGCTTGTTTGGTAAGATTAACCATTTATATTTGTATTATTGTCAAACTTATGTATTTTACATGTTTGTAGTCCACTTTGAGATAGTTTTGACATTGTTTTGATGTATCATGATCAGGCTGAAGAAGCCACTTTTACGTGGTGAAAGCACTGAATACCTGGGATGGCGTTTCCTTGATCATCTATGCCTGATACTACCAAGCAATCTGCGACAATCCAAGCCGTTTGTGTTTTGGAGTGAGCAATTCCGCTCCTTAACAACTTTGTTTTTTTATATATAATAATTTTTTTTATTTTTTCCAAAATATTTAAACAGACAAATCAACAACTTTGTTTTTTTATATAATTTTTTTTTATTTTTTCCAAAATATTTAAACATACAAATCAACATTATTAAAGATCATTGGAATAAAAAATAAAAATAGTAAATTATTGTTGAAAATACAAGCAGATTTAAGCTAAGACTTCCCCTTCATCTCCGTCAATCTCAATATAAATTTGTATACTCTTTTGAATATAGTTCTAATCCTTATATTGTTGTATCCATGTAAATATATATTTATGTCTAAATCAAATAAAATATCTTCATGTATATATATATTCCAATTATCAACTTTGTTAGGCTTCTGTTGGCTGTCAGCTGTTTCTGATGCTCGTTCAACTTTTGTATTCATTGTAATATTATAATTTTGTATCCATCTTGCTTAGTGATATTGGCTCCTTTGGAGCGTTGTTTGAATATATCTTGTTGATTCAGAATTCTACCAGAATTGTGTTCTGATTTGTCATTAGAACGCTGAACCTACTGCTGTCCTTTATTGCAAACCACCTGAAGGTTGGCAACTCTAGGGGGAACCCAAGCCTTGCTTTTAAAATCCTTTCTTCTGCTCAGAAAAAAACTCAGAGGAAGCAGGAAGCATTTGAACCCCTTGACATGCTGCTTTGAAACTGGCTGTAGTGCTTTCTGTGAGAGAAACGTCACTCCCCCAAGCTTCCAGGTCCCACGCTTTGCCTTATGCATGGTGATTTCATCCGGCTGATCTCAGGGGAGATCGACAAGTCGGGTTATTAGAGGAACGGGATTTGTGAGGGCTGGCAGCGAGGTCATCTCTAATGGATGGAAAACTCATGCATAACTCCAAAGAACAACGAAGACAGACCAGGGGCGAACGTGAGTGAAAGTACCCATGCATAAATGGCCATTGATGCTATGATGTCCGCTCCCCACCCCCACAGTGTTCTAGGAATTCCCCCAAGCTCCATGGTAAATACCATTGTTGGGATCTGACACCCAGCCCTGACTCGACCCTACTCTGGGTCTGATTAGCTGGCTGGTGGCAACATGCTGTTCTGAGGCTGGGAGCTGCTGGCCACCAAGGGGTGCTAGACAGCCTCAAATCCACACCACAGGTAAGGAAACCCAACTTTTCCTTTCCTTTATTCTTTAGAACAGGGGTGGGGAATGTCAGGCCCGGGGGCCATTTAAGGCCCACTAAATCATTTGGTCTGGCCCTTTGTGGGTCCTGGCAGATCTGTAGCTCAGAAGGATCTAAGACTGGTAATCCACCCCCTCCCTTAGACAGGAATAGCCTCTATTCAAGGCGGATGTGAGTTTGTTTTGCCGAGAAAAGGTACCTTTTCCCCCCCTTGCAGAAGAGACGTTAGCTATGGAGCTGCTAGGACCGCCCAAGAAACTGTGTTAACCCTTTCCCACCCAGGCCATGGAGAAACGTATTCCCTCTGTACTACAAGAGGGCTGGGGGCAGAAGTGGCAACAATGAAGGGGGTTAAAGGGGGCAGGGCCAGAATGCAGGGTGGGGGTTCTTAGCCAGTGTGTCCTCATTTCATCCCTGCAGGCGGAGATAGCAGGAGTCGGCTGTAGAATCCGGCCCCAACCATGTGGAGCAGGAGCAACTCCAGCGTGTGGCTGGATGGCTACGCTTGGCTGGTGCAATAGACCATCCTGTGCCACCAGGTGGGCAAGTGTGCCACCGGTTGGATGCCTGCCTGCTTGCCTCTGTGTGTGTGTGGGTCATCTGGGGCAGCTGCCTGCTTGGGGCTTGGTCAGCTAATTTTTAAGTTGATAATTTTGTATGGCCTATGAATGATGTTATAAATATCCAAATGGCCCTTGGCGGAAAAAAGGTTCCCCACCCATGCTTTAGAAGCTCCTTCTGTAGAGGAAGGCCGCCCTGCCTTCTCTGGGCAGTCCTCTTTAAAGGTGGTCCCAAAGTTACTTCTAACCAAAACACTGAGCTCAGGAAGCTCCTGCACTCAGCGGGTAAGCTGCCACCAGCCCTTATTCAATCAGTGTAGCCCCAGGCAGAGGATAAGGGCAACCTCTGCCTGCTGATACCAAATTAGTGCGTAAAACTCACCCTGCAAGGTAGGAGGCTCTGCAGGGGGAGAATTTACACAGACAAAAAGTTTGAGGTTTGGTAGGTGGACCCACAAAACAATAAGGCACTCAGATTTAGACTTGAAGCCCCCAAAGTCAAAGAACACAACCAAAATATAGGTTAAATATTTATTCCAAAGATTTGTGCTCGATACAGAAAAGCAAAAGGCTAATGAAATGGTTTAAGCAGAAAATAACAACAGGTTTAACACAGCTAACTACACAGTAAGATTCTTAGGTTCAAAAATTTGGCAAAAGTTTTAGGCAAGTTTCAAATAAGTTTTACCGGGTCCACAAAAGTCATAGCATCTTGGTATAGCATCCAGAGTTGTTTCCATAATCAGTTTGACAGAATTTCCCCCTACAAGGGTAAATCAAAATGGGTTTGTGATGAAGCTGACATGCATATCCCAAGCATTCATAGATTATGGCTCTCAACTGGCCATTTTTATTGTCGCAGTCCCAATACAGTGAGCTCACATGATCCAACGAGACTGCAAAGAAATCCATAAACCAGTAATTAAATGATGTGTCAAACATTGCCCCACTCTTGCATCAGGGTATGTCAAAGGTGAGCTTGAGCCTGCAGAACTCAGTTCACCTGGTACTCATCAGCAGAAGATAAGGTCTTGCTCGACAGATTTGTTGCCCTAGTAACGAATGGCCTTCAATTTAGGGAGGAAAGGAGGGCTGTAAAGGACTCACAGCTGCGTGTTATCTTCCCCGCCACAGGCATCACCAGAGAGTGGTTACCGGAAGAGCATAACGCTCTCTGAGGGGTGTTTCGGGAGAGGTGGTCTCATAGATATGGGTATCTAAATATGGGTATACACAAGAACATCATTAAAATGACCTATAGGTGGGATTATATGACACACAAAAGAGCAAAATGGCTCCATCCGTTTCAAACGTTAGATATGAAACAAAGAGGGTCTCCAACTCATATATGGTGGAAGTGTCTGTTATGTCGCATGGGGAATACACGAGACTGGAGACACAGTTCCAACAACAAACACTTTATTGAGAACAGGCAGAACAGAACTGGAGAACAGTACTCAGACCCCTGGCTTATATGCCCGCTCGGCCGGCCGTGGCCAGTCCACCCAAGTCCGGGATTGGGCGGTTGGACCCCGGTAGCCAATAGGAACACACAACTCAGGAGCCTGGAGAAATCCAAGCTCCGCATGCACTTGGTTTCCCGCGCTACAGACATAACAGTGTCCCAAGACTCAGGACTGAGGTATTTGAAACTGTTCAGGAGATTGTAAAGGGGGAAATTCCACAAACACTAGAGTTTGCCCTTCTAAGCTACCGTCAAAAAAAGCTATTTATACAATTCGTAAGGAACAGCAAAGTTATTGGTGGCACAATTCTGGAAAAATTCTTGGCTACCATATAACAAAACTGTGATAATGAAAGGTATAGTTCACCATGTACTTGGAAAAGGTTATGACCTACAGATGAATGTGGTAAGGGAAATTCTTTGCCCTGGGTAATTACATAAGAAAATGGCAGCTGTACCTTGAATTCTAGAACAAGATAAACCCTGAAGAAAATGCAAAGATGGAAATTTTACAATGTTATGTGAATACGTCATTAGATCAGTAATTAGAGAATAATAGGATAAGTAGATAGCTTGCCTCCGTATTCCTTATTGGTCCCTCTTTCCTCCTTATAGGTCCCTGTATGTATTCATGTTTATTTCAGTATATTAAACTATTATAGGGTGACCAGCTCTGGGTTGGGAAATTCGTGGAGATTCTGGGGGTAGAGCCTAGGAAGGAACCTCAGTGGGGTATAATGCCGTAGTAAAGAAGCCCCGTAGCGCAGATTGGTAAGCTGCAGTACTGCAGTCAAAAGCTCTGCTCACGACCTGAGTTCGATCCCGACGGAAGTTGGTTTCAGGTAGCCAGCTCAAGGTTGACTCAGCCTTCCATCCTTCCGAGGTCAGTAAAATGAATACCCAGCTTGCTGGGGGTAAAGGGAAGATGACTGGGGAAGGCACTGGCAAACCACCCTGTAAAACAAAAGTCTGCCTAGTAAACGTCGGGATGTGACGTCACCCCATGGGTCAGGAATGATCTGGTGCTTGCACAGGGGACCTTTACCTTTTTAAAGAAGCCAGAATTCAGCAATTTTGAGGTAAAATACTAAATTAGAGAAACCTCAGTACTTTGCCTCTGTGGTTCTTGCTTCTTGAATCAGTCTGTGCTTGCTTATCAGAAACTAACTTAAAAGAATGTGATCTCAAAGACGAAGAAGAGTTGGTTTTTATATGCTGACTTTCTCTACCACTTAAGGAAGAATCAAACCGGCTTACAATCACCTTCCCCACAACAGACACCCTGTGAGGTAGGTGAGGCTGAGAGAGTGTGACCAGCCCAAGGTCACCCAGCTGGCTTCATGTGTAGGAGTGGGGAAACAAATCCAGTTACCAGATTAGCCTCCGCCACTCATGTGGAGGAGTGGGGAATCAAACCTGGGTCTCCAGATCAGAGTCCACCGCTTCAGACCACCACTCTTAACCGCTACACCATGCTGACTAGCCTCGTGGCTTGATGGAAATGAATCAGATGTGGTATTAACAGAGTGATCTTACGTAATTGTTCCACTTGGGAGCTAGTTCATTTTGAGAAGATCAGAGAGATTGAAATTCTATGTGAACAATAGATCACATTTTGGGGGTACGGGATAGTTACTGCGACAAATTGTCTCCAAGGTTCTTACCTCTTAATTTAATCATAAGAGAACTTGCTCCCAGGGCTGGGTGGAATGAGTTTGATTGCAAATGATGGGAACAGGCTGGCTTGGATAGATATTGTGACTTGGTCAAAAAATAGACAAGTAATACAGTTGACCACAATATCTGAAACATAGGAACAGAGGCATTCCAATTTTTCAGTCTGATTACTGCAAGGCTATATAAGCGAGAGTTAGAAAGAGAATTCACTTCTTTTGTGTGTCAGGTCCTGAGGCCAGAGGCAGAGGAGCATAGTCAAGAGCAGTCCGAGTTCAAAGCTGAGATATTGAGAGAATCCCGGTATAGATAACCAAAATGTGATACAAGAGCATGGTTCAAGTCCAATCTGAGTTCAAAGGTAAGCCGAGGGTCAGAAACAGGTAAACGGAGTGCAAGAGATATTGTCGAAGGCTTTCACGGTCAGAGTTCATTGGTTCTTATAGGTTATCCGGGCTGTGTGACCGTGGTCTTGGTATTTTCTTTCCTGACGTTTCGCCAGCAGCTGTGGCAGGCATCTTCAGAGGAGTAACACTGAAGGACAGTCAAGTGGAAGAGAATCGTCAAAAGTCCAGTCTGTAGTCACAGATACACAAAGGTTTCTAATTAGGTAACTCATGGGTAGCACGGAGTGAAAACACAAGTTGTTCCCACCTCAGCTGCTAATGTTTGTTTAAATAAGCCTAAGAGGACCTAGCTGTTGCTGCTTCCTCTGATTCAGCAGTCCTTGCTGAGTCTGACTTAGCAGTCCTTCCTGAAAGGAGCTCATCATCTTCATCGCCGTCAGCAGGGCTCTCCGAAGTGCTTGCACTCTAGCACTTCTCCTATGCTAGAGGAGGAGAGTTCTGCACCTTTGGAGTCGCTGCTGCAGCGGTGGGGGGGGGGCTGCTGCTGGGCCCAGGCGAGTGTGCTCTGCCCTGGAGGGTTGTAGGCATGGGGCACAGTCATCTGCCTGCACCTGCTCTGCCTGCCGTGGCTCCTCCCTGTCACTGGCAGCAGTTTCCAGATCTTCTTCGCCCAAGGAAGCCCCAGCAGACTGGTCCCTGGCAGAAGCTGATCCTTGGCATCGTGGGTCAACTGGAGAACCTTCCCTCGTGATTCCCCTGGAACTGATCTAATCATAGGCTTGCCACCTCTGGGGTCAGAAATACCTGGAGATTTGAGGGTGCAGCCTGGGAGAGCGGAGTTTAGGGAGGGGAGGGACCTTGGTAGGGTATAATGCCATGCAGTCCACCTTCCAAACCAGAAATTTTCTTCAGAAGAAGCAAAATAACTATGTCAAATATATAAATAAGTGATTTATCTGGAGATCAGCTGTAATTCCAGCCCCCACCTGGAGGTAAAGCTGGAATAAAAATTATCTACACGTGTCTCTATTGCAGAACATATATTCAAAGGAGAGACGATTAGGAATAAAGACATCTACAAGTGAAAGAGCTTAGACGTCAAAACGGGAACAATACATGAACATATATACCCAAACTATGTACGAAATCTATGTCAAAAAATTCCCTATGGCCAACTTTTCATGGATGATTTTGATGCCATGGAGCAAAATAAATACATAAAAGCGATTTAAATTGTTTTTCATGGCCGCGATTTATCCCCGTCAATCCAGAGGTAGTTTTGGTTTTTCATGGGAACAAAAGCACGCTGTATTCGACAACGGTTTGGTCGGTCCCCTTTACTGGAGGCCTCCCCTTCCAACAAACTCATTGTTTATGCCCACCCCCAACTCCGCCCAGCAGATTACCTCATGCGGTTCACCTCTGTGGGCACGGCCCCAGTGCAAAAAACAAGCACTAGTCCCTCTGGTCTCCTACATTTTTCTTCCACCCTCACTCTGTTCTGCTTTTGGAACAGTCAGATTCCAATGGGGGGGGGGAAGGCAGCACTCTCCTCAAAGCTTCCCTCTATTTTCTATAAGTGTGGAACCCATTGCCCTTTAATGACAGGCAGGATTTGGGGGGGGGGGAGGAATTGTATCCATGTGCCCCAGAGAAGTGTTTAGCTGAAAGTGGTAACGGAGCAGCTCCAACCTGTGCCGATTCAAGAGGAGTTAGCAAACAAAGACAGCAACAAATTGCGAAGAATGCAAGTGGTATTAATTTATCATATCCACTATTGCATAAAAAATAATTCTGTATATAGTACTGGGTATACTGGAATACAGAAAGGCAAACTTGCCAATTACAACAGTTACAACAAATAAAACAGTAATGATTGTTCAAAAAATACACTGTGCATAGTAGCATGTGTAGCTCATCACTTTGTCCAAGAGGAGTGTTGTGAGTTCTTTCGAAAGGTGTCCGGTAACTATCTGTTTCGGCTTATATCAAAGCCTTCCTCAGGGACCAACGCTTGCTGTTAGTAACTTGCTTGCGCGTTGGCCAAGAGGAGTGACTGATTCAAGAGGAGTGACTGAGGCTGCAATCCTAATGGCACTTCCCTGCGAGTAAGGTGTATTGAAAGATATCAGGCTTACTTCTGAGTAGACCAGGTTGGGGATGCAAAGGATGCATGGGGGGAGAGGAAAGAAGGCCCCTGGCTTGTGCACCGGCTCCGATCCGGCCCCAGTGCATCGTGGGCTTGGAGGTGTGGGCCCGGCTCTAAGGCCCATCCCGGGCAAGGGGTGGGGAAGGCCTGCCCACCCGCCTCCGGGACAGAGGGAGGGAGAGAAGTGCCACGACCCCATGCAGGCAGGCAGCAAAAGGGGCGGTATTCTTGTCCAAGCGCAAAACTCCCCCGGCCAATCGTCGATCATGGGGGAGGAGAAATTAGCTGGCATGGGCAGGGACAATTGTTTCGAACCAAGGAACCAAGGGATTTTTTTTCATGGAGATCTGCGCCAAAAACCGCATAGAAAAATTAAAGAACACACCAAAACAGGTTTGACTTGACGCGGGGATGAAGCGGTTTTCCCCCTCAAATTCGAAGCAGTCATGAAAAATCAAAAATTAGCAGCGTGGCAAAACAAAAGTGAAACCGCGGCAAACCTCCATGAAAAAATGACCTATGAGTCCATGAGACTTTCTGTGATATGATTCAACAATCCTTGTAAAAGCCGGTCCGTAAAAGATAAAGGAAAATCTTTGTGTTGGGTCAGTGTCAATGACCAGACTCCACAACATCACAAACAAGGATGCTGGGAAAATTTTCAAATTCGGACCTAGCTGGCACAACGAACGGAAACATCTTCCAGGTAATAGATGCTTTCACCAAAATTGACTTCTTCAGCCTTCATTTCTTTTGCTGCATGACAGTCTGTAAGAAAGCTCTCAGCTTTACCTGATCACACAGCGATTAATTTTGACACACCTGGAGGTAGGCAACACTATCTAATCAGGAATACTAGAGATTTCTATTATGTAATCGGTTTTACTGACAAGGTTTGCAGCTTATCTGGCTATTGCCGTAATAATAAAATCATTCAATCAGGAATACTAAATCACAAGTTCCATTGCCACGTGGCAAGATTGTCTTGGAATTCCAACTGGGTGAAGTATGAAGATTTATCATTAACCATGAAAGAGCAAACCTTTCTAAAGATACTACTAGATACTTCAGATGAAGCAATGTGAAATATAAAAGCATTATTTTGAAGAGAATTGCATTAATGAAATGCTCAGAATTTGATCTGTCTATAGTAGTAAATCGTCTCTATGTACAGCTCCCTTTTAGCCTACATTCTTGGATAAGAACGTGGATCAGACCAAGGCCCATCAAGTCCAGCAGTCTGTTCATAGTGGCCAACCAGGTGCCTCTAGGAAGCTCACAAACAAGACGACTGCAGCAGCATTGTCCTGCCCGTGTTCCACAGAGCCAGTGTGGTGTAGTGGTTAAGAGCGGTGGTTTGGAGCAGTGGAGTCTGATCTGGAGAACCAGGTTTGATTCCCCACTCCTCCACAAGAGCTGCGGAGGCTAATCTGGTGAACTTGATTTGTTTCCCCACTCCTACACACAAAGCCAGCTGGGTGACCTTGGGCCAGACATGCTCTCTCAGCCTCACCCACCTCACAGGGTGTCTGCTGTGGGGAGGGAAAGGTAAGGTAAGCTGGTTTGATTCTGCCTTAAGTGGTAGAGAAAGTCGGCATATAAAAACCAACTCTTCTTCTTCTTCTGATATATTCGGCATGCTCCTCTGATCCTGGAGAGAATAGGTATGCATCATTACTAGTATCCATTTTTACTAGCAGCCATGAATCTATGCATTTCAAAACATAAGGAGGCAGCCTTGAGCATCTTCATCTTGTTACCTTCAGGAAGGGTTCAACCTCATCTCTCCTTGAACCATCTCTCCTTGAGCCAGCATGGCATAGTGGTTAAGAGCGGTGGTTGGAGCGGTGGAGGCTGATCCGGACGACTGGGTTTGATTCCCCACTCCTCCACATGAGCGGTGGGGGCTAATTGGGCGAACTGGATTTGTTTCCCCACGCCTACACGTGAGGCCAGCTGGGTGACCTTGGGCTGGTCACAGCTCTCTCAGCCCCACCTACCTTCACAGGTTGTCTGTTATGGGGAAGGGAGGGAGATTGCAGGCCGGTTTGATTCTACCTTAAGTGGTAGAGAAAGTCAGCATATAAAAAACCAACTCTTCTTCTGCCTACTATAGACACCTGATTCAGAAGGCAGGGGTTCCTGGTGGCAAATCATGGCCCTGTGGGTTAATGGCGAGGGCAAGATGCAAAAAGCATGTGACTCCAGATATGGGTAGACCCTGTCGTTAGAGGAAGCCGCTCCTGTCTGGAACAAAGTCCTCAGGGAGTAGGTGCTGCTAGTTGGGGTTCACCGGCTGGGCTAAACTTGCAATCACCGGTTGCCAGTCGCCCCAGACATGAATCAGGCGCAGAGCACACAGATACATAGGTTAGACATTGGACTCATGTATACTTGGTATCTATCTAATTATTTATTGCACTTATAGCCCACTCTCTCTGGGAAACAGGGCTCATGTGAAAGATGGTTTGGGCATCATCAATACAGTCCATGTGGACTGTACGACCCTAAGTATAAGCTGGGACGTGCTGATTTGTGGTTTCACCTCAGTTTTCATGGGGGCAACACCTTCCTGTAACATAATTGTATAGAAGCATTGATGCTATGCCATGGTGGCTTGCCTTTTATGGAATATCACCCCAAGGCTACGTGCTCTAGGTAGGTAATCTAGACCCATATGCATGAATTCAGAGGCTCACCCAACAAAGCAAGAGCCTGCTATTATGTGGCGATTTGGCAGGTGAGGCTGGATGTCTCCTGTTGCCAGTTGTCCCAGACTTTGGTTCAGCATGAGTTCACAAACTGGCAGTCTGGATGACTGAGTCCTTAGATAACGCTGTGGCCACGTACTTTACCTGTCTCCATATTCAGTGCATCTACTGGATGCAGTTAGAGGAGCTGGTGTTGCTTCCTAAGCACTTTGTTATTGGGCTGGGGCTACAAGGGCACACAGCCATGCCGTATGGTTACTGCTCTTATGACCAACACTTTCAGGACGTTATTTGTGGGGTTATCAATGACAGGGTTAGTTACCCCCCCCCATAAGTGGGGCAGGATGCCAACAGTAGCTGCAAGCAGGTTTTACAACTGGAGCTATGTGGCTGGGTGACTGATACGTGGGGACCTCCAGTTACCAGCTGAGGTGAGGTGAGCCTTGGAAACAGCCCTCCAAATGGTAAGGGCTGGCAGCCTGGTCTACTCCACGGTACCAACTCGCAATGTCGGGGCGAGGGGAAGCCACAACAAGCACTTTCAGGGGACCCTGCACAGTTGATTGACAATAATATGGGAGCCTTTGGACCTGGGGTCATTTCTCAGCTCTTTAGCCTTGTTAGCCAGGCAGGCTGGTGCCCGAAAGGGCATCAGGTCCCACAAAAGGACTGTCAAAGGAGGACAGGAACGGGCTCCCTTCCCATCATGTTTTTCTCATGCCTTAACCTGTTTTGTGCTTACAACAGATGGAGGAAAGGTGCTGGATTGCCCCCCCCCCTTTTTGGTGGGGAGGCAGCTGATTTGACGCTGCCTGTTGGCTTGCTGAGCAAAGATTACCTGGAATTCCTTCCTGTCAATGAATCTCTCGGAGAATAACTTGTTTGCCTTGTCATAGGTGCAGGACGGACAAGCATCCTTGAGGGGCCTTTTGGAGCTGGGTGTCAGCTGCTGTTGATACTGCCTGTTGGCTTTCTTCCTGTGAAGGTTATCCTGAGGGGAGCTAGGCAAGGCTCAACTTCGTTCCCAAGGTTGATGCCCAGTTGTTTCACCACCACGCCACAACACCAGCCTGGGTTCATGCCGCGTCTTGCATCGAGGCCATTGGCAAGCAGAAGTCCACGGTTTGTAGGAGCGCATTTGGCTGCCATGCAGCATCTTCCCCTCCCCCTTTAGTTTCAGCTCATTGGCTGAATTGTGGCATGGACCCATGGGCACAGATTGTGTAATGGAGGGGTGAGTATGCAGCTTGTCTGACTAGCCTAGCCCCCCGTGCCTGAGTGATCATCCTGTGGCCCTTGCTCAAATGCCCAGGGTAGTGCCGATCACCGATTTGGGGTCAGGAAGGAATTTTCCTCTAGGCCAGATTGGCCAAGGGTCCTGGAGGTTTTTCGCCTTCCTCTGGGCATAGAGCAGGGGTAACCAATTGGGCAAAAGTTCCCTGCAGTGTGCACAGGATTGGACGGGATGGACCTTCAGTCCTTTGCTCTGCACTCTACTGCTTTGCTACATCAGTAGCGGTCTGGACACAGGGATGGGTTCAGGTAAGGGGACTGGTGCCTATGGGCCAGCCTTCCCAGGGCTGATGACATTTGTAAGTGGGCTTGGGATTGGAGCCCCACTAACATGCGGCAAATTGCCAGCAGTTTGCATATGGGGGGAATGAACTTGTTCCCCCAACTAAGGATTTTGGCCTTTTGCCAGGAAGAGATCCATAGATCGTAGGGGGTACGCCAGGCCACAGGAAGGCATAATTTAAGTGGTTCTGCTGGATTGCAGCCCCTCAGAGGAAGTGAGTTTTGATTTGCAGGCACAGTATTGTGCCTTTGAACGGGGAATGTGCGGCATCGGCTGGTTGACTGGACTTCTCATATTTGGGTGTACATGCCTTGGCACCTATGCTTTGACAGGGGTCAAAGCTTCATGGACCCCCAGACGCTCTGGTCATACAGTGGTGTGAGAAGACCCAAGGGCCTAGGCGGAGGAGCTGGCTGACACCAGGGTCCAGTAATATGGCATACCAGTAAGGAGGCCATGGCCTGGATGGACCTCCAGCTTCTGACATCTGGCACAACCTGTGGTCATGGTTACAGTGCTAAGCTATCGGGACGGCCGTGCCCAGTTGGGGCTGTCAGGGTGGCCTCCCCCCAAGTGGAAAGGGACCTCACAGCAGGCTGCCACCTGTGTGGATATGGCCAGACCTGTGGGAGAGACAGGCCTGGAGAGGAGCTGTGGATGGGGCCAGGCAGAAGGTCATGCCAGCCCGTGGGAAGGAGGTCGTCGCTCTGGGAGGTCAAGTAATACGTCACCTGGACATTACGCATCAGAGCAGAGCCTGGTTTTGTCCAGATGGGGTCCACCTATCTACTTGGGGCAGGGACATTTGGTTGCACAACATCTACCATGGCATACAGACTTGGTTGCAGCGCTAGGTGTTGGCGGGAGTCAGCCGGGGCCTTGGGGCTGGGTCCTGCTCTTGTGGCGGTTTGGCATGGGGGCCAGATCCAGTTTTGGGGGAAAGCTGGCCTGCGTGCCCTTCCCCAACATGGAGGATCCCAAGAAGGGATTTTGGGAGAGGCTGGAAGGGGACATGCCAAGATGGAGGGCTGCCAGGAACAACCCCAGCACGGGGCTGTCAGGGAGCATGCCTTGCCATGAGCTGTCAGGTGGGCCTCCTTCCAAGTGGCAGGGGACCACCTAGCTGGCTGCAGTCCTCGTGTGTCCCAGGAACTGCCATCTCAAGCTGGTCCCAGCATGGCTGGGAGCCAGGCATCGGCCTGCAATGGTGGCAGGTCGATGGAAGGATAACACCCCCATGCCATGCCAATGCCTTCCTGCTGCAAACAATAAAGTTGTGCCATTCCTCCAAAGCTTGTTGTGTTACGTTTCTTTGCATTATGCATCTGGGGCAGGCGCAGGCTTTCATGCATAAATGAGCCAAGGTCCGGCCAAGAGCGCCCTACACAATTAGGCACCAGGCCGGCAATCAACACACATTGCTGACACATGACAGAACATATCATGTTAGAAGAAATGAAGGTGAATTAGGTCCCAAGGTGACGATGTGTTAGCCAACACAGAGATATAGTTGGCTGTGTTGTAAGGATTAGTCTTTCAGTTTGTATCTCCATTATCTGATGGGTCAGTTGCCAACACAGCTCAGTATGGCATGATTTAAAAGACTGGTGGCATTTTAAATCCCTTTTTTGATCTTGAAAGAAGAAGTGAGAAAATAATGTGGCAATCAACTGACAACAACAAGAGGGACATTTATTTCCATGCTGTGGAAAGTCTCACCCTTTGTTTTATGCAAGTCAAGTCGCTGTAGAAAAGTATGTGATACAGACCAGACAAGATTCCTCAGTGCCAAGTTTAGAACCTTCCAAAAAATAGGAGGAAGAACATTCAAATATTCACAGTTCAGCACCTAGAAACAAAACTACAATTTGTTGAAGTACCCAATTCAATCCTCACAACAACAAAGTACAATTTCTTGAAAAATCACCTGGTTTGCAATTTTGGTATTGCGTGTGAGGGAAATGAAATGTACAAGCAACAGACTCTGGATTCTTCTCCCCGTACCTGCATCTCCGCAAGCCCATGTCTTGCTAACCACTTTATATAGCAACCTTTCTAGCCTAAAACCATCTACAGGGGTCTGACTTTAATTTTTTTAAAAGCCCTTTCAGAATGTGATCATGATGGGTAGCTGTGTTAGTCTGTCTGTAGCAGTAGAAATTGAAAAGAGCAAGAGTCCTGTAGCATCTTAAAGACTAACAAAATTTCTGGTAAGGTATGAGCTTTCATGAGTCACAGCTCACTTTGACTCACAAAAGCTCATAGCTTGCCAGAACTTGTTAATCTTTAAGGTGCTACTGGATTGTATGTTCTTCCTTTTTATATGCCAATAAAGGCTTGTGTTCTGTTGTGCTGGTGCTACCGGATTCTTGTGCTTTCCCATTTCTACTACTTTCAGATATAGGTAATTTCAGCCCATTATTTTGACACCGTTTCTTCTAGCTGAACTACATAGTATAACTTTAGGGAGGTGCAGTAAATGCCAGTTAACTAAGTAAGAAGTTTAAATAACTTGGTTTCCCCCTTGGCAGCTCTTCTCACAAAACTCAAGCTCCCCTCATAAATATATATGAGAAATATATTCCTCATTAAATGCCTGATAACGGGGCTTTGACTAGGTTTTTCCAAGTGTACCATGTCCATTTTTGCTAATTCAAGGACTACCAAACGTTTCCCCTCTGCTCTCTGACTTAGCAGAAGAATTTTTCTCCTTCTCCCATAATACTAGAACGCTGGGTCAGCTGCGGAAGCTGGAGGGTGAGAGATTCAAAACAGATAAAAGGAAGTATTTTTTTCACACAATGCATAGTTAAATTGTGGAACTCCCTGCCCCAAAATGTGGTGATGGCTGCCAACTTGGAAGCCTTTAAGAGGGGAGTGGGCATGTTAATGGAGGAGAGGGCTACTCAAGGCTACTAGTCAAAATGAATACTAGTCATGATGCATACCTATTATCTCCAGGATCAGAGGAGCATGCCCATTATATTAGGTGCTGGGGAACACAGGCAGGATGGTGCTGCTGCGGTCGTCTTGCTTGTGGGCTTCCTAGAGGCACCTGGTTGGCCACTGTGTGAACACTGCTGGACTTGATGGGTCTGATCCAGCAGGGCTTTTCTTATGTTCTTATGTTTCAACTAGCAGTGCTAGAGAGAGATCTAAATTACTTCCGGCTTGCTCAAAAAAAAAAAAAACTCCATTGCTTCCTGTAATGTTCCATGTTGTTTGTATTAAGTGCAATGAAGTCTTGACAAAACTAAGACCTTTTCTGCAGGGACGTCCCCCCCCCCCCCCGGGCCGACTGCTTCAGGCCTTCTTTTGGATTATGCATGCCTTTTCCGTCCGTCAGAAGTCGCCTCCCTCTCCAAACGCATTTTGCCCGCATTTTGCAGATTCTGGATAAAACAGCATCTGGAAAACACGGGCAAAACGCCCGGGGAGCGCGAGGTGACCTCTGACGGGCGGGAAAGGCATGCGTAATCAAAAGGAAACCCCGAAGCAGTCGGCGGGGTGACCGCGGGAAACGTCCCTGCATAAAACGCCTAAATCTGCCTCCTTCACTCCCACCGTAAAACTGTTAGAATCTACAGTTTTCACCCCCAAAAAAAACAAGTTCTGCAGAACTTGTAAACATACTACCTACTTGGTACCATTAGGACCAGCTCTAAAAGATTTCACAGTTTTTATAAGCATGCCTTCCCCCCTCCTTACCACCTCAGGTACTGAGAATGTTCTTCATAGCAAAGGGGTGGGGAGAAAACTACAGTTCAGTTTAACCCTTTTGGATGATCTAGCTGACTGGTTTCAGCCCCCAGAAGTCTTCTGAGTGTTTTCATTCTTCCTTGGAACATACTGACTCTGCTTAGGGTTGCCAACTGGCCAGGAGAAAAATAGAAGTTCAATGAGTGGAAATGGGCAGCTGTTTACGTCCTGGAAGTAAATATGACCTGATAAATAACATCCCAATAAGCTTCTGTTAGAAGGGCAGAACATTATTCACCAGGCCTGTTGGCACCTTGTCCTCTGTACTGATGCACAGACCTTCTTGTTATGAACATGACTTTTGGCAGTTCCTACATTCTTTTGAAAGTGTTCAATGTTTTGCTTTTATAAAGGTTCGAACATGGGAAGCCAACAACCTATGAACTTTTTTACTTAAGGCAAAAGGTAAAGGTCCCCTGTGCAAGCACTGGGTCATTCCTGACCCATGGGGTGACATCACATCCCGACATTTCCTAGGCAGACTATGTTGATGGGGTGGTTTGCCAGTGCCTTCCCCAGTCCTCTTCCCTTTACCCCCAGCAAGCTGGGGACTCATTTGACCGACCTCGGAAGAAGTCTGATTTACTTACCTTTTGGGGGGTCATGCTGTCAAGTCACAGCTGACTTATGGTGACCCTGTAGGGTTTTCAAAGCAAGAGAGGTTCAGAGGCGGTTTGCCATTGCCTGCCTCCGCATCACAGTCTTGGTATTCCTTGGAGGTCTCCCTTCCAAATACTTGCCAGGGTTGAGGCTGAGAACATGTGACTGGCCCAAGGTCACCCAGCAAGTTTCCATGGCAGAGTGGGGATTCGAACCCGGGTTTCCCAGGTCCTAGTCCGACACCTTAACCACTATCCCATGTTGGCTCTCACTTACTACCCTTCTCCATTTTATCATCACGAAGGCAGGCTAGAGTGAGTGTGAATGGCCCAAGGTCCCCAAGCAAACTTCCCTGGCATTTGTGAGGATTCGAACCTGGGTTGACCAACTTCTAGTCGGGCACTCTAACCACTACACCATGCGAGCACATTCATATGGCACCTTCTGGGGGGGGTCACAGGTAGTGAAAGACCCGGTCTGTTCATGCTTATTAGGGTTGCCAACCTCCAGGAACTAGCTGGAGATCTCCTGCTATTGCAGCTGATCTACAGCTGATAGAGATCAGTTCACCTGGAGAAAAGGGCTGCTTTGGCAATTGGACTCTATGGCATTGAAGTCCCTCCTCCTCCCCAAACTCCACCCTCCTCAAGCTCCACCCCAAAAACCTCCTGCCAGTGGCGAAAAGGGACCTGGCAGCCCTAATGCTCATCTAGATCTCTCTCCCCCCAAGCAGTGGTTAAATGGCATCCCTAGATCCCACTGGATTCATAGGAGTTGTGATCTTTGGGCAGAGAGCCAGCGTGCTGTAGTGATTAGGAGCAGTGGACTCTAAACTGGAGAATCAGGTTCGATTCCTCATTCCTTCACGAGTAGTGGACTCTAATCTGGTGAACCGGGGACAATTCCCCACTCCTCCACATGAATCCTACTGGGTGACCTTGGGCTACTCACAGTTCTCTCCAAACTCTCTCAGCCCCACCTACCTCACAAGGTGTCTGTCATGGGGCGAGGAAGGGAAGGCGATTGTAAACTTTACAAGGTAGAGAAAGTCAGCATGTAAAAATAAACCCTTCTTCAGACTCTGCTGGTAAAAGCTTCTTTCCTTCTCTTACTGCGATTATTTCAAAAGTGTCTGTAAAGGGCCATTTTTGCATGGTAATTAGCAGCGCATTCCAGGCTGAATTGCCCCGCATATTTTTTTAAAAAAATTTGCACGCTGAACCGTCATTCCGGAAGTGACTGCGAAGCCGGCACATACCTGCTTCGCATTACTAAAGAGCCCATTTAATGCAACCTTTGGTGTTTGCCACGAAGAATCCCCCTCAAGGAACCGTGCAAAACAGAGGCGCGTTAGCTATGTATATGCTAACGACCATGCAAACAGGAACAAAGGAGCAGGCGAGTGGGGGTGTGTGTGGAATTTCTCCTTTTGCGTCTGGACCGTACAGTGAACAGGCATTTTTAAAGTCGCGTTTTTAAAAAGAGCTTTGAGCAAGCATCAACACTGACCATACACACTTAGAAGGGGACCCCGCTGATTTCCAACAGGCTTTACTCCAGAACGAAGGCCTGCGAGGGACCGCAGCCTGAAGCCGACTGAAGTCCAACTCCATGCAAAACAACAGAGGCGCGTTAAGCGCTGCGCATGCTAACGGCTATGCAAACAGGAACAAAGGAGGAGGCGAGTGGGGCGTGTGTGGAATTTCTCCTTTCGCGGCTGGACCGTCCAGCGAACAGGCATTTTTAAAGTCGCGTTTTTAAAGAAGAGCTTCGATGGAGCATCGAAACCGACCCCGCATGCTGGGCAGGGGAACCCCCGCTGATTTCCAACAGGCTTTGCTCCAGAAGGAAGGGCCTGAAAGCCCGTGAGGGGCCGCAGCCTGAAGCCGACTGAAGCCCAACTCCATGCGAAACAAGGGGCGCGTTAGCGCTGCGCGTGCTAACGGCTCTGCAAACAGGAGCGAAGGAGGCGGCGAGTGGGGGCGTGCGTCGCATTTCCGCTCCGGCGAGGTTGCCAAGTGGTTTCGCAACCGTCGAGCTGCAGCCACCCTTTTGCCCCAGGCGGGGCCAGCAGGCGGGTCTGGCCGCGCGCCTTAAAACGCCCCAAGGCGAGCGAAGGGCGAGCGGCAGAAGCGGCCCGGGGCTCCGCCGGAGAGGGTCGGACGGTACGTCTGCTTTCCCCCCGCGCGCTCACTCCTTCCTCGGGGTCGGGGCGGGTCTGGCTCCTGGGAGGAACGGGAGGGGGGGCGTGGACGGCGCCTTGGGGGTGGGCGGAGGGAAGGTCCGCTCCTCGTTCGTTAGGACTGGGGGGGGGGCGGCCGGGGGAAACTTGCAGGCTGAAGTCGGGCTTTCGCCGCGAATCCCGGGCGGCGTGGCTTTGGACATGGGGACGGGGCCAGTCGTTCTTGCGCCCTGCGCTTGCAAGGTTGCAGTGCAACGGGCTCGCGGGTGGGGGGGGGAGAGGGAGACCCAAGCTCGTTCTCAAGAAAACAGTTTCTTTGCAGCGGCTGACTCAGAGGCCCCAATGGGCAGAAATCTCTGAGTCCCCATTATCCTGGGGAAGAGAGATTGATCCAAGTTAAAGTTATGACGATGCATCAACAAGTTCTGCATATCGGGGGAAGAGAGATTTATCCAGATTTATCCAGATTCAAGTTATGGCGATGCATCAACAAGTTCTGCATATCTGGGGAAGAGAGATTTATCCAGATTCAAGTTATGCAGAACTTGTTGATGTATCGTCATATCTGGGGAAGAGATATTTATCCAAATTCAAGTTATGACAATACATCAACAAGTTCTGCATATCTGATTGTGTTACAGATAGGAAGGCGACTCAGTACAGCTGCAGTTTCATCCAGTTTCTCCTATCATTATATTGTCGAAGGCTAGGTTATCCGGGCTGCGTGACCAGGGTCTTGGTATTTTCTTTCCTGAAGTTTCGCCAGCAGCTGTGGCAGAAAGGGGTAGCACATTATCTTGATACTTACAGGACAAGGATTAGCACATTACCTTTGATGCTTTTGATGCTTTGATACTTTTTGCAGGACAATGATTCAGCCCAAACCCAACCCCTTTCTGACTATATATTACTCTTCCTACACACTTGACCCTGAGAGACACTGTCCTTCAGTGTTACTCCTCTGAAGATGCCTGCCACAGCTGCAGGCGAAACGTCAGGAAAGAAAATACCAAGACCACGGTCACACAGCCCGGATAACCTACAAGAACCAATCTCCTATCATTGTTTATTGTTCACGCTGACGCTCCATGACTCTTAGCCCAGTTACCCAGTGCACAGAGCAGGCTTGTAGCTAGGCAGAAATTCCTTCCCTGGCAGCCTGGAAGCCAATTATTACCGGGAGATCTCTGGGGTACTGTCACAGTGCCGTCAAGTCGCTTTCGACTCATGGCGACCCTATGAATCTGTCCTCCAAAATGTCCTGTCTTTGACAGCCTGGCTCAGGTCTTGCCAATTGAGGGTTTGACTACTGTTTGTACACAGTGGCGTTGCTTGTTTTGTTTCTGGCCTCAAGGTCACAGCTGGAGATCTCCTGCTATTACAACTGAACTCCAGCCCGTAGAGATCAGTTCACCTGGAGAAAATGGCCTCCTTTGGCAATTGGACTCTATGGCACTGAAGTCCCTCCCCTCTCCAAACCCCGCCCTCCTCAGGCTCTGCCCCCAAAATCTCCAGGTGCTTCCCAACCCGGAGCTGGCAACCCCACTTGCATGGTAGGGCCCAGCGTTGGTGCCAGGGCCTCAGCTGGTTGGGTGCAGATCTGGCGCCGAATGCCTCTTGATGTGCTGGCGTTGACGTGAAGGCCATGGATTGCCTCGCTGCCTCTTAGCAGCAGCGCCCACCCTCTAAAAAGCGTGCAAGGGGTTAAAAACTCCTGAAGAGCCGTGCTTAATCCGACTAGTGGTCTGTCTAGTCCAGCATCCTGTTTCACACAGTGGCCAACCAATATTTGAAGGGCTGTCACTTAGAGGAGGGCAGGGAGCTCTTTCTGTTGGCAGCAGAGAAGAAGAAGAACTGGTTTTTATATGCCTCCTTTACCACTTAAGGGAGACTCAAACCGGCTTACGGTCACCTTCCCCTCCCACAACAGACACTCCTCATGTGGCGGAGTGGGGACTGAAACCCAGTTCTCTAGATCAGACTCCACCGCTCCAATCCATTGCTCTTAACCACTACACCATGCTGGAGGGCAGGGAGCGGTTCTTGTTGGCAGCAGAAGATAGAACTCGCAATAATGGGTTTAAATTGAGGGTGGAATATTAGGAAACATTTTTTTTTTACAGTGGGTAGCCGTGTTAGTCTGTCTGCAGTAGTAGAAAAGGGCAAGAGTCCCTTAGCACCTTAAAGACTAACAAAAATATTTTCTGATAGGGTATCTGAAGAAGTGAGCTGTGGCTCACGAAAGCTCATACCCTATCAGAAAATATTTTTGTTAGTCTTTAAGGTGCTACTGGACTCTTGCCCATTTTTTTTACAGTAAGAGTTGTTCGACAGTGGAATCAGCTACATAGGGAGGTGGTGAGCTCCCCCTCACTGGCAGTCTGCTCTAGGCTGATCCTGCATTGAGCAGGGGGTTGGACTAGATGGCCTGTATGGCCCCTTCCAACTCTTATGATTCTATGATACTATGAAAAAAGATAGTGCTGGAAGATGGGAACCCCAGGTTGGATGGCACTCAATCAGCTACTGGGGTAGAGCGGAGGACTAGTACTAGTAGTGCTGTTCTTAATGACGTGACTGGACTAAAGCCGAAAGGATGTTCAGTGGTTGACCTGAATGGATGCAAAAGGAAAGTCCAAAGGTGTTCGAAGATTGGACATTTTGGAGGACATTGATTCATAGGGTCGCCATGAGTTGGAAGCGACTTGACAGCACTTAACACACACAGAGAAGCAACCATAAACTTAAAACATTTTTTTTTAAAAAAAGCTTAGCTCTATTGTTACATTATATCGACTTATTTCAATTTTTGTAGTTAGCAGAAATCCCAAACCTGTTGACAATTACAGTGTCTCTTTCTTCTGTTACTGTAATGGAGAACATAAGAAAGGCCCTGCTGGATCAGACCAAGGCCCATCAAGTCCAGCAGTCTGTTCACACAGTGGCCAACCAGGTGCCTCTAGGAAGCCCCCAAGCAAGACGAGTGCAGCAGCACCATCCTGCCTGTGTTCCACCGCACCCAAAATAATAGGAATGCTCCTCTGATACTAGAGAGAATAGGTATGCAGCATGACTAGTATCCATTCTTACTAATAGCCATGAATACCCCTCTCCTCCATGAATGTGTCCACTCCCCTCTTAAAGCCCTCCAAGCTGGCAGCCATCACCACATCCTGGGGCAGGGAGTTCCACAATTTAACTACGCGCTGTGTGAAAAAATAGTTCCTTTTATCTGTTTTGAATCTCACGCTTCAGCAGATGACCCCGTGTTCTAGTATTATGGGAGAGGGAGAAAAACTTCTCCCTATCTACCCTCTCCAAACCATGCATAATTTTATAGACCTCTATCATGTCTCCCCTTAGCCACCTTCTTTCCAAGCTAAACAGCCCTATGCGTCTTAACCGCTCCCCATAGGACAGTTGCTGTAGTCCCCTAATCATTTCGGTTGCTCTTTTCTGCACCTTCTCAAGCTCTGTAATATCCTTTTTTAGGTGTGGTGACCAGAACTGTACACAGTATTCCAAGTGTTGTCTCACCATAGATTTGTACAAGGGCAGTACGATATCAGCAGTTTTATTCTCTGTTCCTTGTCTGATTATGGCCAGCATGGAATTTGCCTTTTTTTCAGCAGCCGCCCACTGGGTTGACATCTTCATTGAGCTATCCACTACCACCCCACGTCATTGGTGCCAACATGCACCACAACCACTGTCTCCTCCCCAGCACTATCTACCAGACTACCTATATGATGGGTAATGTCCGCAACCTTCGCACCAGGCAGGCAAGTCACCATGCAGTCCATGCACCTGCCAGAAACCCAGCTATCTACATTCCTATGGATTGAATTCCCCACTACAAGAAGCCCCCTCCCCTCTGAGGCATATCCTCAGTACGAGAGGATATTTGTTCATCCATCAAGGAAGAGGTCCCTTCTAAGGTACCACATCCCCTTACCTCAGTGAGATGGCCTCCTTCCCCAAGGGTTCCATCATCCGTGACTAGCAGGTTGCCATCACCTTGGGACTGGGATGTGACTATTTCATCCCCGGAGTCCTTAGTCACCTCTCTCTCTGCCTGCCTCAGCTCTTCCAGTTGAGCTACCTTGGCCTCAAGGAAGTGAACTCGCTTCCTGAGAGCCAGGAGCTCCCTGCACCGAGCACACACCCACAACTTCTGTCCAGCAGGCAGATAATCATACATGTGACACTCCATGCAGCACACTGGATAGCCCCCCGACCCCTGCTGGCTTTCTACCTTCATAACTGGTATTTAATTAATTAATTAATTATATTATTCTTTGGTGTTGTAACCCTGCCCTTTATTCTCTTGCACTCTTCCTGTACCAAATAAGAACTGGGTGCCGAAGTTCCTTGCCCTGCAGCTGTCTGCTGCTAATTCACATAGATATTCAAGTTGCTCGGTACTCCAACTGGATGGAGAGAATTACTCTGCCAAGATAACAAGATTTTATTCTCACCCTACAGATCCCCAGTCACGATCCACAGGCTAAGAGCCCTTGTGCTCTCGCCTTTAGTGCTTCAAATAAAATACGTAATAATATTTGACTAATACTAAGGTTGACAACTTTGGGTTGGGAAATTCCTGGGGATTTGGGGGTGGAGCCTGGAGAGGGAGGGGTTTGGGGAGGGGAAGGACTTCAGCAGTGAAGAATGCCATGGAGTCCAGCCTCTAAAGCAGTCGTTTTCTCCGGGGGAACCGATCTCTGTTGTCTGGAGATCAGTTGTAATAGCGGGAGATCTCCTGGCCCCACTTCAAGGTTGGCAACCCTAGAAGAAAAACTCCACGCATCGAATGAAAGAAATAAAAATGGGCCGAAGCAGGCCAGTGGAAGAGGGCTTTGTGTTTTTCCCTTGATCTTCTATAGAGTGGTTGGTCTATGGAGGATCTAGTGAGTGAACTGAGTTTAGTTTATTGCTCATTAACAAAGCCATAAGCAAATACACAAGCAAATACGTATAAACTTATAAAATACCTAAAATTCATAAATACACAAAATACGCATAATAAAATTATACAAGTGCAACAATACCCCTTGGAGCGAAATGCCTGTATCATTTAGTAGGACAGTTTTAAAGCCATTACTCGAGTTAAGTATTTTGCCACCTCTAGATCTGATAAGAGGGACGGTCCAGAGTTCTAGAGGAAGATGATACTTTGTTAGAAGGGGTGTGATCCACTTGGTTCTCTCCTTGTATGTAAATATGCAAAAAAGAAGTAGATGCCCTAGGGTTTCAATTGCACCAACTCTGCAGTCAGACAGGCGGCCGCTGAATGGGATTTTTAGAAAGTGGGCATTGAAAACCTTTGTGGGGAATGCATTTAGTCTTGCTAGTGAGGAGGATCTAGTGAGAGTTGGCCTGGGGTAGGCTATTCACAGGGGCCATGTTCTCTTTGCCCCTTCCTCAGCAAGGAGTTGGGCCCCTGAAAATCTGAGAAAAGCCTGATTCTGGTTGGGCCAAGTAGACCAGTGGAAAGGGCTGCATAGTGCAGAATAGTTCATCTCCCTCCTCGTTTTCTCATGTGTCTGTCTAGATCAGAGGTCCCCCGTCTTTTTGAGCCTGCGGGCACCTTCGGATTTCTGACACAGGGCTTTGGGCATAATCGCCACCAGGCCGTGGCTGGAGGCAGAGCCAACCTCAAAATGTCAAGGAGCAAGATTATATCTAACTCAAATAGCAACTGTTCAACATGTCAGACAGAAGCTCTGCCGAACAAGACGCCTTTTAATCTCCACAGCCAATCAGAAGCCCTGCTGGGCAAAAGCCCCACCTAGAAGAAGAAGTGTTGGTTTTTATATGCTGACTTTCTCTACCACTGAAGAGAAAATCAAACCGGCTGACAAGTTCCTTCCCCTCCCCACAACAGACACCCTGGGAGGTAGGTGGGGCTTAGAGAACATGACTTGCCCAAGGTCACCCAGCTGGCTTCATGTGAAAGAGTGGGGAATCAAATCCGGTTCTCCAGATTAGCCTCCGCCGGTCATGTGGAGGAGTGGGGGATCAAATCCAGTTCTCCAGATTAGAGTCCACCGCTCCAAACCACCGCTCTTAACCACTACCCCCATGCTGGCTCTCACTTGGTGTGTGTCAGGAAAAGGGTCAGCAGACCCCAGGGCACCCATGGGCACCATGTCAAGTACCACTGCTCTAGCTTGCTTTTAAATGAGGCAACAGATTCCCCTCATGCCCCCCATGCAGTTTTCATGGGGCTCAGAGCCTCGTTTAAACAGTGCTCCAACCCATGCAAAATGGGCGACTTCAGTCCACACACTAGAGTTTGGTATTTATTTATTTAATTCATTTGTACCCTGCTTTTTTCCTCAACAGGGTCCCAGAGCAGCTTGCATCATTCTCCTCTCCTCCATTTCATCCTCACGACAACCCTGTGTGGTAGGCTAGGCTCAGAGAGTGTGACTAGCCCAACGTCACCCAGCAAGCTTTCATGGCATGAGTGGGGATTTGAGTTTCCCCAATCCTAGTCTGACCCTCTAGCCCCGGGGTGTTGAACTCAATTGTTATGAAGGCTGGATATGGCATAGATGTCACTTGGCCGGGCTGGGCCTCGCCAGCCCAGATCGAGAGTGGGGTGTGTGCGGCTTCCTCTGCTGGCTCGCAGGCCACATAAGAGCTCTCAAGGTGCTGCATCCGGCCCCCAGGCCTTATGTTTGACACCCCTGCTCTAACCACTACACTACACTTGCTTTTGTCTGAGGGCCAAGGATGACAGAGGGAGGCTAGCTTAAAACAGAGGCCAAGGGTGGCTTGTGACACCTCCGTCTCTGGACAGCTGCAGTTGCTCTTGCTCATTTCCAACCCCCCCTTCCCACAGCAGGTCGATATTCCGGTGTCCCATAAGTCTCGTCCTTCTCTTTCAGCTGTAGCAACCTTTGGCCATGTGGCTCTTCCTGGCAGCTGCGCTGGGCCTCTATCTCCTGTTCAGATGGTACCGTGACAAGCAGAGCTTAAGCAACTTGACAGAGAAGTACGTCTTCATAACGGGCTGCGACTCTGGGTTTGGGAACCTGCTGGCCAGACAGCTGGACGCTCGGGGTCTTCATGTGTTGGCAGCTTGCTTCACGCCTCAGGGAGCAGAGGAGCTACAGGAGCATGCCTCGGGACGACTGCAAACCACCCTCTTGGACGTCTGCAGCACTGAAAGCGTGGCCCGTGCCACCGAATGGGTAAAAAGCCAGGTTGGAGACAAAGGTTAGAGCAGAAGAATGCTGAAGTTCTCAATGCCCTTGTGTTTTTGAGTAGCTCTGCCTAGACTGACCGTGACACACTTTCCATTCCACCCTTTCTCCCAGGTAGTTTACGGGAAGTCTGTCCCCATTCGACCTTCAAAGTAGCCTGGCAAACTTCACAGCCCAGTGGGGGGTTTCATCCTAGCTCATAATTTAACCTTTGTGCCTTACACTGCACAACATGGTGCAGAAATAAGCCTGTGAAGGGATGTGGGGATTGTGCTGAGATGTGAATACTTAGCTTTTTAAAGAGTCGATTTAAACTTACTTTGGCTTTGCCTGATGTGTAAAGCTGGGTACCCAAGGTTGAGTGGAAAAGGTAAAATTATATAATAGAAAAATATATTTTTTTTATTTTAAGGTGCTTATATTTCGGCTAAAAACATTAAAAATTATAAAACAAGGCACAACGGCAACTCATAAGGTTGATAGACCTAAACCACACAGACCATACACGTTTCAGCCTACAGGCCTTCATCAGTGGTCAAATAAAAACTCATATAATGCACACACCTCACCTAGAGTATTGGGTTCAGTTCTGGGCACCACAATTTAAGAAAGATGTAGACAAGCTGGAACGTCACCAGAGGAGGGCAACAAAGATGGTGAGGGGTCTGGAGACCAGGTCCTATGAGGAAAGGTTGAAGGAGCTGGGTGTGTTTACCCTGAAGAGGAGAAGACAGAGAGGTATTTGAAGGGCTGTCATATAGAGGATGGTGCCGAGTTGTTTTCTGTTGCCCCAGAAGGTCGGACCAGAACCAGCGGGTTAAAATTAGATCAAAAGAGTTTCCGTCTAGATACTAGGAAGAATTTTCTAACAGTTAGAGCGGTTCCTCAGTGGAACAGGCTTCCTCTGGAGGTGGTAAGCATTCCTTCCCTGGAGGTTTTTAAGCAGAGGCTAGATGGCCATCTGTCAGCAATGCTGATTCTGTGACCTTAGGCAGAGAGGGAGGGCATGTTGGCCATCTTCTGGGCATGGAGTAGGGGTCACTAGGGGTGTGAGGGGGAGGTTGTTGTGAAATTCCTGCATTGTGCAGGGGGTTGGACTAGATGACCATGGTGGTCCCTTCCAACTCTATGATTCTATGGTTCTAACTTTATACGAGCCCAGGCATGTGTAAAGGATGTATAATAATTTTCAAATTAGAAATCCCTCTAGGTAGAATACCTGTAAGTTGGGCTGTATTAGTCTCTCATACAGAGTGTGCATGCAGATATCAACCTCCTAAAGCTTTACTTTACCTGATGTGTGCCAAGAAAGGGGTGCTCAAGTCATTTTCTGTTGCATCTTTGATTTCTCAGGGCTCTGGGGGTTGGTGAACAATGCAGGCGTCTCTGTCCCAAGTGCTTTCAGCATGTGGCTGACCAAGGAAGATTTCAAGAAGATCATGGATGTCAACTTTCTTGGGGTGGTGGATGTGACGATACAGATGATGCCTCTGTTAAGAAAAGCCAGAGGGAGGGTGATCAACATATCCAGCATCTTGGGGCGGATCTCCCTCTTCGGAGGTGGCTATTGCCCTTCAAAATACGCAGTCGAGGCTTTCTCCGACAATATCAGGTAATTGTTACGAGCTGTTGCAAGCCCAAATTAATGGAGAAGATATCTTTGGGGGTGGTGACAAAAAGGGTTCAATTACGTGGTCAGGGTGGATCCCTTGATTCTCCCTTAAGTGGTAGAGAAAGTCGGCATATAAAAACCATTTCTTCTTCCTTCTCTTCCTCTTCTTCCTCTTCCTCCTCCTTTTCCAAAGCGGTCACTACTCACTGGTCCTATGTGAGGAAGGTTGTTCATACATACATCTCCTTTTTATTGCATGACATGTAGACTGATGAAGTCTTCAAAATCCTCTGGGCCAGACGAATTGCACCCAAGGGTACTCAAAGAACTTGCAGATGTAATTTCGAAACCTCTTATATGGCTGCCAGCTTGGAGGGCTTTAAGAGGGGAGTGGACATATTCATGGAAGAGAGGGGTATTCATGGCTATTAGTTATGGATACTAGTCATGCTTCATACCTATTCTCTCTAGTATCAGAGGAGCATGCTTATTATTTTGGGTGCGGTGGAACACAGGCAGGATGGTGCTGCTGCAGTCATCTTGTTTGTGGCTTCCTAGAGGCACCTGGTTGGCCACTGTGTGAACAGACTGCTGGACTTGATGGGCCTTGGTCTGATCCAGCAGGGCCTTTCTTATGTTCTTATGTTCCTTTCTTATGTTCTCTGTCCATTATTTTTGAAAAGTCTTGGCAAACAGGTGAGGTGCCAGATGATTGGTGGCGGGCAAATGTTGTCCCCATCTTCAAGAAGAGGAAAAAGGAGGATCCAGGTAACTACCGACCCATCAGCTTGACTTCTATACCAGGAAAAGTGTTCGAACAAATCATCAAACAGTCCATTCTTGAGCATTTAGAAAGGATGGATCAGATCACTAAGACCATGGGTTTCTCAATAATAAGTCATGTCAGACTAATCTTATCTCCTTTTTTAAGAAAGTTACTACCTTGCTGGATCAGGGGAATGCTGTAGACATAGTTTATCTAGATTTCAGTAAGGCTTTTGATAAGGTTCCACATAGTATTCTAGTTGACAAATTGGGGAAATGTGGGTTAGATCCTATTATTGTTATATGGATCTGCAACTGGTTGACAGATCGTACCCAAAGACTGCTAGTTAATGGTTCCTCGTCCACTTGGAGAGAAGTGACTAGTGGAGTTCCTCAGGGATCTGTGCTGTTCAACATCTTTATAAATGATTTGGATGAAGGAATAGAGGGGATGCTTATTAAATTTGCAGATGATACTAAATTGGGAGGGGTAGCAAATACGGTAGAAGACAGAGCCAAGATGCAGGATGATCTTGACAGGCTGGAGAAATGGGCTAGAACTAATAAAATGCACTTCAGCAAAGACAAATGTAAAGTTCTGCATTTAGGTAGGAAAAATCAAATGCATAATTATAGGATGGGGGAGACTTGTTTGAGCAGTAGTGTGTGTGAAAAGGATCTTGGGGTCTTAGTAGACCAAACACTGAACATGAGTCAGCAGTGTGGTGCTGTAACTAAAAATGGCAAATGCAGTCTTGGGCTGCTGCATCAACAGAAGTATAGTGTCCAGATCACGTGAAGTGATGGTATCGCTTTACTCTGCTCTGGTTAGACCTCAACTAGAGTACTGTGTTCAGTTTTAGGCACCACAATTTAAGAAAGATGTAGACAAGCTGGAACGTGTCCAGAGAAGGGCAACAAAGATGGTGAGCGGTCTGGAGACCGAGTCCTATGAGGAAAGGTTGAAGGAGCTGGGTATGTTTAGCCTGAGGAGGAGAAGACTGAGAGGGGATATGATAACCATGTTCAAGTACTTGAAGGGCTGTCATATAGAGGAGGGTACCGAGTTGTTTTCTGTTGCTCAAGACGGTCGGACCAGAACCAACGGGTTGAAATTAAATCAAAAGAGTTTCCGTCTAGACATTAGGAAGAATTTTCTAACCATTCGAGCGGTTCCTCAGTGGAACAGGCTTCCTCGGGAGGTGGTAAGGTCTCCTTCCCTGGAGGTTTTTAAGAAGAGGTTAGATGGCCATCTGTCAGCAATGCTGATTCTGTGACCTTAGGCAGATGATGAGAGGGAGGGCATCTTGGCCATCTTCTGGTCACTAGGGGTGTGGAGGGGGGAGGTAGTTGTGAATTTCCTGCATTGTGGAGGGGGTTGGACTTGATGGCCCTGGTGGTCCCTTCCAACTCTATGATTCTATTAAGTCATTCGTCGAAACAGCAGACATCCGGTTCTCCATCTCTTCTATCAACATCACTGTCTTATTTACTATATTATTGTTTTGTTGGGACTGTGGTATACCCACTTACCTGCTCCAAGCAGAATTTGGCCTATTTTCCAGCACTTGCTCATGGATGTTATTTTATATTGATATGCCTTCTATCATACCTTCACAATGAAATCATGATGTGTTTGAATGTTTGGGATTATATTGTTTATTATTAGCCTATTGTGCTGTTGTTGGGTTTACGTTCAGTAATGCAGCACTGGTTGGCTGTATTTGCGTCATGGTGGTAGAGCAGGAAATTCTGGGTGACGGAAACCCTTATTGCAGAATCCCCCCAGTGTTTCTGAGCCTGTGAGCGCCTTACGAATTTAGACACAGCGTGGTGAGCCCCGTCACAAAAAAGCCGCTGCAGCTTGCCTTCAGTCACTTGATGAAGATCCTTGTGCTGTGGTGGCAGTATCTGGCAAGGCACCGTTTTAAAAAAATCTACACAGCCAGTCAAATGGCCAGTGGCCAATCAGCAGCCTTGATGGGCAAACGGCCACCTGGCCCTGCCCACTTTCTAAAAACATTTGGTGAGGCCGAAGAAAGATGGTGCCTGCAGGCACCCTGGTGGGGACCTCTGCCTTACTGCAATGCTCACCAAACTCTACTTCATGCATTCAGTAGAGAAAGCTCTATCTAGCTTTCAGAATAGTTATTGCGACCTAATTTAAACTAGGCAGAAAAAGGCTCCAACCAACAGTAGTAGATATTTCCTGATCCCTACATTCATAGCTAGGTGTGGTGGGTTTCCAGATCACAGCTCTTCTCTGTTAGAAGTAACCCTAAGAAATCTTAATTTGCTGAGAGGCAGCTGTAGCAGCAAAATGAAACAGAAGTGCAGCGGCACTTAAAAGAGTAGCAACATAAGAATGGCCGTGCTCGATCAGACCAAGGTCCATCAAGTCCCGCAGTCTGTTCACACAGTGGCCAACTAGGTGCCTCTAGGAAGCCCACAAACAAGGTGACTGTAGCAGCATTATCCTGCCTGTGTTCCAAAGCACCTAATAGAATAGGCATGCTCCTCTGATACTGAAGAGAATAGGTATGCATCATGGCAAGTATCCATTTTAACAAGTATTTATTTTTGTTTTGCTTCGTTTGTAACTCACAACAACCCTGTTAAGGTAGGTTAGGCCAAGAGCGTGTGACTGGCCCAAGGTCACCCAGCAAATTTCCATGGAGATTAAAACCTGGGGTCATCCAGATCCTAGTCCAACATTCTAACCACTACACCATGCATGAAAGCATACAGTTATAGCAAATATGCTTATTCTGATTGTTATAGGCAACAGAAAGAACGGGAGTAATGGGAATAAGAGAGCCAGCGTGGTGTAGTGGTTAAGAGCGGTGGTTTGGAGCAGTGGACTCTGATCTGGAGAACCGGGTTTGATTCTTTACTGATCCACATGAAGCCAGCTGGGTGACCTTGGGCTAGTCACACTCTCTCAGCCCCACCCACCTCACAGGGTGTCTGTTGTGGGGAAGGGAAGATGATTGTAAGTTGGTTTGATTCTTCCTTAAGTGGTAGAGAAAGTCTGCATATAAAAACCAACTCTTCTTTTTCTTCTTCCTGTTACAGCGAGAGGCCAATTTGAAATGATATCAGACCAATGTGGGTATCAATGATTGAAAGTCCATTCAGAGTGGGTGGGGGCCTTCCTTTGTGTTGATGATGGGCAGAGTAGGATTATCATAAAATCATAAGGGGTGAAACCATGAATGATTTAATGTGGCACACCCTTTACATGTGTCAATTAATTCTGCTTAAGTTCCATGCTGCATCTCGGTTGCTTAATCCTATTAAACCGGAGTACTTTGAATTAAATTGGTAGTTGACCTCACTGTGGGATATGAAAACAATGGAGGGGCTGTGGCTCAGTGGTAGAACATCTGCTTGGCATGCAGAAGGTCCCAGGTTCCATCCCCGGCATCTCCAGTTAAAGGGACTAGGCAAGTAGATGTTGTGAAAGACCTCTGCCTGAGACCCTGGAGAGCTGCTGCCGGTCTGAGTAGACAATACTGACTTTGATGGACCAAGGGTCTGATTCAGTAGAAGGCAGCTTCATGTGTTCATGCGTGTAGATAATCCCAACCACTTCATTCACATATGGGATTTCCCCTTGCTAATTGAAGAACATTCGGCCTGTATACGAAGTGGGTGAGCCCCTCCCGACCTGGATAGCCTGGGCTAAGCAGAGACAACCCTGGTTCATACTTTGATAGGAGACCACCAAGGAAGTCCAGGGTTGCTATGCAGAGGCAGGCAATGCCAAACCACCTCTGCTCATCCCTTGCCTTGAAAACCTTACAGGGTCACTATAAGTTTGCAGAAAACTTGATGGCAGAAAATTCAACAGTGGGTGTAAGAAGCCACGCCAATCTGTTTCCACTCATGCTCCCATGCCAATGAAACACACCAACTAACTGGGCTGCGGATCAAAGTGTTAAGGGATTGCCTGTAGTGGCCGATAGGTTTTAGCAACAGCTGTTGATGAAAGGAAACTACGAAGTTACCAGCTGCACCTCTGAGTTACAGGCTTTGAAGGCAAGCAAAGGAAGGTTATAGCTTCCTGTCTTGCTGATGAGCATTTGAAGAGTAACAGTTTTGTACAGAATCCTGGGTGAAATGGACCTTATCTTGATATCTTCTTCATGTTCTTAGCCTCTTGAGCCGTTCCAAGAACCATGGTTACACGATGTCACCACTTTTCCTATCGCCTGAAAAATCTGGGTACATAGTCTCCCCCGCAGCATATCTTTCCCAATTAGAACTTATCAATCATAGGAAAGCTTTCACCCTCACTAGGTGCTAGGCCTTTCCATCAGCGGTATTGGAGGGAAAATATAAGAAGGTCCTTGTAGCAGAAAGGCTTTGTTCTTGTGAGTCAGGGGATATAGAAACTTCAGAACATGTCTTGGCCCGCTGTTCATGCACAGAGGTTTGTCACAGGCTGTGACATATTACAGCACATGAACTATGTTATTGTGTTGTACATATGCAGAATTTATTCAATGTAAAACCCAAACTACACATACAAACTACACAAACTGAACTGCAAACAGAACACAGCAGAGGCTTCCAGGACAGAAAAGCCTGGATATTCATAGTTAGAGATTTGTGTTTTTATAATTGCAATGTCAGCACAGATGTGACTTTTTCCTTCTCAATCTATGACTCATTACCAGCTGGGGAAATGAAAAATAATTCTCATGGCAATTTAATTCTCATGACATTTTAATTCTCATGGCAAACTGGTTCTCATGAGAGATTATTTTTACTGAAAAACAAACAGCTATCCAGATGATATGATATGCTGACCAAGATAATAATGCAATGTAAGCAATAATTGTATTTTATGATTTAAACATGTAAACATGATGCTATTGATTCATGAATGGGTTTAATCAAAGCGTAATTTGCTGGAGATGAGAATGATGTTAAAAATGATTATGTAGAGTGATCACAAAGCTCAAAACTGATTGTTTATAGTTTGGCAAAATAGCCTGATGGAAAGAAAGCCCAAAATTGGTAATAGGAAGGAAGGCTACTGAGCATGAGCAGTAAGAAGGAGAATTTAATTCTCTCAAGATCAGCATTATTAAATGTGCTTGAAACAGTATAAATACAGGCACAGAAAGGCTAGATTTTCAGACCTCTTTCAGAGGATCTCGAAGAAGGCTATTGGTATATATGGCTTTACAAATATATTATTCTAGATATTGTGAATTAGATACTTTGAACTAAATCAGACTTATATTGTAAGAGTTGGATTTTAAAACTGAATAGTATGTAGAACTTGCTTGCTTTTACTGAATACATTGTAACTGAATACATTGTAACTGAATGTAAGACTTTGTAATACTTGCATATACACATATTTACACATTTTTACTAGAAGTACATCAATAAAAAGACTTGCTTTTTTAAAAGTAGGTAAAGTCGTTGAGTCCTGCTTATTAGGTGACTGGCTGAATAAGATAACATATCACTTCTCAGGAAGTGGTCCATTCTAAGAGCCTAGACACTTGAAAGGCACGACCCGCTTCAGGTTCTTTCCCCTTTGCTTAACATTTTCCCTGACCAACCGGATGAGTTCTGGCTAAGAAGCTCCTAACTGATGAAAAATCACAGTTTACACTCTTGGCTGTTAAAGTCTGTGCTGCAGCTATTAAAATACAATGTACCCTGACAGGATAAGAGTAACAGGAATACTTTATTACACAAAATATTAAGGGGGTCACACCAAGTTATATGATGTTTATATAAATTTTATTCACACATGTAATATGTAATTTTTAGGCTTGGATTATTTGTAGAAACAGTAGTAGCTGTTGTGGTGGTTTTCTTATTATCTGTTGTGGCGGTTGTTGTTTTTTTCTGCTGGTCAGTGACCGTATTAATAAAGAAGAAGAAGAAAATGGTTACACGGTGCTTCTTGGTTTTCAGACGTGAGAGTTCTATCTTTGGGATGAAGGTATCCATGGTAGAGCCAGGCTTCTTCAAAACTGCTATGACCGATGGAAATACCTTAGCCGACAGCTTCAAGCGCAGCTGGGACCAGCTCCCAGATGAAGTCAAGAGAGCATACGGGGAGCCTTTCTTACAAGAAAGTGAGTACCGTCTTCCCATCGTTCTTAATGTTGGTGCTGCTTCAAGCAGAATCAAAAGAGTTTTCTTTTTTGGGGGCCACCTAGCGAAATATCAGTGAATGAGATTGCTAAGTGTTCTGCACTTAATAGTTGTAAAATATCAATGAATGCTCCTTGTTCTTAAGCAAGGTCATAGGGCTTCTGCACAAAGAATTGCTGCTGATTTCTAAAGCATGGTATGCAAGTCTGATTGTGTCCAAACACACAAATGCCTATGTGTAGGATCGCAGCCTTAAACAATTGGAATTCTTTGTGTAGAAAAAACAGTTCTGCCCCAACTGAAACAAAATTTGTGGGGCCTTTTCTAGTTCTGCTTGAGTTTGCACACACACCCCATCCACTGAAGCCGGCACTTTGCCCTTACCTGCAAGCCCCGTATGAGGTTAAAATTGGTTAATTCAAATTAGGTCCATCGAGAAGGGGAATGTTGGATGAAACGCTGGCGCCTAATTTGATTGACAGTGGGCTCTGTGCTCCTCTAGAATCAGCCCCTCCCTTCTGGTGACAGTTACTTGTAACCAACTGACGCTGCCAACTGTGTATCTCTCTCTGCCTCACACTCTCTCAAGATGTCACAATGTTTCAGATAAGATGAGATAAATGTTATCGAAACCTCTCAAGGAAAATGTTTGTTTTAAAAGACCTTATGGACATTTATTAAAAACAGTTTTCTTCAGTTTTAATATGTGTGCTGTTCATATTCCTCCACATATACAGTGTTGACTGTTTTGAACTCTGCTGCTTAAAACAGGTGGAATATCCTGCACTAAGTGAGTGCTGGGATGCTGCCCCACAGAAGGGATTGGCTTAATTTCCATTTCCCCTTCTACAGCTGGCACTTTGCCCTTACCTGCGAGCCCCGTGGAAGCACTCCATAGAGTGGAGTAACTCCAGGTAAGGGCAAAGGGGGCATTCCTGGCCTGAAGGGCCACCCCAGGAATGCCTCGGGAATGCCCCTTGGGACGACAGGGCACAGAGGTGTGCCGACGGCAGGCTGAGCCGGCATCCTAGGGCGGCAGTGCAGGGAGGCTGGCGTGAGCTGCCCAGACACCGGAGCGGGCCCTTGTGTGCCTCCTGTGGACTTTCACCCTCCCAGCTCAGGAATGGGCTGTTGGTAACATTTGCAATACAAAATGTTAATTTTGGTAATACATTCAGTCTTATTGCAGAGTCTCTGCCTAACCACGACATTTTTACTTTAGTACATTTCTGCAAGTCATCTTGTATTGTCACCCAAGTTTTAAGATAATTGTCTTTAAATAGTGTGTCATTTTGTCCGGTCAGATTTACTCCCAGATATTTAGCTGAGTTAGCGGTAATCCTTTTGACATCGTCTTCTTGCTGCGTTAAAAAATGTAATGTTATTTTCATCTTTTTCATGTTGATTTTGTAACCAGATTGGGATCTGAATTCTTCGGTTTCTTCTATTATATATTGCATTGACAAGTAGGGGTTTAAAATAGTACCTCATCATCAGCATAGCTTTTTATGTTGAACTCTTCTCCATCCCAAACCTTTTTGAACCTGCACATACATTTGCAATTCTTGACATGGCATGGTAGGCACAGCAACAAAATGGCTGCCACAAAATGGCTGCCACAGGAGGTGAAGCCAGCCACAAAATGGCTGCCACGGCCTACCTTCAGTAACATAGTGCAGATCCTTGTGCTGTGATGGCAGCTGCTGCCCAAGCTGGCCACTTCCTAGAAACACTTGATGGGTGCCAGGAAAGTATCGGTGGGCATCATGGCACCCACAGGGCCCCTGGTCTAACCACTACACCACGTACTCAGTTAAAAATGCTCTAAGCACTGTGATGTATCCAAGAGCTTTGATGTTTGTAATTGGTCTCACTCACATTACTGGAAAATGATGTCAAGGCATCGTTTTTCATTTATTTGAGTGAATTTTTAACTTGAAGCCAAGGTCTTCAAAGTTGCTTGGCTAGCAGATCTAAGGATATACAGAAAGTGAACACATGAAGCTGCTTTATACTGAATCTGACCCTTGGTCCATCAAAGTCAGTATTGTCTACTCTGACCGGCAGCAGCTCTCCAGGGTCTCAGGCAGAGATATTTCACATCACCTACTTGCCTGGTCCCTTTAACTGGAGATGCCAGGGATTGAACATGGGACCTTCTGCATGCCAAGCAGATGCTCTACCACTGAGCCACAGTCCCTCCCCAAGTGGGGATTTAAAGAAGATGGTACAGCCCAGGCAGATTGTATATGGGGAAATGGCAGGCTGTGCGGACATGAGGTTGTGTTGGAATTAATGCATGCCTTGCGTCAAGGAAATTGTAGTGTCTGGTGACTGAATCTTTTTTTCCCCCTCTTCCTCCGCTTCAACAGGTCTTAAACTAATCGCCAAGGTCACAGGCATCTGCAGTCCCAGCCTCTCGCTGGTGACCAACTGCATTGAGCACGCTCTGACGGCGGTTCACCCTCGCACCCGCTACTCAGCTGGCTGGGACGCCAAGCTCTACTACATCCCTCTGAGCTATATGCCGACATGGGTGCAAGACTACGTGTTCACCCAGCCTTACTCAAAACCAGCGCAGAACAAGTAGAGGGATGGACCATTCAATGTAAGCAGTAGCGGTCACAAAGGATTGTTTTGTCCCCACAGTCCCAGCTTCAAAATCTGCCATTGCATGCATACCAGCTCAGTGCATGTATATTGATTGGTCCTTCCCCCTCCCCACGTACACAGCAAGGTGTAGTGGTGAAGAAGAAGAGTTGGTTTTTATATGCTGACTTTCTCTACCACCTAAAGGAGAATCAAACTGGCTTACAGTCACCTTCCCCTCCCAACAACAGACACCCTGTGAGGGAGGTGGGGCTGAGAGAGCTGTGACTAGCCCAAGGTCGCCCAGCTGGCTTCGTGTGGAGGAGAGGGGAAAGCAACCTGGTTCACCAGATTAGCGTCTGCCGCTCATGTGGAGGAGTGGGGAATCAAACCTGGTTCTCCAGATCAGAGTCCACCGCTCCAAACCACCACTCAATTCCCCACTGCTCCACTTGAAGCCTGCTGGGTGACCTTGGGCCAATCACAGTTCTTTCCGAACTCTCTCAGCCCCACCCACTTAACAAGGTGCCTGTTGTGGGGAGAGGAAGGGAATGTTTATTATAAGCCCCTTTGAGACTCCTTCAGGTAGGGAAAAGTGGGGTATAAAAACCTACTCTTCTGTTTTCTAGTGTTGTGCCTGAGTAATCATACCTGCATACACGCAAGCTACACGCAAAAGCCACTGACTCGCAAAAGCCATTAGCTGACAGAAGCTGCTTACAAGCAAAACCACAGAAGCCGCTTCCCAGTGGGAGCCCCCTTTCCTTTAGCACCAAGCACGCACACACACAGATTCCAATGTCTGATAAGGGAACGCTCCAACAGCCTCCCTCCCACCTATTCCTCCACTTCGGTAACTTTCGCTTCACCCTGCAAGGGAACACTCTGAACTGCTCAATAAGATAGGCTCCATTCATTAATGTAGCGAGGCTCACGCACGCTCTGTAGAAACTAATGACGTTGCATTGACAAGCTAACACTCGAATGTTAAGAAAATGTATCATTGTTGTATTGGAATGTCAAATGTCTATAAAACCTCTTGCATTTGCCCTGCCTCAGTGTGACAGGATCGCAGAGCTGTTTGTCTGGATCCTGGCTCACCCAGTTATGACTTCTTGGCCAATAAAGCAAGCTGTAATCAACCAACCTCCTTTCCCTCATTGTCTCATTAGACTCTACGATAATGGGGGGAGCACATCACTAGTAAAGTTTAGTCAGGCCAAGGGCCTGTAAGGGCCCTCACTAGGGCTGTCGATTCGGTTCGCCCTGAACCGAAAAACAGCCGAATTTCCCGATTCGGCAGTTTTTAGTTCGGACGGAACCAAACTCTCAAAAGGCGGGAAAACAGGAAGCCGAATTCAGTGAGTTCAAGTTGCCAAATAAATTTGGCAAATTCGGGGTTTGGCGCAGCAGCATAACCGTCAGTTAGTAAGCAGCATTCTCCTGCAGCCAATCAATGGCCAAGCTGGGTCTTCTTCCCCACCCTTAATGTGCATATCTGACAATGGGGGTTTGCAATTAGCTTCGCATCTGTCCCGCCCTTGCTCCCCGCAGCTCAGCTGTTTGTCGGGGCTGGGAGCTTCGGGAGTGGGTGGCAAGCTCTGCTAATTGCAAACCCCCATTGTCAGAGATGCACATTAAGGAGGGGGGACCCCTTTCGTGGCCCATATTTCAGCCCCCCCGACTCAATCTTTACAAAACTTGGGGGTTCTTGCAAGAAGGGTCCCCTCAAGCTATGTTGAAAGTTTGGGACCTCTACCCCCAAAAATGCCCACCCCCCCCGGAGCCGCAGAAAGGCGCGATTGTGTTTTTAATGGCTTTATTCGGCTGAATTTTCCCCCGAACTCTGGATCTCATGACGAATTGCAGGTGTTAGCCAACTGGTGCCAGCTTTTCCCGGCTTCGAACTGAACGCTTCGCAGAAGCGCTTTTCTGAGACCTCAAAGGTGCACTTTATATTAAACATGGTGAGCACACTTTCCAAACACCCGAACACCCCTTGGCCAGTGCTCTTAACATTTTATGTCTGTCTTAGTAGGAGCTTGAACATTCAGAAAATTCTCTAGGCCTAAGGAGACTTTGAATTAAGCAGACAGCATTCCATATCACTTTAATGTTTATTGACCCTCTCTCCCCATGTTCTGTAAGCCTTTTACAAGAGAGAGGCCACTTCCCAAGATGCTGGAAGTAACACAGACATAGTTTTATCAACAAATGGAGAAGCTGGAGCACATTCAATGACTGAAATATTTAGACAGCTGCCCCTGAGAAAGAGGTCGTTTATGCATGGGAGTTTTACCTGAGGTTCGTTGCTCGCTGGACCCACACTTTCCTATTGGGAATCTATGCACCAGCAGTCTCCAAGCTCACATCCCGTCCCCACCCCTTTAAATGCTCCTCTGTGATTGGGTCACTTTGTAGAGCTTACTGTGAGAGAAAATTCTTCCCCCCCTCAAACCCAATTGCTGCATAAAAAAGCATTTTAAGAACAAAAAATGGAGCAATCTGAAAGGGGGGGAGAAATCCAAGCCTCGGTTTTAAAAAGCCTTTCTTTTCCTCAGAAAGAGCTCAGAGGAAGCAGGAAGCATTTGAATCCCCGCCTCTTTACATGCTGCTTTGTAATTGGCTGTGAGAGAGACCAAGCTGGCGTGTCCTGTGCTTTGCCTTATGCACAGGGATTTCACCCAGGCAGAGTTCAGGGGAGACGGAAGAATCAGGTTAACAGAGGAACAGGAAGTCCCGGGATTTGTGAGGGCTGGCAGCGAGGTCATCTTTAATGGACGGAAAACTCATGCATAACTCCAAGGAACAACCGAGACAGACGGGGGTGAATGTGAGTGAAAGTACCCATGCATAAATGACTGACGGTGGTGGTGGGCCATAGCTAGGTTGAATGATCCCAGATCCGGACTCTCAAGGAGCCCAAATAGCTGTCTCTATCCTTCTGGTACCTCTTTGCCCTTGCCCACCAGCACCTCAGTGGACCAACACCTCCATCCTGCGGCTCCCTTTCTTCCTGCAGATGGGCGCCGTGCCCTGTTTCTCAGCTGTCTCCACTACCTTGACAGTGATGTTGCCTTGCTTGAACTTCGCCAGAAATCTGCAGGTGACCAGAAGATGCTCAAGTTAGAAGAAGAAATGTCCCAGTCGTCACTTAGCCAGAGAGGACGTAGCAGCACCCTCTGCCAGAATTTCAGGTTTAATTTCAGACCAAGCACAAACTTTTCCGAGGAGGGGAAGACCTCGCCTGCTATTGAGGTGGCAACTAATATGCATAGGTTTGCCAAGGGCCTTGGGCTGAAGGGTCAGTCCTGCACAGTGAGGGTTTAACTTTGAGAGCTTTGTCTTCAGTGAACTCAAACCAGGTGTAAGTTCAAACACTCGTGAAGATGTTTAGAGAACGTTAAGTATGGTGATTTTTGCAAGCTGCTTTGGTTACAATGGGAATGAAGAAGAAGAGTTGGTTTTTATATGCCAACTTTCTCTACCACTTAAGAGAGACTCAAACCGGCTTACAATCACCTTTCCCTCCCCACAACAGACACCCTGTGAGGTAGATGAGGCTGAGAGAGCTCTAAGAGAGCTGTGACTAGCCCAAGGTCATCCAGCTGGCTTCGTGTGTAGGAGTGGGGAAACCAACCCGGTTCACCAGATTAGTGTCCACCGCTCATGTGGAGGAGTGGGGAATCAAACCTGGTTCTCCAGATCAGAGTCCACCGCTCCAAACCACTGCTCTTAACCACTACACCACACTGCAAAAGTAAGGGGTAACATTTTAAAATATTTCAATATGTAGAGTAAGCTGAAAGTTGATGGGCAAACATTTTCAGTAAAAAAGGTGGTTCAGGGGGACCAAAATGTTATCCCCCACACGCACTGTTTCATTCCTGCTTGCTCCAAGCAGTTTTGATGTCTTTATTCTTTTTAAAAACACAGGGTTCTTGCTGGCAATGTAATCTAGCCAGTCAGGCGTCCTGTAACTAGTGTGATGATGTCAGGGACCTAATAGCCAATCTGATTTGGCTACATGACAAACACCACAAAGCCAGATCAGGGTGAGAACATTACATCCTGCCCTCCATCTGAACGGGAGGAGGTTTGGGTTTTGTTTCAAGAAAAAGAGCTGGCTTTTATATGCCGACTTTCTCTACCACTTAAGGGAGAATCAAACTGGCTTACAATCACCTTCCCTCCCCCTCCCCACAGCAGACACCTTGTGAGGTAGGCGAGGCTGAGAGAGTGTGCCATGGTCACCCAGCCGGCTTCATGTGTAGGAGAGCGGAAACTAATCCAGTTACCAGATTAGCGTCCGCCGCTCATGTGGAGGAGTGGGGAATCAAACCTGGTTCTCCAGATCAGAGTCCACCACCAGGCCTGGTATTTTATAGGAAGCAAACCCCACCACCACCAAATGCTTCACTGCCATCCATTTTGGCAAAGCTCTACTGAATATGACCCAATGCACAACTAACTCTCAAGGTGCTCTACAGAAAAATAATATCCTCAACCCACCATTGAGAGAGGTTATGGGTTTTGCACTAGAGTGAACACGGCTTTTAGCATTGTTTGCATCCCTCCTCCGGCCTGTCTAAATTTTGCTCCATGGTCTTGTAGATTAAGATGGCTGTTCTCTGCGCAAGGAGGAGAGTAGGAAAGAGAGTAATGTTGCCAACCTCCAGGTTCCCATTGGAGATCTGCTATTACAACTGATCTCCTTACAGCTGACAGAGATCAGTTCACCTGGAGAAAATGGCCGCTTTAGCAATTGGACTCTATGGCATTGAAGTCCCTCCCCTCCCCAAACCCCACCCTCCTCAGGCTCTGCTCCAAAAATCTCCAGGTATTTCCCAACCCGGAGCTGGCAACCCTAAAAGGGAGAGAAATACCCCCCAAAAAGGACTACCGACACTTGGCCCAAAGCCTTCCCTTTCTCCACCCATTGCCAAGTCTGCCCTTACTCATCAGTCACTTGGAGTTTCAGTCTCTGCTTTGTAGTCTCCAGTACTGTCTGGTGGAGCCGGGTGACCAGTTCGATCAGGTGGTCACTGATCAGCAAGAAGTCCCCTTTGCTGCCCGCTGTGGACGTCTGCAAAAGGGAGAGAAGTTTAAGCCCGTTGAAGGCATTCGCTCTGGTCCTTTGCCACGCCTACAAGCGACCAGAGGAGCCCCGTGGTGCAGAGTGGTAAGCTGCAGTACTGCAGTCAAAAGCTCTGCTCACGACCTGAGTTCGATCCTGACAGAAGTCTGTTTCAGGTAGCCGGCTCAAGGTTGACTCAGCCTTCCATCCTTCCGAGGGCGGTCAAATGAGTATCCAGCTTGCTGGGGGTCAAGGGAAGATGACAGGGGAAGGCACTGGCAAACCAGCCCGCAAACAAAGTCTGCCTCGTAAATGTCGGGATGTGACATCACCCCATGGGTCAGGAATGACCCGGTGCTTGCACAGGGGACCTTTACCTTTTTTACCTTTACAAGCGACCAGAGCTTCCCCCTCTTAACTTGACCACCTTATTAACCGGACCAGGACCTTGACAACTACTGCAGCTGAATGCCAGCTGACCCATCTGCAGGCCCAGATCAATGTGTACGTGTTCCAACGTGTACCTGGGTCACGTGTACCATGCCTTTTGCTCAGCCTTCATCTAGGAGTCTGAGATCTTCAGGACTCAATCCAGCTTTATTACATTCTTGATTGTACGCAATATAACGTTTCGCCGCATCGTTCGACTGCCTTGTAATTCCTGCTTGTCACGAGACGCGCTCCCACGTCTTGAGCCTTCCCCCGGAAACCCTGGGCAAACCTCCACCCTGGCAGAAAGCCCTGGGCAAAAGAGACCTAGCGGAGAGCGCGGGGCAGGGCACAGATGACCTACCTGGTCACAGGACAACAAGAGAAGAGGACCGAGACAAGCAACAGTGCAGGGCAGGGACTAAACGAGCACAGCCGCGGCAGAAACACGCGGCCGCTTGCAGCCTCGCAGACCAGCTGAAACAGTCAGGCCGCGGAGGGGAAGAAGAAGAAGAGTCGGTTTTTATATGCCGATTTTCTCTACCACTTAAGGCAGACTCAAACCAGCTTACAATTACCTTCCCTTCCCCACAACAGACACCGTGAGGTAGGTGGGGCTGAGAGTGTGTGACTAGCCCAAGGTCACCCAGCTGGCTTCATGTGTAGGAGTGGGGAAAACAATCCAGTTCACTAGATTAGCCTCCACCACTCATGTAGAGGAGTGGGGAATGAAACCCGGTTCTCCAGATCAGAGTCCACCGCTCCAAACAACCGCTCTTAACCAAGAGCTGAATCACATGGCCACTTCTGCGCCTGACAGTCAGCTAGAGCCCTCAGGCACAAGCAAGAAGCCGCCGGCGTCAGCAAGAGTGAGTGGCCGAGCATGGAGCCTCCCCGAGAGAGCGGGCGGGCTAAGGAGGGCTTATGTGCCCTCAGATGGGGGTGGACCCAAGGAAGGGGAGGGGCACAAGGAGGCTGGGCTTTAGGCTATATAGCCCAGGCAAGTGCGGAGGCCAAGGAGAAGGGAGACGGAGAGATGGCCCGAAGAAAGACTTACCCTGCCAGCCAACAAAGGGGATAAGGAGGCTTCGTAAGGCCAATGTGACCTCCTTTTGTTGTCTGAGGCTGGGGGTGTGAGGCCTGAAGGGGTGTTAGCAACAAGGTGGACCTGTCGCCAGTAGGGAGCACCTTGGAAGAGCGTCATACTGCTTTACTGTCCATGGGCGAAAACGTATGGTCACTTTAGCCTCCTTTATTCCCTGTTTCAGCCAGGATTCAGCCAGGATCGAACGCACGTTCGGTGAAACGCATGCATTCGATCCTGGCTGAATCCTGGCTGAAACAGGGAATAAAGGAGGCTAAAGCGACCGTTCGTTTTCGCCCCATATTGTGTTTTTAGGGCATATACTGTTCTTACTGCATTGCCTTTAGCTGTAATCTGCCTTAAGTCTCAGTGAGAAAGGTGGATGACAAATGACGTAAATAAACAACTCTTTGTAATGTAATTGTTTTTTCAACTCTGGCAGTCTTTGGGCTGGAGGGACGGGCAGTAGAGAGATGGGATTGGATCCAGTCTAAATTTCCCCCCTTCCCCACCTCCATGCTGCCAGGAAGACAATTGTAAGCTCTGGAAACTTTATGCCTGAAGTTCCAAGTACACTGAATTAGGACTTCATTGAGTATTCAGTGAGTTAGCTTTGTAATTTTCTTTGTGTCCTGTCATCAATGAGCTGTATGCCTTGTTTTAAAAACCTTTCTCCAATTTTTCCTCTAATAAAGCCGTTTTTAGCTTTTAACGGTGTGAGCTTACAGTGCCAAACCCAGGTGAGCTTGGTTGTGTTACCATACAGCGACAAGTCCGTCGCTACACAATTCCCTGCCCAGTGCTGTGGATGGCAGGCTCCACCATCTCCCCATCCATTACCTCTTTAAGGTGCAAAACGAAGAACCCATCCGAGTAGCGGCTGACGGAGACACTGTCAATGTCGCTCAAGGTGATCACAGTTTTGGGTTGAGCCACCTTGGGATCAGCCAGGATCACATGACTCTTGGTGAGAAGGAAGAGTCTAGGAGAGGCCTGACAGAGACAAGGGACAAATGAGACAGACAGACAGACAGCCTGGAAAGTTCCTTGGTCACTTGAAGAAGAAGAGTTGGTTTTTATATGCCAACTTCCTCCACCACTTAAGGAAGAATCAAACCAGCTTACAATCACCTTCCCTTCCCCTCCCCACAACAGACACCCTGTGAGGTAGGTGGGGCTGAGAGAACTCGAAGAGAGCTGCCACTAGCCCAAGGTCACCCAGCTGGCTTCATGTGTAGGAGTGGGGAAACAAATCCAGTTCACCAGATTAGCGTCCGCCGCTCATGTGGAGGAGAGGGAATCAAACCCAGCTCTCCAGATCAGACTCTACTACTCCAGACCACCGCTCTTAACCACTATACCACGCTGGCTCTCCAGGAAGGTGGTGTCATTTTGAAAATCTTATGGCAAGGTCTTAAGAATATAAGTGGTCTTTTGAATAATAACCAAAGGTTAATCTAGTCCTAGTGATCAGGGGGATGCTTCTGAGAAGTTTATGAGGAAAGAATGAAGGCAACAACCCTCCCTAGCATCTGGTGTTATGAACATATGAAGCTGCCTTATACTGTATCAGACCCTTGGTCCATCAAAGTCAGTATTGTCTACTCTGACCGGCAGCGGCTCTCCAGGGTCTCAGGCAGAGGTCTTTCACATCACCTACTTGCCTAGTCCCTTTAACTGGAGATGCCGGGGATTGAACCTGGGACCTTCTGCATGCCTAGCAGATGCTCTACCACTGAGCCACAGCCCCTCCCCAACTAGGACATTAATGGGCAATTTGGCACACTTGATGGAGAACCATAAAACGATGGATTTGAATTCTTTGGAAGAGTCATTCTAAGAATGCACTTTAAACACTGCAAAGATAACAGAGGCTGGTGGTAAAGATGCAACTAGACAACCCTCAGCACCTCAAAAAGTATATCCAAATATTTCACTATGGTTCTACACTGCTTTGTTTCCAATTCCAAACCAAACCAAACCAAAAAACCTTTAATGGCATAAAAGTTGTTTCCAATTCATAGACTCTTTAGCTGGAGCCAGTGGGTTAAAGGCAATTGTTCAGATAACACATGGAACCCCATTAAACCTTGGATATATGCAAAAGTTTGAAAACTAAAAATACAATAACCTGAACCTTATTTAGTTTAGCCAACTTGTTTAAAGAGAATAGGCTGTAAGTTATACAATGGAATAATGTGTGTGTGTGCTAGTTTGTACACTGATAAATCTTAAATAATGTATTTAAAATCAATAATGTGTGGTGTAATGGTGGATATGGTGGGGGAAGCCTTCAGTATCAGGTACATTGCCTCTGAATATGGAGGATTTATTTAATTGTTAGGACCAGTGGGTCTTAAACAGGCTTGACAAAAGCCAAACGTTTGGAACTGTCGAATGACAAGAGGCCACCCTTTCTTTTCTGTCAGTAGCACCTTACTTTCTGAATTACACTGCTTCTGGTTGTGTGTGTATGCGTGTGTGTGTTAAGGGCTGTCAGGTCGCTTCCGGCTTATGGCGACCTTATGAATTAATGACCTCCAAAACATCCTATCATTAGCAACTAATTTGTTTCTGGCTATCTCAATGCAGGGGTCATAAGAACATAAAAACACTCACATGGTCAGTTATGACTATTTCATCATTCCATCGGTAATCTTGCACTCACACACACACAAAAAGGCTTTCATGCCTGTAAGAGGAGGTGTATGAGGGTAGGGTGGCAAATCATTCCAGCCCTGTTCCATCCTGCCGAGAACTGGTATTCCTGCATTATTCTCTCGCTAGTGCACTCAATGATGTCTTAAAGGGGAGGGGTTGGATGAGGGGGACAGACATGTGGAAGGGAGAAGCAAGAATGGGCGTGGGGAGGAAAACCCAAAGTGACAAATATTCACAGGACCGGCTTTTGATTTGTGATCAAGGCAGACTTTAAACTCGGGGCAAAACAGCATCCTGAAAATTCAAGGGGAGAGCGCAGCGACTTCTGAAGGTCAGAAAATACATGCATAATAAAAAAACGAAGCACCAAAGTAGTCAGGGGGTGACCGTGACGGGAACAACCCGTGCATAAAAGGCCATTTTTTATATGCTGTACTTAATAGTAAAGTGGCATACTTTCCTTTCCTTTCCTTTTATCCCTTAGAAGCTCCTTGATCAATTGATCTTGAGCAGCATATATCTAGTGTTGGAGGGATATAAGGACTGAAACAAATCTTGCCACTGACAATATAGCCTTGGGGTCCCTATCACTTAGTAAAAAAGGCATTATGTCAGTCACAGAGGCATTGGATTTGTATATTAAAAGGGGGAAAATATAGTGCGATCGAAGTTCCTCGTAAAAGCGGCATTCCAAAAGGGCATGGGCTAATGAGTCAATAGAGCCAGAAGAGCAAGGGCAGATCCTGTCTGAGTATGGGATATTCAGAATTCTGCCCTGCATTACCATAGAAGGGTTAGCATTCAATCTAGCCAAGCAAAAAGCTCTACAGAGACGAGGAGTTGTTAGATAATATGCATAGGCAGGCAGACCACGTGGAGGGGGTATTCCGAAGAACTGGGATGAACAGACACGACGAGCACGAAAAGTAGTGCTGTTATAATCGAGCTCTTTAATGCGCTTTTTAATTTTGGCAAAAGCTTCAGTTTTCCCAAGATCTGATAACATATCCTGCGAGAAGCCCAACAACGCCAGTTTCTCATCTAAGATTTTTTGCCATGAGGATTTAAAAGGGTCATGCTTCAGAGAAGCTAGGAACCCCTCAGTGCTAAAGCACAGTTTAAGGTGTAGTTTAAAGGCAGCCAACCACGCCCTAGCTTCAAGTGACATTTGGCCAAACTCGGAACGAAGAGTAACGCCAGCAACACATCGAGGAGCATTTAGGAGTTTTCGTAAGAACTGAAGCAATGGACGATCTATAGATTCATTGATGACTGTAATCCAGATGGCAACACCAAAGAGGATAATTGGGGTAATTTTCAGGTTAAAAACCTGAATAGCCCCTGGAATATATTTGAAAGTGGCATACTTGTGCCAGTCATGAAAGCAGTGAGAACAGTCTGCCCACAGGCACAGTATGGGGTTCTACATACTTAGCAGCCATGCATAACATATTAATTTGTGAAATATGAAAAAGATTATGACTCCCATCCCCGTGAGAATCCATTTCTCACCTTTGCATCGCCCCGGTTGACTTTCCTCACGTTGTCTGCCATAACCAGCTTGCCATCGGTGGTGGACTGGAGCTTACGATACTTGGAGTTCTCTTTCAGGCCCAGATATTCCCCTCGGAAAGGCTGCGGGATACTGGAAGACACAAAACACAGGGGCCATTTATGCTTGGTAATTAGTAGCACATTCCAGGCTGAAGTGCCCTGCATATTTTTTTGAGTTTTTCACACAGAACCACCATTCAGGAAGTGACTGCGAAGCCGGCGCATTCCTACTTCACATTTCTTAAGAGCCCTTTTAACGCGACCTTTTGTATTTGCTCCACCCCCACACCGAAGAATCCCCTCAAGGAAGCATGCAAAATGACAGCCGCGCGTTAGCTATGCAAACGGCGGTTGGCTAATGGAAGGAACAAAGGAGCAGGTGAATGTGGGTGTGTGTGGGGGGGTGATATTTCTCCTTTTGCATCGGGACTGTGAATAAGCATTTTAAAGGTCGCATTTTTAAAAAGAGCTTTGAGCGAGCATCAAAATTGACCCTGCATAAATGGCCAGAGTGATATCCTGACAGGCTGGACTCTCTCCTAACAGGGGTGGGTGGCCCTGGCTCCTGTCTTTGTCCTCACCTCTTGGCGTACAAGCTTTTCTTGTCCCGGAACAGCTCGCTGGCGCACAACTTGTCCTGGAGGGCTGCTTTTCTCTGCGGTGACAACTGGTCCCGATATTTCTTACACTGCACCAGAGAAGTGAAAGGGGAGGGGAATCCAATACAGGGTAAGCGTTGCAGGCCTGCCCTAACTTACCTGTTTGCAGGGGAAATAAAGATAGCTTGGGAAGCGCAAATTCACCTCACTCAAATAGGCTCGCGAAGCTTTCGTTTGTTTGTGTCATGAGTCAGCCTGCAGAGACCTCCTCTGACGAAGGGGAAATAGAAGCCAGAACAGGGGGACATCCTCAGGCAGATGTCCCAAAGAAACAACCACAAGGCCTACAGCCTGCCAGAATAGAGGATCAGCCAAAGTCAGGAGATGACTCACCATGCCTGCAGCCTGCCAGTTCAAGCGAAATGCCTGAAATCATTATATGCTATGGGAATTCTTTGATTTGAAATATAGTCTTTGTAATCAATAAAGTATAATCTGCACTTATGAATATGCCATACTCAGTGTATAAGAGTTGGCATCTATGATTAAGGTCACACCAAGCACATATATGTTAAAGGCCTTGAGTATAAGAGGCCCAGCTTGACTAGTTAGAAGCTAATTAGAGAATCCATAGAAGGCCCCAGTATGCTTTCACAAGCTGGCTCCCCACGCATAAGGGCCAGCTAGGAAAACTCCCTTAGTAAGCCTTGGCAGATGCCAAGGTCCAAGATAAGAAGAACTGCAGTAACTTAGGATCAAACAGAACAGCACCTGACACTGAAAGGTCTTCTTCCTTATTAGTGAGCATGAGATCATCACTTTCTCTGTAACAGCCTTCAATTCTGTAATAGGTTATTCTAATTCAGGGGTCCTGAGTATTGGGCATTTGGGTCCTTACGTATATTACGTCTCTGTAACCACCCATTATCGAAGTCTATATCATGCTTGCAATCCTTTGATGTGGGTGTGAATTGTCCTGCGCTTTGGGCAGTTTTCACCAGGAGTTTTGTGTATTGGCCAATAAAACAAACTGCTTTGAATCTTCAACCTCCTACTGTTTTATTGTTATTGGGTATTGATACAATAAGTCAGGCTTATCACAAGGACTCCAGTTGGACCTGACACCTTGCAACGTGCGGTGTCTCCAGAGGCCTCGCCAAGGCCACTGGAGCAGAGAAGAAAAGAGGTCCGTCTGGCAATGCAGCAGAGACGACAGTGCTAGAAGGCTTTACAGAGGAACCTCCTCAGTAGCAGTGATGAGGAAGAGCAGGGCTGAAGCACCACCTGTGAACTCAGCCAAATCAGCATCAGCTGGCTCTGCTACAGCAGCAGCAGAAGGGATTTAAGCCGTCAGTTCAGCTTAGCTGTTGTGCAAGCAACTTGTCACCTACCTCCTTGTGTACCGGCCTTGTTTCCCTGCTATACTTTGGATTCCTGGTATCCTGACTTCTTGGACTGACTTTGACTAATGCCTCGGACCTCCCTTGCCTGTACTGAGATCTTGGACTCTGCCTGAACTGTGTATGACCTTGGACTGTTCCCCAGACTACGCTTCCAGCTTCCAGCCCTCGCTCCTTGCCTGCACCACGACTGGGCTCAGAGCAGCTCACAGACCTAATAAGCATACAATACATTTAGATAAGATAAAACCATCTAAAAATTGTGATTAAAATAACCCTATACTTTCATTAAATAAAGGACAAAAAGTGTCCGATGGTGCCCTTAAAACTAGGGTTGCCAGCTCCTTCTTTGCTACTGGAGGGAGGTTTTTGGGGAAGAGCCTGAGGAGGGCAGGGTTTGGGGAGGGGAGAGTCTTCAATGCCATAAAGTCCCATGGCCAAAGCAGCCATTTTCTCCAGGTAAACTGATCTGAAAGAGAAACTTTGAAAATAGCAGGTTGAAGATTTATGGGGGAATTTTGTGTCTGTTGCACCGGTTACAGATAATTGTCGGAGAGCCGAAGAACGATGGCGGCAAGGAATTTTAAAGAGCTCTCAGAGATGTTAACCTCGATGGAGCAGAATATCCTAACAAAAATTCAGGCTGTCCAGACAGAAGTAAACAAGTCCATGTCAACCTGGCTGCTGTAAAACTAACGGCAGATACAGCGAACCAGAAGGCAGATGCCAATTGGGAAAAAATTCAAGAACTTACAAGGAAACTGGCAGAATACAACTCTAGACAAAGAAGAAGAAACTTGAGGTTTTTTGGAATATCGGAAGATATTCCTCCCAGCCAGCTGGAACTAGAATAAACACAGTGGATGCAAGGTCTGAACATCCAGATTGAGCAAGAGGATATAGAATGCACTCATTGTGGAGCAAGACCTGGGGGTCCTGGGGGGGCCCCTAGGGAGGTGGTAATGGCTTTTGCAAGAGAAAAGAGGAGTGATGAAGTTTATAACGCCTTGAGAAAGCAGAAGGACTTACAGTTCAGAGGGAGAGCGGTATACATCCGACAGGACTTGAGCCCAGAGACCCTAAGCTTCCGCAAAGAAATGCAGCCATTTGCCACAAAACATTTTGAAAGAGGAATTAAATTTACTTGGGCACATCCAGCTATCATTCTGGTGTTCAGAAATGGGAAAAGAGGGCTCTCTTCAAGTTAGGAGGTGAAGTAAGAGATAGATGGATGACAATAGAAGACTATCTTAACAAGAGTGTGGGAAAGTATGGAGTCTTTGCTGGGGATATAGCATATGTAATTAAAAATACAAAAAGCCCCAGAAACTTAGCTTTTAAAATATGGAGAAAATGGAATTATTATTTGAACCCAGGGACTTCTTCATTGACCCCTATAGAATCATTGTTAGAAAATATTGAGGATCAGGAATGGTGGAATGACTTTAAAGAGATTGGAATATACAGAATTAGAGATATGTGGGATTCTACAGGGCAACTAATTTCTCCAGCAAAAATACTAGAAAAGGTTGGCCAAAAAAAGTGTTTGAATGTTTGCAGTCTTAATAATAAAATTAAACAAGTAATCAATGAAGGAGTCTTGAAGGAGGAAGATAAAGTGGGGGATATGATTAAGAAGATACTAAAGACAAAAAAAGGTATATCAGCAACAATTTATAAATGGCTTGTCTTTAATAAGCAGGATCTTCTAAGAGTGTTACAAAGTAAATGGCACCAGAAAGACAATTCGCAGAACATGACTTGGATAGATTGAAGAAAGGAATTCGAAGCGTGAAATTATGGAAATATAAAGAATTAGGAAGAAAGGTAATATGGAAATGGTACCGGACCCCGTGCAACTAGCATATATGTTTGGGGCTAGAGCCCCCAAATGTTGGCATTGTGGATAACATAGGGATAGTGGTACTCGCATATGTGGTCAGAATGTGATAGAGTTAAAGGGTTCTGGGAAGTAATTACTAAAATAATGGAAAATATGCTGCAAATTAATATTCAAGTTAATATAGAGATACTATCCAAAGCAGTATAGGGAGAGTTAAGCCTAACCCCAGGAAAACAAGAACTTTGCAAGGCTATGTTGTTATCAGCCCAGGCAGTAATTGGACGTGGATGGAAAGAGCGGAAGAAATGGACCCTGGATCTTTGGAATAATTACTTATTTAAATATATTCAATCAGACATTGTAGCAACTTTAATAAAGGATACAACTAGTGAGAACAACATTGAAGAGATTAAAGTAAAATAGACTTTGTATGCGGACTGGGTCAACAGAGGAGAAGCCAACCCAAATATAGCTCAACAACTTAAAAAGCTATGCTTATGTATAAAGATTGTTTTTTGAGAAGCTCCAGGGGGGTGGCAGGTATCACAGGGGAGTAAAACGTAATCTGAAGTCTATGTATTATTTGGAATGAGAGTGTTAAGATATAAAGAGGATATATTCCAACCACAGTATTTGTCCCAGCAAGCATACAGCCCTGTCTATAACACACCCAAAAGCTCAAGGCAGCTTGATTCTGACAAGAGGATTAAATAGAGTGAGCCGCGTTCAGTCTCTCACCCGCCAATGGTGGAAGATCTTCTTTAGTTCTTGGTTAGCATCAGTGAGAAATGTGTAAGGAGCGGTTGGCCAAGTGCGGTCTGTCACCGTCATGGAAGGCAAGTTGTTTTTCAGAGCCAAGAGAAAGTTTTGCACCTATAATAAGGGAGAAAGAGACCACAGCTCATCAGATATCAAAGAAACGCCCAGGACATGGTATGGAGGTTCATGATGCAGCAACTTTGCTGAAGCTAAGCATATCTTAGCATGGAATATGGGTCACTGGGTGTGTGTGTGGGGGGGAGGTAGTTGTGAATTTCCTGCATTGTGCAGGGGGTTGGACTAGATGACCCTGGTGGTCCCTTCCAACTCTATGATTCTATGGTCAGTTCCTGGATGGGAGAACCACCTGGGATCTGTGTGCATGCTGCTTGTGAGTTCTATGGGACAAAACGTGGGATATAAGTAAAGAAATAAGAGGGTCACCTCCAAGATGGAAGACTCATAGTAGATTCTACTATCTAAAACTGTAACATACAAACAGTTCTGCAGGTCCTAACTATGACACTTTTGCTAAAAGGTGGTGACAACCTTTGACCAAACCTTGAAAACACAACTCATGATGTAGACTGCTGCTTAGAATAGGGTAGTTCCCAATAATACAAATATTCACCCTCTCTGTTTTAAGCCAAAAGCTCCAGGGATATTTTAGGACCTGGTAGACAAAAAACAGAAAGCTATGAACGAAATGACCAGGGCAGCAGGTCTTGGTGTTTTGCGGCTCAGTCAGTCCAGTTATTTTCCTTAGTGTTTGTGTCCATAATATGTTGACAAGCTGCAGCCAACTCATGGCAATCCCGGGGGCGTTGATTCAAGGCATGAGATGAAACAAGGTGGTTTGCCATTGATTTCCTCTGCATAGCAACCCTGGACCTCTTGGTAGTCTTCCACCCAAGTACTAACTAGGGCTGACCCTGCTTAGCTTCCGAGATCTGATGAGATTGGGCTAGCATGAGGCATCCAGGTCAGGGCACTTTCCATAGTATACCCTGTAAACTGAGACTGCCAGAATAATCCTCATTTTTAACACTCTTTCCTCATCCCCAAAAACCTGCTAGTCCTGGTTTGCTAGCTCTTCCCTCTAGCGGCAAAATACCCCATCCCCTATTCCAGTGAGTTTCAACTATCCCATTAAATAGGAACCTTTGGAGTGATGAGGATGATCAGGGGCCTGGAGACCAAGCCCTATGAGGAAAGGCTAAGGGAGTTGGGAATGTTTAGTTTGGAGAAGAGGAGGTTGAGGTAAGGGGACATGATTGCTCTCTGTAAGTATTTGAAGGGATGTCACTTAGAGGAGGGCAGGGAGCTGTTCCTGTTGGCAGCAGAGGATAGGACTCGCAATAATGGGTTTAAATTGCGAGCAGAAAGGTACCGGCTGGATATTAGGGGGAAAAAATTACAGTAAGAGTTGTTCGATGGTGGACTCAGCTACCTAGGGAGGTGGTGAGCTCCTCCTCACTGGCAGTCTTTAAGCAGAGGCTGGACCAGCACTTGTCAGGGGTGCTCTAGGCTAGGATTGCCAGCCTCCAGGTACTAACTGGAGATCTCCTGCTATTACAACTGATCTCCAGCTGATTGAGATCAGTTCACCTGGAGAAAGTGGCCACTTTGGCAATTGTACTCTATGGCATTGAAGTCCCTCCCCTCCCCAAACCCCGCCCTCCTCAGGCTCCGTGCCAAAAACCTCCCACCAGTGGCAAAGAGAGACCTGGCAACCCTACTCTAGACTGATCCTGCATTAAGCAGGGGGTTGGACTAGATGGCTTGTATGGCCCCTTCCAACTCTATGATTCTATGAACCCCAGTTCATATCCAGGAGGTTGTGAGGCATAGCCTTCTAGGGCACCTTCTCTATTCTGTTGATTCCTGCATGATTGTCACTTGTATGGCCCTGCAGTATACCCCAAACATACCCAAAGCTCCTTCAAACTGTGTTTCAGGAAAGGGTTATCTACTGTCACTGAAGCTCTCAATTGAAGAACTCCTGATAAGTTCAACTTTCTCTGGAAACTGTGGAATTGCCCAGAACAAAGAGCTACCCAGCTAGGGTTGCCTTCAGTCTGTCCATACTGTCTTACCATTCTCTGGCTATATTGATAACAATACTAGTTATATGTATCCTTGGTTCTTGTAGGTTATCCGGGCTGAGTAACCGTGGTCTTGGTATTTTCTTTCCTGACGTTTCACCAGCAGCTGTGGCAGGCATCTTCAGAGGAGTAACAGTGTCTGTCCTTCAGTGTTACTCCTCTGAAGATGCCTGCCACAGCTGCTGGCGAAACGTCAGGAAAGAAAATACCAAGACCACGTTACACAGCCCGGATAACCTACAAGAACCAATGAACTCTGACCGTGAAAGCCTTCGACAATATTTATATGTATCCTGTTACATGGTTATCTCATCCTTGCTTCAAGGAGCTTAAGGGGGCATGCATAGTCTTCCTGTCCTCCATTTTATCCTTACAATATACCTTTGAAGTAGGTTGGGAAAACAGAGAGTGACTTGCCCAAATTCACTAATTGTGCAATGTTGAACAGAATCACATCCACCTGAGTCCATGGAAGTCAAAGGGCTAAGAAAGGTGTAACTGCACTTATGATTGCACTACTGGTGAACTGCATTGCCAAGTGGGAATTTCAGTCCAGGTCTCCCCAATCCTAAAATGAGACTCTAACCACTATGCCACACTGGCTCACGTACTGAACTCACAAATCCTCTGAGCTGTATATGTACCCTTTAAGAAAAAGTATTACTTCTGACATTCAGCATTCTAATTAAAATGCTTAGAAGTTCCTCTATTCTCCTTCTCACTATATCTTTCCCCCAATAAACTGGGCCAGGAACTTACTTACCAGACTTTGGTAGATAAAAGTGGTGATGCGGGAAGAGGCTCCAGAACGGAAATACTTCTTGTACTCCTTTCGTGTCTGTAAGTGCCCAAAAAAGAAAACAGCCCAGCTTAGTAGCGCACTGTAGACTAACCGAAAGGACCGTTATAATTTCCTCCAGGGAGATGTTCTTTCACAAGGTAAAAACACTTTAGGATAGGAGATAGATTAAGGGTCACCGAGTAAATGGTCCATTGCAATTTCATCTGCAGAGCATGGCAGTGCAGACCAAAACAAGAGACCCTTGTGGTTCAGTTCTGGATGTGACTAGTAGTGAAATCTTTGGTATGGTCACCCTCAGAAAACAAAGAAAGAAAACAGCCAAAAAAGTGCAACTTTATAAAAAAAATACCCCCTAAAATCTCCTTTTTTCCAGCTAGTAGCCACTTTAAAGAATCCCTACTTTCTCAGGGAAATTATAGACAACACATAATATCAAATAAATATTCTATTAACAGAAATACTGAAATAGTGTGTGTACGGTAAACCATTGTCAAATCCAGGTAGAATTGGCAATAGTCTTATTCATGCAAAGAACTATCACTGTAAGACCAGCCTATAGAAATTAGAGACTAACGTAGACCACGTATCTGGACTAAGAATGGCCAAGAAACTTACCTTTAAGATCAGACACAAACATTTTCTCCTTCCAAAATGAAAGAGGAGTAATGTCTCCTCACATACTTGTGTGAATGGCTATTTAAGGGCCAAAAACATGTCCAGGTTTTCAACGAGTTGGGTCCAGGTTCTCTGGGTTCCCCAGACCCAACTTGGGTTCCTTTGTAGATCCAGAGCAGCTGCAGGGAATAAATTTTTAAAAATAAAGTAGAGCCCAAACAGGCTTGGAACACCCCCACGGGGAGGGAAGGCTCTTGCCTTCCCCCTAAAAGGTGTTTTCTCACACGGGCGGCATTTCCCTATTGTTGCTGCTCCACATGGAGTATTGTATGCAAGTGGAACAGCAATAACAGGGAAATAACTCCACCCCAGCACTGCTTCTATGAGGGAAAACAGCTTGGGAGGGAAGACAGGAGTCCTTCCTCCCCCTGCGGCAGCATTCCAAGCCTGTTTGGGGTCTCCTTTATTTTTTCCAAGCGATTCTCTGCAGCTGCTGTGTGGTTGTGGGAAACCCAAATGTGTAGTTTGGCTCTAAATTCTAATCCGCGTATCAAACAGCCGAGGCTTAGCCCTTATGTGGAAAGGCTCTTATGTGGGGCCAGCCTCAGCTACAACACAGCGTTCTAAAAATCCAGGGGAAACTGCCAACTTACAGAAAAACCTGCTTTTTAAAATTAATGTGCAGCTCAGCCACACAAGTTAATAGCAGTATCTGCACACATGCATGCATAATTTTTTTTAATGCACCAGCATTTGAGCAACATTTTGGGTTGCTCCTTTACTGTGCTGGTGGAGATGGAGAAGCAAGTAAGCAGGCAGAAGGAGGAGGAGGGAAGTGCAGGTGTGCAAGGGGGAGAGAAGTCAACGTGTGCTAGGGGGGAGAAGTGGTATGCAGGGAAGCAGTGGAGAGGGAAATAGATGATATTGCACAGAAGTTAGAATGTCAAGAACCAGGATAATCAAATAAAGATTAAATACAAATAGTAGGATGGATGAGAGCCAGCGTGGTAAAATGGTTAAGAGCGGTGGTTTGGAGCGGTGGACTCTAATCTGGAGAACCGGGTTTGATTCCCCACTCCTTCGCATGAGTGGCAGATGCTAATCTGGTGAACCGGGTTGGTTTCCCCACTCCTACACATGAAGCCAGCTGGGTGACCTTGGACTAATCACAGCTCCCTTAGAGCTCTCTCAGCCCCACCTACCTCACAAGGTGTCTGTTGTGGGGAAAGGAAGGGAAGGCGATTGTAAGCCGGTTTGATTCTCCTTAAAAGGTAGAGAAAATTGGCATATAAAGAAAACAACTCTTTAACTCTTCTTCTTCATGTGGAGGAGCGGGGAAACCAACCCGGTCCACCAGATTAGAGTCCGCCACTCATGTGGCAGAGTGGGGAATCAAACCCGGGTCTCCAGATTAGAGTCCACTGCTCTTAACCACCACACCTTGCTGGCTCTCCAGCTCTTAAGGGGGTGCCATTTACTGGGTGATGTTAATCACCCCCATGTCATGAAAAGCTTTAATTGTCCATTTCCACACAACAAGCTTTTAATGAAGGGACAGAACATTTTTTTTTAGCTAGACTGTTGACCACCCTCGGTGGGGAATACCTTCTCCTGTGGCTAAAGACATCAGGTAGGGAAAAGGCAGGGCTTTCCCAACAGTTGGGCATGCTTCAGGGATCCTCCTCCTGGTAAAATCCAGCAGGCTCACTCAAACACCAAATGGCATCAAAAGGGCCATGTGGGGTGTTGTGACTTTGCAACTCTTTCAACACAGGGACACACTTCCTACCACAGCAAAATCATATCCCCTCAACCCATTCCTACACACTTAGCCACAGCCCTGAGGAAAGGAGAAAAGATCATTCTATTCCAGTGAGCAAATGATAACTAAAAATTATTAAACTTGACCTCATTGTGGGTTTAGTGGGATATTTTGCGGTTATATCTTATTATGATGGTGCCGCTGGGCTTTTTGTTTGTTTCTGTTTTAAATGTCTGGATATAATGGTGTTTTTCATTGATTTCATTGGCTGAAAGCCACTTTGGGGGCCTTTTAAAAAGCGAATATGAATTTCAAGTGAACAAATCAATAACAAATCCCAGCTCTCAGCTAACAAAAGTCTGAGGATGAAATGAATTCAGGATAATTGATTGTGTGAGCGACACGTCATAACCCCTTCTACTGCAGCTCAGGAAACATTCTCCCAAAGCTGCAGAGAATTACTATTATTGCTGTTAAGTGCTTTATGTTTTCAAGGGCAGCGTGCCCATTTTCTCCCTTCGTCTCTGTCCTCGCTGCCCCAATGCTGCGTGAAGTCTATTTTCAATAACATCAAGTAATCCAACCAACTGCGCAACTTGGTCAGTGTTAGGGTTGCCAGCCTCCAGGTAATTCAACTCAAATTCACACAGAAATGATATTATCAAGAAAATCACACTTATATTCCAGTATCTAAGTCTACGATATAGTAGAAAATACAACCAACGCTGTCACATACAAAACAGTGGTTTCACATCAAAATTCACAAAAGTGTAAATACAGGTAAGTATATAAATATCCAATTCTAGTCTATAGGTGTCTAGGCGCCTGTCTGACATTTGATGAATCTTGATCCCGTTATGAAAGAAAGAAATATTACTAGACACCTATAGACTAGAACTGGATATTTATATACTTACCTGTATTTACACTTTTGTGAATTTTGATGTGAAACCACTGTTTTGTATGTGACTGCGTTGGTTGTATTTTCTACTATATTGTAGACTTAGATATTGGAATATAAGTGTGATTTTCTTGATAATATCATTTCTGTGTGAATTTGAGTTGAACTACTGAGTACACAGAAGTGTCTACTTTTTGCCAAATCTCCAGGTAATAGCAGAAGATCTCCTGCTATTACAACCGATTTCCAGCCGATAGAGATCAGTTCCCACGAGACTATGGAAGAAGGAAGAGGATAGATATAGGAAAGGAATAGATAAAAAATCCCGCAGGAACCCAGGAAAAAAAAAAGGCAGAGAGACACCAGCCCAGAGACCAGAGTTTTCACAGAATAGTATGTTTTGCTTGCTCAGGCAGTAGTTTTAGCTGATTAATCAGCAGTGGATCAATTTTAATCAGTGAAGGGAAAATTTCAACAACAAAACTGAGAGTTAAGTACATGCTTTCATTTTTGTTGAGGCCGTTTTAGTTCTGGTTTATTACTGTAAGAGTGAATTTAGAAAAGAAATGATTAAAGGTGGATTTTGTCCTCTCAGTGAGTGGTTCCTTTTGGTGATTAATCCTTCAGTGTTGATTTTAATTTTTTACTCGACATGGTTCTCATACTTTGTTGTGATGTTTTATGCATTTTTTTATGCTGCGTGATCTTCTTTGTGGACTTATTTTTAGAAAATGGTATCAGTACTTATAGCAGCAAGTGCCCACGCTGACAAGTTTCTTTTTTCTTAATATGCAAATACATTTAAATTTAATTGGCTGGCCAATTTAATTAATTGATTAGCTTCTGCATAAGCTAAAAGGCAGGCGACTAATCAGATAAGAAAATTATTTCACTGGTTGACAGTCCCCGTCGGTTTTTTTACATGATGACTAAATATTCCCTGCAAGATTGCAACCCTAGTCTTTTCTGTAATAAGCAGCACTTGTCAACAGACATATTTTTAAATAAATGCATACTTATAAAAGAAGAAAATGTGAAATATACTAACAGCTTGTGATGTGATACAGTGTTCAGCTCTATTTTTACCCAGAGATTTATCTGTACAGTGTTGGAAAATATGCCCTTCTTTACGGTGGCACTTGCCTCCACATTCAGAGGGGGGAACTGACCAGCGAGTCAGATAGATAGACAGGACAGAGGGGGTCATCTCCTGTTACACACCCTCACCCTCATTTCCTGTCCCTTTTGATGTACAGGAGCATAGACCAAACAGCAGGTCTGGGGCGGGGGAGAGTACAGTCCCCCCAGGGTCCTTTCTCAAGAAAATGACCCCAAATAAGGCTAGAGCATTTATTTCACTTCTAAAGCATAGAAATTGGGGCAACTTTGCAGACTGGGAGTATAATCAATCACACTGTTATTGCAACTTTTTTAAAAAACATGAGAACTGATGGAATTCTAGTGAGGCCTTTGTTCAGAAGAAGAGTTGTTTTTTATATGAAGAGTTTATATGAAGAGTTGTTTTTTATATGCCGACTTTCTCTACCATTTAAGGGAGAATCAAACCGGCTTACAATCACCTTCCCTTCCCCTCCCCACAACAGACACCCTGTGAGGTAGGTGGGGCTGAGAGAGTGTGACTAGGCCAAGGTCACCCAGCTGGCTTCATGTTTAGGAGTGGGGAAACAAATCCAATTCACCAGATTAGCCTCCGCTGCTCATGTGGAGGAGTGGGGAAACAACCCGTTCTCCAGATCAGAGTCCACTGCTCCAAACCACCGCTCTTAACCAGTACACCACAGTGGCTCAAGGGTGGGAATCCCACAGAGAGCAAGGAAATGTAGTGCTTTCTGAAATATTCCAGATATTTGGTGTGCTGCCCTAAACATGTTTCTTTCGATCTTACTGAGGTCGGTTATGTATGGCTGGTTTGTTTTACGATTCTCCCGCGAACGCCTTGATTCTCTGCAGGGATTATGCATGATGTTCCCCTCCCTTGGGGCTCAGCTTGCTTCCATTCCACAATTTCCCCGGGTTTTCCAATCCGTTTTATCCTGAAAATAAGTTTTCTTCCAAGCTTATCTCAGATGGGAGTAGGTGCATAGTTCAGCCGCGGGTCAATCATCCCACGTCCCAACACGCCCCAATTCTCCAACCCCTCCTCCACCTCCTCCTTCAGTCAGCCTTCAGCCATCCCCCCTCCACAATGCCCCAGGAAGCCATATTGGAGAGGGAGATGGAGGTAGCCATGGTTGGCTCCTTCGCTGCATTTTTTTTCCTGCTGCTCTGGTGGAATACCAATATATTATCATATCATCCATGTATCTTGTTTTATCTGGCCAAGGGCTGCAAATATATCTATCTATCTATCTATCTATCTATCTATCTATCTATCTATCTATCTATCATATCATCCAAAATACTATTAAAAATTGCAAAGAGAGCCAGCAGAGGCTAGGATTATATGTTTGCTCTCCCCCCCACTCCACATTTGGGTGATGACACCCATGGGGGGCGAGTGCATAATCCTAGGCTCTGCTGGCTCTCTCTGCGGTTTTTAATAGTATTTTGGATGATATGATGATATATCAGTATTCCATTGAAGCAGCAGGGGGGGAAATGGTGAGGGGGCACAGAGAAGGAGGCATCTATTTTAGTGATTTTCAGCAGTGTGTATCCAACCGCGGAGATTCCCCCCTCCTTTTGTGCAATTCACAGGGGCGAATGAAGAACTTGCCCGTGTATTCTAGTCATTTTCAGCAGTGTGTATACAAAGGAGAATCTCCCTTTTTTTTCTTTTGCAGATGCAATTCTGTACTCCGTTTAGGGTTGTGAAATGGCCACTCACAGGGGGGAGGGGGGAGGGGTTACGTTTTTGTCGGACTTTCTAAACTACAAGCAACACCATGCATAAAGTTTTCCAATCTCAGGATATAAAAGTGTGAGACAAGAGAGGGACAAGCCAGGGACATAGTAACCATGCATAAACGACCTGAGTTACTAGACAGATATTGTAAGGTTATTATGGTTTTTTGTTATGATTTTTGTTTCTGGTTTTATTTTAAATATAAAACATTTGTTAACGTAATTACATATTTCATTTACTGCATTTACTTTAAGATTTCCTGAGGGCTTTTAAAAATTGAATCATTAATTATGAAACACAGACACCCCAACTCAGAAATAACAAACAGCTACTATTTCATTTACATAGTGGCATCCTCAGATGATGGGGAGGTTGGGGGGTTGAATCTCAAGCTCTTGTTCTTGTCAGGATTTTGACGAGTCTTTGAGTCATAATGATTTGGTGTGGTAAAAATCTGAGAATGTATTGACTTCAAGAAGTTGTTAACCCAATATAACTGCCTGTGTAAACTTCACTTTATGACCTTCTGCTGGAACTCAGGAAACATTCTTCCAAAGCTGCTGAGAATGAACACTGATCCATAAAATACAAATATACTGATCCATAAAATACAAATATACGGTTGTCGAGATGGGCATAGTCCGAAAAACTGAGAGCAGAAAGAACCACTGCTCCAAATTGTGAAGCCCTCAATCTGTAGATCTTGCGGGTATATATCTTGGGTGTGGAAGGCAAAGGAGAAAGTTCTACTGGTACTGTGTGTGCCTGAAATATATGGTTCTCAAAGTGCAGTTGTTACCTGATAACCTTTCCAATAAGAAGAAATGATCGTTGCCGCCTGAGTGCGGTGTTTCTGTTCCTTCATTTCCCGCAAGAGCCTACGAGACTGTGGAGGAAGGGAGGGGATAGATAAGAACCCCGCAGGAGCCCGGAAAAAAAAGAGAGGTAGAGAGACACCAATGCAGAGGGTGGAGTCACAGTTTGCACAGAACTATGTTCCCCTGCCTAGTGTACAAAAACCAGCAGATTAATCAACTCAAACTTTAGTTCATTAAACAGGTTGGGGTGAATTTTCATCAGAGGGGCTGCAAATTAAAGGTCCCCCTCTATTTTTTGGGCTATTTTGACTGTAGTGCAACAGGGAATGAAAAAAAAATTATTTGAAGATGACCTTTCCTGTAACAATAAATGTCAGCTTTTGTTTCTTAAATTGTGTTATGTATCTGTTAATCTGGCTCAGTTTGTCCGGTTTTATTTGCTACCCAGTCTGCCCTCAACTGGAGGCTGGTTCAGAACTGTCCATCTACCCATTACAAAGTACTTTTGCTTGTAGGAGTACAGCCGAAGGACTTTGTATAGGGTTGCCAGGTCCCTCTTTGCCACTGGAGGGAGTTTTTTGGGGTGGAGCCTGAGGAGGGTGGGGTTTGGGGAGGGGAGGGACTTCAGTGCCATAGAGTCCAATCGCCAAAGCGGCCATTTCCTCCAGATGAACTGATCTCTATAGGCTGGAGATCAGTTGTAATAGCAGGAGATCTCCAGCTACTACCTGGAGGTTGGCAACCCTAACTTTGTGTGGTGGGAGTTTTGTGCCTCCCAAATGCACACCAGCTCTTTTCTGTTTGCAACACAGGGAGAAACAGCTGTACGCCTCCCACCACCACCACCAGTGTTTATTTTGGGTTTTTTTTAAAAAAAAAAGATTTTTATTTCATTTCAATAAAAATAGAAACAGAAATAGAAAAAAGAAAAATACATTGTCTGGGAGAACAATGGCGGGTCGTTGGGCATAATAATTATTTTTTTGCGCCCAGTTTGCATTTCCCTTTTGGGGCACTGATCGCGTGTAGATCAATGCTGGAGGGAAGGAACTGTTTTTTCTTCACCTCCCCTACAAGGACTGCGGGCCACGTCTGTCAGCAAGAACCTAGAGAACCTGGGTTCCGGCTGGATCAAAGGGGAAAGCCGTGGGAGTTCCCAGCTAGATCCAAGCCGTCCTCTGCTCTCAAACACACACACCCCCTAGTCTTTCCCCCTCATTGTACTTTGCCTTTATGTCCTCAATCTATTTTCTGGGTGGAGAAGAGCAAAATCTTAATTTGAACAGCAAACCAGCTCTGTTTTAAGGACACGATACGTCATCCCTGCTATTATTTTGAACACTATTAAGACTCTATAAGACCACAAGAATAGGACCACCGCCGCTGTTTTTTGTGTTGTCAAACTGCCCGCTGGAGCAATTATGGTGTCCATTGTGAAACTTAATGTGATTTTATAATGGAGCCAATAGGGGCTTTATGGTGCAGTTGCAGGATGCAATAACAGCGGGGGTGGGGGAGAATACAGGCATTTCGTTGCAAACGGGGGGTGGGGGGAGAGCCAGTTTGTGTCTGGGAAGCACAAAACTCCCATTGCACATTTGATACAGAGAAATGAACACAAGGACTTTGTAATATGTAGATGGCACCACGGGTTCATATTTTATTTGCATATTTATTGCCTGTTTATTTATATTTATATATATCCCATATTATTTGTTGTAGCCATATTCATATTTTGGGTATTCTTATATCCTTGTTTCTTGCCATTCGGTTATTAAATGCATTCATAAATCTATCCTGCTTTTGTAATGTATTATGCATAGTGCCTTCAATAAATCATTTAATTCATGTCAGTGAAATTTTGGGGTCTGTGTCTTCCTGCTACCTGTCCTTGCCTAGTGGGGTGATAAGAACTCTCATCTGCAGCGCCTTCTGCTTAATAAGACTTAATTAATGGTATCTGCCAATACATGGTTAAAACTTTCCCACTATATATGAGGAACAAAACTTGCACCTTTCCTGTCTGCCAAAACAGCATGTCTGTTCTGCCTCCAAGACCACTAGCAGGGCTGGTTCAAGGTACTTCATCCCACCATGCCAGGTCTTAGAACATAAGAAAAGCCATGCTGGATCAGGCCAAGGCCCATCAAGTCCAGCAGTCTGTCCACACAGTGGCCAACTAGGTGCCTCTAGGAAGCCCATAAACAAGATGACTGCAGCAGCACCATCCTGCCTGTGTTCCACAGAACCTAATATAAAAGGCATGCTTCTCTGATCCTGGAGAGAATAGGTATGCATCATAACTAGTATTCATTTTGACTAGTAGCCATGGATAGCCCTCTCCTCCATGAACATATCAACTCCCTTCTTAAAGCCTTCCAAGTTGGCAGCCATCACTACATCCTGGGGCAGAAAGTTTGACAATTTAACTATGCGTTGTGTGAAGAAACTTCCTTTTATCTGTTTTCCCATCCCCTCCTTCCATACTTGTGGTGGCCAAGAGTACACCATGCCCCAGCAGAGCTGGCAAACCCACAGGGGTTCAGCTCAGCCTTGTCTAGTGGTGGCACAAGTATGTTTTATTCTGCAGAACCATGATCATAATAAATTATTGACTTCCTCTGTGTAAAAGGTAGTCCCCTGTGCAAGCACTGGGTCATTACTGACCCATGTGGCAATGTCACATTTACTGGGTGGTTTGCCATTGCTTCCCCAGTTGTCTAAACCTTTTAAAAATTCTACCTCTATCTATCTATCTATCTATCTATCTATCTATCTATCTATCTATCTATCTATTTATCTATCTATCCATCCATCCATCCATCCATCTATCCACACACACACACCCCTATATGTAGACATCCTGTGGCCTTGTAGACAAGACAAGGGCACTGTGTGGACGGGGAAGGAAGCTTTATTCTCATTCTCCTGCTTTATGTAGAGAAAGACCTTTTATGCATGGCTGTTTCCCTCACGGTCACCCCTCCGACTACTACAGGTCTTAGTTTTGATTATGCATGCCATTTCTGACCATCAGAGGTCGCCTCACTCTCCCCCTGCATTTCCCCATGTTTTGCTCACATTTTCAAATTCGAGATAAAACAGGTCTCTGCAAACAGGGGCCAAATGCAGGGAAATGCAGGGGGACAGCAAGGCAACCTCTGACAGTCGGAAACGGCATGTATAATCAAAACAAAGACCTGAAGTCATCAAAGGGGTGACCGCGAGGGAAACAGCCATGCATAAATGACCAAAGACTATTGTCCAAACTGTGCTATTATATTGACTTTTTTTTTTGGCATATGCAAATATATTTAATTTTCAATCAATTAACTGGTCCTTGAATCAGTTAAAAAGGCTAATGATCCATTGAAAATGATATTTCCTTGCTTGACAGTTTCATTACTGATGACTAATAAACCAACGGCCGATTACATAGTCTTTTCATTCACGTAGCAAGCGGCACCTATCAATAGTAGAGGAAAATATGTAGACGTGTGATACTTATATCTCAAGCTCACTATTATTTGGGGGCTGAAGGTGGGTGTTTTAAATGAATAAATACAGGGCCACCTGATTTCCCCTGGAAATGCATCCATAGAGGAGCAAAGGCAGAGAGTGAGATCCAGGAAATAAAGTACCACAGAGAACTTCTCGAAGGAGGTTAAGATCAGGAATGACCTCTGATGCGATTTAGAGCCTTTCTACACAGCCAGAAAAGAAAGGGTGGCTTCATTGCATTTTGTACTTAGCACAATGCTCCAATCAGCCTCAGCCCAACACTAGTAGAACAGCATCTGTTCCACCACGTAACACGTAGAGTCAGTATTGCTGAAGCAAGGAAGGAATAGTCATGCTACTTTTTGCAACTCATATTTTTAGCGAAACTAGATGAGTATTCCTAATGATGGCTTGGCCTCCAGGAAGAGAAAGCACACAGCTAGCAAAGAAAAGTAAAACATCTTGAAATTAATGGGTGGGGGGGTCACTTTGGGCTTCAGAATCTGGTCACCTACACACGGGTTTTTGCCCTGGTTTGAGTGCGATTGCATCTCCTTGGTTTCCCCCGTCTTTCCTGCAGCCTTTCCCAATTCTGCATTGGTGTGATATTTTGAGGAAAACTGGCACCCATGCGGAGGGAAAATCCGGACCCTCTTTGTCCCACCCATATAAATTTTCCTATCCTGGTCCCCCATAACAGCCATTTTTGCACCACCGCTGGAGTGCTTTTTGTTTTGTTTTGAAGTGGCAATTGACACATTGGCCATTTATGCAGGGCTGTTTCCCTCATGGTCACCTCGCCGGCTGTTTTGGTGCTGCATTTTGATTATGCATGCCTTTCCCGACCGTCAGAGGTCGCCTTGCTCTCCCTGTGCGTTTTCACACGTTTTGCCCGTGTTTTAGCGAAAATCTGGAAAATTCAGGCAAAACACGTAGAAGTATGCGCGGGGAGAGCAAGGCGACCTCCGACGGTCGGGAAAGGCATGCATAATCAAGACAAAGCTCCGGAGCAGTCGGCGGAGGTGACCGTGTGAGGATGCTACATGGATATTACTATTAGTACAACTACTACTACACCACACCTCTTCACCTGAAAAAACATTCTATGCCGCTGAATAAAAAACCAGCATCTTGCAACAGCCGAGAAGAGTGCACCATCGGAGGCAGCAAGTAAGCAATCACATTTTCCTTCTTTTTTAAAAGGTTGCCCTGCATTTAAAAAAAAACAAAGACCTGCCTATAAGGAAAAAGAAACTACCCAGGAACACCAGGAAGCAGACTGTGATAGAACCTTTCTCCAGCTGTGTTAAATTATACTTTGCAGATAGGCCTTTAAAGAAAACATCAACATGGGGGAGCATTCAGAATGGCACACACACACAACGGCACCCTGTGTAGCCCATTCAACCACCTCTAGATTCTAAGTCAGGTTTAAACAAAACAAACAAGTACTGTCTATACTTGTTCTGTCAGTATGTACGTGGGAAGCTAAAGGCTGATCCTAGGGATGCCAGCCTCCAGGGGGGACCTGGGGATCCCCCAGAATTACAGCTTAACTCAAGACTATAGAGATTAGTTCCTCTAGAGAAAATGGCTGCATTGGAGGCTGGGTTGTATGGCATTGCATTCCACTGAGGTCCCTGTCCTCTCCAGGTTCCACCCCCAAGTCTCCAGGAGTTTCCCAACCTGGATCTGACAAACCTACCCCTAGGGTTGCCAGGTCCCTCTTCGCCACCAGTGGGAGGTTTTTGGGGCAGAGCCTGAGGAGGGCAGGGTTTGGGGAGGGGACGGACTTCAACGCCACAGAGTCAAATTGCCAAAGCGGCCATTTTCTCCAGGGGAACTGATCTCTACTGGCTGGAGATCAGTTGTAATAGCAGGAGATCTCCAGCTACTACCTGGAGGTTGGCAACCCTACCTCCCCTCCATCCCCCACCGATTTTGGTGCAAAACTCTGCAGCTGTAAGTAGGCAGTGCTAGAGTTTATACTTGTTATTATGAAACACATCTTGAATACTTTTAAAAAATTCTTAAGGTAAAGGTAAAGGTCCCCTGTGCAAGCACCGAGTCATTCGTGACCCATGGGCGACGTCACATCCCGATGTTTCCTAGGCAGACTTTGTTTGTGGGGTGGTTTGCCAGTGCCTTCCCCAGTCATCTTCCCTTTACCCCCAGCAAGCTGGGGACTCATTTGACCGACCTCGGAAGGATGGACGGCTGAGTCGACCTTGAGCCGGCTACCTGAAACCAACTTCCCTTGGGATCGAACTCAGATCATGAGCAGAGTTTGGACTGCAATACTGCAGCTTACCACTCTGCGCCACGGGGCAGAAATTCTTAGGACCCTCAAAAGCCTGGCTATGTTCAGTTTCCAAGTGCGCCACATCTCTCACCTTCCAACCTCGGACATAGGCTTGGATAAGAACAGCTGATATCTTCATCTTGGAATATTTCTTCTTTTGCTGTAAAATAAATTGTGTGCCTCAGTAGAGAGACGGAGCACGGGCAGCAAACAAGAGCCTTCGGTGCAAGCACGCATGCACACACTGCAGTTTTACATAATTTGTCCTCAGGTAAATTAGTTTTGCCCTGGCATAAAGTCCATCTGCCCTTATGTTACACTTGGCAAGATCTTCGTACTCAGCACCTCCCTACTAAACTACAATTCCTGAGATACTTTGATAGAAGCCATGCCAATTAAGCTGGTATGAAATTGATCCAGAGTTGTAGTGTAGATATCCCCTAAGACAGGGCTCCCCAAAAATCTTGTTTGGGGGCTTCCTAGAGGCACCTGGTTGGCCATTGTGCTGGACTTGACGGGCCCCGGTCTGATCCAACAGGGCCTTTCTTACGTTCAAAATTACCTCTAATCATCAAAGGCTGGTAAGTTCATAAAGGAAGCTATATTTTAGGGCAGAGGTCCCCAACCTTTTTGAGCCCATGGGCACCTTCGGAAATCTGATACAGGGTGGTGGCCATGAACGCAAAATGGCTGCCATGGGAGGAGCAGCCAACCAGAAAATTGCAGCAGCCGGCGACACCGACACATTCCCCGCACACCCAGAAGACACACAAGTGCAGGGGAGAAGGGGGTAATTAAAAAAGAGAGCAAGAGTAAAAACACTGGTGGCAGCTGCCTTTGAAACCACATTTTTTTTAAAATCTGCTCAGCCAACCGGTTCTCCAGTGATTAATCAGATGCCTTGTTGGGCAAAAGCCCTACCTGACCCCACCCACATCCTAAAAAAACAGGAAGGGTGTCAGGGGTGCCATGTTGCCCACAGACACAACGTTGGGGAGCCCTGCCTTAGGGGATATCTACACTACAACTTGATCAATTTCGTACCAGCTTAATTGTCATGGTTTCTATCAAAGTATCTCAGGAATTGTAGTTTAGTAGGGAGGTGCTGAGAACGAAGAGCTTCCCAGAACCACAATTCCCAGGAGTTGCTGAGGAAACGGAATGACTGTTAAACCAGATTAAGAAGAAGAGTTGGTTTTTATATGCTGACTTTCTCTGCCACTTAAGGGAGAATCAAACCGGTTTACAATCACCTTCCCTTCCCCTCCCCACAGCAGACACCTTGTGAGGTAGGTGGGGCTGAGAGTGTGTGACTAACCCAAGGTCACCCAGCTGGCTTCATGTGTAGGAGTGGGGAAACAAATCCAGTTCACCAGATTAGCTTCTGCTGCTCATGTGGAGGAGCAGGGAATCAAACCCAGTTCTCCAGATCAGACTCCACCGCTCCAAACCACCGTTCTTATCCACTACATCACGCTGGCTCTTAAGTTGGTGATGCAACTATGACTTCATTACAAAGGATACACGACAACAGAGGCCCATACCAAATAAATACAAGATAGAGCTGAGTCTATCTCTGCTCCTCGTTGGTTGTGCACTAGGCAAATATCTAACATAGCATAGTTGCTGGCAGCTTTGCACAGCACAGAAACACTAAGGAACGCAGGTCACAAACCAGAATTGTATGAAAATATGCCTGTCTTACTTACTGCATTGCCCCGGAACCAGGCAGAGATTAGGATCTGGCTCTTGCGCATCTTTTGATAGAGCATGCGGCATTTCCATGCCCGGTAAGTCGCTTGGATCAGGGCAGCCAGCTCTCCCACTCGCCGCTGACGTCGGTCTTCCAAGTCAAAAAGCTGTGGAGGGAGGATTGGAAACCACCCATACAGAGCCAAGGGCACGGGAAGTTTACCCTGACTTGCATTAGCTCTAGCACAAACCCAATGTTCTTTCTTCCTCTCTACTCTGGAAAAACTAGCAAGCTCTTACACCTCGTCCCCCCTCCCCCCGGAATATCAGCAGCTCACCAGAGCAGGGGTGCGGATGAAGATCTTGGTGTGTCCATATGCCAGTTCCTTGGGGTCAATCGGCAGGCTGCCCAAGAGGGCTTGAACACCATCTCTGCACCAGGAAATGGACAGTGGGAAAGAGATCAGAGGTTACCCAGCCCAATCACAACTCATGTAATGCAGGTCTCCCTTTTTAACTGGTGCAGCAGAGAGACAATTCTCCATGCGGCAGGCAGCGCTTTAGTTTATCACCACAGACTTGGTCAGCTCACTGTTACGGACAGACACGTAGACGGAAAGTTTGGGGTGGAGAAGGCTGGGCAGGGGAACTAAAATATAAGTAGGCTAATACATTTTAATCAAGGTACGGAACAATTTTTAGCCAGTAAACATTTGCTTTTAATAGTTTTTGTAAAGGGCCATGCACTTGTCTATCATCCCAGTATGTTTGCACTCATGGGCCAAAATAAGCAGTCTTACTGAGCTGAATAGAATACCAGCCATTATGGGCTTTCCCTCCTTTTATACTAGGACACATGAGCACACGAAGCTGCCTGATACTGAATCAGACCCTTGGTCTCCCTTGGTCCATCAAAGTCAGTATTGTCTACTCAGACCGGCAGCAGCTCTCCAGGGTCTCAGGCAGGGGTCTTTCACATCACCTACTTGCCTAGTCCCTTTAACTGGAGATGCTGGGAATTGAACCTGGGACCTTCTGCATGCCAAGCAGATGCTCTACCACTGAGCCACAGCTCCTCCCTCCTCTATAAGTAACAGTACTTTGATGGGAAACCACCAAGGAAGATGGGGGGGGTTGCTATGCACAGGAAGGCAATGGCAGACCACCTTTGTTCATCTTTTACCTTGAAAACCACATGGTCCTAGGGGTCGCCATGAGTTGGTTGCAATTTGATAGCGATTACCCATACAAGTTAGTCCTATTTTCCATCTCTCCACCATACTGTTACTCAGGAGATGACTGTGGAAAGATCACTGGAGTATCAGCGTACTTTGGGAGGTTAATATAAATGCTATGTCCCCTTCAGGCACATTTTCTGGACTCTTTTCCTCCTCCTTTTCTGGGATATATTTTGGGGAGGGGCTGTGGCTCAGTGGTAGAGCATCTGCTTGGCATGCAGAAGGTCCCAGGTTCAATCCCCGGCATCTCCAGTTAAAGGGACTAGGCAAGGAGGTGATGTGAAAGACCTCTGCCTGAGACCCTGGAGAGCCGCTGTCGGTCCCCAGTGTTCCCTCCCAAGCAACCCCCACCCCAACCCCCCTGCTTAGCCTCAGTTACCAATCCCTTGGATACATTTACCCTGTGGCCGTTTATGCTTGGTAATTAGAAGTACGTTCCAGGCTGAAGTGCCCCACAATTTTTTAAAAATTTCTTCACGCTGAACCGTCATTCCAGCCGTCACTGCTAAGCCAGCGCATACCTGCTCCACAATTCTTAAGAGCCCCTTTAACGCGACCTTTTGTATTTGCTCCACCTCCGCCTCGAAGCATTTACTGAAGGAACCATGCAAACGACCATTGCTAATGGCTATGCAAACGAAGGAACGAAGGAGCAGGCAAGTGTGGGGGATGGAATTTGTTTGACTTTCTCCTCTTGCATCGGGACCGTGAATAGTCATTTTAAAGGGTGGGTTTAAAAAAGCAGTTTTGAGCGAGCACCAAAATCCACCCTGCCTAAATGGCCTAAGTCTCAAAAGTCTCCACCAGAATCTCTCAGCTTCTCCATCCTACCTGGCTCTTCCGTTCCAGTGTGGCCAGGTCTCCTTGCAGAGCATTTTGTAGCGCTCCAGGCATGGTTCATAGACTTGCCGATAGGCGTAGCCAGCTCTTCGAACTCGCACGTTCTCCAGCAGGCCAAGGTAGCGCACTTGTGCCCGAACCAGCGCATCCGTGAACATAGCAGCCTTCTTGGTGTCATTGGGCTTGATGCACCTAGTGGCAAAAGGAACAAACTGATTGGGTCAAATCATTTGTCTGTCTCTTGTCCAAGCTCTATCCGTAGATTGTCCACATCCAAATATAGCTCAGGGGTCTGCCCTCGGTTAAATTTGCACATGTACCACACACATTAATTACCTGATATAGTTGGGCTTCTTGGAGTAGAGGTTCTTCATGAGGGTGACCACAGAAGCTTTGAACTGGAAGCCTGCAGTTGGTGGACGCTTGAGTGAGACTTTTTCAGGGTCCCCTTCAGGGAACAGGGTGTGTAACAGCTTGTGCTTGGCCTTCCACATGGCTTGCGACAGGTCTCTGTAAAGCAGGTCGTTGTTCTTTTCTATGAATCCAGTCACATTGTAGGTCACCTGAGGTGGAAGAAAGTCAGTGGTTCAGACTGGCCTTTGGCATGCCCTTTCGTGGACACAGTGCCTCATCTACTGATGTGTTGGAGAGGCACACAGAGAGGAAGGCTCAAAAACAGTGAGAGAGGGGAATTTTAAGACAGCACATGTGTACGACATGGCCCACAACCCAGTTTCCTCATTTCCCCCCAAGGTACTTCCTTATTTTGCTTGGTTAAATTCTTCTTTATAGGATTCCCTGAGATTGTCCAACTCTTATTGAGAAGGAGAAGGAGGAGAAGGAGAAGAGTTGGGTTTTTATATGCTGACTTTCTCTACCACTTAAGGCAGAATCAAATCGGCTTACAATCAACTTCCCTCCTCCTCCCCACAACAGAAACCCTGTGAGGTAGGTGAGGCTGAGAGAGTGTGACTAGCCCAAGGTCACCCAGCTGGCTTCATGTGTAAGAGTGGGGAAACTAATCCAGTTTACCAGATTAGCGTCTGCCACTCATGTGGAGGAGTGGGGAATCAAACCCAGTTCTCCAGATCAGAGTCCACCGCTCCAAACCACCGCTCTTAACCACTACACCACGCTGGCTAGGGATCCATGCACCCCATATTTCAGAAAGCCCTCTGTGCTCCCATACTAGGGCCCCTTCTACTTTCCACATCCCCCCTTCCTTGCTACCAACAGCTGAGAAAGATTCTTAGGCTCACTCACTTTGCCAGCGTAATGATGAATACGGAAGCAGTTGGCAAGCAAGCTGGTATCCATGATATGTTTGGCATTCTGGGTGACTCTGCTCTCATAGCGTTTGTGTTCTTTAAATACTTGGTTGAGTTTGGCTAGGAATGTGGCTTCATTCACCTCCCCTGGGCGAAGGCACTCTTCATCCAACATGGCCAAGATCCCACCTTTGCTCTACACACAAAGAAGAATCCGGTTACAGCACAGTTCTGGCCTCATTAGTCTCAGTTCACACTTCGCTCTATTTATTTACAGTCATAGACCATCAAATAAAACAGGATTACAGAATTGCTTGATGTATAGTAAGGCACGTAGACAAAGTGTGGCTAAAATTACAATACTTGAAATGATAAAGGCATTACAAAAATAACCCAGTCATATATATTTGTAAGATTAATATAAAACCAGTCTAAAAGAAGAAGAAGAAGAAGAGTTGGTTTTTATATGCCGACTTTCTCTACCACTTAAGGCAGAATCAAACCGGCTTACAATCACCTTCCCTTCCCCTCCCCACAACAGACACCCTGGGAGGTAGGTGGGGCTGAGAGAGCATGACTTGCCCAAGGTCACCCAGCTGGCTTTGTGTGGAGGAGTGGGGAAACAAATCTAGTTCACCAGATTAGCCTCTGCCGCTCATGTGGAGGAGTGGGGAATCAAACCCGGTTCTCCAGATCAGACTCCACCACTCCAGACCACTGCTCTTAACCACTACACCACGCTGACTCTCCAGGTTCCGGACAGTAAAAATCCCATGTTTCCTTAGCTATTGCATAGATTTAGTCCAGCTTTGCCTAATTTTAATTGCTTGCCAAGCAAATCTGGCAACTCTATTAGTTAAATTATCTATTGTATCTGATAATAAAAGCTTAAGACATTGTTTCCTCACAACTCTGGGACAATCTACAAGTAATGGAATCAGTGATCTCGTTCGTATATGATTGGACAGTTTGCATTCAAATAACACATGTTCAGAGGTTTCAAGTGCATCTTGTTTACAAATACATTTGCGTGCTTCCAGTGGGAGTTTGTTATATTTCCCAGCTAAGAACGTAGAAGGCAGGGAGTTATATCGGAGAAGCATAAAGGATCTGCGATACTCAGGATTTGTGACGCTGTACAAATATGGCATTATAACATCCCTATTGAGCAGGTCCTTTCTGAAAAGGGGATCCGAGAGTCTCAGTTGGATCGACTGGGCATTTGTCCCAGTGGCTGGTCCTGTGGCAGACACTACAGGAGACAACCATTTGCTTCTAGAAATGGGGTCATGGTCCTGAGAGGGGACGCAAGCTATGAGGCCAGAAAGCTATGAGCCCGGTCCAGCATTCAGGTCATCTCACCAATGAACTCACTCATTGGCTATAAGCAAGCCACCCTTTGAACAGCCCCTCAGTTTGCAAAACCTGCCTATGTTACAGAATTATACGGCAGTGGTCTTTGACATTTCCACAACCAAGAACCAACTTTAACCCCTAGGTGGTACCATGGGACCCACTGAGCAAATGATAGGAAGTATGATGACATCACAGCCACGTGACTTTGAAAAATGAGGAACTGGAGCCTCTGGTACTGCCTGTGCAATAAGGAACTTTTGCCAATGTTGTGTGATCGTCTGCTGCCCTTCTCAGCGTGCATGCAAAAAGAAAGAGAAGGTGGCACGGAGCTCTTGCTCTGTATGCATACACCTTAGCAGCACGCCCTTCCGAAAAACATCCCCAAAGTGCCAGCTCTGCCGAGGCTCACAACAGAGCAGATGGGACGCCTTACCATAGAGATTAGGGGAAGTTCCTAGAGATTCACCTGGAAGTAATGTCAGATGCCTTCCCAAATTCCATCCCCCAAGCACCACCCTCAAAATCTCCTGGCATTTGCCAAAGCAATGCTGTCAATCATTGTCCATATCTTTAAAGCTCTCTTCCCATGAAGGACTGCTGTATGGGAAGGAGTAAGAAAAACCAGAAATGGAGCAGGGCATGGAGGATACTGGTAAAAGGTAAAGGTTCCCTGTGCAAGCACCAGGTCATTCCTGACCCATGGGGTGACGTCACATCCCGACGTTTACCAGGCAGACTTTGTTTATGGGGTGGTTTGCCAGTGCCTTCCCCAGTCATCTTCCCTTTACCCCCAGCAAGCTGGGAACTCATTTTACCGACCTCGGAAGGATGGAAGGTGGAGTCAACCTTGAGCCGGCAACCTGAAACCAACTTCCGTCGGGATCGAACTCAGGTCGTGAGCAGAGCTTTTGACTGCAGTACTGCAGCATACCACTCTGTGCCACGGGGCTCTTCAGGATACTGGTAGGGGTGTGCAAATATATATACGTATGTGTATGTATGTATGTGTATGTGTATGTGTATATGTATTTATATATACATATATGTATAGGTATATATGTGTGTGTGTGTGTGTGTGTGTGTGTGTGTATATATATATATATATATATATATATATATATATATATATATATATATATATATGTGTGTGTGTGTGTGTGTGTGTGTGTGTGTGTGTGTATATATACATATATGTATACATATACATATACATATACATATGTATTTTGGACCCAAAATTTTTTCAAGAAACCCAAAAAAAGCCAAATACCCACACCGTTTTTTTGGGGGGGTTTATTTTCGATTCAGCACATCTGAATGCACAGCCCTAGGTACTGGTTCCTGGAAAGCCAGTTTCAGTCTTTAAAGGGAGATGCTGGAATTTAAGGCTGGTGCGAGAGCTGAATCTTCCATCTTGTAAGCCTGTGCCTTGACTCTGCATGGAGAAGGTCCAGGTTGCTCAAAGGCACTTTTCATATTCCTACCAGCAGCTAGAAACAATGTTGGCCTCAAAGCCCAACCACCATTTGCAGACCACTCCTTAACTCTTCAGGCTTCCTCCTCAGCTGAAACAAAACTCAAGTACAAATAACGATATTTCTTTGCATTCATCCCTTGTATACTCTAAACCTCTCCATCCGTCAGCTGTCTTTCACTCCTGTCCATTGACCAGTGCCTAACAGTGCAATCGTAAACCAGGCAATGCTAAGTAAATGTGCAAACACCTCCGGGAAAGGGACCTTTTTTTAATTTACATTACTCTAGAAAAGCACCAAGTACACAGATGATGTGAAATCAATACACAGCAACTGCAGCATTATTTATAATTGTGATTACTGCTAGCATTAAAGTGGGGCCCCCCCACAAAGGACTTGAGGGAGGCATCTCCTTTCCCCCTGTATCCTCCTCTCCCTCTGTTTCCTCTTTCCCTTCCCTGGAAGCCTCCATTTCTTCCTACCCCACAGCCAATCTCCCTTTAACAGTCCCCCCCATCTTAGAACATAAGAAAGGCCCTGTTGGATCAGACCAAGGCCCATCAAGTCCAACAGTCTGTTCACACAGTGGCCAACCAGGTGCCTCCAGGAAGCCACAAACAAGACGACTGCAGCAGCACCATTTTGCCTGTGTTCCACCGCACCCAATATAATAGGCATGCTCCTCTGATACTAGAGAGAATAGGTATGAAGCATGACTAGTATCCATTTTGACTAATAGCCATGAATACCCCTTTCCTCCATGAATATGTCCACTCCCCTCTTAAAGCCTTCCAAGTTGGCAGCCATCACCCCATCCCGGGGCAGAGAGTTTCACAATTTAACTATGCCTTCTTTATCTTCTATATCTTAACTATATCTTCAGCTTTCCCTTTCCCTAGCAGTCTCTCCCAGGAAAAGTGTGGCCAAGTAGCACAGTGGCCACCAGGTCCAGGAAAACATGTCCCGTTGACCTTCTTCATGCAACACAGGTGGTCTACCACCGACCCACAGCACCTCCCCTCACACAAAAAATGGCTTCAAAGGGATAATGTCTCAAATGAAGTTACTCCAAATTCCTTTCTATTTTTGAAACGCTTTTGAAAACAACTTACATCCTCGATCAAGTCACAAATGATGCTGTTATCAAAGAAGTCCACAGGAGTCCATGCAATGCCCTATGGAGGAGACAATACGATCAGCAGTTTTAAGGAAGCTTCACAGTAAGGCTTAAGAACATAAGAATATAAGAAAGGCCATGCTGGATCAGTTTATTCTTTTAGAACTGGCTAACATTACTCAGACATGGATTGTAACTTTTAAAAATGACCTGTGTATATGTAATGTGTACACAAGCTACTTGTGTACATACTATCGTATCTTTAATCTGGTTTATAAATTAACATGCTATTTCCCTTGTTTTCAGGTGGACCCTAGAAGTATTCGGTGGTGGTGGAAAGTCACAGGTGACTCATGGCTCCCCTGTAGGGGTTTTCAGGGCAAGAGATGAACAGAGGTGGTTTGCCATTGCCTGGCTCTGCATAGCCGCTCTAGACTTCCTTGGTGGTCTCCCATCCAAATAAAAACCAGGGCCAACCCTGCTTAGCTTCTGACATCTGATATGATTGGGCTTGCCCAAACTATCCAAGTCAGGGTGGAGGTATTGACCCCCTCACTTTTGAGGTCGGTTGCATTACTAAGGAGCAACAGGGGACCACTAGTGACAGCCGTTCTAGACCATACAGGAGAGCATGAAATTCTCCAGTACAACACTAGCGAGAAGAATGCCTTCAAGGCATATCTGTCATTGCAACTGAATTCCCTTTGGTGGTTACCACAAACCACATCTACATTAGCCACACAATAACAAACCCCCATGCTTAATTATTGCATGCTTTGCAAATTCCATGCACTTCTGTGCCCTTTCAATGCTTCTGTTAGGTATTGCCTGCAATGGTTCCCAGTCCAGTAAGAAGGGATAATAATCCACTTTGCTTTATCTCCTATAATCAGAGCTGCCCCTGGAGCAATTTTACTTTCTGAGCATCACAGAATTTGTTTTTGGGAAGTAGCAAACATCTAGTCTAGGTAACTTTCCAACAGTTTTGAACACACAAAAGGTGATGTCTGTGTGGACCTTCTGGGCACTGTACAGCTACCAATCCCTCTGTCATGGTGGCTAGACCTTCCAGCCCATTAAACCCAAAGAATCACAAATCCAAATATCGGCTTCAAAAGAAAGCACATGTCATGTTTGAATCACTCTGCAATGAACTTATTTTAAGCATTGAAACTGAGTTTCTGAGGCGCAGAATCTGGATATATTTTATGGCACAAAATATTTATTAACCCCATATTTGGAGGTCTTTAAGCAGAGGCTGGATGGCCATCTGTAGTAAGTGCTTTGATTGTGGGATCCTGCATGGCAGCGGGTTGGACTGGATGGCCCTTGTGGTCTCTTCCAACCTTGTGTGATTTTGTGATTTTGAATGGCTCAGAAAAATTGACTACCTCCCGAACGTACTCCTCTTGTTCTTCTTTCAGGGTCAGCAGGATAAAGATCTGCTGCAGCTTCTCGTTACAGTAATTGATAATGAACTGCTCAAAGCTGTTGTTCTACAAAGAAATGAGAGAAAGAGACAGGTTGGAAGCAAAAAGCGTATATTACACAGTGGATTGCTTGTATTTGGCTCCTTAACGTCTTGTGGCACCTTAAAGACTAATAAGCTTTATTGAAGCACAAACCTTTTAGTGTCACAATGAAGAAGAAGAGTTGGTTTTTATATGCCGACTTTCTCTACCACTTAAGGAAGAATCAAACCAGCTTACAATCACCTTCCCCTCCCCGCAACAGACACCCTGTGAGATAGGTGAGGCTGAGAGAGTGTAACTAGCCCAAGGTCACCCAGCTGGCTTCATGTGGAGGAGTGGGGTAAACCAACCTGGTTCACCAGATTAGCCTCCACCACTCATATGGAGGAGTGGAGAATCAAACCCAATTCTCCAGATCAGACTCCACCGCTCCAAGCCACTGCTCTTAACCACTACACCATGCTGGCTCTTTTTGCTACAATGGACTAGCTTGGCTATGTACATAAGTGCTGCCAAGTCGCAACTGACTTATGGCAGCCCCAGCAAGGAGCTTTCAAGGCAAGCGAGAAGCAGAAATGGTTTGCTATTGCCTTCATCTGCAGAGTTTTCCTTGGTAGTCTCCCATCCAAGTACCAACCCTGGATAGCTTCCGAGATCCGATGAGATCAAGCTATACCATGCCACCTTCCCCTAACATGACTACCCTACTGAAATATGCATCCCACTCTCTGTCAATGTATGCCAGACCTGGCTTCTCACTCATTCGGTTCTTGCTAATGCCTCTGTGACCAACAACCACTGGACTGTCAACCACTCGGCCCGGAGGAGCATCATATATTCAAAATGTCACTAACCCCCTTCATCGGCAGGACTTTATGCTCGCCAGGTTAAATATTTTTCCCTCAGCTGTTCTTTCCGGGAGATTTCACAACATCCCGCTTGGAGACAGACTATGTAAATATTGCCATCTTGAACCTGATTCCATGACTCACATTTTATTGTTCTGCCCTCTCTTCTCTAGCTTAAGACATCATTTTATTGATCCAATTCTCGTGAATTTTTTCAGCTCGGCGAAGAAGACTACTCAATGTCTACTAGCTGATAAGTGCCCTAATTTGACTGAAGCAGTTGCCGAATATTTGGCAAATATTTTAACTAAGGGTCTTCGTACCGATAAGTAATAGTCCATTTTATTGCCTATTTTGTTCATGGCGTTTGTTGTGGAATTTTACTACCGAATTCAAACTGATTTTGATCGGTACTGTATTATATTATATTATTCTGCTTTTCTCTTTGTTTTTTATGCCATTAAAGGTTTGGAAATTGGAAATTGGACTAACAACCACACCAAGATTTCTTACATCTTAAAGTACCAGGAGGCCTCAGTCAAGTCCAGACTTTTCACCAGACCTTTGCTTTAAGACGCAAGTTCCAAGGATATCTACCACTCACCTGAAAAATCTCAAAGCCATAAATATCCAGAACACCCATCACTTTCTTGTGCTCGGTCGTTGTGACCTAAGAAATCAGAGAGCAGTTGGTCATCGGATTTTCTGAAAAAATCTGAAAGCCTTCATGGTTCACAGTCCCTCCAGATACTTGAACACGAATATCTTCTGCCATCACCCAGTATCAATTGCTCAATCACAAACAGATGCATTGCTATGCCCCATATAAATATTTACCACATTTGCACCCTACCCCTTCTCCATGGAGCGCAAAACAGCATTTGTGGCTTCTGATTTTATCATCTCAACAACCCTGCAAGAATGGTTAGGGCAAGTTGCAACAGTGACTTGCTCAAGGCACCCCAGTGAATTTAACAATCAATCAATCATTCCTTTATTGGCATAAAAAGGCACAATACAAAAGGATACGAAAGGAATGGAAATATTAAAAGGTGCCCTTTTAAAAAGTAGTTAGTAGACAGTTACATCGAATAACATTGTTGATAATGCCTTCTAATTAACTGTTCGATGGACTTTTAAAACAAACTTTAAAAACTGTGCCACCATCTCCAATATTTGAGGCGAACAATTATTCAATAAATAGGCGACATTAAAAGAATCTGGGACATTCTATCAATCAACAGGGGGCTTAATAGATCATTGCGAGATTCAGTATAAAAACTACAATAAAATGAGCAACTCTTTCAATACAATTGTCACAGGGGCAAAGCTAGGCAGACAGAGGGATTTTCCGAAATCTGCCTTCAAGTAGCGCAGATGGCAAAACATTAAATCTAGCCAGAGAAATGACTCTATCTTGAGAGGGATCATACAGGTGAGGTGAATTTAACAGTCACATAAGGACTCTGAACATTGAGTTCTCCTTATCCAAAGCTATCATTTCCAGCACTGCACCATCTGGGTCACAGCACTGAAAGAATGGGGAGAGATCTACCAACCATTCTTTACTGTGACTATGCAGAAGAAGGGGGAGTCCCAGACTTTAAACAAATGAACCAGAGAAAGGACAGAGGAGACAATAGAATATGTTGCTCTTTCAGGGAGACAAAGAACAGCTTGCCTCAACTTTTAGCCACCTTTCTAAGGGGAGACATGATAGAGGTCTATAAAATTATGCATGGTTTGGACAGAGTGGACAGGGAGACGTTTTTCTCCCTGTCCCATAATACTAGAACGCGAGGTCATCTGTTGAAGCTGGAGGGTGAGAGATTCAAAACAGATAAAAGGAAGTATTTTTTCACACAATGCATAGTTAAATTGTGGAACTCCCTGCTCCAGGATGTGGTGATGGCTGCCAACTTGGAAGGCTTTAAGAGGGGAGTGGACATATTCATGGAGGAAAGGGGTATTCATGGCTATTAGTTAAAATGGATACTAGTCATGCTGCATACCTATTCTCTCCAGTCTCAGAGGAGCATGCCTATTATATTAGTTGCTGTGGAACACAGGCAGGATGGTGGTGCTGAGATCGTCTTGTTTGGGGGCTTCCTAGAGGCACGTGGTTGGCCACTGTGTGAACAGACTGCTGGACTTGATGGACCTTGGTCTGATCCAGCAGGGCCTTTCTTATGTTCTTATGTTCTTTCTATCCTTTCTCCAGGGCAGAAGACACAGGCTTGGATCCTAGTTAGCATGTACCAAGCATTGTGAGCAGAAATAAACTTTCTGGTGTTCCTCTCCTACTGCAACCTGCTGTGCTCCGCAAAATCATATTCCCAGGAGGTGAATAAACCATGACGGACAGCATGGGCGGCAAAATGAGGATCTACGACAGCAGGAAGGAACTGGCAAATTCTCCTCCCAGACTAGCTACCATTTAACTCAATTTAGAAAGTTCTCATAATTCTTTGGCTGAGTGTCAATGCAGGTGAGGTGCTGGAAGATTCATGCTAAATAGTAACCACAGGGAATTTAGATCATTGCCAGCTCTTTCCCTCTGGTGCTATTTTCCCCAACCCTCAATCCCAACCCCCACTATTTTCCCCACTGGGAGAAGCACAGATACACCATAAGGCAAATTGTATGTTTTTCCAGGGAAGTCCAAGAGCACCTCCAGGGTGATATTTGGGGTCAGGGTGGAGAAAAAGTTCACACACACATGCACACACACACACACACCCCAGTGAAGCAGCAGACCTGATCTGAATCAGGTCACCTACAGGTACTATTTAATAATTTTAAAAAACATGTTAGAACACCATTTACAAATCTTTGAGCATCTCTTCTGTTTGGCCCTTAGAAGACACCACTGGATCGTTATTAGTTTCAAGACATATTCTTCACACAATATGTTATTATGGGATTCACACAAGCCCAAGAGGGGGTGATGGCCACTAACTTGGAAAGCTTAAAAAAAGTATTAGACAAATTAATGAAGATATCGATCTTCCTTATGGTTATTAGATAGAACGGCTAAATTGAACCTCAGACAGTATACCTCTCAGTGCCAGCTGCCTGGAGCATGCCACAAACAAAGGAAACCCAGTCATCTAGTTTTTGCAAACAGGAGAATACAGAAATATCCTCCTATAACAGTCCAGGTGGGGAAATAATCCTTGATATTGCAATAGAAAGACACAACATAACTCCTCCAGGAGTATTGAGAATGTGCCTTTTTTATGGGCTTGCAGCATAAGAAGCAGAAGGGAACGGTAGAGCATTGTTTATTCACGTCAGTGCATTACACTCACTTTGATGCTCTCGTTGATCCTGCTAACGAGCCAGTTAAACAGCCGGTTATAGATATTCTTTGCAAGGGCATCCCGTGCATAATAACCCTAAGAAACAAATTAAGGTTATTAGTGAGTGAAATCCAGCCACTCTGGAAAGCTAAGACTGTGAATCCTCAGAAGGAGCGCTAGCCACTGCTTCAGGAATGGTCCAGCCCCAGAGCTAGGGTACAGACCATTCTATGAACTCTCCCTTGCATATATGCAACCATTTTCCTATAATTCCTCCGCCCCATGTACCCATCGCAGCTGTGTATTTGTGAGAATTTTCTGTACTGCTTCAGAACTGTTTGATGGAGACCTATCACAGAAATATACACTGCCTATAGTTTCAGGGAATAGGTGTGTGGGATTCTAGCCAAGTAGCACCTTAGAGCCCAACAATATTTTTGGGGTATCAGCTTTCAAGAATCAAAGCTTCCTTCATTGGATAACTGTGTCTGATGAAGGGAGTTTTGACTCTCGAAAGCTTACACTCTGAAAATTTTTGTCCAGAGTCAGGCAGATGGCCATGGCAAGAGACAGGAGACATGGTCAGTGAGTGCAGTCCAAGGTCAAGCACAGATAAGTCCAACGTGTCAAAGCAGGAGAGGGCAAATCCAGAAGGCGTGGTCAGGTCCTGCCTAGAAGAGTCAGGTTTGCAGAATCCAACATATAGCAAGGCTATGAAGGCAGGCACACACGTGATGAAATGTTCCCACAAGATTCTCTTCTATGGCTGTCTAAATAGGGAATTATCTTGCTGAGACAGATAAGAAAGCTGCACTTAATTAGGTTGTTTCGGCATTCCCAACCAGGTGTAATTCACCTGCCTCAACACTGCTGTCAGGGATTGCTCTACGCTGAGCCAACAATCTTGCGCTTCTTCATCTTTCTTGGATTTCTCATCTTAAATGTCTCCTTCTTTGCTCTAAGACTCTGACGACCCCAAAGGTAAGGCTGACAGTTGCTGGGTTTCAGGCACAGCTTGAATTCCTGATCTGGAGGGCTGAGGGCATGGTGCCGCAGCTTCTGCTTGCAACTGATTCTCTGTTATAATTTCTGCCTGCGAGTTCTCCTCTGCTACAGCCCTGGGCTAGGACTGACTTCCTCCACCTTCTCCTCGCCTGAGAAAGTGTCAACAGGTTAACTCAGGACAATATTGTTGGTCTCTAAGGTACTATTGGACTCAAATCTAGCTATACAATGCATATGTAGACTGATAAGTCTAGCAAGAAGTCTGGATTTCATTATCTACTAACTAAAGAATGTAGTTAATTCTTTGATTCCCCTTGAGTCCTACCAGTGGGATTTTATCCATGCTGAAGATCCATCTATTGGTTTTATCACCAGCATAGATCATTTATTCCCAGTACCTTATTGTATGTACCATCTTTTTGGCCAAATAAGATTCATAAGGCAATCGACATTTTCCACATAAAGCAATTAAATCAATTAAAACAGCTATAATAAAACTAAAATACTTCCGATTCCAACAGAGAAAACCAATACAGACCTGTAAAGGGGAGATCAAGCCAGATGTGTGTGTGTGTGTGTACCATCAAGTCACAGCTGACTTATGGTGACCCTGTAGGATTTTCAAGGCAACAGATGTCTGGAGGTGGTTTGCCACTGCTTGCCTTGTGTTACAACCCTGGTAGTCTTTGGAGGTCACCCATCCAATTTCTAACCAGGGCAGACCCTGCTTAGCTTCTGAGATCTGATGAGATCAGGCTAGCCTGGGCTATCCAGGCCCAAGAGACAGGCTTCCCTAATTCCATAAACAGGGTGCTGAAAGCAAAAAAGGCTCTGCTAATATAAGTACAGAAAATATATAGGGTAAAAACCCTGTTAAATGAGCCCCGTGGCACAGAGTGGTAAGCTGCAGTACTGCAGTCCAAGCTCTGCTCATGACCTGAATTCAATCCCGATGGGAGTCGATTTTAGGTAGCTGGCTCAAGGTTGACTCAGCCTTCCATCCTTCCGAGGTCGGTAAAATAAGGCTAATAATAAATCTTCCACTACTAAATCAAAACAAGATATTTACTTAGTAGTTAAAATGACACAAGTTATAATGTCTTCTGGTAAAGCAGGGCTCATTCATTTCCATGAATGATGCTCCCAGCATTACTTTTTCTCCAATCAGGCTCGCAGGGGCCCAAACTGGATTGGGACTATGTAAAGAACTCTGGCTTCCCTTTACCCGTGCTGTTTCCGACATCTGAAATGGCACTGCTTATTTGTACCGTTGGGATAAACATCAGCCCCAAGCCAATTTCACACTATCAGCCCATTCCGAAGAGGGGAGGTAGAAACGAGATGGCCGGGAGCAGATATGCACATATGAATTCAGTCCCAAAGGAGGAACTAACTCTGCAAACCCAACCATGTTGCAGGTTCCTAGAGAGAGAGGCAAGGAGGAAGCACAGGGTGTCCTATCCAAGCTCAGTTTGTTATGAGCCTGCTGGCAGTTCAGAGTAGTTTTACAATGGTTTGTCCCATATATCTGCATTTATGTATTTCACCATGCATTCCTGAGCCACGCCGGCAGCCAGGACAAAAGCCCCTCAGGAGGCTGGCCAAGGCCTGGGCTGGCATAAGGGCCCGCCACGCAACTTTCGCCGCTGATTGTGGCCCCAACACTGGCGTGAAGGCCTGGCTGCTGGTTGCCAGCCGCTGCTGTGGCAGCGCCAGGCCGCTAACAAAGGCTGCGTCGTCGTCCCGGGAGGAGTTCCCGGGGTGTTACGGTGCCGGGTTGGGAGCGGGGCTGCCATTAGGCAGCCTCCTAAGCCGTAACAGCCTGGGAATGCCCCTTTTTTTCGGCCGAGATACACCATCTTTTAGGTGGCATGTCTCCTGTGCAACCCTATGTAGGTTGCGGCCATTTTCTCCCTATGTGGGTTGCACAGATTTTTTGCGCCAGGAGGAGGTTTCGGCATATATACATAAACGTTATGACTTTTATTGGCATATAAAAAAAGAATTTAGAAAGACTTTCACCCAGTGTTTGCTTTTGGAACGTGGATTTTACTGCTCCATAAAAAAAAAGATCTTTAAGGGTTATTATGACTTATGACATTTACATGCCTGTGAGTAACACTTTAACATGATTCATGTTACAGCATTTATTGTTGCTATGTTGTGATTCATTGCATATTTGTCTTGATATGTCTTTGTAGATTGCTATGTGTTGTACTGTGATTTTTATTCATTATGCTGTGCTGTGATTTTGTTAAATTACTGTGACACTTCAGAGTCTTTGCCCCTAGCTCAGGGCTCCCCAACCTTTTTGAGCCAGTGGGCACTTTTGGTGGGCACAGTGTGGTGGGCGCGGCCACAAAATGGCTGCTGCAGGAGGCGGAGCCAGCTACAAAATGGCTGCTGTAGCTTATCTTTGGTCACATAGCAAAGACCCTTGTGCTGTGGTGGCAGCTACTGCCAAAGCAATGTTTTTTAAACTGCACAGCCAATCAGAAACCTTGCTGGAGAAAAGCCCCTCCTGGCCCCACCTAGGGTTGCCAACCTCCAAGTGGGGCCTGAAGATCTCCCACTATTACAACTGATCTCCAAACAACGGAGGTCAGACCCCCTGGAGAAAATGGCTGCTTTAATGGCAAAACTTTAATAAATCAAAATTATAATGTACAATTTTGGGGGGAATGGGAGGAGTGGAGAATTTATTGTGAAAATCAATTTTTAATGGGACCATTTAAAGCATACTCTTTGATCTAATCCCTGATCTAAAGCCTACTAAATAAAACAATATAAATATATGTTAAATAACAATGGGATTAGTTTCTTTCTTTGTGCTATGGCGATATACCGACGCACATAAGCCTGAGAAATCTGACATTGAATTGGTACTTAGACGCCAGGAATCAAAGTACATACATATGTTTGACTCCTTACATCCTAAAGGACTCAATACATCGCTAGACTTAGCATGTTATTTATAAGTAGCATCACTGTTTGTATTAAAGGGTTTTGTATCTTTAAACATTCCGATCACATGACCTAATTGCATCATGTGACTAGAACCTTTAAATACTTTACACACCCAGGACTAATTTGCCAACGCGAAAGCCAGTTACTAACTGCTCGCGTGTAAGTATACTTATATAATTTTTGTTCTTGCTGGTTCTTACATTTTTATTCCTGTTATGTATGCCATGCTGCATTTTATATATCGCTGTTTATATCTATATAGTGGTCGCTGAGGAAGGCTCTTGTTCAGCCGAAACAGAAAGACTACCGGACTTCTGTATGAATGGAGAATTGACCATCTTACCTCTTGAACGACAAGACACCTTATACAGCTAAATAAGACTGTGCAGCTAGAATGCTTATTTAAACAAAAAGGACAGTATACCTATGTTTTTGTACTTTTTGCAACTTATGGTTAAGGTTGTTAACCAAGTTTAATGCATATAGTGTATATGAAATTTGAATAACCCTATTGAAAGGAGACTTCATTTACTTATTTTTTGCAATTGTTGCTGGTTTGGTTTGCTAAACCTTCAGGTTGTGGCTGGAGATCTGCTATTACAACTGATCTTCAGGTGATAGAAATCAGTTCCCCTGGAGAAAATGACCGCTTTGGCAATTGGACTCTATGGTATTGAAGTCCCTCCTCTCCCCAAATCCTGCCCCCCTCAGACTCCATCCCCAAAATCTCCAGTTATTTCCCAACTTGGAGCTGGAAACCCTACCCCTTCCCTAATATTTTTCTTGTTTACTCCTTTTTTGGGCTGCAACGTTTTCAGCAGCCCCATCTTTTACATTGAAGAAAATGAATTTGCGCCATTGTTCAATGTTTGCAGGGGGGGTGTTGGAAGTCAGTCCCTGTGTGATACCTATCACTGGCTAAACCACAGGCTGATCTGACTGTAGGGTTGCCAGGTCCCTCTTTGCCACCGGCGGGAGGTTTTTGGGGTGGAGCCAGAGGACGGTGGGGTTTCGGGAGGGAGGGGCTTCAATGCCATAGAGTCCAATGGCCAAAGCAGCCATTTTCTCCAGGTGATCTGACCTCTATCGGCTGGAGATCAGTCGTAATAGCAGGAGATCTCCAGCTAGTACCTGGAGGCTGGCAACCCTATCTGACTGGCTTTTGGTGAGATCCTTTCTAAACCGGAAATACGCAAAATACCAAAAAACAGCATTCATACCTCTACTCCATACTTACTTGAGATACCCTCAAAGTTGTCACCACCTTCTCCTGATGGGTCTCCACAGTCCGACAGCACAAAGCATTTTCCAATACAGATTCATCCAACTGGATCAGCTGACAGATATCCCGTATCACTGCAACAAATAAATACGGAAGCAGGGAGGATAATAGGGTTTTTTTGTTGTTGTTGTTAGTGTTTGATCCAGCATGGTATAGTGGTTAAGAGCGGTGGTTTGGAGTGGTAGAGTCTGTTATGGAGAACCAGGTTTGATTCCCCCTCCTCCACATGAGTGGCAGAGGCTAATCTGGTGAACTGGGTTGGTTTCCTCACTCCTACATACGAAGCCAGCTGGGTGACCTTGGGCTAGTCACAGCTCTCTTAGAGCTCTCTCAGCCTCACCTACCTCACAGGGAGTCTGTTGTGGGGAGGGGAAGGGAAGATGATTGTAAGCCGGTTTGAGTCTCCCTTAAGTGGTAGAGAAAGCCGGCATATAAAAACGAACTCTTCTTCTTCTCTCTTGTTAGTCTTTGACACAGATGTCACATTACCACCACCACAACCCCAAAAAAAAGAGATTAATGGAATAGATACAAGGTTTCTCAAACTCAGCCATGCAATCTACCGTACATAGTCTACCAGAATAAGCCCCATTTGGTATAATATATACACCAAATTCAAGGAAGATTCGGAGCAAACACAGGTAAAGCTTTTTGTGCGTCCACCATGCACTGAAGTGATTACATTTGTGAAAGAATTTTGTACTGGAATGTAAGCATACTACATCCAACCACTATAGCCATTACCCAACTACATACTTCTGACCTTAAATTTTCATAGCTGTAAAAATAATGAAGAAAAAGTAACCCTGAGATTTATTATACTCATGGTAAACCTGGTTAAAACTAATTTTAAAATGAGGCTTCCCTTCTTTTTAAAAAATGTATTGGTAGTAGGGTTGCAATATCATTATTGGTGTGTCTTTTGTGGAATTTGTATGGTATATTGATATGTGTATATATTATTTGTGAATATAATTTTTGTGAAAACTGTACACCAATTTGTACACAATAGATTATAGATTGAACTTCGTGCTGTTGTCTTGCATTTAGCAACCTCCACACACTAGCTGGGGATCTCCTGCTATTACAACTGATCTCCAGCTGATAGAGATCAGTTCACCTGGAGAAAATGGTCGCTTTGGCCATTGGACTCTATGACACTGAAGTCTGTCCCTTCCCCAAACCCTGCCCTCCTCAGGCTCCGCTCCAAAAACCTCCCACCGGTGGCAAAGAGGGACCTGGCAACCCTACTTGTGAGGTAGGTGGGGTGAGAGAGTTCAGAGAGAACTGTGACTGGCCCAAGGTCACCCAGCAGGCTTCATATGTAGGAGTAGGGACTAAAACCTGGTTCTCCAGATTAGAGTCCACCGCTTTTAACCACTACACTACGCTGTTCACTGTGTGAACAGACTGCTGGACTTGATGGGCCTTGGTCTAATCCAGCAGGGCCTTTCTTATGTTCTTATGTTCTTAAGATCTGACAAGATTTAGCTAGCCTGGGCTATCCAGATCAGGGCAGGAGCTACAAAGGGAATAAACACTTGGGAGTGCTAGCCATTAATCTCCCAGCATCACATCTAGTTAGACCCTAAACTATTTTGCAGCAAGCTTGGGTTGAGTTCCCCACCCTTACCCTGGTTATAGACTTTCCCTGCTGACCTTGTTCATTCTGGATTCCACAGGACTCTGCGCCACTGGCTTGAAATTGCTCGCTCAGCTGCACATCGCCCAGTTTGAGGACAACAGCGACCACCTCCAGCACCGCAGTCACCTCTGCTGAGGAGAAGCCAATGGCCTTCATGGCATCCTTTGTAAGAAAGCGACAGGGATGAGCATTAGGTTGTTTATGCATGGGAACTTTAACGCACGTTCGCCCCCGGTCTGTCTCAGTCGTTCCTTGGAGTTATGCATGAGTTTTCCGTCCATTAGAGATGACCTCGCGCCCAGCCCTCGCAAATCCCAGACCTTCCTGTTCCTCTGTTAACCCGATTCTTCCATCTCCCCTGAGCTCAGCCCGGGTGAAATCCCCTTGCATAAGGTCAAAGTGCGGGGCACGCAAGCTTGGTTTCGCTCACAGCCAATTACAAAACAGTGTGTAAAGAGGCGGGGATTCAAATACTCCCTGCTTCCTGGGAGTTCTTTCTGGGCAGAAGAATGGACTTTTAAAACGAGGTTTGGGTTCCCCCCTCCATTCCTTTTAGGGCGCTCCATTTTGTTTTTGTCTTTTAAAATGCATTTTGGCTGGGCGCTTGGATTTCCGCGGGTGGGGGGGTGACTTCTTTCTCAAAGAAAGAGCTACAGCCAATCACAAAGCGGCATTTGAAGGGGCGGGCTTCTTGTTTTGCGCTTGGAGACTGCAGGTGCGTAGCTTCTAAAGAAGACAGTGTGGGTCCAGCGAGCAACGAACCTCAGGTAAAACTCCCATGCATAAATGACCTTAGACAACCTGACCCTCCCTGGCTTGCATAAGAGTACTGAGGCAAAATGCAGTGGTGCTTTTAGGGCAAAAATTGGGTGTGCAGAGGATCCACTTAGGTAGAGGTAATATTTAGGTTACTGCGACACTGTTCGGTTGTTGGACTGGTCTGGGGGTTGAGGAACGTACAACTGTATGCCTTTCACTTCTTGCAGTCTCATAGTTCACCAATGTGATGCCCAATGGGGCAAGAAGTTATTTTCTTTAGGTCTCAGGCAGTCTCCTGAGTTCTTTCGAGTTCTACAGTTTTTAGAGTCTTGGACAGAGAGTTCCATGTGTCTGCAAAAGATCTTGCTTAGGCAGAGAAATACATGCTCTGAATCCCTGAAAAAATTAATCACTATGCCTAACACTGATATACATATAAGAAATCTGCCACGGCTGCAGCCAATATCAAAATAATTTATATACTGAGCACATGCATATATCATTGAAATAATCCCACTGCTAACAGGGGCAAAGGTATATGATTTAACTTGGAAGATGAAGATGGATAGCCTTTGCAGCTTCCTCCTTTGGAGGGAACAGAAGAACCTCCTAACGTTATTGTTTCAACTTCAACAGTTGGATTCACTGACATGGTCCAGTGGCTTAATACTGGTGAACTTAGGTTGCCAACTTCAGGTTGGGAAATTCCTGGAGATTTGGGAGGTGGAGCCTGGGAAGGGGTTGGGGAGGGACCTCAGTGGAATATAATGCCATACATTCCGCTCTCCAAATCAGCCATTTTCTTCTGGGGAACTGATCTCTGTAGTCTGGAGATCAGTTGTAATTCCAGGAGATCTCCAGGTCCCACCTGGAGATTGGCCACCCGATAGGTTGAACAAATGACAAGAGAAAATACTTTGGCATCGATGCCTTTATTTTTGTATATTCGGACACATTTCTGTAAACAAAAATTTTAAATATGCCTCTCATGAACCCCATCTTTTTAATGCTGGGATAGGCATTCAAGTAGGACTATTTCCCCTTTTTGCCAGTGAGTTTTAAGCAGGAATAGTGTCGATAATCGAGTCTATATTAATAGGATTCCCAACCTCCAGGTGGTGGCTGGAGATCTCCCACTATTACAACTGATCTCTAAGCGACAGAGACCAGTTCACCTGGAGAAAATGGCCGCTTTGGAAGGTGAACTCTTTGGCACTGAAGTCCCTCCCCTCCCCAAACCCTGCCCTGCTCAGGCTCCACCCCCAAAATCTCCAGGTATTTCCCAACTGGGAGCTGTCAACCCTATATATCAGGGGTGGGGAACGTCAGGTCCGGGGGCCGTTTAAAGCCAGCAAAATCATTTGGTCTGGCCCTTTGTGGGTCCTGGCAGATCTCTAGCTCAGTAGGATCTAAGACTGGTGATCCACCCCCTCCCACCGATAGGAATAGCCTCTATTCAAAGCAGATGTGAGTTTGTTTTGCTGAGAAAAGGAACATTTTTCCCCCTTGCAGAAGAGTCGTTAGCTATGGAGCTGCTAGTGCCACCCAAGAAACTAATTTTTAAGTTGATAATTTTGTACGGCCCACGAATGATGATATAAATAACCAAATGGCTCTTGGCAGAAAAAAGGTTCCCCACCCCTGCTATATATTAAAGAAGGCTCCCTTCTGGCAACACCTTAGAAGGGTTATATGTGACAACAAACCAGTATAATTCATGTCCCGGGTCCCACCACAACACAGTACCTGAACAGCCCTGAAGTTGGCAGCATCGTCCACGCCATGCAGGCTTGGGGCCTCCTTGTTGAGATAGCTGTAAAGGCTGCAGTCTCTCTCTAGCTTCAGCCGTTCTGTTGGAAAAGAGACATTGCTTGCAGGACCTCTTCCTCATGGGACCTCTTTTACACCAAGGGTACCCATTTTCTTACGTCTTTTCCTACTCTGCTCTCGACTCCTGTTACTCAAAAGTATCACTCACATTCGCCTCCAGCCTGTCTTGGTTGTTTCTTGGAGTTATGCATGAGTTTTCCCTCCATTAGATATTACCTCACTGCCAGCCCTCACAAATCCCGGGACTTCCCGTTCCTCTGTTAACCCGATCCTTCCCTGTCCCCTGAGCTCAGCCCCAATGAAATCCCCGTGCATAAGGCAAAGTGTGGGACACGGAAGCTTGGTTTCTCTCACAGCCAATTACAAAGCAGCGTGTAAAGAGGCGGCGATTCAAATGCTTCCTGCTTCCCCAGAGCTCTTTCTGAGTAGAAGAAAGACTTTTCAAAACCAGGGCTTGGATTTCTCCCCCCACTCCTTTCAGATTGCTCAGTTTTTTGTTCTTAAACTTCTGGAGATTTGGGGGTGGAGTCTGGGGAGGTCAGGGATCTCAGTGGGATACGATGCCACTGAGTCCACCCTCTAAAGCATCCATTTTCTTTAGGGGAACTGATCTCTGTAATCTGGAGATGAGCTGTAATTCCAGAGGTCCCCAGATCCCACCTGGAGGCTGGCATCCCTAACTTCTACCATGGTGCACCAGATCTAGTCATGTAAAAGCTGCAGAGATCCTGTTTGTGAACATACTGAGCTGCTGATCAGAGCCTCCAGACAGGAGCTGGTAGAAGATATGAAAGTTCCTCTCGTCCTTGACATGATGGACCACCCGGGATTTCTCCAGCAGGTCTGTTAATCAACAAGAAAAAAAAAGGAAACAGGGTTGAACAGGCCTAAGGCAATATTAAGCAAAGGTAAAGGTCCCCTGTGCAAGCACCGGGTCATTCCTGACCCATATTAGCCAGCTGGAAAAAGCCCCTGTTGGTAGTGACTTCTCCTCCTCCTAGCCCTGGAGGAAACCTCTTGTCCTTCCTCCTGCTCAGAAAGTCCTTTAACTCCATCCCTAGTGTAGAGCTGCAAAAGTGTGTTTTTCAAAATCCTGGCGGTTCCTGTGAGCATTGACAGACTGCGTTTCCCTCAGGACGAGAGCCAGCTTTGGTTTAAAGACCTGGACCCCAATAGCTGTCAGCAAACGTCATGCACCCCATCCTCAATTACTGTCCACCTGGAGGCCAACCGGCTCTCGTTCTGACATACGTTGAACTGTATTTCTTTATACTATGGATTTCAGTGCAATCAGTTCACCAGCAGATTTGAGCAATGAATAAACAAAAACACAAATCTATCCAGCCACAAGCAAAATCGTTTTCCTTCATAAGGAGAAAGAGGTTTGATATTCTTTTTTAAATGAAATTAGACATTCAGTGGTTAGAAAGCGGAAGGAGAGAGGTCACAATCTGAAGGGTAAAAGCGCAAAAGGGTACTCAGGATTGACCCATTGTAGCTCCCTTCCCGACCTAACTTTTAAAAAGGTGAGGGGTCCCTATCCCACGCTAACATCAAAAACATCACAAATTGCACATCCCTCCCACTAGGTTTTATGCGTAGAGTCTCTATTTCTTGCAACTGGACAGAAAGAAGAAATTGTGTCTGCATAGGGTTGCCAGGTCACCCCTCTCCTCCGGTGGGAGGCTTCTGGGGCAGAGCTGATGGGATTGCGCATGCTCCGACGCACGTGTGCGTCACTTCCAGTTTACACCCGAAAGTGCCGCATCGCGAGGGGCCTTTTACCACTCAAACTCCCAGTTTGAATGGTAAAAGGACCCTTGCGATGCATTTACACCAGGAAGTGCCGCATCGCAAGGGGCCCTTTACCAGTCAAGTTTGAGTGGGATAAGGCCCCTCGCAATGCAGCGCTTCCGGTTGTAAACCAGAAGTGCCGTGCCGCGGCGTGTAGGCGCACGTGCACCTGTGCCCGCCAACCCTCAGCTGGTCAGCAGGCAGGGGGTGAATTGGTGGGGGTTTGCCCACCACCACCAGGCACCTGGCAACCCTATGTCTGCGCCTGTTAAATTCTGGCACCCTGGTGAGGAAGAGAGGAAGAGTAATGGAGTTGGTGGTTCATACTCACAATTGCTGATGACACCACCCAAAGGATCACCCTTGAAGTCAAACTCAATGTCCATGTATTTGCCCTAGAGACAAAAGGGGGGAAAGCCAAGGAGCTAGAACAACAGTGTTCACTCTATGGTTCACAGAGAGCCACATGCATAATTACCATTAACCCCCAAAGCCACATTTATTTCCACCCCTAATTTGAGGCCTGCACCTCAGGGACAGAAAAAAATGTGCAAAGCACCAGAGGTTACAAGGCGTTTATCTACTAACTTGTAGCTACTCCAAAATTTTACAAAATGGTAGTAACAACAATGTTTCAAATAAATTGCAAAGCATGTATTACAGTATACAAATAATGAGCAAATGCAAAAGAGGGACCTGGCAACCCTACCCCACCCACTTTCTAATAACACAGCACTCACTAGAAAATGTGTTGGGTGCCATGGTGCCATCAGGCACCAAGTTGGCAACTAGGGTGGCCAGGTCCCTCTTCACCACCAGTGGGAGATTTTTGGGGTGGAGCCTGAAAAGGGCAGGGTTTAGGGTGGGAAGGGACCAATGCCATAGAGTCCAATTGCCAAAGCGGCCATTTTTTCCAGATGAACTGATCTCTATTGGCTGGAGATCAGTTGTAATAGCAGCTAGTACCTGGCAGTTGGCAACCCTATTGGCAACCCCTGCTCAAGCTCTTAAGGCTATGAAAATATAAGTACATTTCTGGGGGTTACAAGTTAAGGTTTCAGTGCCCTACATGCCATTTTACTGGGGTTGCCAACTGCCAGGTGGTGGCTGGAGATCTCCTGCTAATTCAACTGATCTCCAGCCGATAGAGATCAGATCACCTGGAGAAAATGGCCGCTTTGGCAATTGGATTCTATGGCAGTGAAGCCCCTCCCCTCCCCAAACCCCGCCCTCTTCAGGCTATGCCCAAAAAACCTCCCGCCGGCGGCAAAGAGGGACCTGGCAACCCTACATTTTACCCCTTGCCGTAAAGAGCAGAAGCACATAAAGTTAAGCAAAATAAGCATGGATTTGTATATTGCAAGAGTAGGCATATGTAGGGTTGCCAGGTCCCTCTTCGCCACCAGCGGGAGATTTTTGGGGCGGAGCCTGAAGAGGGTGAGGTTTGGGAAGGGGAGGGACTTCAATGCCATAGAGTCCAATTGCCAAAGCGGCCATTTTTCTCCAGGTGATCTGATCTCTATCGGCTGGAGATCAGTTGAATTAGCAGGAGATCTCCTGCTACTACCTGGCAGTTGGCAATCCTAGGCATATGCCCTTCAAGAGGTCCAACCAGCTATCTCACAAATCATTAATCCCCACAATATTTGCATTAATACTTACAAATCTTGAGGAGTTGTCATTACGGATGGTTTTTGCATTCCCAAAGGCTGCAGAGGAAAAGGAAAGAAGAGGACAGCTTAATAGTGACAGATTTCTCGCAGAATGTTTTTGGTGGCAGCAGATGTTTTCTGGGCTAAGTGGTGGAAGCAACAGAGAAACAAATGGGAACTAAACAAATATAGCAGGGGTCCACCTTGTTGAGACTGGGGCACTTTTGGAATTTTTGAGAAAGAGAGTAGGTGCCACCACCTGGTTGCTGTGGGGAACAGTTACAAACGTTTGGGAGGTCCAAAGCCAGGCATGATGTTCCCTGCAGACTTCAAAGTGATGCTTTTTAGGGCCTTGTAAAGCATCTCTTGCTCCTATGAGGTCGAAGGGCAAGCCAGGAGCCCGGCCTAGCCAGGGGAGGGCAGGCTAGAAGTGCAAAAAATAATAATAAATTAAATAAATAAGACTGGCTCCTCGCTTAGCGGATGAAGTGTTTTGAGGAAAAGACAACTGGGCATCAGCAAACACATCAGTGGGCACTATGGCAGGCAGGGGAACACTAAAATACAGGACGCATAGTTAAATTGTGGAATTCCCTGCCCCAGGATGTGGTGATGGTTGCCAACTTGGAAGGCTTTAAGAGGGGAGTGGACTAGGGTTGCCATCCTCGAGGTACTAGCTGGAGATCTCCTGCTATTACAACTGATCTCCAGCTGATAGAGATCAGTTCACCCAGAGAAAATGGCCGTTTTGGCAATTGGACTCTATGGCACTGAAGTCCCTCCCCTCCCCAAACCCCGCCCTCTTGAGGCTCCGCCCCAAAAACCTCCCCCTGGTTGCAAAGAGGGACCTGGCAACCCTAGAGTGGACATGTTCATGGAGGATAGGGCTATCCGCGGCTCCTAGTCAAAATGGATACAAGTCATGGTGCATACCTATTCTCTCCAGGATCAGAGGAGCATGCCTATTATATTAGGTGCTGTGGGACACAGGCAGGACAATGCTGCTGCAGTCGCCTTGTTTGTGGGCTTCCTAGAGGCACCTGGTTGGCCATTGACTGCTGGACTTAGAATCATAGAGTTGGAAGGGACCACCAGGGTCATCCAATCCAACCCCCTGCACAATGCAGGAAATTCACAACTACCTCCCCCCCACACCTAGTGACCAGAAGATGGCCAAGTTGCCCTCCCTCTCATCATCTGCCTAAGGTCACAGAATCAGCATTGCTGACAGATGGCCATCTAACCTCTTCTTAAAAACCTCCAGGGGAAGCCTGTTCCACTGAGGAACCTCTCTAACTGTTAGAAAATTCTTCCTAATGTCTAGACAGAAACTCTTTTGATTTAATTTCAACCCGTTGGTTCTGGTCCGACCTTCTGGGGCAACAGAAAACAACTCAGCACCATCCTCAATATGACAGCCCCTCAAGTACTTGAACATGGTTATCATATCCCCTCTCAGTCTTCTCCTCTTCAGGCTAAACATACCAGCTCCTTCAACCTTTCCTCATAGGACTTGATGGGCCTTGGTCTGATCCAGCCTGTTCTTATGTGATATTATTTTCAAGAACTGGCTGGACTTGAAAATACTAGACATAACAGTACATCCACATATATGTATTCACATATCTAGGGTTGCCAGGTCCCCCCTCTCCTCCGGCGGGAGGCTTTGGGGGCAGAGCTCGGGGATCGCGCACCTGCCACTTCTGGTTTACAACCGGAAGTGCGGACTTTCACTCACCTGGGGAGCTGATTTGATGGTCCGGGTGGGGAGCGGGGCTGGGCCAGCCAGCTGAGTGTCGGGGCGGCTGGGCACAGCGGCAGGAGCATCCTAGGGCCGACGGGCAGCGGGGAAGCCGCTGCGGCACCTGTCCTTCCCAGCAGGGCCGCGTAATGGCGCCCAACACTTGCGGGGGCTGGGGCAGGGCTCTGCCGCACCTGCGCCGTCCTCCTGCACTTCCTTGGCCCCGCCCAAGTTCTGTGGTGCGGCGTGCACGCGCTCGTGCACATTTGCCCGCCGACCCTCAGCTGGTTGGTAGGGAGAGGGGTAAATGGTCGGGGGGTTGCCCGCCACCACCGGGCACCTGGCAACCCTACACATATCTGGCTGTTCACATGTAAAGCAGGAAGTGGAAAACAGCCCTGTGTAACAGAACCTTTGTCTTGAGGGAAATAACAGATGACTCATAAGAAACAGATGACTAAAATACATTCAGTGTTCTTTTACAAAAGGACTTTGGTCCAGGTGGGGACCCTACTCCTTCCCTGCTCCATTCCTCAGAAAGGAGGCGGTAGGCACATATAGGGTTGCCAGCCTCCAGGTAGCTGGAGATCTCCTGCTGTTACAACTCATCTCCAGACAACAGAGAAAATAGACACTTTTGAAGGAAGTGTAAAATCTCAATATGTATGGCTTTCACTGGGTATCACAATAGTTATGTGTAAACACATAGACTAGAATCTATTAAGCACAAGCAAGAATCCCAGTTTGTAAGCACACAAGCTGCAGTTTATAAGCACACAAGCTGAAGACTTAGTTTGTAAGAAAGACAAGTTATTCACCATAGTGTAACCTTATGATTATATGAGCACACATATTAGTGACAGTATGTAGTATTACTATTTCACTGAGATATATGAGAAATGTATGGAACACTTAGACATTCACATAGGCCAGAATGGATCTGGCTTGCTGCATAGAAAAAAAGTAGACAGAAGTTCAAAAGGTAAAAATCAGCACAAACACAGGAGTTCATTAGAAGGACAGAAGTTCACTCCAAGGATTAGGACACAGAGTAAAGGTATGCCAAGTTGACAGCTTAATTGAAAGATGTAAGCCAAGTTGAGAGTAGAAGGTAGGCCTTCACGTATGTTATCTAAAGCAGGATGAGCTAAGTTTGGGTGTCTGGCCAATTTCAAAGGTATAGACTGGCACAGAAATAAAGATATAGTAGAGATAAGGCCAAAGGCCAAAGAGTAGCACCAATTAAGCTAATTGGTTAGCTGAGCTCATGGGGCGTGCACAGAATGTATCACGGGGCGTGCACAAGGTGAGGTCATGAAGTAAATGTGGAGTCCGAACAAGGTAGACAAAGGACTCCAAAATTGTATAAATATTCCTAGATGTTGTATGGAAATTTGGAAGAGTGGTATTGGCTCTTCCTGCCGGCATAATAAATTACCTCTTGCTTCTAAAAGAACCTGAGTCGTCCCTGATCTTGGTGAGTCTGTGCCATCGAACGGGGGTCTGGCTTTTGCATCCAACACTTTGGCCATTGGACTCGATGGCATTGAGGTCTCCCCCTCCCCAAACTCTGCCCTCCTCCGTCCCAAAAACCTCCCGCCGGTAGGGAAGAGGCAACCCTAGGCACATACCTTCCAGGACAGGGTTTGACTGCAGCAGCTGTTCCTTGACCCGGTTCACCTGCTCCCCTTTCCCACATACAGCTGCCACATAGGACATCACTAGCTTGCTGGCCTCTGAGGAAGAGAAAGTACAGGGATCCGTTCTTAGAATATGCACCGGTACTGGGGGAAGGCTGGAAATGCCTTGCACTTCCTCTGCTCCTGTTACGTGAAGGAAATGTCCTTTGGAATTTGCTTATTTGCAGACTGAATCAATTTAAACCACTTGCACATTTGAACATTACAAAGAATCGCCTTGCTGATCAAAACAAGGTTCATTCCCACCTGAAAAAAATATAATCAAGGCTATGTAAGATTCCAATAGTGAAACCCTAGCATTCATCAGTAAAATTAATTTATATACAAAAACATCACAGGAGAAAAGATAAAAGGCAACAGAGTTCATCTGTTTCATCATGGTAATTTAACGCCGTCCCCCCCCAAAAAAGGCTCTTGAATGCTGACATGATAGTGGTTTTGTTTTTGTCTTTTTCAGACAGTTGAAGGCAGTTTGAAATAACATCTGTCGCTCCTTCTGTGCACACTTATTCTAGTTATGGCTCTAGCAAACAGGTTCTTCAGGTTGTTATCATGATTCAAAAACCTGCAACAAGGTGGCACCTATGCCAGCGCAGGGTCACGCCTGCTCCTATGGCAGTTTGCCCCACCCTCAAGAATGCACCCTTAGTCCCCAAAATGCTACAGAAATTATTTTGCCCATATGAATTTTGTCTCTCCTACCAGTTCTTTAGGCCCCAGCGTGGTGTAGTGGTTAACAGCAGTGGTTTGGAGTGGTGGACTCTAATCTGGAAAACCGGGTTTGATTTCCCACTCCTCCACATGAGCGGCGGACGCTAATCTGGTGAACTGGATTTGTTTCCCCACTCCTACACACGAAGTCAGCTGGGTGACCTTGGGCATGTCACATCTCTGTTAGAGCTCTCTCAGCCCCACCTACCTCACAGGGTGTCTGTTGTGGGGAAGGTAATTGTAAGCCAGTTTGAGTTTCCCATAAGTGGTAGAGAAAGTCAGCATATAAAAACCAACTCTTCTTCTTCTTCTTCTCCGTCTTCTCCATCTTCTTCTCCGTCTTCTTCTTCTTCTTCCCTTCTACTAACTGGCTGTTGCTCTATGGGCGAAAACGCACGGTCGCTTGAGCCTCCTTTCTTCCCTGTTCCAGCCAGGATTCAGCCAGGATCGAACGCACGGATGTGCGTTCGATCCTGGCTGAACCCTGGCTGGAACAGGGAAGAAAGGAGGCTCAAGCGACCGTGCGTTTTCGCCCTATGTGTCATCATCCTTCCCCCTCCACGATAGCCACCCCTCTCCTCCCAATAATGTTTTCTTTTACAGTGATTTCCCCTTGATGCCCCATCCTCACTCACCTGTTTTGCCAGCTCCGCTCTCGCCTGTGATAAGGACACACTGGTCTTTGTCCTGGTCTCTCAGGGAGCGGTAAGCATCATCAGCTATGGCATAGCTACACAGGAGGAGACGTATTAGGAGGATTGTCTTATCTCCCACCATTACCTCCTCCTAGGGTTGCCAACCTCCAGATCTCCTGCTATTACAACTGATCTGCAGCCAATAGAGATCAGTTCCCCTGGAGAAAATGGCCGCTTTGGCAATTGGACTCTATGGCATTGAAGTCCCTCCCCTCCCCAAACCCGCCCTCCTCAGGTTCCGCCCCAAAAACCTCCTGCCGGTGGTGAAGAGGGGCCCTACCTTCCCCCATTCTGTGGGCGTTTTAAAATAGTTATATTTATTTTACATACTAATATGGGGAAAAGAAAAAAATACAGATTTTTAAAAAACAGATAAAAAAGGATAATAAAGATAAGACTGGGGTTACTACTACTCATGATAATTCTTAATAAATTCACACCAAAACCATGATTAAAACTTAATGCTTTAAGCTTGTTTAGCATAATGCTAACATAAAAGAAAAGACATTATGATGCTTTAGAAGTCATGCCACATTTGAAAAAGTCTTCACTGCTTATCTGATAAATCAAGTAGAAGACAGTTAAACCAATGAGTGAGATATATGACCTAATTCAATTATTTCTATGAAGTCCATAATTATTTCAATTCATCCCTACAAAACAGTACTTTGCATATTCTCTATAGTTACTTGAAATATGTTAATAAAATAGCTCATTCTACAATATATTGAGAAGTTTTCTTCCCTGAAGAGATATAATCCACATTTAAAATAATAACCTAACACTAACTCGGTTCTTAAGAACACTATGAATAATATAATTTCCATTTATCGTCAGATTCTTTCCTTGGCCCATTCCGTGGGCTTTTGACTCCCATGGGATCTCACTTACATGTGGGGCTTTACGGCAAAGAAGTTACAGTTCTTATACTGTTCCACCGTCTCTTCTGTGTAAATGGGCAGGGGCTGATACGGGTTCACTGAGATCACCACATTCCCGATGTAAGTCTGAGGCAGGAATATCATTATTAACAACATGTACAGAACGGTAAAGATGTGGATTAGTATGGTATAGTACAATCTAAGCAGGGTTGGTTGGGGGGGGCACCAAGGAAGACTGCAGAGGAAGGCAATGGCAAATCACCTCCGCTTCTCACTTGCCTTGAAGGCCCCTTGCTGAGATTGCCTTAAATTGGCTGTGATGACAGCGCATATGTACGTACAGAAAGGCGAGCCATGAACACATGAAGCTGCCTTATACTGAATCAGACTATCAAGGTCCATCAAAGTCAGTATTGTCTACTCAGACCGGCAGTGGCTCTCCAGGGTCTCAGGCAGGGGTCTTCCACATCACCTACTTTCCTAGTCCCTTTAACTGGAGATGCCGGGAATTGAACCTGGGACCTTCTGCATGCCAAGCAGATGTTCTACCGCTGAGACACAGCTCCTCCCCTAAATAAACGAGGGCTGAGGAAATAAATGAGGTCTGAAGAAAGGGGTGTGCCAACCGTAACCTTCCTCAATTCCAGCTGGTTTTGTAGAAACAGTAGGCAAGGAGACAGCAGGGTCCAGGTGGGCCCTGCTCGCTGCCCAAATTCTTGACCACAGCCATTTGTTTTTTGCTGTCAAGTAACATCTTATTCATCCATCCATCCATTTATCCATCCATTTATCCATCCATCCATCCATTTAGCCAAATGTATAATCTACCCTCCCCAGCCTAGACCAGGCTCAGAGCGACTCACATAAAAATAGATTTTAAGGTAAAAACATGGTAAAACAGTTAAAACAATAATTAAAAAACAGCCTGTACAATCAATCATAAACAGTAACTGACATCTAAAGGCACTACTGGTGAGAGATACAGGCCATGACATCTGACTTATGGAGAGCCCTGGGGGGTTTTCAAGGTAAGAGACATTCAGAGGTGGTTTACCATTGCCTGTCTCCTCGTCTTCCTTAGAAGTCTCCCATCCAAATGGTTGCCAGGGTCAAGCCTGCTTAGCTTCTGAGATCTGATGAGATCAGGCTAGCCTGGGCTATCCAGGTCAGGGCCCAGAACCACTTACCTGCCAAAATTCTGCAAGCCATCAACTGCATGATAGAGGGGTAGTATGTGTTGGGAGCAACAGCTGATGTCAACAAGGGTTTCATGGTGAATTTAATAATGTTGAATGCAATATCTAATCTAAGAATGGATCTTCGAGAAACATAATCTGCAATACTTGTTATCTGTATAGGCAGTTATGTGGGGGATGGAAGGGAATATAGTGTACCATGTGCTCACACTAACAATATTTTTAAAAGCATCCCCCAAAATATCTCCAAAGGGGGAAGGGATGGGTGAAAAGTGGACAGCTATTTACCAGAACAGGGATGATCCATCATAAATATGGAGCATGTGAGAAGCATTTGAGAAGCAGTGTGGTGCAGTAGTTAGAGATACATAGTGGTTAAGCATGTCAAATTAGGATCTGGGAGACCCAGGTTCAGATCCCCACTGGGACACAGAAGCTTGCTGGGTGACCTCAGACCAGTCACACACAGGCTAACCTACCTCACAGGGTTGTTGTGTGGATAAAATGGAGGAGAAGGAGAACGATGTAAGCTGTTTTGTGTTCCCATTGGGGAGAAAGAGGGGGGTATAAATGCAGTGAAGAAGAAAAATGTGTGTAGAACCAAGTTCTAACCCCTTTCACTAGCATGCAATATACTCCCTCTTCTTATCCCTCCATCCTTCCCTGGCCGCTGTGATGAAGTGTCTTGGCTTCCATGGTCATAGAATAAATGGGCATGGATCTTATACCATATCAGGCTTCCAAATCTCCATCATCCCATCCTAAATTGGAAGAGCTCCCACCTCAGTTATTCCTAGGGTTGCCAACCTCCAGGTACTAGCTGGAGATCTCCTGCTATTACAACTGATCTCCAGCCGATAGAGATCAGTTCACCTGGAGAAAGTGGCTGCTTTGGCAATTGGATTCTATGGCATTGAAGTCCCTCCCCTCCCCAAACCCCGCCCTCCTCAGGTTCCACCCACAAAACCTCCCACCGGTAGTGAGGAGGGACCTGGCAACCCTAGTTATTCCTCATCCTCCGCCCATCTTACATAGATTTCATTATGTCGGAAGCGTTCCTCTAGGTTTTGCAGCAACGTATCTTCTGTCAGTGGATCAAGCAGCACCAGGTCTCCTACTCCAACGGTGCTGAGTAGGGTCAGATTGGTGTCCATGGCTTTGTGGGGAGGTGGGAGACAGGAATTCCAAATCCAAACACCAGCCTGCAGGTTAATGAAACAGCTTGATTAGTTCAGGCGGTTTTAACCTCAGAACAGAGCCCTCCACACTGTGAAACATGAAAACCCACTGCAGGGGGTCCAGACACAGCAAGAGATGGGTTGTGCATATCGTATACCCTTGCCCAAAGAACGGTACACTTCTTCTAACTGGGATGGTCGTCCTCTTCCACCGAGTGCACAGATTCAGGAGGGACGCACATGGAGTGGTGAGTGATGGAGGGGACACCCGCCTAGCCAGCCAGATCAGCCGAATCAACCCTGGCGATCAATGGAGTGACTGATGTCACAGCCAGATCGCCCTCACATCCGGGTTGTACATATACCCGAACAGAAAATAAACCCGAAATTAGCCATTTCGGCAATATTCAGGTTTTGGTTTTACCGAATGCCTAGGGATCTCCCCAAAGCCGAATAGGCGATTCCCAAAAAAGCCGAATATTCGCCTTTGCTCAGATGCACGGCTCTGTGCTTTCTCCCATTTTTCTACCTTCTTTTTTGACTGGTTTTGTTAGGGCCCTGTAGTTGGGGCCCTTTTGTGGTAGAGGTCGTAAAATCAGAGCCAACTTGGTCTGACCAACTGACAGCGAGCTGATCTGCCCTTTAAAAGACGGGGCTCACATGAAAGTACATGAAAGTCTATGCTGCAATAAAGCTGTTAGTATTAATGCGCCATGTGGATGTTTTAATTTTCTTTAAACCCTATGGTCTTTTATGCATGGCTGTTTCCCTCGCTCTCACCCCCCCCCCCGACAACTTTGGGTCTTTGTGTGGATTATGCATGCCGTTTCTGACTGTCAGAGGTCGCCTCGCTCTCCCCCCTGCGTTTTCCTGTATTTTGCCTGCGTTTTCAAAGACCTGTTTTATCTCGAATTTGAAAACGCGGACAAAATGCGGGGAAAGGCAGGGGGAGAGCAAGGCGACCTCTGACAGTTGGAAACAGCGTAATCAACCCAAAGACCCAAAGTCTTTGGTGAACAGAAGACCTGAGGAGGAGTTTTGGAGAAAATGGAAACCATATACCGACTAAGTGTAACCACACTAGGGTTATAGGGTGTTAGATAATTAGAATGTTAATTTCAGTAGTTTATAGAGAATGCAATAACAAGAGGGGTAGTGTAAAGCAGATGTCTGTAAGCAGCACTTTGATCAATTTTAAATTGAGTTTAAATATTGATAAAATAACAATTAATAGTATCTAGGCAGTAACGACAAAGGGTAATAAGAATATCAATCTGATATTTGAATCATTATTAATGGCTCTAAATATATGTTCCCTTTGGAAGATATGATGTTTTGTATGTATGGGTATATGTGTGTTTTATTTCTTACTTTAACAAAAAAAATTGGTGGGGGGGGGGACAAAAACACAAAGACCCAAAGTCGTTGGAGGGGTGACAGCAAGGGAAACAACCATGCATAAAAGACCTATAGCTGTGAATTCCCCATAATGAGGAGTGGGAGGAAATTAGCACCGTTAGAAATGCAACCCGCTCCACCAGCCTGTGAGGAAGCAGCCGCTTGAGGAAACACATGCCAGGAAGGCCACAAGGTTGCCAGTTCAGAAGTGCTTTGTGAAGGGCAGCCTGGCTCCCTTACCCCCCTCCCCAATCATCCTGCAGAGAGCCAGGCCAGCTGACAGGTGTTGGCAGCTCAGCTTCCTGCTCTGAATCAGCCATGGCCTTGCAAGCCTGGGAAGGGGGTGCTTCCCAGTGGTATTAACCACCATTGCTGTTACTGCTGCCTAGTTCATGGAAGGGAACATCTTTCTTATGTTGCTGGGATGCTGCAGTTCTGTGACTGGAACCTCAGGCATGTAATCTGGCTCTTTAAAAAGCAACTGTGAAGAAAGAGAAACAATATGGATCTGGGCTCTGCCCCTAGAAACAAAAAGGGGGGAGAGTTAGCTCTTCCTGCTGTACTGTTTCCCAGATTGAAAAATGGCCCTGGACTGTATTACATGCCTGTAGGTAAAAAAGAAATATACTGGTGTTCTGGTTATTTTCACTTCTTGGTGGTGGAAAGTGCCATCAAGTCAAAGCCAGCTTATGACAACCCTTCATAGGGTTTTCAAGGCAAGACATGAACAGAGGTGATTTGCCATTGCCTGCCTCGGCAGAGCAACCCTGGACTTCCATGGTGGTCTCCCTTCCAAGTGCTAACCAGGGCCCACCCTGCTTAACTTCCAAGATTTGATGGGCCTGGGCTAGCCTGAGTAGGGCTGCCAACCTCCAGGTACTAGCTGGAGATCTCCTGCTATTACAACTGGTCTCCAGCCAATAGAGATCAGTTCTCCTGGAGAAAATGGCCGCTTTGGCCATTGGACTCTATGGCATTGAAGTCTCTCCCCTCCCCAAACCCTGACCTTTTCAGGCTCCGCCCCCAAAATCTCCAGGTATTTCCCAACCCAGAGCTAGCAACCCTAAGTCTGAGTCATCCAGGTCAGGGCTTCCACTTCTTACCAGGGCTTTAAACAACTAGAGGTGGGGTTTTTTATAGGGCTGCTGAGCCCCAGGTGGTAGCTGGAGATCTCCTGGGATTATAACTGATCTCCAGGCGACAGGGATCAGTTCACCTGGAGAAAATGGCAGCTTTGGAAGGCGGACTCTATGGCGTTATACCCTATTGAAGTCTCTCCTCTCCCCAAATCCTGCAATAGGGGGAGATCTCCAGCTACCACCTGGAGCTTGGCAACCCTACTTCCTTCATCATTGAGGTATGGCTTCCTGTTAGGGTTCCTGTTAGGGTTGCCAGCCTCCAGGTTGGGAAATACCTGGAGATTTTGGGGGTGGAGCCTGAGGGCAGGGTTTGGGGAGGGAAGGGACTTCAGTGGGGTATAATGCCATAGAATCCACCCTCCAAAGCAGCCATTTTCTCCAGGTGAACTGATCTCTGTCGCCTAGAGGTCAGGTGTAATCCCAGGAGATCTCCAGCCGCCACCTGGAGGCTGGCAACCCTACCAGGCTAGGAGTGCAATCCTAAGCAGAGTCATACCCTTCTAAATCCATTAATATCAGAGGGCTCAGAAGGGCATAATTCTGCCTAGGACTGCACTGAACCAATAAACGAAGCCGCTTGTTTCTCTAGCAAGGCATGGCTGCCTGTTCGCTGCAGACCAAAGACAAAGCCATCTGGGACAAGAGCTCCATCTCATACATTAGACTGGACATGTCCCCCCTAAAACATTTTCATTTTTTAAGCTCTGCTGCAGTGTGACCTGCAAGTTGACAAGCGGTGCTTGTTGGATATTAATGGCACCCTTTGCTGTCCTCGTTCCAACCCTTTTGAGACAGTTATAAACCTAAAAAGGGAATGGAAAGTTGCTCACCTCGGAGGTGAACTTTATTCAAGTAGGACTGATAAGGGCACTGCTCTTTTATGGCAGTGGCACAGAGTCCATGGGCAGTCTTATAAATCAAAGGTGAAGGTTGACTTTTTTATATAGTGCTATAAAGGCAGGAGTTATTATTTATTTATTTATTTAAAAGCTGATAGTGTGCTGATCTCTTGTCCCTAACAACCAAGGGAATCTGACTGCAGATCCGGTTAGTATACAAGGTTTCCGGATCTGGCAGAAAGCCCAAAAAGTTATGTTAATGTAGAAGAAGAAGAGGAAGAGGAGGAGGAGGAAGGGGAAGAGGAGTTGGTTTTTATATGCTGACTTTCTCTACCACTTAAGGAAGAATCAAACTGGCTGACAATCACCTTCTCTTCCCCTCCCCCACAACAGACACACCCTCTGAGGTAGGTGGGGCTGAGAGAGCTCTAAGAGAGCTGTGACTGTCCCAAGGTCACCCAGCTGGCTTCATGTGTAGGAGTGGGGAAACAAATCCAGTTCATCGGATTAGCGTTTGCCGCTCTCGTGGAGGAGTGGGGAATCAAACCTGGTTCTACAGCAGGGGTGGGGAACGTCAGGCCCAGGGGCTGTTTAAGGCCCGTGAAATCATTTGGTCTGGCCCTTCGTGGGTCCTGGCAGAACTCGAGCTCAGAAGGATCTAAGACTGGTGATCCGCCCCCTCCAGCAGACAGGAATAGCCTCTATTCAAGGCGGATATGAGTTTGTTTTGCCGAGAAAAGGAACCTTTTCCCCCCTTGCAGAAGAGTCGTTAGCTATGGAGCTGCTAGGACCGGCCAAGAAACTGTGTTAACCCTTTCCCACCTGGGCCATGGAGAAACGTATTCCCTCTGTACTACAAGAGGGCTGGGGGCAGAAGTGGCGACAATGGAGGGGTTAAAGGGGGCAGGGCCAGAATGTGCGGGGGGGGGGGGGCAGTTCTTAGCCAGTGTGTCCTCATTTCATCCCTGCAGGAGGTAGCAGGAGTTGGCTGTAGAATCCGGCCCCGACCATGCGGAGCAGGAGCAACTCTGGCATGCGGCTGGATGGCTATGCCCGGCTGGTGCAACAGACCATCCTGTGCCACCAGGTGGGCAAGTGCGCCACTGGTTGGATATCTGCCTGCTTGCCCCCGGGGGGTGGTCATCTGTGGCAGCCGCCTGCTTGGGGCTTGGTCAGCTAATTTTTAAGTTGATAATTTTGTATGGCTCACGAATGATGTTATAAATATCCAAATGACCCTTGGCAGAAAAAAAGTTTCCCACCCCTGGTTTAGGGGCAAATAACAGCTAAGCTAGGGTTGCCAGCTCCAGGTTGGGAAATACCTGGAGATTTTGGAGGAAGAGCCTGAGGAGGGCAGGGTTTGGAGAGGAGAGGGACTTCAATGCCATAGAGTCCAACTGCCAAAACTGCCATTTTCTCCAGGGGAACTGATCTCTATCGCCTGGAGATCAGTTGTAATAGCAGGAGCTCTCAAGCTACTACCTGGAGGTTGGCAACCCTAGGCTGAGCTCATCTTTCCACCTATAGCTCCTGTACTTAGAATTGCTCTTTCCTGAAGCGGCTTTTCAAGACTGTCCTGGGTTTATTTCTGTACATAACATATAGTTCACCCCTTGCATGTTCTGTTAAAGAGAAGGTTAGAGGATTTTTTTTTTCAGATTAAAAAATGACTATTATTTAAAGTTGCTAGTAGGCATTAGCCCTGACCTGGATGGCTCGGGGTAGCCTGATCTTGTCAGATCCTGGAAGCTAAAGAGGGTCGGTTAGTATTTGGGTGGGAGACCACCAAGGAAGTCCAGGGTTGCTTCGCAGAGGCAGCCAATAGCAAACCATCTCTGTTTGTCTCTTGCCTTGAAAACCCTATGGGGCCATCATCCGTTGGCTGCAACTGTACAGCACTTTCCACCACCAGTATGCATTAACTTTATAAACTGTGGCCATTTATGCTTGGTAATTAGCAGCACGTTCCAGGCTGAAATGCCTCACACTTTTTTTAGTTCTTCATGCCAAACTGTCATTCCAGAAGTCACTGCAAAGCCGGCGCATACCTGCTTTGCATTTCTTAAGAGCTCCTTTAACACAACCTTTTTTATTTGCTCCGTCCCCACCTTGAAGCATCCACACAAAAAATCACAAAATTACACAAGGTTGGAAGAGTCCACAAGGGCCATCCACTCAAGGAAGCATGAAGAATCACAGCCAAGGGATAGCTATGCAAACGACGAAGGAACGAAGGAGCAGGCGAGCGGGGGGTGGAATTTGTTTGACTTTCTCCTCTTGCATCAGGACTGTGAACAGGCATTTTAAAAGTCGGATTTAAAAAAGGAGCTTGGAGCGAGCATCAAAATCAACCCTGCATAAATGACCCGTGCTAGTTACTGTTGTTCAACACAGATCTGACACCTAGCCCAATAGCCATAGCTTGGTTGGGAAGTTATGCACATCGCATGCAGTAGGACTTTGACTCAGCCTCTGGCACATTGGAGGGCCAGAGAGCTGGGTTGCAGGTTAGGTTGCCAAAGCGTGGAGCAGATCCAGTTAAGGATTTTTCTCCGTTTTATTTCTTAAAGGCAAACCTTAAGTCCTGTTAGTGAATTTCATCGCCATGACATCAGGTATCAACTTGCCAAATCCAGTGCTACCCTAACCTCTAACTCCATGAAATATTACAATGTTTTAATAAATGCTGGCGGGGAAAACAGAATAGCAGAAATGCAAGTTTAAGTATGACATACTGGAATTACTTGAAAATTCACTCAGAGGCCCTCCCGCCCTCTCTCTTAGGGAGTTGTGGGAAATCAGCCCACTTGGAGTGCAGCCCTGGCTGAGGCTGGAGTGGACAGTGGGGAGCTGATAGGGACTTTTCTTCCTGGCACTGCCCAACGATCGCCATGCAAGTCTTGCTGAGCCAAGCAGTCAGCCGCTGTCTGCAGTTAGATTGCTGCTTACCCCGGAGAAAGCCGGAGAAAGATTCAACAAGAAAGCCTGATAAAGCTACATCAGCAGCACTAATCAAGGGTTTTCTGTTAGCACAAACATTAGCCTGTCTATAAAAAAAAGTCTTTATGGCTGGAAGAACTTGCAAAGGACCAGATGCTGTGTTTTCTTCTTTGCATTTCATGCAATTCCTGTATGACAGCAGCAGCCGCCAAGGCTGCCATTGAATCCCTAATTCAGGAGGTTAAGTAAGAGGTACCCTAACCTAAGAACTCAGGTTTCCGGTTCATCTAGCTAATCTTCAGTTCAGAGTTTGGTTTTCCATACTGGTGATGTTAGTGATCATGATGACGAGGAGACATGTCCTAAACTGAAATTGGCAAGCCATTCTCTTTCAGCGTGGAGACACCAATACGGAACTACTTGGCAAGGTTGTTGTAAAGACCGTGACATGGAGAGAGTGGACAGGGAGAAGCTTTTCTCCCTCTCTCATACTACCATACTAGAACATGGGGTCATCTGTTGAAGCTGGAGGGTGAGAGATTCAAAACTGATAAAAGGAAGTATTTCTTCACATGATGCCTAGCTAAATTGTGGAACTCCCTGCCTCAAGATGTGGTGATGGCTGCCAACTTGAAAGGCTTTCAGAGGGGAGTGGACATGTTCATGGAGGAGAGGACTATTCGTGTCTACTAGTCAAAACGAATACTAGTCATGATGCATACCTATTCTGTCCAGGATCAGAGGAGCATGCCCATTATATTAGGTGCTGTGGAACACAGGCAGGATAATGTTGCTGCAGTCGTCTTGTTTGTGGGCTTCCTGGTTGGCCACTGTGTGAATGGACTGCTGGACTTGATGGGCCTTGGTCTGATCCAGCATGGCTTTTCTTATGTTCTTATGTGCTTTTGATCATAGAAACATAGAGATGGAAGGGACCTCAAGGGTCATCAAGTCCAACCCTGTAATGGACAGGAGGCTGTCCTGCCCCTGAAGGGAAAAATAGCCACTCAGAGGAACCCATAGGAGTGCTGTTCCAACATCTAATCACCTTTCAGGAGGGAGTTGGAATGTGGGGGGGGGGGAAGCACAGGAGAGCGGAGTTCTGCCTGAGACAGAGAAGGCAGTGAAAGCTCAGGACTGACTCAGGAAAAAAGGAGCAGACCGAGTGGCAGAGTGGTATAGCTCTATCTCTGAGACAGAATAGAGTAGTACCCCCGTTTATAAGCTGTGTCCAGGTCTGAGAAGTAGCTCAGCTTCCCAGGATATGGTTGGGAGGTCCATAAAACTGCTGAAAGCAGGCAGCTCCGGTCTGACCAATGTCAGCATGGGAGACCTCAGGGGAATCCTGTGTAAACTGTCTCTAGCTCTGAAGTGGAAGAAATAGTGGGATATAAATGTAGTAATCGATAAGCAGCCCTGACCTGGATGGCCCAGGCTAGCCTGATTGCGTCAGATATCAGAAGCTAAGCAGGGATGGCCCTGGTTAATATTTGGATGGGAGACCACCAAGGAAGTCCAGGGTCACTATGCAGAAGAAGGCAATGGCAAACCACCTCTGTTAGTCTCTTGCCTTGAAAACCCTATTGGGTTCGGCAGTGACCTGATGGCTCTTTATACACACACGCAAAATAAAGAAGAAGGAGGTTTGGTTTTTATACACCGACTTTCTCCACCACTGAAGGAAGAATCAAAGCTGCATACCTTCCTTTCCCCTCCCCACAACAGGCACCCTGTGAGGTAGGTGGGGCTGAGAGAGCTCAAAGAGAGCTGTGACTAGCCCAAGGTCACCCAGCTGGCTTCATGTGTAGGAGTGGGGAAACCAACCTAGTTCACCAGATTAGCCTCCACCGCTCATGTGGAGGAGTGGGGAATCAAACCCGGATCTCCAGATCAGAGTCCACCGCTCCAAACCACTGCTCTTTAACCACTACACCATGCTGGCTCTCGGAGGTAGATCTGAACAAAAGCTTCCTCCCTTATCTTAAAAAAAATTGGTCCGACTTGAACCATTTATTATTGTTCAATAATAAACTATTAATTGGATGAGCAGAAGTTGGAAGAATCTAGCAATGTCTGGCTGGGGAGGAGCATGGGAAGATCTCGCTAGTTAGCAGCAGCTGAGAAACATCTCTCTGACGTTTAAGTCCTGGATATGCCCAGAGACATGAGCTCAAAGGCTCTTGTCCCTCAGCTGTTAGCAGTAGATCAGCTGGTGTAGAGAGAAGACTCACTTATCGACAGGAAGCTTCCCCACCCTTTCTTGTTTGTCACTGTGCCTGTTTTTACTCTGAATTGTTAGCCGCTTTGGGCCCCCTTTGAGGTGAAAAGAAGAAGAGTTGGTTTTAATATGCTGACTTTCTCTACCACTTAAGGAAGAATCAAACCAGCTTACAATCAACTTCCCTTCCCCTCCCCACAACAGACACCCTGTGAGGTTGGTGGGGCTGAGAGAGTTCTAAGAGAGCTGTGAGTAGCCCAAGGTCACCCAGCTGGCCTCATGTGTAGGAGTGTTGAAACCAACCCAGTTCACCAGTATAGCCTCTGCCACTCTTGTGGAGGAGTGTGGAATCAAACCTGGTTCTCCATATTAGAATCCACTGCTCCAAACCACCACTCCAAACCAACACTACACCACAAATGTGCTAAATAAATAAATGTGCTAAATAAATAAACAAAATAGCTATTAATAATTCTTTAAGGAGAATATTTTGGACAAGAGGAGAGCAAATTGAGAGTGAACAACGTGTCCGTGATCTTAAGATGAGTCATGGAAGCCTTATAGGCGATTATTAGCCAGGTTGTAGACAATGGTTACTGCGGAAATTAAAATAAAAGCTGTTGTGGAGGTGGGGGAGAGACTTCCCGGTCAAAGGCAGGGAGTGACTGTTGGGAAGTGAACAATGACAAAACCCAGTGAGTGGATCATATTCTTGTTGCATTTAAATCATTACTTTCCTCAGGAGGAAGAACTAATATATCCATTCAACAGGGATCCTTTCCATAAATACCACTGCCTTGCCGTTCTGGAATAAGGATTGTTATTCCCAGCATGGTGCAGTGGTTAAGAGTGGTGGACTCTGATCTGGTGAACCGGGTTGGTTTCCCCACTCCTCCACATGAAGCCAGCTGGGTGACCTCGGGCTAGTCACAGCTCTCTCCAAGCTCTCTCAGCCCCACCTGCCTCACAGAGTGTCTGTTGTGGGGAGGGGACGTTGATTGTGAGCCAGTTTGATTCTTCCTTAAGTGATGGAGAAAGTCGGCATATAAAAACCAACTCTTCTTCTTCTTTTGCTTAGATAGTACTTTGAATTTGCAAAAATGCTTTCTTTAACCTCGTTCACCCTTTGCAATTACTCTTCAAAGTAGACTGCTATTGTTGCCATTTAATTGAATGGATGTTGAGGCTGAAAATTGGTAACATGCCAAAAGGCAACCACTAAATCTATAGCACTCAAGTTAGACTCTCTCTCTCTCTCTCTCTCTCTCTCTCTCTCTCTCTCTCTCTCTCTCTCTCTCTCTCTTTTCCTGCATATAACAGTGCAATCTTAAGTAGTTACACCTTTTCAGTTCAATGAAGTCAATGAGCTTAGAAGAGTTAGCCCCGCTGGGATTGTACTGCTGATTTCCCAATGACAGAGAAGGAAAAGCATACCTCTTTCCATATCTAGCTAGCAGCATGCAGGGCCCGGCACTAAAGCTGAGTCTGGGAAATTGGTAAATAATTTTAAGGGTCTCTGGGAACATGTCAAGTGATTTTTCTGCAGCAACCATAAAGAAAAGGGGGGATGGACTCACTGTCTCTGCAAGTTTCTTGCGGGTCCCCTCTTGTGTTTAACACTGAACTCTCCTCCTCTCTCTTGCCACCAGCCCTTCTTAAAAATACTTCTGTGTGCGCAAGCATGGAAGAAATTTTTGTTGCCTCAGCAGCATCGCCAAACAAGGATCTTGGCTTCTAACCAGGAAGTGTGGTGGGAGTCGGGGAACAAAGGGTTAAGGCTTCCTCTGGAAATCAGAAACAAGACAGACTTTAAATGTACGGGGATTTCCTCCAGACACGGGGAGAGGTCTGTTTTTGCAATAACACACAAAGGATGCCCTCCCAGAAAACAAACAACCCATCTAGGATGTTGGTTTCCTATTCTGCAGAGGAAGGGAAAATCGCATCAGCTGCTGGCGTGCCAAGCCTTAGGAGAATAGCAGAGGGGGTCTCATTTGCAAGCAAGAATTATGCTGGCGAAGCAGCAGTGATGCAGCATGGAGAAAACTTCAGAGCAGTTTTCGGGTACTCACCCTCTGAGCAAGGAGATGTCCCACAACTCTGCAGTCAGGTCCCTGCTTCCACTTCCAGTCCTCCCTGGGAAGGGTCCAAGAGAACAAGGAGGCAGCCCCCAGCTCAGCAGGAGCTGTCCATGGTTTACGGCTTCCGAAGAGGCCGGTTTCTCACACAGCAGCCTTTGCCACACCCACTTCCCTTCTGTACTGCCTGCCACAGCTGACCTCCTCCTCCTCCTCTCAGGGCTCAACACTGCCAAGTCAATATGGTTAATCATTACATCTTCACAAAGTGCTCGTCAATATGATGGATGGACGGGGTGGGGGGAAGCGTATAGAGGGGGGAGGACTGAGATATTGCAAGGACCCGATGGGAGAGCAATGCATTTTTGGGCTGCTCTGTGCACAGGTGTAGCATCCCCTCCATCGGAGATCCCTGCCTGTCCGTGAGAGCTGGACTGTCCATTGTCAGAGGTGGAGCCCAGGTCTTGTTCTCAATGCAAGAGTATTCCTTAGTAATATAGCAGAGAATGCCAGCCATAGATTTATAAGGGAGGAAGTAAAAAGATGCATTTGGTCACGTCATTGGAGCTCAAGGGAAACCTGATCTCTCCTGCTGTTGCTCCCAGCGGTTAAGAATCAAGCTTGCTCCTACATTGTCTGTAAATGACATAACTCCATCCCGGATTCTTTTTCTTGCAGTACAATCTCTAAGCAGAGCTTAAGGGAGGGGCTATGGCTCAGTGGCAGAGCATCTGCTTGGCATGCAGAAGGTCCCAGGTTCAATCCCCGACATCTCCAGTTAAAGGGACCAGGCAGGTAGGTGATGTGAAAGACCCCTGCCTGAAACCCTGGAGAGCCGCTGCTGGTCTGAATAGACAATACTGACTTCAATGGACCAAGGGTCTGATTCAGGCTAAGGCAGCTTCATGTGTTCATGTATGCCATTTTAAGGCCATTGACTGTTGGTCATTCTGAAGGAGGAAAGGTGTCCCGGGGGCCAAATCAGGACCCAGAAACAACCCTTCATTCAACCTTTGCTGATGGTGCAACTCTATTTCAATCATGGGGTAAAAAAAATTGCTCACAGTTTTGCTTGAAAGGAACTTTATGAGTCTAAGGTAAAGTGTGTTGCTAAATCACAACCAACTCTTGGCAACCCTATGAAGTTCCACCTCATGGGGGTTTCAAGGCAACAGATGAGCAGAGGTGGTTTGCCATTTTCTTCCTCTGCATAGCAGCCCCAGTTTTCCTTAGTCGCCCATCCAGGTATCAACCCTGCTTTGCTTCCAAGTTCTGATGCAATCGGGCTAGTCTGGACTATTAAATTGCTGTAAGCAGTGTATCTAGTGTTCTGGTACTGAAGTATTGCATTCTCGTGCATATGTTGGAAAAGCAAAGGACTGCTGCTGATCTTTCGCTTGGATGCTCAACTGTTCCACAGCCTCCTTACCTATGAAGGGTCAGGCCCCCATTCATGCACGTGTGTTCTGTCTCCGCAAATCACATCTTGCTTAGATAATGCCAGTTTTTTAAAAGACAGAGCCAGTCTATCTCTGTATAGGGCAGCCCTCCCCCAACTAATGTGTTGGGGGGCTTCAAGTATTCTTTCACAAAACTCATAGGGTTCTCAAGAGATCTCCCATTAGGGTACTCATCAGACCCTGACCTACAAAGCAACAGCAAAGTTGGTAGATGGTATGCCCACCAACCATATTCTGTACTGGGACAAGCCCTCCCTCCTCTTGAGTATGATAGGATGTTAGGAGCGAACTTTTTGATCTGGAGAACCGGGCTTGATTCCCCACTCTTCCACAAGAGCAGTTGAGGCTAATCTGGTGAACCGGGTTGGTTTTCCCCACGCCTACACATGAAGCCAGCTGGGTGACCTTGAGCTAGTCACACTTTCTCAGCCTCACCTACTTCACGGGGTGTCTGTTGTGGGAAGGGGAAGGGAAGGTGATTGTAAGCTGGTTTGATTCTTCCTTAAGTGGTAGAGAAAGTCGGCATATAAAAACCAACTCTTCTTCTTTTTCTTTTTGGGCCAAGCCAAGTGAGGCCTTTGGGTGTTTCATGTGTTTGTGTGTTAATAACACAACATCTCTGCTGAGAAGCCTACACATGCATGTAACTGAAATATATCCATATTCTCCTCCTGCTTATCCATGCCACCCACTTTCCTCCCTTCCTTTTGTTACCTCTCTTTTGCCAAATGTAAGATTGTTAGCTCCTTGGGGCAGAGGTCTTGTATGCTATAAAGCACCATGAGTAAATAAAGCACCATGAATAAATAAAGCACCAATGAGTAAATAAACTGAGATATCAGTACGAAATTTTGTATGCACACTTCAAGTTGTTGAGACAGCCTAACCCCTTCCCCACCCATACTCATTTTCAAAGGAAGAAGGAAATGCAAAAAGCAATGCAGTCTTTGGCCATTTATGCATGGCGCTTTCCTCGCGGTCACCCTGCCAACTACTTCGGGGCTTTGCTTTGATTATGCTTGCAGTCCCCAACTGTCAGAGGTCACCTCACCCTCCCAGCATGTGTCCACACATTTCCCCCACGTTTTCTGGATGCAGGCTAAACAGAAATCTAGAAAACGCGGGCAAAACGCAAGGAAACGCGGGGGGGGGGAGCGCGGCAACCTCTAACCATCAGAAAATGCAAGCATCATCAAAGCAAAGTCGCGAAGTAGTCAGCAGAGTGACCGCAAGGAAACAGCCATGCATAAATGACCTCTGCCTTCAGATACTGACCTATTGGAATGAAAGGTGGTGTTTATGTTTGGAACCACGTTCTAGGTTTCAATTTTGGATCTTCAATCAACTCCCACACCTTTTCAAGGGGGCCAGGAAAGCTATAAAACACGTGATAAAGTGGGCCATGAGAGAGTGGAATGGAAGTTGGCGTGCACCTTTTTATGACATAATTTATCAGTTTTAACCTCAAGCACCTGGTTAGCCATGCCTTCTTTATCAAGTGGGAGAAAGAAAATATTCCAAATAGAGGGTAATGTGGCATCTGAGCTCTTGAACTTTGTCCTTTCCTGATATTTAGAAAGATGAATGAAGCTTGCTTTCGGCAACCACCGATTCAACATCTCTGACTGTTGCTGGATCTGCTCTTTTCCCGTATCCAGTCCTGAAGAGGCAAAGGAATTCTCACAGCCCAATTTGCCATCCTGCTTGTGGCTTGACTTACTTTGTACTGCAATACATATATATATATCCTGCGGTAAATATTGTGCCTCAAGTCGTGCCTGTTAAGTGCAAAATGTCCTTTTCTCAGATTTATCTGCAAATCAATATGTCTTGGGTCTAATCTACCCATGGAACAGAATGAGGCAGTAACCAGGTAGCAGAGTTCTGAGATGGTAGAATGGGCCATATGACCATTTCAGGCTGCAGTGGAAGCATTACATTTTTCAAAGTTTCTATTCACTCATAAATAAGCTTGCCAGGTCCCTCTTCACCACTGGTGCGAGGTTTTTGGGGAGGAGCCTGAGGAGGGTGGGGTTTGGGGAGGGGAGGGACTTCAATGCCATAAAGTCCAATTGCCAAAGCGGCCATTTTCTCCAGGCAAACTGATGTCTATCACCTGGAGAACAGTTGTAAAAGTAGGAGATCTCCAGCTAGTACCTGGGGGTTGGCAATCCTGCTCATAAACCCCTGTTAAGTGAAAAAGACGTATTGCACACAAAAGGTTGAGGGAGAACTTTTCTCCCTGATGTGCTTTCTTTTAAATTTGCAGAGTGTTTTCTTAGCCTTAAACCAAAGTGGTACCAGCCCATGCTACCACTTCACAGTTCTGTGTTCTGTTGTATGTGTAGACCAGGTAGGGTTGCCAACCTTCAGGTACTAGCTGAACATCTCCTGCTATTACAGCTGATCTCCAGCTGATAGAGATCAGTTCCCCTGGAGAACATGGCCACTTTGGCAATTGGACTCTATGGCATTGAAGTCCCTCCCCTCCCCAAACCTCGCCCTCCTCAGGTTCCGCCCCAAAAACCACCCACTGGTGGCCCTTGAATGATAGGTGTGCCAAAATTTCAATATTCTGGGAAATTGGCAATGCATTAATCAGGGCTGGTTCCAGGTTTCAGGGGGGTGGGGGGCTCTGGGCAGAGAGTGCCTGAATCCCCTCCCCTTCCAGCAACTGTAGCCTCCATTCACACACCCCTTCTGGCTGCGGTTGCCAACTCTAGGCTGGGTAATTCCTGGAGATTTGGGGGTGGATCCTGGGGAGGGTGGAGTTAGGAGAGGGAAGGGGATCTCAGCAGAGTGTATACTGCCACGGAGCTCATCCTCCAAAACAGTCATTTTCTCCAGAGGAACTGATTTCTGTTGTCTGGAGATCAGTTGTAATTCCCGGAGATCTCCAGGCCCCACCTGGAGGTTGTCAACCCTGCTTCTGGCTCACCTGTGCACTAAGGTTGCCAACCTCCAGGTACTAGCTGTAGATCTCTAGTTATTACATCTGATCTCCAGCCGATAGAGATCAGTTTACCTGGAGAAAATGGCCACTTTGGCAATTGGACTCTATGGCATTGAAGTCCCTCCCCTCCACAAACCACGCCCTCCTCAGGCTCCACCCCAAAAACCTCCCACTGGGGGTGAAGAGGGACCTGGCAACTCTACTGTGCACCCTTCCCCCATTGACTGTCCATCTGCAGTACTATTGCAATTGTTTAAACCAAATGTTTTTTTTTTCAAGGCTATATTTGAACAGAATGTCTTCCCCTCCACCAAAAAGGCAGACAAAAATATGTTATCGTAGACTTTTATGTATGGAAACCAATGCAAACAATTGAGTTTCCAGCTTGGGTCAACTTTTAACACAGCAAGCCCAGAATAAATAGTCTACTTCCGTAAAGGAAGAACCAGGAAGCAGTGACAAATTTTTCTAACAATGCATGGAGGCATAGAACTAAAGCCTTTATTCCACAGAAACACAATGAGTCAGTAACTAGAGGTGAAAGAACAATAACCACAGAGCTATGCAAAACCAGCCAGAGTTGTCTGTAGCCCTCAGCACACAACCTGCCTGAGTACACAGCAAATCCACACAGTGGAGGAGCTCGAATACATGCATTGGCCCATGCCCATTTCCTCAGATGTGGCCAGAGCATCTCTGTGCATGCAAGGTATGTACATGTTAGCTCCGTTCCCAATCACTAAGACCCTCCCCTCCCCAAACCACACCTCCTCAGGCTCCGCCCCAAAAACCTCCCGCCAGTGGCGAAGAGGGACCTGGCAACCCTATTAAGAAGGAACCTGCCAAACAGTCACGAACAGGTCAATGAACAAACAGTCTGCCAAAAAAACAACAGTTCCCTGTTCTCCACTGGTAAACAGGGTGGGAGCCCAACTGACAAGTGTTGGAGCAGCCCTAATGCAAACTGCAGGTTTGGAGATATGATGTGTCTCCTCACCATTTGCATTCATCAAACACCTAAATGTGGCAAATATATCTGCTACCAGAACATGTGAGTTACTCTTCGATGAAGAGCGGAAACCCTCTTGGACTAAACTTCCATATCATCTCACGTGGCAGTCTGTTACAGATCAGATGTACTCTCGACACACATATTCTCCATAAGGAAGGAGGCTAGTGTAACACCAGAAAGCATATCCATTACACAGAGGAAAAAGAGAAGAGCACAAATTTGCAAAATCTGCTGGACACAGCTGAAATCTGCCGTCTAGTGACAATGGGACCATCCATTAGGTCAGGGCACTGCTCCCCAAAATGCTAAGTGCAACCCACACCTGACCTTGAGGAAGGGGTCGTTGTTATTGCTTTTAACTCTGCAAGGTGAAAAGAAATACATCCATTCTTCTTCCTTTGATTGGTCTTCTCCTGACTTCCGGTAGAGACGCTGATCTGAGCACCACATTCCTCGGGAGCTCCTGGGGGACCCAAGAAAGGTTCGAATTTGGGGTGCACCCAGCACTCCCCCCCCCAGGTTCCTAAATAGTGGACTGGGAAGCAGGACCACCCCTGCAGCCGTGAAGAGCGGTTTGACCCCCATTTTTTCAGAGAGGAAGAAGTCTCTCTGGAACATTGGCCGTGGTCCCGCCGGCATAGGGGAAATACATTGCCGCAAACGTTTTCTTGAAATAGGCTCAGATCTCCTCTATCTATTACCATCTAAGCAACTATATGGAAGCAAGAATACCTACTCTTCTAATAGCTGAGTAAGTTACAAGATCTCTTTAATTTTACCTGGATTTGGAAGCTCCGGAGGATCGTTAAAAACATCTATTAAATCCATGTCTCCCCACCTAATGTATAAATGACTCTTTGAAAACAAGAAAATATCTGATAAACCGGCAGGAACCTTATCAATTTGATCGGTGGGTAGACATAACAAACAGGATCTTTTGAAAGACGCTACAACTACCAATTAGATACCATGACGCAGAAAGGGGAGGGAGGAGGAGATACCCCCCACCCTAGAGGTGACATCTTTCCGACTTAAGTAGGTCCTCCAGCCACATTTTCTTGGAAGCGACCTGTCTTGGAGAACCGGAAGACAGTCAACTTGTTGTTCCCTAAGGCGTTTAATACCATCGTAGCATCATCAATCGTAGGGCCGGAAGTATGTCTCCCTTGTGCAACTGGCAAATATCTCCCAAGTTCCTGGATATCAAGAGGAGGTAACGGAAGGTCCCCGACTTTAAAATTCCCGGTGCACACTGTTTCCTGCAACATCTTTGTGCTAGAGTGTTTCCAACTTGATGGTATTTTAATTCTAAAGTACTACCCACAATACAAGAACCCTGCCAAATTATCTACAAATTTTCTTTTTCTTTTTCAGTGTATTTGTTTGGACTTTACCAACTGAGTTTTAATATAATTCTCCAAAAGCAACAATTGGTCCTCTCCCACAGCTACTTTAAATAAAGACGTTGGGAAACCCAGTCACAGCTCCCCCACATCTTATCTAGCTGTGCCCTAAGATCAAAGTCAAAAGTGTGATATTACAACTCTGAAACAAGCAAAAGATCAAAGTGACAGTAAGAGTCCAAAGTATGAAAGCATACACTCAAATGCAAATGTGAAACTTACTGAGATTAAGATATTTTATGCATGGCTGATCTCTATTGGCTGGAGATCAGTTGTAATAACAGGAGATCACCAGCTAGTACCTGGAGGTTAAGCAATCAAAAATCAACACCTCTGCACCATTACCTAAGGTTAGAAAATTAGTACAGAAACAGGCTGATAACAATATGTAATGACAAAAGTATATTGAATGTAACAATGTGCTACCAAGCCAATTGCATATATACAACAAAGAATTTCCCAGTTCTGGGTTTATAACAATGTGCTAACAAGCCAACTGTATATGTACAGCAAAGTAGGTTTCACATTTGCAGGAAGGGGGTTTCCATATATATCTATTCTGTTAGTATCCAGGCTTTTCCTGCAGAGGAGAGCTCGTGTGGATCGGTATACACGGGATAATAAATGTACTAGCAGTGGGGCGCTGGGGAATGTTTACACTCAGTAGGAGGCTGACTCATGTATTGACATCTAGCTTGGGCCTTGGTGTGCAATTGGTTGTTTCAATGTTTGACATTTGGGTGGGGTTGTCTCTGAGCATGGCCAGAGGGCCTCACTGGACTGAACAGAAATGGAAAAAAGGGTTTCAGAGGCCTCTGGACTACACACAGCATACCTTTTTATTTGCAGAGGGGGAAAGTTTTACATGCAGTTTGGTCACTTTCGAAGCTTGCGTGGGTAGAATATTAGTTATCAATAAATAAGATCATTATTAAGCATGATATCAAGTTTTATTCAATGTACCTATAGTTTAATTAAGACTTAAAACTTTAATTAAAGTTTATTAAGTTAATAAACAGTGTACCTACCTATATAGTTTAAGTTTAAGAAATTTGGCTCTCAAAAGAAATCTCAATCATTGTACTGTTGATATTTGGCTCTGTTGACTAATGAGTTTGCCGACCACTGCGCTAGTCCAACATTAAGATGGGCCTTTTCTAGGGCTTGATTTGACACCCTTCCATCTGCTGTACTCTCAGGAAGATTTCTTCATTACCCAAGAGAAACACGCAAATGTTCTTGTCCCATGGATACGGTTAGAGTTGCCAGGTCCCTCTTCTCAACCGGTGGGAGATCTTGGGGGCGGAGCCTGAAGAGGGCGGAGTTTGGGGAGGGGAGGGACTTCAATGCCATAGAGTTCAATTGCCAAAGCGGCCATTTTTCTCCAAGTGATCTGATCTCTATCGCCTGGAGATCAGTTGAATTAGCAGGAGATCTCCTGCTACTACCGGGCAGTTGGCAACCCTAGATACAGTGAAGACTCTAGCACATATTTTGCTCCATTGTGAACCTTATGACGATGCCAGAAAGCGCTTAGTTACTCCCCTCCTACCTTGATTTGTACACTCCTAAACCTCTGAGGCCTCCTTGGTAGAATATCTATTGGAAGATAGGGTGACTTATATTTCATACTCCGTAGCAAAATTTTGCTCTTATGTTTGCTGGAAACGGAAGACATTAATGAAGAATAAAAACCTTATGGGCAAACCTTCAGATTAATAAGTATGGCTGTAAGTGGGAGTTGTATAATTTTATCATAGAATGTCTATTTTGTATGTTTTGTATTTTATGCTGGCCTTTGGCTGTAACAAATATGATTGATTGATTGCTAGTTGACCTTACCATGTTCAAATGCAACAATCGGACATGAGCCAATCACCAAATCTTATCAATTGGGAGTAAACAACTCGTAATCCTGACAAACAGATTGGCACTGGGGTTTTTTAGAACTGTGCATGCGCAAAGTGCTGCCAATCCCACTGTTTGCTGCTGCTGTAGCGGGGACAATTTTGTGTGTGTCCCTGTGTTAATACAGCCTTAGACTGGTCTGTCAACCACACCCTGTTCAGGGACCTCTGATCTGCCCAGTCATACCAAAGCTGGTAACATCCAGATTAATGAAACTATGGCCATTTATGCAGGGCTGTTTCCTCGCGGTCACCCGGCTGACTACTTCGGGGCTTGGCTTTGATTATGCGTGCATTTTCCGACCGTCAGAGGTCGCCTTGCTCTCCCCCCACATTTCCCCATGTTTTGACAGCGTTTTCTGGATTTGAGTTTAGCCATCATCCAGAAAACACAGGGGAAATGTATGGAAACATGAGGGGAGAGCGAGGCGACCTCTGATGGTCAGAAAATGCAAAGCAAAGCCCCGAAGAAGTCAGCGGGGTGACCGCGAGGAAACAGCCGTGCACATATGGCCTGTGTGAGTTTGAAAAGTATCTGGACACTTCAAGGGTACAGGATGTGGTCACAACGGTATTTTATGGGTCTGTAATTGGGAGTTTATAACTCCGGTTCGCTGGTTCCCAATTTGTTCCTGGACCCAATTCAAAAGGTCCGATCAATGTCAAAACCTTTATTGGCATAAACATCATCCGCAGAGTACGTAATCTTACAATTTCACTCAATAGAGTTTACCTGTTCCCGTTTACAAGAACATTGACAAATCCTCATTGCTTGCTGCAAAAACTTGGCTACATAGCCAATTGTGGCCACAACCTGGCTAGGCATAAAAGCTACTTTACGCTCAACCGGTTGCCACTCCCTGCTAGCAAACAACGGGTTGATAAATTTACGTTGGATTATCTGATAAAGGGGGCGGTGCCAAAGGACATGTGCAACCGATTCTATATAGTTCGTTCCACAAGGGCATAACAAATCAATGGGAGGACTAGGTGGGGAAACTAAAATGGTGACAGCGAGGCAGCTGCGGTGAGATTATCTCCTCTGATAAAACCCGAATAAGAACTATTCAGTTATCTAGCTGTATGAAGCCAGCTGAATTGGGAATAAGTTGCTCTGATAAAACAAGAGAGCTTAGTATCAGATGTTTACGCAGTGCTGATTCTCTTCTGCTAGTTGCTGAGAGGGTTGTGTGCAGTATTTTGTGGAGAAAGGAGATAGTGTCGGCTGTGCATGTTAACGCTGTAAAGTCATTATGGGAGGACTCGGTTTATTATTTTGAGGGAACTTATAAGAACATAAGGAAGGCCATGCTGGATCAGACCAAGGTCCATCGAGTCCAGCAGACTGTTCACACAGTGGCCAACCAGGTGCCTCTAGGAAGCCCACACACAAGACAACTGCAGCAGCATCCTGCCTGTGTTCCATGGCACCTAACATAATGGGCATGCTGCTCTGATACAGAATAGCTGAGCATCATGACTAGTATCCATTTTTACTTGTAGCCATGGATAGCCCTCTCCTCCATGAACATGTCCACTCCCCTCTTAAAACCTTAAGAACATAAGAAAGGCCCTGCTGGATCAGACCAAGGTCCATCAAGTCCAGCAGTCTGTTCATACAGTGGCCAACCAGGTGCCTCTAGGAAGCCCACAAACAAGGCGACTGCAGCAGCATTATCCTGCCCGTGTTCCACAGCACCTAATATAATAGGCATGCTCCTCTGATCCTGGAGAGAATAGCTGAGCATCATGACTAGTATCCATTTTAACTGGTAGCCATGAATATCCCTCTCTCCTCCATGAACATGTCCACTCCCCTCTTAACGCCTTCCACCAAGTTGGCAGCCAGTAAAATAACCAGCCAAACCCTGTAGGGTTGGTAGGCTTTGTTCACGGCAACTATTTTAATTGTATGGTCGGCATATCAGCATATTAGCATACTGAAGGTCTACTATGGGGATGTTTAAATGTGTAAGAGAAACTGAAGAGCCCTCACCACCTGTAGCCAAACAGTTAAAGATTGGTGGCGGTTTTCCCACAAAAGACAACAATGCTCCTGCACAACTTCCTACACATAATCGCAGACATACAGGATAATTTTGTTGATACTGCTACTGATGGAGTGATAGAGGAAAAGATTTTTGGGGTAAACCCTGAATCACAGAGGAGCGAGAAAAACATGGAAATAGCAAACGACAACCTGGTTGACCTGATTTTGTTGATGGCCAATTCAAAAGGTTAAATTAGACACTTTGTCTAATCCCCTTTTAAAGCTGTCTGTGTCTGCGGCCATTACTACATCTTCTGGCACAGAATTCCACATTGTGATCACTTGTTGTGTATTTTGGGAGAGGAAGTAAAACCTCTCTCTGTCCACTCTCTCTTTCCCATTCATAATTTTATAAACATCTATCATGTCCACCCTTAGTCATCTCTTTTCTAAACTGAACATTCCCAGACTCTTCCGCCTTTCCTCATACGAAAGATGCTCTGTTAATTCGGTCCCCTTAAGCAGGAGGCCTCTATTCCTACAGGTTCTTATCACCCTGGTTGGTACATGACTGCCAGTAGGAAGGCACAGATTCCAAAGTGTTACTGATACAAATGAAGCAGTTTATTAGCAGGCATTACTACATAGTACACTATAAAAGCAAATTGCAAACAGAATCAGGTGCATGATACAGGAATACATATGAAAAAGCATGGATACAAAATCATTAGAAAGATGCATATGGCTATAGAAAATAATAGGGGCTACATACAGATAAACAGGCAGTGCTGAAGGATAAGTGAATAAAATAAATTTCTAAATTTTGAGAGGCAGCATGGCATAATGGTTAAGAACAGTGGTTTAGAGCGGTGGACTCTGATCTGGAGAACCGGGTTTGATTCCCCACTCCTCCACATGAGCAGTGAAGGCTAATCTGGTGAACTGGGTTGGTTTCCCCACTCCTACACATGAAGCCAGCTGGGTGACCTTGTGTTAGTCACACTTTCTCAGCCTCACCTACTTCACGGGGTGTCTGTTGTGGGAAGGGGAAGGGAAGGTGATTGTAAGCTGGTTTGATTCTTCCTTAAGTGGTAGAGAAAGTCGGCATATAAAAACCAACTCTTCTTCTTTCCTTGCCGCACATCTGCTGGCCATGCATAGGGCAAGCCAGGCACCCTTCCTGCCTGCTATGCCCGCAGCTGATGCCCTAGGTTGGCAAACCTTGTGCCCCTGCTGCTATGCCCAGCAACTGCTTGGTGGGGGTGGGGGAGATTCTCCTGCAGGTGATGCACCCTCGTCTGGTGGGGAGATCAGGCTGCTGTGGCCTTCCCGAGTGGTGCTCTGCCCTGTCTGGTTTGATTGTCTTACAATCAAACCCAGTTCTCCAGATCAGACGCTACCGCTCCAAACCACCGCTCTTAACCACTACACCGCGCTGGCTGAAGTGATGAACAAAACTCAGAGAAAGGAGGGACCATGCTGGGCTTGGCCAGCATTGGATAAAAAGGGAGATGTCAAGAGAGACAGAGGGGAGGAAGGTTGAGCTGGCTGGGAAAGGCTGAAAAGGCACAAAAGAGGAAGAAAGGAAGAGAAGGGTGGAGCTGGCAAAGGCAACCAGACCTAGGCAGGCCTGGTGGAATGCTCCCCCCCCCCACAGAGGCACAGTTCAGCCCCCTGAGGTTGTAAAGGGAACTGTGCTCATGTGGCTACCTAGGTGGACATTGCTCATTGCAATAAAGGGAACCTTAAGGAGAACCATTGAGTCTGGGTGAGTGCTGCCCATGGAAGATGCTGATGATGTCCTGCTGCCCCCTGGTGGGGCCATAATGACCAACAGCCATCAAAAGACCATATCAAAATATTGTCGAAGGCTTTCACGGTCAGAGTTCATAGGTTCTTGTAGGTTATCCGGGCTGTGTGACCGTGGTCTGTCATTGCCTTCCTCTGCATAGTGACCCTGGTATTCCTTGGTGGCCTCCCATCCAAAATCAGCACAACTTTAACAGCAAAGAGGAGAGTTTAAGAATGAATAAGGCTTGGCTTCCTGTTCTGAAAACCTCCAGTCTAACAAAGACAACATTCAACAATAGCCATGCAGATTAGCTTTGGATTACGCACATTAACAGATCACTTCAGGATACAATGGTTCCATATTAACATACCATACCCTCATTAGCACATTATCTTGATACTTACAGGACAATGATTAGCACATTACTTTTGCAGGACAATACTCAGCTCAAACCCAACCCCTTCCTGACTATATATTACTCTTCCTACACCCTTGACACTGAGAGACACTGTCCTTCAGTGTTACTACTCAGAGGATGCCTGCCACAGTTGCTGGCGAAACGTCAGGAAAGAAAATTCCAAGACCACGGTTACACAGCCCGGATAACCTACAAGAACCAAAAGACCATATCCTTCATAAAAATGGGTTTTTTTTTTTCATTTTTCCAAGCCATTCATGCTACTGATCCATTCTCCTTTTGCCCAAACCACCAGCTGGGCATTGTCTGAACTACTTCCTTTCTTTTGCTGCTTTCTGAGCGAAAGACAATCAGAAAAGTTACCACCTTAAGGCATTTTGTCTTTGAAACTCTCATGTCTGCTGGTCTACGACCATAATAAATGACTGACTGAGTGAACCTCTCACGTGCTGTACATTGTACTCATGAGGGGATGCTGCTGGTATAGGATACAAAACGGAAGAGAACAGATGTTTAATTGAATGTACATTCTAGCCAACAGGGGTACTGCATTTAAATTACAGGTGTGGGAAATACAAAACGATCCATTTAAACTTCGATGTAAAAGCAGTCTTAAAATAAATGAGAAGGAAGAGCATAGCCCATGTTATTCAGGGCACAAATCATGAGTGTGTGTAAAGTGCTGTCAAGTCGCAGTCAACTTATGGTGACCCCTTATGGGGTTTTCAAGGCAAGAAACATACAGAGGTGGTCTGTCATTGCCTTCCTCTGCATAGTGACCCTGGTATTCCTTGGTGGCCTCCCATCCAATTACCAACCAGGGCTGACCCTGCTTAGCTTCTGAAATCAGACTAGAAGAAGATTTGGTTTTTATATGCCACCTTTCTATACCACTTAAGGAAGAATCAAACCAGCTTACAATCACCTTCCCTTCCCCAGTTCACCAGAATAGAGTCCACCGCTCATGTGGAGGAGTGGGGAATCAAACCTGGTTCTCCAGATTAGAATCCACCACTCTTAACCACTGCTCTTAACCACTACACCATGCTGGCTCTCACCATCTAGCCTGGGCCATCCAGGTCAGGGACCACAAATCCTCCCCTCCCCAAATGAATTACTACAAATTTGGCTCTTCCACCACAGACTTAAATGCTTCAAATGAAAGGTTTCATTTTTTACGTATTTCATTGCTAGGGGTAAAGTGTAGGCAACTAGGCAAGTAAAGTGTAGTGCTGGGGGTAAAGTGTAGACAACTAGGCAATGGCAAATCACCCCATAAACAAAGTCTGCCTAGTAAACTTCATGGTGTGACGTCACCCCATGGGTCAGGAATGACCTGGTGCTTGCACAGGGGACCACCTTTACCTTTTATGCTACTTATGTTCCTGGTTCTCAAGACAGCACAACAAACTCTGAACCTTCTGAACAGACTGGGAAATGAACCAAAATTAAAACTTAAAGATAATCATCATCATAATACAAGGAGCCATACAAAGTAGCTGGGGTTGGACTAGATGACCCTGGTGGTCCCTTCCAACTCAATGATTCTATGTTGTGAAAACAATGCCAGTTTGCACGGTGCAAGTGGCACAGACTCTGGCATAGAGGTCATGCCAGTTCCTATGCATCTCCGCCCCCCCCTTTCAGGAATGGGCTGCCCAAGACGCATCACAGTAGTTTTGCCAAGAGCTTCCTGCTTGATTCTGAGGTTCAGAAAAAGAAAATCAGTGAACTGAAATCTAAATTTGCATCGCAGCATTTGCTGTATTGTATTGTATTACAATACAAGAAGGATACAATTACATGTTTTTAAAACTGAAAACGTACCTGCTAAAAAGGGGGGGGGATCCCTTTTAAAGACAGGGAACCGCTAAAAAAAGGCCTTTTGGTTGCCAGCGATTGTATTTTCAAAGGTTTTTTTTTCCACATACACACACACAAAAAGGAAATAATGTCTGCAATTCAAAAGTGCAGCTGCCAGAAATGCAATTACAAGCAGAACCGAGGCAATTTTGGGTGACGTTGCATATCATTTACATATTTTTTTACAGAAATTGTTAAGTCCGCATGGGGGGAACACACGAGGTTGGAGATGGAGTTCCAACAGCAACCATTTTATTGTGTGAACAAGAACAGAACTGACTACAGCGACCAGACCCCTGCTTATATGCCCGCTTGGCCACCTGCGGCCACTCCCCCCACGACCATGATTGGAGGGGGGGAAACCCCAGTAGCCAATGGGAACATACAGTTCAGGAGCCTTGGGGAACTCCAAGCTGCCCAGGGTTTCCCCTGATGCAATTACAAGCTTCATTCCCTTGATTCAATCACATACACTCATGCATACATAACAGAAATGTCTTTGGTTTTCACTTCAGTTTGATGGATCCACAGGTAACAGAGACTTCCCAGTTGGTAATAATTGTGAGGAGGGTGTTCAGCGATCTTTCTGCGAAAGAAGAGCTACTAAAAAGGCTACCTCTGAAAAGGACGTACAAGAGGTGAGGATAGATTTCAGATCTTCCAAAACTGTGCTAGGGAAACAGATCTGCCTCTGCACAGCATCACCATTGACGAGGTTCCAGCAACGGTAGGTTGCACCGGTAGGTTCATTGCTTGTTGCAAGAAAGGCCAAGTTTTTCCAAACGTTGTTTCTCATCATCTGCAACATTCATCCGGAAGTGTAGCGCACTAAAGAACTCGTTTAAACATGCTGTGGACATTGTTACAAGAACAATACCTTCTATCTGGGCTGACTCTTTGCAACACCAACTTTTAAAGGCACTTCTGGAGGATATTGATACAGAGTGTAGCCTTTTTATCAGGCACAATGAAGTTGGATGGCTGCCCATGCAGTCTTGGGGGGGGGGAATGGAGCTCCTTAGGAGTCGGCGTGATCCCAGTGCCAGCGTCCGCGCCACTTGCGCCGCCCAAAGTGGTACGGACACCAGCGCAGGGCAACTTCTGCCAGCTCTGGGGAGCGACACGGCAGAGCAAGCCTCGGGCGCGGGCGCTGCCTCCCTGGTGTTTTTCTGGCACAAGTACCTGCGCCGGCATCCAGGGGGTGTTCTCGGGGCAGCAAGATGCGGATCCATTGCAAACATAAGTTTTAATATCTTTTGCATTCCGTCATGTATCATGATCCAATATGTTCTTGTTTTCTTACATGTACCCCACATAGGATAAAACGCTGCATCTGCAGTGTGGCATTTCCAGCAAGAACAATTAAACAGGAGTCTGGTCCCACATCACCTGAAACACTAGCAACATTTGTTGTAGCATAAGCTTTCAGGAGCCAGATCTCACTAGAGTTTAAGGTGCCACCAGATTCCTGATTAATTTTGGCTTTAGAAGTGCCACCAGGCAGAAATACTCAGGTCTATCTTTCAACGTGAGTTTAAGATTATGCACCCAACATTAACCACTGCCACCTGGTTAGGGTTGCCAACCTCCAGGTGGTGGCTGGAAATCTCCTGCTATTATAACTTATCTTCAGGCGACAGAGATCAATTCACCTGGAGAAAATGGCCACTTTTGAAGGTGGACTCTAAGGCATTATACCTCATTGAAGGTTTTCCTCTCCCCAAACCCCGCCCTCCTCGGGCTCCTTCCCCAAAAACCTCCAAGTATTTTCCAACCCGGAGCTGACAACCGTACACCAGGTACATCAGGGGTATCAAACATAAGGCCCACAGGCCGCATCCAGCCCCTCGAGAGCTCTTTTCCAGCCCGCAAGCCAGACATGGCAGCCACTCTCTCGTCCCGATCTGGGCTGGCAAGGCATGGCCTGGCCTGACCAAGTGACATTTATCTCATATCTGGCCCTCGTAACAAATGCGTTCGACACCCCTGGGGTACATTTTCCTCAGCAAGAGCACCTGGGAAAGAGTTAGGGTTGCCAAGTCCCTCTACGCCACTGGCGAGAGGTTTTTGGGGTGGAGCCTGAGGAGGGTGGGCTTTGCGGAGGGACTTCAATGCCATAGAGTCCAATTGCTAAAGCGGCCATTTTCTCTAGGGGAACTGATCTCTGTCGGCTGGAGATCAGTTGTAATATTTCTTCCTTAAGAAACACACAACACATAGTTGTGTTACAGTTAATGTGTTTCTTCACACAACCCATAGCTAAATTGTGGAACTCCCTGCCCCAGGATGTGGTGATGGCTGCCAACTTGGAAGGCTTTAAGAGGGGAGTGGACTTGTTCATGGAGGAGAGGGGTATTCATGGCTACTAGTAAAAATGGATACTGGTCATGATGCATGACTCAGCTTCAGCAGATGACCTAGGGTTGCCAGGTCCCTCTTTGCCACCGGCGGGAGGTTTTGGGGGCGGAGCCTGAGGAGGGCGGGGTTTGGGGACGGACTTCAATGCCATCGAGTCCAATTGCCAAAGTGGCCATTTTCTCCAGGGGAACTGATCTCTATTGGCTGGAGATCAGTTGTAATAGCAGGAGATCTCCTGCCACCACCTGGACATTGGCAACCCTAAGATGACCCCACATTTTGGTATTATGAGAGAGGGAGAAAAGCTTCTCCCTGTCCACTCTCTCCATACCATGCATGGTTTTATAGACCTCTATCATGTCTCCCCTCACCCACCTGCTTTCCAAGCTGAACAACCCTAAGAGTTTTAACCGCTCATCATAGGGCAGCTGCTCCGGTCCCTTGATCATTCTGGTTGCTCTTTTCCGCACCTTCTCAAGCTCTGCAATATTTTTTAGGCATGGTGACTGGAACTCTACACAGTATTCCAAGTGTGGTCTCGCCACAGATTTGTAGAAGGGCAGTATGACAGCAGCAGTCTTAAATGCTGCCACTTTCAGAAAGTATTTTTAACTTAGAAGATGCAAATTCAAAGGGCACATACAGTAGCAGCATGCATAGGAAATGCCGTGTTCAACATGCTTAAATTCTCCATGCTCTCTTGATAAAGGGCAGTTTTCAGGAAGCTGTTGGCTAGTTTGGGCCTATTTTTTGTCCTATTATGGAAGGTTTCTGTCTAAACTCTTACACTAACAAGGTTAGACTGTTGTAAACCATTGCAAACAATAAGTGTTTAGCAGCTTGTGAACGTCTCCAAAAACAGTTATCTTTACTGCATCAGCATACGTCCTCAGGCAAAAGACTTATTCCAGGACTGCTATTTTACTGCGGCTGTAGAAGTGTCCTTCTTCTCTATTCCGGTTGCAATCCTCCTTTATGTTTGTTGCCGCTTTGCAAGATTAATGGCAGGCTCCTTGAGCGCAGAGCTCTGTGTGTGTGTGTGTGTGTGTGTGTGTGTGTGTGTGTGTGTGTGTGTGTCTCCTTCCCTCGCTGAAGCACTGGGGGGGGGGGGCGTCCCTTTCTTGCTTACAGACAGCCGGCTAACCTAAAACAACTTCTCACCCATGATGATAAACTACTTAACAGGAACATGGACTCTGGCACCAAGGCCTGCAACAAACCAAGGTGCCAACTTTGCCCTCATATAGATTCTAGGAATATCATCTCTGCACCCACCAATGTCAGCCATACTATCTCAGGTTCATACTCCTGCTCATCTTCTAATGTGATTTATGCCATCACATGCCAGCAATGCCCTTCCACAATCTACATTGGATAAACCGGTCAGTCTCTTAGACAAAGATTAAATGGACATAAGTCTGACATCAGAAACCACAATATTCAAAAACCAGTGGGAGAACATTTCAACCTCCCAGGGCATTCTGTTGCAGATTTAAGAGTAGCCGTTCTCTTACAAAGGAATTTCAAAGGGAGATTGGAAAGAGAAACCACTGAATTACAGTTGATATTCAAACTGATAGTCAATGCATTTACCTGGGCTGAATAAAGACCTTGCATTCATGGCTCATGACCAATGCTGATTTCTCCACGCCCATCTCTCCCCTGGACATCACAGACTCTTCTGCATACCACACCTAATCCCATCACGCCTGCTATTCACTTTGACATACTGTGAACATTTACATACTAATGCTTGTCTGAATTCACTCTCCTCTACTTAAAGACAGATGGATTCACGTTCTAGCTGTATCTGAAGAAGCGAGCTGTGGCTCCCAAAAGCTCATAACCCTGCCAGAAAATATTTGTGTTAGTCTTTAAGGTGCTACTGGACTCTTGCTCTTTCCTTTATGTTTGTTGCCGCTTTGCAAGATTAATGGCGGGCTCCTTGAGCGCAGAGCTCTCTCTCTCTCTCTCTCTCTCTGTGTGTGTGTGTGTGTCCCCTTTATGTTTGTTGCCGCTTTGCAAAATTAATGGCGGGCTGCTTGAGCACAGAGCTCTCTCTCCGTGGCCATTTATTCATGGAAGGTTTTGCATTGGATTTGTCACTCTGGTTCCCAACCTTTTTTTGACCAGGGACCACAAGGACTTTTTTGTTCAGCGCAGGGACCCCAAGGTTCAAAATAAAAATCCCGAGAATTTGAAAATAAACTTTAATCATAACTGTTAGTTAAACATTAAGCTTAGAATAATATTTGAATATATATTTTTATAATAGAGAACTTTTAATTGAAAATATTAATTTATTATGGGTTTATAACTTTGTTTTGCGGACCTTAATTTAGTTCTCGCGGAGCCCTGGGGGTCCACGGACCCCTGGTTGGGAACCAGTGCTCTAGATGCACTTTCCCCCCCTCTGAATTCTCAAAACTCTGCATGGGGGGCTTATTGTTGAGTTTTGAGAATACGGTTGGGGGGAAAGTGCATCTAAAGAGTGGCAAATCCAATGCAAAACCTTCTGTGAATAAATGGCCAGAGTCTCTGTGTGTGTGTGTGTGTGTGTGTGTGTCCCCTTTATGTTTGTTGCCGCTTTGCAAGATTAATGGCGGGCTGCTTGAGTGCAGAGCTCTCTCTCCGTGGCCATTTATTCATGGAAGGTTTTGCATTGGATTTGTCACTCTCTAGATCACTGGTTCCCAACCAGGGGTCCACGAAAACTAAATTAAGGTCCATGAAACAAAGTTATAAACCCATAATAAATTAATATTTTCAATTATAAGTTCTCTATTATAAAAATATATATTCAAAAATTATTCTAAGTTTAATGTTTAACTAACAGTTATGATTAAAGTTTATTTTCAAATTCTCGGAATTTTTATTTTGAACCTTGGGGTCCCTGCACCGAACCAATAAGTCCTAGTGGTCCCTGGTCAAAAAAAAGGTTGGGAACCACTGCTCTAGATGCACTTTTCCCCCATCTGAATTCTCAAAACTCTGCATGGGGGGCTTATTGTTGAGTTTTGAGAATACGGATGGGGGGAAAGTGCATCTAAAGAGTGGCAAATCCAATGCAAAACCTTCTGTGAATAAATGGTGTGTGTGTGTGTGCGTGCGCGAGCGCGACTTTCCCCCCCTTCCCCTCCCTCTCCGGCGGAAAGCCGCCGAAAGCGAAAGAGGCGCGGGAGCTGGGCCCGGCCCCCTTCCTTCCTTCCTTTGTTCCCCGCGCCCCGTGGATTTCCCTGCGCCTCCCGTCCCCGCCCCGCCTGAGCCTCGCGGACCCCCATGGCCGCCCAGAGGCTGCTGAGCCTCCTGGAGGAGCTGACCGACGAGGAGTTCCGCAAGTTCCTTTTCCTCCTGCCCGGCCGCGCCGCCCCGATCCCGCGCGGCAAGCTGGACGGCGCCTCCCGGGTCCGCCTGGCCCAGCTGCTGCTGCAGTACTGCCCCGGGGCGGAGCTGGGCGTGGCGGCCAGGCTGCTGGAGGCCATCCCCAGGAGGGACCTGCTGGAGAAGTACCGGCTCCAGGGACGGGAGGAGTCGCCGCCCCGGGCCGAAGCAGCAGGTAAGCCTCGGCCGGCAGGTAGCCCGTCCCGGATCACCGTGGGTTGGGGTTGCCAGCCTCCAGGTGCTCGCTGGAGATCTCCTGCTGTTACAGCTGATCTCCAGCCGATGGAGATCTGCTCACCTGGAGAAAAGGGCCGCTTTGGCCATTGGACTCGATGCCATTGAAGTCCCTCCTAGGGTTGCCAAACTCCAGGTACTAGCTGGAGATCTCCTGCTATTCCAACTGATCTCCAGCCGATAGAGATCAGTTCACCTGGAGAAAACAACCGCTTTGGCAATTGGACTCGATGCCATTGAAGTCCCTCCTAGGGTTGCCAACCTCCAGGTACTAGCTGGAGATCGCCTGCTATTCCAACTGATCTCCAGCCAACAGAGATCAGTTCACCTGGAGAAAACAACCGCTTTGGCAATTGGACTCGATGCCATTGAAGTCCCTCCTAGGGTTGCCAACCTCCAGGTACTGATGCAAATAAAACTAGTAGGCAAAATTGAATGAGGCAATAGGCAATGGATAGCAGGCAGCAAAACAGCCAAGGCTGTAACTATATTACAAAGACATTAATATCCAAATAAAGCTAAGCAACAAGGGTTACAAAGCAAGGAAATAACAACGTCAAGAAAAAAAATCAGCTGGAGCTGCTGATAACAAGTGCAAAAAAGTTCATATAAGACACAGAGTCATATTATAGTCAATTTCAATGTCAATGTGTCTTCAGGCAACGGAGATACAGATGGTAACGCGGCTCCGGACGTATTCCAGCGTTTTCACTACAAAAGTAGCTTCATCAGCCAAAAGGCTTAATATTACTATTCCTAGGATTAAAGTGGAGCTCCCTGACGGGCTGCTATCTTGATAAATCTTGTGTGGGAATTTATCAAGATAGCAGCCCGTCAGGGAGTTCCACTTTAATCCTAGGAATAGTAATATTAAGCCTTTTGGCTGATGAAGCTACTTTTGTAGTGAAAACGCTGGAACCCTATCCAGAATTCCATCCTGTTAATGCAGTGCCATAACTGTTTGTGTTGCTTTACAGCGTCCCATTTGCAAGAACAGCAGTTCCTTGTCAATGAAAAGACCAGAGAGGCGAATGCTAGGAGGGACACCTTGGCTGAGACAGGCCCAGAACCAAGTAAGTACAGAGAATAGGCTGTCAGAGGGAGTGCCCAGTTACAATAAATGTTATTTGTTTCTTTAATTGCATTTATAGCTTGGCTTTCTTCAGCATACACATGCACATGAATACATGAAGCTGCCTTATACTGACTCAGACCCTTGATCCATCAGAGTCAGTATTGTCTGCTCAGACCGGCAAAGGCTCTCCAGGGTCTCAGACGGAGGTCTTTCACATCACCTACTTGCCTAGTCGCTTTAACTGGAGATCATAAAATCATATTGGAATGAACCACCAGGGTCATCTAGTCCAACCCCCTGCACAATGCAGGAAACCTACAACCACCTCCCCCACACACCCCCAGTGACCCCTACTCCATGCCCAGAAGATGGCCAAGATGCCCTCCCTCTCATAATCTGCCTAAGGTCATAGAATCAGCATTGCTGACAGATGGCCATCTAGCCTCTGCTTAAAAACCTCCAGGGAAGGAGCACTTACCACCTCCCAAGGAAGCCTGTTCCACTGAGGAACCGCTCTGTTAGCAAATTCTTCCTGGAGATGCTGGGAATTGAACCTGGGACCTTCTGCATGCCGAGCAGATGCTCTGCCACTGAGCCACAGCCCCATAGAACTCCAAGTGGAATAAGCAGAGTTCTCAGGAGGTCTCTCATATCCAAGACCTGCTTAGCTTCAGCAGGTCTCTCTTAATCCTGTCCTTGTCAGAGATCCCCCTGATTTAGGTAACCACTTGCACTATAAAGAATGCATGCAAAGAAACCAGAGGAGGGTAGGTATCCCGTTTTGCAGTAATGGAACCCTGAGAAGAGACTATCTTGGTAAACAGCTCCCTTATCTTGGTTTTGCCATGTAAAGGTGGCTGTTTAACAAGACAGCATCTTCCTGGGTCGCATACAACAAATGGGAATGTCCACCCATTGTTGTTGTTTTTTCTGTTTTTTGACAGGCATCTTTGACGTGAACATGGTTAACTAAATCAGTTCAGACTTTGTTACGGGGATCTATACCAAAAGCATATTGTCTGTCCCCAGGATCTTACAGCATTTCAGTAGCATGGGAGATAACAGAGGAGAGGAAGAAAGGGCAACAAAGGAACCTTAGTTTCTGATGGGGATCAGAGCTAAGGGAGCAATTTTGAGCAGGGCTACTCAGAAGTATGACCCATTTTGTTCAATGGGGCTGAGTCCTAGGAAAGTGTCCTTAGGGATTGTACTGAAGCAAAAGGCTCAAGAGAGGGATCTAGTTCTCAGGAGGGTCTTGAAAGGCAAGAGTGATCAACATGCATACATTTGCACAGTAATCTATAAAGGAAGCCACAGGCCTCAGTTTGCAAGACCTGAGAAAGGCTGTTAAAGATGGGACACTTTGGAGGACGTTGGTTCATAGGGTTGCCAGGAGTCAGAGGCATCTTAATGGCACTTAACACACACACACACATAGTAAAGAATACATTCTTCCAGACCCTGAGCAAAGTGCCTTTCTTCCATCATAGTGTAATTTTAAACCGTATCTTCATATCTAGAATTAGTGGGTGAGCTTCCAAAGTACGCTGCCATCAAGCCTGGAGAAAAATGTCCAGCTTCTTTAACACAGGATTAATTTGTGGAAATGGGCAGCTGAAGCTTCTCAGATAAAAAGAAGTATTTCTTCATACAGCGCGTAGTTAAATTGTGGAACTCCTTCCCCAGGATGTGGTGATGGCTGCCAACTTGGAGGACTTTAAGAGGGGAGTGGACATGTTCATGGAGAAGAGAGGGGTATTCATGGCTACCAGTTAAAATGGATACTAGTCATGATGCATCCCTATTCTCTCCAGGATCAGAGGAGCATGCCTATTATAGTAGGTGCTGTGGAACACAGGCAGGATAATGCTGCTGCAATCGTCTTGCTTGTGGGCTTCCTAGAGGCACCTGGTTGGCCACTGTGTGAACAGACTGCTGGACTTGATGGGCTTTGGTCTGATCCAGCATGGCTTTTATTCTTCTATCCTTCTTCTATTCTTATGGCACAGGGGCAAACATCCTATTAAACGTCTATTAAAGGGACAAGCCTTTTTCCCCCTCCAGGCCATTTTTAGGGCAGATCAGGTGATGAGTCTGAAGTCCAGATAGGTTTAATTTATTTAGAAAGTGTATATGTCACCTCTCCAGAGAACCAACTCAAGATGGTTCACAAAGTAAAAACACGCTTTTTTGTAAAAAGGTTGCTTTTCTGTTTCTTTAATAGAATGGGCAGAAATGGGGGAAGATTCACTGGCTGATTTCTGCCTGTTGTATAGCTGTTAAAGACACAGAACACACAAATCAACAACTCCACTGTAACTATGCAGGCTGATTTTTATACTGGCCAACTTTTATAGTGGTCCTACTTCCAGAGACAGACATTTGGGGAAGGACATGGATAAAGCTGGGAGAGGAAGTAGAAGCATGGCTTAAAAATAATGTAAATAGTATTTCTATTTTTTTTAACGTAAAGGTTTACTTGCCTGATAGCTTGAATGTGATTCTTACCCACAGCAACCATGTTTCTGTTTACGAGCCAAAACTACGGCAAAGAAAACCATTCTGAGTCCCATCTCATTACAGATACAAACAGAAGCGTAAGAAACCACCCATGAGAGTTCGTTTCTTGTACATCTCCTTAATTTATTTTCCCATTTTTCAGGGCAGGTCTCGGAGAAGGAACTGATGAAGCTAGCTAAAAATCTGGGAAAGAAGTGGAAAGCCATTGGTGTCGAGTACCTGGGGGTGGCAATCTCATGTCTGGAGCAGATTGAAGAGGAAAACCCGGGCAATGCGGTCATGCGCAATTTCTACATGCTTAAGGTTTGGAAGAACTGTGAGGGAGAAAAGGCCACTCCTGACCGGCTGTACCACATCCTCGCACAGGAGGAGGTGCCTCTGGACCAAGATGCCATTATGTTCCTGAAGAGTTCTTGAAGTCCACACAACAACCTCGCAGGATAGGGACTTTCTCCAGGACATCGTACATCTCTCTCACCTCATATGAAAGATCTCCCCACCTCCCTCACAGGGTGTCTGTTGTGGGGAGAGGGTGGAAAGGTGATTGTAAGCTGGTCTGATTCTGCCTTAAGTGGTAGAGAAAGTCAGCATATAAAAACCCACTCTTCTTCTCCCCCCCCCAGTATGTTTTACACTAGTAACAATACTTATGTCATTTTAAGCTCTGTATTCAGTTGGCTTATTCCCTTTGCTATTTTTTTCTGAACAAATCCTTAACTTTAACTCATGCCTGTTAATTTCTAAGAAACTTTTGAGATGTTAGGTCAAACCTTAGATCTCTGTATACATACACCATGCAAGACGGTCCCGATAATATTTACCCTGAGTACATGTGTACAGACTTCACATGGGCCATTTGGGTAACACTGTGACCACTTGGATTTTAAAATCCTACAGTACCACTCTTCCTGTAGAGGCCAGCGTATGCTATTGTTGCCAACATCACATCTCAGGTAAGTCAAGCAGCTCTACCTGGCTTGTATTTCATAAGCCTTACCCTGCCAGAACTGTGCACCAGCAAATCTTAAGGCAATGGTACGGTTCCAATGAAGACGCTCCGCAAAATGCCCCTGCCCTCCATTCTGAACCTTACCCAGACTTCCTGCTGCAGCACAGTTATGCCTCAATGTAGCTTCACCAGCATTACATTTTTGGCGCACTCACACAAGATGCGGACCCAGGATCTGAGTATGTGTCTGAATGAAGCTCTTTTAGGAGAAGCAACAGTCTTTTGTCTATGTTAGTTTTTGCTAGTTTCTTCCATAATCGATCTCTTATTGACGGAATCAAAGGCCTTTGCTAAATCAACAAAGGCCAAGTACAGCGCTCCTGTTGGCCCACGCATACCTGAGTGCGCTGATAAACTATTTGACAGTTGTCTAAAGTACCTTGCCCTTTCCTAAAGCCTGATGGGGATGTAAAATCTGGTTCTCAGTAACCCAGTCCTCTGGCTTCCACAAAATGTCTTTTCCATATATTTTTTGATGCTGTGTCTAAAAGATTAATTGGGCGATAGTTATTGGGATCTGCTTTGTCACCTTTTTTTATGAGCTTGGATCTGAGTACTAACACAGGCTGGGCTGGGGTGCCAGTCCTGGGACTCTTGCTTTGATTCAGTGTTGTGGAGTACAGGATTGTGCTAGTACATCATGGATCCTCAAGGCAGGGACAAAGACATTTCTTTATATCATATCGAATTTAGAACAGTTCTAGGAACCTATACAAGTGTTATACAGTGGGCATGTAAAGGACCAGCTTCATCATGGCTATGCAAGAGAATCTATTTTTTATACAACAGATCTGATATTCCATCATCATTGAGAGATCACGTCCATTTCGTATCATTCTGTTTACTAGGCCTTCCTTAAGAGGAAGGAAGGAGAAAGCTGCAACCTTGAAGGAAGGCCTAGTAAAAGATATTCTCGACAGCCTTAGAAGAATAACGGGTTAGTAGGAAAGACTAGGGAAGAGTTAAGCGCTGGCGAGCTGCAGCTTTCGCCTGATTTTTTGCAAGGTTTTTAAGAAGGCAGCAGAGAAGGAAAAGCAGGAAGTCTCCCCACACTCGTGACACATGCCCATCATCATTCTAGAAGTTTCTACAAGCAGGCTGAGGGGGAGAAATGAAAACAGGCAGGGCACAGTGGCTACAGGTCCTGGCCAAGCCTTTCGATCTCGTCTAGGAAGAAGTCCAAGTCTGCTCTGGTGACTGCCGGGTTGGTGACCACCTGGCGGAAAACGTTGACCTTGTTGCCAAGCGGCTGGTAGCTCACCATCATGGACCCTTTCTTCATCATCCGTTCCTTAATAGTAGGAGCCACCTAAACCAGGCAAAGTAGAAAACAAGACTGAATTGGGGTGTTATGGAAATGGATATTTCTATTTCCTTCAAAGGATTTCCAGGTTATCACCAAAGATAGATAATGCTTACTGCACGAATTACCAGGACTAGGGTTGCCAGGCCCAGCTGGGCATAGAGTTGTCAACCTCCGGGTGGTGGCTGAAGATCTGCTATTACAATTGATCTCCAGGTGATAGAGATCAGTTCCCCGAAGAAAATGCTGCTTTGGCCATTGGACTCTATGGCATCGAAGTCCCTCCCCTCCCCAAACCCCACCCTCCTCAGGCTCCAACCCCAAAATCTCCAGGTAATTCCCAACCTGGAGCTGGCAACCCTAGCTGGGCAACCTGCAGGAGATCAGGGTGGAAAACATGGGGGGATGACAGTTCCCCCCCCCAAAAAAAAACCCAGAAGTGTTGTCACACCTCTCTACAAATTGCCATGATTCCTACAGAGTGATTCCTACAGAGGCAAGTCATCAAGAGTTTCTATTGATTCCTAGAGAGGCAGGGCATCACTAACCAGTTTTCCCTGGAAGTCATGTCACGCCATAGGCTGACTGCCATTTTTTTACTTTATTTATCTCCTGCCCTGAGAGGCAGTAGAAAATGGAAGCTGGGGCTACCTCCCCACCACGGGAGATTGGTAACCCTAACCAGGACCTGAACATGAGAAGGTGATTGTAATAGTTTGATTCTTCCTTAAGTGGTAGAGAAAGCTGGCATATAAAAAACCAACTCTTCTTCGCGTGGTCAACACAGCAAGGCATTCTGCCTGCTGCACTTCCAGTTGAACCGCCATCAAAAAGGGACCCAGTCCCTCCACATCTGGATTCAGGGGTTGGCGCTTAGCAGCACAAACCTTAACAGAATTACACTCTCCTAAATCCACTGAAGTTAATGAGCTTAGAAGGACACAACACTGCTTAGGATTTCTCTGTACAGCCCTGGGCTGGCCCCAACAGACAATAAACACATAAAAATCCTTTATCAAACTTTCCATTAGGGAGTTTTTGTTGTGCTGTAACTCTAACCTTCTCAACGTGCTATCTGTACCTGTAGCAGAGGAAAAGAAGGGGCTGATATAAGAGCTTATTTAACAAAGAAGTCACCCTTTTTGATTCCAGTAGTGTTGAAGAACAGCAAGTGTGTATTGGGGACTTCCTAGCTTCACAGTATGGAATAGGGCAGAAGCTCTGTGAATCTTTTACCTGTCCCATAGTTCAGTACTCACCTTCCCCAGTCTGAGATAGTAATCAGTAGATCCCTCCTTTCCCCGTAGGCTGGGAGGCACAAACCAAAAACATAGATTGATAAACTCTGGCTAGAGGAGAAAATAGGAAGGAGTCATCCTAAAGAAAGCATTCCAGATCAGGATTCTTCCCCAGATGTGATACAGAGTGATTTGGGGCTTATGTCAATCCCATGTGTACATACCCACAAAATCTATTTTGTGTATGTTTGAAATACTTTTACCCAAACTCAAAGTCCTGCCTGGAAAGTAATACTTGGATAATAACTGGGGGAAAGGCAAGTATTTTGGAAAAACCAATTAATTTCTAATAGGTAAAGTGAAAGTGACTAGGGCTCAGATCTGATTGGAAGCTCTTTCCCCCACCCCCAGGCTCTGGAAGAATCGTCTGATCCCACATGTGAAAGCGCTCATACTCAGTGGTAGATTATGTGCTTTGGAGTGGGGGTATTGGCCAGGTTTGGTTCTGGACACTTCCAGTGAAAATGATCTTGGGTACAAGCACCAGAGAAGACCTTGACTTAGAGGCCTTGGACAATAGTGGCAATCCCACATACACAGTCCTTGCCTACAATGAGGAAAGGCCACAGCTCAGTGGTAGAGCATCTGCTTGGCATGTGGAAGATGCCAACAATCTCCATCATCTGCAGTGAAGGTTCAGATAGTAGGAGATGTGAAAGACCTCTGCTTGAGAACCTGGAGAACTGCTGCCAGTCTGAGTAGACAATACAGACTTTGATGGACCAATGGTCTGATTCAGTGTACAAACTTTGATAGAGGGTGAGAGATTCAAAACAAATAAAAAGTTTATATTCACACAATGCAGAGTTAAATTGTGGACCCCGTCCCAGGATGTGGTGATGGCTGCCACCTTGGAAGGCTTTAAGAGGGGAGTGGACATGTTAATGGAGGAGAGGGGTATTCATGGCTACTAGTCAAAATGAATACTAGCCATGATGCATACCTATTCTCTCTAGTATCAGAGGAGCATGCCTATTATATTAGGTGCTGTGGAACACAGGCAGGATAACGCTGCTTCAGTCGTCTTGTTTGTGGGCTTCCTAGAGGCACCTGGTTGGCCACTGTGTGAACAGACTGCTGGACTTGATGGGCAGTCTGATCCAGCATGGTTTTTCTTATGACCAATGGTCTGATTCAGTGTAAGGCAGCTTCTTCATATAAGCAGAAAGGTGTTCTTGGGTTGTTCAGTGATGAGAGAAGCTGAACTCTGGACACATTTAAAGATAGCCTCTTATTGCCATTTACATGCCTTAGATCAGGCTCAGTGACTGACTACAGATTCCAGGACTGAGCAGTATAAAGCTCTGCCATTCACCTAGGGCTTACCTCTTGCACCAGCTGAAAACCTTCTCTCTTCTTAATCTCATCAGCCAGATATCTAGAGAGAAAAGGGGGAGAATGCCAGGGAACTGGATGGAGCTACTGCACATCCCACCCCCCAGTAGTGAAACCAATGGAGATGTTGCTCGTTTATGCATGGGTACTTTCACTCATGCTCACCCCCCATCTGTCTCGGTTGTTCCTTGGAGTTATGCATCAGTTTTCATCCATTAGAGATGCCCTCATTGCCAGCTCCCACAAATCCTGGTTCTTCCTGTCCCTCTATTAACCGGATTTTTCCATCTCCCCTGAGCCCCAGGTGAAATCCCCATGCATAAAGCAAACCGCGGGACACGCAAGCTCGGTTTCTCTCACAGCAAGCACTACAGCCAATTACAAAGCAGAGTGTCAAGGGGCGGGGATTCAAATGCTTCCTGCTTCCTCCGAGTTCTTTCTGAGCAAAAGAAAGTCTTTTAACAACAAGGCTCGGGTCCCCCGTCCCCCCGGTTCCTTTCAGATAGCTCCGTTTTTTGTTTTTGTTCTTAAAATGGTTTTTTATGCAGCAATTGGGTTGTGGGGGGGGCTTTTCTCTCACTACAACCAATTACAAAGCATTTCAAGAGGCGGGGACTCAAATGCTTCTTGATTTGAGCTCGGAGACTGCTGCTGCATAGATTCGCAACAGGAAAGTGTGGGTCTAGTGAGCAACGAACCTCAGGTAAAACTCCCATGCGTAAATGACCGTGGTCTCCACCAACTAAGCTTTCGGTAAGGGTTGATTGGGATGTGAGACCTTCTCCCATTCCCACCAGCCCCCGAAATGCGCACCTAGTGAAGGCAAAAGCCCTCTCCACTCTCTGCTCCAAGCCCCTGGTGCCATTTGCCTTCCACATCAACCACAGCTTGAGGCAGTCTACTTTCCTTCCGCATTGGATAGTTTTGTCCCCCCGGTCGTAAGACATGTCGTAGAACTTGTCAGTCTGGAAGAGGTAGGTAGCTTTGGCACAGTGGCACCTCTGCAGCAGGCTCTACCAGAAAGAGAGAGGGGAGAGAGTTAAGACAGACAGAAACGTGTGACTGGGCCAGTTGCAAAGCAAGCATCCATTCCGTGTGTGTGAGCCAATGAGAGATTGGCAGGAGGAGGACAGTGGTTCCACAGAAGTGAAAAAGTTGGCCTTTGGCACAGAATTCGACATCTTTTGAATCTTCACCTTTTTTAAGGTTATAGGACTTAAAAGTACAAATACGACTTTTATGCATGGCTGTTTCCGTCGCGGCCATCCCTCCAACAACTTCGGGTCTTTGTTGTGATTACACATGCCGTTTCTGACCATCAGAGGTCGACTTGCTCTCCCCTTGCGTTTCCCCCGCATTTTCAAATTCGAGATAGAACAGGTCCCAGAAAACATGGGCAAAACATGGGGAAATGCCGGGGGAGAGCAAGGCGACCTGTGATGGTCAAAAACGGCATGCATAATCACAACAAAGACCCGAAGTCATCGGAGGGGTGACGGCGAGGAAAACAGCCGTGCATAAAAGACTGAGCCACACTTAGTAAAATACTTCCAGCCAGACAGGATATCCCTTCAGAGAGCGGAGCTTCAGTGACCCGCATAGCTCTTCCTCAGTGATAGGTAGGGAAAGCAGCATAACCTATGCCAAACAGCTCCAGCTGCATACATTACAAAGCTTGCAAAATTCACCTTTTATTAGAACTGCGTTTGAGTTACTGCTGCAGCAGATAACTGACACACACACACACACACAGTAGAAGAGGAGTTGGTTTTTATACCCCGCTTTTCTCTACCTATAAGGAGTCCCAAAGCGGCTTAAAATCACCTTCCCTTCCCGACAACAGAAACCTTGTGAGCTAGGTGGGGCTAGAGAGTTCAGAGAGAACTGTGACTGGCCCAAAGTCACCCAGCAAGCTTCATGTGGAGGAGTAGGGAATCAAAGCCAGTTCTCCAGATCAGAGTCCACCACTCTTAACCACTACGCCACGCTGGCTCTCACGGAAGAGTTACACCCTTCTAAACCCACCAAAGGACTGACCGTTAAGAGTCCTGATCTTTACTTTGGAGCTGAGATTGGAGCAGCTGGCCCTTCACCTCCTGCAAAGTGTAGGATGTAGACAGGGACAGTCCAAAACATTCCCAAGCAAGCTAAGGTTGTCTTCCCATGAAACTCTGAACACTTACAGAGCTGTCCCTGAGCAGGAAGGCAGAGCACTGCAGCCCAGTCATAAGCATCTTGTGGGGGTTCCAAGCCACAGAGTCAGCCCTGCACGGGAAAACAGAAATGAAACAGAAGACTTGATCCAGCAGTTATTTATAGAAAGCCACACTGGTGCCTTAAGGTGCATGAAAAAGCAACATAATGGAAGGATGGAAATAAGATAGGACAAAGAAATAAACACTGCTCAAAGTAAGAAGGGCTTCTCTATAGAAGGATATGTTTGTTATAGTGAAGGTTGATTATTCCAGATGTCTGCAGATGTCTTTAGTTCCCCACTTTTTTGGGACAGATAAATGAAATAACATCAATAACCCCCTCATGGACTAGGCACTGTCCTGTAATTACATTACAAAAAAACAAATCCTGCCTACAAACTTACAATCTCAAAGATTCGGTCATTGTTGACATCCTCTTCTGTATCTCCAAGCTTCCACATGGGATTGTCAACATGCATATATGTGTTAGGGTTGCCAACCCCACAGCTGCTGATCCCAGGAACTTTGTGGGGACAGAACCTCGGGGGAGGGGGAAGCGGCATGGATGCTGTGCCATCTCTTCCAGGGGATCATCTAGAAGTGACGTAACAGCTTGTAGAACATAGAGATTGGGGGAAACTCCTAGAGTATCGCAGATGTCATGACTCTGTCCCCCCACATCCCATTTTTATTCCTGCTGCTCAATTGATCGAGCACTGGGGATCGAGGGGAGGAGTTTGCCCGATGCGGGCAGGCAAGCGGTAAGCCTGACATGTGTTTGTTGACATTAATTATAATGTTATAAAGGACTCAATCAAGCCATGATCTAGTTCACCCTAAGAGCCAGTGGCTCTTCAACGCATACTTACAAGCCTCAGTACAAGGGATATTTGTACTTGAATTTACTACATCCTATGCAACAGGGATGTTAGGGCCCAGGAACTGAGGCTAGGGCCCAGGAACTGAGGCCTCTGTGGCCGTTTATGCTTGATAATTAGCAGGGCGTTCCAGGCTGAAGTGCCCTGCATATTTTTTTAAAATTTCTTCATGCTGAACCGTCTTTTCAGAAGTCACTGCGAAGCCGGTGCATACCTGCTTCACATTTCTTAAGAGCCCCTTTAACGCAACCTTTTGTATTTGCTCCGGCCCCTCCTCGAAGCATTCACTGAAGGAAGCAAGAAGAATCACAGCTGCAGCTTACCTATGCAAAGGACCATTGCTAATGGCTATGCAAACGAAGGAATGAAGGAGCAGGCAAGTGGGTGGGGGTGTAATTTGTTTGACTTTCTCCTCTTGCATTGGGACTGTGAATAGTCATTTTAAAGGTTGGATTTAGAAAAGGAGCTTTGAGTGAGCATCAAAACTGACCCTGCATAAATGGCCTGTTAGAAGAATCCCCCCTCACTCTCTCCACCACCATGACAGCTTCCCAGAAGCAACCTATTCTCTTGCTGCAGTATCACCAGTAAAGATAGCCAGAGGGTGGTATTGCAGCTACTAACTCAGCAGGGATCAGGTGACATAACAAGCCAATAGTTTCATCTAGTTCAATAAAGCGGCTGATCCTAGATTGTCCCCTAAGTCATATGTCAAGCTGTTTGGACTGACCATTCATGCTTCCCTCCAAGCCATCAGCCCTATCAGGCGTTTTGCTGTTGACAAGGAACAGCGTCTACCTGTTAATTCCATCCAAAAGGTGCCGGTGTTTCCGGGAGAGTAGGGCGCTGCCACCCCATGCGGCCTACAGAGAGGGGAGGAAAGGCATATCAGTCCATCGTGTCTAAAGCATGCAGAGGAGGCACCTATGTCTCCAGAAATCCTCACATGAAAACAGATGAACATTCACATAATCTAGGATGATTCCAGAGGTAGCCTATACGGTTGTGCAAAAAAAAAAAACTTTAAAAAATCAGGTAAATTTCAGGTTCAGGTTTATTGGGTTCCCCCCTGCCCGCCGGTAAACCCAGAATAAGCCGAATACCCATATCAGTGAATACAGGTATTTAGCTTATTTCTGCCCCCCCCCCAAAAAAAAAATTGGGTCCATTATAGTCTATGGGGGAAAATTGAAACTCCCATGGGAACATTTTTGGAGGTAGAGTTCCCAAATTTTCAGGGTAGCTTCAAGGGACTCTCCTTGCATGAACCCTTAAATTTGGTGAAGATTGGGTTAGGAGGTCCCATTTTATGGGGTCCCAAAGGGGTCACCCCCCATCCTCCATAGAGAGGATGGTGCCAAGTTGTTTTCTGTTGCCCCAGAAGGTCGGAGCAGAACCAACGGGTTAAAATTAAATCAAAAGAGTTTCCATCTAGACATTAGGAAGAATTTTCTAACAGAGCGGTTCCTCAGTGGAACAGGCTTCCTCGGGAGGTGGTAAGCCCTCCTTCCCTGGAGATTTTTAAGAAGAGGTTAGATGGCCATCTGTCAGCAGTGCTGATTCTATGACTTTAAGCAGATAATGAGAGGGAGGGCATCTTCGCCATCTTCTGGGCATGGAGTAGGGGTCACTGGGGGTGTATGGGGGAGGTAGTAGTGAAATTCCTGCATTGTGCAGGGGGTTGGACTAGATGACCCTGGAGATCTCTTCCAACTCTATGATTCTACAATAGAAAAGCATGGTAAAGTCTACAATATTTTAATATTCGGCTTTAATTAAACCTGAAAGAAGCCAAAAAGGCCTTTTTGGGATTTATTTTCAGTTCAGGTTTATTGATACACACAACCCTAGTAGCCTACCAACCCTGGAACGGGGAGCACCCATTTGTGTATCTGATATCTCATAGGAAGGTATTGTGCAAGAAGACTGATTGATTGTGGGCAAAAATCATCACCACACACACCCATTTTCCTTTGACAACTCAAGGACCATGAATAGGTTTGAGAAAGATAGGTGTGTAACTTACCTGTACAACCAAGAGGACTAGAAAGTTGGACTTTAAAAAAAAAAAAAAGTAAGCTGAGATTTTTAGGATTCTGAGTTTGGCACCAGCCAAAAGGTTTCTTTTACCCCAGAATTTTTAACTACAGAGTTGATCTTTTAACATCCTTTTAATCGTTTTCTTCTAGCCTGAAGAGAGTCATTTTAAGATGCTTGATGTTTCATGCTGTCTTGAAAGCTGGGTTTTTAATCGTTCATTAGCTGATAATGATGTATATGATTTATGCTTCTATTATGTTTTCACCCTGAAACTACCTTGAGCAGGTACTCTATAAGTTCTAATATTAATTCTAATAAATCCAACTATAAAACAAAATAATGGGTGATGGCTTCCCTAACTGGTTTCCAGCATGTAACAAAAGTATGGTGGGTCAAAGCCAGTGAAATGTTAATACTCTGCAAGTATTAGGAATGCCAACTTCCAGGTGGGACCTGGGGATCCCCTGGAATTACACCTCATCTCCAGACTACAGAGATCAGTTCCCCTGTAGAAAATGCTTTGGAGGGTGGACTCTATGTCATTGTACCCCACTAAGATCCCTCTCCTCCCCAGGCTCCATCCTCAAATCTCCAGGAGTTTCCCAACATGGAACTGGCAACCCTACCCCCATCCCCTGATGGGGTTGCCAACCTCCAGGTACTAGCTGGAGATCTCCTGCTATTACAGCTGATCTCCAGCCTATAGAGATCAGTTCACCAGGAGAAAATGGCCGCTTTTGCAATTAGACTCTATGGCATTGAAGTCCCTCCCCAAACCCCACCCCCCTCAGGCTCCACCCCAAAAACCTCCCACTGGTTGCAAAGAGGGACCTGGCAACTCTAGGTGCAGCATCGCTGCGGCTGCTTTAGCACTAATGTTGGGGTTTGAGTGCTAAATCGGCTGTGGCGATGCGGTGCTTCCAGAAGTAAACCCAGAAGTGACGTTATTGCGTGCATGCGCGGCCACCCCAGCCACAATCCCTAAAACCTCCCGCCGATTGAGAGAGGTAATAGCTGGAGATCTCCTGCTATTACAACTGATCTCCAGCTGATAGAGATCAGTTCACCTGGAGAAAATGGCCGCTTTGGCCATTGGACTCTATGGCATTGAAGTCCCTCCCCTCCCCAAACCCCGCCTTCCTCAGGCTCCGCCCCAAAAACCTCCCGCCAATGGCAAAGAAGGACCTGGCAACCCTAAGGGGGGGCCTGGCAACCCTAAATATATGTCCCACCTTCCTTGCCTGGAAGCATCTAGGCTTCTCCCACCCTTCCCAAAATATGTAGGGTGTTCCTTCGCGTACTTACATCTACATGCAGCCAGACCTTGTGCCGTGAGCATACTTCTGCTATCTCAGCCACAGGATCGAAGGCCCCCAAGACAGTGGTGCCACAGGTGGCATTGACAAAGAAGGGCACTGCCCTCTGGAAGGAGAAAAAAGCAGCAACCAGAAGCATAGGTAGGGAGATGGTATTTTTAGGGAGATGCAAGACAGCTGATGACACCCTTCTGCCCTGGTAACATTCAGCAAAAGAAATAAACCTTGTGTGACAACATTGAGTTCCTCACCTCTTCCAAGTAGTAGCCAATGAAGACAGTAAAGAAGCCTTTTTGGGTTTAACAATCTGATGACCCAGCAATCTTGGACAGAGCTAGTCTTATAAATACCATCCTCTATTTCCATCCTTGCCTAGAAGCCAATGTTGCTAGCAACTTAGCCACAGCCAAAGGAATACTAGGATCAGTATCAGCAAGCAGGAAGGCCTTAGGAAGAAGGGAAACCTTAGCAACTATCACCAGCTGTATCCTCTGATCTCTCAAAGGGGTGGCCCACATACAATCAAAGAAAATATAGGCTAAAGTTTCAGTTGCCCCAAACCCACATGAACATAATCTGAGTAAGGAACTTCTCAGAATCTACCCTCCAAAACAGAAGAGGTAAAAGCACTTAAAGATAAAGGTAGTCCCCTATGCAAAGGTAGTCCCCACCCTCTGGGGGGCACAATAGGTAAAAATGTAATGAAAGCAGAAAAGAGCAAGAGTCCAGTAGCACCTTAAAGAATTTGGCAGGGTCAATTTTGATGCTTGCTCAAAGCACTTTTTAAAAATGTGACCTTTAAAATGCCTATTCACTGTCCCAATACAAAAGGAGAAACTCCACCCCACCCCCACTCGCCTGCTCCTTTGTTCCTTCTGTTAGCAACCGCCGTTTGCATGGCTAAAGTGCGGCTGTGATTTTGCATGCTTCCTTGAGGGGATTCTTCGAGGCGGGGGCAGAGCAAACCCAAAAGGTTGAGTTAAAGGGACTATTGAGAAATGCAAAGCAGGTATGAGCCGGCTTCGTAGTCACTTCCTGAATGACGGTTCAGCATGAAAAACTCAAAAAAATATGCAGGGCCCTTCAGCCTGGAATGTGCGACTAATTACCCAGCATAAATGGCCTAACAAAATTTCTGGCAGGGAATGAGCTTTTGTGAGTCACAGCTGACTTCTTCAGATAAGTGAGCTGAGGCTCACAAAAGCTCATACCCTGCCAGATTTTTGTTAGGTCCTTAAGGTGCTACTGGATTCTTGCTCTTTTCTACTGATGCAGACAGACTAACATGGCTACCCATTGTGATCTGTAAGGAAAGTGTCAGCTGACAAGAGGAAACTGCAGAACACTCCAGAGTGGATGTTCCGATACCAGTGTGAATGCCTTGGCCCTCACAGATCTGATGAATGCAAGATAGAGAATCCTTCCTATGTGGATGCAGTCACCACGTTAGGGTTGCCAACCTCCAGGTAGTAGCTGGAGAGCTCCTGCTATTCCAACTGATCTCCAGGTGAAAGAGATCAGTTCCCCTGGAGAAAATGGCCACTTTGGCAATTGGACTCTATAGCATTGAAGTCCCTCCTCTCCCCAAACCCCACCCTCCTCAGGCTCCGCCCCAAAAACTTCCCGCCGGTGGCAAAGAGGGGCCTGGCAACCCTACACCACATGTATTTCATTTGCCAAAGGTTTCAGGGGACTGCGGGTTGGCTGCACACTGAAGGGCGGAATGGAGCTTCCAATTCCATCTTGTAATAATTTACCTCAGATTTGGCCTGGTTGATTTGCTTCTCCAGATCAGCAGGGATCATTTTCCCCCTGCAGAAGAAATGAGCGGTTTAATTAACTCAAGGGAGATGCGGAACACGAAGAACCTCCCTACGAAAGCCATCTTTGCTTAGAGTCAATCAATGCAAGCAGTACTTGCTCCCCTTTTACTGGAAGTAATAATTTCAGGCTCTCATGCTGGAAAGCTCGCCCTACCCACACCCCAAAGGTGCCAGGGGGTACAAAATAAGAACAGTGTGAAAAGTTATAAAGTTAGCCTTTCCCCTGAAAATTCTAGTTCTCTCTGTGTAGGGAAGGTTTATTTTCAAACATAAGGTTCCCCTAGGGTTGCCAGTTCCAGGTTGGAAAATACCTGGAGATTTTTGGGCATTTGGGGGGATTTTTGGAGCCTGAGGAAAATGGGGTTTGGAGAGGGGAGGGACTTCAATGCCATAGACTCCAATTGCCAAAGTGGCCATTTTCTCCAGGGGAACTAATCTCTATCAGCTGGAGATCAGTTGTAATAGCAGGAGATCTCCAGCTAGTACTTGGAGGTTGGCAACCCTAGGTTCCCCCCACTTGCAGTCCAAAACGGTACAACTCACAAAAACCTGGACAAAGTAATCCCGCTTCACATCTGCTGATTCAGAGAGGATTTAGGGCTCTAGGTAGGATTTTCCAATTATTTCAAGCCCTGACCTGGATGGTCCAGGCTAGCCTGGTCTCATCAGATCTCAGAAGCTAAGCAGGGTCAGCCCTGGTTAGTATTTGGATGGGAGACCACCAAGGGATACCAGGGCTGCTATGCAGAGGAAGGCACTGGCAAACCACCTCTGTTAGTCTCTTGCCATGAAAACCCCAAAAGGGGTCGCCATAGGTCGGCTGCGACTTGAAGGCACTTTACACACACACAAGACTGATTCACACGAGCATATTTAGGGTTTTGTCTCTCTCACACACACTCCACAATGAATTACATGCCTAGTGCTAAATGTTCCTTAAAGTAAACTAAGATCCTAGTTTACTGCATCCTTTAATCTCTGGAAAGGATTTGTGACCTATCTCAGCAAAATTTGGGGGAAATGATCTTTGCAGTCTTAAGGGCTTAAGGAGGGGAGGAGTTGTGGCTCAGTGGTAGAGCATCTGCTTGGAATGCAGAAGGTCCCAGGCACAATCCCTGGCATCTCCAGTTGAAAAGACCAGGTAGGAGGTAATGTAAAAGACCTCTGCCTGAGTCCCTGGAGAGCCGCTGCCAGTCTGAGTAGACAATCCTATGATAGTGGTCTGATTCAGTATAAGGCAGCTTCATGTGTCCATGTGACTAGAAACTTGTTAGTTTTTAACAAGTTCACATTGTCAGGATACTCTACACCTAATATCAATTCTGGTGTTTCTGAATCACAACTGCAGAATCATGGAGTCCACAAAGCCCTATAAGATTATCAATGCAAACTAAACTTTGGGGGGGGGTCTGAAAAATTCTATTGACAATTAAGAAGAAGAGTTGGTTTTTATATGCTGACTTTCTCTACCACTTAAGGAAGACCCAAACTGGCTTACAATCACCTTCCCTTCCCCTCTCCACAACAGACACCCTGTGAGGGAGGTGAGGCTGAGAGAGCTGTGACTAGCCCAAGGTCACCCAGCTGGCTTCGTGTGTAGGAGTGGGGAAACCAATCCAGCTCACCAGATTAGCCTTCGCCGCTCATGTGGAGGAGTGGAGAATCAAACCCAGTTCTCCAGATCAGAGTCCACCACTCCAAACCACCGCTCTTAACCACGCTAGCCATTAAGCAATGGATTAAGCACTCGCAAGTGCTTGTGGAATCCCCATCCCTGAGGATTTCCTAGGAAAGGCATGCATCAAGGATGCTTTTGGTAGAGAATATCTTCTGTTAGGACAGACAAGTGTGACACTCCCAGTGGCTCATCTGTCGCAAGCGCCAAGTCTGGTAAAACCCCATCAGGGCTTTCAGTGGGAGCTCTCACTTTTCATCAACCGCAACCAGGTAAACGTTGTCTGTGCCGATCCCCAAGAAAGCTGCTCCCTTCTGGATGGAGTAGTGGCACTGGAAGGGAAGCCAAGACAGAAGATATCAAAGACAATGTCCAACCAAGAAGACCTCTCTCACTGCTAGCATTGCCAAGTCTGTCCTGGCAAAGGGGCGGGAGGTATAGGGAGGCAGGTTTGGGGACAGCGATTGGTGGGCCCTGCACAATGACATTACTTCTGGTTTATGCAGAAGTGCCAGCATCGCACTGGACGGTGGGGCTCTAGCACTTGCCACAAAACTTTATGGTTTCCATCGAGTTTTTGGAGAGAGTGCTAGAGTGTCCCCCCTGTGTCCAATCAAGACCTCTCTCGCTGCTAGAATTGCCAGGTCCATCCTGGCAATGGGCGAGAGGTTTAGGGAGGCGGGTTCGGGGGCAGCGACTGGTTTCACTTCCAGTTTATGCAGAAGTGCCAGCATAGCACTGGGTGGTGGGGCTCTAGCACTTGCCACAAAACTCTATGGTTTCCATAGAATTTTTGGGGAGAGTGCTAGAGTGTCCCCGCTGTGTGATGCTGACGCTTCTGCATAAACTGGAAGTGATGTCATTGTACAGGGTTTCTAAGGTTTCCAGATTAGAGTCTACTGCTCTTAACCACTACACCACGCTGGCTCTCCTCTGAAGCAGGAGATAGCCTAGAGTTACACCCAAAGGTGGTGTCAAAATCAGGCGTTTACCTGTAGCATCCCATAAGCAAACCCACTCAGGCAGGTGTTCCTAAAGCAGTATACTTTATTAGGAGCAAAAAGGTAAATATAAGAACTGACTGTATAGAAACAGAGGAAGGCTGCTAATAACCACAATAGGGAAAGCTCTAGCTTAAAAACACTTTAGCTACTAGAGGAAAACATCATGAGGTAAACCCGAGATAAGAATTATCATGAAGGGTAGACCAAACAACTAGGCAGCTGCGGGAAGGGAAGTATACACAGTAGTTACAGGCATGTGAACCAAGGTTGCTTAACACGGAGCCAGAGCCAGGCCTGAACCAGCAATGGTCTGACAGGTGGCAGATACAGAAGCTATGACCCTGTGGGACCGTCTCCACATGAACCACCTGGAGTGAAAACAAGCAGCAGACCACACCTGTACTGAAGTGAACGCTGCCAGCCTGGGCATTTGCCAGTTGCCCTTCTCCTTGCAGTCTGGGAAGCGGTGGTAACGTGCCACATTCATGGCATATATATTGGAGATGGAACCCCCTGCAGAGAAACAAAGCCCAGAGAGCTCGCAATAAGTGTTATTTGCTTAAATATGCATTACCCTTTCAGCCAAGGTGATGTGTGTGCTGCAGTTCTGCAGGAGCATAGAAAAGATGAAGAATTTAGTTGCTGATGCAGAATTCAACTTCCTGACTATCTCAGGTTATTTTTTTAAGAGAGAACATTTTCTGCTCTTATGGCTAAGAAAAAGTGTTTGTTTATTTTAAAATATGTGTATGCTGCCTTTCCGCTCAAATAGGGCCCTAGGTGCAGCAAACTGCAGTTCAAACAACATTAAAATCAACTTTTAAAACACATGCATATAAAACCAGCATTAAAAAAACAAACATGAGAGGGTCAGTAAGGAGCTCCAATATGGTTGCCAACCTCTAGGTGGTGGAGAAAAGAGGCACTTGGTACTAATGGAATTTGGGAGAAAATAAGTACCAACACAACGTAAATGCAACCTAAGTTAAGTACAGTGAAAAAGTGCACAGTGAACAAACAACAAACATTACAAGCAAGAAAAATACATGGCTCTCAAAGAGTCTCACGGAATCTTCAACAATCTTCACTGAAGTTCTTACTAAAGTCCAAAAGGCTTCAACAAGCAAAGTCCATAAGAAGGACGGTGGAAAAAAACGGATTGTGTGAAACGCAGTCCGGATTAACTTTAACGTTTTCACCGCCGCGCAAGCGGCTTCATCAGCACACCGTTCTAATATCGGGAGACAAGGCTCCTTTATAATAGGGTTTACAAAAATCTCAAGACAATTTAACAGCGCTGCAAAGCTGCTCAGTTCGAAGTCGGATCCATTGAAGTCCCTCCCCTCCCCAAAACCCGCCCTCCTCAGGCTCCGCCCCAAAAAGCTCCCTCTGGTAGGGAAGAGGGACCTGGCAACCTTAAATCTCAGTGATACCAACAGTGTCCAATGGTAAGATCTTTCTTAAGCAAGAAAGACAGCATCTGGCTCACCCGCTGAAACTGGTGGCAGGTGCCCCCTGGCCACCCACCAAGATATACTGAAAGCGTGTGTGACAACTGGACAGTTGCAGAGATGAAAGGAAAGGGCAGCAAGAGGGACTGCTTCCACGTTCAGGTAACAATTATAATGACAGCTTTCAAGGGATTTGCCTGCAAACATTTGTTTCAGAATGAGTTTTCCCAAAGATGTTCAGCACAAGAATACGAAGTCAAGAAGCATCCTGCCAGAAGTTGCTGATTCCTAGAACAACCCTGTGGGATGATTAATCCAATACGCTTCTATCATGGCTAACCTCACAGGTAGCAAGAGTATCACAGTTTACAGGTCAGTTTCTGTCCAGGTCAGCTGCTTCTCTACTGAATCCTGGTGCTCCTTCTGCATCTTACAGCACACACCCTTCTAGCAAAAATGGAGCTCAGCCCCAGCAAAGGTACACACTGGACCCTGAACTGGAAGAGATGCTGGTGCTCCAGAAGATGTCCATCTCCCAACTGGAGAGCTGGCTGATGGTACAGTATTCCCTCCCTAAAGAAGGAGTCCTCATCAACATTCATGAGAGGCTGCAGTATGAACTCATGCAGCAGTACGACCTGTCTCCAGGTTCCCCGGGACCCAGAGAAGGAAGAAAGTGAACCAACTGGCAATAATATGGAGTGCAGGAACGAGCTGAAGATCTGGAGGAGGAAAATGAACCAGCACAAGTACAAGAAGCTGAGGAAATGTCAGAGGTTTGTGAGGAAGAAGATCCTGGAAGCTTGGCAGTGGAGGAAACAGGAAAGGTTTGAAAAGGACCTGGAGGGAATCTGGAGGAGAGCTGGCTTGAAGAAGCCTATGGAGGATTGGGTAATGCCCAAGATATATCTCAAGAATGAAAAATCTGATTGATATTGCTTCAAAGGGTTTTTTGCCATTTAATTAAAAGGTTATTTTTAAAAAAGAATATGAAGGCAATATAACATGTAAAGTCTACTTCAGTAGGAGACAAATAGGACACAGAATGACCTGTAGTAAAGTATTCGCATTTTGAATCTTAGCTTGTGTACCACGAGGCCATACCATGTAACCATCCCTTTCATGGCTTACATACCTGGGCAGAAAATCCCATCTCCATCCTCCCATCCAATCAGCTTCCTCAACTGCTTCAGCACCACCTCTTCCATCAACACAAACACAGGGGCAATCTCGTACGTATACCTGGAACACAACAACATACAGATGGGAATTTCTAACTAGGTGCCCCCAGAGGTCCCAGAGAATAAGTAGGTCTCTCTGCAAGCTCCACTTGTATCAAAACCTATCCTTTCAGGAATGGCATTTGTGACTCAGGGCTATGGAGAAATCTAAGGACTTTGCTGCACTTAGCAGTGTATTCCTAAAGAGAGTTACTCCAGTCTAAGCCCGCTCATTTCGTTTGGGCTTAGACTGGAGTAACTCTACTTAGGAATGCACTGTAAGAGATGAAGCCGACCATAGCCCCATTTTATTCTATGTGTGATGATCCCACAGAAGCGGGTGTATCATGCAGGGCTGTCAGGCAGTGGGGGAAAGTTGGGGAAGCGGCATCCAGAAAGGGAAATGAAAAATAATACTTACAGGAAGTTTACCATAGAGTTCCTGGTGATTCCTAGAGTTGCCCAGATGTGAAAAGGGTAGTTCTAGGAATTGCCTAGAACTTCATGGTAAGAACTGCCTGTAAGCAAACAGAACCTTATTTTTCTTTCTACTTTTCAGCAGTGGCAGGCAACAGGGGATTCCCTGCCCCCACCGGGGACTTGACAGCCCTAGCGTCAACATACTACAGTAACCCATCTGCAGTTAATGCATCATGTAAGGCGATTACCTTTCTGTGGCTGGATGCGTGCGCTCATGAGAACAAGAGCCTTGCTGGATTGGACCAGGGGCCCATCTAGTCCAGCATCCTATTTCAGGACAGAGGGCAGGACAATGGCTGAAACCATCCCCTAATGTCGCCTCTTAGCACTGGAATACAGAGTTTGCTACCAACGAAAAGGGAAGAAAAAGAAAAAAAACTCAACCTGAACTAAACAAAGAACCTGAACGTTGAGCTGAAGGATATAACAAAATAATAATATTTATTATATGGTGTACACATAAATCAATTAAAAGTATATATATAAATTACCAACTTTCCAACATGGTTGATGATAAAAAACCAATATAATACAGGATGAAATGCGTCTGGTTATTTATTGGTCATTTATATTGGTTTTTATCATCAACAATGTTGGAAAGTTAGTAATTATTTATATTATTTATTATTTATTTATTATTTAAATCAAGGCCCTGACCTGGATGGCCCAGGCTAGCCTGATCTCGTCAGATCTCAGAAGCTAAGCAAGGTCAGCCCTGGTTAGTATTTGGACTAACCAGGAATACCAGGGTTGCTGTGCAGAGGAAGGCACTGGCAAACCACCTCTGTTAGTCTCTTGCCATGAAAACCCCAAAAGGTGTCGCCATAAGTCGGCTGCGACTTGACGGCACTTTACACTCATTTAAATCAAGTCCCCACCTCTTTAAATGATGCTTTGTAATTGGCTTACTTTGTAGTGCTTACTGTGAGGGAAAAGCCTTCCCCCTACAAATCCAATGGCAGCATAAAAAAGCATTTTAAGAAAACAAAAAATGGAGCAGTCCGAAAGGGGGGGGGGAGAGCAATTCAAGCCTCATTTTTTAAAAGCCTTTTTTTCTGCTCAGAAAGAGCTCTGAGGAAGCAGGAAATCCCTGCGTCTTTACACACTGCTTTGTAATTGGCTGTGAGAGAAACCAAGCTTGTGTGTCCCGCACTTTGTCTTATGCATGGGGATTTCACCCGGGCTGAGCTCAGGGGGAGGGAAGAATCGGGTTAGCAGAGGAATGGGAAGGTCCAGGATTTGTGAGGGCTGGCAGTGAGGCCATCTCTAACGGAGGGAAAACTCATGCATAACTCCACAGAACAACCGGGACAGACCAGGGGCAAACGAGAGTGAAAGTACCCATGCATAAATGACCTTTGCAGGTTTTTGTATCACTTAAATAAAACTTGCAATACCTGTTTGAGCACAAGAAACTGCAAGAAAAGAAATACATGGGCATACTACAATGCACAGTGCCACTCTCAAGTCACTTCTAAAAACAGTGCTCTGTCTTCAGTCCAGGTTCAAGCTTGAGCCCTGGCTGGAAACTATTTGCTATGACATGGTTCAGCCAAAAGCACAGATACTTACTGGCTGGTATTGAGCATATCTGTGATCAGCTGCCCAGCCAGGGCATGAGGATCAAGCCCTGAAAACAACTGGTTAAAAAAGCGAGGATGACCTGAGAAAAAGAAAAAGAGAGACGTTAGCCTTAATCCAGGACAGCTATCATGGATCTGGGATCAAAAATCCAGCACCAGCACTTTCCTGAACACAATGCTCTTTGGTGAGGGGCTGTGGCTCAGTGGAAGAGCCTCTGCTTTGCATGCAGAAAGTCCCAGGTTCAATCCCCGGCATCTCCAGTTAAAAGGACCAGGCAGAAGATGGTATGAAAGACCTCCACTTGAGACCCTGGAGAGGTGCTGCCAATCTGAGTAGGCAATACTGACCTTGATGGTCCAATGGTCTGATTCAGTATAAGGCAGCTTCATGCATGTGGAAAAAATGTGGAACTTACATGAACACATACATGAAGCTGCCTTATACTGAATCAGACCCTTGGTCTATCAAAGTTAGTATTGTCTACTCAGACCTGCAGCAGCTCTCCAGGGTCTCAGGCAGAGGTCTTTCACATCCCCTACTTGCCTAGCCCTTTAACTGAAGATGCTGGGGACTGAACCTGGGACCTTCTGCATGCCGATCAGATGCTCTACAAACTGACCCACAGCCCCTCCCCTAAACTTACAGCACCACAGGTGCAAACTGATACCAATTCCACTGTGCCCTAGCACCCTATAAAGACTGCAGGGAACTCTAAACAGAAGCAGGCAAAGGGCCATTTAAGATTAGGACCCGAAACATCCCCCCACCTCCATTTTAACATCCAGCCTGGTTGGTTTTAATAAAAGTACTACATGTTTTTGGTGTTCCAAAATAACTCTCAGAGCAGCTCTTACCCACCTAGAAACCATTTTGGATATCTCTGCTAATGTCAGTCCCTTAGTAAATCATCACACTGCCTTGAGATTTCAGACTGGCATTGACAATGAATAAAGGAAAATGACTGGTTGTCATGAATACTAATCACTTATTTTTAAGGGAAGATAAATTCAGTTTGCTTTAACACCCTTTGGGCTTGCAATTTCAGTCACCTTTAGGTCACCGGTGCGCACAAATTAATTTAACCACATTTGTTTTAACACAGAGAAAACCACCAGCCATAATCAAGAATGCATAAATTGCATAATCACAAGAGGAAACAGAGGAACATTGAGAGGTACGAATTATTATTCAGGGGCTTACCTAGCCCTTTAAACTCAGTTGCTCAGAAACATTTTCATTAATGACAGTATTGACAGAACAAAACACAATCCGTGGGACTGCAATCGCAAAACAATCAGCCTCAGACATCAGAGTCAGTTGGAGCAAAAAAACCCTTACACAATGGCCATTTATGCTTGGTAATTAGCAGCGCGTTCCAGCCTGAATTGCCCTGCATATTTTTTTTTAATTTTTCACGCTGAACAGTCATTCTGGAAGTGACTGCGAAGCTGGCACATACCTGCTTCGCATCACTTAAGAGCCCCTTTAACACGACCTTTGGTGTTTACTCCGCCTCCGCCGCGAAGAATCCCCTCAAGGAAACATGCAAAATAACAGCGGTCCGTTAGCTATGCATATGCTAACGGCAATGCAAACAGGAACAAAGGAGCAGGTGAGTGGGGCTGGAATTTCTCCTTTTGCATCCTGACCGTGAATAGGCATTTTTAAAGTCACGTTTAAAAAAAGAGCTTTGAGCGAGAATCAAAATTGGCCATGCATAAATGGCCAATGTCACAAAGATATCTGGAGCAGAAGCCAAACTACACAATGCCACAAAGAGAACTGGGGTAGAAACCACACACAATTTCCCTAGTTGCCAGAATAAAGCACTCACATGTTTTCACACTATATCTGATAACTTCTCGACACCGCTCCAACAATCGCTCCTGTGGCTCCCCACTGTCTTTCAGATCCAGGTCCAGAATTTGCTGCAGCTTCCCAGGTTCCTTCCAGTCACATACCTACACAGAAGGAAATAGGGTGATCAGTTTGTACGCCTAAGGTCCCTTCCAAGAAGGTCTCAAATCTAAAAATCAAACAGTATGACCTCATCCTCAAATTATGCTCTTGGACTGAGGTCAGGACTGTTACTCTGCTTATGGTGGTGGCAGGTGCTGTCAAGTTGCAGTCAACTTATGGGGATCCTGTAGGTTTTTCAAGTCGAGACGAACAAAGGTGGCTTGCTGTTGCCTGTCTCTGCCTAGCAACCCTGGACTTCCTTGGTGGTCTCCCATCCAAGTACTAACCAGGGCCGACCCTGCTGAGATCTGACAAGATTGGGCTAGTGTGGGCCATCCAGGTCAGGGCCATTCTGCTTATGCAACTCCAAAAATATGCCAGGACAGCAAAGTCAAGACAACAGGAAGGAAGGAAGGAAGGAAGGAAGGAAGGAAGGAAGGAAGGAAGGAAGGAAGGAAGGAATTTTTTTAAGTTATCACTATTTTTTGTTGACTACACAGAGCAGATCAAGAGGGGACATTCTATTTACTTAAAAGGAAGACTAGGTTTTTTTCCACATTTGCCATCAAGAAATCTGCTGTCTGACTACTAAACTCTTCTCTAAGCCAGATATTTATTTTGGTGTAAGATAGTGTTCAATAGCTGGATATCAAAACTATAATCTGCTTTATCTGCCTTGAAAAAATTTTTCCTGTACTGCCCAAACTTAACGTTGACACCATTATTCCCCGTTCCTTTTGAATACCTTTTTACACCAAAAATAAAAATGTATATTAAAAAAGAAATCTGCCATCTTAAATTTGCATAAAAATTACAGTTATGTACCGTAATAAAATACGTTTTGTGTATAACTTCTTTTTAGGGGGATCGGCTTACAATCAAGGTTGCCTTCCTTTTGGGTTAATATGGTAATTTTCAGTTGATTCATGAATTACCCCCAGAGAAGAGATACAGGAAGTAATTAAGTGGGAAGAAGAAACGGCAAATGCAGTTTTAAAGGGGCTGCAATTTTGTGAACAGCTTGGTGCTATGATAGTGCTTTAACCAAAGAAAACTGCTAAGAATCAAGACTTTAAAAAAAATACAAGCACACCATTTAAAAAAAAGAGTGGAATGGCTGGCACTTTATCTGGGTGGCCTGTAAAAACCACGTGAATTGTGGTCATTCCAGACTCATCAGCCAGTGAAGACCCTTTAGAGGAGTCAGTGATCTGGGCATGCCTCCAAGAAGGCAAACCTAAAGCAGCCACTCATATAGGCACTGCAAAAGCCCACAATAGTACCTGTTATCATCAATTGCAATGAATCCAGTTATAAATTTATAAATTTCACCGGTGGAGCAGTGGAGTCTGATCTGGAGAACCTGGTTTGATTCCCCACTCCTCCACTCGAGCGGCAGAGGCTAATCTGGTGAACTGGATTTGTTTCCCCTCTCCTCCACACGAAGCCAGCTGGGTGACCTTGGGCAAGTCACAGGTCTCTTAGGGATCTCAGCCTCACCTACCTCACAGGGTGTCTCTTGTGGGGAGGGGATGGGTAAGCCGGTTTGAGTCTCCCTTAAGTGGTAGAGAAAGTCGGCATGTAAAAACCAACTCTTCTTCTTCTTCTTAAATTAAGCATACAGAAAACAGGTTGTCTATTCAACATTACCTGTGGAACTACAACCTGTGTATATTACCTGTGGAATTACTATGTACATTACCTGTGGAATTACAACCTGATTGTATTTAGAAATATTAGTGCTTTAATTTGTTAGACTTATCTACAACTTGAATTTTTTAAGCATATGTTTATTTTGTACTTTACCTGGTGAACAGACAACCTGTTTGCTGTATGCTTAATTTAAAAGATTGAAATGTAAAAATTTATGATTCATTGCAATCAAAAATAAGAGGTACTATTGTGGGCTTTTGCAGATTTGACATTTTTAGTACCTATATTCCCCTTGCATTTATTATTTGTACTCACATAGACACAGCAAAACTGATCATTCTCAAGACTGACTGTGTGAAGGTTGTGACTGATTGATCTAGTCACACCTATTGCAGGTCACCCAGTAAGTATAGCAGATTCACCTATTGCTAGCGGATGCTGAATAGAAAGAGCTGAGGCAGAACAATGAATCAAGCAAAAATTCAATTTTGCAGCTTCCTCTGTGGATGGGTCTGGTTGTCCACAAAAGCCTTTAAATTAAAAAAATAATAATTCATATGTACCTTGCAATTCTGGCACAGTAGGCAATCTTGAAGTTAATGTTTTAAAGTGAAACTGACAAGCATTTGACCCATTCAAAAGTTAGAGGGGTTTAAAATGTATTATGCATCTTCTACTTTTAGACCCCCTGCCCCAGATATCTACAGTGTTTGATTGTTTTGGGAAATACCGAATTTAGTCATCAAAGCGATGAAGATCGATCTTCAAAAGGGACTCATAAAGATTGCTTGCCTACCACCACTAGACTATTCACTCCGTAGAACTTTTGCCTAGTGCAATAACTTAAAAATTAGCCTCCAACTTCCTGATTGTTCTTTTGCTTCCTGCCTCACAAGAGAGTTGCATATTTTGATCCATACTAGAAACGTTTCACTAGTTGGGAATTTTAAAAAGCAGCAGCATGTACTGCTGGGGATCCAGAAAAATTATGACACCAACTTTATTAGAAACCTGACTATCCACAGGGAAGTTAATTTGGGTGACAAAATACATTTCTGAGCCCTGTAGTACAGAATGCATGTCATGATTCTCCACGGGTTGTGTCCAGGTTCCCCGATCTGACTTTCCATCAGTCACACATCAGCTGTGAATTTCCTGCTGGAAACTAAATTCCTAAGCATATGGGAGGCCTAATTCAGATTAGGACTTTGGCAAATGGAGAGTAAGAGTTTTTGCCTGCTTCCACCCCCACCCCCCACACACCCACTATTTTTCCAAGCTAAAACAGCCCCAGGGATTCTATTTGCCTCCCTGCAGAACTGTACATGTAGCCTACCGGTAGATGTGCAAATCCCCCCAAATGGGGCAAATGGCACTCCCTGTGGCTGTTTCAGGTCAGGGAAGTGACATTAGAGGGGCAGCAGAAATCTTGTCTTCTTCCCCACACTCTATGGTTCCAGTATGAATCGGGGCCCCACACACTAGGGAATGGAATTCCCAGCAGGAAAGTTGCAGCTAGGGTTGCCAACCTCCAGGTAATAGCAGAAGATCTCCTGCAGTTACAACTGATTTCTAGCCGTTAGAGATCAGTTCACCTGGAGAAAATGGCCGCTTTGGCAACTGGACACTATGGCTTTGAAGTTCCTCCCCTCCCCAAACCTGCCCTCCTCAGGCTCTGCCCCAAAAACCTCCCACCGGTGGCAAAGAGGGACCTGGCAACCCTAGTTGCAGCTGACATTAACTGTCTGCCTGCCAGTCAGGTCAGAGAACCGAGACATAACTCACAGCACACCATAACATGTCATTAAACCCTCTAGGTTAGCCTCCCTGCCCCAGAAGTAGAAAGATGGAAAAACCCAGGATCACGTAGGGAGAAGAAGCTCTAGAACCCTTACCTTTTCAGAGACATCCATCCCTTTCCTGACGCCTTCCTCCATCATAATCTGGAACGCTTCCTGCAGGAATTCCTCACCAGCCACCTTATCCAAGTCAGGATGGGACAATACATCTTTGTCTGCCATTGTCAGACCCAGGTCTTCAGCAAGCCCCTGGAAATCCAAGTGACAGAGGACACTACTCAAATCACAGCCACTTCCAAGGCAAAGAAGAAGATGAAGAGTTGGTTTTTATATGCCAACGTTCTCTACTTTTTTAAAGGAGAATCAAACCGGCTTACAATCTCCTTCCCTTCCGCACAATAGACACCTTGTGAGGTAGGTGGGGCTGAAAGAGTTCAGAGAGAACTGTGTCTAGCCCAAAGTCACCCATCTGGCTTCATGTGTAGGAGTGAGGAATCCAACCCAGTTCACCAGATTAGAGTCTCTCGCTCATGTGGAGGAGTGGGGAATCAAACCCGGTTCTCCAATTTAGGGTTTGGGGAGGGGAGGGACATAAATTAGGGTTGCCAACCACCAGGTACTAGCTGGAGATCCCCTGCCATTACAACTGATTTCCAGCCAATATAGATCAGTTCACCTGGAGAAAATGGCCACTTCGGCAATTGGACTCTATGGCATTAAAGTTCCTCCCTTCCCCAAACCCCGCCCTCCTCAGTTCTGCCCCAAAAACCTCCTGCCAATGGTGAAGAGGGACCTGGCAATCCTAACTTCAATGGTGCCGAATTGTTTTCTGTTGCCCAGAAGGTCGGATCAGAACCAACGGGTTAAAATTAAATCAAAAGAGTTTCCATCTAGACATTAGGAAGAATTTTCTAACAGTCAGAGCGGTTCCTCAGTGGAATAGGCTTCCTCGAGAGGTGGAGGTTTTTAAGCAGAGGCTAGATGGCCATCTGTCAGCAATGCTGATTCTATGACCTTAGGCAGTTCATGAGAGGGAGGGCATTTTGGTCAGCTTCTGGGCATGGAGTAGGGGTCACTGGGGTGTGGGGGGAGGGTAGTTGTGAATTTCCTGCATTGTGCAGGGGGTTGGACTAGATGACCCTGGTGGTCCCTTCCAACTCTATGATTCTATGTATGATACAGTCTCATTAATGTTAATGGTGAAATTGTCCAGAGTATATGAATGGTGATATTGACTAGTATTCGTGTGGTTCATATATATGGTTATATTTACAATAGTGGAGTCTACAGTATTTTTTTATTAATATCTGAGATAGCCTAGCCATAAGTACCTGGAGGTTGGCAACCATAATTGAAGTCCCTCCCCTTTCCAAACCCTGCCCTCCTCAGGCTCCACCACCCCCAAATCTCCAGGTATTTCCCAACCCGGAGCTGGCAACCCTATCAGTAAACAATACATATTATGCACATTTAAGCAGATATGCACACATAAACACCCCATAACTTACTCTATTACATACCTTATATTGCTTATTGAATTTATATCCAGCTTTTCAGACAATTGTCTCCCAAAGTGTCTCGCCATCAATCAAGCGACAAACACCCCTCTGCACTGCAACCCTGGGCATGTTTACTCGGAAGTCCCAAGGTGCTTAGTCCCATTAGAGTTGCCAGTTCCAGGTTGGTAAATACCAGGAGATTTTGGGGTTGGAGCCTGAGGAAGGCTGGGTTTGGGGAGGGATTTCAATGCCAAAGAGTCAAATTGCCAAAGTGGCCATTTTCTCCTGGGGAACTGGTCTCTGTCTCCTGGAGATCAGTTGTAATACCAGGAGATCTCCAGCCACCACCTGGAGGTTGGCAACCCTAAGTCTCAGGTCAGTGTCTACAGGATTGCAGCCACAGACGCAGAGTAGCATTCTTGCCTCTCTCTCTCTCACACACACACATGTTCAAGCTCATTTATCCAGCTACAATTAAAGAAAATTAAAATGCAAACTGGGCAGCCGAATTCTGTGCCAGGTACCATGGTGTGCCAGGTACCATGGTACTTGCATGGTGTGGAAAAATTACGATCACAATCATGGATGTGGGACATGTCTGTCTTCACCTCCCTATAGCCTTGATTTCTTCTTCATATTAGTATCAAACATTCTCCGCAGTTCCTCTCAGCCCTCCTTGGTGCCAAAGCCGCATCTCTTCCTCTTCCTCGCCCTCCTCGCAGGCTGGGAAGAAAAAGACTAACTCCCACTCCTCCAGCCTGCCAAAATACTTTCTAGAACCAACCTCTATCCAGCACTGGAAAACATTCAGCCTGTGCAGATTTCAATCGTCAGGGGATTATTCTCCCCACATCAGACTTCCACATGAAGGAAACAAAAGCTTAAAACCATTTTGCCCCAATTGCTACAAGTTACCTGCTCATTCATGCACAGATCTCCATGGATTTCAGGGCCAAAGTACAAAGGGAGTGACCTGTCATTCACTAGTATCATTAGACACTGCCAGGGTTAAATACCTCTCTAGTGGGATGTTTGCATATACGTTAACAGCCTGCCCTGCCATGCCAGAAAAGCCATTTCTTTCATGTATTTAGTCACCTATTTATTTTTTTAGCCCATCAGGGTGGGACCCTAGAACTCCCACCCCCCCTGCAAAGTATTTGTAATTGTAAGCACTAGAAACAGCACAAGCAGTGATTTAGCACGCTTGGAGGGATCTGGGGACAGGATTGCCAATGTTTTTATTGACCTTGCCAACGTTTTTATTGACTTTTGCTCCTTAACTGCGGCTTCATCTGTCGAGGGTAGCAAATGATACTGCTTATCTCCATGTCACGAAAAGCTTCACCTGTTGATTTCCGCAGATCAAGCTGCTATTAAAGGTACAATAATTGTCAAAATGGATCATCCCCCCCCCATTTATTGACTTTAAGAGGGAACAGCTTGGTTGTGGAGCATTAGATGTACTCCAGTGCTGGAAGGGTAGAGTGTACAAAAGGGAAGAGTAGGGGTTTAAAAAACACACACACACAAAAAAAATCCAAAGCAAAACAATAGGGCCATTGAAACGGTATAGTATTCAAAGTGGAGCAGATAAGGGAAATGTCACCATTCCAAAACTCCTGGCAATTATGTCGAAAAGGCACCGTCCAACTGTGGCCAAAGCAGAAATGTAAATATGTGTCGCACACTGCTCCTTAGTCTCCTTCCCTCGTCAAACCCCGCCCTCCTCAGGCTCCATTCCAAAAACCTCCTGCGGTGGCGAAGAAGGACCTGGCAACCCTAGGGTGGTCTTAACCAATGGGCTACAGCTGCCTTGGGCCTGGTGTTGGTGGTGGGCTGACAGCCTACAGCCTGCTTCCTCAAAGGAAGGGGGAGAAGAAGAGCAGGCCCCTGCTGCCACTTGCACCTGCCCTCTCTGGGATTGGGGCATCAGGCCCCTCATACTGGGCAAGGGCCACTCTTTGCATGGCCCTAGCATGAGTGGCAGTGGTTCTGAGGCCACATCCTACACTTTGGAGGGGCTGTGGCTCAGTGGTAGAGCCTCTACTTGGCATGCAGAAGGTCCCAGGTTCAATCCCCAGCATCTCTAGGTAAAGGGACTAGGCAAGTAGGTGATGTGAAAGACCTCTGCCTGAGACCCTCGAGAGCCGCTGCTGGTCTGAGTAGACAAGACTGACTTTGATGGACCAAGGACCTGAGTCTGTATAAGGCAGCTTCATGTGTTCATGTGTTTTGCCCAGGACTCCAGAATCACTGATGGCACGTGTTTTAGGGGCATTTGTTTTCTTGTTGAGAACTCCTTGACAGTCTCCTTGCGAATCCTTGGAACACACTGGTTTAAGAGATACTAAAATGCAGGGTTGCACAATTAATTTCTGAACCTTTGGAACAGAGTACCTGATGACCTGCAGTACAACTTGTCCGCTGCCTTATCTGGTTTGCAAAGCCATAAAGATGACCATTACCCAGTTATGCACTTTACTTGCAACCACATAACATTGCTCCTTCCTCAAAATTCAATTTAGGCAGAGGGTATTTCCATATGCCAAGGCAGTTATGTTACCTAAAGCATTTCCTATTCTCAGCACCTGGGAGACAGGAATTAGAACTAAAGTCCATTTTCTACACTCAACTATATTAATATACTTTCTCAAACTGTAGTCAGGTAGTCATCACATTTATATCATGAATGTGGAAAGCTTCACCTGTGGCCTTCCACACATCAAACTGCTTTGAAAACAGCCAGCCAGGCCAGGTTTTGTTTTTCTTGGTCCTTCGGCAACAGCCTTACATTTACAGTCAGGTATGCATCCACAACTAGTGTCACCAACAGGATGGAGGAAAACATCTTCATTTCAATCATTGTTCTCAGGTTGCTCTTTTATGATGTCTGCATTTAGTCCAACACAACTGCATTGAATAGTTCATTAAAGTCTGTATTAAAGGGACAGAGCATTATTCTCTGGACCTGCTGGAAACTCTACTTACAGCACAGTGACCGACCAGATAGAAAAGACAGGGATTCTAATAGTGTATAGTTTAGGAACCTGACCTGGATGGCTAGGTCTCATCAGATCTCAGGAGCTAAGCAGGGTTGGCCCTGGTTACTACTTGGATGGGGGACCACCAAGGATTACCAGGGTTGCTATGCAGAGGAAGGCAATGGCAAACCACCTCTGAATGCCTCTTGCCTTGAGAACCCTATGGGGTCGCCATAGGTTCGCTACGACATGACGGCACTTTATACGCACACAGTTTAGGAAAAGGGTGCACAATTCAAGCAGGTGGGCCATAAGGGAATGTGACCAGAGCATAGTGGGCCACCTGATATCACCTGGCTGTCTCCATTGTGGCCCATGTAACTATTGAGGAAGGAGTGATAAGCCTGTATTATTGTATCAATTCCCAATGACAATACCACAGTAGGAGGTTGATAGTTCAAAGCAGTTTGTTTATTAGGCCCAATATACACACCAGGTGAAAATTGCCCAAATGCGCAGGACAATTCACACAAACATCAAAGGAGTGCAAGCACAGATATAATCTTTGGTAATGGGAGGTACAAAAGACGAAATACATGGCGTCAATACATAGAACCAATAATAGATATGTAAGGATTTGAATACCCTATTAGAGATTCAGAGGCGTTACATAGAATTGGTGATCTCATTCTCACTAATGAGCAGTGAGGACCCTCAAGGTCAGGTGCTTTTCTATTTGATCCTAAATTACTGCAGTTCTTCTTATCTTGGACCCTGGCAGCTGCCAAGGCTAACTAAGAGGGTTCCTAGCTGGTCCTTATCTCTGGAAAACCAGCTTATGCAAGCATACTAAGGCCATCTATGGATTATTTAATTAGCTTCTAACTAAGGAGCAACAGTGGGCCTCATACTTGAGGCCTGTAACATATGCAAGTTCTTGGTGTAACTATACAACCCACCTCTGATATGCTGAGTGTGGCGTGTTCATGAGTGCAGATATACTTTATTGAGTACAAAGCATATATTCCAAATCAAAGAATACATTTCCAATACATTTCCCATAGCATATAATGATTTCAGGCATTACAGGAGTAATCAGAACACTGTGCCTTTCAGCTGGGAAATGGCATTCTGCAACTGGTCCCTCGACCACTGAGATCAGTTTGTTCCCCTGGACAAAATAGCTGCTTTGGAAGGCGATCTCTATGGCATCCCGGCTGAGCTCCCTCCTCAGGCACTGCCCCCAAATGTCCTGGAATTTCCCAAAGTGGGATTGGTAACTCTACAGAGTCTCATTTATAAGCCAAATGTACACGTGCAAGAAAATGAAGCTAAAATGTCGAGGAGATAGAAATAATTGCAATACGACAGATTGTAGGTGAAAGATCTTAATGTTCTTTTCCCTGCTGGCAGAAAATCCGCAGAGCAAGCAGAGAGAGAAGGATCCCCCGCTGTGCTAGCTTTCTGTTTGTGTGGAAATAATTCCAGAGGGGTGACGTTGCAGCAAAAAAATTTATTCCAGCGATAGCTTTGATGGACGATGTGAAACAATATTCAAAACATCCATGGACTCCTGGATGGGTGATTGAAGATGGGTAGCTGTGTTAGTCTTGTCGTAGCAAAATAAAAGTCCATGAAGTACCTTAAATATTAAAAAAAAAACATGTATTTCAATACGAAATACAAGTTGGCTATGGCAACGCTTCTTTTTTAAGTCCTTTAAGATTTTATGTATTAATGTTTATTTACCCCCTCAGCGTTCCCATGCCCAAAGCAGAGCAATATGGGGTGAGATGGAGATGTATATTTCCCAACTGATCCATAGTCATCCCTCTGCAATGTTGAGACTTTAACGCTAGGATGTGGCAAAATGATCGTGCACTGAAATACAAGTCTTTAAGTTGTGTGTGTGTGTTAAGTGCCGTCAAGTCGCTTCCGACTCATGGCGACCCTATGAATGAAAGTCCTCCAAAAGGTCCTGTCTTTGACAGCCTTGCTCAGGTCTTGCAAATTGAAGGCTGTGGCTTCCTTTATTGAGTCAATCCATCTCTTGTTGGGTCTCCCTCTTTTCCTGCTGCCCTCCACTTTTCCAAGCATGACTGTCTTTTCCAGTGACTCTTGTCGTCTCATGACGTGACCAAAATACGACAGCCTCAGTTTAGTCATTTTAGCTTCTAGGGTCAGTTCAGGCTTGATTTGCTCTAGAACCCACTGATTTGTTTTTTTTGGCAGTCTTTAAGTTACCACTGGACTTTTGCTTTTCCTTCTATGTGTAAACTAGACGGTTTAAAAACCGTGGGGGACGATACCCCGCCGTGACTCCAGGGGTCTCTGTTCAATCTGCATTTCTAGGCCTGGTAACCATGGTAACGGTGCCTTTTTTTTCGCCCTCTACCAAGATGGCGGCGGCGGCGGCGGCAGTGGGAACATCAAGCCGTCTCCGAAGGCGCGCAAGCGCGCCAGCTCCCTCCGAGCGGAAGCGGTCGCCTGCGTGTACCGGGCTGCCATGCTTCCGCTTCCGGAGCGGCGGCGGCGACGGTGGCTGCAGCGGCCGGGAGTAATCGACGACCGGGGGTGGCTGCGCGCGACCTTGTCCTTCCCCCCCCCCTCTACACCCCCCCTGCAGGGGAAGGGGAGCGTGGAGCGACGGCAAGCGGAGTCAGGTACCGGAGTCTGTGAGCTGGGGATGGGGGAGAGCCGCGCTCTCGCGCGCGCGTGCGCGCGCAGCTCCCGGACGGCCGCCTTTGGCCCGGGCGGGCGGGCGCGCGCGCAGGAGAAGGCGACTATTGCAAGGAGCCCCAGCGCGTCCTTGCAGCGCTCGCGCTTCCCGGTTCCTGGCGCGAGCGAGCATCCCCTCGCTCCGGCCCGGGCACCTGTTCTCGTCGCTGCGCCTGGCGGGACCGGCGCTTGCCGTGCACGACCTTCTTGCCTTTGATACCAGCGGGCCGGTGCTTGTTGCACGCTCGCCGCCTCCCCGCATTCAGGAAACACACGAAGCTGCCTGACACCGAACCGGACCCTGGGCCCATCCAAGTCAGGATTGTCTGCACAGACCGGCAGCGGCTCTCCAGGGTCTCAGGATGAGGTCTTGCACATCTCCTACCTGCCTAGTCCCTTTAACTGGGGATGCCAGGGATTGAACTTGGGACCTTCTGCATGCCAAGCAGATGCTCTACCACTGAGCCACGGCCCCTCCCCTAAACAGTCACACATGAACACATGAAGCTGCCTTATACTGAATCAGACCCTTGGTCCATCAAAATCAGTACTGTCTACTCAGACCAGCAGCGGCTCTGCAGGGGTCTTTCACATCACCTACTTGCCTAGTCCTTTTAACTGGAGATGCCGGGGATTGAGCCTGGGACCTTCTGCATGCAAAGCAGATGCTCCCCTAAACAGTCACACATGAACACATGAAGATGCCTTATACTGAACCAGACCCTTGGTCCATCCATGTCAGTATTGTCTGCACAGACCGGCAGCAGCTCTCCAAGGTCTCAGGCAGGGGTCTTTCACATCACCTACTTGCCTGGTCCCGTTAACTGGAGATGCCGGGGATTGAACCTGGGACCTTCTGCATGCCAAGCAGAGGCTCTACCACTGAGCCACAGCCCCTCCCCTAAACAGTCACACATGAACACATGAAGCTGCCTTATACTGAACCAGACCCTTGGTCCATCAAAATCAGTACTGTCTACTCAGACCAGCAGCGGCTCTCCAGGGTCTCAGGCAGGGGTCTTTCACATCACCTACTTGCCTAGTCCCTTTAACTGGAGATGCCGGGGATTGAGCCTGGGACCTTCTGCATGCAAAGCAGATGCTCCCCTAAACAGTCACACATGAACACATGAAGCTGCCTTATGCTGAACCAGACCTTTGGTCCATCAAAATCAGTATTGTCTACTCAGGCTGGCAGCGGCTCTCCAGGGTCTCAGGCAGGGGTCTTTCACATCACCTACTTGCCTAGTCCCGTTAACTGGAGATGCCGGGGATTGAACCTGGGACCTTCTGCATGCCAAGCAGACGCTCCACCACTGAGCTACAGCCCCTCCCCATTCGTTCTGGCACGGCAAGTTCTGCTGCTTGTACCACCCCCGTGCACCCAGGTTGCATTTTTTTGGGGAGCAGTATTTTGTTTTGCTTTTTTTTAAAAAAAGTTATACATCTAGTTTTCCACTTAAGGTTCGGTATTTATGCGGCAGCGGCGTTTTCAGCCGCCCCTCTTCTGAACTCACGTATGGGGGCAATCCCTGTCTGATAGTTATGTTTATTTAGGTATTTATATGCTGCTTTCCTATTGTAGGGAGACGAAAAACAGCTTACAACATTGTTCTTCTTTTTTATCCATTTCATCTTCACAACAGCCACCCTGTGAGGTATGGAAGGCTGAGAGAGAGTGACAGGCCCAAGGTCACCCAGTGAACTTACATGGCAAAATGGGGAGTCAAACCTTTGTCAAAGATGCACTAGTTCTGTTCGGGTTTTGGTAGATACGTTTAAGCAACAACACCCCCCCCCCCCGCAAGTAAACCCTAAACAAAAAAATCCTATTCCGTGAGCACCAAGTTTTTGTCAAAATTAGTTCCCTGTAGGATTGAGGCTGCTACTGTATATCACGAAGCGTACTGTATATTGAAAATGCATTCTGTATATTTGTAGCATTGAGGGGAATGAATGGATGGTGCTCAGGTACAAAAGAACAAGTGACCTCTTTCCTGAACTTTTGTTCTATTTGTAGTGAGTGTAAAACTGTCAAATTTAGGACTGCATCACAAAATAGTTGCTAAGCAGAAAGTCCTTGTATCACATGAACACATGAAGCTGCCTTATACTGAATCAGACCTTTGGTCCATCAAAGTCGGTGTTGTCTACTCATACTGGCAGCAGCTCTCCAGGGTCTCAGGCAGAGGTCTTTCACATCACCTTCTTGCCTATTCCCTTTGAGATGCTGGGGATTGAACCTGGGACCTGCATGCCAAGCAGATGCTCTACCACTGAGCCACAGTCTTTCCCCTCAGAGCTAGTATGATGGAATTGATGGCATGGCTCGGCCATGGAGCACCTCTATTGTCATGGACAGCATCTCACACTTTCTGTGTGCATCTTCAGCTAAAAAGATCAGGTAGCGGTTGCTTTGAAAGACTTGTGCCTGAGACCCTGGAGAGCCTCTGCTTGTCCCAATAGAAAAGACTGACCTTGATAAACCAGGGGTTTGACTCAGGGTAAGCCAGCTTCATGTGCTCATGAAAGCTATATGAGCATCTTAAGAAGGAACAACAATATAGAGTCCTGTATAAGGGGACTGAAAGATTGTTCTTGCTCCTCCTTGAAATGACACCTACTTGAAAGAATCTCATTTCTTTCAAATTCTTACTGAAAGCTTACTTGTTTCAACTGCTGAATTACAACTAATAATGAAGCTCAAGATAATGCGTTCTCCTAGATTGAATAGAGATATGGGATTCCTGTCTCATTACCAATGCTGATTTCTCCATGCCTACTACCCCTCTGCATATCACACCTAATCCAATCATGCCTGCTAATGTCATTTACTTGCTTTTGACATTTACATGCTATTGCCATTGGGTATCCAATTCACTCTTCTCTACTTAAGGATAGATGGACTCACCTGCTAGCTGTATCTGAAGAAATGAGCTGTGGCTCACGAAAGCTCATACCATGCCAGAAATTTTGTTAGTCTTTAAGGTGCTACTGGACGCTTGCTCTTTTCTATTACTTGTTTCAAGGAACTTTTTCCAATTGACAACATTTCCTTATATTAACATCTTGATACTCTTGCACATTCAGTAGTAAATGACTGGCGGGGGCGGGGGGCTGATGGAGTTGCTAATTCTATAAAATGGCATGATGATCTGAAGTAAAAAATCATCACACGTTATGAACTTTAGCTAGATTTAAATTTATTTTTGTATCAAGGGGGAACTTTGTCAGATTCCTATTCGTTTATTGCTGCAGTAGGCTAGCAAGGTTACCCCACTGGTCCTTTTGACCATTATATCACATTGGCTCTCTTATGTGGGCACCAGTTGCGTGCCTGATGTACCGTCGGTTCCCTCATTTGAGCCAATACACAGATGTCACCGAACCTCCAGTTTGCTTCCCTGCTGATATGAGCCAGCGTGGGTGTAGTGATTAGAGTATCAGACTAGGATCTGGGAAGTCCAGGTTTGAATCCCTCCTCGTGCTATGCAAGTGCATTGGGTAACAAGAACATAAGAAAAGCCATGCTGGATCAGACCAAGGCCCATCAAGTCTGTGCACAAAGCGGCCAACTAGGTGCCTCTAGGAAGCCCACAAACAAGACAACTGCAGCAGCAGCATCCTGCTTGTTTCCTCATCACCCAATGTAGCAGGCATGCTCCTCTGATCCTGGAGAGAATAGGTATGCATCGTGACTAGTACCCATGGATAGCACTCTCCTCCATGAACATGTCCACTCCCTTCTTCAATACTTCCAGGTTGGCAGCCATCACCCCATCCTGGGGCAGGGAGTTCTACAATTTAACTATGCGTTGTGTGAAGAAATACTTTTTATCTGTTTTGAATCTCTCACCCTCCAGCTTCAGCACATGACCCCGCATTCTAGCATTAAGAGAGAGGGAGGAAAGCTTCTCCCTGTCCACTGTCTCCATACCATGCATAATTTTATAGACCTCTATCATGTCTCCCCTTAACCGCCTTCTTTCCAAGCTAAACAGCCCTAAGCGTTTTCACTGCTTTTCATAGGGCAGTTGCTCTAGTCCTTTGATCATTTTGGTTGCTCTTTCCTGCACCTTCTCAAGCTCTGCAATATCCTTTTTTAGGTGTGGTGACCACCTAAACCTTGGGCCAGTCACACTCTCTCAGCCTCACCTACCTCACAGGGTTGTTGTGAGGATAAACTGGAGGAGGAGGTGAGAACTGTGTATGCTGCCTTGAGCTCCTTGGAGGGGAGATAGGGGAGGGGGGAAATGTACGAGATACATGGGGAATGCTGCCCATGCTTTGTAAGGCCTGGGGGATTTCTGCACATAACATCCTGGTCACTTGCACTATGCAAATTCATCATTCTCTGAGTCGCTGGTATTCCTGGGTGTGGAGTGCTGAGATTTATCTATTTGGCCACTGTAATGTAGCAGTTTACATGGTAATGCTGGGCTTTCTGTAGTCTTGCATCAAGAATTTGTTTCTGTAGATAATTATTTTGTTGCAGGTTGGAATTGTGCTTTGTAGGGTCAAAAAAAACCAAAAGCAGATTCAGATTTATTAATACAGCACAAGCCAGTAAAAACACATGTATTTATAGCAATTCAGCCAAAAAAAGTCCTAATTAAAATTTCCAAATAATTTATAATAGACTATAATAGACCAACTTATGATTTAATCTAATTGCAATTGCCCAACATTAGGGGTCGAACCTTTATATGCTATTGCACAAAATTTGGCTACCTGTTTTGCCATCTGGGCATTCCCCTTCCAGAGGAGACTCTTAATTCTCCCTTCATCTGGGCAGACTGTGATTTGGTTGATCAGGGGAATGACTAGCTTACAACGAGCTTCCTCGAAGAAGGAGCACTTGAGCAAAACATGCTCTGTAGACTCCAATTCCCCCGACTTACAAGGGCACCCCCAAAAGCACGTTTACTGTGTTTTCCCAGATACGCTGTAATTATGAAAGTAAATGTAGGAAGATTCCGGAACAAGCTCTGCCACTAGCTAAAACGCACCGGCCAGTACTGTCATGTCTTTTATCCTGGCTCTGGAGGTTCTTTGCCACGCTGATCAACATGCATTTCTCTCTGTCCATTTCCAGACAGGTGGGTCAATAAACCTTTCTTAACCTGCAGGCCCAAACCAGAGGAGGAAACACATCGCAGCGGGCGTGCGAGAAGGACCTCAGCGTCCTTTTCTCCAGGGCGGGCCATCCGGCCGGAGAAGTTAGGTTTGGTGTGACTCGTCCGCAGCAGCAGCGCAGTCTGTAGCTTTCCCCAGCTTTAACAGTGCTGGTGGGGGGGACTTGCTGCGTGCCGTTCTGGGCTCTCCAACTCCAGAAAGATGTCAACAAAGTGGAAGGTATTGGACGGGACCAGCGCAGAAACGATTTACTGAAAAAAATCTTTGTAGTCGTAAAATTCTTTCGTGGGCGAGAGAGAAAAAGCGTAAGGACTTGGCGTAATCTACGTATTGAGGACTGTCTGACTATCGCGATGGCTCAGGTAACAGGCCCTGGTTCTCCCATCCTGTCCAACAGGAATTCTTCATTACAGGAGGTGGCTACGAAGGGCCCTCAACAATGATCTGTTCTGTGGAACGTGAACAGTTTAGCTCTTGATGGCCAGCAGCAGTGGCTTACTGTCCTCTTCCCGCCAGCTTCAGAAAGGGCAGATGGTACCACGTTGCCATCCTTGTCTCCCTGCTCAGCTGAGCAGCTCTTTTTCCCGTTCAGAATAGATGCCAATGGGAGATGAAAGACACTTCAGACCTTTGCCAAAGCTGCTCAGGGGAGGATGCCAAGGCACTCTTTCTCTCCCCTAGTGCTTCCTGTTCTCCTTTCCTTTATCCCTTAGAAGCTCCTTGATCCACTGATCTTGAGCAGCGTAAATCTAATGTTTGAGGGATATAAGGACTGAAATAAATCTTGCCACTGACAGTGTAGCCTTGGGATCCCTGTCACTTAATAAAAAAGGCATTGTCAGACACAGAGGCATTAGATTTATATGTTAACGGGAGAGATATAACGTGATCTGAGTTCCTCATAAAAGCGCATTCCAAGAGGGCATGAGCTAATGAATGCTTCTTGTTCTCCAGCTTTAGTAGGATACGGGCGTGGTACAGTAAGCGGTGGAGGAATCTGGACAAAGTCGCCTCGCGGGCCCGTTGCTGCCTGCAAGTCACCAGTTATCCATCCCTCCTCCGGTCAGTTGCAAGAGCAATAGATGGCCTTTGCACCTGGCGTCCCTGCATTGTGATGCAGTGTTCAGAACCTGTTCAGCTCTCAGGAAAACTGTCTGGGCTGGCCTCCGTTTCGCTTAATTAGTTGAAATATTCATATCCTGCCTCCCTCACACACATACACCCCCAGCCAACAACAGGGGCTCAGACAGTAGTAGAACTATCCACGATAGAAAATAAAGAGTTTAAAAGCAGGTGTTAGATCAAAATGTATTTTAGTTCATGCACATGAAGGAAATTGGCTCCCTGTTATCTCTACATAAGGGTTTGCAGGTCTAAGAACATAGTAGATAAATTTGCATGAACCTGGTCCAGGGTTGACTTGGTTTACTTTTGTATGTGCCTGCTAGGCCCAGATGTCCCCTGTTTTGTTTTTCTCCCCTTAGCATTCTGTCCTTAGGACAAGCAAAGCACCAAAGAGACAGCAGGGAAACTCAAAACAGTTCTCTCACTGAACAAATACATTATACTCTAGAATGTTAGAGATTGAACTGGGACATAAGGCCTACTCACACCCTGGGTAGATACATAATTTTTAAAATATAACTGAACAGTAGATATAAGATTTTTGATTCATTATTGTAATTCCCCATCCCCTCTACCCCCCTTTTTATGTTCACTTCTTTTAATCCTAAAGTAAATCTTTTAAAAATCGGGGGGTGGGGTGGGGATGAACAGTTCACGCACTGGGTTTTTAAGGGCGGCAGGCAGAATGAATTGATTGTTTCCTTCCATTCTTTTCTCCCTTGCCAAGGGGGAGTGCTCTAACTTCTGTTTGAATGATTTTAGGTCATTAAATACTGTGATGCCTTCGTTGCATCTGTATTTATTCCTTGATTGGCACAAACGTTGGCCTGGCTGCTTCCGTGCACTGAAGCCCTGTGCCCTGCTCATCCAGCAGTGTGCGGCCACTGTACTGCAACGGTGCCCTCATTGGACCCAGGAGCCAAAACCATTTCGGATGTGTACCCTTCAGCTTCTGCTGTGGAGGGGCCAGGTGCTCTGCCGCCTTCCTTGGATCGCTTAATGCTTTCTTTGTTTCCCTTTGAGGGCTGCTTCCAGTATTGCATTCCTTAGGCGCCTTTTGAAAATTCATGCCCAGAAGCAGCCAGATGGCAGAGAGCCAGCGTGGTGTAGTGGTTAAGAGCGGTGGACTCTAATCTGGAGAACCGTGTTTGACTCCCCATTCCTTCACTTGAGCGGCAGATTCTAATCTGGTGAACTGGGTTTGATTCCCCACTCCTCCACATGAGCAGTGGATGCTAATCTGGTGAATCTAGTTGGATTCCCCACTCCTCCACATGAAGCCAGGTGGGTGACCTTGGGCCAGTCACAGCTCTCTCAGCCCCACCTACCTCACAAGGTGTCCGTTGTTGGGAGGGGAAGGCGATTGTAAGCCAGTTTGATTCTTCCTAAAGTGGTAGAGAAAGTCGGCATATAAAAGCCAACTGTTCTTCTAAAGGCTGCCACTTTGATGCCAGAAAGCTCAAACACTGGTGAATTCTGGGTAAAGGTATCTGGGGACTTGCCAAGGGCAGACGTCACACTTGGGATGCCCCAAAGTTTCTGCTGTTTCCTCGCTTTTCCCTCGCACAGGTTTTTAAAGTGAGTCAGATGCCCAGGAGAAAAACCAGTGCAGTAACCTGAGCTTGCCTATCCCCCTGTTGTTTTCACGCACCCCACTTATGACTTAGGGATGCTTGTGTAAGACTCTTGGAAAACTCATCCGGTAAATGATGTATGGAGGTAACCTTCCAGATCTACAGGCACACCTTTGTAACCCACCAGAACTGCACCTGTGCTACTGCAGTCTTGTAAACGGCATCCTGCAAGGTCAGCAGTGGCGAGCAAGACCTGGTTCACACATGCTGGGGTGTGAGGGGGTAGAATGGACCCCTCCGCTTCTGACTGCAAATGGAAGACTGCTCCCCTTCCATTGAAAACATCCTGCCAGACTAGCTTTCTTATTGGCGAGATGTAATGCCCTGGACTCGGCCGAGACACAAGGGCGATACAATAAAATGACTGCAGAAGAACGAACATGCCCATTTTGTCCGGATCAAGTAGACTCCCTAGCCCACATTGTTTTAGCATGTCTACAAAATAATATTGCACGAAATAAATATATCACTCGCTGGATAAAACGGCTAAAAACGCTTTCTGAGAAGTGGATACTGTGTTATCTGCTGTTGACTAGATTGGTGAATTGCGTGAGAGATGTGGCGATTTTTCTCTTTATAGTGTCAAGAAAAAAATTGAATTCCATTTCCCCTTTGTAAAGGGTGATGTGGTTGATGGATAGCCAGTGGCTGTTAAATCTAGGGAAAGAAAAAGAAAATATCCTGCGTGTACAAAATTAGCACAGCAGGTTAAGAAGGGGGATGCAGCTTTTCTCCCGGCTTTGATAGGCATTTGCTTGGAGTTCTTTTCTTTTTTTTAATGCAAAGGAGCATTCAGTCCTGAAACAAATGTCAGTAAACAGCTGGGCTTCCAGTCCAGGACGTGCAGCCCACTCTGTCAACTTAGGGTTGTACCCCCTCATTCTCATGCTTCCGCATGTGTGAATGGTACTTAAGACATGCTTCCAGGGGTGGTGTCATAGAATCACAGAGTTGGAAGGGGCCATACAGGCCATCTTGTCCAACCCCCTGCTTAATGCAGGATCAGCCTAGAGCATCCCTGACAAGTGCTTGTCCAGCCTCTGCTTAAAAACTGCCAGCAAGGGGGAGCTCACCACCTCCCTAGGTAGTAGATTCTGCTGTCAAACAACTCTTACTGTAAAAATTTTTTTCCTAATATCCAGCCGGTATCTTTCCTCCCGCAAAAGCCGCCTCCTTTCTTTTCTTTTGAAGGCACAGATCTGCAAGCTGACTAGGAACGATTGTAGACTTGTTTGAGTGATTGTATTGATTAAGATCTCTTTTTGGCCTTTGTACCTCTTTGGAGAAAAGCAGTCCAAAAATATTTAAACAATGCACATCATGGCCTCTTCTTGAGTGCCAGCAAAGAAAAGAAGTATGCGTATAAAGTTGGTTCATGTTTTCTTTGTTGAGGAAATTGATAAATTAACTCTTCTCCCCAGGCCTTACTTGAGGCCTGCTCTCCATTAGGTGCTGGCATTCCATCATCTGTGTATCAGATAGTAAAGTGAGGGGCTTGTACCAATTATAAAAGTTGCAACGCCAGGCGGCCCGCAGAGTAGGCTATCTACATACTTGGGAGGAGAATAAGAGTTGGTTTTAGTATGCCAATTTTCTCTACCTTTTAAGGAGAATGAAACCGGCTTACAATCACCTTCCCTTCCCCTCCCCATGACAGACATCCTGTGAGGTAGGTGGGGCTGAGAGAGCTCTATAGGAGCTGTGACTAGCCCAAGGTCCCCCACTGGCTTAATGTGTAAGAGTGGGGGAACCAACCCGGTTCATCAGATTAGAGTCCGCCGCTCATGTGGAGGAGTGGGGAATCAAACCCGGTTCTCCTCATTAGAGTCCACCACTCCTAACCACTGCACCATGCTGGCTCCCCAGGCATGCAGAAAAACGACTTGGTAAATTTAGCCGAAAGAAAGAAACTGCACAAAGCATCCTGATGCAACAGGGGCATGCTCCAGTGAGCATGGAACATTGTCAGCAATCTAGAGTCAGTTAAAGGGGGGAAATACTACAGAGAGGTGGGAAAATTGGCTGGCAGAAGCTTCTGAGTTGTAGGTTCTTGGAGGGGGCTAGGTTTTGGTTGTGTGCAAGGGATTTCCAAATCCTCCCCCCCACCAATTCTCACAATTCCTTGCAGAAGCCTTGTTGAAAAATGTGTTGTAAATCACATCGCAGCCAGCAGCTTCGGTCTTGCTATCTCCAATTACGCTCTGTTCCCCGCCCCCCCCCCCCACTTTGTATTTGTCTCTCCCTAGGCAAGTCTCCTGGCCTGCGAGGGTCTCTCCGGGGTTTGCCTTGTGCCAACTGTTGCCAGCAAGAAGATGATGCCGAAGCAAAGCTCCAAGCAGGTGGAGAACGGAGAGAGAGGGGGTGCCCCAAATATGTTGGTATGGGGCAGCCCATTTACAGCTTATCTGCTCCTAGGTGCCCTCTTCTACTTGTGCCAGTGGGGGTGACCAAGCAGAAAGAGCCAGGACAGGGATCGCAGCGGGTAGGGTTCGGGGGTGACGTTGCCAGCATTGGTTTGACGTGCTGTCCTGCTTTTCTGTCTGCCAAGGGTCACCGCAAAGAGAGTGAGAAATCTCGCAGCCGGAAGGAAGAAGAAACAACCGAAGGGTCCCAACCTAAAAAATCCCTTAAAAAGGCAGGTAATCTTACATAGTACAGCGTAGACAGAACCATCTTCCTGTCCCTATGTAGCCATCATATGGTAAACCTTGTGGGACTGGAAGGGTACCTATCACTTAGAACTGGCCGTTTCTCAGAGTACTGGGCATTCTCCTTCATTGGAAGCAGTAATTGACTCCCCTCCAGGTTGGTTGCTTTAAAATGCATTTTCCAAATAAATTGCTTCTTCCAATTGATATGTGGGACACTGAAGAACAGGAACCATAGGAATTTCCCATTCTGCATATTAAGGACATAAGAAAGGCCATGCTGGATCAGACCAAGGTCCATCAAATCCAGCAATCTGATCACACAGTGGCCAACCAGGTGCCTCTAGGAAGCCCACAAAGGACTGCAGCAGCATTGTCCTGCCTGTGTTCCACGGCACCCAATATAATAGGCATGCTCCTCTGATCCTGGAGAGAATAGGTAATACATCATGACTAGTAGCCATTTTTACTAGTAGCCATGAATAGCCCTATCATTAGAAAGGTCATGCTGGATCAGACCAAGGTCCATCAAGCCCAGCAGTCTGTTCACACAATGGCCAACCAGGCGCCTCTAGGAAGACCACAAACAAGACGACTGCAGCAGCATAATCCTGCCTATCTTCCGCAGCAACTAATATAATAGGCATGCTCCTCTGATCCTGGAGAGAATAGGTAATACATCATGACTAGTATCCATTTTGATTAGTAGCCATAAATAGCCCTCTAGCACTAACCAGGAAGTGCCGGAGGCAGTACCCAAAGACAGGCGCTCCCCAGCTGGGGGGTGTTGCACAGTTTCTGCCTTACGGAAACCGTCACCTATGCAGACCTTGCGATCCTCCCAGGTCTGTTGCTCAACCTAGTGGGGATCAGAGCAGTTGCGTTGTGACTTGTGGGGATGGCAGCATAGTGAGTTGGTGCATCTCAGCACTAATGCACATGCACAGACATGTCCTGATTGTAAAGGCATCTCTAAAATTCGTCTTCTAATTGTTGCCAAATGAGGGTATGTAGGAAGCTCAAAGCACAGTCCAAAACAGTATATCACCCTATCGACTTCAGTGGGCTTAGAAGGATGTAACTCCGTTTAGGATTGCATTGTCATACAACAGCTAGATTCAAGCCCAGTTGTACCTTAGAAACTGAAAACATTTTCGAAGGTATGAGCTTTTAAGAGTCAAAACTTTTGAGAGCCAGCTTGATGTAGCGGTTAAGAGGGGTGGTTTGGAGCTGTGGACTCTGATCTGGAGAACCGATTCCCCACTCCTCCACATGAGCGGCAGAGGCTAATCTAGTGAACTGGATTTGTTTCCCCACTCCTACACATGAAGCCAGCTGGGTGACCTTGGGCTATTCACAGCTCTCCTAGAGCTCTCCCAGCCTCACCTACCTCACAACGTATCTGTTGTGGGGAGGGGAAGGGAAGGTGATTGTAAGCTGGTTTGAGTCTCCCTTAAGTGGAAGAGAAAGTCGGCACATAAAAACCAACTACTCTTCTTCATCATCATATCTAACACCGGGAGCTTTGACTCTCAAAAGCTCATACCCTGAAAATCTTGTTGGTCTCTAAGGTGCCCGTGGCACAGAGTGGTAAGCTGCAGTACTGCCTTCCAAAGCTTTGCTCACAACCTGAGTTCGATCCCGACAGAAGTTGGTTTCAGGTAGCCGGCTCAAGGTTGACTCAGCCTTCCATCCTTCTGAGGTCGGTAAAATGAGTACCCAGCTTGCTGGGGGTAAAGGGAAGATGACTGGGGAAGGCACTGGCAAACCACCCGGTAAACAAAGTCTGCCTAGAAAATGTTGGGATGTGACATCATCCCATGGGTCAAGAATGGCCTGGTGCTTGCACAGGGGACCTTTACCTTTTTTAAGGTGCTACTGCCGGTCTCATATATAGTTGTTCTGCTGCTGACCAGCACAGCTACCCTCTGAAACTGTCGGTACAGGGAATCAGTTTTTAATCCTGCGTGGTGTAGAGCCCATTCCTGAAAGGGGGAGGGCAAAGAGGAAGAAGACATGCATGTGCAGAAAATGTGGCACTGGGACTAGAATGCCTGCAGCAGCAACTTTTAGAAGCGGCAGTAGGAAGAGAAACAGTCACTGTGTTGATCAGTGATGCCAGAGGCCTAGACCAAAATAAAAAAACCCAACAGCAACAATGACCGAGTAACTTGCAAAATCTTTATATATTGTGTATCCCACGATCCTACAACAAAGCAAGCACTCTCTCTCTCTCTCTCTCTCACACACACACACACACACACACACATATATATAACACTACCAATCGTAATAGAATACTATAAATTCAGTCCAACGGGAAAATCGCCCCAAGACGATATGAAATTAAAGAGTGCACTTCTGATCGAGACCAACATTTAACAGCGCGTAACTCGATTATCCCAATTACATGCGACGATCTAGAGAGGAAATCTATCTACGTAGGATGTACTTAATCATCGTTTTCATCTTGCCATCGGAATGAAGTACATCCTACGTAGATAGATTTCCTCTCTGGATCTTAGCACGTAATGGGACAGTTGAGTTACTCACTGTTATACGTTGGTCTCGATCAGAAGTGCACTCTTTAATTTCATATCGTCTTGGGGCGATTTTCCCGTCGGACTGCATTTATAGAACTCTACTGCAATTGGTAGTGTTATCTATCTATCTATCTGTCTGTCTGTCTGATCTTGGTATACCCACTACGCAATATATGTAGATTTTGCAAGAGGCCTAGACCAGGCATGTTTATGCGCTAGCTGTAAAGATAACCGACAGTGCTGTGATTGCAGATGGTGGTGATCGAACAGAATGGATCCTTCCAGCTCCGGATCCCCAAGAACTTTATTTGCGAGCACTGCCTGGGCGCCTTCCGGAGCAGCTACCATCTCAAGAGGCACATCCTCATTCACACAGGTGAGTGGATCGGTGGGGCAAGGGAGCCAAAGCCCGGCGCCTTTGGCAGCGGCTGAGGACCTTGTCGGGTTGGGGGGGAGTTCCTTCATAGCACTGAGCCAGCAGTTCCGAACCACTTTCCAGGCATCAGGTCCTTGCGGTAAAACGTGCTCTGTGGACAACTTGAGTTAAGAAAGTTGTCTTTTTTTTCCCCAGTGGGGTGGGAGGAACCCCCAGGAACAGGATATTGAGTTGCTGTGGGAGGGGAGAGGGGAATAACACTCTCTGTCGGTGGAAAGCCTTGTGCCTGTGGAAAAGGCTGCTCTGGATCCAAGCCAGAGTGTGTGTCTGTGTGTGTTTTGTTTTGTTTTCCCCCCCTTTTTAGTGTGGACTGAGACTGCCAGCTGGTTTTATTAATTTGATTTTATTTGCTGTTTGGCTTTTTTAAATTACTGTTTTTTAAAACTACTGTTTGTTGCTTTTACTTCTATGCTAGAAGCTACCTTAAAAGTCACTGGCTGAGAATTGGGATATAATTCAAAAACAAAAACAAATAGAACATTCCCCAGGAGTTCATCATTCCATTTACTTGAGTAGGCCTTGATTATTATATCCACGTTAGCATGAAGCCACACACTTCAACATTCAGAGTTCCTTTGCAAACTTCCTGTTCCTAAGTATTGCTCATCTTGCAGATACAGGTTGAGTATCACTTATCCTGACATCCCATACCCGGACTGATCCAAAAACCATACCCTTCGAGCCGGCATGCAGGCAGATCCATGCTGCCTGCTTTCAATGTTTCCTCTCATCTAAAAAAAATAAAACACAGTGTACATTGTAGGTGGAGACTGGAAGCCTGCCATTGTTAGTTTGTTTGTTGTTGCTCTTGTTTAACAGCTGATACAGCTATTCTGGCAAGATAGTTACACCTTTGCTTTCTGATGGTTCATTGTACACAAAATTATTTTAAAATATTGTTCAAAATTACATTCAGGCTATGTGTCTAAAATGTATATAAAACATAAATGAATTTGGGTCCCATCCCCAAGATATCTCATTATGTATATGCAAAAGTTCCGAAGTGTTCCAGTATACGGAAGGATCTGAAATATGGACCACTTCTAGTCCCAAGCTGTCCGGATAAGGGATACTCAACCTGTAGTCCTTGTGCGAAGGAACAAGTCTTCCATGCCCTGTCCTCACTCAGCCACTAGATGGCCTCTCTTGCTGTGAATTACGTGTTGCTGTGGTCCAGGTAATGCCACAGCATGTTTGCCAACTTCAAGCGGCTAGGAAGAAGGCTAACACTGATGATTATATTAGGGAGCTTTAAAAAAAATCCCAGTCCCTTGAGGGATGAGCACGTGAGGCTGATTCAGTCCATGGTGTCCATCAAGGTCGCAATTGTCTATCGAACTCAGACTGGCAGTGGTTCTCCAGGGTCGCAGGCAGAGGTCTTTCACATCACCTACTACCTGGTCCTTTTAACTGGAGATACCGAGGATTGAACCTGGAACCTTCTGCATGCCAGGCAGATGTTCTATTTCTGAACCACAGCCCCTCCCAAAGGACACAATTTTCCTCTCTTGCAGCCTACAGCTTGAATGATACATCTTGAATAATGGTGATTTGTATTGTTTATTGTTGTTACAGCCGATGGCCAGCATAATGGTGATTTGTAAGCACCACCTTTCTCTTCCTCCCCCCACCCTTCCAAACATACCTGCTTTTTGCTTGTGGTCCAGTGTGGTTTGAATTCCACTGGGGTGGATAGGTTGCCCTCCCTCTCTGCAGGAGATTGGAAGGAAATTGACTTTTGGTCTCTTATGCGCTGGACTGGGAAGGGTGGGAATGTGTGAAGAAGAGCTACGAAAAAGCTTGCTGCTTGGATCTGGAGATCTTGCACAAGGGACCACGCGAATGAGTACCAGTGGTTTGGTCTTACACATGTGCAGGTTCCTGTATGCCTTTAACCTCTTTGCTCCTCTGAAGTCTCAGTTCTGCGCAACAGAGCATAGGTCAACTAACTTCAGGCAGACAAAAGGGAGAGAGGAACCTCTCTCACATGACCTACGTCCTCTTGCACTGAACAGTAGCCTCTTCACTGGGGCTTCCATAAGAGACACTTCTGGATATGTTGCATCCTGCTGTTTTGGGAATGGGAGATAGTGCAGGAGCTTAGGAATGTTGGGAATGAGCCGTTCAAGCTCCATTCTTACCCCACAGGCATCTGTTTTCTTGCACGTTTTCCAGGTGAGAAGCCGTTCGAGTGTGATGTTTGCGACATGCGCTTCATTCAGAAATACCACCTGGAGCGCCACAAACGTGTGCATAGCGGGGAGAAGCCATACCAGTGCGAACGCTGCCTGCAGGTAATGTTTCTGCCTCCTCGTTTCTCCTATATTTTGGGGCGTATTCGCGTCTGTCTTGTAGGCCCCCTGGGTTCAGAGCAGAAGGAAGCAATTGCCCTCATCTCCTTAATAAGTGTGTCTTGGGTGGAAATCACTGATGAATGGATACAAAAGGCATTGTGCTGTGGCTGGCGACTGTTCTGGGCAACAGAGATCCCTGGGCATATGTCTAGATCAGAGGTTCCCAAACTGTGCTCCAAGGAGCACTTGGTGCTCCGCGAAACATCTCCTCGTGCTCCGTGAAGAGATTGGAAAGAAAAATACTACTGTCATTCGGTTTAGTATATAGGTCCTAGGTGAAAATGAGTGCTCCATCTGTCAGCAGTGCTGATTCTATGACCGTAGGCAGTTCATGAGAGACAGTTCATGAGAGGGAGGGCATCTGGGCATGGAGTAGGGGTCACTGGGTGTGTGAGGGGGGAGGTAGTTGTGAAATTCCTGCATTGTGCAGGGGGTTGGACTAAATGACCCCGGTGGTTCCTTCCAACTCCATGATTCTATGAATTTCTCTCCTGAAAAGTGCTCCATGACTCAAAAAGTTTGGGAACCTCTGATCTAGATGATCCCATCTCAGTAGCAGAAAACAACTCATAGCTGTGTGTGACAAAGGTTCGTGTTTTTTGATAACGCGTGCATTCCTCGGGCCGGTGGCTCACAGCTGCTTAATCTTTTAGCTGTGAATTCTGCACATGCACGGGATTAATAAATCAGCATAAAAGCTGGAGCTAGCTCAGAATTCTTTGAATCTACTTTGGGGTTGTTTTAAAGCAAGTGTCTTGGCCTTTATGCATGCAGAAAAAATGCGTGGGCCATGTTTTCTCAGAAGTCGGAGGAGGACTGAACAGGACTTTTTAGTAGGGAGCAGGGCTTGAGTTTAGCTTGACGTTTAAAAAAAAATAAAATTCTGCACCCCCAAAAAAGCCAAATTTATATGCCTGTTATTCAATTCAAGTAACATTTGTGTTTTTCTGCTTATTTAAACATAGTAGTCTACTCAAGATGGGTGGAGCAGAGAGTATGCAGGGTATTTGGAAACCTGGAGCTTGGAAACAAATGTCATATGTAAAGGGAAAGATATGGTTTAGCTTGACTAACTGATAAAGTTTTTAGTTGACTAGGGTTTTTTAACCCCTTTTGTGTGAATATATGTCCTGAAGCTCTGCAGTCCTTTTTAGTCTACGGAGAACACTGTCTTAGCCTTAACCGTGGTTTGTTTCATTTGTCCTAGTTAAGGTCCCAAAATGTGGTAGGTGCCATGATTTAGGTTGGTTTCTCTGGAGAACAAGTGTAGGGACTTCTAAATGCAGAGGCGGAGTGGATTTTCTGGTGCATGTGTAATGCTTAGCCATGGTCAACTCAAATCATAGCTTGCAAACTTGCTTCAAACGGTGATTGAGTGTTATGACCTTCAGCCAGTCCTTGACATATTTTAGATATTGTTCTTGAGGTGATCAAGCTAGGACAGTGATTGGTTTTGCTGGCGTGACGGCATGGAATGTTCAGTTGTTCATTGAGCTTGAATAACTTGCAGTTAAGCTGCTGTGAGTAAGGGGAAATTGTCAGTTCGGCTGAAACATCACATGGGGTAGGTAGTCTGTGGACTGGGAAGAGGGATGGGTGCAACATGGGCAGAGCGGTGAGAGAAGAACTTGAAGGACCGGACGGGGTAGTTGAGGATGAGGTTTTAAGGAAAGGGGAAGGTAGGGCAGGGCAAAACGACTCCTAAGGGAATCAAGGGGCTGTGGTAGGATGAAAGAATCATAGAGTTGGAAGGGGCCATACAGGCCGTCTAGTCCAACCCCCTTCTTAATGGAGGATCAGCCTGGAGCAGCAGAAGAAGAAGTGTTGGTTTTTATATGCCAACTTTCTCTGCCACTTAAGAAAGAATCAAACCGGCTTACAATCACCTTCCCCTCCCCACAACAGACACCCTGTGAGGTAGGTGGGGCTGAGAGAGTTCAGAGAGAACTGTGACTAGCCCAAGGTCACGCAGCAGGCTTCATATGGAGGAGCAGGGAATCAAACCCGGTTCTCAGATTAGAGTCCGCCACTCCTAACCACTACTCCTAACCACTACACCATGCTGGCTCTCAGGAAGCAGTCAGGAAAAGGTGGAAGGAGCATAGTGTCCCTAGGCCAATTGTGGCTGCTTCTGCCTCTGCATTGTCATAACAAATGTGAGGGGATTACAGTAGCTGAGAAACTGGGGTGAGGGATGAATCTCGCACACTGGTTAGGGCTCGCCAGCCAGTCCTTTGACAGAGGACTTCTAGTAATGCTTTAAAAAAATAGGTAAAGGTCCCCTGTGCAAGCACCGGGTCATTCCTGACCCATGGGGTGACGTCACATCCCGACGTTTCCTAGGCAGACTTTGTTTACGGGGTGGTTTGCCAGTGCCTTCCCCAGCCATCTTCCCTTTACCCCCAGCAAGCTGGGTACTCATTTTACTGACCTCGGAAGGATGGAAGGCTGAGTCAACCTTGAGCCGGCTACCCAAAACCGACTTCCGTCGGGATCGAACTCAGGTCGTGAGCAGAGCTTGGACTGCAGTACTGCAGCTTGCCACTCTGCGCCACGGGGCTTAACCGTTGTTAAATGTAACAGACCACGCTTAAGTGTGACGATGTCGGCCCGAATGGGACCCCCGTATCTCTCCATAGGACTGCGGGGTCGCCCTTGCGTCCGCTGACTTCCATGCCTGAGCTCCTTCTCTCCCTCTCTCCCTTCCAGAGCTTCTCCAGGACAGACCGGCTGCTGAGACACAAACGAATGTGCCAAGGTTGCCCAAGCAAGTCGTCCGACTCGCAGCTGCTGCTTTAGGTTAAGGGCCCAGAGAGATGAGTTTAGAGGAAGCGGGAAAGCCAACGGAATTCTCTGTGGTCTTTTGTTGTTTGGGGGGGGCAGGAGGGGGGATTCTTTTGTGCTTGCGTTTTCCTACTGGGCATACCCCCCTGTGAAAAGGGGAAGAGCTGAGGCAGGGCACAGACTTTCAGGTAAGGTTTGGAACGCTGTAAATAAGTTGAGGATGAACCGCCCCTTGCAGTTGTGGATAAACTTTGGGGTTGGGGGGTTTTCTTGTGGGAGGAGTGGGTTTCTCTCTTTCTCTCTCTGTTTTGTGGGGTGGGGAAGTTATCACCATTTGCCTCGCGGAAAGGCTTTGAGAGAACTGCTAGGCCTCGCCTGCCGGTCCAGAATGACGGCGCTTTGGAGCTCTGGACTTAACCGATCCTCCGGCTTGCTTGAACCACTGAGCTTGTGAAGACGGGAGGGGAAATATTTTTTAAAGAAGAAAAAGAAGGCAAAAACCCAGCACCAGACTGTTTTACGGAAGGCAACGCACAAGCAATGGATTTAAGAGACAGTGGCCGAAGAGTTTTGATTCCCGGATCTGTAGGAGCCTGTCCCGTGAAAGATTCGCCATAAGGTCAACAGAGCTCTTGCGCCCCCCCCCCCCCCCCGGTATCTAGGTTTGTGATTTTAAGGTTTTTTTTAATCCCTCAGGTTTCAAGAACACAAGGGGGCTGGAGAGGGGGTGGGGCGTGTGCTGCCAGCAATTGTAAACTCCACCTTTGAGGCGGTACTACTGGCACAGTCAACGAGAGGCTTATACCACATCCAGCTGGCTGGAGAGACGTGTCTGGTTACTCCCAGGAAGGGGGGAGGAGCTGCAGTACTTTCCCGCCCCTGTGTACATACCCATGAATTCAGGGTCCGCCCCACTGAAATGCCTCCTCTTGCAGAACTTGAGGGGCTCCTGAGACCTTTGATTTTGAGATAGTTGAAGTCCAAGATCACCAATCTTTAGCCATCCATGCTTTGGCGAATGGGACTCAAAACTCTTTCTGTGCGGTATGGGGGGGATCAGAATTCTGTTTGGGTTCCGTGTGTGGGGAGTAAAGAACGAAGGCCCCCCGTGTAAAGGAACCAGATGTTTGGGGCTCAGGCCCCAGCATGCCTTTTGGTGCCGTTACATCAGTTTCAGCCGCCTCGGCCTACAAGCAGTCATCTTAGGGAAACCACCCTAGGAGAGAAGCAGAGAGAGTCTCTGGATGCTCTTGGCTGCCCACGTGTTCGCTGGCTTCACTGGAAAGAATTTTGCCAAAAGATTGTGCCCAATTCCCCCCCCTCCATCCATAGCCATTCCAGCTGTACTGCTATCTCTTGTTTCGCTTGAAGAAACCGAGGTCACGTGTGATACCTGCTTTTGGTTCAGGCCGTCGTGGGGCTTGTGCGAGGATGGAAAAGTGGAGGGGTGACGCTGTGTCTATCTAGGACTCTCAGTGTCATGAAATGGGTTACCTTCACCTGGTATCCTAGTGTATTATTTGTACTGTAAGCAGAGCTCCCTCCCTTCTCCCTCCCTTAATATGAATTCTCAGTGGCTTCTGCAGGCCTCCAGTTGGGGGGGGGGTGTTCCAGAGCCCATCTGCATTCCTACGTAAGTGGAGGCCTGACGTCTTCCCCTCTCCCTCCCCCCCCCCCCATGAAGTGATTGCAGAAACAAAGGCGTAAACAGAGGCAGGACGCTTTAGATCGAACCGGATTCCTCTAAGGCAATCCAGCGTACTGCCTGCTGGTGCTATCCTCAAGAGGGCGTGCCAGGGGAAAAAATCACTTGGTAACTTGCAAAGATCAGGCTTAGTGTCACGTTCTCGGTTTTTTCCCTAAACGCCTGGCTCCCCAGGCAATTTTCTGAACACTGGCTGGAGCGATACAGCAGTATTGGAGTGCCAGGCCTTCTATTCTAGTGTGCTGTGTTCCTGCTAAGGGTAGTCATTGCTTTGGCACGGTGATTACTGGTGTTACAAAAGGAGCTATTAGGAAAACATAGGGTGCGCCATCCAACTTCCACCACGACTACTTCTATGTTCCTTATGAGGAGCAAGCTGTCTGGCATGAGGTGAGTGTTAAGTTGAAGTTGTTTCCAAACCCCTGTTGGCTATTTCCGCTAACCTGGCCAAGCAGGCACTGAGGAAGGAGAGTTTTTTAAATCCCTTTTGTGCATGTGCTGCCGAGTACAGAAAAGAGATTCTGAGTTATTGGTTACAAAAGCCGGTGTGGTTTCACACAAACACCCTCCCCCTTACTTAGGTGAAGTGAAACAGGAGCCCCTATTTTCACCAAAATTCGCTCCATCACCTATGACTGACTCTCGGTAAGAGCAGCTTGTTGCTGTGTTGGGGGTAGATCAGCAAAAAAGCAATTCATTTGTCCTACAAACATAGTTGCTTTTCACACAAACACACCACACAAAAAAACACAGGAAAAAATGAGCAACCAAATTGTTCTCTTTAATTTCTGGTGACTGCTTTCTCAAAAAGGAAATACAGGGATTATGCTTATTAGAAAGGGAAGAGAGGAAACTTGTTCTATGCCTCAATTGTGTGTGGCAGCATTTTAAATTGGAGAAATTGGTGGGGGGGTCTTTATCAAGCACTAGGCATTGCTGTGGTTATGCCGGCATTGATCTTGCTATAATTGAAACACGATGTTATGAAGTGCATTCAGCAGGCTGGGAACCTGGATTCTTGGGGTGGGGTGCCACCTTTGGCTAACAGTTCCCCACTCTGGTAAGTACTGGTACCAGAGTAATGACCCTTACGTGTCCAGATCTCTCTCAAGCATGTGTTAATTTTTTGCAATATTGAGTTTTGAGGCTCACCTGCAAGAATATGGTTTATAGTGCATGTTGGAAGCTAGTTAGCATCGCATTGCTGTTGAAGGAGTGCTCAAGGGTGACTGTTTTGGTATCCTTGGTTCTGGTTCTTCAGTGCCCAAGCCTGGGAAAGAGGGAATCTGATTTTGTTCGGGGTGATTGGCAGTAGAGCGCACACATTGCTCTGTAACTTTGCACATGCCGTTTTAGGGTCGGCGGTATGGAAATTACCGTGCATCAAATGCTGATGTGCAGGTGATCTTTGCTGCTGGGGTTTTTCTCAGAACCTGGCTAGCATGCATACAGGGGAACCGGCAGGCAGGCTGCATAAATGCTGTAGACGGAGGTGGGTGGACAGGATGTAACTTTCAAGTGCGGCGGCAGCCATCTCCCTTGTACAGTTGGCACACAGCCCATCTTGCGGCTTGTCACTGTACCGCAGGGTGCACAGTTTGGTTCCAGTCAGTTGGGAAGGTGAAGTGTGTGCAAAGCGAGACTCTCTTTTTTTGAAACATCTGCTTTCTTAACCACAGACCTCTCTAATGCTTAGAACCAAATTGCTTGGGGAAGGGGGGATTCTGAAAAAAATAGTCTTGTGTTTTAGTGGGCCGTAGACCAGCGTTTCCAATGATTCCTGTAAAGTGATAAAAAGTCACATCATGTGGTTAAAGCTATTCTTAGACTGTGGCACTTTGGGTTGCAGGTGGAGGGGTACCGTGTTCCCCTGGGAAGGGGAGGCCCTAAAGAGGACACCACAATGTCAAGGGAGAAGGCTGCAGTCTAAAAACCTCCCTGACGTTCTAGTTTTCTACAACCGGGGAGTTTGTTTCTTTTGTTAATGGGGGAGTATTAAAACCTGCAGCTCTGCTTCTCCCCCCCCCCCAGCCTGAAATGGTACACTCCAGGTAAACTTTACCATACAAGTCTGCCAGTTTGTGTACGCTGACCCTCGGTAGCAGTGAGGTCGGTGATAGGGAGCGCACTTAAAGCATCTCAGCATTTCCTGTTTCTGGGGCGGGGGAGATACAACCAAATAAATCAATCAATTACCCCCCACTCAAACCTTCCAATGAATTGACTGCTTCCTGGACCAGTGTTTCATATGAATTAGAAGCTGGTCGCCATATTCAGTGAAAGCAAGCTTCTCTTCAAGGGTGGATTGCGTTGCTTTTTGTTAGTGAAGGTGCGACCTGACCGTCTCTGTTTGCCACTCTGCATCTCGGTGGTTTAGAGTGGCCCAGAGAGGTGATGGCGTCCAAGGGCTCAGCATGCTGGTAATTGTAGGTTTTCCTGTCTTGGTGGCGCCGGCAGGATTTGAGCTTTCGCAACCGTTGGAAAAGAGCTAACGGGACTGCAAAGCCCACCCGGTTCGCAGTGACTTGGAAACGGAGTTCTGCAAATCCTGGTTGCCAGGCATCATCTTACGAAGAGGTATTCCCTTCCTTGTGAAAAGGCAGGATGCCTCTTCTAAGATGGTCCTTGTCAGACTCACACTTGCGTCTACACACAGCTTCTTTCCTTCCTGGATGCTGGAGGGGAAGGGGGGGTGTTATACGGTGGGGCACGTCCCTTTGCCCAGGGTGATCCTTGAGGGCACAGCAGAGTTCTTGGGTGGAACCTCCCTGCGTTTTCATAGACATCAATGTACATTTGGGGTAGCATTCTGTACAATCTGCCATGCCCTGTACCCAGTGTATTTTTCCCCCTGGGAAATGGGAGGACAGTAGGCATCGTTTGTCCGTGGGCATGGCTGGGAACGTGTTGGAACGCAAGGTATCTTTCATGCTGTGTGCACATGAGATACCCCAGGGAATTGCACGCTGGACATATTGTCGGCCCCAGTTTTAAGAATGGACTTGGAGCAAGAAGAGGTGGTGTGGTTCGTACTTATTGATAACACGATCTTTCCGTTGACAACAAGGGGGAGAAAACCCCAGCACTTCTGATTGAAGAGGGAAACCATGAAACTTGACCATGTTGTTTCAGCCTAATATCAAAGTCCAATGACTTATTTTTGTTGTTGCTATTATTCCTTTTCTCCCCATTGCCCTCCTTTAATTCACTTATTTTGCTATGGGGGAGGGAATTGGGGGCAGGGACATACCCAAGGGGTCAGGATCACTTTTAAACTGTAGTTTTTATAAGATGTTATAAACTTGTATCTTTTTACCATTACGGTGTGGTGTCTGTTCCTTTTTTGTGTGTGCACGCGTGTGATCTATTTAGGATACTGAAATAAAATTATGCATGCTTTGTTTCCCCCACCCCCCTGATTTTCAGTGCTTCGCAGCTCAACTGTTATCATACACCCGCCCAAAGATGTTCCATGTGTAATTTTTTTAGGTATATGAGTGACTACCCCACTCATTTCCGAGAAGTAAAAGGAAAGAGCCACACCCTGAGGCCAGTACTGTGGTGGGGGACGTGCCCGCCAGTCCAAAATCTAGTGACCTCAGCCTGGGGAGTCTGAATCTGAACATGGCCCATGTGGAAGTTTTTTAAAAAATCTATTTTTTAATTAGTTCTTTGCTGGTGGAAAGTGCCATCAAGTCACAGCTGACTTATGATGACCCCCCATAGAGTTTCCAAGGCAAGGGACAGTCAGAGGTGGTTTGCCATTGCCTGTCTCCTTGTGGGCTGAGAGAGTTCTGAGAGAACTGAGACCGGCCCAAGGTTCTGAGACCGGCCCAGCAGGCTTCATGTGGACGAGTGGGGAATCGAACTCGGTTCTCCAGATTAGAGTCTTCTGCTCTTAAGAAGTATAGACTGGAGATGGAGGCAGCACGAGGCTCAACAATAACATAAAGAAAGCAAATAAGCCTAAGCTAGTATCGGAAAAGTATTATTTCTTTCATAAAGCAAACTAACAAAACACAAAAATACTCTTAAGAGAAAGCAAAATGTACCACGCTGGGCAATGAAAGAAACAAATAAAATAAAAATACAAATACATACAGCCACATACAGAACATTATCCAGGTGGACTTAAAATAGAGCATCACTGTCACTGTTATAAAATTGTATCCCTGAATGGCTATTTGAAACTGTATCCCTGAGTGGCTGTATGTATTTGTATTTTATTTGTTTCTTTCATTGCCCAGTGTGGTACATTTTGTCTTAAAGCCCTGCGAGGCATCCTAACGTGTGGTGTAACACGCTTTCTCTTAAGGGTATTTTTCTGTTTTGTTAGTTTGCTTTATGAAAGAGATAATACTTTTCCAATACTAGCTTAGGCTTATTTGCTTTCTTTATGTTATTGTGGAGCATCGTGCTGCCTCCATCTCCAGTCTAAACTATTTCAGCACAGATTACCTATTTCCTGAGCTCTTAAGAAGTAAGCAATAAAAGGTCTACTTTAATGTCTGGTTGATGAAACCTGATCCTGGCCACGGTAGCTCCAATGTACAGTTATTAATTTGATTTGTGTCCTGCCTTGTGGACATAAGGACCTCAAAGAAACTTAGGTTTCCAAGTTCAATTTGTACTAAATATTGTCGAAGGCTTTCACGGTCAGAGTTCATTGGTTCTTGTAGGTTATCCGGGCTGTGTAACCGTGGTCTTGGATATACTTCCTTAGGAAAGAAAATTCCAAGACCACGGTTACTCAGCCCGGATAACCTACAAGAACCAATCAATTTGTACTACTTCCACTCCTTCTCTCTCCTCTTCCCCCAAATGCACTGTTTCCTTTTTGCTGAGTTTGGAATGACAAGTGCTGGGTGGTGTACATAGACTCTAGACAGGAATTGTGCCTCTACCTGGTGGAGCAAATGGTGTTTGTTTCTTTCCCTATTATCCCCTGCTCATAAGTTTGAAGGGGCATCTGCCAGACTGGCTGCCAGGAACAGGACTCAAGTTTAGCTTGACCTGCGCCTTACCCACCATTATGTTTTCATAATTCCTACATTGCCCATGGGAAAGCAATGAAGATCCCATCACTGCCCTCTGTCTTCCTGCAGTTGACCTGTATGGGGGGTTGTGGATTCTGTTGCATCAGGTGTAAGGGAATAATTCACAGATGCACCAGAGTGACCCCCACCCCTAACCCAGAAGTATAACCAGAGCAGTGGCATGCTCCAGAAGTGGGCTCCAGGTGGTGAAGGGGGTTGCATTCTAGAAGGACGCTGCTTGACTGTAATGATGCCTCTCCAATAACTGGGTAGAATTGTCCCTATGAATAAGCAAGCTGACCAGAGCTGACCGATGATGTTCCTCTAAGGCAGGGGTGGGGAACCTTTTTTCTGCCAAGGGCCGTTTGGATAACATCATTCGCGGGCCATACAAAATTATCAACTTAAAAATTAGCCTGCTATATTTGGTCAAACATTTAGCCAAGAGGCACAACCGGAGACGGCTCCAAGTGTCTGCCATGTAGAGTGACTCGCTTTTGAGCGGATTGCCAGTCTTAGGTCCTTCTGAGCAAGAGATCTGCCAGGACCCACGAAGGGCCAGACAAAATAATTTCGCGGGCCTTATATGGGCCTGACGTTCCCCACCCCTGCCCTAAGGCAAGCAGCAGGGGGTGCCCTGGGAGTGAAAGGTCTTGGTTCTAATGTGTAGCTGGCCCCTTACAGAGCTATAGGAGATTTCTCTACATGTGCAACCCATTTGAAAACACAAACCTTCTGAAACCAAGTGCCAGTCATATCATAGAATCAGAGTTGGAAGGGACCACCAAGGTCATCTAGTCCAACCCCCTGCACAATGCAGAAATTCACAACTACCTCCCCACGAAGCCCTGCATTTTAATACCAACACTGCCATCTTACGATGTTTAAATACCAGTTATGCCGTGATGCTCTTCCCCCCCACCCAATAATTGTTTTGATGGGACAGGGAACATGATTTGTTAGAGACCCTTTCACAGAACCACAATTCAAGGCGCTTACTTATAAGAAATTCATTATTCAGCTTGCATGTTTGTGCTGCTACGGTTGTCTGATGGTGCCTTAATTGACTGGAGAATCACTGGGGCTATCCTGTTTTATCCTCACAAGCCCTGTGTGGTAGGACCACCTTTAAGAGATTATTTCCTGAGTGCTGTAGCTTGAGCAGGGATCTGAACCCAGCTTTCTCCAGCCCTTTAAACTTTAATCCAGTTTTAGGCTGTTTTTCCCCCTTCCAGTCAGTTCTTCCTGTACTTGGGGTTGACTATGGTGGTCGTAGCTCGCCGGAACAGTGGATTGTTCACCTGAAGGAGGAAGTAGGTAGAAGTCAATAGCGGAGGGCAGGAGGACACAATACAACTGGAGAGTACAGTGCATGGCTTTGTTTTCTACCATAGATTTTTTAAATTTTGACTCCCAGAGATGAGCGTGCAATCTCTTCAATTCAAAACCTTTATTGGCATAGCGAGTCATTTGTGCAATCTCTTTATCTTTTGGGCCATGGGCCTTAGCAAGTCAGAGGCAATTCTATAAATCTGTAAAAAGGTAAAGGAAGTTCCCTGTGCAAGCACCGGGTCATTCCTGACCCATGGGGTGACATCACATCCCGACGTTTACTAGGCAGACTATATTTACGAGATGGTTTGCCATGGCCTTCCCCAGTCGTCCACACTTTATCCCCTGGAGCAAGCTGGGTACTTGTTTTACCGACCTTGGAAGGATGGAAGGCTGAGTCAACCTTGAGCTGGCTACCTGAAACTGACTTCTGTTGGGATCAAACTCAGGTTGTGAGCAGAGTTTTTGACTGCAGTACTGCAGCTTACCACTCTGCGCCACGGGATTTAAAATTAACATTTGGAGCTAGGTTGCTCAGATTGACACATAACAGGGACACAGACAGCGGCATGCCCTGTCTGGTTAAAATGCTCCCTGAGAGCCTGGTGTGTTGTTCTGAATTCTCCAAAGCTGTATTCAAAGTGTGTTAAAAATGTGTTGAGCTGCATTACAATGCACATGCTATCCATCAGCAAGAAGAGACGCTAAACCTTTGAGTCTGACTTGTTTGGGTTTGTTAAGAAACCAAACCCCAAATTACATCTACTTCTCCTTGCTGGTATCCAGGTTGTAGAATTCTGGATTTCAGCTTGTTGGAAGGGCAGGGTCTAGGTCCGTGTTGGCGAACCTATGGCACGCGTGCCCGACCTGGCACGCGTAGCCCTCTCTGCCGGCACGCGGGTAAGTGGCTCGGGACGGGACCGAAAGTCCAGGCGGGCGAGGCAGCGACGGATGGAAGCGGTGGAGAGAGAGCCAGCCCGCTTCCCGAGGGACGGGGCGAGGAACCGGCAAGCCAGCAGCCAGGAAAAGACGGAGCGCAGAGACGCGGCGGCGCGCTGCCGCACCCCAGCTGTAGCCCCGCCGCTCGGTCGCGCCTGCGCCAGTCAGAGGACTTGGCTGGGGGCGTGGGGAGGAGGGCAGGATGTTTCAGCCCTAATAAGGTCTTGGGGGCGGGACTAGAGGGAGGGCTGAAACATCCTGCCCTCCTCCCCACGCCCCCAGCCAAGTCCTCTGACTGGCGCAGGCGCGACCGGGCGGCGGGGCTACAGCTGGGGTGCGGCAGCGCGCCGCCGCGTCTCTGCGCTCCATCTTTTCCTGGCTGCTGGCTTGCCGGTTCCTCGCCCCGTCCCTCGGGAAGCGGGCTGGCTCTCTCTCCACCGCTTCCATCCGTCGCTGCCTCGCCCGCCTGGACTTTCGGTCCCGTCCCGAGCCACTTACCCGCGTGCCGGCAGAGGAGGCTCCACCCCCACCAAAGGTCGACCACGAAGCCTCTCCTCACCGCCCCATTTCTGGTTTATTCCCCCCACACACACACACACAAGAGAGGTGGTGTGTGAGGTAAAGCGCCACCCTCCCCCTCCCCTCACAGCGCGGCCAGGTTTTGAATGCGCGCTCGAGGGCTGGCAGCGCCAAGGCGGGCGGCGAGGAGGAGGTCGGGGCTCGGGGTGGGGGGTGGGGGGTGGGGGGTGGGGAAAGCAATGTTTGATTCAAAACTCTGCATGGGGGGTTATTGGCCATTTATGAATGGGAGGTTTTGCATTGGATTTGCCATTCAGATGCACATTTTCCCCATCCAGATCCTCAGAACTCAACAATAAGCCCCCTTGCAGAGTTTTTTTTCAGACGGAACCCTCTGAATATAGGGCAGGTTTTGCTTCATATATTTGCCTTAGGGTTGCCAGGTGTCTCTCCCCCAATCATTTACCTCTTTCCCTGATGGTTCAGTTACAAATATCAAGTTTCACTTTGAAGAAGAGTTGGTTTTTATATGCCGACTTTCTCTACCACTTAAGGAAGAATCAAACCGGCTTTCAATCACCTTCCCCTCCCCACAACAGATACCCTGGCCATTTATGCATGGTCAGTTTTGATGTTCACTAAAAGCTCTTTTTTAAAATGCGAATTTAAAACTGCCTATTCACGGTCTCGAAGCAAAAGGAGAAATTCCACCCCTCCCACTCGCTTGCTCCTTTGTTCCTGTTTGCATAACCATTAGCATGTGCATAGCTAACCCGCCACTGTTATTTTGCATGGTTCCTTCAGGGGGATTCTTCAGGTTAAATTGCCGTGTTGGCACTTTGCGATATATAAGAGGGTTTGGGGTTGCAGTTTGGGCACTCAGTCTCTAAAAGGTTCGCCATCACTGGTCTAGGTTTATAGTTTGCTTCAGCCTTTGGGCAGGAGAAAACAGCCTGGCTGAGTGTAAGTAACTTTCTGGGCAATGTAGTGGGGGGAGGTGGTTGGGGTGTATCTACACTGACCTACCATTCATCACCTACAAACTGAGCCAGGTAGAGGAGTAGTAGTAGTAGTTGGTTTTTATATGCCAACTTTCTCTACCACTTAAGGAAGAACTGCTCCTCAAAAAGCTTCAGAAACCGCCAGTCATATAGAATCACAGAATTGGAATCACCTTCCCCTCCCCACAACAGACACCTTGTGAAGTAGGTGAGGCTGAGAGCTCTAAGAGAGCTGTGACTAGCCCAAGGTCACCCAGCTGGCTTCATGTGGAGGAGTGTGGAAACCAACCCAGTTGACCAGATTAGCCTCCGCCACTCATGTAGAGGAGTGGGGAAATCAAACCCGGTTCTCCAGATCAGAGTCCACTGCTCCTAACCACCACACCACGTGTGGGCTGTCTGGCCTATGGTCAAGGCAGCCCAAAGTACTGACCTCATTCCCCTTGGCCCGTCTGCACTCTTCCTCGAAGCGCTTGACTTCCCTCCGGTCGCAGATCTCCACGACGCCACGGTATAGCCCAATGAAGAACACCCCAAAAACCACAAAGCCCAGTACCAAACCCAGAACCAGTTTGAGTGTCTGGTCAGTAGTACCTGTGAGTGTATAAAGGGGGGTATAATGTCATGCCTTAAAGGAGGTAACCCGCTCCCCTCCCAAAGTCACTTGAAAAAAAATTCCCCTTCCCCAGTTATTTCCTTGAGTGGTATAACCTTCCTGGGACTTAACAGTTCAAAATGTAAGCAAGGGATTAAGTTTCCTACCCCTAGAAAACTAGAACATCAGGGCTAGATGAACTTTCTGCCAGTTTCGTTTTTCGTGGGCAGGGAGATTTGTATGTCTCTGAGTGTGAAAGGAAGGAGTTCATGTATGGCAGGGGTGTCGAACTAATTTGTTACGAGGGCCGGATATTACATAAATGTCACTTGGTCGGGCCGGGCCATGCCTCGTCAGCCCAAATTGGAACTGGAGGGGGTGGCTGCCCCATCTGACTTGTGGGCCAGATAAGAGCTCTCAAGGGGTCGGATCCGGCCCCCGAGCCTTGTGTTTGACACCCCTGGTGTATGGGCTCGCCCCCTCCTGCATTCTGAAAGGGTGCAGTCATGCGAAAGCCAAGTGTACAGAGCAGCAAATGTGTGGCACAATTTGCTATTAAACTCCTTTTTAGAATGCAATGGGGGTTGTTTTTCAAGAAGGGGAACATTCTGATATGAAGACGAGTTGGTTTTTATATGCCGACTTTCTCTACCACTTAAGGGAGAATCAAACCAGTTTACAATCACCTTCCCTTCCCCTCCCCACAACAGACACCTTGTGAGGTAGGTGGGGCTGAGAGAACTCTAAGAGAGCTGTGACTTGCCCAAGGTCACCCAGCTGGCTTCACGTGCAGGAGTGGGGAAACAAATCTAGTTCACCAGATTAGCCTCCACCGGTCATGTGGAGGAGGGGGGAATCAAACCCAGTTCTCCAGATCAGAATTCACCGCTCCAAACCACTGCTCTTAACCACTACACCATGCTGGCTCTCTTGGCCCATCTGCAATCTTGAACCATAAGGTAGGGAATAAATGTTTTAATGAATAAATCTGTACTAATTAAACTGCTGCCCTGATCTGGTTGGCCTGGGCTAGCCTGACCTCGTCAGAGCTCAGAAGCTAAGCGGGGTCAGCCCTGGTTAGTACTTGGATGGGACACCACCAAGGAATACCAGGGTCGCCATACAAAGGAAGGCAATGGCAAACCACCTCTGTAAGTCTCTTGCCTTGAAAACCCTACTGGGTTGCCATGAGTCAGCTGTGATTTGATGGTACTTCACACACACATAACAAAATTGCTAAGTCAGGTGAGGGGGGGTGTTACATGGAACTTAGGAGAAGCTGTTGCTAAATATGTTTTATGTTCATGCACTGCTGGTACTAAACGCTGACAAGTTGGGCCTCTCTCTGAGCTGAGCTCCAGGCATGCCTGTGGTTTGCCGTTAATGAAAGCCCATAAGTGTTAGGAGACAAACGTATGACTGAGCTCTATAGTGAAGGGGGAACGTGTGTCAGTCAAGTTGGGTGGCCTGGCTTTTGCTCAGCCTGCTCAGTGTTCCTGAAGAAGGTTAGGATCCAGTCCAGTCCTGTTTGGATCTCACTTAAGTAAGCTTGCAGTGGCCGTTTTTCAACGGGATGGCTACCCGTGTCTGCAAGGTGAAAGATACAAGAAGAGGAGGAGTTGGTTTTTATATCCCCCTTTTCTCTCCCTTCTAAGAAGAATCAAACCAGCTTACAGTCTCCTTCCCTACCTCTCCCCACAACAGACACCTTGTGAAGTAGGTGAGGCTGAGAGAGCTCTGTGACTAGCCCAAGGTCACCCAGCTGGCTTCATGTGGAGGAGTGGGGAAACCATCTCGGTTCACCAGATTAGAGTAAGCCGCTCAAGTGGAGGAGTGGAGAATCAAATCCGATTCTCCAGATTAGAGTCCACCGCTCTTAACCACTACATCACGCTGGCTCTCCTAGCTGGTGTCGATGACCCTGCTTACCTCTGTGGGGGCCCAGGGCGAGGAAAGGGCAAATTTGCAAACCCAGCTATCCTAGCCATAGGAGCAAGGGCACCTGCTTCCTCTTTTAGGTTTCCAAAAATAGGAGGAGAGGGATAGAACTGGGTAGAGGCCATTTGTATAATCCCATCCTTGTCTCTAACACTTTACAGAATGTTGTAAGTAAAAGAAGAAAATGACAAAAGGGTTCTGGCCTGAGGAGCTTACAATTGAAACGTCAACATTGGAGAAGGTAAAAAGGCCAGGGAAATCCTTATAGCACTGCAGGCAAATCGGGCACTGTAGCCAGTTCAGGAGGATTGTGGACGGATTTGAAGATTTGTCTGTATGTGGAGATGAATCTCTGCATCAACACTGGCTTCGAAGCCAGAAGGTACAGAGCTCTCTTGCTGGGCTGGGACAGAGGCAACAATAGCATACTGGTTATATAAGTACAAGCAATAACCTATTCAACAACACACGCAGGTAAGCACCTCACAAAATGAGAGAAAAGTAAACCGGAACATATCACTGTGAAGAAACCTTAATCTACAGCAACCCCAGTCTACAAAAACCTTATGCCATCTATAACATGTGCAGCCCAAAGTCCACACTGAGCTATAGTCCGTAGGCATCAGATGAAAACTTGAACGCTGTGGGGCTGCATAACATGTCTCCTAGAAATCAAGCAGGGATACATTCCAATTTACTATACTCTCATTTTGTGTGGTACTGACCTGCCTATGTTGTTGAATAGGTTATTGAATAGGTTATTGTTTGTACTTATATAAACCAGTATAGTATCGTTGCCTTGGTCCCAGTGCTGGTTTTGTTTTTCACTTTAGCTGTGGTTCAGCACTGTTTGCCTATTTATTGCTGGGCTGGGGCAGAGGGCAGCGTGGGATGGAAGGGGTCACATTGCGCTCCTCTAGCCCTGGCTGCAGCTTACTTAGACCCTGGCAAGACTCAGTAACAACAACATGCGTGACATCCGCACCTGTTCTTCCCACCCTCACTTAAAATGCCTCTTGCCCTTGCAGCCCTGCTTCTTCTGCTCTCCCACCACTCACCCTCTCGGCTGTTCACGGTCAAGGTGATACCGCCGGTCTCGTCCGCCTCCACGAGGTAGATGAGCAGGTTGCCGTCTCCTGCTGTCGCCTTGCACCATTTCTCATCCGCGGGGGGTGCCGGCAACACCTTCATCGTCTGGTTGCAAGAGACACTGCAGTTCCCGCTCAGGGGGCCTGTCCCGAGAGCTTTGCACTCGGCGCAGTCCCTGCAAAGAAGCAAAGGGAGTTTGTACCCTTCGCTCAACCTGTCCTGTTCCATTCTGCCTGCCAGGAGCTCTCCCCCCCCCCCCTTGACAACCCTCCACCTTTGCAAAGCAACAAGGGAAAGTAGCTGGGTGGATAAGCGGGGCCTTTTCACTGGTGGCCCCCTTGACATGGAGTTCTCTCCTAAGGGAGGCTCAGTTGACCCGAATATTAATTGCTTTTTCCAGAAAGGTACCCCAAACACAGGATTTGGGGGGGAACTCCTAGTGGCTGCTCTCTGCAGTGGAATGCCCTCTGACTAAAGGAATCTTGCTGTGTGTTCTTTCCTGATGCTTGGCAGAAAAGAAGAAAAGTTGGTTTTTATATGCTGATTTTCTCTGCCTTTTAAGGAGAATCAAACCAGCTTACTATCTTCTTCCCTTCCTCTCCCCACAACAGACACCATTTGAGGTAGGTGAGCCTGAGAGAGCTCGGAGAGAACTGTGACTAGCCTAAGGTTACCCAGCTGGCTTCATGTGGAGGAGTGGGGAAATCAACCTGGTTCACCAGATTAGAGCCTGCCCACTCATGCAGAGGAGTGGGGAATCTAACCTGGTTTTCCAGATTAGAGTCCACCACTCTTAACCACTACACCACGCTGGCTCTCCTCTGCAGTAGCCACTGAGGCATGTTGGCACCTCCCTTATTGCAATGCTAGCAGCTGAATTCGGAGTGTGTTGGAAGTTAATTGAAGTGCATCAAAGTAGACTATAGCACCTGCTAGGAGGGATGTTTTGGAGGACATTGATTCATAGGGTCGCCATGCGTCTGAAGTGACTTGATGGCACTTATCACACACACAGGAGGGATGTGTGCAAATGGGCTGGTGGAGGGTCTGCAGTTTTTATTAATTCTGCTGTAAGGCTCTTTGCTGCTTTTAAAGGAATAATAGCCATCCAAGATGGAGGGCCCTTCTAAAAATGATAAGGAAAAAATGTGGCAAAATGAGACAGCGGTGGTTGTCAGGTATGCTCTAGCCATAATTGCAGGGATGTCCCAGAACTCTAATTGGAGTGCTATGGTATCCCCCCATGCCCATTTCAAGGCAGGCCGGATAGGTACCTGCTAAGTCTCACACAACCCTTTGCACTGCCCTTCCTCTGACCGCTCCTACTTGTTCCCCCAGATCACGTCGCGGCCTCACCTGTGTTGCTCACAAGGTGTCCGGCACTCGGCACAGCGGCTGCAGTGGCTGCCCAGCCAGCCAGTCTTACACTGGCACCTGTTGCAGACACAGCGCCCGTGGGCACTGCATATGGCACCCTCCTGCACGCATCCGCTGGTGTCCGGGCTGCATTCGCAGGCCCTGCCGGTGTAGTTGCTCTGGCACTCACAAATGCCGCACCTGCACTGCCCATTACCTGTCAGCAGGGGGAGACGTTCATCAGCACCACAAGATTCCTCTGCCGCAGAACTATCCCACTCACAAATTCTGGGCTTTTTTGAGGTTTCAGTAAGCACTACTCACAATCTTGCAAATTTATCAAAATCCATAAAGGCTACAAACTTCCTTTAAAAAAAAGAAAGAAAGAAAACTGAGAGGAGGCTGGATTCTGTGCCTGTTCCACACTTTGCCTCCGCTGCAGTACAGCCCTGGGAATTAGTGATCTTTCTTCCTTTCCTTTCCTGTCGGGGGGGGGGGGAGTTCACTTTTCATTTATCAGGCAAAAAAAAATATTCACTTTGATTTCTGACTCTGTTCTTGTGCCTTCAACACCTTGTTCGTTTGTGCATGGGAGTTTCACCTGAGGTTCGTTGCTCGCTGGACCCACACTTTCCTGTTGGGAATCTATGCACCAGCAGTCTCCAAGCAAAAATCAAGTCCCTGCCCCTTGAAATGCTGTTTTGTGATTGGCTTACTTTGTAGAGCTTACTGTGAGAAAATCCCCCCCAAAAAAACCCAATTGCTGCATAAAAAAGCGTTTTAAGAACAAGAAACAAAAAATTGAGCAATCTGAAAGGGTGTGGGGAGAAATCCAAGCCTTGGTTTTAAAAAGCCTTTCTTGTGCTCAGAAAGAGCTCGGAGGAAGCAGGAAGTATTTGAATCCCCGCCTCTGGACATGCTGCTTTGTAACTGGCTGTGAGCAAAACTAAGCTTGCGTGTCCTGCACTTTGCCTTATGCATGGGGATTTCACCCGAGCTTTGCTCAGGGGAGATGGAAGAATAGGGTTAACAGAGGAATGGGAAGGTCCAGGATTTGTGAGGGCTGGCGGTGAGGTCATCTCTAATGGACGGGAAACTCATGCATAACTCCAAGGAACAACCGATTCAGACAGGGGGCGAATGAAAGCACCCATGCATAAACGACCCTTCGCAACAATCTTCTGTTCCTCAATAAGGAATGCCCATTAGATTCTGTCATGAACGCATTTAGCACACGTGGAACCACCATAGGCTCTGCTAACATGCTTCTTTGTTTTAGACAGTCTCATACAAACTTTAGGACAAACAGAACACCACGAAGCCTGCCTGGGCACACGCCACATGCAGACCGGTGCTTTGCCAAACTTCTTGGTATAAAGGTAAACTGTTACCTGGTGTTCGGGACAGCCTAGCCTAGCCTTGTAAGAGGCTGTGTCGTGGGACAGCCTAGGGCGGTATATCAAGCGTAGGACCTAGAGTTAGCGCCGGCACCAGAAGAGCGGCATTAGTGATCTACTTTTCAACTCCCCATTAGAACAATGTGGCTAGATGCCATAGGTTGGATCCAGACTAAATTTTCTGCTAATGGGAGATAGGTGATGTGAAAGACCTCTGCCTGAGACCCTGGAGAGCCATGGGGAGGTAGAGCCTCTGTTTGGCCTGCAAAAGGTCCCAGGTTCAATCCCCGGCATCTCCAGTTCAAGGGACTAGGCAGGTAGGTGATGTGAAAGACCCCGGAGAGCTGAGGGTCTGATTCAGTATAAGGCAGCTTCTATTTTTCATATTTTGTTCATATAATTTCCACCAATCCTGTCTTCTTGCTGCACACCCTTGATTAACTTGCTGTTCTCCTGTGGGCTCCTTGTCCCCCACATCCCCAGCAGCATTTTGCAAAGATCAGTGGACTGTGGCAGGAAGGGGAAGACAGGAACCTTCTGTTTCACCAAGCCTTGCATGAGTGGAAAAACTTAGTCTGGATCCAATCCCGTGATTGTACTGTGGTTAAAAAGAAGTCTTCCGTACCTTGCCCATGTTGTCCCATTAATGCAGAGAATGGATGACTTAGAATAGAATCATGGAGTTGGAAGGGACCGCAAGGGTCATCTAGTCCAACCCCCTGCACAGTGCAGGAAATTCACAACTACCTCCTCCCCACACCCCCAGTGGCCAGAAGTTGGCCAGAGGTTGGCCAAGATGCCCTCCCTCTCATGATCAGCCTACAGTCACAGAATCAGCATTGTTTGCGTTAAGCTCTGCCCAGTTAAAGGAGACAATCCTCCCACTGGAAGACATCGCAGTTTACCTGCACACAGCTGCCCGTTGTGTCGTTCACAGACGGTGTTGTCACACTTGCACAGGGGGCCACTGGCGTGGGCGTGGCACTGGCATTTCCCACACACGCACTGGCCCTTGCCGCTGCACACGGGACCGGTGCCATTTCCGCCGCGGCACCCCGTTTCCGGGTCATCAAGTTCCTCTTGCTTGCACTCGCAGAGACGGCCTCTGTGGCCCCCCTGACAGCTAGGGGGAAATAAGGGCACAGGGCCTCATCATTGCTGTGTTCTGTGGTGGGACCTGTTGAGCCTCCAGGTGACCCTCTGAGCTGCTGCTTCTTCCCCATTCCCCACACCCCACGTAGCTGTACACCCATGTTAAACCTCCCTGATTATCTTCTTTCCTGCTGCCCCCTTCCCTTATGCCAGGGGTGTCAAACTCAATTGTTACAAGGGCCGGATATGACATAAATGTCACTTGATGGGGTCAGGCCATGCCTCGCCAGCCCAGATCCAGAGTGGGGGGATGGGGGGGGCAGCCTTGTCTGGCTCACAGGCCGGATAAGGGCTCTCAAGGGGCCAAATCTGGCCCGCAGGCTTTAGGTTTAACACCCCTGCCTTATGCATACCTGCACACACCACAGGTGAGGTTGCCCTGGCCACCGGAACAGTGAGGCGCACGGGGCTGGGCATCTCCGCACTGGCACTGGCACACCGTTGACAGCTGTACCCGCAGCTCCTCCCCTACTCCCAGCACTCGTAGCACCAGATCATGGGTCCTAGGCAGGCAGGCGGATGCATTTATCCTTACGGTGAACCGCACCTGTGAGAGAAGCGTGACTGAGAGACGCGGAGAGAGCCCCCCCATCCGCTGCTACCCGGAAGTTGCATTTGCTGAGGCGGTTTGGCCTTGTTTTAAGTCCACTGCTGCTGGAAGAGTTGCAATGTCTAGCGTGCAAAGGAGCTGAGAAGAAGATCCAGCAAGGGGCAGGCAAGTGGTCAGCTAGTTAGGGCTGTAAGGTTAGAGACCTTTCCACCCTTTTCCCACACCTCTTGTCTGTCCTTAGACTCATATTCTTAGGGGACAATTTCCTCCTCCTTTTAGGATGTCATTCTACTCTATCTCTCTCTCCCTCCTTAGCTAGATAGGCAGCTAGAGGCTCTGTCTCTCAGCTTTCCTATCCTATCCTAAGGTTAGATGGCCATCTGTCAGCAATGCTGATTCTATAGCCTTAAGCAGATGATGAGAGGGAACACATCTTGGTCATCTTCTGGGCATGTAATGGGGGTCACTGGGGGTATGGTGGGGGAGGCAGTTGTGAATTTCCTGCATTGTGCAGGGGGTTGGACTAGATGACCCTGGTGGTCCCTTCCAACTCTATGATTCTACGATTCTATTCTATGAAAATGTAGTTCCCTCAATAAAGGCAACTTGATCTTTAACCAGTGAGTCTGACCCTTCTCTGTGTACTTAGCATACTCTGCGAAGAAACAGCGTGCATCCCACCAAAGGCCTCACCAACTGGTTGATGTGCACGCCGGAGCATTCTCCGCCCTGCGGGTCTCCGAACTTTTCTGAGTCGCCGCAGTGCGAGTCGTAAGCAATCGAGACGCCGGGAGGAAGGTCGGAGGAGTGCTCCAAGTTGACGGTGGATGAGAGGCTCTGTAGAGGAGACGGGCAGGGAAAGCAGGTTGTGCCAGACTCAGAGAGAGCGCCTATGCCGTTTGACGCTAATCCCTGTTCACCATGAAGTTCCTGACCCACTCTCTCTCTCTCTCTCAGCCTAAGCTACCTTAAAGGGGTGTTGTGTATGAGATAAAAGAGGGGAGACCATGTATGCTACTTGATTCCTTGGAGGGAGGGCTGGATAAGAGTGTCAACATTACAATAGCTAGGGAGCTTACACACATGCTGAATAATGCACTTCAAATCCCCTTTCAATGCACTTTGCAGCTGGATTTTACTGTGTGAAATGGCAAAATCCACTCGCAAACTATTGTTAAAGTGCACTAAAAGTGGAATGAAAGTGCATTATTCAGCATGTGTGAAAGCGCTCTAAATTAGATTCGAGTCCAGTAGCACTTTACAGACCAACAAGATTTTCAGGGTATAAATTTTTGAGATTCAATGCTCCCTTTGTCAGATATCTAACGAAGGCAGCAACGACTCTCAAAAGCTTTTGCCCTAAAAATCTTGTTGGTCTCTAGGGTCCTAATGGACTCAAGTCTAGCCATTCTTAGGGTTGCCAACCTCCAGGTACTAGCTGGAGATCTCCTGCTATTACAACTGATCTCCAGCCAATAGAGATCACTTCACCTGGAGAAAAATGGCCGCTTTGGCAATTGTACTCTATGGCACTGAAGTCCCTCCCCAAACCCCAACCTCCTCAGGCTCTGCCCCCAAAACCTCCAGGTATTTCCCAAACCAGAGCTGTCAACCCTAGTTGTTCGGGATGGTCCGGGAATATTTTTACTTTATATGTCTTTGTGAAGAAACAAAAGACTAATATAGGAATTGTGTTTAAAATAATTGATATCATTGGTTTTTGTTTATGAAATCATAGTGATTGCTTTGTGTTGAATAACCTCCAGGTACTGGCTGGAGATCTCTCGCTATTACAACTGATCTCCAGCCAATAGAGATCAGTTCCCCTGGAGAAAAATGGCCACTTTGGCAATTGGACTCTATGGCACTGAAGTCCCTCCCCTCCCCAAACCCCGCCCTCCTCAGGCTCCGCCCCCAAAACCGCCAGGTATTTCCCAAACCAGAGCTGTCAACTCTAGCTGTTCCACTGTAGATCAACACGGATGCCCTCTGAAACATTAAAATAATCTCTTCTTCATATCCAGCTTCTGCTTTTACTCCACTAAGGTTCTTTCCCCCCTCAGGTGAGAAGACAAAGATGGACATGCTGTTTACAATGAAACACTCCAGATAATTAAACCACAGCAACCCTCCAGCAGCCTGAACCTCCAGGGATCCTTCAAGCGACTTCCTGCCTTCCCAAAAGGTCCCGCCCCTCTTGCCACAAAATGTTTCTCCTCCTCACATTGTAGGCGTCAATAATGAGCTGCACCACATTGCTGGAATCTTCCTTCAGTTCCCCGACAGCCGACTTTGGAATGAGTTTGCTCAGCTCCTGGAGAAGAAAAGAAAAAGTGAACCAGATTCCTTACTTTCAGATGGTGCCCAGCCATAAGAACATAAGAAAAGCCTTGCTGGATCAGACCAAAGCCCATCAGGTCCAGCAGTCTGTTCACACAGTGGCCAACCAGGTGCCTCCAGGAAGCCCACAAACAGCAGCATTGTCCTGCCTGTCTTCCACAGCACCTAAGATAATAGACATGCCCCTCTGATCCTGGAGAGGATAGGTATGCATCATGACTAGTACCCATTTTTACTAGTACCCATGAATAGCCCTCTCCTCCATGAACTTGTCCATTCCCCTCTTAAAGCCTTCCAAGTTGGCAGCCATCACCACATCCCGGGGCAAGAAGTTCCACAATTTAACTATGCATTATGTGGAGAATTACTTCCTTCTATCTGTTTTGAACCTCTCACCTTCTAGCTTCAGAAAATGACCCATCATTTTAGTATTATGAGATATGGAGAAAAGCTTCTCCCTGTCTCTCCATACCATGCATAATTTTATAGACCTCTATAATATCTCCCCTTAACCGCATTCTTTCCAAGCTAAACAGCCCTAAGCATTTTAACCACTCCTTATAGGGCAGTTGCTCTAGCCCCCAATCATTTTAGTTGCTCTTTTCTGCACCTTCTCAAACTCTGAAATATCCTTTTTTAGGTGTGGTGACCATAACTGTACACAGTTTTCCAAATGTGGTCTCACTATAGATTTGTACAAGGGCAGTATGATAGCAGCAGTTTTATTCTCTATTCCTTATCCAATTATGACCAGCATGGAATTTGCATTTTTCACAGCAGCCACACACTGGGTTGACATTTTCAGTGGGCTATCTACCAACAACCCCAAGATCCCTTTCCTGGTCTGTCGCTGCCAGGACAGATCCCATCAGTCTATATGTGAAGCTGGTATTTTTTTGCCCAATATGCATCTCTTTACACTTGCTCACATTGAATCTCATTTGCCATTTTAATGCCCACTCCTCCAGTTTGAAGGGATCCTTTTGGAGATCTTCACAGTAGGATTTGGTTTTAACCACCTAAATTGTCATGTGCCCTTCCCTTCCAGCTCACCTCATACATAAGAATCCTGGAACCAGTCACAGCAAATATGGGCTGGATGTTAGATTGGGAGAGCACTTCAGCCAAGTGCCCAACAGAGGGGTAGTCCTGCAAAGAGACAAAGCCAGGGACGGTATCACAAAGACCCTTCCATTTCCTTTCGCCCATCTCTTCCCCATCTCTTAGTATGGTTGCCAGCTCCAGGTTAGGAAATACCTGGAGATTTTTGCAGCAGAGCCTGAGGAGGGCGGGGTTTGGGGAGGGGAGGGACTTCAATGCCATAGCGTCCAATTGCCAAAGCAGCCATTTTCTCCTGGGGAACTGATCTCTCTCGGCTGGAGATCAGTTGTAATAACGGGAGATGTCCAGCTAGTACCTGGAGGTTGGCAGCCCTAATGATTAGGCAGCAATACATATGCACTGAACCGTTGTCTTCCCATTCCAGTTGGAGAAATTCCCCTAGAACATGTAAACCCTAAGCTTCTTGGTGTCTACTACTGCTGAGCTCACTCTTCGTCTGTCTCCATACATTTCAAGAGGATCGAAGGAGACTTACATAGAGGTGGCTTTCAGTGTATAGACCATTTTCGTCCAGGTGACAGTGCCCGTCGTTGGGCATGTAGACTCCGCCCAATTTCCCATCCCCAGCCATGTGGAAAGTGCCGTCTGAGGTGAAGACCAGCAGCCTTGTCACATCCCGCCAGCCAATCTGTTCCTGGAAAGAGGGAGGGAATTGCATATTAGCAATCGAGAAAGTGTTGACCCCCCCTTTATTTACATGTATGAAGGGGAAAGCAGTAATTCAATTTACGAAAACAAATGTTTAATGTGAGTTGGGTTGCCAGGTCCCTCTTAGTCACCGGAGGGAGGTTTTTGGGGTGGAGCCTGAGAAGGACGGGGTTTGGGGAGGGGAGGGATTTCAATGCTGTAGTGCCCAATTGCCAAAGCAGCCATTTTCTCCAGGGGAACTGATCTCTATCGGCTGGAGATCAGTTGTAATAGCAGGAGATCTCCAGCTAGTACCTGGAGGTTGGCAACCCTAAATGTGAAGCATTGTTCCCAGGGTGAATTTGGTAAGCCTATTGAAAGAGCCTAAAGAAAATTCCAAAATCTGCTGAATTTACAGATGGTAAAGCTGGAGGTTTGCATCAGAATTCAACATTTGAATTTTACAGTTGAGACTGGGCAATAAAATTTGAAATGGGCATTTTTAATCTGGTTAAATGAATTTTAAAATCGAATTCTCTCTCTCTCTCTCTCTCTCTCTCTCTCTCTCTCTCTCTCTCTCTCTCTCTCTAATGTTGACATCTACTGCACGTCAGCAGGCAAATGTTTGTTAACTGCTGATGTCTCCAGTCTTAACAGAATGCCCATGAGAACGAGAACTTTAGACAGTCAGATGATCATGCAGATCTATAAGAGAGCTGGTGTGGTGTCACGTTTGGACTACCTTACAGAGTTGTTGTTAGGACAAAAAGGCAGATGAAACTATGCAAGCTGCCCTTGCAAGTTGCCATTGAGATTAGAATTTAATAGATTAAATAACAGCATTTGAATTTGCTCTGCATCAGCCTAGAACCATAAACCATAAATCAGACAATTAGCGTTTGTGTATATGTATTCATGTATGTATGGATATTGGCCTCTAGAGGTGTGCATTTTGCCTATCTACCTAACAGGTGGACCAGCCCTGTGCAAAACACGCATTGGTACGGGATGCACACTTTGTCTGTACATGTGATGCCTCCGAACTATGCACAAAGAGAGGAGAATTATGCAGGCCAGCGTTTACACATGCTTGCATTAATATGCCTGTCCATGCATACATCCCTGTGCATGCAACGCTTGTTCTCTGATCCTGTCACCTGTGGGTATCCCAGCCAGGTGCCTCTTTCAAATGCACACACCAACCCGCCAGCTTCTCACCTTGCAAACCGCCACCTGCATGATGGCATCGAAGCCTCCCTCGGCCGGGTCCAGGTTCCCCGAGACAAACAGCTGGCTGACCCTGCTCTCAAACTCGCTGGCGTTGTCAGTGAGCGCCAGCACATGCCGATAGCTGAACGGTGACTGACAGGGCTCATTGGGGATCGGGCAGGGGTGGCGCCACTTGGCGGGTGACGTGCTCACGTAGGGTAGCAGTGTCTTGTCCACGAAGGAGCCAAAACCTACAGGGAAGAAATTCTGCTGTTTAAATTCTTCTTGAAAGCTTTTATCACAGCTTTCCCCCTCCTCCCTTGGTAAAATGACACATGGAGAGGACCACGGGGCCTACCTTACTCTGGGATATTGATAGGGTTGCCATCCTCCAGGTGGTGGCTGGAGCTCTCACGCTATTATGACTGATCTCCATCCAGCCGATAGAGATCAGTTCACCTGGAGAAAATGGCCGCTTTGGCAACTGGACTCTATGGCATTGACGTCCCTCCCCTCTCCAAACCCCGCCCCCAAATCTCTAGGTATTTCCCAACCCGGAGCTGGCAACCCTAGATATTGCAAGCAGGGACAACCTTAGGCTTCCACCACTTGCTGTTGTCCCAGCCTCTTATCCCATGAGGAATCCAGGGGTTTTATTGTGCATGCATGGCTTCCTGTGCTATCTTTAAATATGACTACAGGACGAGGAGGGAAGGAGCGTTAGCTACAACTTCTGGGTGGGGAAGCCTGGTGGCGCGAATGGCAGCAAGGACAAGGCAGGGGTGGCAGAGGTTATGCCTCTCCTATCCACCACCCAAGGTCTCACCTTGCCCGGATCTCAAGCCCCTTCCTTATATTGTCATTGTTCCTTTTACAAAGAAGTAAGGATACAATCCAGCCAAAGATAAACACTTCAAGGTCCAGATAATTTAAATAAGAAAATTAAAACATATCCTTGGTTCTCTAATTTTTGAAATCAGTGGGATGACCAGCTTGATCCCATCCATATTTATTCACAAGTAAATCCCACTCATTTCAGTGGGACTCGATCTTTAAAAATATATGCAGATGCAGAAGAAGAAGAGGAAGAGGAAGAAGAGGAGTTGGTTTTTATATGCCGACTTTCTCTGCCACTTAAGGGAGAATCAAACCAGCTTACAATCACCTTCCCTTCCCCTCCTCACCACAGACATCCTGTGAGGTAGATGGGGCTGAGGGAGCTCTAAGAGAGCTGTGACTAGCCCAAGGTCACCCAGGTGGCTTCATGTGTAGGAGTGGGGAAACGAATCCAGTTCACCAGATTAGCCTGCACCGCTCATGTGGAGGAGTGGGGAATCAAACCCGGTTCTCCAGATCAGACTCCACCACTCTTAACCATTACACCACGCACACTGGTTAGACTATGGTTACACTAGTTAGGATCCAAGCCATGCAGGGGAAAATGTACAGATCCAGTAAGTACGTAGTTAACCTGATCCTGACTTTTTAGTCATCTGGCCAAAGACACTTGGTCTTTATTTTTAAAACTGTTTTGAATTTCATTGCTAAATAAACTTTTGTTCAAAACATATTAGAATACTTGTATGAGGTGTTTGCTGTTACATATCGACTTATGATGTCTGTTCCCTCCGGATTAATAATTCTCTGGGCTCCCCCATCCACCACAATATCCTGGCTACACAGGTTTCCATACCAATTTTCACAGAGGTGGTGATATTGCGTAGGGCAGCCAACAGGTCACTGCCCAGTCTTTTGATGTTCTCCAGGTCATCCTTCATGGAGTGGGACAGGTCCATGAGATAGTACAGGTCCACAGGCCCTTCAGCCCGTCTGAAGTTCACAGTAAAATTCTGCTCCTCTCCTGTGGGTACAGAATAGGAAGGGTGTGTGTGTGTGTAAACAACTTGGAGATAGCAGCTAATTAACTATTATTCATCTGTCTAATTGAAAGTCTTGGAAATGGTTAAATACTTGCTGATTGGCCCATGGTTTCCACATAAAGTGTATTCCATTTATTCTAAGTGTCTATATAGCACATTGGCTAGCCAGTACAAGTGGATACTCATGAGAAACTAACAGGGAAATTCTCTCACTGGTCCCTGCTTTATCCTCTAGCTTCTTTTTAAAAAAAATTTTTTTTAATTTTTATTATATTTTCCAACATAAAAAATACAAACAGAAAAAAGAAAAAATATAACAATATAGAAAACTATGTAATAAGAATGACATATATGTAAAAATTTGAAGAAATAATTTTTTTTAAAGTATCGTAGATTAAAATCCAAGCCTCTCATCAGGCTTACTTCAGGGTTATTCCAAGGCTAAGAAAATGGCATGAATTCAGATTTTTAGAGCTACCGAGATGTATTTAGCAACAGCTAAAGTAGTATAGTTTTCATTCCCAGACAGGAGGCTGAGTATACAGTAATCATCCGAATGGTTGGAAAATATTGCAAGGGGGTAATCAAGGAACCTCTTAAACTGCCATAGAGTTTGCAAAAGAAAAAAATGTATCACATAAAGAGGGGTACGGTAATCAAATCAAGATCTAACAGCACCAGGGTGACCAGCATATGAACAACAGTCAATGGCCAATTGTACTGATTTCCATCTAAGTGATAAGCAATTTTAATAATTATGGAAGTCACCAAGAGAAAAAAGTCCAATTGAAATTATTGATTTGAGTCAAAAAGTTCTATTATTATTTAGATATTTCCTAAATAAAAGTGCATACTAATTTGTTGCTTTAGCTGTGTGTGTGTGTGTGTTAAGTGCCGTCAAGTCGCTTCCGACTCATGGCGCCCCTATAAATAAAAGTCCTCCAAAAGGTCCTATCTTTGACAGCCTCGCTCAGATCTTGCAAACTGAGGGCTGCTTTGGCTTCCTTTATTGAGTCCGTCCATCTCTCTTTGGGTCTTCCTCTTTTCCTGCTGCCCTCAACTTTTCCTAGCATGACTGTCTTTTCCAGTGACTCTTGTCATCTCATGATGTGACCAAAATACGATAGCCTCAGTTTAGTCATTTTAGCTTCTAGGGTCAGTTCAGGCTTGATTTGATCTATATAGCATATAGCTATAAGGGCATATTTATTAAAAATAGAGCAAGGTCTTTGGGCAAGAGTGTACACTAAAAGTTTTGCTAAATGTTTAACTTGGTACACGCTGGGTAGCCATGTTAAGTCTGCCTGTAGCAGCAGTAAAGAGCAAGAGTCCAGTAGCACCTTAAAGACTAACAAAATTTCTGACAGGGTATGAGCTTTCGTGAGCCGCAGCTTCAATTCTTCAGATACCTGAAAAAGTGAGCTGGGGCTCATGACAGCTCATACCCTGCCAGAAATTGTTTAACTTAGTCGTTTAACAGTTTTAGAAAATGGTACACAAGATGTTGTGTTAGTTTCTGATAACTTAATGCTCTTGACCCCAGGAGCCTCTCTTACAGCCACCAGGTCACAGCAGGTTTTCAGCACTGGAAGGGTGCTGCGTCTTTCCCAGGTAGGGTTGCCAGGTAGCCCCTGGCAACCAGCAGGGGAGGGGATCACACCAGGCGCAAAATGAGGGCCTCGGCGACATCAGCGCATTCATGTCACCTCTGGAAATGGCATCAACATGCCGACGCCTAGGCCTCATTTTGCACCTGGTAAGACCCCCGCTGGCAAGCTGGACAGTGCTAGGAGGGGAGGGCCCCCAAAGCAGGGGATCCCCACCCCCAGCGGGGGTCTGGCAACCCTATTCTCAGGGTTTCTTTCTACTTTACTCTGCCCCCTCCTTCTTTTTCATATAATTGGCCTGCCCTGCCTCAATCCCATCCTACAAAAGTGAATAATCTCAACATGAAACAAGGGCTGGTGGTTGGTTCTTGGGCAGATCAGGCCAGCTAGATGGATCAGTGGGTGACTCACCAGTCCCTGGCCCTGGGTTATTAAGCCATAAAAAGTTCATGAGCTACTTTGTGCTACGTGATGACTAATGTTGTTTTCCTCCACGGTTCTTTCTTTGCAAATAAAAGCATTTTTTTCCTTACAATCATAACAGGATCATCAATTCAGTCATAAGAGATGATGAATAGGCTCTTATGTCTCCTTTACGGAGATCGCAAGGAACCTTTCACTGGCAATTGAGGTTCTGCTGACGACAGAAGCAGAGGAGCTGATATTGACTGCTTCCTCCTCACTGCAGCCACCTATTTTGCGCAGCTTTTAGTCCATGCAAGTCCTCTAACCCCTAGGATCTAACTTTTTATTACTCACCAGCAATTTACAGAGGAAGCAGAAAGTCAAAAAGATCCACTTCACCAGCACAATGATTGAATCAATCTTTATTCACCCCAGTGAACAGACCAACTCTCTTCTGTGTAACGTGCAATGAACTGTAAAATCACAGAACTGGTATGATACAGGAGCCATGCTGCGTTTTTGGAAATGGAGGAGGAGGGGGGGGGGAAGAGAAGGAGGAGAAGAAGTTTTTATATGCCGACTTTACCTTTTAAGAAGCAAACCGGCTTACGATCTCCTTCCCCTCCTCTCCCCTCAACAGGCACCTTGTGAGGTAGGTGAGGCTGAGAGAGTTCGAAAGGAACTGTGACTAGCCCAAGGTCACCCAGCCAGCTTCATGTGGAGGAGTGGGGAATCACACCTGGTTCTCCAGATTACAGTCCACTGCTCCTAACCACTACACCACGCTGGTGTAGTGGTAACTTCCATTTGTTTGGGCACAAGCAATCTATTCATGAGAAGGAAGTATCATGCCCACATAGAATCTAAATTGACTGAAGAAGTCAACCGTGTCTAGAAGGGGGGAAATCTAAAAAAGACGATTGCAAAAATGTCTTCAGCATTTCTAACATGAAGTTGGTATTGGTGGTAGCAACAGCAAAAAAGTGGGGAGAGAACCTTAACCCTATAAAACTAGAATAAGGTACCCAAAAGGTAAGGGGTCAACATGAAAACCCACGGCTAATATTGATGCACTAGATTGTGTGAATACTATATAGTAAATTTAATACCAACACAAAATAAATATAAACAAACTAAACTTATATGTAGCCCTGTTCTAGCCTCTATGTATCTGTGCTGAACATGCCAAATAAAATAAAAAAACACACAAAATTACAACAGTCTGACAATATATACAAACACCTTCACAGCTCGGACCAAATGCGTTTCGGCTGTGAAACCTTCTTCAGTGGTCCGAATAAAACAATTCTATGCCATTATGGAAGTACAATATAGAAAAAAATTACAATCCTTAGACTGAGTAAGCTGAGATTTGTAAAATGAAAAGTCTAAAATTTATTTATGTATATCCCAGCCAGAGTTGCCTTCATAGTCTTAGGCTCCTACAGGAGTATACCTTTCACAATCTCGCAGTCATCCAGATGTGTCTAAAGTATTGGTGGAGCAGGTACCTCGGTCGCTCGGCTTCAGGGCGGTTGGGAGCCCTTACGCACCGAACAGCTGATTGCCAGATGCTGCCTGAGTGACACCCCTTGCCGGCATTGCCTCTGCCGTTGGGAAGGTGGTATAAAGGGCTGTGGCAGATGGTAACTAGGGCAGCTCAGCAGCCATGGGACACCCAGTGCAGGCCCCCCACCACCAGCCCCATAACTAAGGCCTCTGATGTGGTGAAGAAAGGCGGTTAGGACAAGCAATTCCAAACAGATCTCTCTTTTGCAAAAACAGATATTTGCCCAATTGCCACTCTGAGATGAGTGCCAAAAGGTTGCTCCAGGAGGGAGGCATGGGGATGTTCTTCCACCTGGATCCACCACATTAAACAGGTGCCTTCCACCCACCCAATCTTTGGGCTGTTCTTTCCCCTTGAAGGACCCACCAGGCCGTAGCTGCAGAGCAATTCTTTGGGGTGCCAGCTGAGTGATGTTCTCATATGGGGGGCTCTCGCTGAGGGGAATGTCCTCCAGGATATGCCTCTCGCCACGGGGGTCCATGATCTCGCTGGGGAGGCAACCACGATGTTCCAGCTCCAGCCGAGGGGCGCAGCGGGCTGCATCTGACTCATCCGCTTGCACAAAATCCTGGGGAAGAATAGAAGGGAGCCGGTTGAAGAGCTGCCTCAGTGTACCCACACCCTCTTTGGGTGGGCCTGCAAATCAGGCTGACTAAAATCTTCTTCATTGTACACAGGAGATCAGAAGGAAATGTAACATACAGAACCAGAGCCCACAAAGCATTTTGTCTATAATTTGCTTAAACAGAGAGCAACTTTGATGATGATGAAGAAGAAGAGTTGGTTTTAATATGCCGACTTTCTCTACCACTTAAGGCAGAATCAAACCGGCTCACAATTACCTTCCCTTCCCCTCCCACAACAGACACCCTGTGAGGTAGGTGGGGCTGAGAGAGCTGTGATTGGCCCAAGGTCACCCTGCTGGCTTCGTGTGTAAGAGTGGGGAAACCAACCCAGTTCACCAGATTAGCCTCCGCTGCTCATGTGGAGGAGTGGGGAGTCGAACCCGGTTCTCCAGATTAGAGTCCGCCACTCCAAACTACCGCTCTTTAACCACTATACCACGTTGGCTCTCCAAGGGTTACATTGGGTCTATCTGAGAAAGAATTTGGTTTATCTGAGAAAGAATTAAGCATCCTGAAATCACTAGCCTTTCTTTGTTTGTTTTTAATAAGAAGAATAGTTGGTTTTTATATGCCGACTTTCTATACCTTTTAAGGAGAATAAAACCGGCTTACAATGGCCTTCTCTTCCTTGCCCCACAACAGACACCTTTTGAGGAAGGTGGGGCTGAGAGAGTTCAGAGAGAACTGTGAGTGATAGTTCTTGAGGGAAGGAGGTGATGGGAAGAAACAGCTTGCTCAGAGCAAGGTGGCCCCCAAGCAGCCACTGGTACATCGTGGGCAAAGAACCGACCCTGGTAAAAAGCCATCAGGGATGTGTTGTGAGGGTGTGTGATGCGCTTAAGCAATGCTCCTTGGTGTTAGAAGCAGATGTCCTGTTTTTATGCCTGAAACGGGAGAACTGTGAGTAGCCCAAGGTCACCCAGCTGGCTTCAGGTATAGGACTGGGGAAACCAACCCAGTTCACCAGATTACAGTCCACTGCTCTTAACCGCACTGATCTCTTTTTAGGTAGAAGAGGAAAGAGACTCCCACATTACACATTTCTTTCTTGTGTACCACTGAACAAACTCCTTGGCCATTTATGCAGGGTCAATTTTGATGCTCGCTCAAAGCTCTCTTTTTTTTAAATGCGACCTTTAAAATGCCTATTCACGGTCCCGACCCAAAAGGAGAAATTCCACCCCCACACACGCTCACCTCCTCCTTCGTTCCTTTGTTTGCATAGCCATTAGCAACCACCGGTTGCACAGCTAACGTGGCGCTGTGATTTTGCATGCTTCCTTAAGGGGATTCTTCGCGGCAGGGGCAGAGCAAACACAAAAGGTCGTGTTAAAGGGGCTCTTAAGAAATGCGAAGCGGGTATGCGCCGGCTTCGCAGTCACTTCCTGAATGATGGTTCAGCGTGAAAAACTAAAAAAAAATGTGTGGGGCACTTCAGCCTGGAACGCAGCTGCTAATTACCAAGCATAAATGGCCCTTGTTTTCTACACAACATCCAGCACCGTTTTAATGCTCTCCCTTCCACCCTGCAACTGCCAAGACAAACTTCAGCCTCTTCTTATCAGTTGAACTATAGGGGTTTCCTGTTTCTATAGGTGAAAAACCACATCTCCAGCCACATTTGGCTAAAGTATGCTTGTCATTCGGAGTCCACTGTCACGTTTCCTCGGTCCCCTCCCCCAAACCGACCCTTCCCTGTTCCTCAGGGAGCCGAGATCAATGTTTCCCCCACAAGATGGAAACTGCTAAGTACACTGCCGAGCACAGCGTGTCGAAAGATATATATGTCAAATTATCCGTTGGGGCTTCTGTCTTTCTTCAGTGACTCAAACTGGAAATTTACTTTTTTTTTTTTTTAGCACAGATGTGTTGGGTTGATACAAGAGTGGGTTACAGTAAGATTTTATAATAATTTGTTCTCAGGGAATGATCCATTTAATTTGTTAAACTGCAGCTTCTCACCTACAACTAGGAATATAACAAAAATTAAAGCGGGAAAACAATGGACAGCAACAGAGATCAGTTCACCTGGAGAAAATGGCCACTTTTGAAGGTGGATTCCACAGCATTGCATCATGCTGAGGTCCCTCCCCTTCAAACCCCTTCCTCCTCAGGCTCCACTCCCAAAATCTTATTTCCCAATCCGGAGCTTGCAATCCTACCTGTGGGTTAGGTGAGAGTAAGTGATTACCCCAAGGTCACCCAGTGGGAGTCCGTGGGGACTGGAACCTGGATCTCTGAACTCCTAGGCCAAAATGAGAAGCCCTGGCACACGCGGAAGGAAGTTCTTCCACATATCAGCATCAGCCTTTCCAGAAACCGGGGCAATGCTTTGGTAGGGAGGAGTCAAATTATCAGCCCTCCTTCACGGTAGCACTTGACCAACATGAGAAAAAGTTGACCTGTAGCAACTCCTACGCTGCAAATGTAACAGCAGAAGAACCGCGTGGTGGTAGGACTCTGAAGTCTACCATTTCAGAGGGCAGGTGGGCAATTACATTTATGAATGATCCCCTATGTAAGGGGTGTCAAACATAAGGCCTGCGGGCTGGATCTGGCCCCTTGAGAGGTCTTATCCGGTCCGCAAGCCAGGAGAGGCAGCCACCCCCTCCCTTTCAATCTGGTCTGGCGAGGCATGGCCTGGCCTGGCCCGACCAAGTGACATTTATGCCATATCCGGCCCTCGTAACAAATGAGTTCAGCATACTTCCCCTATGTTTTTTTTCCCCACACTCCTTATACGTAGTAAACCAACCTAATCCCATCACGCCTGCTATTCACATTTATATACTGTTAACATTTACATACTAACGCTTGTCTGAATTCACTCTCCTCTACTTAAAGACAGATGGATTCACATTCTAGCTGTATCTGAAGAAGTGAGCTGTGGCTCATGAAAGCTCACACCCTGCCAGAAAATATTTTTGTTAGACTTTAAGGTGCTACTGGACTCTTGCTCTTTTCTACTACTGCAGACAGACTAACACAGCTACCCACTGTGGAGTAAACCAACCTGTTAAGAGGTGGGAGTTCAGCATAATCCTCGCCCTGACGGCTAGTTTGCTACATGAAAGGTGGATTTTTTTTAATGTGGTAGAGCATTCATAAATATGAAAACTCGCCTGCGCTCTATCACTTCGTTCTACATAAATACATCTGTTCTCAAACTTTTGGGGCTTGTGGGCATCTATGGAATACTGCCACAGGGTAGTGGGTGCAATCACAAAATGGCTGCTTAAGGAGGCGGAGTAGGGTTGCCAACTGCCAGGTAGTAGCAGGAGATCTCCTGCTAATTCAACTGATCTCCAGCCGATAGAGATCAGATCACCTGGAGAAAAATAGCCGCTTTGGCAATTGAACTCTATGGCATTGAAGTCCCTCCCCTCACCAAACCCCGCCCTCTTCAGGCTCCCCCCCCCCAAATCTCCCACCGATTGCAAAGAGGGACCTGGTAACCTTAAGGTGGAGCCAGCATAACCCTAATGGCTGCCACGAGAGGCCAAGCCAACCGAAAAATGTCAGGGAGTACGGTCATGCATAACTGCAATAGTAACTTCTTCAACTTTTCAGGAAGAAGCTCAGTTTAACAGGATGCCTTTTCAAATGAACACACTGTTTTAAAATATTTTCTTGCACACCCACCCATGCTTTATGTGCAGTCACAGAGTGACGATCCTAGCGTGGGATAGCAGCTGGTGCTGAACCAATTTTTTTTTAAAAAAAAATCTGCACTGCCAGTCAGATCTCCAACAGCCAATGAAAAGCCCATCCTGGCAAAAACTCCACCTGGACCCACCCACTTTCTAAAAGCACTTTGTGGGTGTCACAAAAGGTGTCAGCAGGCGCCACGGCACCCACAGTGGGGACCCCTCTGACATAATATATAGAAAGGCTCTAAGAGCCTAACTGCATATTATACAAGATCATAGTAGGGTTTTTTTTAAAACCACATTTCCATGGAGACAGGGCTGCAGATTGGCAGCTACCACATTCTCACACCCTACAAACTGTACTTAGGTCCTCACTGAGGTCTTTTTCCTTCACGAAAAAGAGGGCACTGTCCGATGAATGTGTCGGTAAAGGTTTCGGTAGGGTTGCCAGGTCCATCTTCGCCACCGGCGGGAGGTTTTGGGGCACAGCCTGGGGAGGGTGGGGTTTGGGGAGGGGAGAGACTTCAATGCCATAGAGTCCAATTGCCAAAGCGGCCATTTTTCTCCAGGGGAACTGATCTCTATTGGCTGGAGATCAGTTGTAATAGCGAGAGATCTCCAGCCAGTACCTGGAGGTTATTCAACACAAAGCAATCACTATGGCTTCACAAACAAAAACCAATGATATCAATTATTTTAAACACAATTCCTATATTAGTCTTTTGTTTCTTCACAAAGACATATAAAGTAAAAATATTCCCGGACCATCAAGACAGGCTTCCGGTAACTATCCTGTTTCATAACTACTTTCATCAGTTGGTAAGTATCATAGTTCATAAAAATTAATCCTCTATCCTCTTCTTTTTTCAGGTTTCTTGCTGAAGATTTGTTGAGGAATTGCTGTTGCAATCCAAGTTTGTTTGTAATTAGTACCTGGAGGTTGGCAACCCTAGGTTTTGGGAACCCAGGAAGGGGGATTATCATTACACAATTACTTTTAACAGCCCGTTTTTAATCAAACACAATTCATTTACCGGGGGGGGGGGGAGGAGGAATTTACAGTAATGAAAGTGATAAAGCCACATTCACACATACATTCCTGAACATCAACCCTCGCCTCAACCTAAGCATCTGGGCGGGATGTGGTGAGCAGCTCAGTGACTCATCCAGGCTTAGATGCCACCTGGGAGGATGTCCGGCCTTGCTTACCCCCAGTTTTGGAGGGCATTTTAAAAATCAACAACTCGCAAACGGGGCCTTGCCGGGAGCAAAGGTTCAGCTCCCCGGCACACAGGGGTGGGAGGCGAGGTGGCGAGGGGAAACCACCGTCTGGTTCAGAGAATTACTGGAGGGGTTTCCTCAGAGAAGGTGGAGGGGGGGGTGTTCCATGACAACTCTCACCCAGCCTGCCATTTTTGAAGTTACCACAGGGCTACGGAGATGCCAGCTGGGGGATATTACTAGAATGTTATGGGCTGCTGCTCTTTGGGCAGGCAAGAAACGCTTGCCTTGTGTTGCTAGGGCAGAACAACTTTATTCTGTTCTTGGTGGGAAGTCGCACATTCAACAGGTGCAGCTGCCCTTAGGGATGAAGAAAAACAGAGAAAAGCCTCACTTGTTTCAGTTCTTGCTTGTCGGGCAGCTGGTTAACAGGCACAGGAACCCTGCCATTCGTGACTGAAACACCCGTATTGTATGTGTAAGTGTGGTGTAGTGGTTAGAGCACTGGCCTATGACTACGGTTGCCAACCCCCAGGTTGTAGCTGGAGATCTCCTGCTATTACAACTGATCTCCAGCCGATAGAGATCAGTTCCCCTGGAGAAAATGGTTGGTAAGCTGAAGAAGGTTTTCCGAAACGCGTTATTACCACCCACCAGCTATTTGCCACCAGTTAGCTAAAACTTCTTTTATCTCCGCTTTCCAGTGATTATTTCTAGTGACAGCCCGTACTAATTCAATATGAACTCTTATCAGTGCAACAATGTCACGGTTGATAAAGTGTAGCCCTGCAAGGCATTACTCATTTTTATTTCTTTCATTACAGCCTGGTGTGGCATAATTTGTTGATTTAAGCCATGTGAGGCGATTTTCACGTGTGCTGCAATATGTTACTCTTGAGCATATTTATTTTCTGCTTTGTTGTTGAATGAACAATTATATTCCTTTACAAGCTCATTTTGTTATCTATTCATATTTGTTCAGGTTAAAAAAAAAAATTGAGCCTCGTGCTGCCTTCTTTCCTAACCTCCAGGTTGTAGCTGGAGATCTCCTGCTATTACAACTGATCTCCAGCTGATAGAGATCAGTTCCCCTGGAGAAAATGGCTGCTTTGGCAATTGGACTCTTTGGCATTGAAGTCCCTCCCTTCCCCCAAACCCCACACTTCTCAGGCTCTGCCCCAAAAATCTCCAGGTATTTCCCTACCGGGAGCTGGCAACCCTACCTATGACACCCTCATCCTGCTTGTCATGAAACCCACTGAATGACCTACTGGCTAGTCATTCTCTCTCTACCTACCCTACCTCACAGGGTTGTTGTGAGGATCAAATGGAGCAGGGGCGGGGCTATGCCACCTTTGAGGAACAGCAGTGGTACTGACTAGTAAATAAATGTAGCTATATTCCAGTTTAACTCTGACAGGGTGATGCAAGGCCTCTGCAGCTACTGGCAAGACGAACCCCAGGCTGCCTCATAGTTCGCCACTGTTTTCCTTAATCCTGATTGCCCACCATGGTTAAGCCAACCAGGGTTGGACAGTCTCCTGAATGACTTCTCTCTCATGAAAGCGCCACTCTCCAGAGTTACAGGAGCATCCTGGAAGCACAAGCTTCAGTAAATTAAGTTTCCACAGTGCTAGAAGAGATGGGCTGCTGCTGGCTCAGACTCTTGCTGACTCAGTATGTGCCCTTTTTACATATTTTGAAAGAAAGTTTGCGGGAGAAACCAGAGTGAAAGAGCAAGGGGTGAATCAGAGGCCGTGCTGGTAGCTCGCCATCTGCAGATATTACTGCCTTCCTGGAAATATTTTGTCTTTACCAAAGGGTGTGTCCACCAAGCTAGAAGGAGCAGATAACCGGGAGCTGGAAAATAGGGTTGCCAGGTCCCCCCCGGCCACTGATGGGGGAGGGGGGGTAGGTTTGCCAGATCCAGGTTAGGAAAGTCCTGGAGACTTGGGGATGGATCCTGGGGAGGAAAGGGACCGCAGTGGGGTACAATGCCATAGAGTCCACCCTCCAAAGCAGCCATTTTCTCCAGGGGAACTTATCTCTGTAGTCTAGAGATAAGCTGTAATTTGAGGGGATCCCCAGGTCCCACCTGGAGTCTGGCATCACTATTAGAAAGCCATCAAGTCCAAACAACTATAAGTTTCAATTACACCTTCCAGAATGTTCACCCCCCCCAGGGTGCACAATGCCAGACACAGTGCCCCCAGGAGCAGGGAGGAGATGCAATGTAGACCATTGTCCCTAAACTTTGGGTGGTTTGAGCATGTGAGCCAAGCTGCATGTTACAATCTCTCATGGCTCTTAGCCAACAAAAATCTGCAAAAAATATTTCTACCTGCAGAAAGCAAGTGTCTCTATGCATATGTAGGCCCTCTCCTTCACTGGTATGGATCCACAATGAAAACTTGATCCCAGTTTTTTTCCCTGGTTCTTATGCAGATTGCAAATACTTGAGGTTGTTTCCTCCCCCTTTAAATTCCCTTTAGTATGCACACCTGCAATCTGAGATTCAGAAATCCCAGGAAAATCACACCTGTGCATTATATAGGCGAAATAAACAACAATAATAGTAGAATGAAATCTTTTTAAAACTAGTCCTTTAGGTGCCAACATATATTTTTATTTTTTTTGTTTTTCAGAGTATAATTTTTCAAGGTTTCCCCCCCACTTTTTCCTTGTTTCTTTGGCATTGAAATACATAGTGACACTCTTCTGTACCATAGGACCCTCTTCCCCACAAAGAAAAATCCTTTAAAATTAGCTAAAAACTACTCTTGGGGAGTGGGGTGTTTTTGTTTTTTAACATTTTTGGGCAAAGAAAGGGACAGATTTAAAGGGTTCTGTTATTTTACTGTTATTGTTATGTTGTGTAACATGGGTGCACCTTTTCCAGAGTCCACAATTCTCTGCACTGTGGAAGTGCACACCCAAGGAATGTCAACTCTTTTACCGCCTTTGGCTATGATACTGGAAAAATGGGGAGATGCATTCTCCATTTAATCCTTGAGTTCTGGTCCTCAAAGATCATCGGGGGGAGGAACCCCTGTACTAAAAATGGAATGAACAAATCCTAATCAGAATGCAGCTCGGAGGAATCCATTCATCCCTCATTTAAAGCCCCTGCCATTTACCTTCCCGCCCCTTAAAGTAAAACAAATGAAGCTCTGGATGCCAGGTCCAAGCAAAATGCTTCCTGGGTGCCCTGGGAGAAATAACATAAAAAGAGGTCCAGATGTTCTTAAAATCAAGCTTTTACCAGTTGTTTACACCAAGCACAGCTGGGGTGGGAACGGATGCATTCATTGCATGAGGGATGCGGCTGGCATGAACCTGCAAAGGAAACAGATGGGTATAATTTTGTGTACTGCTGTACCCTGCATCCCATCTGCAATCTCTTCCTTCCCCACCGCCCTTAAGTCAATTCCATCCTTCCCAGACTAATTTGCTTCCTACCTAAGCAAAGGATCCTCCATCATTCTTCCCACACAAAGACCAATTCCTTTCCTATGCCAATGCGGTGCTCATTTCACCTACAGTGGCCTCCAATTTATGTCTTCCAGTGGGCAAATCAGAAATAACGGTAACCCGGTCATGAAAAAAGGCACCTCAGGTGATAGACTGGGGTGCAGACCACAAAGTTTGCTCAAGGTTCCTCCTTGAAGTACCTGCCTCTCATCTTCTGAGTATGTTGGCCTGCTCCTCCTCATATATATGTCATCATATAAAAGGATTTGATATAGAACAGCAGTGTCAAACGTACGGCCTGGGGGCAAAGCACTGGACTCAGAAGCTTGCTTTCTCTCTCAGCCAATCACAAAGCAGCGTGTAAAGAGGCGGCGATTCAAATGCTTCCTGCTTCCTCGGAGCACTTTCTGAGCAAAATAAAGGCTTTTTAAAACAGAGGCTTGGATTCCCCCCCTTTTCCTTTCAGATTGCTCCGTTGTTTGTTTTTTGTTCTTAAAATGCTTTTTTATGCGGCAACTGGGTTTTTTTTGGGGGGGGGGTCTTCTCTCACAGTGAGCACTGCAAAGTAAACCAATTACAAAGCAGCATTTCAAGGGGCGGGGGCTTGATTTGAGCTTGGAGAGTGCTGGTGCATAGATTCCCAACAGGAAAGTGTGGGTCCAGCGAGCAACGAACCTCAGGCGAAGCTCCCATGCATAAATGGCCAGCGGGTTCTTTCCTCCTCCGGAATCAGCCTCGTTGACTGCCTTACTCTCCCAAGCTGTTACACTGTTTTAGTTATGATGAGGTAAAAGTTACAAAAGCCTCTTAAGAAAATTGATGTTTGTTTTGAATGACTTCGTAAGTATTTATGAAAACGGTTTTTCTTGAACATTTGATACGTCTGCTGTTCAAAATTCCTCCACGTTCATAAAATTGGCTGTTTAAGGACTCTGCTGTTAAAGAGGGGGAATATTCTGCACCTGGTCAGTGCTGGGATATTACCCCTAAAGAAGCAAGAGGGTTGTTTTCCTTTCCTCCCCCCCCCCAACAAAACCGAAGGAACTAGGGTTGCCAAATGCCCAGTGGTGACGGGTAAAATCCCGCCGATCCACCAGGCTGCCCGCCGGCCAGCTGATGGCCAGTGGGCACTGCGTGCATGCACGCACAAATGCACGCATGCGCCAATTTCGGGTAAACCCGAAAGTGACGTGGACGCTCTGGCAATCTCGGATAAAACTCTATGGAAACCATAGAGTTTTGTCTGTGATCGCTAGAGTGTCCGCGTTGCTTCTGGGTAAACCCGGAAGTTATGTAGGTGCATTGCATGGGGTGCGTGTGCACGCTCCGCGTGCCAAAGCCATGGCCCCGGAAAGCTCCTGCCAGTGGAGCTATGGGGCCTGGCAAGCCTAGAGGGAACTCGCATTCAGAAGTGCTCATTTGCTCATCACAGTGAAGGGGGAGAAGAAACTCGTGGTTTCCCTCTCAGCCCACTTAGGTCAGCGGAAATGGCAGGGGGAGGCTTTTTGCCCCTTTACTTGAACAAATGTGGGGTGGGACGGAAACTGGAAGCTCCTTCTCCCCCCACCCCGCATCACCAAGTGAATGAGCACTTGTAGTGAGCCCCATGGCGCAGAGTAGTAAGCTGCAGTACTGCAGTCCAAGCTCTGCTCTTGACCTGAGTTCGATCCTGATGGGAGTCGGTTTCAGGCAGCCGGCACAAGGTTGACTCAGCCTTCTACCCTTCCGAGGTCGGTAAAATGAGTATCTCATGAACACATGAACACATGAAGCTGCCTGATACTGAATCAGACCCTTGGTCCATCAAAGTCAGTATTGTCTACTCAGACCGGCAGCGGCTCTCCAGGGTCTCGGGTAGAGGTCTTTCACATCACCTATTTGCCTAGTCCCTTTAACTGGAGATGCCTGGGATTGAACATGGGACCTTCAGCTTGCTGGGGGTAAAGGGAAGATGACTGGGGAAGGCACTGGCAAACCATCCCGTAAACAAAGTCTGCCTAGTAAGCATCGGGATGTGATGCCACCCCATTAGTCAGGAATGACCCGGTGCTTGCACAGGGGACCTTTACCTTTTCACCCCTGATGTACGTCTGACTGAGCACTGTCACACAGCCATAACCTGCCACGTACCAGGCGTATCGTGTAGCTATGCCCACAGTCGCACCATAAAGCAGGGGGGGGGGATGCTTGGTGGTGGTGCTGCTATCAGCACTCACTGACAAAAGGCAAACTAGGATTTACAAGATAATTCTATCTAGTGTCATTCATTTCATTCAATAAACCACAGTCTCACCAAAAAGTATACGTTCATATGAGGGAGAGGGGAATTACCCCCTTTTACAGCAGCCCTCCAACTTCCCCCTCATGTTGCTCCTGAGGGGTCGCCCTAGGGTTGGCGACCCCAGGTACTAGCTGGAGATCTCCTGCTATTACAGTTAGGGTTGCCGACCTCCAGGTACTGCAGGAATCTCTGGCAAAAACAGCTAACACTGACAATGCTAGTGAAATGACAAGGTGTATTAGTGCATTACAGGATAGCAAAAGAACTAACAAATATTTACAAATATATACAAAAAAATTATTTCAATAGTCCACATAGGTACAAAGTTCCAAAAACTGCTGCAATAGCAATGTAGCAAAGGCTTTTCTTGGTTAAAGGTGAACAGGAAGACGATTGTTTCTTTTTTCTTCCTCAGTTACGTTCAATGTAATTTTCAATGCATGCACGCAAGTACATCCAAATGCAATTCTATTTCTCCCATTCAGGATGAAAGAGCAACTATGTAGATTTCAATAAGTAAATTCCGATACAGGATTCATTGTATCAATTGCATAGTTGCACAGATGTTTCTACTAGATAGACTGTTCCCAGTGGGATACTACAAGTTGCTCTGACCTCCAAGTACTAGCTGGAGATCTCCTGCCATTACAACTGATCTCCAGAGATCAGTTCTCCTGGAGAATATGGCTGCTTCGGCAATTGGACTCGAAGCATTAAAGTCCCTCCCCTCCCCAAACCCCTCCCTCCTCAGGCCCCACCCCAAAAACGTCCCGCCGGGGGCAAAAAGGGACCTGGCAACCCTAGGTCCCCCATAACCCAGAAACAGCGTTCTGGGCTGCTTTGGGAATGGGGAGTTGGAGAAGTTGTGCTTCTGGGCACACAATTCAGCCAGGATCCAACCCACTCTCTTTGTCTTTCTCATACGTACACGACACACGTACACACACCCGCTTTCCTCCATACCCATATCTGATGTCTTCTTTCCACATGCCATTGGTATGAGTTGAAAAAGAAGCCACCGTCTCAGAGTCCATCTCATGAGCAGCATGACCTGGAAAGCACAGAGGTCACAGGGTAATGGGTGGAAGTAAATAATATACGTGTATATGAGGAAAGTCTGCCATTAACCCCCCCCCTTCCCTGACACACATAGACACATACAAGAAAAGGATGTTCAGATGATTCTCAGCAATGGAGGCCTTATTTTCTTTAGCCCATCATCTATGCCTGAACATGTAAGGCTGATATCAGTCTGCCAAGGTAACACTGACTAGAATAAAAACTTGGTTCTTTTATGCATGGCTGTTTCACTCACTGTCACCCCTCCGGTGACTTCAGGTCTTTGTGTTGATTATCCGTGCCGTTTCCGACCGTCAGAGGTCGCCTTGCTCTCCCCCTGCATTTCCACGCGTTTTGCCCTTGTTTTCAAATTCGAGATAAAACAGGTCTCTGAAAACGCGGGCAAAATGCAGGGTTTCAGTGGAGATTGCTAGAGCGTCCACGTCACTTCTCAGTAAACCCAGAAGCGATATCGGTGTGTCGTCCAGAGTGCGCACATGTGTTATGCAGGGTGCGCGGGCACATCTCACGTTCCCCCCAGCCACACCCCTGCAAAGCTCCCGGCATTGGAGCAAAGGGACCTGGGAACCCGAGCGCCACATGCTATTTATTGATGTGATGTGGGGCTGAAACTTATTGATTTTAATTGAGAGTTTTAATTGATGTTGATTTTATTGTACCTATTTATATGGAATTTTGTTGTGAGCCGCCCTGAGCCCGGCTTTGGCCAGAGGAATGCGGGGCATAAAAAAAAATGAATAAATAAATAAATATATAAGTAGGCTTGCCAGGTCCCTCTTTGCCACCAGCAGGAGGTTTTTGGGGTGGAGCCTGAGGAGGGCGGGGCTTGGGGAGGGACGGGACTTCAATGCCATAGAGTCCAATTGGCAAAGCGGCCATTTTCTCCAGGTGAACTCACCTCTATTGGCTGGAGATCAGTTGTAATAGCAAGAGATCTCCAGCTAGTACCTGGATCTCATCCATCTTGGCGAAAAAAGTTTGAACCCGCAGAGGTCGTATGTAAAGATTTAATCCTTCATGATACAGTCGGTGAACTGATGTGCATCATACCGACAACGGATAGCTGAAGAAGAATACCGAAACGTTGGAATTATCTAGAATCCGTGTCCCAAGCCGTGCTCCATTGGCTTGCTCCGTTGGACTGTGCCCGCCCCGTTGGATTGGGGCCATTCATGAAACAGCCGGACCGTGTTGAGCGTTTTTGACGCTATAGATAGAGCTTCTTAGGATATTTGTATATAATTTGGATGTTTTGTGTGTATGTTTTTTCACGGATTTTCCACCTGCACTCGATTTTTGTATGTATGTTGCTTAGTACATTCACATGTTTATGGAATATAGTGTTTGCAATAGAGTGAGCCCCCATGCTGCTTTGTATGGTTTTAGTACCTGGAGGTTGGCAACCCTACACATAGAGATCTGCTTTTTCAGTAAATGCCTAATGGTGGCAAAGGGGTTCTCATCTGGGCTAGTAAGGATGCCCAGAAATCTGGGATAGCAGTTGGTACAAATATTACATTACTGACATTAGAAATTAGAGAAAAGAGATGCATCGCTTGAGGATTTACAGAGTTACACCCTTTCAGTCCCTTGAAATTAATGGATTTAGAAGGGTGTAAATATGCAACCAGGATCAGGTTAATTCATGCCATCATATTCCCTATTACTATGTATGGGTGTGAGAGCTGGACAATGAAGAAAGCTAATAGGAAGAAAGAAGTTTCCTTTGAAATGTGGTGTTGGAGGAGAGGGTTACGGATATCCTGGACCGCCAAAAAAACAAATCAGTGGGTTTTAGAACAAATCAAGCTTGAACTGCCCCTAGAAGCTAAAATGACTAAACTGAGGCTGTTGTACTTTGGACATATTATGAGAAGACAAGAGTCACTGGAAAAGACAATCATGCTAGGAAAAGTTGAAGGCAGCAGGAAAAGAGGAAGACCCAACAAGAGATGGATTGACTCTATCAAGGAAGCCATGGCCCTCAATTTGCAAGATCTGAGCAAGGCTGTTAAGGATAGGACGTTTTGGAGGACACTGGTCCATAGGGTCGCCATGAGTCGGAAACGACTTGACGGCACTTAACACACTCACACATTAATTTATTTCAGGCAGTAAAAAAAAAAATCCTTGCACTGGTTCATTTGCTTTGGAAAAAGAAGGCTTTCCCACCCACACAGCCGCCCCACCGGAATGGGGGCAGATTAAAGCAAGTGACGGCCGATGTAAAATTGCATTCATTTCTGTCTTGTTAGCCTCTTTAGAAGGATGTTCCGCTTGTGGTTGACTAGTGGTTACAGCTTCTACAGCGCTCAGTTCACACCTGCTGTGGGATCAGGAACCAACCAAATACACACACACACACAAAGTGGGACCACACTCCCAATTGATGCAACAGTTTGCCACTGTTGTTGTTTTCCCCAGAGATCCGAAAGAGGGAGTCTAGAACGTGAGTTGATTGTGGTGAGCACACTCATTTCGTTTATTGCTGTTACCTTCTGGTTAAACAGATTTTGCCAATTTTTCTGCAGTGCTCCAAAAACCTGCAGAGCCCTTTTGACCAGGTGTGACAGTTCAGAAAAGGAAGTTGCACAAAAGAACAACAGTTCCCACCACCCAGCTTTCAACGTAAGGTTGCCAACATCCAGGAACTCTAATACCTGTTGCTGTTGCAGCGTAGGTTTCTGTTAACCTCCAGGTGCTAGCTGGAGATCTCCTGCTATTACAACCAATCTCCAGCCGATAGAGTTCCCTTGGAGAAAATGGCCACTTTGGCAATTGGACTTTATGGCGCTGAAGTCCCTCCCCTCCCCAAACCCCACCCTCCTCAGGCTCCGCCCCCAAAATCTCCCGCCGGTTGTGAAGAGGGACCTGGCAACCCTATTTCAACTCCCTCAAAAACAATGTCACTCTCTTGAGTTACTAGATCCCACAAATTCATTGCATGAGCAGTGGAGCTTTTCTTTGGCACAAGGTGCCTTTCCCTGACACCTGTCCATCAAGGGAAGGCTCTTTGCACCGTGATTTCATGTTTTCTGGATTCTGCCCTATATCTGTAGTAGGGAGATATGTTGTGATTCTGGGAGAGCCACTGCCACCTCTGCTGCTGGGGGTGGGGAGCAGGTGGGAGGCCAGGAGGGTGATGGGGGACAGAAAGAGAGAGTGATGGGGTGTGGGGGCAGAAAGAAAAAGAGTGAAGGGGTGGGGAGGAAGAATGAGAGAGAGAAAAAGTGACAGGCATGGCGGTGAGAGAGAGAGTAAGAAAAGGGGTGGCAGAAGGGAGAAAAGAGTGAGAGACAGATCAGAGGAAGAAGCAGAAGTGTTGGTTTTTATATGCTGATTTTCTCTACCTTTTAAGGAGAATCAAACTGGCTTACAATCTCCTTCCCTTCCTGTCCCCACAACAGACACCTTGTGAGGTAGGTGGGGCTGAGAGAGTTCGGAGAGAACTGTGACTAGCCCAAGGTCACCCAGCTGGCTTTACGTGTAGGAGTGGGGAAACCAACCCGGTTCACCAGATTAGAGTCCACCGCTCATGTGGAGGAATGGGGAATCAAACCCGGTTCTCCAGATTAGAGTACACCACTCTTAACCACTACACCACACTGGAAGCAAAGGGGGGGGTGAGAATGGGATAGCTGCTCCCACAAGTTTCTTGGTGGTTCCCTCTTGTATAACCTAAAGCCAAAACCAATAAGCGTTTTGTGACATTTATTTCCATGAAGGTGGAGCGGAAGAATTTCCAAGCAGATTTTTCCCCAGGATCAGATTGGTCCTGGAGGTTTTTAAGAAGAGGTTAGATAGCCATCTGTCAGCAATGCTGATTCTGTGACCTTAGGCAGATGATGAGAAGGAGGGCATCTTGGCCATCTTCTGGTCACTAGGTGTTGGGGGGAGGTAGTTGTGAATTTCCTGCATTGTGCAGGGGGTTGGACTTGATGACCCTGGTGGTCCAACTCTATGATTCTAAGAAAAGCTATGATGGATCAGACCAAGGTCCAAGGTCCATCAGGTCCAGCAGTCTGTTCACACAGTAGCCAACCAGGTGCCTCTAGGAAGCCCCCAAACAAGACTTCAGCAGCACTATCCTGCCTGTGTTTCACAGCACCCAATATATTCGGCATGCTCCTCTGATCCTGGAGAGAATAGGCATGCATCATGACTATTATCCATTTTAACTAGTAGCCATGAATATCTCCTCCATGAACATGTCCACTCCCCTCTTCAAGCCTTCCAAGTTGGCAGCCATCACCACACCCTGGGGCAGGGAGTTCCACAATTTAACTACCGGTATGCGTTGTGTGAAAAATACTTCCTTTTATCAGTTTTGAATCTCCCACCCTCCAGCTTCAGCAGATGACCCCTCGTTCTAGTATTATGAGAGAGGGAGAAAAGTTTCTCCTTGTCCACTCTCTCCAAACCATGCATAATTTTATAGACCTCTATCATGTCTCTCCTTAGCTGCCTTCTTTCCAAGCTAAACAGCCCCAAGCATTTTAACCGCTCCTCATAGGGCAGTTGCTCTAGTCCCCTAGTCATTTTGTTTGCTCTTTTCTGCCCCTTCTCGAGCTCCGTAATATCCTTCTTTAGGTGTGGTGACCAGAACTGTACACAGTATTCCAAGTGTGGTCTCACCATAGATTTGTACAAGGGCAGTACGATATCAGCAGTTTTATTCTCTATTCCTCGGCTAATTATGGCCAGCATGGAATTTGCCTTTTTTACAGCAGCTGTACACTGGGTTGACATCTTCATCGAGCGATCCACTACCACCCCAAGATCCCTTTCTTGGTCTGTCGCTGCCAGCACAGATCCCACCAGTGTATATGTGAAGTTGGGATTCTTTGCCCCAATATGCATCACTTTACACTTGCTCACATTAAAACTCACTTGCCATTTTAATGCCCATTCTTCCAGTTTGTAGAGATCCTTTTGGAGCTCTTCACAGAACTACCAATAATCTGCAGACCACAGAGAGGTTTCATGGAGAAAATGGCCACTTGGGAGGGTGGGACTCCTGCTAAGGTCCCTCCTCTCCCCGCACCCTGCCTCCCCAGACTCTACCCCAAAACCTCCAGGAATTTCCCAAACTGGAGGTGGCAATGCTATGCATCACCTAGCCTCATGGAGCAACCATTTCCTATTAAATGTATTGATTAAAATATCTGTCCAAGGACTCAAGAATGCCAGCAACCAAGACAGACCAGAAAATCAGGGCCTGTGACGTTTGCGCTGCTTGCCAAGAGCTGGTTTCTTGCGTGACCCTACAGTGAACCTGGGCAGAAGGTCGCTTCAGCAAACTGTCATCTGAGTCTCACGCTTGGCCACAGTGTGACCCAGCACGAGGTGACACAATGTGAAACACAATGACGTTTCCTCTTTAGTTTGTCGGAAATTCACCGAGCACCTCATTCTAGCCTCGGTCTGTGTGAAATTTTAATGTTGTCTCTCTGCCCGTGTTAAACAACTGCTTCCGTCACCCTTTCCATACAGACAAACAATCGGGATATCCAGGGATCTACTCATTTCCAAAACCCAGATTAATCATCCCTCACCACCCATTTGATCACGGTATCAAACGCACACAATCCAAATAGCAAAGCTGTGCTTTTCCCCTTCCCATCCTTTTAATACATGTTTACCGGTAAAATTTAGATTCTAATTCAGATTAGTCACTATGAATACGGAACTTGGATTACTAAACTGCGGGCATGGTGGTCTGCTCTGTGTCAAACGGCCCTGACCTGGATGACTAGGGTTGCCAGGTAGCTCTTCACGACCAGCAGGAGGTTTTTGGGGTGGAACCTGAGGAGGGCAGGGTTTCGGGAAGGACTGCAATTGCCAAATTTCTCCAGGTGAACTGATCTCTACCGGCTGGAGATCAGTTGTAATAGCAGGAGATCTCCAGCTACTACCTGGAGGCTGGCAACCCTATGGATGACCCAGGCTAGCCTGATCTCGTCAGATTTCAGAAGCTAAGCAGGGTCATCCCTGGATAGTATTTGGATTTCCAGCGTACTGAAAAATAGTCTGAAAAGACATACAACTGATCCCCATAAAGGAAATATTCTTCCTATATAACTACTGGATTTATTGTACTTACATCCGAATGGACTTGAGAGGTTTCCAAGTCCTTGACATGCTGGATTGAGATATATTACTTACCTGTATCTTGTTGTATAATATTGTATATATTTATTGTCACTTTTGCACTTTTGCACTCACTTATAAAATTAAGCATTTCTTATATTGTTTCTGTGCTGTTTTGGTTCTCCACTACCTGGAGGTTGGCAACCCTATGGATGACCCAGGCTAGCCTGATCTCATCAGATTTCAGAAGCTAAGCAGGGTCATCCCTGGATAGTATTTGGATGAGAGACCACCAAGGAATACCAGGGTTGCTATACAGAGGAAGGCACTGGCAAACCACCTCTGTTTGTCTCTTGCCTTGAAAACCCCATAAGGGGTCACCATAAGTCAGCTGTGACTTGACGGCACTTTACACACACACATTATGCACATGAGTAAAAAATTTAAAAACATTATTTCCATTCCTGTGAACTCAGCAACCATATTGTTCAGTACAAAGAAGCTTACAAAGATGCCCTGGGATGGGAGAGTTCTAAAACCTACTTGTGCAAGCTAGCAAATTTCAATCAATGTTTTATATCATCCTGTTTTGACGTCTTAGCCTGTCTTTCCTATTTGAATTTTATCTGTCATCTGCTCTCATAAAATCAAAATATCATAAGAAAATCAGAATAAATTATGTGTACTTTGCACAGCATCAGATAAAAGAATAACATCAAGTTGAGGTGGTGGTTTCCCCACCCCTTCCTCGCCTTCTCTCTCTTTGTGCATTTAAAAGAAACCTCCCTCCCAGTTCTGACACCAGAAACCCCATATTCGATATGCCACATTCATCTTTAAGACAAACATAAAGAAAGATCTATGCTGACTGTAACCAAGGTAAATAGTAAAATCATTATTATTAGTAGCCACAGCCTGGATGTTTTCCAGTGTGCTTGTATTTATCTAGCCGCTTATGCTGATGTTTGTATTACATTCATCTTTAAAACAAAATGCTTTCTGTTCTTCTTGTAGTGTACTCAATTTGAGTAGGGTGAATGGGTTTTGCAAACATTTGAACAAGAAGAAAGGATATATGAGGGCTGGATCTATGGGGGCACGTAAAAAAACACCCACCAAAGCATGAACATTCCTGATTTGTAACCATTTTTCAACAATTAACCAAACATTTATCTAAAATAATAACTGAATGTTTTTAAAGCTTTTTTTTTTTTTAAAGGGGGAAGCATCATTTTTAATATCAAAGAAATAATTGAGGTAGGATGGATACTCCTATGGTTCTTAAACTGCAGTTCAGACACTTCTGGTGGTTCTTTTAGGCTTCAAAGGAAATCACAGAGGAAAGTTATGGAGGTTTCTTTGAAGAGGGCACTCATTATTTCAAGGTTCCCTAATGTGGGGTCCACCAACACCTTTCCTGGTGCCTGCAAAGTGGGCAGGGCCAAGTACCCAGTAACGTTTTTTACCTAGCGATGTTTCTGATTGGCTGTGCAGATTTCTTAAAATGTTGCTTTGGCAGCAGCTGCCACCATGCAAATATTTTCACTGTGCGGCTGAAGGTAAGCTGCGGCAGTCATTTTGCAACTGGCTCCGCCTCCTGGGACACTCATTTTGTGGCCGCCATTTTGTGGCTGTGCCCACCACACCTGTGTCCGAATTCCAAAGGCGCCAACCAGCTCAAAAAGGTTGGGGACTCCCGCACTATGTAATTCAAGTTTTAAAACTTAAGCAGAACAACCACCTGATATGCCAGCGCGACCGTTGCTCCTGTTGAAGGAGCTAAGAACGCAAGCACACACAAAGACTCTCTGTTAGTATCATAGAATCATAGAGTTGGAAGGGACCAGCAGGGTCATCTAGTCCAACCCCCTGCACAATGCAGGAAATTCCCAACTACCTCCCCCCCACACACCCAGTGACCCCTACTCCATGCCCAGAAGATGGCCAAGATGCCCTCCATCTCATCATCTGCTTAAGGGCATAGAATCAGCATTGCTGACAGATGGCCATCTAGCCTCTGCTTAAAAACCTCCAGGGAAGGAGAGCTCACCACCTCCCGAGGAAGCCTATTCCACTGAGGAACCGCTCTGTTAGAAAATTCTTCCTAATGTCTAGATAGAAACTCTTCTGATTTGATTTCAACCTGTTGGTTCTGGTCCGACCTTCTGGGGCAACAGAAAACAACTCGGCACCCTCCTCTATATGACAGCCCTTCAAGTACTTGAAGATGGTTATGATATCCCTTCTCAGTTTTCCCCTCTCCAGGCTAAGCATACCCAGCTCCTTCAACCTTTCCTCATAGTATGTGTGACTCTCCTCCCATACATACGTATCGTTTGTTTCCAGACCATGACCCCAGTTCACAATTAAGCCATGCAAAGGGACTACCCATATACTGGCCACATAGGGTTGCCAGGTCCTTCTTTGCCACTGGAGGGAGATTTTTAGGGTGGAGCCTGAGGAGGGCGGGGTTTGGGGAGGGACTTCGATGCCATAGAGTCCAATTGCCAAAGCAGCCATTTTCTCTAGGGGAATGGATCTCTATCGGGTGGAGATCAGTTGTAATAGCAGGAGATCTCCAGCTAGTACCTGGCGGTTGGCAACCCTGTGGCCACAAGAAAATGTGAAAATCCACACAGAAGCAACAAACTAGAAGAGTGGTTCTCACTGCAGCCAAAACAAAGACCTGCAAGATGTAGACCTGACAAAAAAATGTGACAAAACTTTTTAAACAAAACTTATGAAAACAATCTTTGTGTTTCTTCACAGGATGTACTGTATATGCTTTTAACAAAATGAAAACAGGTAGAAAGAGAGCCAGCGCGGTGTAGTGGTTAAGAGGAGGGGACTCTAATCTGGAGAACCGAGCTGGATTCCCCGCTCCTCCACATGACGCCTGCTGGGTGACCTTGGGCTAGTCACAGTTCTCTCATAACTCTCTCAGCCCACGCCAAGGCAGTCAATGGCAAACCACTCTGAACGTCTCTTGCCTTGAAAACCCGACAAAGGCGCTTTTCCCATGGGAAGGCAAAAGACAATGAATGCAAGTTGCAAGTCAATTGAGCATCAAAACTCATTTCCTAAGCAGCCGCCAAAACGGTGGAACAAATAAGTCCATCGAAGAGAAAGATGGGTTTGAATCCAAGTCCCACCTCCCCACCATGGACGTATAGGGCAAGTCACTGGCTGCCAGCCTTTATTCCTCATGTGTAAAAATGGAAGTCAGTGGTACCCAGCCCAAAGGATGGTTGGGCAGGGCAAAAGAAAGAAAGAATTGCAAAGCATTTTTCACATTACAAATGTTAGATCAATGGGAAACAGAAAGCATCCTGTACAGAGATTTCGTTACAGATAAAGTAAGCACATCTGTAGATGATCACTCATGTGAAATTTATTTTGAATGTGGGCTACAGTCTCCTTTTGCCTTATGACTCTTATTCTACCCTTCTTCCAAGAAGCTCAGGGCAGCATACAACTTTTCCCTCTCCTCCATTTTATCCACACAGCAATCTTGCGAGATCGGTTAGGCTGAGAGAGAGAGAGAGAGGAGACTGGTCCAAGGTCACCCAGCAAGCTTCCATAGAAGAGTCAGGATGTGGTTCCCGAGCCCTGTTCACAAGTTACAGTGAATGCATGTACGATCGGTGCACGATGTGCACTTGGTTTTTTCTTTATATATGCACAAAGTAATTTCCATGTAACGTTCAGCGCACGCACAGCTGAACTTGTGATCGAAACCCCATATTTATCTAGGCACCGATCCCGTATCTTTTGAAAAGTGATCATGTGTGTTAGTTCTTTCTTACAAACAGATGTACCTGCAGGGTGTACATGTGTCCACTGTAACTTGCGAACATGGCTAATCCGTGATAATAATGACATGAGGAACAGGAGAAGAACTCTGCTAGATTGTTTAGCCCAGCCTTTACAGCGACCATCCAGATGACTCGGGGAAACCCACTGCAGCAGGGCATCAAGACAACACCCACCCACCCCCATTCTTTCCCCCCTACAGACTATGGAATTCAGAGGTACAGTGCCTCCTAACGTGGAGGTTCCATCTAGCTACTATGACTGATTGCTGCTAACAGCATCTTCCAGGAATTGGTCACCACACACACACACACACACACACACATTATGCCTAAAAAGAAGGGTGTGACGCATTAGAAATAGGAAATGAAAGGGAGAGGAGAAAGATTCAGGTTTAAATGCCTGGAAGAAGAGAAATGTCTTCCAACGGTTCTTTAAGGACTGTAATTTACTGCTCACAGCGAGCCTTACAGCTTTATTTTCACGACCTTCATCTGCAGAGGTGCCAACTTTTCGACCACCCTTTAACTGCCACCAGTTAACTGCCACCTCCGGCTAGTACCTGGAGGTTGGTAACCAGGAATTGGTTGATGATGCGTTTTATGCCCTAAGGCGTGAAAAGTGTTCTCGCCTGGTTCCTGTGGGTCATGCTGCTCTTGAAAGCACAGGTCAACTCCCCCCCTTTGGTCAATGGATAAACTTTCCCCTCTCTCCTCTTCTGTTTCCCATCCCCTTGCGAAAAGAAAAAGAAAAAAACCTGGAAAAGGCAAGGCGAAAGAGTTGGACGACTTACAATTCTGCGCCTCGGCGGGTCGGTCCCAAACGGGGACTGGATCCCGATCACTTGCCCAGGCGAGGTTACCTGACTGCGCTGGGGCGCTCCCGTCTTCTGGGGATCTCTGTGTGCGCGCGCGCGAGCCCACGCGCGTGCTCTCCAGCACTTCCTTTCCCGGAGCTCAGCTCGGCTGGGTGCAAACGACGATTTGCATGCGTCTTCTGTGGCCATTTATTCATGGAAGGTTTTGCATTGGAGTTGTCACTCTCTAGATGCACACATTTTCCCCATCTCAAATTCTCAAAACTCTGCACGGCGGCTTATTGTTGAGTTTGGAGAATATGGATGGGGGGGAAAGTGCATCTAAAGAGTGGCAACTCCGATGCAAAACCTTCCATGAATAAATGGCCATATATATATAGTATGTCTTCTGAAGGCAAGGGAACGGTTCAAACGTTTATCTCTAGAAGGGTGGTCTTTTCTTTTTCAGAGCTTCCTGAAAGAAAACCAGCAGATGAAACTGTTTGCCAGGGAAAGGTTTGCCTGTGGAATTGCTGTGCGCTGCTGTGAAAAGCAGAGTAATAATGCTCCAGTTCTCTTGCCGTTTGCAGCCAAGGAACATTGCAGAAATGGGGGGGGGGGAATCAGCAGAAACGGAATGAATAGAGGATTTAGGGAGAGAAAGGATCAGTGCTGGAGGCAGTAGTGGTGATAAGATCTGGGGTTATTGTATCTCAACAGCCAACTAACTAAACCGGCCACAGATTGGGGTTTTGGACCTGGGTTCCACATTAAGGCATTTCTGCGCATTGTATTTTTCTGTGGCTCTTCCATAGAGATGTAAAAGGAGGAGGAGGATTGGTTTTTATGTGCCGACTTTACCACTTAAGGAAGAATCAAACCGGCTTACAATCTCCTTCCCTTCCCCTCCCCACAACAGACACCCAATGAGGTAGGTGGGGCTGAGAGAGTGTGACTAGCCCAAGGTCACCCAGCTGGCTTCGTGTGTAGGAGTGGGGAAACCAATCCAGTTCACCAGATTAGAGGCCACCGCTCCAAGCCACCGCTCTTAATCACTACACCATGCTGGCTCTCCCAGATGATGTAAAGTTTCTGGAAATGTTAATGTCATGGAAAAAATGTTGGGTTTGTGGGTGGGGTTTTTTTTTTTTACATTTGTCAAAAATTGAAATATATGGCACCATTTTCTAACAAACCATAACTTATTTTACTCTTTTAACAGCATAAAATGCATCATTTATAAAGCATTTACAAATTGTACTCAAAAATGAGAGAGAGGACCCCAAGACTCACCTGGAGAAGGAGGAGAAGGCATTCATACTGGACTATGGCTACCAACCTCCAGGTGGGGCCCAGAATTCTCCCAGAATTACAACTGACCTCCAGACTGCAGAGATCAGTTCCCCTGGCCACCCCACCCCACCCCAAACTCCACCTTTCCTAGGCACTGCCCCCAAATCTCCTGGAATTCCCCAAACCTGAGTGTCCAACCCTATTCCAGATGATGATGGTTTTGATTGATATTGATATTAATAATAACATAATCTGGTATGTATTCCTTTTCCTCTTTCTGCATGCGAGCCCTCCATTCCATTTGTGTAGCTCCAAGAATGGTTGCGAACATTCACAAGTAAAGATGATGAATGTTTTTACACATGAAATACGGAAAATAAAATTTAATCATCATAACCATGGGTAGGGTTGCCTGGTCCCTCTTTGCCACTGGTGGGAGGTTTTTGGGGCGGAGCCTAAGAAGGACTGGATTTGGGGAGGAGAGGGACTTCAATGCCATAGAGTCCAATTGTCAAAGCAGCCATTTTCTCAAGGTGAACTGATCTCTATCAGCTGGAGATCAGTTGTAACAGTAGGAGATCTTGGGCTAGTACCTGGAGGTTGGCAACCCTATCCATGGGGGGGGGGTCTATTTCCTGGATGGGGACAGTAGATTTTTTTAGTTGGGTTTTTATTTTGGGATTGGTCTTTTCATTTTGTGCTTTGATGGCTTTCATTTGAAAGACCAAAAGCGTGCATTTATGTGTGTTAAGTGCTGTCAAGTTCGCTTTCAACTCATGGTGACTCTGGTTTTTGGTTTTAACAGCCTTGCTCTGGTCTTGCAAACTGAAAAGGAATCTGGTTTTGTGGGGAGGGGGTTAAAAAAAAACATTGAACCTAGGGGCTCCAAAATGGTGTGCTCCATCCCTAAAATTTATCCCGCTCTGCAATGAATTTTTAAAGCTTGTTTATTCACCTTCCTTTGTCATATACAGTGATTCTGAGAATTATCCTCTTTGAACAACTATCACTCTACCAGGGTAGTAGGGCTCTTAAGGGGGAGGTGTGTGGGTAAGACATAACTTAAAAGGTAGGATTTTTCTTTTCTTTTTCCCCTTTCTTTTTTAATAATTTATTTGTGTTATAATATAATCTGTTATTAAATGAACAGCATCAATAACAATGGAATAAAAGACATAAAAACTACAAAAGACAACTGGAAACAGATATGAAACATTGGGCAATATCTAAACAGCAGCAATGTAAGATATTTGAAAGCCAAAACATTTAGAGGCAATGCCAAGAAGTTAGGCCAAATATGAATTCTGTAAAACTTAACAACAACAACAACAGAACAGGACAAACAATAAGGAATTGGCAAATGATTCATCAAGAACTCCAGAAAATGCTTTGGGGGAATTTTGAATTAGAACCTTAATATATGTTGTTGGGCATGATTCCCCCCTCAACTCAATTCTACTCATAAAGAGTTTCAGCCACCAGAATGGTTTATCCTAAATACTGGAAATCTAATACAATTCCTGCTTTCAGAGAGTGGAACCATGAACTCTCTGATTTTGCATTGATGGCCAAATTAACACAACTGGTTAATATGAAATCAACAGATGAATTTGTGTTGAAATGGCAGCATTTTTATTATTATTATTCAGGCGGTAAATAAACAATGTAATAAATTAAAATGCAATAAATAAAAGAATTTACAGTGATATACAAGATGTACACATGTTTAAGATCTTTGACAGAAGTTATGGTATTAGATTTTCTTAAGTCTAGTTTACGTGGTGGCTTAGGGGGATGAAATACATCTTTTTCTTTCTAGTGAATCTTAAGATGTTGCAATGTTTAGGGTGAATGATAGATTATCTGGCAATATTTTTTCTTTTCCTTTTAAATTTAAATTATGTTGAGGCTTGGAGGAAGAAATATGTTTTATCTTATTTTTCTCCGTCCCTCTTTTTCCTTTCTGTATCCCTTTTATATAATTTTTTTAAAAAATAACAATATAAGATATTTGAAAGCCAAAACATTTAGAGGCTATGCCAAGAACTTTGGCCAAAGATGAATTCTGTAAAACTTAATGACAGCAGCAAAACAGGACAAAGAATAAGGCATTAAACTGGCATTGGAAACTTAATATGTTCAGTACCAGCTGAGTTAGCTCTGGGAAGTCTAGAGCGGGGATGGTGTTCCTGCGTCAGTCATCATGGCTGGCTTCACCAGGTAGGATTCCCCCCCCCCAGTTATCCTCTAAGCACCTTGTCAAACTTTCACAATGGATGAGCAATGAAACAGATTTTTTTTAACTGATAAAAAAGTTAAGTTGCCCTTAGCACCTTGTACAAGAGCAACGATAAGCATTTAGTAAATCACAAATAACCAGTTTTCTGTAGTGTTTAGAGTGTAAGGGAAAAGCTGAAATCTATCAGCAACCTGTACAAAAAGAGAAAAACCCCATTACTTTCAGAAGGACATTTTGTTTAGCACTATTCTCCTGCTGAAGACGATAGAGTCTGAAAGAGCTTAATTTTGTAGTGTAAGGGAAAAGCTGAAATCTATCAGCAACCCGTACAAAAAGAGAAAAACCCAATTAATTTCAGAAGGAAATTTTGTGTAGCACTATTCTCCTGCTGAAAACCATAGAGTCAGAAAGAGCTTAATTCTATAGTGTTTAGAGTATAAGGGAAAAGCTGAAATCTATCAGCAACCCATACAAAAAGAGAAAAACCCGGTTAATTTCAGAAGGAAATTTCGTTTAGCACTATTCTCCTACTGAAAACCATAGCGTCAGAAAGAGCTTTAATTTCATCTGGATTAGGCCCTTCCTGTTTCTTGACCCATAGTTTAATTGTCATATTGTTGCATGACAGAAAATTAAAACCGACGATTTGAGAAAGAAGCTGCAGCTTTCCCCCCCGTTTTTACTTCCTACTTTCAGCATAAACTGTATTCTTATTTTACACTTTTTAGTCACACTTGTTCATTGTGTACTATTAATACCCTCAATTCTCATGAAACAGAAAATAAACAAGTCACTTAGTTCAAGTGGTCTATAATTTTCCATTATGGCCTTCTTTCATAAAGACTTTATAAACTTCTCCGTAAATCTGTCCTTTTTCCCCGCGAGGTGTTTATTTAGTGACTGCTCTCCTTATAAGCAGGCAAAGGATTCTGAACTTGAAGAGAACTGTTATGTAGTTTACAGGCTTCTGATGCTAACAATTTGTAGGTCACCATGTTGACCATTTAGGGGGGGATCAAAATGTTTTCATTAGGATCAGATCCAAATGCTTCTACAGGATCCAGTTAAGAGTTTAAAAAAACGAATAAGGTTCTGAGCTCACTAGAACTCTTCTTCAGGCTATGTTAAAGGCATGATAAAAATCAGTGAGGGATTGGGAGGAGCAGATTTCAATCCCTCCTCAGCCACTGAGTTCACTTTCTTCCAGCTGAGCCAACCTCACAGAGTTGTTGTGAGGATAAAACGAGGAGGGGAGAACTATGTATGCCACCCTGTTCTCCTTGAAGGAAGGATACAAACGTGAGAGATGTTACAATCTATAAATTTAGCCTTTACATCATTTCCAAGATGGCTTTTTCCTGCTTCCCCCTCATCTTTGTTTTGCTGAACACGGAAACGTTGAGCTGGAAGGGACTTCAAGGGTCATCTAGTCCAAGCACAATGTAGGGAATTCACAACTACCTCCCCTCTACACCCCCAGTGATCCCCTACTCTATGCCCAGAAGATGGGGAATAAACCCTCCAGGATCCCTGGCCAATCTGGCCTGGAGGAAAATTGCTTCCTGACCCCAAAGTGGCGATTGGCATTACCCTGGGCTGGGCATGTAAGAAAGGGCCACGAGAGCTAAACTCTGACGCAACCCTTCCTGCCTTCCCTCTCATGATCAGCCTAAATTCACAGAATCTGCCTTGCTATCAGATGGCCATCTAGCCTCTGCTTAAAAACCTCCAAAGAAGGAGAGCCCACCACCTCCTGAGGAAGACTGTTCCACCGCTCTGTCAGGGCATTCTTCCTAACGTTTAGTCAAAAACTCTTGATTTAATTTCAACTCTCGGTTCTGGTCTGACCTCCTGGGGCAACCAAAAACAACTCAGCTCCATCCTCTACATGACATCCCAGCCCAAAGCCGAGTTCTAGTGAACTCAAGAGTTTACTCACTTCTTTGTGATGTTGTGGCTGGTTTTAATCAAGGTAATCCCCTTTGGTTGCATTTAGAATACACACAGACATTTAGAAATTTCCGTGGGTTACGGGGAAATCACCAGGTCTAAATCAACATCCTTCAAACCACACCTTGCAAGGATGGTTGGCTAACAGCTTTGGCAGAGAGTCTGTCGCTGTAGCGTTAAGGAACCCTGAGTTGGTCTTAACTCAGTTATTCGGACGCAGACGTTTTGCCATTCCGTTCTGCATCCAAACTACGGGCATCTTCAGGGAGTGAATTGCAGGCTGAAGTTACCCCTGGAAAAATTAAGTTGGGGCATTTGCCTCGCTTCCCTTTGATCCCTGGGGAAGGGTGCATGTGAGTATCAGATAGATCTGCTCCATCAACTAAAAGGATACTTCTCCTTTCCATTTTTCTTCTTGGTGGGGGACGCACCAGCCACGCCGTGCTGAAAACCGTGATTACTGATGCCAAGGGTGAGGTTTGGACTGCCAAATTCTCATCCAGCCACCGAAGCTGTGGTTTTATCTGCTGCTTTTAATTATAGTTGTGAAGGCCCAGGAGAAAACCCAGAAAAAATAGTAAAAAAACCCAGAGGACACCCCTCCTTCAGTTTTGGGAGGACAAATTCGGGGGAGGGGATCTAATAAATATTTTCTCTTTTGGAATACTTTTTAGGGTTCTGCTCACACAGAATGTGCAATATACATCATAAGACAATTATAATTTCCGTATATAATGTTTACACAGAATTCTGTATCGTCCTATTTCTTAAACATGACTGATTTTGTCCACAATTAAAATGTTGTAAGATGTATGGTAATGTACGATTGAGACCTGTCTTTTCAATGTTAGAAAGTTTTTGATGACCAAATGTGGAGCTAGCTAACTCTTTTATAGCAGTATGAGACTGTTTCTCACTAACTAACACACATTCTTTTCTGTACTACAAAATCTGTTATTCTCTATTTTTCAGCTTTTATTTTATTCCCTTAACTCACAGAAGGCAAAAGCTAAGGCACATAAAGTGCATTTCCAGCACTTCCTTTTTTTGTTCTGGCTGTATTTGCAGTTCTGCTTGTAGAAAATTCACCATGCAAGACAAAACAGAGTTGACTTCCATGGACTAAGAAGAGTGTAACCCTGTTTAAGACTGAACCGATGGGCACTTATATTTTTAAATTTAATAAATAAATTTAATAAATATGCCAAATGGTACAATTATTATTACAATTATTACAATTTGTATTATTACAATTTGCAAGACCTGAGCCAGGCTGTCAAAGATAGGACATTTTGGAGGACATTGATCCATAGGGTCGCCATGAGTCGGAAGCAACTTGACGGCACTTAACATACACACACACACACACATTTATTATAAATGACACACCATACGATATTAAAGCAGTAAAATAAGTTTGTTTCACCCTACGTGATAAAGTGTAATAAAGATTGCATATATTTCAGTTTCCCCCATGGATTCAGAATGTCAGGAAAGTTTACACCTCTAGGCATAGATGTTGGCAAGTGCAAATACTTAATTGCAACGCTGTGGGAAATGTCAGCTGCTGGTTTCTGCAGTTAGTGGAAGGACAGAACTCTGGTTCTGCTGGTTGTTGGATGACTTTTAGGGGAAGAACTTGGTTCAGAAGGAGAGGATGAGCACACAACCAAACCTCTCTCATTTCTGCTCAATTCAGCTTATTTCATTTGGAGCTATTTGCTACGTTTGGAGCTATTTCTACAGAGGGCCAATGAATGGCATAAATGTATATATGGGGGGCTAACTGGTGTGTGGATGACAGTGGAAGAGGATGGGGCTGAACCTGGAGAAGTTGTAGCTCAGGGATAGAGCACAGGCTTTACCTACCTAGAGATTCAGGTTTAATCCCTAGCATCAGTTAGAAGTCGAGTTGTCAAACTCTAGGTGAGGCATGGAGTTCTCCTGGAATTACAGCTTATCTCTAAGATTTCAGAGATCAGTTCCCTGGGATGGAATTTCGGCTTCATAGGGGGAATTTTTGAAGGGAAGGATTTTTGCCCTCGGACAGTTGAAGGATAAGAATAGAAGAAGAGTAGGTTTTTATACCCCGCTTTTCTCTACCTTAAGGAGTCTCAAAGTGGCTCACCTTCCATTCCTCTCCTCCCAACAGAAGAAGAAGAGTTGGTGTTTATATGCCGACATTCTCCTACACTTAAGGAAGAATCAAACCAGCTTACAATCACCTTCCCTTCCCCTCCCCACAACAGACACCCAGTGAGGTAGGTGGGGCTGAGAGAACTGTGACTGGCCCAAGGTCACCCAGCTGGCTTCATGTGTGGGAGGGGGGAAACCAACCCGGTTCAGCGGATTAGCCTATGCCGCTCATGTGGAGGAGTGGGGAATCAAACCTGGTTCTCCAGATCAGAGTCCACCGCTCTAAGAGAACATAGTCGGTGCAGTTTCTGTGAAACCCAGTTTAAGGTAGACAAGACCAGCGCCTGATACAAGTAGAAGGCAGATGTTGAGCTAGGAGTGGATTGCAGGAGTGGGGGGTTCATGATCCTACTATTTTGTTCATATTCCACTAATCCACCATTGCACTATGCAAACACGGCTTTCAGCGTACCGGGCAAAAATGACTTTAAAACCCCCCACAAGTTTCCAGTCCTTATGGTTCTATAAATAACCTAAGAACAATGCCTGAGGCACTCTTATAGAAGGGGTTGAACAGGACTTTGACCAGTGTAAGGGTGGAGCTGGATTATTATATCTATCTCCTAGTACAGGGAGCTGAGGCAGAATAAACTGTATAAATACATGCAAATATATTCAGGTTATAGAATTTATCCTCATGCAGAGGTTGGGCAGCTGTGGACCTTAATTTTAAGCTCATTTACCTCTGACTATGGAGCATGAGGGCCAAGGGACTGACAGATGGTGGAGGGGGGAGACCCAACCTGGGTTGTTCTTGTACTTTTAACATAAACTTGGTCTGCAGGAATCAACAGGTGAAGCTTTTTACAGTGTGGAAGTCGGCATTACCACCTTTTAATGCATTTAGCCACCTGTGTAGTGTCTATGGGCACATTGGTGCCCACTAATGTGTTCCATGGCACAGCGTGGTGTAGTGGTTAGCAGCGGTGGAGTCTAATCTGGAGAACCAGGTTTGATTCCCCTTCCTCCACAATAGCAGCAGACTCTAATCTGATGAACCAGGTCAGTTTCCCCCCTCCTCCACATAAAGCCTGCTGGGTGACCTTGGGCTAGTCACAGTTTTCTCTGAGCTCTCTCAGCCTCACCTACCTCACCAGGTGTCTGTTGTGGGGAGAAGAAAGGAAGGAGATTGTAAGCCGGTTTGAGGCTCCTTAAAAGGCAGAGAAAATCAGCATATAAAAACCAACTCTTCTTCTTCTTCTTCTTCAAAAGCTGCCTCCTCTGTAGGAGGATGCTTGGCTTGGAAGCTCCCCACATGCTGTCACTGGCCCCCACAGCAACCATTTTGAGGTGGTGCCCTCTAAATGTTCTCAACATCCCCTAAGCGCCCACCCAGGCTCCACAAGGTCGGGAACCCCGGAATTAGTGCCTGCATCATTCGTCGGTGGTCTCTGCACAGCCACAAGTGCCAGTTAAAGTTCAGATGTTGGTAACCCTGTTGTGGATGTCCATGGAAGTATTTGTAGAAGATGTGGGTTTGAAGGAAGAAAGGGAACCAGCAGCTAGCAGGAAATGTGAAGGGGTTAAGTGGCCTCCCCTTTCGTGGCCCGGCCGGTCCTGTTTCTTTTGAAACACAAAGGAAGTTCTTCTTGCCTTTGCAACATCTGGGAGGGCTAGAGTTGCCAAGTCCCTCTTTGCCACCAGCAGGAGTTTTTTTAGGGCGGAGCCTGAGGAGGGGAGGGACTTCAATGCCATAGAGTCCAATGGCCAAAGCGGCCATTTTCTCCAGGGGAACTGATCTCTATCCGCTGGAGATCAGTTGTAATAGTGGGAGAGCTCCAGCTAGTACCTGGAAGGCTCTGCTCCAAACAGGCAGTCGTCTGTAAATTTTCTCTTCACTCCTTTCTAAAGCATAATCAGGCATGAGGCCATGAGTTTTGAATGGAAGGGATGTCAGTGGGGAGGGGGCTGCTTTACTCTTTCCCTCTTTAGTTGTTTTTCTGCTTAAGACTGGCCCCTTCCTACTACTTTATTCCCCACCGGACGAAAAGACGTGGGATTTTTTTGAGTACGTCTTTTTTTTTTTTAATAATTTTTTTATTATTTTCTCATTTATTACAAACTAAATCAGTTTTCATCACGTAATTCTTATAAATTTAAACAGAGTAGAAAACAAAGACAATTATCTATTACAAAAAAAGGGGACTTCCCCTTCACTCTAATTTGTATATACTTTTGCCAACATGTAATCCTCATTTGTAGATTTACATTATATTTATCTTATTTATCTTATATTATCAAATCCAGTTCATATAACATTCTAAAATATTCTAAAATATCTATAATAAGAAGTTCAAATTAGGGATTATATTAAGGAATAACCTTTAAATTGACCTATTGAGAAATAACTTTCACAGTATATTCTCCACGCCTCCCACTCCCCCAAAAATCGTTCATTATCACTTTCATTAATAAAAGCTGTTAGTTTAGCCATCTCCATCATTTCCAGCATTTTACTTATCCAGTCTTTTTTTTCTGGTATCTCGTCAGACTTCCATTTAGCTGCATATATCAGTCTAGCCACTGTTGTGGCATATATCAAAAATGTTCTATAAGTAAAGATTTGGTCTGGCACCATACTGAGAAGCATCATTTCAGGTGTTTTAGGTACATTCTGTTGTAAAACCACCCTTATTTCATTATATATCATTTCCCAAAATTTCTTAGCTTTTTCACAAGTCCACCAAGCATGATAAAACGAACCAATTTCCTTTTTGCATTTCCTTGAGTACGTCTTGTATGGATCTCTGAGAGGGCAGGATTTCATGCTACACCCGCAAACAGATTTACCCAACCTGTACTTGCTGATTAAAATGACTGCAGGGAAAAACATTTTTAGGGATGAATCAGTCGCAGGAGGAGAAAGTGGCTTAATCCTTTGCATCCACAGCAGTCTTCCCCTAAAAATGCCCCCACCCCATGCTTTGAAGTTGGGACTTTTTTTCTGTTTGGGCAGGAAAAAAACAATGTGAAAAATTGCAGCATGGAGAATTGGTAGCTGCAGTTATAAAATAAGAATTCAATGATTTCCCCATCCAATTCTCCCTGTTCCCACTTAACAGTTGAGAACCCATGTCTGGTTTGAGAGCTGTCACCTCACCTCACCCCGAGAAATAGCAGCTGGCGCCACCTTGGGACAAAGAGCAAAATTCAGCAATCCAGTCCTCTCATTTTGTTTAAAGTAGGTTGTAATAGGGATGCGGAACGGTATGGTGTAGCTCGATCTCGTCAGATCTGGAAAGCTAAGTGGGGTTGGTATCTGGATGGGAGACCACCAAGGAAGATACTGCAGAGGAAGGGCCTGGAAAACCACCTCTGTTTCTCACTTGCTTTGAAAGCCCCTTCTTGGGGTTACCATAAATTGGTTGTGACATGATGGCACATTCATTCATTCATTCATTCATTCACACATATATATGTGTGTGATTTGGATGAAGGAATAGGGGGGGATGCTTATTACATTTGCAGATTATACTAAATTGGGAGGGGTAGCAAATACGGTAGAAAACAGAGCCAGGATACAAGATGATCTTGACAGGCTGGAGAATTGGGCTAAAACCAATAAAATGCATTTCAACAGAGATAAATGTAAAGTTCTGCATGATTACATACATACATACATACATACATACGTACATACATACATACATACACACACACACACATATATGTGTGTGTGTGTGTGTGTATCAATATATATATACACACCTCTGTGTGTGTGTGTGTGTGTGTGTGTATATATATATTATATATATATATTTTTTATATATATATTTTATATATATATAAAATCAAGTCACAGCTGACTTATGGTGACCCTGTAGGGTATTCTAGGTAAGAGACATTCAGAGGTGGTTTGCCATCGACTCAGTGCCCACTTTTGAGAGGACGCAGCCAACTGTCCCTGGCCTCTTCTATCCAGTCACACTGTCCCCTAAGCCACACCTTCCTCTTTCGCTTACAGTGTTCAGTGGTAGAGCATCTGCTTGGCATGCAGAAGGGCCCAGGATCAATCCCCGGCATCTCCAGTTAAAGGGACTAGGCAAGTAGGTGATGTGAAAGGCCCCTGCCCAAGACCCTGGAGAGCCACTGCCGGTCTGAGTAGACAATGCTGACTTCAATGGACCAAGGGTCTGATTCAGAATAAGGCAGCTTCATGTGTTCATATATACCCGCTCCTTTCTGTAACGAGCAAGTGGACAAAAGGAAGAATAGACGAAGCCGGGCAGCAGCGCCCCCTGCTGCATGGTTAATTTTTTAAAAGAAACAATATCTGTGGGTTGGAACGAGGCAAACTTTCTCTGATGCAGCCATTCCCAACATGTGAGTGAAACTACACATTTTCCCAGCTACTGGTCTCTGGTTTTATTTGTAAGGCAAACAAGCATTGGCTCTTGCTTACAGAAAGGTTTATGCACAGGCATGCAGGATGTACATGTGGTCACTGTAACAGGTTAACATGGCCAACGGCCCCACTAAATGAGAGGACAATCCCTCCCCTTTCCCAGTTTCCTGCCAGGAACAAATCAATAGGATAAATGGACTCTAGAGTTCAAATAATCAATAAAAACAACCCCCTGGGCATTTTTCTTACTACTTGTGTTGAGCCATTTTCACATTACAGTCAATGCCTTTGTGGTTGAATGTACAGTTTAGACCCCCCACATTTGTCTGGCCGCTGGTCCCTAGTTTTAAAGTGAACGTGGATAGGCGGTTTCTTACAGGTGTGTGTGTGTATACACTTTCACAGCAACGTGTATATAGCGTTCCTGTCTCAATAAAACAAAACGTAGCGTAACCAGATGCTCAGGGCTTCATAGGTGCACAGAAGATGAATGTTTGGGAAGTGGAGCTTGTTGTGAATGGCTCAGAATAGCTGCCACTCCTCTTCTGGTGGTGGAAAGTCACAGCTGACTTATGGCGAACCCGAAGGCTTTTCAAGGAAAGAGATGTTCAGCTGTGGTTGGCCATTGCCTGCCTCCCTGTGAGCTGAGAGAGTTCTGAGAGAACTGTGACTGGTCCAAGCAGGCCTCACATGGAGCGGGGAATCGAACCCGTTTCTCCAGATTAGAGTCTGCCACACTTAACCACGAACCCCTCTTCAACATATCCATTAAAGACATAGTGGTATAGACCTGGCCATCTTTGCATTTGACCCTAAGAACTCTCTGATGTAGCTGGCCAGGAGAAGTCTTAGTGATTCCCAGAATCACTCAAGTAACCTGGGGGAGAATCAGTTGTAGGGTGTTTGGGGGGCCCTACTGCCCTATAGCTGATCCCCCCGCTCCCAGGGCCAGATTAAGACCTTTAGAGGCCCTAAGCACTTAAAAGATTTCAGTGCCCCCACATATATGTAATGCAAAATATAATCAAGAATTAACCATCAGATAACATGTTATTTTTTGAAACAAAACAAAACTTACAATTAAGATGGAAAATATTGTTTATTTTTGTATATTTCCACTTTATATATATTTGTGTGATTATTCTCAGTTCCCACTTTTTCATCATCCTGATGTTTTTTTTTAAAGAGTAAAAAATGTGATGTTCAGTTTGTTTTTTGAATCACACTGTATGTATGTAATGTTTTCATTTATTGAGGGGGGCCCTACTTGTGGTCCCTGGTTCAGCTGCACCATTTGCAGTTTTGCACCATACGGTCCAGGGTAAATGCGGCAATGGGGAATTTCTGCGGCGCCCCCCCTTCCCTTGATGCCCTAGGGCTAGGCACATGCTGATTTTGCTTAGTGGTTAATCCAGCCTGCCCCCTCCAACCTGAATCTCAGGCAACACAAGGATCAGCAGCGACTCCACGGAGCGGAGATTCAGGGTAGCGTCTCAGGCAGCTGGCTGCAGGGCAGTAGGGGCTCCCAGCACAGCCCCCCAGGTGCAGGGACCTGGGCAGCTATTTAGTTAGGGTTGCCAACCTCCAGGTGAGCTTGATGGAAATATGACTGACACACAGCAAAAGCTAATGGTTATACTGAGATCAAGTGACTGATGAAGCCATTGGCGCAAATGGATCTTAATCGTCTATCCGGAACGTCTGTCTCCCTTGATCTATTTTAATCGTTGCTGTCTACATATTGAAGAATCCCTTGATCTACTTTTTCCTGCAGAAGACGATCTATCTATTTTGGAGTTCACTATGGACTTTATTTATTCTTTACCTCTTCTGTGAGGTTGGGTTTGTGCGTCTTTGCTGGTTTGGTTCTATGTGACTACTCTAATATGTTTGGTCTTTATATCAATGTTATGAATTATTCTTAATTTTGCTAATATTAGCAAAATATTAACCTTAGCCTGGTGTTGTTTTGTTTGGATTTTAACTTCCAGGTGGGGCCTGGAGTTCTCCTGGGATTACAAGTAAGAACTCAAGACTACAGAGATCACTTCTCACTGGAGTAAATGGCCGCTTTGGAGGGCGGGCCCTATGGCATCCTATCCACATCGAGTTCCCTCCTCTTCCCAGACTCTGCCCTGCCCCCAAATCTCCAGCAACTTCCCATCCCGGAGTCGGCACACCCATATATTTAGTCCAATATTTATCAGGCTATTTAGTCCAATATATTTGGATCCCAATGTCAGCCAGCAAAATGCCTCTGGAAAGCAAAAAAACAACAACAAGGTCAACAACCTCCATTGTTGCCTGTTCCTGCTATCAAATATTGAGATATACTGCTTCTGCCCTTGGAGGTTCTAGTTAGTGGTCTTCCTAATAGGCATTGTTAGATCTGTCCTCCTTGAATTTGTCTAGCCCCTTTCTTTTTCCAAGTGGCCTAAGCTCACGACTGATCAATCCCACTGCGTGGTGTAATGGTTAATACTCTGTGGTGCTGCCAGTGACTTAGTGCGGGATGTGCATGTAGTTGAGCCTGTTGGCAATTGTGATCACAATGGCATCAAATTTAATTTATATGCAAGTGGGAAAGTGACTGGGAAATCTCACACAATTACCTTTGACTTTAAAAGAGGAAACTTCTCTAAAATGAGAAAACTGGTAAAGAGGAAGTTGAAAGGAACAGTTAGGAGGGTGAAATCTCTTGAAAAGGCTTGGGGGTTACTCAAGTCCACATTACTGGAGGCTCAGCTAGCTTGTATACCGCAGGTCAAGAAAGGTAATAATAAGCCCAAGAGGTCACCACCATGGCTAATGGGTAAGGTGAAGGAGACCTGCAAAGGATGGCAATTGGAGAAAAAAAGCCTTCCTTCAGAGACTGGAAGGTTTGCCCAAACGAGGCGAACAGAAGCAAACACAAACTTGCACAAAGGAAGTGCAAGCAGATAATTAGAGATGCAAAAAAAGATTGTGAGGGGCATATTGCTAAACACATCAAAACAAAGAAATTCTTTAAGTATATTAGGAGTAGGAAACCAGCTAGGGAAGCAGTTGGACCATTGGATGACAATGGGAGTAAAGGAACTCTAAGGAAGGATAAAGCGATTGCTGAAAAACTAAATGAATTCTGCTCATCTGTCTTCACTGTTGAAGATACAGGGCAGATTCCTTCTCCTGAACAGAGATTTTGGAGAGGGGGAAATGAGGAACTGAGGCAAATAGTGGTAACAAGGCAGGAAGTCCAAGAACGTCTAGTCAAACTGCAAACTAACAAGTCACAGGGACCAGACGGTATTCATCCTAGAGTTCTTCAAGAACTCAAATGGGAAATTGCTGAACTTCTAACAAAGATATGTAATATGTCCCTTCGATCAGCTTCTGTACCAGAGGACTAGAGAATGGCCAATGTAACACCCATTTATAAAAAAGGTTCCAGGGGGGATCCAGGAAATTACAGGCCAGTTAGCTTAACGTCTGTTCCGGGTAAATTAGTGGAAAGCATTATTAAAGATCGAATTGTCAAGCATATAGAAGGGCAAGGTCTGCTGGGCAAAACCCAAAATCCTGTCTCACTAACCTATTAGAGTTTTTTGAAAGCGTCAATAAGCATGTGGACAGGAATGAGCCTGTGGATATTGTGTGTTTGGATTTCCAAAAAGCTTTTGACAAAGTCCCCCACCAAAGACTGCTAAGCAAACTTCATAGTCATGGGATAAGAGGACAAGTCGTCTTATGGATTGAGAGCTGGCTGAAAAATAGGAAGCAGAGAGTAGGAATCAATGGTCAGTTCTCACAATGGCGGGATGTGAGCAGTGGGGTGCCTTAGGGATCTGTGTTGGGACCGGTGCTTTTTAGCCTGTTCATCAATGACCTGGAATTGGGGTTAAACAGTGAAGTAGCCAAGTTTGCAGATGACACCAAATTATTTAGGGTGGTTAAAACAAAATCGGACTGTGAAGAGCTCCAGAAGGATCTCTGCATACTGGAAGAATGGGCATTAAAATGGCAAATGAGATTCAATGTGAGCAAGTGTAAAGTGATGCATATTGGGGCAAAAAATCCCAACTTCACATATACACTGATGGGATCTGTGCTGGCAGCGACAGACCAAGAAAAGGATCTTGGGGTGGTAGTGGATAGCTCAATGAAGATGTCAACCCAGTGTGTGGCTGCTGTAAAAAAGGCAAAATCCATGCTGGCCATAATTAGACAAGGAATAGAGAATAAAACTGCTGATATCATACTGCCCTTGGTAAAATCTATGTTAACACCACGCTTGGAATACTGTGTACAGTTCTGGTCACCACACCTAAAAAAGGATATTACAGAGCTTGAGAAGGTGCAGAAAAGAGCAAACAAAATGATTAGGGGACTACAGCAACTGTCCTATGGGGAGCGGTTAAGACGCTTAGGGCTGTTTAGCTTGGAAAGAAGGCGGATGAGGGGAGACATGATAGAGGTCTATAAAATTATGCATGGTTTGGAGAGAGTGGACAGGGAGAAGTTTTTTCCCCTCTCCCATAATACTAGAACACGGGGTCATCTTCTAAAGCTGGAGGGAGTTTCAAAACAGATTAAAGGAAGTATTTTTTCACACAACGCATAGTTAAATTGTGGAACTCCCTACCTCAGGATGTGGTGATGGCTGCCAACTTGGAGGGCTTTAAGAGGGGCGTGGACATATTCATGGAGGAGAGGGGTATTCATGGCTATTAGTTAGAATGGATACTAGTCATGCTGCATACCTATTCTCTCTAGTATCAGATGAGCATGCCTATTATATTGGGTGCGGTGGAACACAGGCAGGATGGTGCTGCTGCAGTCGTCTTGTTTGTGGCTTCCTGGAGGCATCTGGTTGGCCACTGTGTGAACAGACTGCTGGACTTGATGGGCCTTGGTCTGATCCAGCAGGGCCTTTCTTATGTTCTTATGTTAAGAGTGGCGGACTCTAATCTGAAGACGTGAGTTTGATTCCCCACTCCTCATGAGGGCCGAACTCTAATCTGGTGAACCAGATGGGTTTCCCCACTCCCACACATGAAGCCAGCTGGGTGACCCTGGGCTAGTCACAGTTCTCTTCGAACTCTCTCTGCCTCACCTACCTCACAGGGTGTCTGTTGTGGGGAGGGGAAGGGAAGGAGATTGTAAGCCTGTTTGAGGCTCCTTAAAAGGTAGAGAAAATCAGCACATAAAAACCAACTCTTCTTCTTCTTATCTGGGCACTCAAAGCAGAGGTCAGAACAAACAACACACAGTTGTGTTTATCAGCATCCACTTTTCCAAAAAGCGGGCGTAAATGCAACCCAGATGCCGCCTGCTCCACTGGGCACGGAACCCACGCCATGCCTTCATCCAGGGGCGGCAGCTGCATCGGCTTCTACCTCTGGCAACAGATGTTGCCACAAATAACCGCTCCACACCACAGGCGCGAGTAGTCTCACTGCAGCTGGACTGACATGTTCGGAACAAACGAAGACATGAAGGAACGTTTGGGTTTCCATCACTTTATTTTGCAAAAATAGAAAAGTCCCCTCTCTTTTGTGGCACAGCTGGGAGTGCAGGGGGTCAGGAGAGATTCCTCGAAAATACCATGGAAAGCTGTTCTGTAAACATCACAGAAAGGCTTCGCCCTCTCTTCTGTCCGCCCCCCCCCCCCCACCCAGCAAACAGACTCTATTTTAAGGCCTGGGGTAATCTTTTTTTTTTTTAATTGGCAGCTTAAGACAACCAGGGACGATCAGCACAGCTCCTATTCCTTGGGGGTAACGTTACCCCTCATCACCAGCTCTGGAGGAGGGCGGGGGGGGGGGAAATCAAAGACAAATAAATAAAACCCGCTGAAAGCGTTGTCCCATTCTTGACCAGCAGGGGGCAGCAACACCTTCAGTCCTCAGTTCCCCCAGTGGCAGCAGAGGCTCAAACCCTGGATGAGCCCCACCCCACACTTGCTATGGTGAAGGGTCTGGCTGGCTGGCTGCCTTTTGCCCCCGATTTGAGCAAGAGGTGGGGTGGGGGGTAAGGTCGGAGAGATGTAATTAGCAGCCGCTTCGTGGCGAAACATCAGCAAAAGGGTCTGTTGTAGTGTCAGGGACTGAGGCAGAGAGCGGGGTGAAACTTACTCTTGGCAAGGGGATAAGAAAGCATTGGCTATGCCTTTATTTGATCCATTAGTGCTGTGGTGGTGGTGGGCGGAACTGATTCCAGTCTCCTCTAGGCCTGCAGGGGAAGGGGAGAAAAGGGGGGGTTAAGTTGCCTACAGCACAGGTAATCTACCCCCTCCTCTTTATCAAAGTGCTGGGGAAACAGAGTTCAAAGCGGGTTAAGACAAGCGGCACCCCCCTCCCCGCAAACACCCCCACCCACCCCCTTCAGTCTTTTTGTGCAGGGCAGCTGGCTTCAGGCTGGGAGGGCAGTGAGAAGAGGCCCTGAGAGAGGAAATGGGTTCCAGTCCGCGGCTCCGCTCCCCTTATCTCCACCCGTTCCTTGATATCTTTGGTATCTAGTGTCCTTTGGGGTCCACTTCGCAGAGTACTTAGCACCGGGGATGGGTGTCGAAAGCATCCCAAGCGAGAACCGACACAGGCTCCCCCCCACACCTATGCTCCCCTTCCCCCATCTTGGGACCGGGGAGGTCATGGGGGGGAACTGCGACCCCCACCCCTTCCCACTATGGGATTGATCTCTGCCCCGACAACAAAACATTAGCACTTTATACAGCTAACAAAAAACACTCACAAAAAGCCCCGTTTCCCCCCTCCTGTACTCACCCCCTCAAAAAAAAAATACACATCCCGCCATTAGAATCGACAAAAATGGTTATTAGCCCACCCCTCCCACCCCCCAGAAGAGTTCTGATAGGGCATAGGGATGTGTTGAAGTCCTGGCTTTGCTCTCCCCAAACCCCCAAAGTCATTGGTCCAAGATAATCTTCGTGTGCGCGGGGGAGCTGGGGAGGAATGCCATCCCTCTGTCTTCAGAGACCTGAATAAATAGCGTCCCGGATGCCTGGGTTCTTGGCTTGGGAGGATGCAGGGTACATTGATCCTCAGTCAGGATGGCGGAGCGGCGAGGGACGGAGGACCGCCGCCTAGAGGCCTACGCACTGTCAAGTCTCTCTGTCGGCTCTCGAGGTGCCCGTTTTCTCACCGGCACCAAAATTGCACATTTGGAGATCCTCCCGTTTTGAAAGGGAGGTTCTCTGAGTCCAAGCCCCTTGGGGGCTCCCACGTCCTGAATATTTGGCTTGAGGGCACCCGACTCGACAGGACAGGCAACCTGGGACTTTGGCAAAGCTTGGGGGTTGGGAGCGAAGGCTTCCGAGTATGCGTCCCAGACCCTGTAGGAAAAAAGGTTAAGGCAAGAGACATCTGCCCCCAAGTCACCCATCATAGCAGAGGAAAGGGGTGCGCGTGCCTCCTAGTTGGTCTCGAGCACTGCCGTTATCCCAGTCTCTGGTGCACGGCCAAGAGCGGGGAAGGCAAGCGTACAGTCCCGGAGGAAATGAGCGAAGGGAAGGACCGAGGAGATACACGGAAAAGGACTTTCTCCCCGCCTTTCCTAGCCTAGATCCCAGATCTCATGTGATGCTAGGGAGCCTCCTCCTGGCTCTTGGGGTCGGCCGGGCTCTCCTCGGAGCTGGGGGGTTCTGCCGCCGGTGGAGGCTGAGATAACTCCTCTTCGAACATCTCGGGATTTTCCAGCATTTCTCGAATGAGGGGCGGCATAGGGCCCGGGATCTCCATCTTTAGGGTGATGGCTCGTTCTGCACCTATAGTGGGGGGGGGGGGAAGGAGGAGGAGACAAGCGTGAGAAACCTGGGAGCTTCCCCCAAGTAGAGATGTGAGAGTGACCATCTCCTTCCCATAAACAATGTTGCCCAATGCTCAACTTCTGCTTTGGCCGGTGCGTGACAGGAGCCACCATGTTCTAGTTGAGAGAATGAGTGACCTGCAGATGAAATCGGGCCCTCAAAGACGGCTTCCGCACAAAGGATTTGCTCTGCCCTGGCTCTTAAACTGAAGTGGGAGGTTTGGGAGCATTTACACATCATCCTCCACTTGTGCTCCTTCTCTTGCATTCTAGAGGGATTCTAGAGGTTTCTAGAGGATTCTAGAGATTGGACCTCAAACCTGCTTTGTTTTGATCTTCCGGAAAGATCAGAGTCAAAGCAGGTGTGACCCTATGTGCATGGGAAGATGTAAATTTCCTCATCTCCCTGTCCACATCTGGCTCCCTTTCCCCTTGACACTTCCCCCTGCCCACCAGAGGCAGGCTTTTTGCCATTTTTTCTAAAAATCAATGGTAGATACATATGGCCCTGACTGACCTGGATTGGCCAGGCTAGCCTGATCACGACAGATCTCGGAAGCTAAGCAGGGTCATCCCTGGTTTGAATGGGAGACCACCAAGGAAGTCCAGGGTTGCTACACACAGGCAGGTAATGGTAAACACCCATGTTCATCTCTTGCCTTGAAAACACCATGAGGGGTCGCCATAAGTTGGCTGCAATTTGACACGTATACATGAAGCTGTATAGAGAGCCAGTGTGGTGTACTGGTTAAGAGCGGTGGTTTGGAGCAGTGGACTCTGGAGAACCGGGTTTGAATCCCCACTCCTCCACATGAGTGGCGGACTGTAATCTGGTGAACCGGGTTGGTTTTCCCACTCCTAAACATGAAGCCAGCTGGGTGACCTTGGGCTAGCCACAGCTCTCTTAGAGCTCTCTCAGACCCATCTACCTCACAGGGTGTCTGTTGTGGGGAGGGGAAGCGAAGGTGATTGTAAGCCGGTTTAAGGAATGGGCATATAAAAAACAACTCTTCTTTTTTTTTCCTTCTTCTAATAAATCAGACTATTGGTCCATCAAGGTTAGTATTGTTTACTCAGACTAGCAGTGGCTTTCCAGGGTCAGATGTCTTTCGCATCACCTGATCTTTTCAACTTGGGATGCCAGGGATTGATTCTGGGACCTTCCACATGCCAAACAGATGCTCTACCACTGAGTCAATATATCACTATAACACTGTATTGCTACAATGCTATATCACTACAACACTAGCAATGTATCTACTACGCTTTTTTTAAGCCAGCAAAAACCCATTCAGCGTAGCAAGGGGTGGATGGTTAGGCATGACAGGCATGAGGGGAAAGGGATGAAAGACTGAAGCATTGTACATTGTGGATGCTCCTCTGGAGCTGCTAATGCCTCTGCATTTGCAGTAGCGATAACTGTACAATGGAGAATCGTTCCCTCATGTGGAAGCAGCCAAAGAGATGTTTTGCATCCCGGATGGGAGCCAGCAAAGTGTCGGGAAGCGGAGGAACCAGAGGCGCCTGGGATCATTTAGCCCTGTACTGTTAGGAAGCGGGTTGGTGTCAAATCAAAGAGCACAGCATTTCCTGCTGTTACACAAGGTAACAAATCAGGATGATGACGATCCTATATGTGCCAGAGTGCGGGCTCGGCCAGGCGATTCATGCAACGATTTGTACTCACCTTTGGTGCTGATGCCCCGCAGGTCAGTGATCTTCATCAGCATACGGGGGAACATGTAAGGCTTGTTGGGTCGACGTCGGCGAGCGTAGATCTTCAGTGCTTCCAGCAACGGCTCCTGCAGCTTGTCCACTTTCTCCGGCTCCTCCAGGTCCATCCGATCTGGGGACAAGGGACCAAGGCATGGGAGTTGGGGGCTAGACATACTGCTGCGAAAATTATATATATATATAATTTTTATGTTTGTATTGTATGGTTTTTTTGTTTTACTTTTTATGTATGCTATTCTTGTTTGTAGAATAGTCCAATTCACTTGAAATTTAGCACTTATTTAAAGGACAGGCACCAGCAGCTCTGTTGCAATTTTGGTGCCAATCGCTTTAAAAACAGCCGCTCCAGTCCCCCAGAAATATTCCCCGTAGGGAATAATGGAGTGGAAAAATATTGAAATCTTGGGGTGGGGGGAGCGGATCCGAATACAAACTGGTATTTGGAAACTGGGAAACTGGGAATACCGATATTTTTTGGTTCCCGGATATCTGGAGCTGCAAAACTCAACTTTTAAAAGCTGCACATCCCTAGTTACTGGGGCTTGGCTTGGCATGCCCCTGGCCACCAGCCGCCCTCTACGATAGCAGCCTGCCAGGAAAATTCCTTGTAAATTAAATAGCCAGTCTGTTCCTGCTGTCGGGATATATGAGCTTGGCTCTAATTTCAAAATCAACCTCTGCATACACCCCAGCAAGGGAATAGCAGTTTGCCCTCCCACATCTACTACCCTGACAATAGAAAACTTTTCCTTTCTTCCAAGTGTTTCCTGAAGTTGTGCTCAGTTTCTATGAATGGGCTCTTGCTTGTTTCTACGCTGTTCTCGCTTTTAAACTTTGTCCTGATTGGAACTGTATGCGGTTTCATCCCGTTCTACTGACATCGCCTCGAGGAGTCTCATAAGCTTTAGAATCAAATGTGTTTTTAAAAACGCTATGCATTGGCCATTATGCAAGCAAGCCCGGAGCATGCTAGGCCCGAAGTAGGGCAGACATCAAAACCCGCTTCCTGCCGTGGCAGCGTTCTGTTTTCATTCCCTACCTATCCAATTAGTTTTTTTAAAAAAACCAAACACAAATCTCACTGTACAAGAGGGGGTTCACACACACAGCCAAACAAAATGAAGCTAGGTTAACTGCCAATGTGCACTTATGGTATAAACAGAATATGTGATTATGGCCATCTTCTGGGCATGTAGTGGGGGTCACTGGGGGTGTTGGTGTGAGGTAGTTGTGATTTTCCTGCATTGTGCAGGGGGTTGGACTAGATGACCCTGGTGGTCCCTTCCAACTCTATGATTCTATGTCAGCATTTTAGTATGCTTTTTTTATTCTAAAGGTGGAAGTATGCACTAAGATACTTCCGCAAATCTTATTTGGCACAGGAATCTGGAAAAGTGGGCCTGGGTGGGCCTTTACTTTAAGATTAAGAGTTTCCTTTCCCAGTACCAGACAGCCAAAGAAGTCCTTTGCATTGGCGGAGGGTGGATACCTACAAAAGTACCTGGATGAAACCTGTGGATACTAAGTTGGAATACTTGGGTCTCTCTCTTGCTGTAATTCAAGGTAAAGGTCATCATGAGGCGCAGAGAGAGGGGAAAAAGAGGCGATTTCAATTTGATAAAATTAGTACCAAACTTCGTGCTCGGCGCATTTGTTCTACTCTGGCTCTTGGAATATCCCCTCCTGTTCACCTTCTACTATATCTAAAACACCTTATTGTCCCGAGCAGCCGCTGTGTATTCATGTTGGGCAGATTGAATGAACGCTCTACATACAGCAGAACTCAATGGAAGCTATAAAGGTAAAGGTCCCCTGTGCAAGCACCGGGTCATTCCTGACCCATGGGGTGACGTTATATCCTGACGTTTCCTAGGCAGACTTTGTTTACAGGGTGGTTTGCCAGTGCCTCCCCCAGTCATCTTCCCTTTACCCCCAGCAAGCTGGGTCCTCATTTTACCAACCTCGGAAGGATGGAAGGCGGAGTCAACCTTGAGCCGGCTACCTGAAACCGACTCTCGTCGGGATCAAACTCAGGTCATGAGCAGAGCTTGGACTGCAGTAGTGCAGCTTACCACTCTGCACCACGGGGTTCCAATGGATCCTATCCTGCAGCTGTTCTGATTGAGACTACTGACCATGTGCTATTATTTTGTACGCACTGGCCCTCATTTAGAGGATTGTGGATTAACCCTATTCTGAGAAAGTATCAACTTGCTCCTGAACCAAATGCAATCTCCTTTCTGCTAACTGATATTTGCCAGGAAATGACGAGATTGGTATCTAAATTTTTGTCTGCAGTTTTGTCTCACACTCAGAACTAAATCATAATGCTAGCTTTACTATTATGTTTTATGTTCATGTTTTATATGTTTTTAGTATGGTTTATTAACACTGTGCAACTAATTTTAATGCTATTGCACGGCTCAAGATCTCAGGTCAAGGGAGCTTTGTTAATAAAAGTAAAGGCCACCAAAAGCTACTTTGAAGCAACATGTTTGAGAAGACTTCTGGGAGGCATTCGGGCCTGGGTTTAGGCAATTCTGAAGTGGAAAGGGCCCTGCGAACTTGGTTTGAAGCATTTCCAGTCAATCAGAAAAGCCATATAGAACACATAGGGATGGAGCTTGTTTCCCAGGTATACCAGGACAGTCAAGGATTCAGGGTCATCATCAGCACCTCAGGTCACATGAACACATAAAGTAGTCATACACTGAATCTGACCCTTACAACATAAGAAAAGCCATGCTGGCTCAGACCAAGGCCCATCAGGTCCAGCAGTCTGTTCACACAGTGGCCAACCAGGGGCCTCTAGGAAGCCCCAAAACAAGACGACTGCAGCAGCAACATCTTGCCTGTGTTCCACAGCACCCAATATAATAGGCATGCTCCTCTGACCCTGGAGAGAATAGGTCCATCAAAGTCAGTATTGTCTACTCATACTGGCAGCAGCTCTCCAGGGTCTCAGGCAGTAGCCTTTCACATCACCTACTGCCTGGTCTTTTCAACAGAAGATGCCAGAGATTGAACCTTGGACCCTCTGCATGCTAAGCAGATGCTCTACCACTGAACCACGGCCCTTCCCCAGTTTTAGAAGGCAAGAGGGAGACAGTTCAGGAGACACCTGAGTATCAGTGTGATGTGCTCCCCCCTCATCATATCTACAAGCTGCTATGTGTGTGATGGGGGGTGGCAACAATTGATTCCTATATGCACTGCAAGTGGGGGCTGTAACATCAAGCACACAACCCCCTAGCAAAGCTACGCAACTGTATCTAAATGGGTGTGGTTTTTCTAATGGCAGGTTTGGGTTGCAGAATTTGGGAATTGCCCCTTCATCTGGAAGAGGGGGGGTAGGCTCTTTATGAGTGTGGTTTTTCTAATGGCAGGTTTGGGTTGCAGAATTTGGGAATTGCCCCTTCACCTGGAAGAGGGGGGCTGGCTCTTTAAACAGATCCCCGCTGCCAAGGCTGGCAGCGCGGATCAATTTGAAGACCCACCTGCCTGCCTTCCTGGGAGCCCCGAGAAGGCGGGCGGGAGGGTCTTTAAACTGATCCGAGCTGCCAGCTTTATTCGGTCGAATTTATTAGGGAACACGGAATTTCATGCCGAATTCCACGGATCCGAATAGGGGGAGTAGGGCTGTCAATTCGGTTCGGCTCGAACTGAAAATCAGCTGAATTTCCCCTGATTCGGTGGTTTTTAGTTCGGGAGGAACCGAACTCAAAACTGACGGGCAACCGGGGGGGCCGAATTCAGCGAGTTCGGGAGTTCGCGAATAAATTCGGCAAATTCGGCCGTCAGTAAGCAGCATAACCGTCAGTAAGCAGCATTCTCCTCCCCTGGCCAATCGGTGGGCAAGCTGGGTCTTCTTCTGGCCAATCAGTCAGGATTGAGTACTGGAGGAATCAGCTGATGTGCGGCCCGGCCAGGGAGAGAGAGCGAAATCCTCGTGTGTGTGTGTGGGGGGGTGCTTGTGCACATTCGCTCCTTTCTGTGGCTGCAGGGGGCGTATTTTTTGGGGTACAGACACAAAACTTTCACTGGAGCTTCAGATGAAGCTTCTTAAGGTACCCCCCAAGTTTTGTAAACATTGGGTCAGGGGGTCCCGAGATATGGGCTCCCCCCCTTTTTCTTTCCATGGCTGCAGGGGGCGCATTTTTGGGGGTACAGATCCCAAACTTTGAGTGGAGTTTCAGACCAGTGTTCTTAAGATACCCCCCAAGTTTTGTAAACATTGGGTCAGGGGGTCTCGAGATATGGGCTCTCCCCCTTTTCCCTCCCCCCTTTTTCCATTTATGTGGCTGCAGGGGGCGCTTTTTTGGGGATATAGCCCCCAAACGTTTAGCATAGCTTCAGTCAATTATTCTTAAGATACTACCCAAGTTTTGTAAAGATGGGTTCAGTGGGGGCAGAAATATCGCCTCCCCCCCTTTTCTCTTTCCATGGCTGCAGGGGGCGCATTTTTGGGGGTGCAGATCCCAAACTTTGAGCGGAGTTTCAGACCAGTGTTCTTAAGATACCCCCCAAGTTTTGTGAACATTGGGTCAGGGGGTCCCGAGATATGGGCTTTCCCCTTTCCCCTTTTCCCTATTGGGATGAATGGATCAGCCGATCCTGTGCATCTCCAGAGCAAAACGTTCCGTGCCTAATTGGAATCATCTTGGATTACAAGTCCTCTTCAGCCCCTCTTGATGGAACAGAAGACAGCCACAGTAAGACCCCTTTGGGGGCTTTAATCTATAATTTTTCTCCTGTGTATGTGTGTGTGTGTGGGGGAAAGCAGAGTCTGTGTGTGTGTGGGGAGGGAGCAGTTTCTGTGGGTGGGGGGGAAGCCAAACGGGGATTTCGTCGGTTCTGCCTGGGGTGTGTGTTCCCCCTCGAGTCTCTCGCTCCCTGGTTTGAGGAAGGAGGTTTCAGTTGTGTGTTGCAAAGGTGTTGTTTAACAAGGTTGTGTTGTTTTGCAGTTGTTTTGCAGTTGGTTTGCAAACGTCTCAGCTGTTGTTGGGGCTGGGAGCTTTGTGCGTGGGCGGCAAGCTCTGCTGAGAGATGCACATTAAGGGTGGGGGGGACCCCTTTCAGGGCCCATATCTCAGCACCCCCTGACCCAATCTTTACAAAACTTGGGGAGTCTTTCAATAAACGTCCTTTGAAGCTCTGCCGAAAGTTTGGGACCTCTAACCCCAAAAATGCCCCCCCAGAGCCGCGGAAAGGAGCGATCGTGTTTTTAATGGCTTTATTCGGCCGAATTTTTCCCCGAACTTTGAATTCCCGCCGAATTGAACGGATCCGAAGTGGGGGAGTTCGGACTTCGGCACGTACCGAACCCACAAGGGCCAAATTCGGCCGAATCCGAACTGTACCGAATTTTTTTTTTTTGACAGCCCTAAGGGGGAGTTTGGACTTCGGCATTTCCCGAATAAAAACGGGCTGAATTTTGCCGAATCCGAATTTTACCGACTTTTTCCCCCAACAGTCCTATGGAGAACCCACTCTTTGATTCCCCACTCCTCCACATGAGCGGCGGAGGATAATCTGGTGAACTGGATTTGTTTTCCCACGCCTACACATGAAGCCAGCTGGGTGACCTTGGGCTAGTCACAGTTCTGTTAAGAGCTCTGTAAGCCCCACCTACCTCACAGGGTGTCTGTTGTGGGGAGGGGGAGGGAAGGTGATTGTAAGCCGGTGGTAAGCCCTCCTTCCCTGGAGGTTTTTAAAGAAGAGGATAGATGGCCATCTAGGAGCCCCGTGGCGCAGAGTGGTAAGCTGCAGTACTGCAGTCCAGGCTCTGGTCAAAACCTGAGTTCAATCCTGATGGAAGTTGGTTTCAGGTAGCCGGCTCAAGGCTGAGTCAGCCTTCCATCCTTCCGAGGCCGGTCAAATGAGTACCCAGCTTGCTGGGGGTAAAGGGGAGATGACTGGGGAAGGCACTGGCAAACCACCCCGTAAACAAAGTCTGCCTAGCAAACGTCGGGATATGACATCACCCCAAGGGTCAGGAATGACCCGGTGCTTGCACAAGGGGACCTTTACCTTTTTACCTTAGATGGCCATCCGTCATCAATGCTGATTCTATGACCTTAGGCAGATCATGAGAGGAAGGGTACCTTGGCCATCTTCTGGGCATGGGTGTGTGTGTATGTGGGGGGTAGTTTGGAATTTTCTGCATTGTGCAGGGGGTTGGACTAGATGACCCTGGTGGTCCCTTCCAACTCTATGATTCTATGATTCTACCTTAAGTGGTAGAGAAAGTCAGCATATAAAAACCACCTCTTCTTCTTCTTCTAATGGTAATGACTTAGAGCATCCTGCAGTTTCAAAAGTCATCCTCCTACCCTTTTTCACTGCAGGTGGAAGAAAATACCGACCCGGCCAAAACTCCCGCCTGCTCCTTGGAGTGATGAAACAGGAGACACATTTGGAACACTCTCGTCAGTGAGAACTGGGAGAATTATCCTTGCAAGGGCCTAGTCCTTCGTGCCCGCCCACAGGGGAAAGCAAACGCCCGCTAGAGCTGCCAGAGGGGTGGTTACCTCCACAGATAAGGCAGATGGCGCTCAGCAAGCCAGTCTCCGTGTCGTCCATTTCAAGAGGCAGCAACTGCCCGGCGAAGGCAAAGACCAAGTCGGTGAGGGGCCCAAATCCGGCGTTATGCATCTGGGTGCGGTTTAGGGTCAGCCCATCCGAGAAAGTCATAGTGTCCTGCTCTGGGGTGTAGCGGGTACAGATACGGAGCATCTGTGAGAGGCACAGAAAAGGGAGTCATGGAGGAAGGGTTATGTTATTATTCCATACCCTTTTGTTTGTATTATATTCTGTTTTCTGTATTTTCAATATCTTTTGCTTTGTTTCTGTCATTAAATAAATGTAATCAAGGAAAGGGTCAAGGCAAAGATAGCAATTACCAGTCACCCAGCCAAATTATGTCCCACAAGCTCCCCCAGGCTACTAAAAAGAATCATTACACAAGCAGAAGATTATTTTATGGAGTATAATAGGCCCGCCTTCCCTTCCATCCTTCGCAACACTCAGAGATTTCTGGCCTTGCTGGTGGGGATACTGAAACAGACAATCGGTATCCTTTAAAGGAAAAGGGCCCATGGCTCAGTGGCAGAGCCTCTGCTTGGCATGCATAAGGTCCCAGGTTCAATCCCCGGCATCTCCAGTTAAAGGGAGTAGGAAAGGAGGTCATGTGAAAGACCTCTGCCTGAGATCCCGGAGAGCCACTGCCAGTCTAAGTAGACAATACTGACCCTGATGGAGGTCGGATTCAGCTTCGTGTGTGTTCATATATAAAAACAGGAATCCCAAGAGGAAGGTGGAACAAAGCAATGCCAAGCGCGCAAAACTAGTTTTTAGAAGGCTGAGTATGATCCCTGCTCATCTATAAATTATCTAGCTAGCAAACGTCTGCCGCTGTGCAACCAAATATCCTCACAGGTTAGCCAGAGATAAGAACAGCAAAAGATTCAGCACAGTAAAAAATATCCAGCTAAGCCATGGACGTGGGGCCCACGCAGGCAAGACACTGAGACTGCATTTATTATGTTTATTTCCCACTTCCATCCAAGGCACTCAAGGTAATGTCACATACATGAACACGTACATACATACATGAAGCTGCCTTATACTGAATCAGACCCTTGGTCCATCAAAGTCGGTATTGTCTACTCGGACTGGCAGCAGCTCTCCGAGGTCTCCAGCAGAGGCCTTTCACATCACCTACTACCAGATCCTTTTAATGGGAGATGCCGAAGATTGAACCTGGGATCTTCTGCATGCCAAGCAGAGGCTCTTCCACTGAGCTACGACCCTTCCCCGAGGTCCAAAGAGTTCCCAGAAGGTCTGCCACCCAGCACTGTCTACATGAAGCTGCCTTATCCTGAATCAGACCCTCAGTCCATCAAAGTCAGTATTGTCTACTCAGACCAGCAGGGGTTCTCCAGGGTCTCAGGCAGAGGTCTTTCACATCACCTACTTGCCTAGTCCCTTTAACTGGAGGTGCCGGGGATTGAACCTGGGACCTTCTGCACGCCAAGCAGATGCTCTACCACTGAGCCACAGCCCCTCCCTTTTCTAGATGCAAACATGTTCAGCGTCATCATGTACCTCTGGGACCCACCTGAAATAGGCACGTGGCTGAAACCGCAGGAACCTTCCTTTACCCACCCTCCCTCCTCTCAATTCCCACCGATGGCTGCGGTTCATCTCCTCACCAGGATGTCTAGGCAGGCTGCCTTGAGCAAGGTGATCTGGTCGGCGATGCTGAGGGTGGTGAAGCCCGGCAGACGCTTGGCAAACTCCACAATTTTGATGATGCATTTGGTGGCCAGCTCGCTGAACTTGTCCCATAGCCCTAGGTCCAGTTGAACCCTGTGGTCTGCGCTGGAATTCTGGAGGAGAGGATAAAAGATCTGGCATTAGATGACACGCCGAAAGTTACAAGCAAGTTACGCCTAAATGCTCATTTGCATACTGGCGCTCTTTTTGCACAGGAGCTGGAAAATTCAGTATGATGCAGGATCCGCCTTTCAGCTCCCTTTAAATTGCCACAATTTTTTTCAGGAGGAAACACCCCCCCAAAAAATTGGTATTTTTAAGGGGGCGGGTTCTGGTTCCGCTTTGCCGAACACACCCCCAATGGCGAACCGTCAGAAAATGGAGAGCACCGGCTGTCCTTACCGTGGTGTATTTGCCCAGCTGGCAGAGCGAGGGGAAGGTTTCCTGATGCGCCTTGCTAACCTTCTGGATCAGCTCTTCCAATTCTGGCGTCATCTCATAGCTCTCCACCACCACCTCCTCTTTCACGTCCTTCTTCTTCTTGTTGCGGTCGTTCCTCACGGCTGAAAGGAGACAGACGGCACTACTTTCTGTGCTCGCCACGTTTGTTCATCTGTTTTTCGGAATACCACCACCACGTGCTCTGCCCGCTTATACTTATTATTTGACAACTCCTCGTCTTTCTAGAGCCTTCTGTTTAGCTAGACTGAATGCAAACCCTTCTACGGTTATGCAAGGCAGAATTTTGAATATACCATACCCAGAAAGAACCTGTCCTTGCTCTTCCGGCTCTATTGATTCATTAGCTCATGCCCTTTTAGAATGCCGCTTTTATGAGGAACATAGATAACATTATATCCTTCCCCTTTTAACATATAAATCTAATGCCTCTGTGTCTGATTTAATGCCTTTTTTATTAAGTGACAGGGATCCCAAGGCTACACTGTCAGTGGCAAGATTTATTTCAGTCCTTACATCCCTCAAACATTAGATTTAAAATTATGCTGCTCAAGATCAATGAATCAAGGAGCATCTCAGGGATAAAGGAGAAGAGACAGAGGGTGGGTGGGGGGGAAGGTGAGAGGACACGCCAGGGCCCTGAGCCAGACCGGCTACAATCTCCCCAGTCCTTATGATCTTACAGCTCAGGTTTGCCTCTGCTGAAGAGAGCACTAAGAGAGGTTTCTGCTAAGTCATTCTCAGACCACACAGTGGGTGCTGACTCCCTTCCTTTTTTTAAATATATATATATATATATATTATTGATTTTTTGATAAATGATACAAAACTAAAGAGAAAAAAAAGAAAAACATTTTTTACATGTATGTAAATAAAAATAATAACATTCAAAAAAGAAAAACATCCAAATAAACAATACAAAGAAATACTTATTGCGCACAATTATATCCTAAACTAATACAATTATGTTTACTGTCTATTCAGAAAGCTATCGTGCGGTGTACCCATCACCCACCCAAGTGCCCTTCACCATAGGACTTCCGGCGAGATAGTGTGGCAGAACATTAAAACATCCTGTTAATCTATTACATAATTAGGTGCTGGCTCCCTTCCGAGGTTTGGCAGACACGGCACTGCCTAGACCCCGTGTTGTGTAATTGGTTACAGAGGCAAATTTGGGCATGGGGGAGACCCACGTTCAAGTCCCCTTTCTGCCATAGGAGACAGCTGGGTGACCTTGGCACAACCTAACTTTCCTTACAGGGTTGTTGTGAAGATAAAATGGATGGGGGGAGAATGATGTCGTAAGCCTAGTCTACGGAGAGAAGAGAGGGGTATAAATATATGCCAATAAATCAATAAATACAGCCGGTCGGCCCCCTTGTATACCAAATAATTAACAAACCGCTTGCCGGCCCTCTGGTTTTTCTCCTCCCGTCTAGCCTCCTAAGCTGCTTGTCTTTACTGCTGATGCTCCTGGGTCAACTACCTTATCGTAATGTCATTACGATAATGCAGCAGTCAGAACTGGGCTGCCGGCAGCTGCCCCAAACAGTACATGCCTGGAATAACCTCTGGGGGGCAGCAGAGAGAAGGGTGGCGAATTGGATGCTCTCAACAGGCCAGTCCCGGATGAGTTTTACCCTAACCGCACTGCCTGGCCCTAAATGGGTATCTGGGGTAGCTCCACAGAGGGAATATCGACAAGCGTGCTTTCTCCCTTGGCTGCGCTTTTACAAACATAGAATCATATAACAGAATCACAGAATTATAGAGTTGGAAGGGGCCATACAGGCCATCTAGTCCAACCCTCTGGTCAATGCAGGATCAGCCTAGAGTATCCCTGACAAGTGTTTGTCCAGCCTCTGCTTAAAGACTGCCAGTGAGGGGGAGCTCACCACCTCCCTAGGTAGCCGATTCCACTGTCGAACAACTCTTACAGTAAAAAAAAATTCCCTAATATCCAGCCGGTACCTCTCCGCCCACAATTTAAACCCATTATTGCGAGTCCTATCCTTTGCTGCCAACAGGAACAGCTCCCTGCCCTCCTCTAAGTGGCAATCTTTCAAACACTTAAAGAGAACAATCATGTACCCCCCATCAACCTCCTTCAGACTAAACATTCCCAACTCCTTCAGCCTTTCCTCGTAGGGCTTGGTCTCCAGGCCCCTGATCATCCTCGTTGCTCTCCTCTGCGCCTGCAGCCAACTATCCACCCTGCCATCCTGCTGTTTAAGAAGAAGAGGAAGAAGAAGAGGAAGAAGAAGCAGCTCGCTCATGGATCCAAAGTTGGCCATCTCGTCCAGATCGCGAGCCTCCCCCATTCCCTCGTCACTGACATCGGGGTCCTCCCGAGGTGAGTGCCAAGCTGTCACGAAAGGGCCGGGAGAGTGGCGCTCAGCCGGAGACAAACAGGAAGAAACAAGCAAGACAGCCGGATGGAGAGTAGCAGAGCTGTTGGGCTTGGACGGGGAGGGAGCGGCCAGTGTTGCTTACTCCACCCAGCAAAGACTGCTTCCCCTTTCCCACCAGGGGCTGGGGGATAACAATAACCAAGGTCACCGCTCCTCCAAACCACGAGTGCCAGCCATCCCAGCGCAGCTTCTGATCCTACCCGGCTGAGCATCACCCACCGGCAGGACTCTGGGGACTGCTTCTCACCCAGTCACCCTGGGTGTGGTGTAGTGGTTAAGGGCAGTGGTTTGGAGCAATGGACTCTGATCTGGAGAACCAGGTTTGATTCCCCACTCCTCCACATGAGCGGCGGAGGCTAATCTGGTGAACTAGATTTGTTTCCCCACAACTACACATGAAGCCAGCTGGGTGACCTTGGGCTAGTCACAGCTCTGTTAGAGCTCTCTCAGCCCCACCTACTTCACAGGGCGTCTGTGGTAGGGAGGGGATGGGAAGGTGATTGTAAGCCGGTTTGGTTCTTTCTTAAGTGGTAGAGAAAGTCGGCATATAAAAACGAACTCTTCTTCTTCATCCTGGGTTGGATTCATCCAACTGTGGAAAAAGGAGCTAGTGGGAAAGGGAGCAGGGGTTTTCCCCCGACCACCAAAAAGGCTACGCAGGGGGCCTGCCTGGATAAAAGCCACGTGGGACAGGGTCTGTAATAAGAAAGGGCATTGGGGGAGCCTAGATGAAAAAGCCGGCTGGATCCGACCCCCACAGCACTGAACTAGCAAACCAGAAAGTCTTCAATAAGCTGCAATGTGTTGTCAGGTTGTGTTCTTTGTTTATAAGGCAGGTTCTAAGCCTTGGTTGATTCCTGGCTGGAAAACAAGCTGCAGTTGGTTGAAAAGCCCCATCCTGAGAATCAAAACAAACTGTGTTTTATTGAAGAATGCATGGGTTGCAGTCTGGGGGCTGCATGGAGAAGGAAGGAGGAGGGAAAAGACAAGATCACGGACTATGGCTCATTCTCATCACCGACAATCCTGTCATTTGTTTCTGAAGTGGGGATAATGGGGCGATTACTGGGGGTTTAACCACAGCCTACCTCTGCTTTAGCTGGAGAACAGACGGAATTATCCTCTCCTAGGTATACATTCATTTCATCTTCTCCAAATGTCATAAATAACATAGTGTGCATACAATCCCCAATTTCAGTGTGAAGAAACACGGTGGCATAGTGGTTGGATTAGGACCTGGAAACCCAGGTTCGAATCCCCTATTTGCCAGGAAACTCACTACATGAATTAGGCCAGTCACTGTCACTCAGGGTAATCTACCTCACAGGGTTGTTGTGAGGGTAAAAGGGAGAAAAGAACCACGTGTGCCACCCTAAGTCCTTGAAGGGTAAAAATGTATCTGGTAATAGATAACATAAATTCACTGTATATTTTAATCGTCCTTTCGTACACTAAATCCGTTTGGGTGAAAAGCGTTGAAAGAATAGTTTAAAAAAATGCTTGCGTGTGTTGTGGAGATTTTTAACCTGTTGCAGATTAAGAGTGGAGAAAGAGAGGGTGGAAGTTATTCCAGACACTCAGGTTAGTTATCCTTCACACTAGCTACCGTTTTGTATTCGTCGTACCAAAAGAGCCAGTGTGGTATAGTGGTTAAGAGTGTCAGACTCAGATCTGGGAAACCCAGGTTCAAATCCTCCACTCTGTCACGGAAGCTCACTGGGTGACCCTGAGATAATAACTGTCTCCTCGTCTAACCTACCTCACAGGGCTGTTGTCGTAAGGGTAACGTGCTTTGTGTCCCAATTGGGGAGTTAGGCAGGGGGGGAAGGAAGGAAAGAAGGAAAGGATGGATGGATGGATGGATGGATGGATGGAGGGAGGGAGAGAGAGAGAGAGAGAGAGAGATCAGAGTGGTTAAAACATAGTTCAGTGCCAGATTCTTTCTCTCTCCACCCTTTCTCTGTTCTTTCAATGCAAACTTATGGAAAGTTAAGGGGGATTTAATTCACTTTTGTGAATTGTGAATGCAGACACATTGGAAAATGATGTGGTTTTGTGTAAGTGGTGAAGGAAGGCAAGGCCCGTCCTTTGTCGAGGTTTTCCAGGAAGAATCACAGGCCTGGAAGAGTAGCAAAAGGCCATCTGGCCCAACTCCCCTGCCCTGAGAGGGGACTGTGCTCTCCTCAATGCCCCACGGATCGGCTTACACAAACCAGACCACAGTTGGGAGAACAAGCTGCACTGCTAAAGCAACCAGGATCAGAAATCTCAAAAGAAGAGGGGCAGATCCCTGGCCCTTTGGGCAAGGGATCCGCAGAGGGCTTAAGTGATTCCTCAGGAGTTGGCATAGGCAGGTTTGAATCGGGGAGGGAGATACTTCATACCTCCCTCTTCTTCCTCAACGTGGCTCCAACGCCTCCCCCCCCCCACCGGCCTGCCCCGCAAACCCTCCTCTCTCTCTGACCGTTCGGCATTGCGTGTGCACTCTCCCCGGCCTCAGCCTTCCCTGGCTGCCCTTCCTGTTCACCCCCAGGATAAAGCGCCAGGGATCTGGGAACAGGATACGCCAATCGGCAGGATATACACTTATAGCCGCAGTCAGCACAATGCTGGGGGGGGGCGGGGGCGAGGAGACTGCCAGCCGAACCATCGAGATCTCTGGAGGGCGGATAACGTGCAAGCAGTGTCAAAAACACAGCCCCACTGCCTCGGAGCATTTCCCCGCACCACCTTCCCAGGCAGCCAGATGAACAGTAAAGCCCTCGCTTTTAAGACACAAAGAAGAAGAAGAGTTGGTTTTTATATGCCGACTTTCTCTACCACTTAAGGGAGACTCAAACCAGCTTACAATCGCCTTCCCTTCCCCGCAACAGACACCCTGTGAGGTAGGTGGGGCAGAGAGAGCTCTTAATAGAACTGTGACTAGCCCAAGGTCACCCAGCTGGCTTCGTGTGTAGGAGCAGGGAAACCAACCCGGTTCACCAGATTAGCCTCCACCGCTCGTGGAGGAGCTGGGAATCAAACCCGGTTCTCCAGATCAGAGTCCACCACGCCAAACCACCGCTCTTACAACTGCTATTACAATTGATCTCCAGCCAATAGAGATCTGCTCACCTGGAGAAAATGGCTGCTTTGGCATTTGGACTCTATGGCATTGAAGTCCCTCCCCGCCCCAAACTCTGCCCTCTTCAGGCTCCACCCCAAAAACCTCCAGATATTTCCCAACCCAGTGCTGACAACCCTACTTAACCACCACACCACGCTGGCAAAGATAGCCAGTGAAGGAGAGGTGGATGCTGGAAGGCTGTATGGAAAGAATTGAGGGCAGAGCGTGAACGTCTCCCCCCCCCCAAAAAAAAATCCCTTGGTTACTCCGCCCTTGGGTTCCCAACGCTACCCCCCTGCCCCGCCAGGTCCAAATCCCATCTGAGTCTACAAGGGCTACGGAGGGGAAAGGGAGGAGGGAACACTGGCCCAATTCCCTCCGGCCATCCGTCAACCCACTTCGGGGATAACATTCTCCCCGCTGCTCCCCCCCACCTTTCCCCAATTCTCCACCCGACTCTCTCTTTAAAGTGACAGGGCTTGGGAAATAAATCGCCCAAGGTTTTCGAGCCATAGACGTTCCTAATTAGGGGCTCTTAAAGAGATGGTGATTAATGTGAGCCGGGGGCCCGGGCGGGCCGCTAAGACACGCCGAGCAGTCGGGAGTAAAAGCAACAGTCGCTGAGAGGCACTCTGTCTCAGAGAAGGCTGGGCAGCTGACAGCAGTCTTAACACAGCTGAGAACTTTCCTCCCTCTCTCCCCCAACCCCAAAAGCTGGTGTAGCAAGGAACCCAGCGCCTCTCGCAAACCGAGGCTTTTCGCCAGAAGAAGAGCCTGCGGAATCGCTTCGCCTTCAAGGAATAACACGTGAAAAACATTTTATTTGGACAGAAAAAAATCGACGTGGGTTTTTTAAAAAGTGCCCACGGGGGAAATAAAACGGCGGGGGTCTTTTGCCTCCCGCCGGATGTATCTTTCTTCGAAAAACTCAGGTCTCTTTTCAGTTCTCCTTTCCCAAATGTTTTCCATCGAGAGGAAATCCATCCAAGAGCGCTACCATGGAAGAAAATGCCGCGGTGAAACCAGATACGGAAAGCAGATGGCCGGGCAAGGAGGTCCCGAGTCCGCAGGAACCGAAGATCCCTTTGACGCTCCGAGCGGGCCTGCCCGCGCGCTTGGAGACGCGTCTGCGATTGTAGCTCGGCAACCTGGGACCTGGTGGGACCTGGTATCAGGTACCGAAAGAATCTCTACCCCGTGCATCGAGCAGGCAGCCCGTAGCGGCGGAGAATGACGGAGCATGCAGAGAGCACGTTATACGCAGGCCGCGGCGTAGTAAGGAAGGGTTCAGGTTCAGAAAGGGTTTGCATGTTTGAACAGGCCGCAGTGCTCTGGAACGGAACTAGTAGGGTTGCTTCCGCAGTTTGGCATGCAAACTAGAGCAGGTTTTTTTGGGAGTATCTGTATGACATCATCCTCCAATCATTCTCTTTCTGGTACGTCCCCTACTGTGATGTCATCATTCCCAAAAATGGTTTGATGCAATCTTTTTGGAAAGGTCACAGCCAAGACACCTTTGTATGCTGTGTGGACAGGAAGGTGCCTGTTTTTTAAAGTCTACCTCCCCCCTCTCTTTCTTTGTGTTGATTTGCGTATTCCATGCTTAGAGGGGGTCCTGCCTGCTTCTTATATCTCAGGAATGTAGTAATTTTGTGCGCCATTTATGGTTTTAGCAGTTGTAGAAGAATGTAATGCAATAATTTTATGGTTTTAAGTGTTTTAGTTAGGAACATAAGACAGGCCACGCTGGATCAGACCAAGGCCCATCAAGTCCAGCAGTCTGTTCACACATTGGCCAAACAGGCGGCTCTAGGAAGCCCCCAAACAAGCCGACTGCAGCAGCAGCATCCTGCCTGTGTTTCACAGCACCTAGTATAATAGGCATGCTCCTCTGATCTTGGAGAGAATAGGTATGCAACATGACTAGTATCCATTTTGACTAGTATCCATGAATAGCCCTCTCCTCCAAGAACATGTCCACTCCCCTCTTAAAGCCTTCCTAGTTGGCAGCCATCACCACATCCTAGGGCAGGGAGTTCCACAATTTAACTATGCGTTGTGTGAAGATAGACATATATGTATATTGTGTTGATTTTACTGTTGTTACCCACTCTGAGCCTGGTCTCAGCCAGGAAGGGTGGGCTAGAAATGTGAGAAACAAACAAATAAATAAAGTCCTGCCTACGTCAAATGCCTTTTTACTTGGCTTTAACCTCTGCAGCCACCATACAACAGAGGGCTTTTCGGGCTCTTATTTTATTTGCTTCATTTATACCCTACCTTTCTCCCCAATGAGGACCCAAGGTCGCTTGTATAAGTCTCCTCTCCTCCATTTTATTCTCACAACAACAACCCTGTGAGGTAGGTTGGGCTGAGAGTGTGTGACTGGCCCAAGGTCACCCAGCAAGCTTCCATGGCAAAGAGGGGATTTGAACCCAGGTCTCCCAGATCCCACACTGGCAACTGCAAGACCACTACAGAGCAATACCGTTATAACTATCTCTCGCTTCGATCTACTAATTCCATTGAATTCCCAGCTTTCTTTGTTTTAAAGTCATTTTGAAAAGGGATAGAGACTTGCATCGTTTTTAAAACTATTTAAAAAATTTCATATCCATAAAAATACAAACCAGTGTACAATACAAAACAACGAAACAAAAACAACACGTTACAAACATAAAATCTAAAGTATACCAAAACAAACTTTAACTGCGTGAGAGTACAGAATATTTATTGTCTTCCTCTTGTAATCTTCCCTATGTTATGCTATTCTCATTTTCTGACATAACATATTCTGCTATTTATTCATTCACTCTTATAACATATGTACTTTGCACTTGCATGACAAAACTAGCCAATATTGGATCATGCTAACTCATCTCCAGATTAGAGTCCACCGCTCCAAACCACCGCTTTTAGCCACTACACCATGCTGAAGAAGAAGAAGAATTGGTTTTTATATGTCGACTTTCTCTTCCTTTTAAGGAGAACCAAACCGGCTTACAATCGCCTTGGGGCTGAGAGAGTTTGGAGAGAACTGTGACTAGCCCAAGTTCCCCCAGCAGGCTTCATGTGTAGGAGTGGGGAAACTAATCTGGTTCACCTGATTAGAGTCTGCTGCCCATGTGGAGGAGCGGGGAATCAAACCCGGTTCTCCACATTAGAACCCACCACTCCTAACCACTGCTCTCAACTACTACACCAAGCTGAAGAAGAGGTTTTTTTTTAATATGCCGACTTTCTCTAACATTTAAAGAGAATCAGACCGGCTTACAATTGCCTTCCCTTCCTCTCCTTACAACAGACACCTTGTGAGGTAGGCGGGGCTGAGGGAGGTCAGACAGAACTGTGACTAGCCCAAGAGGAGTGGGGAAACCAACCCGGTTCTCCAGATTAGAGCCCGCCAATCTTAACCACTATACACACACATGCAACAAACGCATCCAAGCCCCAAAGGAGGTACTCACCTTCTTTGGACATGCCAACCTCAAAGCACTTCTGTAGACGGCAGTACTGGCAGCGGTTGCGGGTGACTTTGTTGATCTGGCAGTTCTTGTCCCGGTGGCAGGTGTAGACCATGTTTTTCTGAATGCTTCGGCGGAAGAAGCCCTGAAGGGTCCCAAAAAGAGGGAAAGAGATAGTGAGCAGGTGGATGAGGAGAGAGAAAGGTGGGTCCAAGCAGAAGTCTCTCCAACCCCTTTCCCGCCCAGAGCTGATGGTAGCACAAGATGGCCACTGGCAAATCTGCATGGAGAGGGAATCATTCTACCTTTCCATGGGGGTTTTCAGATATGTGGCGTGGTGGTTAGGGTGCCAGGCTAGGTTGTGGGAGACCTCAGTGCAAATCCCCACTTTGCCTTGGAAGCTCACTGGGTGATGCTGGGCCAGGCACTCTCTCCCAGCCTGTAATGCCTCATAGGATTGTTGTGAGGAGAAAATGGAGGAAGGGAGAATGAGGTACACCACACGGAGCTCCTTGGAGGAAAGGTGGGAAGAAGAAGAAGAAGAAGAAGAAGAAGAAGAAGAAGAAGAAGAAGAAGGAACGACGATGAAGACGAAGACGAAGAAGAAACAACGATGAAGACGAAGACGAAGAAGAAGAAGAAGAGTTGGCTTTTATACGCTGACTTTCTCTTCCTTTTAAGTAGAACCAAACCAGCTTGCAATCTCCTTCCCTTCCTCTCCCCGCAACAGACACCCTGGGAGGCAGGTGGGGCTGACAGAGTTCAGAGAGAGCTGTGACTAGCCCAAGGTCACGCAGCTGGCTTCATGTGTAGGGGTGGGGAAACCAACCCAGTTCGACAGGTTAGAGTCCACCGCTCCAAACCACTGCTCTTAACCACTATTCCACGCTGGCTCTACTATAAATACTTACTGGCGTGAAACTTAAGGCTTGCGGAAAGGTCAGTTTTGAATCTTTGGCTGCATAGGTATCCAGCCAGATATGAAGGAGAAAAGGTTTGCCTTATAGCAGGGGTCCCCAGCACGGTCCCCGTGGCATCCGCCAACACCTTTCCTGGCGCCCTCAAAGTGTTTTTAGAAAGTGGGTGGGCCCAAGTGCGACTCCTGCCCAGCAGGGGCTTCTGATTGGCCACTGGGGATCTGATTGGCTGTGCACATTATGATAACTTTGTTTTGGCGGCAGCCGCCACCGCAGTGTTGGTTTTGTTCTCTTCCTCACTCCGCTTCAGCAGTGTATTTTTAAAAACTTTATTCCTCACGTCCTCTGCGCTTGGGCTTCCCATGGGGGAGGGGCTCCACCCCCCACAGTGACTATTTTGTGGCTGTGCCCACCACCCTGTGATGCCCAATGCGTTCAAAAAAGTTAGGGACCCCTGCCTCATAGCGAGTCTGAACATCTGTCCGTCTAAGGTCCAGACTCTCTAACTGGCTTCAGCTCTTGAGGACATAAGGACATAAGAATGGCTGGGCTGGATCAGACCAAGGTCTGTCAAGTCCAGCAGCCTGTTCACACAGTGGCCAGCCAGGTGCCTCTAGGAAGTCCACAAGCAAGACGATGGCAGCTGCATCGTCCTGCCTGTGCTCCACGGCACCTAATATAATAGGCATGCTCCTCTGATCCTGGAAAGAATAGGTGTGCATCATGACTGGTATCCACTTTGACTAGTAGCCATGGATAGCCCTCTCCTCCATGAACATATCCACTCCCTTCTTAAAGCCTTCCAAGTTGGCAGCCATCGCCCCATCCTGGGGCAGGGAGTTCCACAATTTAGCTATGCATTAAATTGGGGTGAGTAGGGCAGCCACCACCCTTGTGGTGGCATGCAGAGAGGGCGGCAGAGAGGGACCTCGATGCCATAGAGTCCAATGGCTAAAGCAGCCGTTTTCTCCAGGTGGAGGTCAGTTGTAATAGCAGATCTCCAGCCACCAACTGGAGGCTGGCAACCCTATGCTACCCTGAAGCAGGGGGAGAGGGATCATCTGTAGGGCAGTTTGGGGGGGGGGCACTGCCCCTCAGCTGACCACCCTTCCTATCTCACGGCCTGAATTATTCCGGGGCCCCATTCTTGAGTTTTGCCCGGCCCCACAGAAGCACTAAAACCTCCCCTATGCTTATACATATTATTTGTCAACTCCTCGTCTTTCTAGAGCTTTTTGTTTAGCTAGATTGAATGCTAACCCCTCTATGGTTATGCAGGGCAGAATTCTGAATATACCATATTCAGACAGGACCTGTCCTTGCTCTTCTGGCTCTATTGATTCACTAGCTCATGCCCTTTTGGGATGCCACTTTTACGAGGAACTTCGATTACATTATATTTCCCCCCTTTTAACTTACAAATCTAATGCCTCTGTGTCTGACATAATGCCTTTTCTACTAAGCGATAGGGATCCCAAGGCTACATTGTCAGTGGCAAGATTTGTTTCAGTCCTTATATCCCTCAAACACTAATTATATGCTGCTCAAGATCAAGGAGCTTCTAAGGGATAAAAGGAAAGGAAAACCTCCCCTGCAAATTCTGCAACTATTAATCTAATGATCTACAAAGTAAGATTGCCATCTCCGGGTGGGGAAATACCTGGAGATTTTGGGGATGGAGCCAGAGGAGGGCGTGGTTTGGAGAGGGGAGGGACTTCAATGCCACAGAGTCCAATTGCCAAAGTGGCCATCTTCTCCAGGGGAACTGATCTCTGCCGCCTGGAAATCAGTTGGAATAGTGGGAGATCTCCAGCCACCACCTGAAGGTTGGCAACCCTATCGACAAGTGGTGCCAATGACAGAACTAAAACAGTGGCTTGTTTTGCACATTTCTTTCTTTGCTTGCATAATCTGTTTGGGGCTGTGGCTCGCAGCTCGAAATTCTCCTGCTGCAACATTTTTTGACGGGGAGGGAGCAGTCGCCAGCCACACCCTCTCGGGAGGGAACAGTTGCAGGCACGGAGCCTGCTTTGAAATCGAGATTTTTTTGGCAAGTAGGGCTAGGAGGAGGCCAGAGCCAGGTATCTGGAAAGCATATTCTTGTCCTGGGAGCTGGGAGGCTTGCATTACTCACCTTGCACCCCTCACAGGAGCTGACCCCATAATGGTAGCCAGAAGATTTGTCGTTGCAGACGAAGCAAGGTTTATAGACGCGCGGGGGTGGGGGCGGAGAGGGGGAGCTGGGCACCATCTCCTCCGAACTTGTGCTCTGGGTCTCCACCGCTGCGGAGAGAATAAGGGGGGGGGTGTTGTCAGACGGAAACTGGGACTTTGAACATGTACACAAAAGAGAACATCAGTAAAACGAATGAAAATGTCACGTTTTCTGTGTGTTTTTTTAAAGTACATTTCTAGTCCTCTTTTTCTTTCTTTCCCCCTGTTCTTAGACCAAGGTCTTGAACAATAAAACCATAAAACTTAAAGAAGACCCATCTCTAAAAACACCTCCTTTCGCCTCTTCTCTGCAGCCTCCAAACAACGAGCAACAAAATAAGTATGCTGAGGGTAAGACCTCTAAGAGGACTCCAAAGTTGCTCGAGAAAATGAGGACCATTTGTTAAAACCTGGTATAATCCATATTAGCCTGAGTTGGTATACATAAGGAGAGTGCGAAAGGATATGTACCAAGAAGTCCACTGACTGAAGAGGGCATCCATGGCATCCATGGAAAAGGCATCCATGAAAAAGGCATCCATGGCATACGGCCCAGCAAAACCCTTGAAAAAGGGCAATTAAATTTTGAACACATAAAGATTCCACATAACTTTGGACTAACCAGAGAATCCAGATAGGAAAGAAGATTACCCTTAGATAACAGGCCCAGGGCAAGTGGAGAACATGTCCTCCGAGCATCAAAAACCGTTATCTCTAGCATAGATCAATTTGGCCACGTTTTCTACATTGATCTACAGAAGAAGAGTAAGGGTCTTCCACCCTCAAATTTACAAGTGATAGCTTATGTTCAAAATGCTGGAGCCAGGGAACTTTATTTATTACCGGTTTCTAGTCCTCAAGGATTATGGTAAGGGGGGAAACCAATCTCTGAATAACAGCGGAGGAACAAACCACAATGGCCATAAAGCCATCTCTTCCCCCACCCACCCCTACCCCTCAGGTCAACTCAAGAGTATGCACCCACATGCTCCCTATGTGGTGGGTTCACAGCTACTGTTCTCCCTGAGTGGAAAAGGCCACTGTAGGGGAAGCCCAAAATTTTAGGGAGCCACGGGTTACTGAAGGAAGGGAGGCTTTCTTGTCGCCAGCATAGATGGGATTGGATGCCGGCTGGCAGAGGTCTCTCCCTGATTGACACTGGATTTGAGGAATGGAGGGCTTGCACCCCCCAGAGTCCCATAAACTCAACCACATTTGGGAAGAAGAAAGTACAGGAAAAGCTGCTGCTGCCAGTGTGGTGTAGTGGTTAAGAGCGGTGGTTTGGAGCAGCGGAGTCTGATCTGGAGGACTGGGTTTTGATTACCCGCTCCTCCACATGAGCGGTGGAGGCTAATCTGGTGAACTGCGTTGGTTCCCCCACTCCTCCACATGAAGCCTGCTGAGTGACCTTGGGCTAGTCACAGTTCTCTCCGAACTCTCTCAGCCCCGCCTACCTCACAAGGGGTCTGTTGAGGGGAGGGGAAGGGAAGGAGATTGTAAGCCAGTTTGATTTTCCTGAAAAAGTAGAGGAAGTCAGCATATAAAAACCAACTCTTCTTCTTCTTAACTGGAGATGCCAGGGACCAAGCCTAGGACCTTCTGGATGTCAAGCAGACGCCGTACCACTGGGCTCCTTCCTTTTGAAATAAATGGGCGCTTGTGTGTGTGTGTGTGTGTGTTAAGTGCCGTCAAGTCGCTTCCGACTCATGGCGACCCTATGAATCAATGTCCTCCAAAATGTCCTATCTTTGACAGCCTTGCTCAGGTCTTGCAAACTGAGGGCTGTGGCTTCCTTTATTGAGTCAATCCATCTCTTGTTGGGTCTTCCTCTTTTCCTGCTGCCTTCAACTTTTCCTAGCATGACTGTCTTTTCTAGTGACTCTTGTCGTCTCATGATGTGACCAAAATACGATAGCCTCAGTTTAGTCATTTTAGCTTCTAGGGTCAGTTCAGGCTTGATTTGATCTATAACCCACTGGTTTGTTTTTTTGGCGGTCCAAGGCATCCGTAACACTCTCTTCCACCACCAAATGGGCTTAGAGTCAGGTAACTCTGCATAGGATCGCACTGACAATGAGGTAAAGGCATGTCGTAGGAATGAACCAACCAGTATTGGGATGAGAGGCAGGAGGAAGGCCATCTTCTGAGCTGGACCTGAGGCGGGGTGGTGCTGCTGTGTTGGGCATCTTTGAAAGCCAATATAAAGGGGTAGCCTTTCTCATAAGGTCTTTGGCGTGGGAAGGAGTGATCTTTAGAGATTTCGCCCTCACATGCACGCCAACTCGCCTCTTGCCCTCGCCGTGACCCGCAATGCCTGGCCACGTCTCCCTCGCCCCCCCTTACAAGCGCTTTCCCCACACACACCCCAACCCCGGCAAGGCATGAAAACTGTTTGCAATTCTAGCTTTCATCGCAGACTGAATTTCCTGTGACAAGGCCCTTAAGTGCCACATTCCAGGCCAAACAGGTTGGAATTGTTACCAGAGCTGTGTAACTTAATCCCTTTCCCTGGGGGAGGGAGGAACGGAATCGCCTTGACCAAGTTAGAAAACTTCCCTGGAAAGGGGGGGGGGCACGGAGAGGGTCAGGTAACTTTTCTCCCCATCCTATAAAGCTCCTATGCTGTGAATGCCAGAGCAGGAGGGAAGGGGGTGGCCAAACCTCCACACACCGCCCAGCTCCACTTTTTATCTTTCCTCTGTCCGCAAAAACCTCTCCAGCCTGGCACCAGCACAAGTTTGTTTGCAAAAGCCAAACGGCACTTTGCAGCCTCTTTGCCATACGATAACTAGCCCCCACAGTTCTGGTCCCACTGCTCCAATGTCACTGAATCATAAGAGTTGGAAGGGGCAGCCAGGGTCATCTAGTCCAACCCCCTGCACAATGCAGGAAATTCACAACTACCTCACCCACACACCCTCAGTGACCCCTACTCCATGCCCAGAAGATGGCCAAGATGCCCTCCCTCTCATGAGCTGCCTAAGGTTATAGAATCAGCATTGCTGACAGATGGCCATCTAGCCTCTTCTTAAAAACCTCCAGGGAAAGAGAGCTCACCACCTCCCGAGGAAGCCTGTTCCACTGAGGAACCGCTCTGTTAGAAAGTTCTTCCTAATGCCTAGACGGAAACTTTTTTGATTTAATTTCAACCCGTTGGTTCTGATCCGACCTTCTGGGGCAACAGAAGACAACTCGGCACCGTCCTCTATATGACAGCCCTTCAAGTACTTGAAGATGGTTATATCACCCCTCAGTCTTCTCCTCTCCAGGCTAAACAAACCTAGCTCCCTCAACCTTTCTCTCATGCCCAATACTTAGGAGAGACCCGCAGATACACAAACCCAGCATCCCTACCCCACAAACATGCGTGTGTAAAGAGTGGTCAAGTCACAGCTGACTTATGGCGACCCAGTAGGGTTTTCAAGGCAAGAGACCAATAGAAGTGGTTTGCCATTGCCTTCCTCTGCATAGTGAGCCTGGTATTCCTTGGAGGTCTCCCATCCAAGTACTAAGCAAGGCTGACCCTGCTTAGCTTCTGAGATCTGACGAGATCAGGCTAGCCTGGGCCATCCAGGTCAGGGATGTTGGCAGAGTATCAAGGGACCCCATAAATAACCTTCCCATAAACATCCAGTGCTCCATGGCAATAACAGCTCATGTCTGCATGGGTGGGGGGGAGGAGAACACTTTTCTAAATGACTCTGCAATAAACAAGCCAATGCAGGCAGCCTGGGGCAAAACACCAGCGCTGCAAACAGCTGTTCCGTTAACCAGCACCAGAATCATCGTCCTCTTCTTCCCAGACAGGCAGAGAGCCAGCATAGTGTAGTGGTTAAGAGCGATGGACTCTAATCTGGAGAACCGGGTTCGATGCCCCGCTCCTCCACATGAAGCCTGCTGGGTGACCTTGGGCCAGTCGCGGTTCTCTCTGAATTCTCTCAGCCTCACCTACCTCACAAGGTGTCTGTTGCGGGGAGAGGAAGGGACGGTGATGGTAAGCCGCTTTGAGACTCCTTAAAGGTGGAGAAAAGCGGGGTATAAAAACCAACTCTTCTCGCAAGTCAGGTTCTTTAAGATCTCAGAGTCATTATTATTATTATTAATATTATTATTATTATTATTAAAAAGGACAGGTTTCTAGCCCAAGTGGCAGCAGAGATAAGCAGCCAAGTGTGCTGAAATCTCAGAAGCTAGAGAAATTGCGGAGTAAGCGTTCTAGATGCCAGCAAGGAAGATTCTATACAAATCTAAGTTTTTAAAATAGAAACGTTTACAAAGGAGCGAAGTTGGCTCTATCTATGTGTATGTATCGATCAGCAAAAAGAAAAAAAAATTAAGGTTCTCATCTGTCACCCTTGACACTCCTGATCCTACGACTCATCTAGTCTGGTATTGCCTATCCTGAATGGTAGCAGCTCTCCAAAGTCTCTTTCCCTGCTCTGCTGCCTCCAAGAACTTTTGGAATGGAGATGGTAGCAATTGAGCCTGTGCCCTTCGGCATGTTAAACATTGGGGCGTCACACATGTGCGCATGTGCACACACACAAAAGGAGGAAAAGTATGTATCGATGATTTAACTCTAAAATCCTCCCTCAAAACAATTATGGAGTGGAATGATGGTGTCAGTAGGCAGTAAAGCCTTGCTCAGAGCTGAAGTTGTCAATAGAAAGGAGAAAGAAAAAGGAGAAATGCAAAGATCTAGCTTTGTTCACACTCCCTCGTCTTCTCCCCGAACTCCATGGCAGGGGTGGGGGTGGAAAAGGACACGCCTGTACTCCATAAATTATTATAACTGCAGCAGAACATGTATCAACATGCCCCCCCTTTACATCTCTAGTTGTGGATCCACAAAAATATCTTTAGAAGTGTGTACATGCCCCAGATTCCACGGTTATGGGACATGTTCTGAATAGGAATTGTTAGAACAATTTTCACCCAGCCTGGGTGCAGGGAGGGACCCCCAGGTTCTCGGTTACCCAGGCTTCGAAATGCTTGGTACATTCTGGGTCTACGCAGAATCTAAAGATGTAATTCAGGTTTCTAGGAACATTTCCCCAGTCCTGTCCAAGTGATTTGGTCATGTATAACAGTACTGTTTTCTCACCAGGAGAGGAAATCTCCGTGTTCCCCCATTCTTACACTGACCATCTCTTTGGTGGGGACAGAGTCCACAGCACCAACCAGCTGTTTGCTGTTATCACCTAACAGCTGATCAACAGCGTCAGCTGCTGACTGGAATTCCCCCCTTCCAGTTTAAGTGAGGGTTCTTCCATTCCATCAGCTCCCTGGCTCTTCTGGCCTGTTAGCTAAACAAACTTCTCCTGCATTTACAATTGAAGCAACGCGGGGATTATGCACGGGTGACGTTTGGAATTAAACACATTTTCGAGGATATACATTCATAAGCGCTTAACCGTTTTAAGGTTGTGTGTGTTTAAAGTGCCGCCAAGTCGCAGTCGACTTATCGCGACCCCGGTGGGGTTTCCAGTGCAAGGGAGAAGCAGAGGTGGTTCACCATCTCCTTCCCCTGCAGAGTCTATCTTGGAGGTCCCCTTTCCAAGTACCGAGACAGCTTAATTTCCGAGATCTGACGAGATCAGACTTATACGATACCATTCCACGTCCCGTTTTAAGATTAGGTCGACCCAAAGTGATAATGCGAGGGGGCAAGATGCTCACAGATGCAACCCTTTCCCCACATTCCCTCTCCCCTAGCAGGGGAAAGACGAGTGCCCCCACATCAAAGGGTAAAAGGTAAAGTTGGTCCCCTGTGCAAGCACTGGGTCATTCCTGACCCATGGGGTGATGTCACAGCCCAACGTTTACTAGGCAGACTTTGTTTCGGGGTGGTTTGCCAGTGCCTTCCCCAGTCATCTTCCCTTTACCCCCAGCAAGCCATAAAGGGCACTTTTCAATATCTCCATTCCTTTTGTACCCTTTGTGTATTATGTTTTTATGCCAATAAAGGAATGATGATGATGATACCCCCAGCAAGCTGGGTACTCATTTTACCGACCTCGGAAAGATGGAAGGCTGAGTCAACCTTGAGCCGGCTCCCTGAAACCAACTTCCGTTGGGATTGAACTCAGGTCGTGACTGATGAAATATATCCTGTTGGCTATAAAAGACACAGTGAAGAGGACTGCAGTGCTGTATCTCACTGTGTGATCCTGGGCAACAAGTGGCTGACTCACGCAAGCATCCCTCCACCATCTCAGCATTTGACAACTTCCAACCAATCCCACAGATAGATAGATAGATAGATAGATAGATAGATAGATAGATAGATAGATAGATAGATAGATAGATAGATATTTGCCGTCAAGTGACAGCCAACTTATGGCAACCTTGTAGGGCAGTTTTTCCCCAAACTTTTCGGGCTTCCGCCCCCTTGGTCCCACAAACTCAACCCCAGCGCCCCCCTACCCTATCCTATAAAAAGCATTATTCAAAATAGCGGTTTGCATGACTCACTAAAGAAGACAATAACAATAAGATTTCAAAACAGTAACAATTAATTGTACAACTCTTCAAAGTCAAATTAAAACTTTTAAGTTGAAATTTATTCAACAAAACTGATGAACTTGATCCGGTGGTACCAGCTCTTCGAAGTCTGGAAAAAAAATCTGCTAGTTTCCATCAAATTTGCCAGCCTGGTACCATAGCTTGATCTATTGTAAATTTGAAAACAACAGTTGAAGGGGCCCACCTCTAGCGCCCCCCTGCTGCCCTCTTGCCTCTTAGTGCCCCCCTAGGTAATCCCATCGCCCCCCAGGGGGTGGTACTGCCCACTTTGGGGACCACTGCAGTAGGGTTTTCAGGCAAGAGACATTCAGCAATGGTTTGCCATTACCTGCCTCTGAGTAGCAACCCTGGACTTCCTTGGCAGTCTCCCATCCAAATACTAACCAGGGTCGACCTTGCTTAGCTTCCAAGACCTGATGAGATCGGGCTAGCCTGGGATATCCAAGCCAGGGCTCAGTAAAAAAAATACCGGGTTAGATCTAGCCAGCGTTTCCACTCAATTTCATTTATACCCTGCCTTTCTCCCCAGCCAGGATCCAAAGCAGCTTTACATCATTTCCCTCTCCTCCATTTTATCCTCACAACGACCCTGTGAGGTAGGTTAGGCTGAGTGAGGTGACTGGCCCAGCACAGCCTTTTTTGGTGGTCAAAGAAGACCCCTCTTTTTGCCAGCAGAAAAGTGAGTTGGATCCAACCCATTGTGTGATGTGCTGTGAAGTGGTGTTAGAGCTCTATGGTGCTGGCTCTCTAAGGGCAGTTTTCAAGCTTTCAAGTTCCCTTGATGTTGCAATAACCAAGTGGTAATGCATGAATTAGCTCTAACATGGCCATTCACACTCCCTTTGAAACAGAGCTTATCAATACTAACTTCTTTACTTCCATTTCAGCCACATCTTTTAATTAGGGACGATTTTGAACGTCTCATCTCTGTTTTCAAGCTGAAAATCCATGTTTCCCTGGTGCTAATCAAACCTATAAGTCCTCATCTTTGTAAATTCTGCTGCTTCCTGGCACCAAAATTTCTCTGTAAACAGTATGCATTTTTCAACATTATTAGCACATTACACGTATATAAATCTCCATTACACATATACAAATATAAGTCTTTATTACAAACACATAAAGGATGTACTTCATACATCTAAATTGTGATATCAGTCAAACAGGATGCTCTTTTGTGGTCCTTTTCATTACCAGGAAAAGGTAGAACTTGATATCATTTGCCAGTCTACCAAGGTGTCTTGATTAAATATCCAATCTCAGAGTTTGATTCCAGCCTGCAAACAGGGTGTCTGAAGCAAGAAAATCTGCTGGAATGGAATAGAATGAAAGTGTTTTTTAAACACTGTTTTTAAACTACCCCTTGTTCTCAACATTCAGGAAATTCAGGCTCTATTGATTTAATACTGTTATTTTTTTATGTTTGAGGGGTTTGTAGTTTTAAACTCTTTTATTATCTTTTTCTTCTATGTGGCCAACTGTAAACGGCCTTTGGCGAAAACCAGCTTTCCGATATAAATTGTGAATGTAAAAAAATCAGACAACATGTATGCAAATACAAGCAAATCTACCCAACCAAAAGCAAACTGAAATAGACAAAATGTCAATGGATTAAAAGAAAAGAAATAAGGAGCATTGGCTCATCTCTAGATGTTTCATTCTGATCTTAAAGTTACTTTTTCACTGGATTCTCCCTGCGTTTCATTCATGAGTATTTACAGAATACTGCTGGTATCCCATGGGCCTTACAATCCTTATTCACATGTGTAATAAATTCGTTAGGCCAGGCATCAGTGTTCCCATTCAGGCAGCGGAAAGCTGAATCTGAAAGGTAGTGGCCCCCATCCAGAGCTAAGCTGGGATGCAAACCCACATCAACATGAAATCATGGGCTAATATTGATACAAGTGATTTTGTGAATAATATATAATAAATTTAAATCAGACACAAAATTAATGTAAATATGAACCACTTGTATGTAGCCCTGTTCTAGCCTCTATGTATCTGTGCTGAACATGCCAAATAAACGTAAAAAACACAAAATTACAACAGTGTGACAATATACCCAAACAATATCACAGCTGAGACCATACCCATTTCAGCTGTGAAGCCTTCTTCAGTGGTCTGAATAATACAATTCCGTGCCATTTTCAAAGTGCACGAATGTATAAGAAAATTGCAATCCTCAGACTGAGAAAGCTGAAATTTGTAAATTGGATAGTCTAAAATTTGTTTATGTATATTTCATCCCCAGTTGCATTTATAATCTTAGGCTCCTAAAGAAGTATTCCTTTCACACTACCTAGTCGTCAAGATATATTGATATACAACTTACAAACGTTAGCTTACTCAGTCCAAGGATTGCAATTTTCTTATACATACGTGCACTTTCAAAATGGCATAGAATTTGTATTATTCGGACCACTGAAGGAGGCTTCGCAGCCGAAACGCGTATGGTCTGAGCTGTGATGTGTGTGTGTGTGTGTGTAAAGTGCCATCAAGTAGCACCCGACTCATGGCGACTCCTTATGGGGTTTTCAAGGCAAGAGACCAATAGAGGTGGTTTGCGATTGCCTTCCTCTGCACAGCAACCCTGGACTTCCTTGGAGGTCTCCCATTTAAGTACTAAGCAGGGCTGACCCTGCTTAGCTTCTGAGATCTGACGAGATCAGGCTAGCCTGGGCCATCCAGGTCACTTTTATTCGGACAACTGAAGGAGGCTTCACAGCCGAAACGCGTATGGTTTGAGCTGTGATACTGTTTGGGTATATTGTCACTCTGTTGTAATTTTGTGTTTCTGTGTTTATTTGGCATGTTCAGCACAGATACATAGAGGCTGGAACAGGGCTACATACAAGTGGTTTACATTTACATTAATTTTGTGTTTGTATTAATTTTTTTATATGTTGTGTGTGTTAAGTGCCGTCAAGTCGCTCCCGACTCATGGCGACCCTATGAATGAAAGTCCTCCAAAATGTCCTATCCTTGACAGCCTTGCTCAGATCTTGCAAATTGAAGGCTGTGGCTTCCTTTATTGAGTCAATCCATCTCTTGTGGGTCTTCCTCTTTTCCTGCTGCCCTCAACTTTTCCTAGCATGACTGTCTTTTGGTGTTTGTATTAAATTTTTTATATATTATTCACAAAATCACTTGTATCAATATTAGCCCGTGATTTCATGTTGATTCCTTAACTTTTGGGTCCCTTATTTTAGGTTTTTTTAGGGTTAAGGTTTCCCCCCCCTTTTGTTGTTGCTATATGCAAACCCACGTCTCCCCATCTCAACCTCGGATCCGCTAGACGGCCCCAGCATTCATGCTAGGGACTGTTATTCTTTCTGGCAGTGACTCACACATCGCAGAAGATGCGGTCTTTGTGGAAGGATGTTCTCTAGGCAACTACTGCCAATGGATGCCTCTTCAGGGAACTCTTGAATTAAAATAAAAATTCCAAGCGGAACTTGGATCAAACGGAGCTGGGGTTCAAGCCCAATGGATTCTTTCCTTGTCCCTCAGGCGAGCCCATCTCACTGTAGCGGTCTGAGCAAAACTGGCCAGGAGGGGCAGGTCTCAAGCTTTGGGATCGGGGTGTGCCTGAAGCGAGAAACCCTGGAGAATAGACTGGGGAAAGAGCTGAAGCTTTGCCAAGAGGCAGGCTGGTCTGAAAAGAAGCATTATGCAAGCAAAAAAAGGCTGTCCCCGACCGAGGGTTTAAAATTTATTCTCAGACTGTTGAAATCAGGGCCGAGCGTAACATTGGACGGCAACTCTTTTCAAGCGGAGAAGGGGGCTTTTCAGGGGCTCTGAAACGTTCTTCCAACTCTTTCTCTGTTCCTCAGGTTCCTCCTCCTCACTTGGAATTAGCCGTACTTGACCGCAGGGATACCATCCTGTCACCAGACCGTCACAGTTTCCAAGACGATTTGAAGAAACAAAATGGCGGCAGGGCAGCAGTCAACCAGGACTGCCCCCAAATGAGGGGTAGGGTTGCTGCCAAAGGGTACTGGGGAAAGACTATGGGATTAACTGATGTGGGATAACGGCACCTGTTTGGGGTGTTATCATGGAAGGCTGAATGTGTTAGATGCGTGTGTGCATCTGTAAATATTCTTGCCTCCTTTTGGGCATCCCCTAGGGTTGCCAACTGGGGCTTGGGAAATTCGAGATTTGGGGGAGGACAGAGCTTTGGGGGAGAAAGGAGATGTGAAACCATACTGTCTGCCCACTGAAGCTGCCATTTTCTCCAGGGGAGCCGATCTCTGTAATCTGGAGTTGTGATTCTGGGAGAACATCAGGCCTCATCTGGAGATTGGTAACCCTATCCCACACAAATTGTGGCTGAAAGAGCGTGTGCAAAGTGACTCTTGCAAAAACATTACCCTTGCTTGAGATGCGGTTGAAACTGGATTTTTATTCTGGCAAAACTGCAAAATGTCCAGGGAATGTTAGCTACGGAGACAGACCCAAGCCTCTACATGGGCACTACTTTGACTCTGATGAGGCTGACTGTAAGCAATGTTCTACGGAGCCAGGGGTGATTAGGGCTGGGACTAGTGGGAGACCCTACAGCGCTCCCTCCGAGTGGTGTAGTGGTTAAGAGCGGTGGAATCTAATCTGGAGAACCGGGTTGGTTTCCCCACTCCCACACATGAGCAGAGGACACTAATCTGGAGAACCGGGTTGGTTTCCCCACTCCCACACATGAGCAGAGGACACTAATCTGAAGAACCGGGTTGGTTTTCCCACTCCTGTACATGAGCAGCGGATGCTAATCTGGAGAACCGGGTTGGTTTCCCCATTCCTCTACTTGAGCGGGGGACTCTAATCTGGTGAACTGGGTTGGTTTCCCCACTCCTCCACATGAAGCCTGCTTGGTGACCTTGGGCTAGTCACAGCTCTCTTTGAATTCTCTCAGCCCAGCCTACCTCACAGGTATCTGTTGTGAGGAGAGGCAGGGGATTGTAAACTGGTTTGAGACTCCTTAAGGGTAGAGAAAATCAGGGTGTAAAAACCAACTCTTCTTCATTTATTGCAAAATTGGGTTCTGTATCCTGGTTGTCACAGTCAATATCCCCCTCTAGACCCATGTCTGATCCCACTTCTCGTTCCAGGTGAATTTGTGGAAGCCCCCACTTTGGATCCAGACTCAAGCAATCCTGATTCGTCTTCGCATCACCATTTAGAATATGGAAACTGTGGCGGCCTGCCTCACAAGATCATTGGGTCAATGCAATAAAGACAACCCCTGTAAAAAAAAAAAAAGAAAGAAGTCCTACAGAGATAGTATTGCCTACTCTTCCGTCAGTCGTGGTAATTTCTCTTCTCCTTCTGGTCTTGCCTCCAAAAAAAAAACAAAAAAAAACCCTTCCAGGAGGAAGGGGGGAAATCTTTCAGCCTCTCTCTTTCCCTCTGCTAAACTCCCGCTTGGCAATTCTGCTCCCAGATTCTTCCCGCCCCCTGCAAATCTCCACCTCCCTACAGAGTCGGCATCAGCATCAGACAAGAAAGGACAATTAGAAGCTCATGAATTTTAACCCTCTGGCGTTTACCCTCTCTTTCAGATAAGACAATAGGGGCTTGGAGGCCACTCCCTTGGCTCCAATGGTGCATGACTGCCTCCCCAGGGCCAGGAGATAGAGGCAGACAAAAGGGGGCCCCCGCCAGGTGATTGGATCTCAATGGAAGCCCTTTATTTACCTGAAAGCAACCCATAAACACAGAAGGAAGAGTCCTGTGAAAAGCCCCAGTGAGCATCAAAAGAGATGGATAAGAGACAGAAAGAATGCAAGATCAGCACACACCAGCACATGGTGGCGGGCCCTCACAAATCACAAAGCTCATGATAATCTGTAGGCTTTGCAAACCACAACCTCCCGGAGTCCCGTGACTACACATACTGGATCTCTTTTCCTTTCTTGTATCCAAGTAGCTAAGACAGGCATCTTTCACCAGGTTGCACAGGAGTATTACTAGGGTTGCCAGGTCCCTCTTCACCATCGGCGGGAGATTTTGGGGGGCGGAGCCTGAGGAGGGCGGGGTTTGGGGAGGGAGGGACTTCAATGCCATAGAGTCCAATTGCCAACAAAGCCATTTTCTCCAAGTGAACTGATCTCTATCGGTTGGAGATCAGTTGCAATAGCAGGCTATCTTCTGCTATTACCCGGCGGTTAAGCAATCCAAATAAACACCTCTGTACCTATACCCAAGGTTAGAAAGAAAGTACAGAAAATAGCTTAAAAAATGCTACTGATAGCACATTATAACAAATCTGTATTCACAATAACAAGTTGCATTCAGCCAATTGAAATGCCAGATAGTGGCAATATACAAGTACAGTTACAATTCACGCCGAGGTTGAAGTCTTCAATGAGCAGAAAAGTAATCTGGGATACGATCGTTTCAATTCTTTGAATTCTTCCTCAGTCCCGTTTCTGTACAATATGTGAAAAGTGATACATCATAACATCAATAATCTACAATTCTTATCAATGTTAACAAATAAATAAAATGGTTTCTTACTTACAATCATCTATGTTGGTTATTTTTCAATACAAGCTGATATAGGGACACCCAGGAGGGACTTTACTGGCAATAGTTGTGGACATTTCACTAGACTTCGCCATAATGAGAACGACCTGAGGTTTTTTGTTGTGTGGAGGCTTCGGGGTAAGCATTTTGACAGAAGGGACACTGAGAGACTGCTTCGACAGAAAGAAGCATATTTTATTCATTTATTTAATTCCCTAGAGCCTAATGGCTGAAATCTGGAAAATGATTTGTCATGCTTCATATAAGAACCATGTCCCTTTTAAGAACTTGCTGTCTCTTTAAGAACCTGCTGTTGTGTCACACTGGCTGAGACTTAAGCTGCCTTGCTGTGGAGTTTATTCATTAAAGCTTGTATCCTGTGCGGGAACGTCATATTGTAAACTTGTCTGAGCAACTATATGAATTGGATATCCTATCACTGGAATCACTGATGTGAAAAGACATATGTGGTTGCCATTTGTATCCTGCAAAAGGATTAAGAATGGTATGAAGAAAGATTGAAGCTATATCAGCTTGTTCTGAAAAATAACCAACATAAATGATAAGAAACCATTTTATTTATTCGTTAACATTGATAAGAATTGTAGATTATTGATGTTATGATGTATCACTTTTCACATATTGTACAGAAACGGGACTGAGGAAGAATTCAAAGAATTGAAACGATCGTATCCCAGTTTACTTTTCTGCTCATTGAAGACTTCAACCTCGGCGTGAATTGTAACTGTACTTGTATATTGCCACTATCTGGCATTTCAATTGGCTGAATGCAACTTGTTATTGTGAATACAGATTTGTTATAATGTGCTATCAGTAGCATTTTTCAGCTATTACCAGGCGGTTGGCAACCCTAAGTATTACAAGCATTTCCTAGGACTATTTGGCTGCCAAAAAGGTGCAGAAATAGCAACTTGGGTTACAGAGTCCCAGGGAATGAAGGTTCAGGGCTGAATCTGATCAGTGCCAGGATGAACTATCAGCTAGAAGGTCCTATGAGTCCCATGGAAGCAATCCAGGATATAAACATGATGATGAAGTGGCTGAAAAGGAGGAAGAAACAAGCCTGATTGTACACCATTCTTGTGGTTTTGGCCCCAGACAATGGCTGCGTGAACTAGGGTCGCTGACTTTGTTAACGGTCTTCGTTTCTTCGCTTTTCCATGGCATAGGGATAAACATGAAACTTTGCTGAACAACATGCTATCAAAGGCGCAAGAGCACGGGATGGACAAAAAGCTGGCAACCCTAAATCGAACCCATGTCTGCATTCAAAGTCGGGTTGCCAGCTCCAGGCTGGGAAATACCCGGAGATTTTGGGAGTGGAGCCGAAAAGGGCAGGTTTGGGGAAGTCTCATGACTCTTGGGTGTACATCAGATGCATCAGAACTCCAGCCATGCAGTTAGTTTCTGTTTTGCTTTCAAAGCAAAACTCCATACAATGATGTGTTTGTGTTAAGTGCCGTCAAGTTGTTTCCGACTCATGGCGACCCTATGAATCAACGTCCTCCAAAACGTCCTATCCTTAACAGCCTTGCTCAGATGTTGCAAACTGAGGGCTGTGGCTTCCTTTATTGAGTCAATCCATCTCTTGTTGGGTCTTCCTCTTTTACTGCTGCCTTCAACCTTTCCTACCATGATTGTCTTTTCTAGTGACTCTTGTCTTCTCATAATGTGACCAAAATACGATAGCCTCAGTTTAGTCATTTTAGCTTCTAGGGTTAGTTCAGGCTTGATTTGATCTATAACCCACTGATTTGTTTTTTTTTTTGGCAGTCCAGGGTATCCGTAACACTCTCCTCCAACACCATATTTCAAAGGAGTACTTTCTTTCTGTCAGCTTTCTTCATTGTCCAGTTTTCACACCCATACATAGTAATAGGGAATACAATGGCATGAATTAACTTAATCTTGGTGGCCAGTGACACATACAATGATAAGAAATATTCATTTGCTTTGCGCAGTCATCCTTAAAAATCAAGACAATCCATTTAAGTTGAAATCCCCTCTATGCATAGGGTTGCCAGCTCCGGCTGGGAAATACCTGGAGATTTTTGGGGCGGAGCCTGGGGTGGGTGGGGTTTGGTGAGGGGCTTCAATGCCATAGAGTCCAATTGCCAAAGCGGCGTTTTCTTCAGGGGAACTGATCTCTGTCACCTGGAGATCAGTCGTAATAGCAGAAGATCTCTAGCTGGTACCTGGAGGTTGGCGACCCTATCTATGCAATTCAGACAAATACGTTATCTCCCAGCTAAATTTGCAACAGGAACACATAACAGGAGAACAAGATTTACAAAAACAAATTCAACGAACAGCAAAGGATTCCGCTCTCGAGGTTTTGGTCCTTACAGCTTGGTTTCAGAAAGTTTTGTTGCTTTACTGTATTATGGTTTTCATGCTAGTTGCAAAATGTTGCATGCAATTCATTTTTGTATATATTTTACATTTTAATTTTTACCTGTTTGGTTAAAGAATTATTAATTAATCAATTGATCTGAAATGTGACATGGTCACACAGTGCTTGAGAAACATAATTCAAATCCCCAGGCAACCCAGTTATCAGTTTGGGTTTCATTCTGTTTAGGAGCAAGTATAATTTTTCGAGGTGCCAACCTGATATAAGGCTGAATAAAAAATTCAAATGCTGAGAGCCAGCATGGTGTCGTGGTTAACAGTGGTGGTTTGAAGCGGTGGACTCTGATTTGGAGAACAGGGTTTGATACTCCGCTCCTCCATATGAGTGGCGGAGGCTAATCTGGTGAACCAGGTTGGCTTCCCTATTCCTACACACAAAGCCAGCTGGGTGACCTTGGGCTAGTCACAGCTCTCTTAGAGCTCTCTTAGCCCTACCTACCTCACAGGGTGCCTGTTGTGGGGAGGGGAAGGTGATTGTAAGCCGGTTTCATTCTTAAGTGGTAAAGAGTCGGCATATAAAAACCAACTCTTCTTCTATGGGAGCAATCCTAAGCAGGTGTACTCAGAAACAAGCCCCATGTTATTCAATGGGGCTTATTCCTAGGGAAATGTCTTTAGGGTTCAAGCCTAGGTATCACATATCTTGGCACGTGGGTGGATTTCCCCAGCCTTCGAGGCTCAGCCGGGCCTTGGTACTTGCAGGGGCAATGAGCTGACATCAGAAAATCCATGTCGCATGGGAGCAACCTTAAACTCTTGTGAATGTTTTAGAACATCTAAAAAGGTCTTTGTTTTAAAAAGGCACCAGCAGAATGATTTTCGGCCCAACAACTTTTGGGACACGTTGCCCCAAACCTGGCAATTAAAAATATCTGGACGATAGGTTTTTAAAAGGCAACCAATACCATTATTAATGGATATTATTTGATGTCAGCAGCACACCTGAAATCTCACAGGCAGAACAGACAGGTCCTTTTATTAACCCTCTTTCGATGCTGCCCCCTCGGCGGGGGGACGACGACAACAAAACAACTCTGGCAACAAATTTGTAAAATTAAATAAAGCTTCGGAGTTTAGTGTGGTGGGTTCTACCTTCAAAGAACCCTTTCCATGTTTTTTGTGTGGTGTAGTGGTTAGGAGCGGTGGACTCTCATCTGGTGAACTGGGTTGGTTTCCCCACTCCTCATGGAGCCTACTGGGTGACCCTGGGCTAGTCACAGCTCTCTTAGAGTTCTCTCAGCCCCACCCACCTCACAGGGTGTCTGTTGTGGGGAGAGGAAGGCGATTTTAAGCTCTTTGGATTCTCCTTAAAAGGTAGAGAAAATCGGCATATAAAAACCAACTCTTCTTCTTCTTTTACCCTTTTCCATGTTGAGTAGTCTGCTGAGGGACCCCCTGATCATCTCCCAAGGAGACTGTTCATTGCAATAAGATTCTGGGGCACCCTTGAAGGGGCACAGTCAGTTCGTGTAGAGGGGGCTTGCCAGACCTGTAATGCCTCATAGACAAGGGGAGTTGGTTTGCCACCGTCTCTTTTCGTTTGAGCACCACCTTCCCTGCAAGGAGCTAAGGAGGGCATACAAAGTTCTCCTTTCCCATCTTTTATCCTTACAAGAACCCTTTGAGGTAGGCGAGGCTGAGAGTCTTCAACTGCTTTGTGGTTACCCGGTGAGCTCCACCGCTGAGTGAGGATCTGAACGCCGGCCTCCCCAGTTCTAGTCCAATTTCCTAACCACTACACCGCAGTGATTTCTGAGCTGCTCACAGAAGAATTGCTCGAAGAAGATTCCCCCTAAATCCCAGGGTTCCCCAGAACAGCTGGGAATCCACCAGGACGTGATAATAAAAGCCCCAACGACTTCACACAAAAGGTAAGCAGAGTGCTAAAAATCCTGGTGGATAAAATGGGAGAAGGATGAGGTCAGCTGTTTTAGGTCCCCCGCGGGGAGCAAAGCGGGGTCGAAACGGCCAAGTAAAATAAATAAAAACCAATCCCATCGCTCAGAAGGGGCTGATGGGGGTACCTGTTGGACTGCGCCTAAGCGAGAAAATGTGTTTAACAGATAAAAGCTGCATTACGACACCTGAGGATAGATCGTTTTTCACAGTCTTCACCTTGGTGTGTTTGGCTTGCAGACTCTATGGCCCAATGAAAATCAAATACGCCTCCCTGCGACGTACGGCTGTTCAGATCAGGAAGAATAACGTCAGCGTGACATCCATACGTTCTGCAGTAACCGAGTTAACCCAGGCCAAGGACTTGGATTCTTTTCTGCCTCCCCCTCTCTTTTCCAGCTAGAACATTACGATTGTACATCCTGCATGGTATCGTTTTTCTTCAACTGGTAAAAGAAATATGTGTGTATGGAGAGAAGGAAAGAGAAGCGCATAAATAGGGGAACGGGAAGAGACCAAGCCTGCTTCTCGTGGCAGTGTGGTTCTTGGCCTGGGATGGGAAAGAGGGAAGAGGATTGCTAACAGGCCTGGAGAGAAATGTCCTGTCCCTTTAACAGAGCCTTAATGTGTAGAACATAAGAAAAGAAAAGAAAAGAAAAATGTGTAGAACAGCAGAAAAAGATCTGCTGGATCAGACCAAGGCCCATCAAGTCCAGCAGTCTGTTCACACCGTGGCCCAACCAGGAAGCCCACAATAAGACGACTGCAGCATCATTATCCTGCCTGTCTTCCACAGCACCTAATGTAATAGGCATGCTCATCTGATCCTGGAGAAAACAGGTATGCGTCATTTTTACTAGTAGCCATGACTAGCCCTCTCCTCCATGAACAAGTCCACTCCCTCTTCAAGCCTTCCAAGTTGGCAGCCATCATCACATCCTGGGGCAGGGAGTTCCACAATTTAACTATGTATTGTGTGAAGAAATACTTTTCTTCAACTGGTAAAAGAAATATGTGTGTATGGAGAAAGGGGGGAGAGAAACACATCAATAGGGAAATGGGAACAGATAAAGCCTGCTTCTCATGGCTGTGCAGTTCTTGGCCTGGAAATTATCAGTCAAACCAATTCATGGCATGGAGGTCAATAATATTGCCTCCTAAACAGTGTCCCATTAAGCCTCTGCTAAATGGGGCAGAACATGTTTTCTCCAGGCAGTTGGCAACCTTAGAAAGGAGACTGGGAAGTTTGCTCCTCTTAATTTCCGCAGGTGTAACAGTGCCAAGGCAGGGTGTTAAAAGCAACCCCCCACCCCGATTTTCAAATGCAATCCTGCAAATGATCAACAGCAGTAAATCTCTTACATAGTCGTGGGATAACAGATAAACTATTCCTTCCTCTTTGTCCCAAAACATTCTCATGGCATCCTTTGGATTCACAAGCCCCACACGTTCAAAAAGGCAGCTCACGAAATACTCACAGGTAAGGGTCCTCATCCACTGCTTGAAAAGCAGACTGTACTGCTTACCCTTGAGTAGACCTTTTCCTAGCTAGGCCCACCTTTCCATTGCAATCAGCACTCTCGCAAAGAATAGCAGCCCTTCAGATGTTCATTCCAGACATCCCAAGGAACATTGTGGGGAAATCAGTGTCTCTTAATTACTAATTACAAAACCCTTAAGTGGAGTTCTAACACAGGGCACCACCCAGGATGAACTATGCCACCCATTAACTGTCCCCAAGAAAAACAGCTGGGTGGAGACACACCTGGACTTCTGGATGCACTCTGACAAAGAATCAGCCACACAATACCCTGCTGAAGCCTTTGTCCCAAACATAAGCAACTCCACAGATCATCAGTAACCCAAATCCAAAATCGTGGCACTATTCCTGACATCACAATTGTTCAACAGTGGAATCAGCTACCTCGGGAGGTGGTGAGCTCCCACTCACTGGCAGTCTTTAAGCAGAGGCTAGACATGCACTTGTCAGGGATGCTCTAGGCCAGTGGTTCCCAAACTTTTCGGGCCACCGCCCCCTTGTTTCCACAAACTCAACCCCCAGCGCCTCCTACCCTATCCTATAAAAAGCATTATTCAAAATAGGGGTTTGCATGACTCGCTAAAGAAGATAACAACAATAAAATTTCAAAACAGTTACAATTAATTGCACATCTATTCAAAATCGAATTAAAACTTTTTAGTTGAAATGTATTCAACCAAACTGATGAACTTGATCCAGTGGTACCAGCTCTTCAAAGTCTGGAAAAAATTCTGACACTTTCCACCAAACTTGCCAGCGTGGTGCCATAGAATGCTCTATTGTAAATTAGTGAACAACACAGTTGAAGGGGCCCACCTCTAGCCCCCCTGCTGCCCCCTTGCCTCTTACTGCCCCCCTAGGTAATCCCACCGCCCCCTAGGGGGTGGTACTGCCCACTTTGGGAACCACTGCTCTAGGCTGATCCTGCATTGAGCAGGGGGTTGGACTAGATGGCCTGTATGGCCCCTTCCAACTCTATGATATGATTCCCTAGTTGCTTTCTGAAATCATGGATATGACAGCAGTCAGAAAATTGGCCCACAGACTAGTCAGGGTGCATCTAATCCTACAGCCTCGATAAAGCAATGTAAATATGGATCTGAAGAAAACCACTAGAAGCTACAGTTGGATGTTCTGAGTTTCCTACAGAAGTGTAATAGGGCAATGCTATGTCCTTTGGAATGTGCACAGGGCCAGTCTGAGAACTGTATAACATTCCCATTTGCCACACAGGCATCCACCTCTGTTGGGGGTGGGGGGAGAGTATAATATAGTATATGAAATACATCAAGAATCCACTCCCAGGAATACCTAGATCTCTGTGTTCCAAACTGCATGATACATTGATAGAGAGTTGGACTTGCATCTGGGAAACCCAGATTCAACTCCCCCCCGGAAGCTCGCTGGGTGACCTTGGACAAGTCACCCACTCTCAGCCTAACCTAACTCAGGGGAGGGGCTGTAGCTCAGTGGCAGAGCCTCTGCTTGGCATGCAGAAGGTCCCAGGTTCAACCCCCGACATCTCCAGTTAAGGGGACTGGACAGCAGGTGATGGGAAAGACCTCTGCCTGAGACCCTGGAGAGCCACTGACAGTCTGAGTAGACAATGCTGAGCTTGATGGACTGAGGGTCTGATTCAGTACAAGGCAGCTCCATGTGTGTTCATGTGCATGCCTCACAGGGCCATTGTGAGGATAAAATGGAGGAGAATGATGTAAGATGCTTTGGGTCTCCATGGGGAAAAAAGATGGGGTAAAAATGAAGTAAATCAAGGGATAGATGAATAGATCAGCAACACACGTCTCATTTTAGCATTTGACCATAGACATATTACAAAGGCAGGCATCCATGACAGCTTCCCTGTGCAACTTTTTTATTATTATTAATTCCCCCCCAACATATAAAACATACAACAACATACAACAAAAAACATACAAACCACATGACATAACAATTCTGCCTATCAATACAACTCTAGGTCAAGTTACTGTTTGTGAATAACTGGAATGGGTTTCTAATCCTTCTAGCCTGAACTGATATAAAACTATTAAATGCTTGTGTGTGTGTGTTAAGTGCCATCAAGTCGTTTCCGACTCATGGTGACCCTATGAATCAATGTCCTCCAAAGTGTTCTATCCTTAACAGCCTTGCTCAGATCTTGCAAATTGAGGGCCGTGGCTTCCTTTATAGAGTCCATCCATCTCTTGTTATGTCTTCCTCTTTTCCTGCTGCCTTCAACTTTTCCTAGCATGAATGTCTTTTCCAGTGACTCTTGTCATCTCATGATGTGACCAAAATACGACAGCCTCAGTTTAGTCATTTTAACTTCTAGGGTCAATTCAGGCTCGATTTGATCTAAAACCCACTGCTTTGTTTTTTGGGCAGTCCGCGGAATCCGTAACACTCTCCTCCAACACCACATTTCAAAGGAATCTACTTTCTTCCTATCAGCTTTCTTCATAGTCCAGCTCTCGCACCCATACATAGTTATAGGGAATACGATGGCATGAATTTACCTGATCTTGGTTGCCAGTGACACATCCTTACACTTCAGAATCTTTTCTAGTTTACACAACGAAATATTGGTTTGTTAAAACTACATTGACCTGCTATATACCTATGCAACATTTTGATGGGGAAACCACACTTTTTAGAGTGGGCGGCCTGCCCTTGCTCGTGCGATTCCTGCTGGGGAACGAGCAACGCCCTTTTCCCCACAGCCCCGACGCCGATCGCTGCTCTTTCTGAGCCAGAGAACAGACTCGTTTTCCCGGACAACCTGATTGCGTTTGACAGCTCCCGGCTCGCCTGCCTAGAGCCACACAGCATGAAGTCAAAGCCGGGGTCTGCGGACGGGGGGGGGGGGGAGACACAACCCTCAAAGCCAGGGCCACCCAAGCCCGCTCGAACGGTTGCCGGAAGCCAAGTGGCCAGGCTTTCGAAGCATCGTTAACGGAGATAAAGAGGGTGTCCTGCAACAGGTGGGGAGCAGAGGGCAGGAAATAAATTCCACAGCAGGACAGGCTCTGCCGCCTCTGTGTACAGAGGGGAAGCGCTGGCCCGGCCGTAAATCCCCCCGCGCTGACAGCGATCTGATGCAGGTGATGGAGAGAACAAACCCAAACACATTCCCGAAGGGCAGGAGGCCACGGCACCTTCGCCAAGACTGGAAGGACGAGCGCATAAAATATGGCTGTCAGCCCCCAGGGGATGGATGGATGCGTCCAGCCCCGGTTCTCTGGGGAGTACACAAAGGCAGGAAATCCTAAGGAGGACAGTGAAGTCATTTACCATTTCGAACATTGCGACAGCCGGCTGAACGCATGAAGCCCCCCCCCCCCCACCGCCACCTAGAGCGGCATGAGATGTTCTTATTCTGAACTACTTCAAGCTTCTCGGTGTAAAACAAGAAACAATTGACCATTTTGTGCACCCTAAACGTGTGAGAGAGAGAAATTAGTGTAGTCTTCTCTGCGATGCTCTGGTTGACTACAGACAGAGTTGTTGATTTTTAATAAGTGTGTGGCAGTTCAGAAATATGAACTCACGTTACGTCTGCAGTGGTACAATCCAAAATTCTAGACCGGCCCTTAAAATTTCCATTCAACTTTGTAACCCTTTGAGTTGCGACTGCATGTCGAGTTACTGCGGCCGGTTGAAATCAACTGGTTCAGAATAGAGTAATTCTGCAGGGGACTGCATTGTAGAAATTCCCGTTTCACAAATGGAGAACTCCAGATTGATTCCCAGATAACATTTTCAAGTTTACATGTCAACGTTCGCTGTATTACACCATGTTGTGCCCATGATTTTTTGCTTGTTTGTTCTGTTACACATGTTGGAAAGGGGATGTGTTAACCAAGTGTGTTTTACTCGGGGCTCGAAAATGGAAAATGCAGGGGTTATAATATTTTGGTTGTGAAATAGATGTGTGCTCCTATACTGGAATGTGGAGAGGGCATGATAATGCAACTTGGAACATCTGCCCTGAATCAGAGGGATAGTCGGGGCCGGATTAACTGTTATGTGGAGGACTCTGTAATATAAACACCACGGTTCTCTCACAGCTAGGAATTTCCCAGTGCAAAAACTGAGGCCATCTTGTCCCTGGCTTTGAACTTTAAAAATTCCAAAACATGGCGGCCGCTCACCGCCCCATCAACGGGGATAATCTGGCGGTGTGTGAATGCCGGCAGAGGGGATTACTTGGTTTTATGTGTTAAGGAGATTTGCTGCCTGTCTGCTATACACACACACACACACCCCGAGGAACTCTGGTCTCTGATTTAGCTAGTGTGCTCTGCTGGAAGTAGCCACCTTACTGTTACGGGCCACTGAAGAAAACATCCCTCAGTGGCCATTAATGTCCGTGGAGGAAGCATCAGCTGATCATTGCTGGCCAACTGCAAGCAATCAAGCGCAAGGAAAATAGGGTTGCTCAGCGGCCGCTTCGCTAAAAGACAGTTCAGCCCAGCCACCCTTTTAGTGTGCCCCTGTGAATACCCGCAGGCCCGAGAACATTGAGCAAGTTTTATAACTTAGGAAGGCCAACAGCATCCACATTTCCGGAAGCAACGCAATTTGGGACTGATCCACGGACCCTCGGGGATATGGCGATGCTTGGAAACCATCCGAAAACCCAAGATATAACCACCACAGTGGGTACGCAACCCACTGCCATATGCAGGATTCAGTGTGTCGCTTGACATTCGGAGCAGCACACACAAGAGATCAATCCTGCAGCCATTGTGCTGTACAACCGGCTGACCACCTATAATGAATCTAACATGTTTTGAGTCAATTGCAGGTTCAAGAGTCCAGGAAGAGCCCTGATCGAGGGGTGTCGAACTCATTTGTTACGAGGGCCAGATATGACATAAATGTCACTTGGTCAGGCTGGGCCACGTATACCATAAAATTTAATGCCAGGTGCCAGAGATACAAACTTTATAGAAGACATGGGCAATTAATGATATTATTTTTTTTACTTTATTTTTTACTTAAAATACAAACATGCTTAAAGCAATAACACTCATACAGTATTTTCTTTTATTTAACAGTCTTTGATCATTGACACCTTGGGATGGGGGGGGTAGCTGCCTCAGCTGGCAAGACCACAGTGGGCTCACCTGCCCAGATCGGGAGTGGGGGGGGTGGCAGCCTGGGTTAGCTCGCAACCGGATAAGACCCCTTAAGGTGCCGGATCTGGCCTGCGGGCCATATGTTTGACACCCATGGATTAGACCAGAGTTCCCCAAACTTTTTGAGTCATGGAGCACTTTACAGGTGAGAAATTCATCACAAAGCACTAATTTTCACCTAACACCTATATACTAAACCAAACGACAGGAATATTTTTCTTTCCAATCTCTTCATGGAGCACTAGATGTTTCGTGGAGCACCAAGTGCTCTATGGAGCACAGTTTGGGAACTTCTGGATTAGGCTACCTGATTCTGGCAGGGCATGGTGGCAACAGCCATCTCCTGTTCTTCATATGCCTCTAGTAATCAAGAGGTATACTGCCTCTGAATATGGAGGTTCCTTTTAGCTGTCCTGAGAGAGATTCAAATCTTCCTAACTCTCCTCCGTGAGAACTTAGTATACTTTTAAAACCGACATGTCTCGGATCAAAAGACATTATCAGAATATGCCAATAAAGGTTGATTGGATTGGACATTATTTGCATTGAGGGTTTAGAAAGTTTTACATCGAAAGAAAGAAAGAAAGAAAGAAAGAAAGAAAGAAAGAAAGAAAGAAAGAAAGAAAGAAAAAGAAAGAAAGAAAGAAAGAAAGAAAGAAAGAAAGAAAGAAAGAAAGAAAGAAAGAAAGAAAGAAAGAAAGAAACAAAGCTGTTTTTCTACTCAACATTTTCATTCATTCCTTGACAGAGAGAAATTAAAAGCTTTCACCCAAAATAGCACTGGCTGGGCAGAGACTGCAACTGAGTCAGTCCTGAAGGGATTCATGGCATAAGGCTATTATCCCTTTTCGCCTCCCCTTTGCCCCACCCTAGCCAATGCTACACAGCCTAACTTTGCATTTTTATGCCAGTGTGTTTGTGTGTGTGTGTGTGTGTGTGTGTGTGTTGGGGAGGGTGATGCTTATTTCTGCTCGTTGGTGGCCACTGTATGCAGAGGAAGAGACTCTAGAGAGAGGCAGTTTTCTCCATACAAATCTGGGAGAAATATATTCATATCATGAGGCAAACAATCATTTAGTATTGTGCTTGGTGCTCCAGCTAACATTTCCATCCGGAAATCATTCATGGATAGCATTCCAGCAATCAGGATTTCTTGGCTGTCTGGCTATTTCATGTTATTTCTGCATTCCTATTATTTTTAGTTCTGATATCAGTCGGTCCACCAGGGTACAGCAATCCATGTTATTTATTATTCATTTACTTCATTGGTAAGACAGGCAGGGGGTAAATGAAGTATAGGCTGGGTTTTACATACAACTTCATTAACATACTTCCCTTGGCCAGCTCTCAATTGCACTGGCGAAAAAAAAAACTGCATCATGAAGCAGCCCACAGCCCACAGATCTCATACAACAGAAGCGCAACGTGGACATGCAAAAGAACCACATGAGCCATGCTACTCACACTTTATTAATATGACTCGGGGCAGCTGATCATAGAGGGAGGTGCAACCACAAAAGTCAAGGGAAAATTGGACCCCATGTGGCATAGAGGGGATTCGAACCTGGGTCTCCCAGATACTGGTCCAGCACTCTAACCACTACACCACTCTGGCTCATGTGCACATGTACCTTCGACAATGTGTTCTGTGTGTCTAATGATTCAAATCAATGGGTTATAGATCAAATCAAGCATGAATGGACCACAGAAACTAAAATGACTAAACTGAGGCTGTCGTACTTTTGTCCCATTATGAGAAGACCAGAGTCACTGGAAAAGACAATCATGCTAGGAAAAGTTGAGGGCAGCAGGAAAAGAGGAAGACCCAACAAGAGATGGATTGACTCAATCAAGGAAGCCATGGCCCTCAATTTGCAAGACCTGAGCAAGGCTGTTAAGGAAAGGATGTTTTGGAGGACGTTGATTCATAGGGTCACCATGAGTCGGAAGAAGAAGAAGAAGACTTGGTTTTTATATGCCGACTTTCTCTACCACTTAAGGAAGAATCAAACCAGTTTACTTGACAGCACTTAACACACACACAATGATGCAAATCTGCCTGTGGAAAATACAATTAGCACTAATAGTGCACCAAGCATGGGGGGGGGGGGGTGTCAGAGGTTGGGAATGTTACCAGGCAGGTCCTGTGCTAGATAATGCCTCTCCCACTATCAGAAAGCTGAATCTGGGCCATCTGGAAGGCACACTTTTCAGGAACGATGAGACTAAAATCACAGTGATGCGAAGACACCTTAGACAGGAAACGGAGGCTCACTGCACATGGGTGTCAGTCATGCACCATAAATGGTGGAAGTGGTCTTCCAGCAAGATAACCATCAGCACTGAGCTATCGTTTAAAAGAGAGCAAACCTCTAGGCCTTACAGGTGAGATACCAAACTTTAAACAGAGTCTGAGAGCCCGCATGGCGTAACAGTTAGACTGCTGGACTAAGATCTGGGAGACCCAAGTTCAAATCCCATTCTCAGCCACAGAAGCTTGTTAGGTGGGGGCAATCACACTCTTGGCCTAACCCACCTCACAGGATCGTTGTGTGTGTGTGTGATTTTGCTGTCACGTCACAGCTGACTTATGGCGACCCCCCACAGGGTTTTCAAGGCCAGAGACGTTCGGGGGTGGTTTGCCACTGCCCGCCTCTGCGCGGACTGAGAGAGTTCTGAGAGAACTGTGACTGGCCCAAGTTCACCCAGCAGGCTTCATGTGGAGGAGTGGGGGAATTGAACCCAGTTGTTGGGAGGATGAAAAGGAGAAGGGGAAAACATTGTAAGCCACTTTTTGTCCCTACAGAAAAGAAATTAATGAAGTATTAATAGGGTATTAATGAAGTAAATAAAGAAGAACAGTGTGTCTGATAAGGCTCTAAAGAAGGAAGGGTTTGGAAGATCCTTCTGGATGTCAAGATGAAATGCTCTCACTACTCTTATTATAGTGCTCCATGTTCCCCTAGCTGCTGTCCATCAAAGCTCCCCAAATCCTAAGCGCAAATACTTAAGACTATATTCCATTAATAGATTGTCTGCACTATGCCAGAAGTCGTCTTGGTGTCCCTGCTTTTAGATGTAGGCATCTTACGTGTTGCTCAAATCCGGCTGCCGTTTGGAGGGTACCATTCCATTAAACCCGTATGGAGAAGAAGCCCCAAAGAGGCATTTGGGATCTTGGATGCTCTACAGATGGTTGCCGGTTGCTGTGAATCATGAGCAAATAATAATCCTGGCTTCCAGGTGGAATCCTCCAGATGTGATCCCACCTAATCATTAATCAAATCTCATCCGGGCTGGCATTTTATAGCGCAGTCACCCGTCCCAAGATTGCACGGAGAACAACGGATGTATGCATAGGGAGGCAGCTGTGGGGCATTTCTGGCACATTTTCTGCCTCCACAACTCTAACCAATCTCCCAACTTTGTCCTCCAGCTTCACTAAGTCACCCCCCCACAAAAAAAACCCACCACCACTTTAGACTGCAAATTCTCGTTTGAGATGTCTGAAAAATGAAATGCAAGTTGCGCCTCTAAGACTGAGAATGATCTGCTGCCACCCCAGACTTGGCCAAAACAAACTTTTTTAAAAAAAAGAGAGAGAAAGAAAGAGAAAGAGAGAGAGAGATCGTAAAGATATCTTGAGCCAACAGTATGCTTTCTCGGGGCCATGTAAGAGAGAGAGAGAAGCAAAAAGGGCAGTGCTCAAACACACACACACACACACACACACAAAAGCCCCAGAAGATTGCTCCAGCGCCAACAAAGGAGGGAGGAGCACATAGCTTTCTCTGAAATCCGGGCCAATAAAATAACTGATCTGGGAGGAGTGCGGACTCCCCTCCACCCAGCAACTGCCCTGCCACTTTTCAGGAATCATGTCACTGAATCCTCCAATTCCAGCAAAGGAAAAAGGAATCGGGAGACCCAGTTCGCAGCTCACCTCTCCGCATCGTGGTTTGCCCCCATCACGTGGCCAGCTTCTCCTAATTCTCGTCCTGTCCTCTAGACAGAAACCCCGCCCCGAGCCATATCAGATCATCCCAGAAATTCACCACGGCTCATCTGTTTCTTTCCAGGATGCTTCATCCACGACTCTTGTCAATCAAACGCCTGCCCCTGTGCCATCAAACGCCTGCCCCTGTGCCACCGGCCCCAGCTGGATGGGGAGGGGAGCGAAAGAGACCCTGTTTATCTAACCATCAGAAACCGCTGGCAAACGAAACATCAGGTTCCTTCGAGGCTCTCGTCAAGCCAAGCTGTTATCAGGCCTGTCATTTCCTGGAGAGCACTGCATTTTAGCTCTAACTTAATCCTCTCTAAATAGCTTCTGTACACACCCAAATAACTGGCTGGAGCCACCATGCAAGGGAAGAGAAGGAACGGAAGGACTTTGTTGTCTCCGTGTGTGTACACAAACCAGCTGACGTCCACAGCGGGCTCAGGTACCAATAGATACCCAAAGGGCGATGTGTACGGGAGAAACAGAACCAGACAATCCAGATCCTAGGGAGCATGCAGGTCCCTGATCCTACAGATCTCAAGGCAAAAGAAGCCCCCGGTCTTTTTCCTCTTATGAAAAGCTTTGCTTCAAGCTGGGACTGAGCTTTGTGAGCTAGCAGGTAATTGGCATATAGTGGTTCGAGTGTCGGACTAGTATCTGGGAGACCCAGGTTCAAAACACCCCTCTGCCACGGAAGCTTGCTAGGTGACCTTGGGCCAGTCAGCCTAACCTGCCACACAGGGTTGTCGTGAGGATAAAACGGAGGAGAATGATGTAATCAGCTCTGAGCTGCCACTGAGGAGAAAAGTGGGGTATAAATGAAGTAAATAAATGTAAAATGTTGGGTTTTCTTTTATATGTAGACTTTGCCTATTTCCGGAGAAAGAAAGAAAGAAAGAAAGAAAGAAAGAAAGAAAGAAAGAAAGAAAGAAAGAAAGAAAGAAAGAAAGAAAGAAAGAAAGAAAGAAAGAAAGAAAGAAAGAAAGAAGGAAGGAAGGAAGGAAGGAAGGAAGGAAGGAAGGAAGGAAGGAAGGAAGGAAGGAAGAAAGAAAGAAAGAAAGAAAGAAAGAAAGAAAGAAAGAAAGAAAGAAAGAAAGAAAGAAAGAAAGAAAGAAAGAAAGAGAAATTGTCAAATTGACAATTTGACAGAATTGACAGAAATTGACAAAGAAAATTGTCAATGCAGGTGACAATATAAACAGCCCTGGGGCCAGATCCCAAAAAGGCACTGGAGTCCTTCTACCCTTGATTTTGTCTTGATCCTTCAAAAGCCCAATTTTTTTGTATAAACAGCCAAACAGCTTTTCCACCGGGGCCTAGTTGTTCCAAATACCACTAGAAGGTTCATTTTCTTTTCGTTTTTGTTTAAGAAACTATAAAAGTTCTTCTGGGCCAGGGCTGGCTTACAGTGGCCAGCGTTAAGCTTTTAAAGCTCTGGAATTTTAATTGTATCTTTAAATCTGATTTTTTAAAAATCATGTGTTTTAGATTATCAAGTAATAGGTTGTTATGAGTGTAGATTACAGCATACCCCTCCATCACAGGAACGGTGCCGGCCACAAATTAAACATGAACTAAAACAACTACAGTTTATTCCTTCGGTCATGTGTACGGCTGAAGATTAAAAAGAAAAGACCGGAGCTGCCACCTTAAAACCAACGTCACAACGAAGATGGGCAGCAAGGCATAAACGCCAACATTGGTTAGAAAGAACTACCCACCCCCATCCAAATCTGGTCCCCCATTGAGCACCAGCTCATGCTTTCTTTCTCACCAGCACACTGGGTGGGATTTAAAAAAAAAAGAAAAGGAAAAGGGGTTTTTCATACAATACACTGTTTGATGTATACACATCCTTAGAAGCCTGGCATGAAACAGAAGGTAGGACATAGGAGCCATGTTCTAGTATACAAGGAATAAATAACTTTACAAGAAACTTTATTATACTAGAAGGGCTCTTATGTATTTTTCTACCGTGCATTATAACACTATGATATTATTAGGATGTGTACTAGATTACAGTTCTATGTCTGACCACTGAGGAAGGCCTTTTTTAGGCCGAAATGCATTCGGTCCTTATTGGGCCCTACTTTGGTCATTGTAAGATTTTATATCAAATGTGTATGTGTTTTCATGTATTTATTGACTGTGACTTGCCTATGTTATAGGCCTTATGTTTTTAACTTCACTGTGCACCATATTAAAATGTATATATTTGTAATTTTAGCATTTTGTAGCTCAACCTCTTTGGTTTGGATTCAGCATTTTGGTTGAGTTTAATTTGATTCTCCCCCCCCCTTTTTTTTTTTGGGTGGTTGTTCCGGCTTTCTTACAAACCCATATACACACCCTTCAACGGATTGCCCTGGTGGACGCAGTTCTTAAGAGCGGCTTTTGCTGGGTGTAGGTGAAATCCTTGTTCCTCCCACCCCAGCCAAAGTAAGCGTGGCCCGCGCCAAAGCAGGGGCCTCGGTACAAATTGGCTCCAAAGCAGCACGCCAAGTTTGCAAGGCCCCGTGTCGGCCTGAGCAGTTCTGCGTTCTTATCTGTCGATGCATCTCTCCAGCGCATAGACTGGTAGCCTCTAAGCTGCCAGCAAGGAAGCAAAATAAATTTAAATGGTGGTGTGAGAGGGGGGCACCACAGAATCCTCAGCAGCCTCTTACAGATGTCATCGACGAGTAAGAGTTCTGAGGAGATCATATCTGGACCTGGGGATTTATTGGGTTTTAGTTGTTTTAGTAAGGGGACAATCTCATCAGGCGTTACTATGGGCCATGGTTCCAAATTGGGTGCTATGGAAGTTTGTGGGATGATTGTCTAAAGAGGAGTCTGCATAAAGTGAAGCAAAATACTGAATCCAGTTTGACGAAGAAAAGGAGTTTGTGGTTTGATTAGCATTTATAATGTTCCAGAATCGGCTTCGCCACCACCTGTGTGATTGTGGAACCAGCGAAATAGAAACTTTAGGGCACTTACTTTTATCTTGCAAAAATTGGAACAAGGAGAGAACGATGTGGATCACACCTATCTTAACCAAGTACAATCTTCCCTCTGAACCCTGGATCGTTCCCTTTCTCCTATCAGATTTAGAGGTGGATATCAAGACAATCCATCAGGTTGCCAAATATTTAACCCAAGTAATGGTTTTAAAACTATCCCGGTAAATGACACTGGCATTTGGCCTAAGAGGTTTTGTTGAACATGTATAACTTTATTATAAGCTTTATACGCTTCATGTATTTTATAGATTTTAGGCATCTATGTGTTATATGCATATGTTTATGACTTTGTTAATGAGAGACAAACGACGACAACAATGACTACTACTACTACAGATGTCATTAGCAAATGCAGAAGCACCCCTCACCCCCCAGCTGGGGAAGCTGTCCCCTTTCCTTTTGTACTGCCGCGCAAGCCCCACGCTATCTGCGCTTGCCAACCCCAGGCCAACCCCATTCCTTCCCTTCCTCCGACATTGCTTCACCCGAACCCGAGGAGGAGCTGGGGCTGTTGGACGGCTTTAAAGGGCTAAATTGCTGAGATTGAGGAAATTCCTGCCCCTCGCCTTGCCGGAGCTTCAAACAAGTCATTTATAACCAGCCGTAAAATCTTTGCAGCTGGGATGCTATATAAGCCATTTGTCTCAGTAACGGCATTCCTGCCAGTGGAGACCATGTCCCGCACATGGAAATACACACATACCAAACACACACACACCACACTAAACTATACATATTCACCTGCCTACCCTTTGCCTACTAACAATTGCTAACATGCACACACAATGCACACAACAGAGAGAAAAGTGACCCTAATGCGCACAGATCATTTTTTCACACCTTGCCTGGACATCACATTAGGCAAACAGCATGCTCACACACAGGTAAGGCTTTATTTAGAACACTCACGTGTTTGGAGCATGTACAGCAGGACACAACATACAACACAATTCAGTGTACACACTGGAAATGGAATGCAAGCTTAAGAACATAAGGACATAAGAAAAGCCATGCTGGATCAGACCAAGGCCCATCAAGTCCAGCAATCTGTTCACACAGGGGCCAACCAGGTGCCTCTAGGAAGCCCCCAAACAAGACGACTGCCGCAGCATTGTCCTGCCTGTGTTCCACAGCAACTCATATCATAGGCATGCTCCTGTGGTCCTGGAGAGAATAGGTATGCATCATGACTAGTAGCCATGAATAGCCCCCTCCTCCATGAACATGTCCACTCCCCTCTTAAAGCCTTCCAAGTTGGCAGCCATCACTACATCCTGGGGCAGGGAGTTCCGCAACTGAACGCTGTGTTAAGAACCTAAGAAAAACCCTGCTGGATCAGTCCAAGACCCATCAAGTCCAGCAGTCTGTTCACACAGTGGCCAAACAGGTGCCTCTAGGAAGCCCATAAACCAGGCGACTGCAAGAGCATTATCCTGCCTGTCTTCCACAGCACCTAATATAATAGGCATGCTCCTCTGATCCTGGAGAGAACAGGTATGCATCATGACTAGTATCCATTTTTGCTAGTAGCCATGAATAGCCCTCGCCTCCATGAACAAGTCCACTCCCCTAAACCTTTCGACGAAGGTGGGATTCGAACCCATGCATGCAGGGCACAATGGATTAGCAGTCCATCGCCTTACCCACTCATCCACCTCGTCTTTTGAGCACGCTCACGCACAGGTATAGCTTCATTCAGAACACTCGCATGTTCAGCTCATCTACAGCAGGAGGCAACGTACCACACAATCCAGGTGTGCACACTGGAAACAGAATGCAAGCTTGTTTTTGTGTGCGTACATTTTAATTACAGTCGAGGTTCCCCGGAGGCCGCATTCTGTACCAAATAGTAACTTCTGAGCTTGTGCAGTGGAAATGTGTAACCATGGAGCATATAAATATATTTATAAGCCATGGAGTATACAAACCCTTGCCTGTGCTCTCTTAGTAATGATTCGTGTCACAGACATACACTGCTAGCACCATCGCTGGTTTAACTCAATAATAATTGGGCCCAGTTTATGTTTTATGCGTATAATATAAAATCAGGTATATTGGGTGAACTTGTTTCGCCTTCCCACAGGACGTGGCTCCAATTAGTACGTTTGGATGAGTAGGGTTGCCAGGTCCCTCTTTGCCATCGGCGGGAGGTTTTTGGGGTGGAGCCTGAGGAGGGCGGGGTTTGGGAAGGGACTTCAATGCCTTAGAGTCCAATTAACAAAGTGGCCATTTTCTCTATCGGATGGAGATCAGTTGTAACAGCAGGAGATCTCCAGCGAGCACCTGGAGGTTGGAAACCCTGTGGATGCCCCAAGATCAAAACTCAACCACAAAGCTCATTGAGAGGCCTTGGGCCGATTGCTCTCTCAGAGTATACCCTCATCTCTCAGAATTATTCATTCATTCATTCAAGATGTTTATAACCATGGAAACAATCACCATGCCATAAAAACCAAACAGCAATCAAAACCTGTAGCATTAGCAAAACCATCCTCTTTCAAAGGGCCGAGAGATGCCACAGTGTGGCGCAGTGATTAAAGTGTCAGACCAGGACCCGGGAGACCCAGGTTCAAATCCCCATGCTGCCACGGAAGCTTGCTGGGTGTGACCTTGGGCCTGTCGTACACCTTCAGTCTAACCAACCTTACAGGGTTTTTGGGAGGATTACGACGAAGAACAGAATGATGGAAAGCACTACGGGTCTCCACTGGGAAAAATGGTACGGCATAAATGAAATATATAATTAATAAATGAAGCAGGACAGAACAATAAAGCATAATCAGAAAAACATATGAAATCAACAAGAAGGCCAGGGAAAATGAAAATGGTCTAGGTACCAGATGAATCTCCATGGGCATGAAAATTGAGTTGAGGGGCCGAAACAGAAATGGCCCATCCACTTGAAAGGAGGGCAGAGTCTCTGAAGCTGATGTTAACTGATGGGCAGATTCATGCGGGAGAAGGCTGCCTTTTAAATACCCTGCCCCCAGACCGCGTAGGGCTTTACAGATAATGGCCAGCTCTTGGAAGTAAACAAGACAGGCAGCGAATCTGTTTTGGAACGGGCAAGAATCAATACTGATGACTCACTCTATCAAGCAAGCAACCTTGCTATTGTGTCCGACACCGCTGAAGCTTCTCAACAAGTCTTCCAAAGCAGCCCCAACATAACTGTGGTTATGTAACGTGGTTGCGATCGGTGGATGGTTATACCCGCAGCCAAATCATGCCTCTCCGTTGCTATAGGCACAATAAAAAATACTGCAGAAATGTTGTATAACCGCTATTTCCGTCAACTTCCTGCCTTTTCAGAGCAGGGGTGGCATCGGCATACCCTGAAGTGGGGCGTCTGAAGGGGCTCAAGGCTGCTGGCAGGGCCCACTGCTGCCAACACCCCCTGCCCACTCACTTGCTAGCGTTCCACCACCCGTGCCCCCTGCTGCTCACGTCGCCCGGTGCCACTGGGGAAAGAGCTGCGGGCAGCCGTATGGGCAGCGATGGTGCTTCTGAGCAGATCAGGGAAGGACACACAAACGGGCAGGAGGCAGGCAGATGGGCGGGAAGGAAGGAGGGCATGGGGGGCTGGTGGTGAGGGGTCTTGAGACCAAGTCCTATGAGGAAAGGTTGAAGGAGCTGTTTAGCCTGAAGAGGAGAAGCCTGAGAGCTGATATGATAACCATCTTCAACTACTTGAAGGAATGTCATATTGAGGATGGTGCCGAGTTGTTTGCTGTTGCCCCAGAAGGTCGGACCAGAACCAACGGGTTGAAATTAAATCAGAAGAGTTTCCGTCTAGACATTAGGAAGAATTTTTTAACAGTTAGAGCGGTTCCTCAGTGGAACAGGCTTCCTCGGGAGGTGGTAAGCTCTCCTTCCCTGCAGGTTTAAAAGCAGAGCCTAGATGGCCATCTGTCAGCAATGCTGATTCTATGACCTTAAGCAGATGATGAGAGGGAGGGCATCCTGGCCATCTTCTGGGCATGGAGTAGGGGTCACTGGGGGTGTGGGGGGGAGGTAGTTGGGAATTTCCTGCATTGTGCAGGGGGTTGGACTAGATGACCCTGGTGGTCCCTTCCAACTCTATGATTCTATGGTGGGCAGAGGAGGGGAGTGGTGCCACGGGAACGCTCAGCCTGGGCGCCCCAAAAACCTAGAACTGGCCCTCCTTCAGGGGTCCCGATCACTGGTGACAGGCTAGAGCAGGGGTGTCGAACTCAATTGTTATGAGGGCTGATATGACATAAATGTCGCTTGGTCGGGCTGGGCCATGCCTCGCCAGCCCAGATTTAGAGAATGGGGGGGGGGGGGCTGCCTCGGCTGGCTTGCGGGCCAGATAAGAGCTCTCAAGGGACCGGATGTTCGACACCCCTGGGCTAGAGTGTTATTATCTGTTGTTCACAATACTTTTTTCATTTCATCTAGATTACACATGGAAGTCAATCGGATAAGGCTGGATGGCTGTCACATGCAGCGCTGGCAGTGTCTGAGTGCGCCAGGCGTGGCTAACTGCACACTGTACGGATGAGAGAAGTTTCTACGCCTTCATTTTCGGAAGAGTTCAGCAACCAAAGTCTTCTTTTCCGAGTGACCACCGCAGTCAGGTTGCAGGCTTCGTGAGTTGCACTTGTGACAAAAAGCACCCTTGCAAATAAGTCTGAAAAAGTTACCAGGATGTTGCTGTTTTTCAAACTAACTTGCTGTCATCTTTTGATACTCCCCTGCCCATGGTTGTCTGTGAGAGTTAATTGTGCTACATCATCAGCCAAAAAGGAAGCTAAAGAACCAGGCCTGAGAAAGGAGGGACTGTGGCACAGTCTGTAGAGCATCCGCTTGGCATGCAGAAGGTCCCATGTTCAATCCCCGGCATCTCCAGTTAAAGGGACTAGGCAAGTAGGTGATGTGAAGGACCTCTACCTGAGACCCTGGAGAGCTGCTGCCGGTCTGAGTAGGTAATACTGAATTTGATGGACCAAGGGTCAGATTCAGTATAAGGCAGCTTCATGTGTTCATGTGCTTGGGCTCTTCTTTGTGAACCCAGAGCCTATCCTGGACATCACTGCCAGTAAAGCAGATGGGACATAAGACAGAGATGTGTCTACACTACAGGAGAAGGGGTTAAAACCCAGCAAAATTAAGAGACTTGCTGCTCTCTCTTTCATACCCTGGGATTTCTGCAAACAGGTCAAGGATGTCGGGCAGGACAGTCTGATGTTCATGGAAGCAAGACATCAGCAAAAAAAAAAAAAAAACCCACCCCAAAATAAAATAAATATCCAGATGCCTAAATGAGCATCACGCCACACAAACATGTACAGAAATTACTCCGCAAAGTTCTTGTAGGTTATCCGGGCTGTGTGACCGTGGTCTGAGAGACACTGTCCTTCAGTGTTACTCCTCTGAACATGCCTGCCACAGCTGCTGGCGAAACGTCAGGAAAGAAAATACCAAGACCACAGTCACACATCCCGGATAATCTACAAGAACCGATGAACTCTGACCGTGAAAGCCTTCGACAATACTCAGAAAAGCCTTTCCTATACAAACTTATCCACACTTTACTTACACCTTGACCACAAACCCAGCCTCGCTGCCAGTTTCCTGAACCGTCCCTCGGCCTCCATTTTGACCGCCTAACATAACTTGCCATGTTTCCACGCGGGGTCCGGAACAACTCTGAGTTTCCGGATTCGTTCCTGGCATGCCGTGGGTGCAAAGCAATTGGTACAAGCCACCAGACAGTGGACAGGCGAAAATAAATAAAGGGGACGAAATATCTCACGGCACTAAACGAGGCGATGTGCCAAAGAAGAAAGCGCCAGGGTTAAAAGCCTGCCTGGAAGCCGCACCTTCTATACTGGAAACCCTACTTCCAGATGCGCAGAGAGCATAGCTGAGTATGAACACTCTATGGTGATGGAAAGAGACTCTGTTCAAGCACAGAGGCACACTTTATCACTTAATGTAAGTTCAGAAAGGACGTGAAAAATGGGACTGGGAATAGGTCTCACTCCCTAATTCCCCTGAAAAATCTGTTTTGAATTATGATTACTGAATTATTGTTTCCTTAAGTTTTTTTTAACCTTCCTCACCCGTTGCTCATTCTGCCCCTGTAATTTATACAAACACTTTTTTGGGGGGTCCACCCACGATTCAGTTACAGATCTAGACAGGAAGCCTCTCCATGGTGACGGAAAGGCACTCTGTTCAAGCACAGAGGCACCCTTTATCCCTTAACACAAGTTCAGAAAGGACATGACAAATGGGAGTCGAAATGGGCCTCTCTCCCTAATTCCCCTGCAAAGTCTGTTTTGAATGATTATGACTGAATTATTGTTTCCTTAAGTTTTTTTTTAACCTTCCTCGCCCTTTGCTCATTCTGCCTCTGCAACTTATACAAACACTATGGGGGGGGGGGGAGAGAGGGAATCCACCCAAGATTCAGTTACAGATCTAGACATGGTGATGATTCAGTTACAGATCTTAGGCATGATGACGGCAAGGCACTCTGTTCAAGCACAGAGGCACACTTTCTCACTTAACCCAAGTTCAGAAAGGACATGCCAAATGGGAGTCGAAATGGGCCTCTCTCCCTAATCCCCCTGCAAAGTCTGTTTTGAATGATGATTGTGTGGGTGTAAAGTGCCGTCAAGTCGCAGCCGACTTATGGCAACCCCTTTTTGGGGTTTTCATAGCAAGGGAATAACAGAGGTGGTTTGCCAGTGCCTTCCTCTGCACAGCAACCCTGGACTTCCTTGGTGGTCTCCCATCCAAGCACTAACCAGGGATGACCCTGCTTAGCTTCTGAGATCTGACGAGATCAGGCTAGCCTGGGCCATCCAAGCCAATTACAAAGCAGTATTTAAAGGGGCAAGGACTTGATTTGAGTTTGGAGACTGCTGGTGCATAGATTCCCCACAGGAAAGTGTAGGTCCAGCAAGCAACGGACCTCAGGTAAAACCCCCGCGCATAAACCGATTACTGAATTATTATTTCCTTAAGTTTTGTTTTTTGTCTCCCCGTCTTCGCCCTTTGCTCGTTCTGAATTTTATGCAAGCACTTTTTTGGGGTGGGGTGGGGGTGGGAAATCCACCCACGATCCAGTTACAGACCCAGACAGGAAGCGTTTTGATTTTCCAGGCGCCGGCGAAAGAGTTAAAGTGCCACATTTCTAGCGAGCGCTTTGGCAGCCAGGCCGGGGTGGGGCCGCGCCGAATGAAACCCGCTGGAAAGGGAGCGAGTGGGGAGAGAGAGCCAGCTCCCATCGGACGCGGGGGGGGAGAGAGAGAGGTGCAAGGGGGGGAGAGGTGCAAGGGGGGGGGGAGAGGAAGGAATAGCACTCGAGCCGCGTCCCCAGGTGCCCCCCCAAAGGTGTTGGGGAGCTGCCTCCGCCGGCCCCGGGGTGCGCGTAAAACCAAGGCTCGCCCTTCGGCAAGTTGTAAACAGTCGCGGCGGTTGCCAGGAAAGCGGGGAAGGAGGAAGGGAAGCGGTTTGGCAGCCGCTCAGAAGAGGAGCGGGAGCGCAGGACCCGCTGGGGACACCCTTGGGGGTTTGACAGGTCCCCTGCCTCCCCCACCCCCCCCGACACCCTTTCTATTTCCAGACGACATCGTCTCTCCCCCCCCCCCTTCCCCGAGATTCTCCAACCAGTTGCGCGTCGTGATGCGCTGCAGCCAATTTAAGATTTATTTTTTTGCTTTTCAGGCCAGGGGAAGTCCGGAAAAGTTAAAAAAAAAACCAAATCGCGGCTTTGTTACGGACACCACCCCCCACCCCCACCCAGTGCATGATCTCCCCAAATGCAGGCCCTCCGTGCTTTCCAGCTTCGGGCCCCAACCCCCCCCTCTCCCCACCCACACTCAAAAGCCTCCCAAGTTTCCCCTTCATCCGGCGTTCATAAAGCGCTCCCACGTCGAGACAAAGAGACGTACGTCTATAGGGGTCTGCAGGGGTAGATCCCCGGTTCCCATCTCGGCTGGCGCCCCATCACCCACTTGCCGGGACAGCGAGGGGAGGGGGGCTTTCCCCTCGGCGTGTCGCCTCTGGGTCCCTCCCCACCCCTCGCGCAAAACGCTCTTTTGCGAACCCCCTAACCCGAGTTCCAAAGCTGGGGGAAAGTTGGGAAAACTGGAACTCCGACCCGCCAATCGGCTTTGCCCCCAAAACAGCGCCCTCTAGGAGGATCCCCCCCTCCCGGGGCCGATCCACCCGTGCCCCACGCCCACGCGCGCTCTCCCGTGCCGAGATCCCCCGACCCCTCCAGCCGCGCGCCCCCACGGTATTCCCAAACAGGGAGCCCGAGCCGAGCCGGGACCGGCGCGCCCGGGAGGAGGAGGAGGAGGAGGAGGAGGAGGAGGAGGAGGGGGGGGTCACCTACATTGCAAGCTGGCCGGCTGGGGCCAGCCGAAGGGATCCAAGCCCACGAAGCAGGGGCCGATGCCCGACTTGCGGAGCATGCAGGCGCTCCGGTTGGTGACATCGTAGAGCTGCCGCGGCGCGACGGCGAACGCCTCCATGCAGTCGTACATCGCCCTCTCCGGCGCGGCTCCGTTTCGGGTGGAAACGGGCGAGGGCTGCAGCGAGGGGGGGTCGTGGCGGCGGCGGCGATGGTCCCCGGGATGAGGATGACGGGCTGTCGGCGAGCAGGGTCCGGGCACAGGCTGGGGAGGAAAGGTTCGCCGCCGCTGTGCGTGCAGAGGCTGAGGTTAGGAGGGCGCACGCCGGCGCGCGGGATCCCCCCGAGTTGGGACGCCGGGGGTCCAGGCGCTCGGGCGGCTGCTCCCTTCGGCCGCGAGCGGCTCCGGGCTTGGCGAGCTGGGGGGGGGGGGGCGCGGCTCGGGGCCGAAAGGGGGCGGCGCCGCGTGGGAGGGGCGCTGGAGGCTCTGCCGAAACGCGGCAGCCGCGCGCGCGCGCGCACACACATGCACACACGCCCGGGCGCGACAGCGCTGCAAGGAGGACCTAGGAAAGGCGCGCAGTGGTCCTTTTTTTTCTTTTTAATTTTTATTGTAATTTTCCAACAAAACAAAAAAACCATAATACAAACAAACAAGAAATAAAAAGAGAAACAACTATAACAATATAAAAAACTACATAAGAATATATATAAAATACAATCAGTACATTCTTATTACAATTATCTTGCCCTTTTTATTCCCACCTCCCTACACCAGAAAAACAAACAAGAAATGAAAAGAGAAACAACTATAACAATATAAAAACTACATAAGAATGTACTGATTATATATATATAATACATACATACATACATACATACATATATATATATATATATATATATATATATATATATATGTATGTATGTATTATATATATATATAATCAGTACATTCTTATTACAATTATCTTGCCCTTTTTATTCCCACCTCCCTACACCAGAAATAAACAAGAAATAAAAAGAGAAACAACTATAACAATATAAAAAACTACATAATAAGAATGATATATATATATATATATATATATATTTAAAGACACTTAAAATACAATCAGTACATTCTTATTACAGTTATCTTGCCCATTTTATTCCCACCTCCCTACACCAGTGTACCCTTAATCCCTCCCGCCGCCGTGTCGAACTTCCGGAGAAGTGTCTAAACAGTTTGTCAATAAATTATTTTAACAATATATTGTCGAAGGCTTTCACGGTCGGAGTTCATTGGTTCTTGTAGGTTATCCGGGCTGTGTAACTGTGGTCAGTGTTACTCCTCTGAAGATGCCTGCCACAGTTGCTGGCGAAACGTCAGGAAAGAAAATTCCAAGACCACGGTTACACAGCCCGGATAACCTACAAGAACCAATATTTTAACAATAATTTGAATTACTAAATTGGATCGACAACTCGTTCACTATATTAGCAAAATTCATTTTTGCCAGCTTATCCCAATGTGCGAAGGCTTTTGACCACATAGTTTTAAATTCTTCCACGTCCTTCCCATGTAGGGAATCTGTTAGTTTAGCCATTCACTCAAATGCTGATCGGACAAGCTTGCAATGAGGAAATAACAGACACGCGAGCGCACGTACGCAGCGAGGTTGGGATTCCCCCCCTCCCTCTCTCCCAAGCTCCATCCGCGATACCTTTCAAATCAACAACAGCAGAAAGATCACAAAGGCTATGCGTGCTTCAATGAGAGCCAGCGTGGTGTGGTGGTTAAGAGTGGTGGTTTGGAGCGGTGGACTCTGATCTGGAGAACCGGGTTTGATTCCCCACTCCTCCACGTGAGCGGCAGAGGCTAATCTGGTGAACTGGGTTGGTTTCCCCGCTGAGTGGTGCGGACTGGCCAGGGTGTCAGCTTGCCCAATGGCAAGTGGGCCCTGTGGGCCCCTGATGAAGTGGGCCCCTTAAACATTAGACAATATGTTAAAACTGTTAATGACCTTCTAGTAGCTTGAAAATATAATAGGTTCCAATACTATTACTGTATGCAACTACATACAAGACTAGATTAATTAATGCCGTCGTATTCCCTATTACTATGTATGGGTGTGAAAGCTGGACAGTGAAGAAAGCTGATAGGAAGAAAATAGATTCCTTTGAAATGTGGTGTTGGAGGAGAGTGTTACGGATTCCATGGACTGACCAAAAAAACAAATCAGTGGGTTTTAGATCAAATCAAGCCTGAACTGTCCCTAGAAGCTAAAATGACTAAACTGAGGCTGTTGTATTTTGGTCACGTCATGAGATGACAAGAGTCACTGGAAAAGACAGTCATGCTAGGAGAGTTGAGGGCAGCAGGAAAAGAGGAAGACCCAACAAGAGCTGGACGGACTCAATAAAGGAAGCCACGGCCTTCAATTTGCAGGATCTGAGCAGGGCTGTCAAAGATAGGACATTTTGGAGGACTTTCATTCATAGGGTCCCCATGAGTCGGAAGCGACTTGACGGCACTTAACACAACACACACATGCAACTACAATTTTAATTGTACCTTTGTTCCACTTATGTATTTTTTGAAAATTTTATTTAATTCTTCTAAAAATTAATGATAGCCTTATAGTTGTGGGTGGGCCCCCTTTGACTCCGGGCAACCAGTATTTTTAGACCCATTCCGCCACTGTCCCCTCTCCTACACATGAAGCCAGCTGGGTGACCTTAGACTAGTCACAGCTCTCTCAGCCCCACCTACCTCACAGGGTGTCTGTTGTGGGGAAGGGAAGGTGATTGTAAACCGCTTTGATTCTTCCTTAAGTGTAGAGAAAGTCGGCATATTAAAACCAACTCTTCTTCTTCCCGTTGAACAAAGCAGGACTTGCCTCTGAGTCAGCGTCCAAAGGATAGGGCTGCGTTTCTCACGCGGAGGCCGAATGACATGCCAGAAGTGCGGTGATCGGTCCCCATAATTCACAATCAGTTGATTACAGGCTTCCCTTGGAAGCAGGAGCCGGAAGAAAACCCAGGCTTTTGGCGACTCTAGCCTCCTCGATCAAGTAAAGCAGGGACTTAAAACAGTTTTAGGGGTCGCTAATCCCAGCCCAGTAGACCGGACAATATGATTCACAAATCACATTGGAAGTGTATTCACACTGTCACTTGTCCCAAACGGTTTGCCCCCTTTAGTGGTCCACAGACAGAGATCCACTGCGGATCAGGTCCTCTACAAAAAGGGTCAGTGTCTGCCTCCCTCACCTCTCTCCAACCCCTTCTGCACATGTATGGGTAGAAAGGGAATTTTACACCTTATTTATTGATTTTTTTTTTCTGTCTGAAAGATTTGAGGTGCAAAACCAAAAATTAATAGGTTATTTGTTGGATTAATTAATTCAAACTAAAAGGATTTGATTTTAGGAATGCACTCGAACGGGCCTTTACTGTCTGCACGCGCACAATCAGGATTCCAGATCGAATCCACAAAAATTCATGCCACAATAAACCTGCTAGGCCTGATTTTAAGTGTGATGCTGGCGAGGCAAAGAACTTCCCCTGGGCAACTTTGTACAGGCTCAAGGTCTCCTTTAAACTATGCTTCGAGCAGCTACACATGCTCAGAGAACAACAGGGGTTTTCCTGTTGTTATTCTGTCTCTCACAGCTACAATAAACCTACCATTAAAATTATGGACTGGTCATTTCTTCGTCAGAGGGCAAATGGGCAAATTTAGCAGGGGATCAAATACTTTCCCCCCTCACTGTAAGGGTTCCACTTCAGTTCCTAGCACCTCTGAGAACTGCGGTACTGATGCTGTGATAGGGCTTAGCCTGAGATTGTAGTGAGTAGCGTTGCCCGCTCCGGACGGGTTGGGAAATACCTGGAGATTTTGGGGGTGGAGCCTGAGGATAGCGGGGTTTGGGGAGGGGAGGGACTTCAATGGGATATAATGCCATAGAGTCCACCTCCCAGAGCGGCCACATTCTCTAAGTGAGCTGATCTCTGTCACCCGGAGATCAGTTGTAATAGCGGGAGATCTCCAGCCACCACCTGGAGGTTGGCAACCCCAGTAGTGAGCCACTGTCAGTCACTATACTGGATTAGATGGACTCGTGGCCTAATTTAATATGAAAAACCAAAGCCTATGCTGTTATAATAATGTGCGTAAGAAAGGCATTGACCAAAATGCTAATTTGCATTACAAATGCCTTCCTTCTACTTTTTTCTCTTTTTTTGAACATCTCCAAGATTTAAAAAATAAATTCAATTCAAAGAAGTAAACAATAAATAAAAGTGAAAAAATACATGTCTATAGGCTCATCTAACATATATAACCTTATTTTTTTTATTTCTACCTAACTTAATATGAGGCAGCTTCATATGTTCATAAAGTGTTAATACAATTAATTGCAACGTTGTGTTTCCCACACTCATTCCACATCACGGGCTTTTGAGTGAAGAGGTGGGGGAAATGCACAGAGTTGTGGGGACCGAAAACTAGACACAATCTTTTTTTTTTTTTGCCATTTTCAGCAGCAAATAACTCATTTCAGTTACTTGCTAATATGGGAGCTGGAAGGCTGGCACAGGCGATGCAGAGTTTAATTAAATTCTAGATCTTTTCAGCTAATTAACTCAATATTTTTGGAAATTATTCAAAAATATAGATTGAATCAATAGAGGAAGTTTATTTTTTTTAAAACCATTGGGGTTTTAATCTAATGGCTTTAGTTCACATTTTAAATCTGCAATCAGTGAATTAACCTATTGAGTAAACAAATGAATCTTTTCAGCCCCGTGAACAACTGCTAATTCTTCCTTCAGAGATTATACGCGATGCAACATTGCACAGGGTATTTCGAAACCGGAGACTGCTGGATCCACATCGTAACCTGTGAAGGATTTAGTCTGGCCTGTAAAATGTATAATAGTCACAGAAAAGACTTCTTTTACAAAGCAATGTTGGTGTTCCTCCCACCCGTTCCGAATCCGACCCAAAGTCAATCTCAGACTCTTCACACATTGTCACCGTGAGTTTCACAATGACTCAAACGGTGCTTTTTCGTACCTGATGTCTCAAACGTATCCCACAGCACGCGCATGCACACGACGTCTCCCTCAGATTGGCCTTGCAAACAAGCTCACAAAGTTATTACGCCTCAAAAAATGTTTATTAGCCAACCTGCCCACACATACGCATGTATGTGAGTCATCGGTGGCACATCAGTGATTGAAAGGGGAGGGAAAAAGAGGAACAACTTTCAATTTACGAAAAAACACGAGTCTTGCTAAATAATCAGAAAAAACCACTTGCTTTAGTTACTTCAGTAGCGGTTTGGTCTACACAAATCAGCATGTGAAACTTTTTATAACATGGAGAAATATAGTGTGTGTGTAGTGCTGTCAAGTCACAGCCAATTTATGGCGACCTCAGCAAGGGGCTTTCAAGGCAAGTGGGAAGCAGAGGTGATTTGCCATTGCATTCTTCTAAAGAGCCTTCACAGAATCACAGAGTTGGTAGGGACCACCAGGGTCATCTAGTCCAACCCCCTGCACAATGCAGGAAATTCACAACTACCTCCTCCTCACCACCTTCCTTGGTGGTCTCCCATGCAAGTACTGACCCTGCTTAGCTTCCGAGATCTGACAAAATCGGGCTATACCATGCTACCTTCCCTGCGAGATACATATTATTGGCCGTTAATTCCTGTAGATCAAATTACTGCTAAAAGTAAAGCTGTAGGGGATGGTTCAGAAGTTAGCAATCCTACTGTCAATCTGGAGCTGGTTGTTATTGGCTAATTTGCTCTGTCTCTCATTCACATCCACCAAAGCATGTAATGTTATTGGGCCAAATTTGATAAGGCGTGGAAGCTCCTGAACCGAAAGCCTTGCACCATGCAACAGGAGAGGAAAATCTAAAGAAATGCTTTATATTAAACTAGGCAGTGTCTTTACCAGAATCAGGCAGACCAGTAGCAAATCAATAAGACTCTGATAACCCTAGCTGCTAAGTAGGAGGGAAAATTCAGTTCTGAATATGCACACAGTACAAACCTAAGCAGAGTTACACCCTTCCAAACCCACAGAGGGGTATTAACTCTGTTTAGGATTGCATTGTCAGTCTCGTAATCTTGGGGGGGGGGGGAGATAGTTGTTAATTTCCTGCATTGTGCAGGGTTTGGACTAGATGACCCTGGTGGTCCCTTCCAACTCTATGATTCTTTGATTCTATAAGAGTTGGTTTTTATATGCCAACTTTCTCTACCACTTAAGGAAGAAGAAGAAGAAGAGTTGGTTTTTATATGCCGACTTCCTCTACCACTTGAGTTGGAAGGGATCACCAGGGTCATCTAGTCCAACCCCCTGCACAATGCAGGAAATTCACAACTACCTCCCCCCCGCACACCCCCAGTGACCCCTACTCCATGCCCAGAAGATGTCCAAGATGCCCTCCATAGAATAGAGTTGGAAGGGACCACCAGGGTCATCTAGTCCAACCCCCTGCACAATGCAGGAAATTCACAATTACCTCTTCCCAAACGAAGCTGACTTATACAGCGTCAGACTAAGGTCAGCATTGTCTACTCTGACTGGCAGCAGCTCTCCAGGGTCTCCAGTAGACGTCTGTCACATCGCCCACTGCCTGACCCTTTTAATCGGAGATGCCAGGGACTGAACCCGGGACTTTCTGCCTGCATCATAAGTGCTGTCCCACTGAGCCACAACCTGTGGCCCCGTTCCTCAGCAAGGCAGTTCATTTCTCGGGGAAGATAGTCCGGTTTCTAAGTATTTTTCCCCCAAAACACAGTTCTTGTTGCCTTCTGCCTTAACACAAGCCAACAGAACACAATATCCTGTTAAGCGTCAGTACAAACACAGCACTTGGTCCACAGTTCATGGTTGCTGGGCCGAAAAAGCAGCTCTGTTCCTGGGGCCATCTGGCTTCTACACGATCCGGCAAAGAGCCAATCTGCCTTTTGACCACATCAAAATATTAGGGTTGTTCAGCTGAAGAAGTTAAATACGTCTTCCCACTCCTAATGGCAGAGCTGGCCCGTCGCTGATAGAGCCAGGCTTCTCCACCGTGTCTGGGGGCCAGCTCTCTCTCAAACATGCTGGCCGACAGATCTTTTTAGCTGCCCCCCACCCCAACTTCCAGAGAGCCAGGGTGGTGCAGTGGTTAAGAGTGGTGGTTTGGAGCGGCGGAGTCTGATCTGGAGAGCCGGGTTTGATTCCCCACTTCTTTCACACGAGCGGTGGAGGCTAATCTGGTGAACCGAGTTGGTTTCCCCACTCCTCCACCCGAAGCCAGCTGGGTGACCTTGGGCAAGTCACTCTCTCTCAGCCCCACCTACCTCCCAGGGTGTCTGTTGCAGGGAGGGGAAGGGAAGGCGGCGGTAAGCCGGTTTGAGACTCCCTTAAGTGTAGAGAAAGTCAGCATATAAAAACCAGCTCTTCTTCTTCTTCTTCCACTAACCGGGCCAACACATACATGCTAGCTAAGTTGGACTCAGTCCTGGCAGAGTTAGCCCTTCCTCTCTCTCCCCCCCCCCACCCCAAGTTGAGCCAAACCTCATTCTTCCACCCCACACTGACAAGGGACTTAAAATGAGTCCGCCTTTCCCCATGGCTAAACGGGGCTTCCTCCTAGGTCCAAATCCCTCTTCCCCGGTTGGGCCAGGCTGCCTGCCAGTAGCTGGCCAGGCTGCTTCGCCCTCCCTCTTCTCCATCCCCCCGCAAAAGCCTCTCCCTTTCCTTCCAGCGCGAAGGCCGGAGCGAAAACGTCAAGCAAGCCAACGGCATGAACTCTGCGAGAACCCCCTTTGGGTGCAGTAACCTCCATCTGACCCAGCTCCATGGCAGGCCCTTCCCTTCCCTCCGCCGCTGCCTGCGAGCGCAGGCAGCCAAACCAGGCCCTTTTGCTGCCTTCTCCTTCCTTCGGCTCAGTTTTTCCACCGCCTCCTCGTGCCCCCTCGGCTTTCTGGAAAGGGGCTCGCGGGCCTGGTCCCTGCAATTGTTGTACACCCCCCCAGACACATACACACACACGCACATGCACATGCACACTGCAGCCAGTAGAAAAGAGCAAGAGTCCAGTAGCACCTTAAAGACTAACAAAAATATTTTCTGGCACGGTGTGAGGTTTCTGAAGAAGTATCTGAAGAAGTGAGCTGTGGCTCACGAAAGCTCATACCCTGCCAGAAAATATTTGTGTTAGTCTTTAAGGTGCTACTGGACTCTTGCTCATTTCTACTACTGCAGACAGACTTAACACGGCTACCCACTGTGAATTACACTGCAACCAGTCCTTTTAAAACCAGGGCTCCGGTTTCGAAGCCAGGATTTTTTTCTCCCCCCTTCACCAATTCGGTTGCTTTGTTGAGAAACTCGGCCTGATCCATTAAAAAAAAAGGCTTTCCAGGCATTTAAATGCATTAACATAAACAGATGAGCGATGGTGGCGGAGAGGAGGGGGGGCGGGGAGCTGTCTTGGAAAAGCAGCCCCCCTACTTACTAGTCATACAGCCCTGCCCTCTGCGAATTCTTCCACAAGCCTGTGGACTCTGCCAGGTTTTTTTTTTTTTGGGGGGGGGTGACAGTAATTTTCCAGAGTTTGAGGGATTGGGGAAGGAGAGTTGGTTTCGTAGCAATTTTAGCAGCCCCTCCCAAAAATAACAAAAAGAATCCGGCAGAACACAAAGGCAAATTTAACAGGCTACCCACATTGTGCCAGGGCCAGAAACTGTGAATTTGTTAAAAGACAGATCACCCCCCCCCTAATTTGATATCACCCTATGGGGCCTAGCCCAACTGTAGAGGCCTTAGAGGGGGCTACCCCACACTGGGGGTGTGGGGGGGGGAGTTAGTTGTGAATTTCCTGCATTGTGCAGGGGGTTGGACTAGATGACCCTGGTGGTCCCTTCCAACTCTGTGCATCTATGATTCTTTTGTCATCCCTCACCCAAATTCCTGGAATACTGTGGGGGGACTATCCCACTAAATAAAACCTCCATCCACTTGCAAGTAAAGTCACATCCCACAATCCTTTCTCCCTCTCACCGCCCCCCCCCCCATCGCATGCCCCAATGCCGAGTCAGTAGGGCTGCCAGGCCCCTCTTCACCACCAGCGGGAGGTTTTTGGGGCTGAGCCTGAGGAGGGTGGGGTTTGGGGAGGGGAGGGACGTTGATGCCATAGAGTCCAATTGCCAAAGTGGCCGTTTTCTCCAGGGGAACTGATCTCTATCGGCTGGAGATCAGTTGTCATAGCAGGAGATCTCCAGCTAGTACCTGGAAGTTGGCAACCCTACTAAAATGGTGGAACCCCCTCCCTCAAAGAAGTGTTCCCCCCTCCCCCTCCCCCCGCAACAACCCAGAGCTTGAACCCAGAGCTCTCTGCTGGTGCGAGGCGGTACCAGACACAGAGACCATGATTTGTTGGTTCATGGCTCCCGGATGCCAACTTCCCAAAGCTTCCATGTGTGTGCGTATGAATACATAGCGTTCTAAACCAGCCCTTATATCTGGGCATTACAAGCTTACTAATCGATATTAACCATTCCACGAGTGCAAACTCTGAAAACTTCGGCCGTGCAATAATACGGGAGCTGCTTATTGTCCCTTCCCCTCTCCCCCCCCCCCCAACAAGCTCTCGAGCCTATACTGACACATGACTCTGGCCCGCAGCTGCTCCCCTCTTTCCTGCCTTGTGGCTTTCCCTTGCCTGACTGGGACTCTGGCCCACAAGGGATTCTTTCCTGCATCCCTCTAGCTCACACTGGCGGGATCTGAAAGGTCCCAATTAGCCTGACCCGACTGCCTGCTAATTCAAACCAGAAGTTCCTCGGCATGGGCTCAGGCTCCGGGGCTGGGCTGTGCGGGAGCCCAGAGCGCAGGCATTCCCTCGCTGGCTTCCCCCACCCACCCACCCACCCCATGGCCCCCATGGCCCCCATGGCCAGGCAAGGGCTGCTGCTAACGTGGGACAGACCGGCTAAAGAAGGGGGAAGGCACCTCTTGAAGCGGACGGGCAGTAGATTCAGGACGGGCGGAAAGGAAACATGTCTTTGGAATTCACTGCCAGAGGATGTTGCAACGGCCACAGGCAAAGATGGCTTTATAAGTGGATTAGACAGATTCATAGGGTTGCCAGCCTCCAGGTGGTGGCTGGAGGTCTCCTGGTGTTACAACCGATCTCCAGCCGACAGAGATCAGTTCCCCTGGAGGAAATGGCCGCTTTGGCAATTGGACTCTATGGCTAGGGTTGCCAACCTCCAGGTACTAACAATATAATACAGCACTCTTGCTCGATAGAATTGACCTATAAATTAATAATTCTTCAAAATTCATAAAGCCTAAATATGGCTAAAGAAATATTAGATCAAGTGTTTACAAGCAGGCTATAATTAGACTATTTTAATGCACAGAATGCATACAAACAATAAATAATCAAAGCAAGGTCATTCCCATTCTGTAGAAAATAAACAACATTATATAGAATGAAAAAATATATCAAAAGGGTTATATTCACCCTACTAAACTAAAGAAAGACTCCTAAATAGAGTCCTAATCAGCCCAATCCAAGTCGATCCCGTCTGGGCTGGAGAAAACAAGCCACTCCCGTAGGGACAATCAGTTCATCAGTGAAGCTCCCGCCGGAGTCTCCGTAGGAAATATCTAGTCAATTTAACATGTGCGCTTGATATCAGCGTATAACTTGTGCCCAAAGCACTTTTATCCCTTAATTCCAGGGTAAACAAAGTAGCAATATTCCAAAGTAGGACGAATCAAGATACCATATCCCAAAGGGGACCAGAAACAAGCGAGGGCATGTTTTCCGGATAATATACACGTTGCAATCCACTTTCTTCCGCTCATTATTCGGTTTACATTCCAATATTTCTACAAACATAAATTATAATCATTACAGAACGGGGATTTTTTTATAACAGTAATAACCTTATATATCAAATTAAAAGCAAATATTCTTATTAGACAATTTCTTAATATAATTAACATACCTTAATTTTAATGGTACAAGGATTCTTGCTCGACCTTAACAGGTTCCTAGGAGTAACTATACTAACCCTACGAAACGCACATCCTTAATAGTTTTCATGTGTAGAGGGACTGCTAAATCAGCTATTACTTTCTTAAAAGGGACTGACATCTAGATCATTTTCAATAAACAATGAAATTTTAAACAAAGCAAGATAAGTCAAACTCCGTATTGAGTCCATAAGGGGTTAGGGTTTTAAAGAGGTAGATGAGCTTCATTTCATTCTGAAGGATGATTTTCTGTTCATTTTGCAATTGAAAGGGGTGTTGTTTATACAGTGGTGCGTCTTTTGTGTCTATATTGTTAATATCTTCTCCAGCACTTATATAGTGTATATTTCTTGAGATATATAACTTCCAGGTACTAGTTGGAGATCTCCTGCTATTACAACTGATCTCCAGCCGATAGGGATCAGTTCACCTGGAGAAAAAGGCCGCTTTGCCAATTGCACTCTATGGCATTGAAGTCCCTCCTCTCCCCAAACCTCGCCCTCCTCAGGCTCCGCCCACAAAACCTCCCGCTGATGGTGAAGAGGTACCTGGCAACCCTACATTGAAGTCCCTCCTCAGGCTCCGCCCCAAAATCCTCCCGCCGGTGGCAAAGAGGGAACTGGCAACCCTATCTATGGCACTGAAGTCTCTCCCCTCTCCAAACCCCGCCTTCCTCAGGCTCTGCCCCAAAATCTCCAGGTATTTCCCAACCTGGAGCTGGCAACCCTACAGATTCATGGAGGAGAGATCTATCAGTGGCTCCTAGCCATGGTGACTGAAGAGAACCTCCATGTTCAGAGGTAATAAACCTCTGAATGCCAGTGCCAGAAGGCAACATCAGGGGAAGGCCTCGGATTCTATGCCCTGTTGTTGGCCCTGCAGAGTAACTGGTTAGCAACTGTGTGAGACAGGATGCTGGACTAGTCGGACCACGGGTTTGATCCAGCAAAGCTCTTTTTATGTTCTTTTCTGGCAATGGCCTTGTTTCTGATTTTTAAATTCTTGTGTTCCTGTTCTTTTGAATCCGCCTGCAACTCTGAGACCATCCGGACAGCCAGACAATCACTGTGGTAGCTGCACTGCCTATATCACGCCCTTGCCATGTCCTTCTCTCCCTCAACAGCGAAGAAGAAGAAGAAACAGAAGAAGAAGAGTTGGTTTTTATATGCCGACTTTCTCTACCACTTAAGGAAAACTCAAACCGGCTTACAATCACCTTCCCTTCCCCACAATAGACACCCTGTGAGGTAGGTGGGGCTGAGAGAGCTGTGACTAGCCCAAGGTCACCCAGCTGGCTTCGTGTGTAGGAGTGGGGAAACAAACCCGGTTCACCCGATTAGCCTCTGCCGTTCATGTGGAGGAGTGGGGAATCGAACCCGGTTCTCCAGATCAGACTCCCCCGCTCCAAACCACCGCTCTTAACCACTACACCATGCTGGCTCTCATAAGGATGGTTCTCCGTCTCTTCATGGCAAAATGGATACAGCGGAATCTCTTAAACGAAATCCAGGGAATACCCAGACCTTTCCAATGACACGACTTCGATTCATGAGGCAGAACTGAAAAGTTAATTATTCTTGACTGGAGAGAAAGGGAGGGAGAGTGGGAATGACAGAGGTCAGTTGTAAATACAAGTATTTTTAGTCACTACGGATAGAGACTATCTCAGAACTTTCAGTACTTCAGCTAGGGTTGCCAGGTCTCTCTTTGCCACCGGTGGGAGGTTTTTGGGGCAGAGCCTAAGGAATTATTAAGAATTAATAATTCTTCAAAATTCATAAAGCCTAAATATGGCTAAAGAAATATTAGATCAAGTGGGGTTTGAGGAGGGGAGGGACTTCAGTGCCATAGAGTCCAATTGCCAAAGCGGCCATTTTCTCCAGGTGAACTGATCTCTATCAGCTGGAGATCAATTGTAATAGCAGGAGATCTCCAGCTAGTACCTGGAGGTTGGCAACCCTAAGTTCAGCACATGTGGATGCATAGAGCAGTAGCGGATTTCATTTCAGCAGGGGCATTCGAGGATGGGGCCCCAGAATCACTCAGGCAGCAAGGGGCGAGGGCAACTGCCTGTAGGACATTGGGGTCCTTTAAGCAGAAATGCCCTGGATTAAAGCTGGGGGATGCATACAAAGCACATGCTCTAGCACTGAACTATGGACCTTTCCCAAACTAGGGCACATAGAGATGGTAGTGGGAACATATGCACATGGGCTGAAGCCCAAGAGAGGATAGAAAAAAGTTGAGAACCCCATATAGCAGGAATGCCGAAGGCACATCCAGAGAGCAAGGGAGCTAAAATGGCCCCTTCTGCCATCCATCTACACATATGCCTGATGGGTTTTTCCCCCCAGGTAATACCTCTGTCTGTCTGTCTGTCTGTCCGGATCTCTCTTTCTCACACACACACACAATTGATAGCCACAGCCTATCTTTCCATTCCTCCTTCTTCAACACATTGTACAGGGCTTCTTTCTGATCTAGCCTCAGTTTGTTTGCCCACATACAGACCATTACTAACTCCAGTTTAGGATTTCCACTGCATCCATGGAATCCAATGGAGAGAAAACTGAATATCATCACCATAACTGAGCTCTAATGTTCAAGATGACTTCAGCCAGCAGCTTCATGTAGGCATTAAGCAGCATAGTGGATAAGGGAGACATAGTGGATAAGGGAGCCTGAGGAACACAGGCAAGAACAACTGCCGTGACCCTAACTGGGAATCTGCCCAGCAGGAAAGAACCAGAGCCCCTAGGAAACCATGGTCTAGAACAGCGGTTCCCAAACTTGTCAGGCCACCGCCCCCTTGGTTCCACAAACTCAACCTCAGCGCCCCCTACCCAATCCAACAACACAATTGAAGGGGCCCACCTCTAGCGCCCCCCTGCTGCCCCCTGGCCTCTTAGTGCCCCCCTAGGTAATCCTACCACCCCCCAGGGGGTTGTACTGCCCACTTTGGGAACCACTGGTCTAGAATGATACCATGATCGATGGTATCAAAAGCTACCATACCATGATTGATGGTATCAAAAGCCACCAAGACATTCAAAAGAAACTCCCTCTCTGCGGCCCAACGCTGACCATCTTCTACGGCAACCAAGGCAGTTTCCATCCCAAACCTGGGCTAGAGGCCAGATTGAAAAAGATCCAGATAATCTGTCTCACCCCAAAATACCTGGAGCCTTAAAGCCACTTCACACGCATGTAGAAACTTCTGGTAAGGTAAATATGCAGCCAGCCAATAGTCATACAGATCTATGGGATTTAGGTTGTTTTTTTTTTTTTAAGAGATTAATAACTGAAGAATATCTGAAGAAGTGAGCTGTGGCTCATGAAAGCTCATACCCTGCCAGATTTGGTTAGTCTGGACGCTTGCTTTTTTCTACCAATGTGTTAGGATTTTAGAAGTCTGGAACTACAAAAATAATGGAAGCGTAGCATAAGTATTATGGAAATTCTGGAAAATTTTAACACTATTTGAGTTTGGCAAAAATTATGCATAATTTCTGGATTATAGAAAAATGCTGATGGGTATTTGTTTTGTTTTTTGAAAATTTTACAGAGGGTATCTTTGCCAGTCATACTCCCCAGACCTTGGAAGCAAATTGTTCTTCATACTCTTTGCTCAGTTCCAGTCTGAGCCTATACAGAATTAAACACGCCTAATCCCTATTGAAATCAAACAGTTAAGGTGTACATCTCTAGTTCTGCACCGCATCAGGGTTGCTGATATACAGTCAATGAATTTATCTGCCTCTCCTTCTTTATGGGTGAGTTTGAGACACAACAAACTAGGAGTTTCCTGACTTTTCTGTCCGGAAACCCTTGAGAGGATAAGGCAGAAAAGAAACACAATGCTACCTATCCTGCCCTCTTAATATTTACAGGCTGAAGCAGAGTCATCCGAGCAGGCCTGTGCAACTGTGTTATGGAGATGACATTCGCTCTGCTTAGTAACTCATTATGATGGAAATGGAGGGGGTGGGGGAGAAATCAGATCTTCTAGATTCACCTCCACTTTCAGCACATCTTTCTGGAGAAAGATCGTGTGAGCTCCCTAAGCGAAGCCAGGAAGTTCCAGTGGTGGGAACTGGTCCTGCCGGGCACAGAAAGTCTTAAGTTCCCGTCAGAGGAGAAGCTGATGACTGTTTCCTGTTGCGGCAATATCCAGAGCTTCCTCTGCTGGCTGGCAGGCCGAGGTTGCAGGGATGTAGTTCTGGGTAGAACGAAGTGGCTGGCATCGCACCCCGGAGGACACTTGGTGGCAGCAAAGGCGCTCGCTGCCTTTCCCTCTCCTCTGCCTGATGGAGGAAGGCACATGGGCAGGACCCTTCCCAAGGGGGGCCAAAACTCTGAAGCCTAACAACCACATTCGAAATACTTTCCATGAATGAGAGCCATGTTGCCTACTGATGTTTCCCCTGAACAGTCGCCTTTCCCATGACCCTTTCCAAGCCTAATCTACTGCCTGTTCTTGCCAGTTCTTCATCTTGGTATGCAATTATCTGCAACCATTTTGGAACTCTATAGATTGTTAGGGTTGCCACCCTCCAGGTAATAATACAAAATAGGCACCTCCGTGCCAATACCAATGGTTAGAAAATCTGCAACGGAGTCTCCAATACAAAAGTAGCAAAAAAATTCTTATTGGTGCTTACACATATAACATCAACAATACAAGAGTGAAAGATGCATATAAGAACAATCAAAGTTATATACAGTATGTACAATCTAAGTAAGGTGCAGGTGCACCAATTGCCATGTTCTTTCAAGTAAATGTTGTATTTTCTTCAAAAAGTCCAATGGTAGATACTATCCCAAAAGCACACTTTTTGTTTATTGTAAGTATTGCATAGTGTATTGATATATAAACAGTTTACTCGTGAGATGTATACTAGATACAACACTGTATGCTTTACTTAATTTAGGTTTGGGGCTGAAGAAAAGATTTGAAACGGCCGTCCCCCACCTTTTCCCAAAAAGAACATGGCAATTGGTGCACTGAGACTGCACCTTACTTAGATTGTACATACTGTATATAACTTTTTTGCTACTTTTGTATTGGAGACTCCGTTGCAGATAGCCTCCAGGTAATAGCTGGAGATCTCCTGCTATTACAACTGATCTCCAGCCGGTAGAGATCAGGTCACCTGGAGAAAATGGCCGCTTTGGCCATTGGACTGTATGGCATTGAAGTCCCTCCCCTCCCTTGCCCAAACCCCGCCCTCCTCAGGCTCTGCTGCAAAAACCTCCTGCCAGTGGCGAAGAGGGACCTGGCAACCCTATAGATTGTCCCTGCCAATACTGTCTCTCTCTCCCACCTCTAAGGCCTTGTATTGCCTGTATGGGGCTACTGAACTGCAGTTTGGCTTACCCTCAACTTTATCATGACAGTTTAATGAAGAACTAACTACATGTTATGCTTTCCCCTAGTACTTTCCTCAGGCTGGTCAAAATGCGGTGGTGGGAAGAAAAAAACAGCACCACTGACACTGTGATGTCATTTCTGGGTAGGTTTGCCAACCTCCATGGACTAGCTGGAGATCTCCTGCTATTACAGCTGATCTCCAGCCGACAGAGATCAGTTCACCTGGAAAAAATGGCCGCTTTGGCCATTGGACTCTATGGCACTGAAGACCCTCCCCTCCCCAAACCCCGCCCTCCTCAGGCCCCGCCCCCAAAAACCTCCCACCAGTGTCGATAAGACTGACTCACCAGAGAAGTTCTTGATAACATCTTTATGGAGGCTTGGCTTACAACTTGAGAATACACTTTCATTTGCTTCCTTGACCAACTTTTTCACTATCATAAAGCCACAAGCAGGTTCATTCTCTAGCGTACATTCATATGTCAACATTAGCACAAACATGCCCTGTAACATTCAAGTCACAACGGTTTAAATGCCTTTTCACAAATCTCTCCCTCCCCTTATTTCTCTCAGGACCTAACTGCATGATCCACTGTTTACAAGTCCCGCACACGTCTCCCTGTGTGCCAACAGTCCGGATCCAAATCAGACCCTTGTGGTGCCTGGTAATTCAGTTTCAAGCATGGGATTCCTAGTACACATTTAGTGAACAGGATCTGGCGTGGGGGAGGAGACATGGGGTGGGTCTGGTAAACAGTGGAACATGCAGTTGTCCTCACATTCACACACACAAAATACACACACATACAATGTGACAAGTTGCAAGGATATTACATCGCACTATCAAATACAGTCCTGACTTCACCGGCAGAAAATATCGCAAAAGTACCTTAGAAGTTTACACCATCTGCAATGGTACGCACACACTGTACCCACAGTTACCCTCGCGCTGTGTTGAACATCTCTTTCTTTATTTACATTATTTATAGTCTGCCTTTCTTACAGGGACCCAAGACGGATTACACACAGCAAGTCAATAATAAATAAATAAATTTTATTTGCGGCAGGTATGCCAGATAAAACAGGTAAAACAGAAACTGACCATACAGAGTGGATGTTTACAACCAAGACCAACAAAATCAGGAATCACCCAATTTAGGAATCACCCAAAATTAGGAATCACAGCGAATCAGTACAGTCAACAGAATGGGACATTCAATAAACAATGGATTAGAATTGTAGAAATCTGGGACCAACGGGAAAGAACTGAAGCATAGCATAACTCTCCACACAACACATTAAGCAGGGCAAAAATTACATCATAAGAATCCTACTTACAGGATCCCCGTGGCGCAGAGTGGTAAGCTGCAGTACTGCAGCTCTGCTCACGACCTGAGTTCGATCCCGACAGGAGTCGGTTTCAGGTAGCCGGCTCAAGGTTGACTCAGCCTTCCATCTTTCCGAGGTCGGTAAAATGAGTCCCCAGCTTGCTGGGGGTAAAGGGAAGATGACTGGGGAAGGCACTGGCAAACCACCCCGTAAACACAGTCTGCCTCGTAAATGTCGGGATGTGACGTCACCCCATGGGTCAGTAATGACCCGGTGCTTGCACAGGGGACTACCTTTACTTAATGGAAGCTACACACAGCAGTATAGATCACAGTCCCTAACCATTTATCCAAGTAAGTTTGTAAACTGTTTTGTTCAGTGCAGACCTGTTACCTGTGCAGAAAGGCCCTCTTCAACATGAAACTGTTTGGTCGCAGGGCCACGTCACAAACGGGCCTGAGTTCGAATTCCATACCATTCAAATATTTTTCAACTCATAGGCACAAACAGGCCCGGTTTCTTGGGCTGGTAAAGGAGAAATGACAGTTCATTGCATCCCAGAGAAGGGGGATAGTTTGACACTCAACAGTGGTCACTAATTCCAGCCACAAGCACTGCATAACGTTCGATGTGAGTAAATGGCCAAAGTAGCCAACAGGTTTGGCGAAGAGATGGCCTTTTGAGTTTCGTAAACGAAATTCAAAAACAGGACCCTTTTATTTTGCATGGGAATTCTTACTTTAATATCACTAGGACCACCCCATATCCACCCCTTTCCCAATGTGTCAAAGTCCCAATCCAAACCAGCCTCCTGTAATACGATTAGACTAGAAAGGTATCTTTAAAAAAGAAGACATACCTAGTAAAAATAATAATATGTGTGGGACTGGGGAAAGAAGTGAATTCCTCACTCCTCCAGCTCTGTGTAAACAATTCAAGTTTGGACAGGAGAGGAAGGCTTATAGGGGGATTTATCTCCCCTTGTTATCCTACCTCAAAAACAGAAGGTAAATTCAACACACACTGTCTCTCTACACAACAATTCTTTAAAGTTGCTCTCTTTGGCTTTGTCTACCCTGGTTCCTGCCAGGTCAGTACTAAAACTCAGAATGCTATACAGATTTTCATTAAATGTAGGGACCACTGGAGTAAAGCCCCATTTTGTAGTTGGATTGACTAGCCCAAGGTCACCCAGCTGGCTTCATGTGTAGAAGAGGGGAAACTAGTCCAGTTCACCAGATTAGCATCCACCACTCATGTGGAGGAGCGGAGAATCAAACCCGGTTCTCCAGATCAGACTCCACCGCTCCACATGCAGTGCTTTCCTACAGGCATTATGTTTCTTTATGATTCTTACAACAACCATGTAAGGTAGACAGATTGTGGGTAGCCAGAGGTCGTAGTCCAAAGCCTAGTCCAAAATCAAAAGCCACGCGACAGCCAACATGGTGTAGTGGTTAAGAGCCTGGTTTGGAGCAGTGGATTCTGATCTGGAGAACCAGGTTTGATTCCCCACTCCTCCAAATGAGCAGCGGACGCTAATCTGGTGGACCGGATTGGTTTCCCCACACCTCCACATGAAGCCAACTGGGTGACCTTGGGCTAGTCACACTCTCTCAGCCCCATCTACTTCACCGGGTGTCTGTTGTGGGGAGGGGGAGGGAAGGTGATTGTAAGCCGGTTTGAGTCTCCCTTAAGTGGTAGAGAAAATTGGCATATAAAAACCAACTCTTCTTCTTCTCCTCCTCCTCCTCCTCCTCCTCCTCCTTCTTCCTTGTTTGTGTTGCAGATGGGAAGGCATGCAGCTGCCAAAGGCCAGCTCACGACTTTGGTGACAGAGGCCAGATTTAATCGGGAGACTCCCCAATTCACACATAGCCCAGGCTCCTGGCCACTGTGGTACCCAAAGCATCCACAGTTAATGGACTAGTTGTCCCACCAGTTGTTTCCCACCCAGGAAAGCCTCAGTGCCTCTGGCTAGGTTTATGTGGCCAGTTCACTTACAGGCATTGTTTGATTTGTAAAGTGAGAAATGTGCTGGGGCGTAAGGCTGCCTGGTTGACTGGCAAGGCCGGCCCAGAGGACGGTGGGGAAGGGGGGCCAGGATGGTTGTTCTTTCTCAATGGTACAGGAAAAGCACTCTGCCCGAGGACTTCTTGGCCTGCTGTCACAACAGAAGAACCAGATGCAATGTTTAATGTCTAATCAACTACTCATAGACTTTGGGTTGAACTATGATACTATCTGGACCCAACGTCCTATCAGTGTTAAGGTCTCAGCATCCGTCCCAGTCACACGCTGGATCAGCCCCTATAAACCAAATATGGATGCAAGCTCCTCACACTCAAGAGATGGATTTCTTGCAGCAGCTGTTGAAAACCACCTCGTGTGGCATTAGGGATGCCAGTCTCCAGATGGGACCTGGAGTTCCCCCGGAATTACAGCTTATCTCCAGGCTAGAGAGATCAGTTCCCCTGGAGAAAATGGATGCTTTGGGGGGTGGACTCTATGGCAGTGTACCCCACTGAGGTCCCTGCCTTCCTGAGGCTCCATCTATGATTCTATGATTCTCCCCACACTCAAGCCCCCAATCTCTTGCCTCAACTGTTGAAAACCACATCATGTGGCATTAGGGATGCCAACCTCCAGGTGGGACCTGGAGATCCCCTGGAATTACAGCTCATCTCCTGACTACAGAGATCTGTTCCCCTGGAGAAAATGGATGCTTTGGAGGGTGGGTTCTTTGGCATTGTACCCCACTGAGGTCCCTGTACTCCCCAGACTCCACCCCCAAATTTCCAGGGGTTTCCCAGCCTGTATCTGGCAACCCTACCCCCATCCCTTGCTGGTGGCCAGAGGTGACCTGGCAACTCTATGTGATAAGGGAATGTCTCTCTCTCTCTCTGGCTACGTGAGTAGGATGGAGAAGAATTGCTCTGAGCTCTGAGCCTGATCTTCTTCGCCAGTTATTCACTACAGCTAACTTCCACGCACGTTGCGTAAAACCATGGGGCTTTAGCGACAAGGGTGCGGTTTCCTGGCAGGCGTCAGCACCCAGTGCCTGGAGGCCAGGCAGGAAACTAAGCAAGCGGGGTGCTTTGGGTTCCTTATCAAAGCAGGCTTATCTAGGATGCCCTGCCAGCTCCCCGATCCGCCGCAGTCGAAGGAGGGTGTTAAAAAGGGAGGGGGGGAGGGAGGGGGGTTGGGGAGGGGAGGTGGGAGGGAGGGTGTTACCCGGCTTCCTCTGGAGCCAGCAGAAGAGACGGGAACAGCCTCAGGCACCTTCCTGCATTCCAGCCAAATTGATGCCATAAACACAAACGAAACATTCACAATCCGAGGGCGAGAATACAGGGGGGAGGAAGCAGAGTGGGGAACGACAAGGCTATTTTGCCTCTTCCAGAACAACAGCGGGGTCAGCAGTCTCTCGTCCCAGCCTGGGGGACGAGGCCCATATTAAGCCACCCAAGTTTTGCCCATTCCAGGCTGGAGTGCATACGTTGGCAAGGAACACTTCAGTGGTTTAGAGTGGCATCTCCCAAATTCCTGACACTGGCGTACAGGGTTTTTTTTCTGGATGGAAATTTAAAGCACGCGTCACTCTTACATTAAAAAAAGAAGAAGTTAAGACAGAGGTTCTCGGTCATCTCCCAGAACAATGGGTGTGCATCTTCCTTAAAGCTACATAGGATTGCCAGGTCCCTCTTCGCCACCGGTGGGAGGTTTTTGGGGTGGAGCCTGAGGAAGGTGGAGTTTGGGGAGGGGAGGGACTTCAGTGCCACAGAGTCCAATAGCCAAAGTGGCCCTTTTTTCCAGGTGAACTGACCTCTATTGGCTGGAGATCAGTTGTAATACAAGGAGAGCTCCAGCTACTACCTGGAAATTGGCAACCCTAATCTCTGCATGGAGAAATGCATGTCTCTGGACCAAACCACAGCAAAATGGGATGTAAAACTGACCGCATGAAGTGCTGCCACAGGTGAGCGCTTTCCATTTGGCATGTGGGCTGGTAAAAATGGCCACCGTTCCAAAACAGAAGGGGGCCTTGAGTAAAAGAACACCCAAATCCAGTCCGAGAAATCAGCAATAATTAAACATGTGCTGTGCAGTAAAATGGCCACCCCAAAAGGCTCCTAGTTTGGTCTGTAGCACCACAGCTACTGGCAGCTGTAAGATCATAGAATCATAGAATCATAGAGTTGGACGGGACCACCAGGGTCATCTAGTCCAACCCCCTGCACAATGCAGGAAATTCACAATTACCTCCCCCCCCAATACCCCCAGTGCCCAGAAGATGGCCAAGATGCCCTCCCTCTCATGAACAGCCAGGGTTGCCAGGTCCCTCTTCGCCACTGGCAGTAGGTTTTTGGGGTGGTGCCTGAGGAGGGTGGAATTTGGGGAGGGACTTCAATGCCATAGAGTCCAATGGCTGAAGCGGCCATTTTCTCCAGGTGAACTGATCTCTATTGGCTGGAGATCAGTTGTACTAGCAGGAGATCTCCAGCTAGTACCTGGAGGTTGGCAACCCTATACACAGCCAATCTAGCATGGGAAAGCTGAAAGCGTGCACAAATAAGCGTGCCGCAAAGGGAACGAGGCGCAGCCTCCCGAAGAAAACAGGAGGTGCAGAATCAGGAAAGTTTCAGAACTTTTGTCTTGAGAGACTCCTCATTTCTCGTTTCCTGCTGGTCTGCAGCAGGATGCCGTCCTGTGGGGGAGCGCTCTATGGTCAGTCGGCTCCCCATCTCTTTAACACCAGTAGCTGTCTGGCGAAGTGGAGGAGGAAGAGTTTTAAAGAGGACTAGAGATAAGGGGCAGGCGGCGTTTTTAGAAGCTGTCGGGAATCTCGGCCTCCCCCAGGACCGTAGCCCAGGCAGGAGAGCCAAGGCCAGAAACAGTGGATGAAAACTATAAGGTTTCCTGTTCCTCTTTAGAGGCTAGGGAGACCGGACCATGGAGGGACTCCAAGGACATTTGCCAAGAGGTAGCAAACCAAGCAGGGCTGTGGCTCAGTGGCTGAGCATCTGCTTGGCATGCAGAAGGTTCCAGGTTCAATCCCTGGCATCTCCAGTTAAAGGGACCAGGCAAGTAGGTGATGTGAAAGACCTCTGTCTGAGACCCTGGAGAGCCACTGCCAGTTTGAGCAGACAATACTGACTTTGATGGACCAAGGGTATGATTCAGTATAAGGCAGCTTCATGTGTTCATGTGTATGTGTGTTCAAGCTAAGGAGGGAATTATGCTCCTAAATAGGTAAGGGTGATCTTTGCGGCGGGGGGGGGGGACTTTGCTCTGTGATGGTTTTCAGAGCTTGCAGATCCATTGTAACCTGCTTGTTAAAGTTTGGTCCAGTTAGAGAAAGTGTGGACCATGTCAAGACTCGAAAGAGAATAGGGGAAGGAAGGACTACAGCTGAACATCAAGAAGACAAAAGCAATGACTACAGGAGAATTGCTTGACTTTAAGGTTGACAACGAGAAACTGAAATTGTTCAAGGCTTTCTATTCCTTGGCTCCATCATCAACCAAAAGGGAGACTGCAGCCAAGAAATCAGAAGGAGATTGAGACTGGCAAGGGCAGCCATGAAGGAGCTAGAAAAGGTTCCTAAGTGTAAGGATGTGTCACTGGCAACCAAAATCAAGTTAATTCATGCCATCGTGTTCCCTATTACTATGTGTGGGTGTGAAAGCTGGACAATGAAGAAAGCTGATAGGAAGAAAGAAGATTCCTTTGAAAGGTGGTGTTGGAGGAGAGTGTTACGCATACCCTGGACCGCCAAAAAAAAAAACCAAATCAGTGGGTTATAGAGCAAATCAAGCCTGAACTGACCCTAGAAGCTAAACTGACTAAACTGAGGCTGTCGTACTTTGGTCACATTATGAGAAGACCAGACTCACTAGAAAAGACAATAATGCTAGGAAAAGTTGAAGGCAGCAGGAAAAGAGGAAGACCCAACAAGAGATGGATTGACTCTATAAAGGAAGCCACCGCCCACAATTTGCAAGACCTGAGCAAGGTTGTTAACCATAAGACGTTTTGGAGGACATTGATTCGTAGGGTCGCCATGAGTCGGAAGCGACTTGACGGCACTTTACACACTCATTAGGGGAATCCGGAGCACAGAAATGTGGCCCTGTTTCATCCAGGTACACCTTGGCATCAGTTCACACTATGCCGATGCAGGGGTGGTCTTAGCCATGGGGCAGCTGCCATGAGCCCTGCGCTGGTGGGGCCAGAATTGCCCTGTAGCCAGGTGCCCCAGCCACTGCCCTTCTGAAGCTGCAGCCACTGTGACTCTGGGATTCCCCATCGCCCTACAGCTGATCTCGCTGCCTGAGACTCAGCCAACTGCACAGGGAGATGGGACCCTCTGCTCTACAGCTGATTGCCGGCCTCTGCCTAGAAGCCTCTTGCCGCGACTACAGAGGTTTTGAAGTTACGGCAGCAACGGTTTCATTCAAGCAGCAGCTGGAGGTAATCAACTGCATGGGAGGAGGGTGCGGGGGCTCCCAGCCCCCAGTGGTTCTGGAGCTCCATCCTTGAGTTTTGCCCAGAATCACTAAGACCACCCTTGGGCTGATGCCCGTTTCCCCCCAGCTCACATGTAGATATTATTTACTAGCAAAGTGTCCATCAAACACAAGAACAGAGGTCAACAACTGGACCAGGTTCCTACTATCACAATCAATCAATCAAGTTTTATTTTGATACAAAATCAGCTCTAGATAAACTATCACAGTCAAAATTAATTCTGTATTGAGAGAGCCTTTTCCTGAGTGCTGTTGCTGGGGGGTGGGGGTGGCATCCAGTTCACCGTGGGGAAACAAATCCAGTTCACCAGATTAACATCCGCCACTCATGTGGAGGAGAGGGGAATCAAACCTGGTTCTCCAGATCAGAGTCCACCACTCCAAAACCACTGCTCTTAACCACAACACCACGCTGGCTCTAAAAGACAACTCTTCTTCTATTCACGCTATTTAAGTGTTCGACAGGATCACTTGCCAACAAACATCTGGAGCATTACTCGAGAAGATCGAGCGTTTCTCCAGTGGATGTACGGTGCTGGGATCGTGACTTGTCCGAAACCATCTAGAGAACTTCATGGCCTAGAGGAAACGCTAGCACTCCACAGCCAGCATCATCTGGTATGAAAGAGTCGGCGCAAACAGCTTAAGGTTTTGTAGAGCTGATGCCTGTTTTGAGAAACGATGCTGCATAGAGAGAAGCGTTTTTGTTTGTCAGAGATAAGGACGCCTCCCCCCTCAAGGCCACACTTCTGTAGTGGAGGGATGTCATTTTCCCAGCACTTAGCTGGCAATCTGATGCCGCTGGTTAAATAACAATCTTCCTTCCTTCCTTCCTACCCCACCCCAGCCGGTGCCTCTATTGCCTCGGAGATGCTGCAGAGACGCCTTTTTAAGTAGTGCCTCTGATATCACTTCTGGAAAGGCAGAAGTGATACTTTCATTGTTATACTTATTGATCTACGGTCCTTCTTCAAGAATGAACGCTCTCCGGCGTGAGTTTCTTCTCTAGATCCTTATCTTGAGCTAGCACACTTGAGCTAGCTAGTCCTTCCCACTTGAGCTAGCTAGCTAGGCCTTCCCACTTCCTCGCACTCCCCCTTTTCAGAAATATTTCTTCTTTAGACTCGCTTTGAAATATTCACACTCCGTCTCTCCTGCATTGGGCCATGGATGTACACACATACACATTTTTGCCCTTTTTAAGGGGCAAAGAGGTACTTCCACCAAAGCAAGATCCAGGGTAGTGGCTGAGTGTCAGCCTACAGCTGGGGAAAGCCAGGTTCGAATCCTTCTCTGCCATGAAGCTCACTAGATGAACTTGGAACGGTTAGTCTCAGCCAAGCCTACTTCACAGGGTTGTTGTTAGGATAAAATGGGGAAATGGTGACCCTATACACTTCCCAGAGCTCCTCAGAGGAAGAGTGGAATAACCAAATGAGTAAATAAAGGTTTTTCCTCTGACCGTGAAAGCCTTCGACAATATTTCCCCTCTTTTGTTTAAACCAGTGGTTCCCAAAGTAGGCAGTACCACCCCCTGGGGGGAGGTGGGATTACCTAGGGGGGCACTAAGATACAATGGGGTGTGTTAGAGGTGGGTGTTAGAGGTGGGCCCCTTCAATTGTGTTTTTGGATAGCGTAGGGGGCGCTGGAGTTGAGTTTGTGGAACTAAGGGGGCGGTGGCCCGAAAAGTTTGGAAACCACTGGTTTAAACAGATCTCTTTTAACTGTTGAAGAACTACAGACCAGGGCTAACCCCACATTACCCTTTTTCTGGGTCAGCTCCGTGTCCTGTCAAACTAGACAGGTTCTAGACGTTCTGTGTTCAGAACCCGCCGTGATTTCTGAAACTTAATCTTAGGGACACGGGGCCCCAATTTGGATGGAGAATGCGGTACACGGGGGAGAAGGGGCTTAAATCTTTCCCCTACCCCATTTGCCTGACCAGAAATGGTCCCGAGTCATTATTTAACCTGCTGGGAAAACTTCATTGTATTGACAGGCTACATGTAGGGTTGCCAACCTCCAGGTACTAGCTGGAGATCTCCTGCTATTACAACTGATCTCCAATCGATAGAGATAAGTTCACCTGGAGAAAATGGCCATTTTGGCAATTGGACTCTATGGCATTGTAGCCCCTCCCCACACCCCGCCCTACTTAGGCTCCACCCTCAAAATCTCCAGGTATTTCCCAACCCAGAGCTTGCAACCCTAGCTATATGTGTACTGATGGGCTGAACTCAGTTTACCAAATGGGGCAAACAGCAGCTCCTTGAAGACATTTCAGGTTGAGAAATCAACATGTGATAGCGTTGCCAGGTGCCTCTTCGCCATCAGCGGGAGGTTTTTGAGGCGGAGCCTGAGGAAGGCAGGATTTGGGGAGAGGAGGGACTTCAATGCCATAGAGTCCAATGGCCAAAGTGGCCCTTTTCTCCAGGGGAACTGATCTCAATTGGCTGGAAATCAGTTGTAATAGCAGATCTCCAGCTAGTACATGGAGGTTGGCAACCCTAATTTCAGACCTATGTTTCTTAAACTTGCAGACACAAATCTGGAGTCCTGTGCGAGTTTGCAGGGGGAAAGTTTGCTAATAGGAGAGGGATTTAGCATAGGGTTCCCAACTCTGGTTTGCCGAATTCCAGGAAATTTGGAGGTGGAGCCTGGGGGGCTCAGGTTTGGGGAGGGGGGACCTGAGCAAGGTAAAATACCAGAGTCCATCCTCCAAAGCAGTCATTTTCTCCAGGGGAACTGATTTCTGTCGCCTGGAGATCAGTTATAATTCCTGGAGATGTCCAGACTCTACCTGGAGGTCGGAAACCCTATTTAAGCAACCCTTACACCTGGCTTGCACTGTAATGTGGAATTTGGTATACCTGGAGATTTCTGGGGCGGAGCCTGAGGAGGGCGGGGTTTGGGAGGGTCAGGACTTCAATGCCATAGAGTCCAATTGCCAAAGCTGCCATTTTCTCCAGGGGAACTGATCTCTATCGGCTGGAGATCAGTTGTAATAGCAGGAGAGCGCCAGCTAATACCTGGAGGTTGGCAACCCTCAATTTCTATGGAGAAACTAGATCCGACTGCTCCCTCCAAAAGCCTGACCAACCCAACCCGGCTCTAAGAAGAGGCAGACTGTGAGCCAGGACTCAAGATTCTGTTATCTTAAGGGGGAATGGAGCTTTTAAAAGTTTCCTGGCCAAGAGGAAATTTGAAGCTGGATCAGCTGGTGTGGGTTGCTGCAGCATGTGTGTGTGCATGGAGGGATATTTTGGAGAAATAGATATTCAGCGCACAACCCAGGGAGTCTGCCGTCCGCCCCCTCCCTGCCTGCAATGCATATTTTGCTCTTGAAGTGGCTTTCACCGCAGGGGGGAATGGAGATGTTTAGCCATGGCTCCCTTCGGCCCTGCTTCAGAGGACCAGGGATACCCGGCCCGCTCTGATCGGGAGGTTGAGGGGTGGTGTGTGTGTGAGAGAGGGAGAGAGACGGGAGGGAGTCGAGTGGGAAGAGGAACTGACAACTCTGCTCCCTTCTGCCCGGGCCTTGCTCTCTCTCTCTCCCTCTTTTCCAGATGAAATAATTATTTCCAGCCGCCCTGCCAGCTCATTCGGCTGGCCAGGAGGGAGTCCCAATTCATTCCATGCAGTGCGGGCCGAGGCCTCGACGCTCGTAACGGGGGCCCTGCTACACGCAGGGCTTAGCGGCTTGCGGGATCAGCACGGTTTCAGGCCTCAGATGCATTTCGTTTGGAAGTCAGGGGTGGGAATGCAGCGTTGAATTTCCTAGAAGTTACATTTCTGGGCTTCAAAACTGATCCGATCGTGCTCTCTGATTATGGTTGCCAAGTCCCCCCTCTTCATCAGCAGGAGGATTTTGAGGGGTGAGGCTGGGGCAATCGCACACGCGTGCCACCACACGTGACATGTTTATGTCACTTCTGGGTTTATATTCATATACTATCTTGTCTATCCATTGCAATTATAAAGGATAATCTTTAGGGTTGCCAGGTCTCTCTTTGCCACCAGTGGGAGGTTTTTGGGGCAGAGCCTGAGGAGGGCGGGGTTTGGGGAGGGGAGGGACTTCAATGCCAAAGAGTCCAATTGCAAATGCGGCCATTTTCTCCAGGTGAGATGATCTCTATCAACTGGAGATCAGTCGTAATAGCAGATCTCCAGCTAGTACCTGGAGGGTGGCAACCCTATGTATTATAGAAAGTCTGCAGTCACACCGCACTGGAGAGCTGCTGCCAGTCTGAGTAGACAATACTGACTTTGATGAACCAAGGGTCTATTTCAGTATAAGATGGCTTCATGTGTATTGCCCTTTGGAGATATATTGTTTTTTTTTTCTATCTCTGTCTTTTGGTATGTTAATGAAATGAAATGAAAGGTGGCTTCATGTTAGGCTTGCCAGGCCCCATAGCTCCACCAGCGGGAGCTTCCCAGGGCCATGGCTGCAGCGCACGATGCGCGCGCACCCTGCGCAACGCAGACGCTTTAGCGATCTTGGCCAAAACTCTATGGTTTCCACAGAGTTTTATCCGAGATTGCCAGAGCTTCCATGCCACTTTCGGGTTTACCCACGCAGTGCCCGCCAGCCATCAGCTGGCCAGCGGGCAGCCCAGTGGATCGGTGGGATTTTACCTGACACCACCGGGCACTTGGCAACCCTACTTCATGTGTTCATGTGCTCTCCTGGTCCTGCCAACGCTGCTCAGGCACTTTCCTTAGCAGCAGTGTGAAGTACTGAAGTGGGGAGGACGAAGGGTGCCTTTCCCCACTCATTCTTCCATCAGCCCTGTGTGTGTGTGTATCGTTCCCCCACACACCCCCGGCCGGAAACAAGCCTGGCTCCGCCGGTGGTGTGCAGCAAGAAATTGAAAACAAGGCCAGGGAAGAACAGATAGAATAAGATACATTTTCTTTTGCATCAGAAAATCTCCGGGTGGCAGCCTGGTATCTTTATTCAATCTGGCAGTCCACCCAGGTGCCGAGGAAAAGCGCAAGACTGATATTGGCAGGCTGTGAGGGTAATTTCTTGCTTCCTTTAGGTTGCAACATGGTTGCAGGACAGAACATCCTGAACAAAAGACGTTAGAGATCAGGAGCAAAGAGAGAGGAACGCTTCAGGGCAGCTAATGCTTTCTGTGGGTTATTTCTGCCGTGGTGATAATTTGGGTGACCCAATGCAAAAAAGAGAACAGGGCTGCTATACAGCTCTGGACGGTACGGAAGAGTATGTTTTTGACAGGTGTGAAAAAGCTGTGCCTAATCCTTTGGATATGACTGTTAAAGATACAAGAGCCACGTTCTCCTTGAAATACTGCAGCGGGCAAGGTAGCTCCCCTCAAGAGCCTCATGGTGGTGTAGTGGTTAAGAGCAGCGGTTTGGAGCGGTGGACTCTGATCTGGAGAACCAGGTTTGATTCCCCACTCCTCCACATGAGCAGCCGAGGCTAATCTGGTGAACCAGGTTGGTTTCCCCACTCCGACACACGAAGCCAACTGGGTGACTTTGGGCTAGTCACAGCTTTCTTAGCACTCTCTCAGCCTCACCTACCTCACAGGGTGTCTGTTGGGGGGAGGGGAAGGGAAGGTGATTGTAAGCTGGTTGGATTCTCCCTTAAGTGGTAGAGAAAGTTGGCGTATAAAAACCAGCTCTTCTTCTTCTTCTTCTCCTCCTCCTCCTCCTCCTCCTCCTCCTCCACCTCCACCTCCACCTCCACCTCCAGGCAGAGCACATACATAGAAACATAGAGGTGGAAGGGACCTCCACGGTAATCTAGTCCAACCCCCTGCACAACTCAGGAAATTTACAACTACCTTCCACCTCCCACTTCCCATTTGACTTCTGCTCTATGCCTAGAAGAAGGTAAAAAACCTCCAGGATCCCTGGCCAATCTGGCTTGGAGGAAAATTCCTTCCTGACTCCAAAGTGGCGATCGGCATTGCCCCAGGCATGTACGAAAGGGCCAAGACAGCCGAGCACTGACGCATCCCTTCCTGCCCTCCCTCCCATGATCTGCCTAAGTTCACAGAATCAAGCTAAGTGGTTCCAACAACAGCCACTAGATGGACAAAATTCATTGTGCTTCGTTCGTACACTGAACGTTGCACATTTATAAAAAATCGGCACAGCAGAGACAGCAAGGATGAAACGGACCAAGAGGACCAGTTAGGAAAAGTAGTTACAAATTCCGCATCCTTGCAGTTTGAATCTATTCTTCTTGTCCTCCCTGATGTTTGGCAGTAGGGAACCATTATGGTCTGCTCACGGCGTGAAAACACACGAGCCGACGAAGCAGCCTTACATCGAGTCTATCAATGCCAGTATTGTCTACTCTGACTGGCAGCGACTCTCCAGGGTCTCTGGCAGAGATCTTTCACATCACCTACTGCCCCGACCTTTCAGCCGAAGATGCTGGGGACTGAACCTGGGACCTTCTGTGTGCAAAGCAGGTGTCCTGCCACTGAGGCATGGCCCCTCCCCTTCCTTGGCCCAAGAAGCGAATGACACTTAACAGGCCTGTCTCCTTTCCGACAGCCCTGTAAACGATTTAAGTGCTATCCAACTCCATAACCATTAATTTTTTTATATATAGGACTCATCTCTGAGACCCCTTATCCCCAAAACTCTGCTCTGGGGGAGTGGTTTCACACACATGCTTCTGCAAGTGAAAAAACACACACACATAACCACACACAACCACCCTCTCTGCACCCCCAAAAGGAAACAAAAAGCACACATATATAGAGACACATGTGAGCCCCGATAAATGCACCGCCGTGAACACACACGAGCACATGAAGCTGCCTTTTATTGATCAGACCATAAGGTCAGTATTGTCTACTAAGACTGGCCGCAGCTCTCAAGGGTCCCAGGCACAGGTCTTTCACATCACCCAATCCTTTTAACTGGAGATGCCAGGGATTGAACCTGGGGCCTCCTGCATGCAAAGCAGATGCTCTACCACTGAGCCGCGGCCCTTCCCCATTGAGCCATGGCCCTTCCTGCAGAATATAGGCCTTCGTGCCATGCGCTGCACATCATAATGATGGGTAGACATGAAAGAGGTTTATAAAATCATGCATGGCCTTCAGAAAATGGGTAGAGAGACTTTTTTTTCTTCCTTCTCTCACTCGAACTTTGCTGGCCCACAATTTGCTGGCTTAGATTAGTCACAGAAAGAGGTTATACGAACATACAGAAAATAGCAAACGTGCCCTTTGATAGATCTAAGTGGACCCTCCATTTTCAGAGGCAGTACACCTCTGAATACCAGTTGTTATGGGGCGAAGAATGGGGAGAACTGTTGCCTTTGTGCCCTGCCTGTGGGCTTTCTGGAAGCAACTGGCCAGCCACTGTTGGAAACAGTTTCCTGGACTGGACAACCTGATCTAGGAGCTCTTCTTACTTCAGTGGTTCTCAAACGCATTGAAGTAGAGATCCCCTTCTAAACCTTTTCGGGTTCCACTCGCAAAATAATTCCACACTGTTCCTCTCTCCCCCCAACATAAAACTGCAGCCATCTCAAGCCATTCTTACCTTGGATTCTGACTGCAGAAAGGCAGTTTAGAAATTTAAGAGAGAAAGAAGAAGAAAATCTGAAGCCTTAGAAGGTATCTTCATCAAAAGCCATCTTGTTTTTTTTTTTTGGGGGGGGGGGTGTTTGTGTGTGTCTTCTGCTGCTGATGAAAAGATACAAAAGTATATACGTCACAGCCTAGATAGGATCTTCATCAAAGCTAGCAGGAGATTTGAGAAGACAAGACTCACTGGAAAAGATACTAATGCTAGGAATAGTTGAAGGCGGTAGAAAGAGAGGAAGACCCAACAGGAGATGGATTGACTCAATAAAGGAAGCCACGGCCTTCGGTTTGTAAGACCTGAGCAAGGCTGTTAATGATAGGGCGGTTCGGAGGTCATGAATTCATAGGGTTGCCATATGTTGGAAGTGACTCAACTGCACATAACAGACACAGAAGGAGATTTGAAAAACAAAGCTGATTTAAGCTTTTGCATTTGAAACAGCGCTTTAAGATCAGCACTTAAAAAAATAATAAAAGATAACTTTAGAAGCAGCCAGATATTCCAACGAAGTAGAAATGAACAGAATGGAATCTCAGAGGCTCCAGACACAAAAACTCAGAGGGTGCCCCCTAGTGGACAAATGATGCACGCAGAAATTGGCATATGCGGTGAGGTGGGGAGGTGAAATAGACTGCTATTAGAACATAAGAACATAAGAAAGGCCCTTCTGGATCAGACCAAGGCCCATCAAGTCCAGCAGTCTGTTCACACAGTGGCCAACCAGGTGCCTCTAGGAAGCCCCCAAACAAGACGACTGCAGCAGCACCATCCTGCCTGTGTTCCACCGCACCCAAAATAATAGGCATGCTCCTCTGATACTAGAGAGAATAGTCAGAGTTGAAGCAATAGATGACTTAATAACAGGCAGAAAGCGGTGTGTGTGTGTGTGTATGTGGGGAAAGATCCTGCAGTCTAGCCTACAGAATATCATGAATGGCTAAGAAGAAGAGTTGGTTTTTATATGCCAACTTTCTCTTCCGCTTATGGAAGACTCTTCCTTGCGCCTGGAAAATAGGTATGCTCGGATGTGTTTTGTAAGAAAGGTTCCTCCCCCACCCTTACTTTTTAGTCTGTGTTGTGTCAGTCTGCATCCCTCTGTTGTGTAGTGTAGTGGTGTAGTGGTTAAGAGCGGTGGTTTGGAGCGGTGGACGCTAATCTGGAGAACCGGGTTTGAGTCCCCACTCCTCAACATGAGTGGCAGACGCTCATCTGGTGAACCGGGTTGGTTTCCCCACTCCTACACACAAAGCCAGCTGGGTGATCTTGGGCTAGTCACAGCTCTCTCATCCTCACCTACCTCACAGGGTATCTGTTGTGGGGAGGGAAAGGGACAGTGACTGTAAGCCAGTTTGATTCTGCCTTAAGTGGTAGAGCAAGTCGGCATATAAAAACCAACTCTTCTTCTTCAAACCGGCTTACAATCCCCTTCCCTTCCCCTCCCCACAACAGGCACCCTGTGAGGTAGGTGGGGCTGAGAGAGCTCTACGAGAGCTGTGACTAGCCCAAGGTCACCCAGCTGGGTTCGTGTGGAGGAGTGGGGAAACCAACCCGGTTCACCCGATTAGCCTCTGCCACTCATGTGGAGGAGTGGGGACTCAAACCCGGTTCTCCAGATCAGAGTCCACCGCTCCAAACCATCACTCTTAACCACTACACCACTACACTACACAACTTGCAAACCCATCCAAGCATACCTATTTTCCAGGTACAAAGAAGGGTTACCTGCATACATTGCCCCCAAAGCACAGAGACGTGCGGGGAGCTGGAGGCATGGATGGCTGACATCCCTTCAGCGTGGGGACGCGGTTCCGGCTTGTTGGAACTCGCATCTGGGAAATCATGTCGGGCTCCAGTCAGTGCGTTGGCAGTCGGAAGGAGCTGAGCCAAGCAGAACCCGCGGGTCTGGCACTCAGCCCGGGCACACCCTGGGGCGGGAAGGGGTAGAACCGTCGGAACATGCCCCAGAGCGTGGAGAACAGAGCACAATACCTATTAGGAGTCAGTATGACCCGCCCCCTGCAAGCCCTGGGCATGATATCCTGTGCATACTGGTTCCAGCATCTAATCATAAGTTCATAGGGCACACATGTGCATGGGGGGGTGAGAAGAAGAAGAGTTGGTTTTTATATGCCGACTTTCTCTACCACTTAAGGCAGAATCAAACCTGCTTACAATCACCTTCCCTTCCCCTCCCCACAACAGACACCCTGTGAGGTAGGTGGGACTGAGAGAATGTGACTGGCCCAAGATCACCCAGCTGGCTTTGTGTGTAGGAGCGGAGAGCAACCGACCCAGTTCACCAGATTAGCCTCCGCCGCTCGCGTGGAGGAATGGGGAAATGAACCCGGTCCTCCAGATCAGAGTCCACCGCTCCAAACCACGACATCACACTCTTAACCACGACACCACCCATCATGCATGCCTCCATTGTGCAGATATGGATCAGTTTTCTCTGGAGTCCCTCAGTGAGATTAGGACCGGGCAGCAACCCCAAAAGGGTGGCGAAAGAGCCCCTAAAAAGCTAGGCCAAGCACCTTCCTGGGTCAACCATAGAATAAGGTAGAGCTCCAGGATAATGTGGGCCATTTTCATGCTGCAGATCTGTGTGGCGGCGTTCTGATCACATCCCCACTCACAAATTGCCATGACATGCTGGGAGGGTATGCTCCCCTCATTTCTGATGTAATGAAGCGGCTTTGAGAAACTCATTGTGTGGCAGCAGTTCCAAGCAGGGGGGGAAAGTGGCTGTGTGAATTCCTGCACGTTCAAAACCAGGGTTTCTTTCAGTGGCTTCAAAGTCTGGTAGCAATTCTGAACTTGAGAGTCTTTGCCTTCCCATACTGGCCAGATTCCAATTCGGTTTGGGATGCTCTGTTCTGGCATGAGAAGCATGTGAAACAGCGGCCAAACCCTATTTCAGAGGCAGACTCAGCAGTAGGTTTGGTTTCTTGGCCACCTGTTCTACGCCCCAGAATATGTGGAAGAGCCACAAATAGCTTTTGACTGATAGGATTTTCATTCCAGGTTGTGACAGACCATGAAGAATTCTTGTAATTATGATGGTGCCATCTGGCAAGCTGGCACTGTTACACTAAACTATGCAGAGATGCAAGCATAATTATACAAACAGCGTAACCATGTTGATCCTGTGAGGCATGCCCACCTCTACAAGTTGCTCCCAGATTGATTGCCAAGTGCAGGGCAACCAGTCTCCGGATACAATTCAAAAGGATGGCAATCTAGTTTTGTAAAGCTTGGAGCTTGACTACTGTAGTGGGCTTCACGTGGGGCCGCCCTTGAAGATTGCTCAGAAACTGCAGCAATTTTTTTAAAAAATGGTACAATAATGCTCCTCAGGAGGGGCAGAGAAAAAGCATGTAAGGCATGTTATTTGTGAACTGGTTGTTTGTTTGATTGCATGCACAATAACTCAACTAACACATGCTTGGTCTTTTGGGTTTGCCACTTCTTACTCAATACATAAGCTGAAGTTTTGTGAGGGTCTCTGTGTCTCTGCTTTCCATCACCTGCTTTGTTATCAGTGAACTCGTAAAAGCAGTTCACACCTTCTGGTCCCAGGCGCCTGGCCTGATTGCCCCAAGTATCTCCCCCCCGCTGCTCTTCCTGCCAGTACTCCCTCAGGCCGATGCGGCCTTGGAAGTGTGATAGCTTCAGCAGACTTCCTGGGACTCGTTTGATGTTTTGTATTATGCCAAGCTTGTAACTTCCCATAACAATAAGTGTGAACCCCAGTGCCCCTGTGCCCTGGAGTCAATATATTCTGTAAACCCGATAAGCCCCTCACTTGCAACTTTCTACCTGTGCCTGTCTCATCTCCTGATGTCTTCAATAAATCTGTTGTTTCCGTATCAACGTCTGAGCAATTGATTTGGAGAAGTAGACTCAGAGAGGGGGAACTCTCACATTAAGTTGCAAGTCCTTGCCTCTCGGACTGCAGCTGTACCTGTTGGGACAGAATGTCAGCCGACGAGGAAACCACCCCTACCCCGGAGGAACCGGAGGTGCCGGAGAAACCGGACCCCAAGGAGGAAGGCGCCAAGCCAAAGATTCCTAGGGGTCCCATCCCCGACCAGGGCCGGGAAGGGCGCCCCCGGGGACTCTTCAACAACTGGCTGGACTCCCCCAAAGGTTGGTCTCTTTCGCGGACTGCGGCGAAGGAACGCCGGTTGGCCTTCCCCAGTACGGGACTCGAGGGAGATCCGGCACGCAAGGAGGCCGTAATGGAGGAAGAACGGCGGCAGTGGCAGGAGGACCGCCAAGCTATGCAGGAGCAGATGGAGACCATGCAGCGCGTGATGGGTGAAATGGCAGCGGCCCTCGACGCACTGAAAGTGCAACCGCCCGCCGGCAACCCCCCGGACGGGGCGCCGGCAGCTCCTCCCGCACCTCCTAGCCTCCCGTCCCGTCGGGATCTGAAAGTCACGTATGACGGTTCAGGGGACCAGTTGACCTTTTTTATGGTCCAAGTGGACATTTTTATGCGAGAACAAGGTCGGACCTTCACTTCCGAGGAGTCCCGGGTGCAGTACGTGGCTTCCTTACTGCAAGGGGAGGCGGCCGCCTGGATGGTGTTGCAGTATGAACTCCGTTCGCCGGTACTGCGGACCCTGGACGAGTTTATGATAGCACTCCGAAACCGCTTCGAGGACCCGACTCTGGGTGAGCGGGCTAAAGCCTCCCTGATGCAGCTGCGCCAAGGGACCAAGTCGGTGGCGCAGTATGCAAGTGAGTTCCAGTCACTGGCTAGCCGGATCCTGGACTGGAGTGAGGCCACTCTGGTACAGTGTTTCAGGGAGGGTCTCAACCCAGACCTCCAACATTGGGCCTTCATGCAAGGGAACCCCCCGGATGTGGAAGGTTGGGTTCGCCACGCTGCGGACATTGAGAATCGTAAACAGCTCCTGAATTTGTCTAAGCAGCGCATCGGACGAGACCCGAGACCCCGGAGTGACCGGGGCCGGGACTTCCGACCGGGAGGAAGCGGGGGTCCCTCGGCCGCTGAACGCCGCAAGCGTTTTGAAACCGGTGTCTGCCTGACCTGCGGAGGAAAGGGACACTTTGCGTCGCAATGCCCCTCTCGTTCGGGCCGTCCCAACCCCCCACGCCAAGCCCCGACCGAACCGCAGAAGGCAGCTGCCGAGGACCAGCCCCGCCGCAGGAGCGGACCACCGGGCCGACGTTCAGGCGCACCCTCCGCTCTCCATGCCCGCCCCCAGGACGGGGTTCCCACCTCTACAGGCCCAACGGGGTCCCGGATTACAAGTACTACCTTTGATTCGGACGGGTCCCCGACCGCCACCACTCCATCCCCCTCTTCCAGCGAGGAGGAAGAGTGGGAACAACCGGCAAAAAACGCCGTCGGTCTGCTGTAGAGGGGGCTCCGCAGCAGACCGCCCCTGTCGTTGTGCAAGGAGCTCCACCGATGGTAAGCGCCCAAGAGGACAATGTGTATGTGCGTGTTCACTTATCCCTACCAAAAGGGGGTCCCAGTTTAGAATTCCCCGCTTTGGTTGACTCGGGGTGTGCCCGCACCATGATTAGTGAGGAAGCTGCCAAGAAACTGGGTGTCCGGCGCAAGCGGCTTCCGGGACCCCTTCGCTTTTCCCAAATGGACGGGAGTGATTTTAAACGGGGCCCGGTGACCCACAGAACTGCAGCAGTGATTATGTCGGTGGGGGAACATTGGGAACGCTTGTATTTTACCATCGCCCCTATTGTAACCCCTGTGGTGTTGGGGATGAACTGGCTACGGGGACACAACCCCTCCATCGACTGGGTTAAACGGGTGCTCTCGTTTCCCGAAAGCCCCTGTGGGTTACATGACAAGGAACGGGTACTCAGGACGCCGGCCGCCGCATTGGTAGAGTCCCCCACCCCAGCCTCCGTTCCTCCCCAACTGCCCACCGAATACTCGCAGTTTGCGGATGTTTTTGATGTTAGGGAATGTGACGAACTACCCCCCCCACAGAGAGACGGACTGTGCCATCGAAATAGTGGGGGAAGGCAAGCTGTCCAAAGGGAAGGTCTACCCCATGAGCCCTAGTGAGAAGGCGGTGTTACGGGACTATCTGGATGCCAACTTGGCGAGGGGTTTCATACGCCCTTCCAAGGCTCCTTATTCGGCCCCAGCCTTCTTTGTGAAGAAAAAGACGGGAGATTTAAGACTGTGTATTGACTTTCGTAGGCTAAACGCAGTCACCCAGTCTAACGCTTACCCTCTCCCTCTTATTCCCGACCTTCTAGCACAATTAAAGGAGGGCCGAATCTTCACCAAACTGGACTTAGTGGAAGCATACCACCGCATTCGCATTAAAGAAGGAGACGAGTCCAAAACGGCCTTTTCCAGTTGTTTTGGAATGTTTGAATACCTAGTCATGCCGTTCGGACTTTCGGGGGCTCCCAGTGTTTTTATGCAATTAATTAATGAGGTTTTACATGATTTGCTGTTTCGGGGGGTGGTGGTATTTCTCGATGACATCCTTATTTACTCTGAAACCATGGAAGAACATGTGCGTCTGGTGCGAGACGTGCTCCAGCGGCTGCGGGAGCACAAACTGTATGCTAAAGTGTCCAAATGTGAATTCCACCAACCTTCCATTACTTTTCTTGGGTACGTGATCTCCCACCAGGGTTTGGAAATGGACCCCGCTAAGGTCCAAGCGGTGCGGGAATGGGAAACCCCCACTACCCGTCGCCAACTTCAGCAGTTTTTGGGGTTCGCCAACTTTTACCGCAACTTCATTCCTAACTTTGCCCAAGTTGCGCTTCCCCTCACTGCCCTGTTGCGTACCAAAGACAAGGGGGCTAGCGCCGCGCTTCCCTCGGCCCGTTTGCAATGGTCCCCCCAGTGCCAGCAGGCTTTTGAACGTTTAAAGCTACTTTTTTCATCCGAGCCCGTTTTAGCACACCCGGATTGCACCAAGCCTTTTGTGGTGCAAGTGGATGCCTCGGATGTGGCCATGGGCGGGGCCTTATTGCAAAGGGATGAAGGGGGGCGGCTGCGGCCATGCGCCTACTTCTCCAAGAAGTTTTCCCAGTCCGAAATCAACTGGGCTATTTGGGAGAAGGAGGCGGCAGCGGTCAAACATGCCCTCACCATATGGAGGCACTTCTTAGAAGGAGCCGAACTGCCCTTTGAAGTGTGTACCGATCACAAGAATCTTGAGGCTCTCAAGGGAGCTAGAAAGCTCAACGCCAAACAAATTCGGTGGGCTCAATTTTTCGCCAAATTCCGGTTCACCCTCAAACATGTCCCTGGCAAAGAAAACGCCCTAGCCGATGCTCTGTCACGACTTCCCCAGTATCGCAACGATTTCGATCGCCCGGTCGACTCCCTGTTCACTCCCGAGCAGCGAGGGGAGGTCCCAAGCTTAGCCGTCACTACCCGGTCCCAAGCCCATCAACCAGGGACCCCCCCTACGCTCAAGGGTATCCCGGAAGCTTTCCAACAGCGGCTCCGGAACGCCTCCTTACAGGAGGAGGAGCACCATCTCCTCCCCACTGGCATGGAACGAACAAACACCTGGTGGGTACAAGGGGGAAAGCTATATGTCCCATCTTCCCTTCGCAAAGAGGTGTTGGGACTCGTACATGGTGCCAGGTTGGCGGGTCATTTTGGCTTCATAAAGACTCTTCACCTAGTAAGGAGGCAATTCTGGTGGCCCGGTATGAGATCCGATGTGGAGTTGTATGTGCGCAGCTGCCCCACTTGCGCCACAGCTAAGAAACGGATGGGAAAACCCCCCGGGCTTCTCAAACCGCTTGAGAACCCCTCCCGTCCCTGGGAAGTCATAGCCATGGATTTTATCACCGACCTACCTCCCAGTCGGGGAAAGACGGTTCTTTGGGTAATCACGGACCTTTTCTCCAAACAGGTCCATTTCGTTCCATGTGCGGGTCTTCCGTCGGCCCAGGGCTTGGCCAAACTATTTGTCACGCACGTCCTTAGACTACACTCGATCCCGAGGAAGGTCCTCTCCGACCGGGGGGTCCAGTTTGTAGCCAAATTCTGGCGAGCCTTCCTAAAATTGATGGGGGTGGAGGAACAGGGCCTCTCTTCCGCCTACCACCCCCAAACTGATGGTCAAACTGAACGTGTAAACGCGGTGGTAGAATGTTATTTGCGTTGCTATGTAAATTTTCACCAGGACGACTGGGTGGACCTGCTGCCATTTGCCGAATATGCGTACAACAACGCACCCCATTCCTCTACCGGCTTTAGTCCCTTCCAAGTGATATACGGGACGGAATTCGGTCCTTTCGGTTCCGCCCCCGTCACGCCAGATCTCCAGTCCACCCCTGATCTTCAGGAGTGGATTCAGGTAGTTAAATCTACCTGGCCGTGGCTGCTCAAAAACCTTGAAAGGGCAAAAAGCAAGTACAAGGAACAGGCAGACAAACACCGGTCTCCGGGATGGGAACTTAAGGTGGGGGAGCAAGTTTATCTGTCCACCAAAAACCTCCGCTCCCTTCGTCCCTGCAAAAAACTGAGCGACCGTTATGTGGGACCTTTCCCCATTACCAGAGTGATCAACGAAGTTACCGTGGAACTTGAACTCCCAAAGACCCTCAAGGGAGTCCATCCGGTCTTTCACATAAGCCTCCTCAAACCTTATGTGGCAGCTCCCCAGTTCCACCCCCCTCCCGAACACGAGATTCCTACCGTGGTGGGAGGGGATACCCATTTGGAAGTGTCCAAGGTTTTAGATTCCAAATGGAAGAAAGGGAAACTGTTTTACTTTGTTCGTTGGAAAAACCTTGGGTCCGCGCACGACGAGTGGGTGGCCGCACCCCACATGGCGGCCCCTCACTTGATCCGAGAATTCCACCTCGCTTATCCCGATAAGCCTCGCCCTCTCGAGGACCCCGGAGGGGGGCCTTAAGGGGGGCAGAATGTGAGGGTCTCTGTGTCTCTGCTTTCCATCACCTGCTTTGTTATCAGTGAACTCGTAAAAGCAGTTCACACCTTCTGGTCCCAGGCGCCTGGCCTGATTGCCCCAAGTATCTCCCCCCCGCTGCTCTTCCTGCCAGTACTCCCTCAGGCCGATGCGGCCTTGGAAGTGTGATAGCTTCAGCAGACTTCCTGGGACTCGTTTGATGTTTTGTATTATGCCAAGCTTGTAACTTCCCATAACAATAAGTGTGAACCCCAGTGCCCCTGTGCCCTGGAGTCAATATATTCTGTAAACCCGATAAGCCCCTCACTTGCAACTTTCTACCTGTGCCTGTCTCATCTCCTGATGTCTTCAATAAATCTGTTGTTTCCGTATCAACGTCTGAGCAATTGATTTGGAGAAGTAGACTCAGAGAGGGGGAACTCTCACAAGTTTTTTACAGAGGAGGTCAGCCACCGTTTCAACAATATGTCAGATTTCTTGTGAGACTGGTTTGCCACGTGCAAGTCTCCTCCAGAAAAACACACACAAACAATGACCTTTTCATAGAATATAGATCCTACAAATGGGATTTGTGCAATTTCTGTAATGTAGACATCACCTGGATAACATATGCTCATCTGCTGCCTGGTCCAGTTATTACTTAACTACTTCCTCCACACACTCCAGGATCAAAGTATCATAGCCATACTGTCTCCTTCTAATGGATTTATTATATCCATTTTGTACTCAGGGACCTAACTCTATACTGAGACTCAGCTCAACTCATGAAAGAGATGAACTTTGGACTCAAACTTCCCACTCTGATTCCCAACAGTCCTGTCTACTGGACAGTGGTGTGGATTTAATCTTAGGCTGAAGGAAGTTCCTCCAGTTTAAGGAACCTTCCATCAGCTTAAGTGGGTCTTCTGTTGGAGGCTGAAGGAAGGCTTCAAAATCTGCTCGCTGGAGTAGTATGATGGTGGTAGGATCCATGCCAGTGTACCAACCTAGTGCCACTGGTAATATCCAGACAATGGGTTGCTTAGAGGCTTCAATAGGATTTGCACGTCAAACCATTCCAGTAACTAGGGTGGAAATCAATCAGCACCCAGTAGCGCCTCCGGTGGTGGAAAGTGCCATCAAGTTGCAGCCGACTTAAAGTGACCCCGTAGGACAGGGGTGTTGAACTCATTTGTTACGAGGGCCAGATATGACATAAATGTCACTTGGTCAGGCCAGGCCATGCCTCTCCAGCCCAGATCGGGTTTGGTGGGGGTGGCTGCCTCAGCTGGCTTGCAGGCCGGATAAGAGCTCTCAAGGGGACGGATCTGACCTGTAGGCCTTATGTTTGACAGCCCTGCCATAAATTTTCAAGGCAAGAGGTGAACAGAGGTGGTTGGTCATTGCCAGCCTCTGCACAGCAACCCTGGACTTCCTTGGTGGTCTCCCATCCAACTACTAACCAGGGCTGACTCTGCTTAGCTTCCGAGATCTGATGAGATCAGGTTAGCCTGGGCCATCCAGACCAGGGCAGTAGTGCCTCTACATGGCTGAAAAGGGTTATAGAATCATAGAATCATAGAGTTGGAAGGGACCACCAGGGTCATCTAGTCCAACCCCCTGCACAATGCAGGAAATTCCCAACTACCTCCCCCCCACACCCCCAGTGACCCCTACTCCATGCCCAGAAGATGCCCTCCCTCTCATGATCTGCCTAAGGTCATAGAATCAGCATTGCTGACAGATGGTCATCTAACCTCTGCTTCAAAACCTCCAGGGAAGGAGAGCTTACCACCTCCCGAGGAAGCCTGTTCCACTGAGGAACAGCTCTAACTGTTAGAAAATTCTTCCTAATGTCTAGACAGAAACTCTTTTGATTTAATTTCAACCTGTTGGTTCTGATCCAACCTTCTGGGGCAACAGAAAACAACTCGGCACCCTCCTCTATGTGACAGCCCTTCAAGTACTTGAAGATGGTTATCATATCCCCTCTCAGTCTTCTCCTCTTCAGGCTAAACGTACCCAGCTCCTTCAACCTTTCCTCATAGGACTTGGTCTCCAGACCCCTCACCATCTTTGTTGCCCTCCTCTGGACCATTCCAGTTTGTCTACATCCTTCTTAAATTACGGTGCCCAAAACTGAACACAATACTCTAGGTTATCTTGTGCTCCAACACACCACCCACATGTACATTATCCAATCCAAATAAGCCCTCGGTACAGGAAAGAACGTCGAATGCCATGACCTCTCCGATCAAACTGGTACCCGTATCTCCCAACCTCAATCCCTCCCCCCGCCAACCATCCCTTTATTTCCAGAAACTCACATAGTGATGCCATCTCCTTGGGCAGGTCGGTCGGGAAACTGCGGAAATAGCCTCCATTGGTGAGCACCTCGAAGTGGGGATTAGGGAAAGGGAAAGGGTATACGGCAGGCGGGAAGCCATTCACATGAGCCAGGGGGGTTCCGCCAGAGCAGCCCCTCTCCTTGTTTCCTGCCATGGCTGGGGGCACGGGGATGCCGGCTAAGACAGTCAGGGTTCTGCTTAGCAGGTCTTGGTTGCGCCGTCGTCGCTGCAGATGGATGGTCCCATGGCTACGTCCAGGCAACGTTGTGGCTCTGGGAGAAGACGTCTCCCTTTGGCTTTTTCTTTCTGCTATGCAGACCTGCATCCAAGAGAAGAGAGGCACCATTAACCTGAGGATCTTTTATACACAACATAGCCAGGTCTCAACATTCTTTCTCTTGCTCTAGTAATTTGAGAAGAATTCTTCCTTGCAGGTGGGGCTGCGAGCAATTTGGCAAAAGCTAAATTGCTCGACGGCCATCTTCCCCGGAAGTCCCTGCCCATATAATTCTACTGAAACGTCACTAAAACAGAGACCTGCTTGGTAACGTCGGTGAGTTTGGACTTTTGAATATTGAAATGTATGCCTGATACATTGGCTTGAGTGCAATTAGGAGGAAGAAGGGAAGGACGCTTCGCCAAGATGGAGAGGTTTTAAAACCGAAGAGAAACACTATTAACCTGAGGAGCTTTTATACGCAACATAGCCAGGTCTCAACATTCTTTCTCTTGCTCAATGATTCTTGAATGTGACAGAGAAACAGGAGTTGCGGGAAGATGACGCCTGCTGAACAGCAAATCAGTACAGTGAGTGCACCTATTTTAATATTTGCATACATGAAGATGCAGGACAGATCTTCTTTAGTACCATGTATAAAGACGGAGCCCTGCATAGCCCTAGGTTAGCTTGATCTTGTCAGATCTCAGAAGCTAAGCAGGGTTGGCCCTGGTTAGTATTTGAATGGGAGACCTCCAAGGAACACCAGGGTTCTGACGTGGAGGCAGGCAATGGCAGAAGACCACTGAATGGGGTCACCATAAGTCAGCTGGGACTTGACAGCAAAATAAAGGCAGAACTGCATATTTTAGATCTTTGCGTTGGTCTCATGTAAGCTCCGACATGAATACACTCAGCTTTGCTAAGTTTATATTGTTCACCATTGACCTACGAGAGGAACTAGGGTCAGAGATACTCTAGCACTTCTCAGTCTGAACCTTCCTTCTCTTATTAACCAAAACTAACATTGGTATGGAAAACTCAAAAGAGAAGAAACTTTGAAACCTTTGAGATGAAACCGTAGGAAGAGAAGCATGAAACTACCTTAAACTGAGTCAGACCATTGATCTATCAAAATAATAATAATTATTATTATTGTTAGCTTCATTTTCTACCCCACCTTCCTCCCCAGGATTGTCTACTATGACTGGCAGCAGCTCTCATGAGTCTCAGATAGAGGTATTTCACATCCCCTGTTATGAAACGAAAAATGCTGGAAATCAAACCTGAGACCTTCTGCATGCAAAGCAGATGCTCTGCCACTGTGACCCAGCCCCTCCACTCAAAATTAGGAGGATGCAGGTAAGATTCTAAAGGGGAGGCAGATTCAGCGATCTTCCTCCAAAGGGACATGATGCTGGCACGTCCAACACCATTTCATGTACGCTCTACGTGCAAGTCGAAAGACCGCGACACTCAAAAGTCAGCACATGCTTGCCTGAATGCCTATTTCACATGTGCTGTGTTAAGTGCTTTTGACTCCCTCCCCTGCCATTGGGTTGCATGTATAAAAGACTGAAGAGCTGTCTGAAATGCACTGGCATTAAGTTTTAAAGTCCATTAGCGGCCACGAAGGAAGGTGGATTTATAGCTGCCTTTCAGCCTTCTTGCATTTTTTAGTCATCTGTCAACAGATGCATTCTACCTGAAGAGCATCTTTATCCCTCTACAGAGGGTCCCCCCCACCCATAGTATGCATTTGGGAATTAAACACAAATGCACACGTTGACTTCTCTTCATTGTACATTCCCTCTTTGGTCACCATCAACAGATACAGATATACGGGTCTTACAGTTGTTGTTTCTATTGTGCTTTTCATAATGTTTTATTTATATTGTAAGCCACCTTGAGTTCCACAAGGGAGAAAGCCAGTTAACAAACGTTTAAAATAAGGGAATAAATCTATAAAACACAGAAGGGCTCCCTTATGGCCATTTCAACCTTACAGGGGTCTCCCTCTCTGGTTTCCAGTGACGCTGACAAGCTTGAAGAAAAGCCTTATTTTTAGATGCCACTTCAGTAAAAAGAAAAAAACAACTATTACACTAGGGAACGTGCCCTATCCTTTTGGGTGCACACTTGGGAAACTGATAATGCTTATTATAATTACATGAAGCTGCTTTATACTGAACCAGACCCTTGGTCCATCAAAATCAGTATTGTCTACTCAGACCGGCAGCGGCTGTCCAGGGTCTCAGGCAGAGGTCCTTCACATCACCTACTCGCCTAGTCCCTTTAACTGGAGATGCCGGGGATTGAACCTGGGACCTTCTGCATGTCGAGCAGATCCTCTACCACTGAGCCACGGCCCCTCCCCAATCTTGTCAGTTTGACCAGTCAGTGAATCAAATTGCTCTGAGGGGGCCATTCAGTTAATGGAGAATCGGGGCGGGGCAGTCAGGTTGTCACCAACCGCATCATGATGGAAGTTCTTCTGAGCATGATCAGCCAGCATTCAGGAAAAGCAAGTGTGTAAGTGTGTGCGTGTGGAGGGGTCTCCTTATACTAGATTGAGTATGTGTGTGTGTGGGGGGGAGATATTTGGAGCTGGGAAGGCATAAGTTACACCATCATGTGTAATTTCTGGCCTCACGTTCGCCACACTGAAGTTAGCTAATTACCCTGTTACACAGTGGGTAGCCGTGTTAGTCTGTCTGCAGTAGTAGAAAAGAGCAAGAGTCCAGTAGCACCTTAAAGACTAACAAAAATATTTTCTGGCAGGGTATGAGCTTTCGTTTGCCACAGCTCACTTCTTCAGATACCTGGTATCTGAAGAAGTGAGCTGTGGCTCACGAAAGCTCATACCCTGCCAGAAAATATTTTTGTTAGTCTTTAAGGTGCTACTGGACTCTTGCTCTTTTCTACCCTGTTACACTGTCTCCAAGGTCTGCTCTGGATGCACCCAGTTCAGACATCCCAAACTCCCAGGGAAATGTAATTTTCAGGCACATGGGGGCCCAATTAGGGTTGCCAGGTCCCTCTTCTCCACCGGCGGGAGGTTTTTGGGGGTGGAGCCTGAGGAGGGCGGGGTTTGGGGAGGGGAAGGACTTCAGTGCCATAGAGTCCAATGGCCAAAGCGGCCATTTTCTCCAGGTGAACTGATCTCTGTCGGCTGAAGATCAGTTGTAATAGCAGGAGATCTCCAGCTAGCACCTGGAGGTTGGCAACCCTAGGCCCAATTCAGATCTGGACCATGGGGGACGAAAAAGGGGACTGAAGCCTCTCACCTGTGCCATTTTCCTAGCCTGAAATGGCACTGCAGAGTCATCATTTACCCCACTAGGGAACCTTAACAAGCACTGATGGTCTTCCTATAAGCTTTCCAAACAGGGTGGAAACCATGGTTTCTTGCCGCTGTTTCATGCTAGGCCTTGTCCCCTTTCCCCACATGAGGGGAGGGGCCATGGCTCAGTGGCAGAGCATCTGCTCGGCTTGCAGAAGGTCCCAGGTTCAATCCCCAGCATCTCCAGTTAAAGGGACTAGGAAAGTAGGTGATGTGAAAGACCTCTACCTGAGACCCTGGAGAGCCGCTGCCGGTCTGAGTAGACAATACTCCCACTCCTCCACATGAGCAGTGGCTAATCTGGTGAACTGGGTTGGTTTCCCCACTCCTCCACATGAAGCCTGATGGGTGACCCTGGGCTAGTCACAGCTCTCTCAGTCCCACCTACCTCACAGGGTGTCTGTTGTGGGGAGAGGAAGGGAAGGTGATTGTAAGTCGGTTCGATCCTTCCTTAAGTGGTAGATAAAGTCGGCATATAAAAACCGACTCTTCTTCTTAATATTGAGCATTTTTGGACATCACTTCAGAGTGTTCCTTACTTATGATTAAGACATTATTATTAAGATATTTATTCCACACTTCTGTCCCCTATGGGGACCCAAAGTGGCTTAAAACATCATTCTCCCCACCTCCATTATATTCTCACAACCACCACCCTGTGAAGTACTTTAGGGTGAAAAAGAGTGGCTGGCCCTTTGGGGAGGGCTCAGTGGTAGAGCATCTGCTTGGCATGCAGAAGGTCCCAGGTTCAATCCCTGGCATCTCCATTTAAAGCACTGGTTCCCAACCAGGGGTCCGTGGACCCCCAGGGGTCCGCGAGAACTAAATTAAGGTCCGCGAAACAAAGTTATAAACCCATAATAAATTAATATTTTCAATTAAAAGTTCTCTATTATAAATATATATATTCAAATATTATTCTAAGCTTAATGTTTAACTAACAGTTATGATTAAAGTTTATTTTCAAATTCTTGGAATTTTTATTTTGAACCTTGGGGTCCCTGCACTGAACAAAAAAGTCCTAGTGGTCCCTGGTCAAAAAAAGGTTGGGAACCACTGATTTAAAGGGACTAGGCAGGTAGGTGATGTGAAGGACCTCTACCTAAGACCCCAGAGAGCCGCTGCCGGTCTGAGTAGACAATACTGACTTTGATGGACCAAGGGTCTGATTCAGTGTAAGGCAGCTTCATGTGTTCATGTGATGTGGTCTCAGTCCGAATCGGGTCCCCACATTCATGAGAATTAAACTTCAGTACAGAACTGCCAGCATGCATGAACTGAATGGATGTATAGAGCAAGTTATAAACGGGACATAGCAAAAGCATCGAGTGGATTCTAACTGGTTACATAGAGTACAGGGCAGTAGGATTTAAAGGTGGAGCTATCCCTCCTTCAAGAAAACAGTCCCAAGAGGTCTTGTTCTGAAGAAGATCTTGGCCAGAAGAAAAACTGGGAATGCATGTAAAGGGAAGGATGACTGCAGGGCAGATAAAGCAACAGGCGCGGCAGACAGAGAGCAAATCAGGAACTGAAGAGAAGGGAAAAACTAGATGGAAAGATTGAAAGGAAACCTGGGAATAAGGTTGCTATTCTTTTTTCTGGCCCAGCTCCTGTGGCTGTAATTGCAGCTTAACACATAGAAATTTAGCAGATGCTCTTCCCACCACTTGTTTCCATGCCAGGAAAAGTTTCATTTGCTTAATTTCTTGCACATGAGGGTACCTTGAGTGATTAGAGCGCTGGACTAAGATCTGGAAAAACCCTGTTCAAATCCCTGCCTACGTATGTGCCGTAGTGTTGCCAGCTCCAGATTGGGAAATACCTGGAGATTTTGGGGGTGGAGCCCAAGGAGAACGGGGTTTGGGGAGGGGAGGGACTTCAGTGGGGTATAATGCCATAGGCGCCACCTTCCAAATTGGCCATTTTCTCCAGGTGAACTGTTCTCAGTCACCTGGAGATCAGATGTAACAGCAGGAGATCTCCAGCCACCACCTGGAGGTTGGCAACCCTAATGTGCCATCAACCATCACAAGTGACTCATGGTGACCACAGCACGGGGCTTTCAAGGCAAATGAGAAGCAGAGGTGGTTGGCCCATTGCCTTCCTCTGCAGAGTCTTCCTTGGTGGTCTCCCTTCCAAGTACCGACCACGCTTAGCTTCTGCGATCTGACAAGATACTATGCCACCTTCCCTCGCGTTCAAATCCCTACTCTGCCATAAAGTCAACTGGGTGCCCTTGGACCAGGTACTCTCCATCAGCCTAACCTACCTTGCAGGATCATTGTGAAGGCAGAATGGAAAAAGAGAGACCCATGAATACCAGCCTGAGCTAGGCTTGCCAACCTCCAGGGACTAGCTGGAGATCTCCCACTATTACAACTGATCTTCAGCTGATAGAGATCAGTTCACCTGGAGAATATGGCTACTTTGGAAGGTGGATTCTATGGCATTATACTCCATTGAAGTCCCTCCCCTCCCCAAACCCCACCCTCCTCAGGCTCTGCTAGGGTTGCCAGGTCCCTCTTTGCCACTGGCGGGAGGTTTTTGGTGCAGAACCTGAGGAGGGTGGGGTTTGGGGAGGGACTTCAATGCCATAGAGTCCAATTGCCAAAGCGGCCATTTTCTCCAGAGGAACTGATCTCTGTCATCTGGAGATCAGTTGTAATAGCAGGAGATCTCCAGCTACTACCTGGAGGTTGGCAACCCTAGGCCCCGCCCCCAAAATATCCAGGTATTTCCCAACCCAGAGATGGCAACCCTAACCTGAGCTTCTTAGAAGACGGGTGGGTTAAGGCGAACGAAATAACTGAGCAAGCCAATCAGAGCGAAGAGCAGCAACAAAACACAGACCTTTAATTTCCAAAATAAGAGGAGTATAGGGATGGAGCCTGCTGGGAAATCAGGTCGACTAACTTGGAAGTTCTGCCACCAAATCCCTAGTGTACGTGAGGTTGGTTAGGATTCTTCTGCGGTAAGGGAAAAACATGATCAAGGGTACACATCCCTTCCTGTTTTTCAGCAATCAGCTCTGGTATTTGAAAACAAGTTTCAGAACTGGGACTGGATACTGAGGCCTGAGAAAGAAGAAGAAGAGCTGGTTTTTATATGTCGACTTTCTCTACCACTTAAGGCAGAATCAAACTGGCTTACAATCTCCTTCTCCTCCCCACAACTGGGGTTGCCAATAGCAGGAGATGTCCTGCTATTACAACTAATCTCCAGCCGATAGAGATCAGTTCACCAGGAGAAAACGGCCGCTTTGGCCATTGGATTCTATGGCATTGAAGTCCCTCCCCTCTCCAAACCCCGCCCTCCTTAGGCTCCACCCCAAAAATCTCCAGGTATTTCCCGATCCGGAGCTGGCAACCCTACCCACAACAGACACCCTGTGAGGTAGGTGAGGCTGGGAGAGCTCTAAGAAAACTGTGACAAGCCCAAGGTCACGCAGCTGCCTTCATGTGTAGGAGTGGGGAAACCAACCCGGCTCGCCAGATTAGCGGGCACCGCTCATGTGGAGGAGTGGGAATGAAACCCCGATCTCCAGATTAGAGTCCACCGCTCCAAACCACCGCTCTTAACCACTACACCATGAAAACTGCCCAAATGTCTTGAGTTCCACTGACGACTGTAATGAGCCTGGCCTTTTCCACACAGGTGATTCTCTCTGGGTTCAATGCTGCACCTCCCCACCCACCCCGGATCCCCACATGGTGTATTCAGGAATATCCTAGCAGGGCCCGTCGCAAACAACAACAGATCTGTTTTATTTCTGTGGCGGCAACTCTAAGCTCCTCCTGTTCAGTCCTCTTCCCCAGCAAACATGCACCCAAGTTAGTCGCTCCACCCTCAAATGTCCAGGAATTGCCCAACCTGGAGTTGGCAACCCTAACTACAATCCAGTGGAAGCCTATGGTTTTTTTTTTTAATGCATGGCTGTTTCACTCACCGTCACCCCTCCGACGACTTCGGGTCTTTGTGTTGATTGCGTGCGCCATTTCTGACTGTCGGAGGTCGCCCTGTTGTCCCCCTGCCTTTCCCCGTGTTTTCCCCGCGTTTTCAGAAATCTGTTTTACCTCGAATTTGAAAACCCGGACAAAACGCGGGGAAAGGCAGGGGGAGAGCGAGGCGACCTCTGACGGTCGAAAATGGCATGCATAATCCAAAGCCCCGACGTCGATGGAGGGGTGACGGCGAGGGAAACAGCCATGCATAAAAGACCTATCTCCTTGCCTCCCGAATACTGGAGATGAAATCCTGAGCTGGCTTTCAAATAGGGTTGCCGGGTCCCTCTTCGCGACCGGCGGGAGGTTTTTGGGGCGGAGCCTGAGGAGGGCGGGGTTTGGGGAAGGGAGGGACTTCAATGCCATAGAGTCCAGTTGCCAAAGTGGCCATTTCCTCCAGGGGAACTGATCTCTGTCGGCTGGGGATCAGTTGTAATCGCAGGAGATCTCCAGGTCCTACCTGGAGGTTGGCAACCCGACCACAGACCCAGTTCTGGAGACCTGCCGGGCCTCTGTTTTGCACCCTGGCCCCAGACCTCCAGGGGAAGTGAAGCCGAGCCCTTTAAGCCTTCCTCGGCACGAGGGTGTGTTCGTATTTCCCCTTTTGAACCATCTCCAAAAGCAGGCGAAGTCTCTCCCCCACCCCTTTTCTTTCTCTTTGGGTGCTTTTTTTTTTTTTTTTGGCCATATGATTTAAATCAAGAGTCATTTCAGGTTCCCAGATAAATGGAGCTTATGTTCTTGCTGCCAGCGCTTGGCTGGGGCTGTACCACCCTGGGGGTAGAATGTGAGCTCACATCTTCCACATGGAACCCAACACCACAGGCCTAATTTACAACAGCCTAGGCAGCGCCTTTTCCTGCCGACTCTGTGTCTCTGGCTTTCGGAGCTGCCCCCCCTCCTCCACTCCCAGCCCATCACTCACTCTTCACCTTCTCCCCCCACCCAAATACCCACTGCTTCTTTAATGAGTACGCACACACTTTCCCCCTTTGCTGCATGTCCCGTGCCCCTGCTCCCGATTTCGGGTTTTCCTCTCCCCCCCTCCAATCTTTCATTTTTCTTCTCCCACTGGGACGTGTGGTTCCACCCCAGCAGGAGGCCAGTTCGAGGGGACTAACCCAGCCCGAGTACCACACGAGCAAGCCTTAGAGCTGTCTCGGCAATGCTCTCCCACCATGCGCCGGTTATGCGCGTAAAGAGCGGGTGGGGGATGCCCCTCCGGTTGCCAACCTCCAGGTAGCAGCTGTCATGTTGGAGTAGAGCCAATGAGAAACACCTTTGGGTGCTTAGAAGCTGCCTGCCCACCATTTTCTAGAACAGATAATACAATTACCCATGAGAGTCTAGAGTAGGGGTCCCCATAGGGTTGCCAACCTCCAGGTTCTAGCTGGGGATCTCCTGCTCTTACAACTGATCTCCAGCCGACGGAGATCAGTTCCCCTGGAGAAAATGGCAGCATTGGACACTGGACTCTATGGCATTGAAGTCCCTCCCAAAACCCCACCCTCCTTAGGCTCTGCCCCAAAAACCTTCCACTGGTGGCAAAGAGGGACCTGGCAACCCTACTGACACGGCATGGGGGCATGCTACGGCCAAGGGGGTGGGTGAGAGGGAGGAAGGATTGTCGGATGTGACTGTACTTGAAAGTGGATGGAGCTTTTATTTAGTGGGATAGTCCCCCCCCCCACAGTATTCCAGGAATTTGGAGGGAGGGCCGACAAAAGAAATAGGGTAGCCCCCTCTAAGGCCTCTCAGGTTGGTCTAGGCCCCATAGGGTGATATCAAATTGGGGGGGGTGATCTGTCTTTTAGCAAATTCACCGTTTCTGGCCCTGGCACAGAAGAGGGACCTGGCAACCCTAGATGCCCCACAACCGGAACACTGACACAAAAACTTCGGGACCAGTGCCGCGAGTTTCCTCACAGCAGTGTCTTCGGTCCATCCCCGGCCTCACCGACCCCAGCCCTGCCAGGCAGTCAGCAAGCACATTTCTAGGGTTCGGCACCGCTAACTGCCCCGGGGCAAACTTGCCCGGGGGCACGGGGCAGGCGCCGCGCGCTCGGCCCCTTTGGAGCGGCCAAGCCTCTGGCTCTTTCCCCCGCCACCCCATCCGTCCTCGCCCTCCCTCCCCGCCGTGGGCTCTGCCAAGTGCCCGGAGCAGCGAAAGCCACGAGGTTTCGAGCGCGCAGCTAACTTAAAGGCTTCATTTCCGTAAACTTTTCCATATGTGAGGGCCTCTCTTGAAGCTCGCCTTCCAAAAATAAACGCACCGTCAGGCCAAGGTGTCCGAGCACACGGGAAACCGGGAAAGGAACCCACTGAAAGAAAACAGCGCCCGCCCCTGCCAGCAAAGTCAGGGCACCGCTGTTGCCCCCAGGGGAGGACTAGGCGGGGATGGTGGCAGGGGGGCACAGAAGGGAATGTTTGCAAAACGGGGGGGGGGAGGCCTCCATTTAATAAAATAAAAGCGGAGCCAAGGCTACCGCCTCCTTCGAAACCCCCGTTCGGAGTTCAACTTAATTGCAGACATGCCTTCGATTCCCTCGCCATGAGAAGGAACCCGGCCTTTGGATTGCCCCATAAGAATATGGGAGTGTGGGGGTCATTGGGAGGTCATTCCGATGGGGCTCCTTCTTATCTGGGATACGTCCAAGATGGAGACATTGAAACCCATATGTTCTCTTCGGGTTTCTTAATTGCTCCTAGCCCTCATGGGCAAAGGAGCTTATGGCTCCATATTTTTGCGGTGCGGGGAGGAGCCGCGTTTCTAAGAAACCAGTTCTGTTATAAAAAAGAGAAAGAAAGGGGGGGGGGTATCGCTGGAACTGTTAACATGATAGCAACAGCCTGGAGCCATCTCCTCTGAAAGAGTTTTTGTATTCTTCTGTTCCCGCACAGACCCAGAAAGGGAGACAGGCAGTCTCGGCCGGTAAAGCGCTTCCATTTTTAAACAAAGGGGAAACTGAGGCCAGGAACGGTGCGGCCCCAGGAAGGCAGCAATCTGAACTTTGGCATTCGCCTCCCGCTAACCTCAAAATGACACCCTGCACCAACACATCTGTCTAGCCTTTATTTTTGGTAAGGTACCAAATTCCTCCCTCCCCGCACCCGCACAGGCACACGCTACCCGGCCCCCTTCCTTCAACCGAACCAAATTTCTGGTTCCTGCATGCTCCCCGCACACAAAAGATCCTGCAGGAACCCCAAATAATCAATGACATCTGAGGTGGGGGGGGGCAGCGAAACTTGAAAAGAGGCATTGGAAAGCAAGCTGCAATTGAGCAGGATTTCAAAGAAATGGGGTGGTTGGGGGGGCGGACAGAAATAGGGTTGCCAGGTCCCTCTTCACCACTGGTGGGAGGTTTTTGGGGTGGAGCCTGAGGAGGGAGGGGTTTGGGGAGGGGCTTCAATGCCATAGAACCCAATTGCCAAAGAGGCCATTTTTTCCAGGGGAACTGATCCCTATCGGCTGGAGATCAGTTGGAATAGCAGGAAATCTCCAGCTATTACCTAACTCGTTCCCAGTTGCTGTTGGTCTGATCAATATTTATAATGAGCTGAAGAAGCCTTTCGAAACGTGGTCACATGACTAGCCACACATTCTCTGTCTTCTTGGACCCTTCTGCCTCTGGGCTCTTTTTGGATGACTAGCCACACATTCTCTGTCTTCTTGGACCCTTCTGCCTCTGGGCTCTTTTTGGACCCTATACACCCATTGATGGACGTCTGTTCCACTGCAGACTCTCCACACGTATTTATTACGGACTAGTGGGAGTGGGTGTGATTGCAGCTGAACTTGAGGCTTTTTGCCTTTTCTACACAATTGTGCTGTGCTGTATTACTATTCTATCATTGTTATCTTTTGCGTTTATTGGTGTTTGCTTCACTATTGTACATATTATGGTGTTATATTAGATAGAATTTTTGTTAGTTTGTGTTGTGGCATGAAATTAATGCCAGTAAAATTATTGCAATTTGCATGTTCTTTTATTGTGACTTATTGTATTTGAGCCCTTGTACTGCCAATTATCTCAAGTTATCTTAATTCTGGCACAGGTTGCATATTTTCTTGTAACGTTACTTGGCGGTTGGTAACCCTAGACAGAAACCAAGAGGGGTTGCGTGAGGGAGGCAGAGAAAATGTGACGTGTGTAGAAACAGCAATTCTACACAGGAGCATACTTTAATAACCGAAGTCACAGCGGTCCAGCTGGCTGGGCAGAAGGCGTGGATAGACTGTTATGCATGTTTTCATAAACTGGGGAGGGGGTGGACGGCAATAAGCACAGGAATGTCTAGTGTAGGAAAAGCAAGATTTGAGTCCAGTAGCACCTAAAAGATCCAACAAGATTTCCAGGGTATAATCTTTCAAGAGCCAAAGCTCCCTTTGTCAGATATATGACAAAGCAAGCTTTAAAGCTTAAACCCTGGAAATCTTGTTGGCCATTACGATGCTACTGGACTCCAGTATTGCTCTTCTGCTGCAGATCAATGCAGCAACCCACCTGAAATGAGTGTAGGTAAAGTGGATTTTAAAGTATGGAAGGGGGAGAAGAGAGAAAATGCTCCCACAGTTGTGCAATTTCCCCCCTTCTTTTGCAAGGTCTCTCCATACCACTTGTCACACTAAGCTAGGATTGCCAACTTCCAGGTGGTAACCCTGGAGACCTGCTGAAATTGCAGCTGATCTCCAGACTATAGAGATCAGTTTGCCTGTTGAAAACGGCTAGTTTGGAGGATGGGCTCCATGGTATTAAAACCCACTGATGTCCCTTCCCTCCTCCGAATCTCAGCCCTCCCTAGGCTCCACCCCCAATTCTCCAGGAATTTCCTAACCTGGAGTTGGCAATCCTATTAAAACACCCGCAAGCCACCAAAATAACAAACCTCCTACAATCTGTACTGCAGACACAAACTGGTATAACAGTCCTAGGAAGCCCTGGGGCACGTGAGTTCTGTTAGCAGTCTCCAGCATTGAATTCTTATCACCTTCAGCAAACTACAGTTACCATGTTTAAGGTTGCCAACCTCCAGGTACTAGCTGGAGATCTCGTGCCATTGCAACTGATCTCCAGCCAATAGAAATCAGTGCACCTGGAGAAAATGGCCGCTTTGGCAACTGGACTCTACGGCATTGAAGTCCCTCCTCTCCCCAAACCCAAACCCTTCTGCCATTTGGAGAAGGGAGGGACCAATAGGGTATAATGCCATAGAGTCCACCTTCTAAAGCAACCATTTTCTCCAGCTGAGCTGATCTCTGTCACCTGGACATCAGTTGTAATAGCGGGAGATCTCCAGCCTGGAGGAGGGCAACCCTAATGGCAGAGTATGGATCCTGGTCTGACACTAACCACGACACTGTGCTGGATGCCAATGGGAATCTGAGGTTGGGGAGGCTTGCCAAAATACAGGGGGGGCACACCGCGGAGCGTGTGGCAAAGTATGGGCAAAGGGGGGGGAATGAGGAGCAGCAAAGTACAGGGGGGCACACTGAGGAACGCCTGCCAAAGTCTGGGCAAGGGGGGGGGAAAGCGAGGAGAGCGGGGTAAATACAGGGCTGGTCAAAGCGGGGAGCACAAGAGCACCAGGCGAACTGTTCAAGACTGCGAGTAATTAATATGGTGAATTAAAAAAAACAACGAAGGGACCGGTGCTTGAGACCCATCTAGCCATTGCCATCAAGCCATCGCCGTATCCACAGGGGTGAACTGGACAAGGTAATCCGGTGGGCGGAGTTGTGATGGAGGTGGGGGCGGGCATCAACAATGAGCTTGTTGGCAGGGGGAGGGCTCAAACAACAGGGGACAGACCCAACCGTTGTCGAATACTGCGGGCTTTGCTTCATGAATAAACAAAACAAAATCGGGCTTAACGGCGATAATTCGCGTCCATGAATAACCTTTTAAATTCGCTTTTTTCCCTGCTCCGCCGCAAGAGAGCAGCAAACTCGTGCGTGAATAATTAGCCTAAGCCAGAGACTTCCTGATGCATGACCATTTCATTCTACCAGCAGTAGGCCACCCTTCCCTCCAAGGACACTGAAGTGGCAACTTTAGCTTTCCCGGCAGCTCTGTGACATACCCTTCAGCTCGTAGGAGGCATGAACTGTTGTTTCACCTCCTAGCCTCTGATGTGGGTTAGGCTAAACAGGGATTAGGATCAAAGACTTCCAACAACAAGTCCAGTCATGCTTTCTACTGGTCTGAGCAGTCCTCCTGAGCTCTGTGCCAAGGGCAGTGGCAAATTGCTCCAGACCAAAACGGAGCAATCCCTGCCTCCCGTTTGCAACGACCAGGCGCTCTTCTTCCTCCACAATCCAAGGCCCAGCCAAAAAGTTACAGCCTGAACTCTCTCTGCCTTCTTCCACGCCTTTCCACCCTCACCAGCTAACCTGAAGAGAAGGAGGAGAAGAAGAACGAAAAGAAGGAGTTGGTTTTTATATGCCGACTTTCTCTACCTTTTATGGAGAATTAAACCGGCTTACGATCTCCTTCCTTTCCTCTCCCCACAACAGACACCTTGTGAGGTAGGAGAGGCTGAGAGAGTTGCAAGAGAACTGTGACAAGCCCAAGGTCACCCAGCAGGCTTCATGTGGAGGAGTGGGAAAACCAACCCGGTTCACCAGATTAGAGTCTGCCACTCATGTGGAGGAGCAGGGAATCAAGCCCAGTTCTCCAGATTAGAATCCACCACTCTTCACCACTACACCACGCTGGCTGTCCAAGGATCAGCAAGTATTCTACCGACACACCCAATTTTTTAAATAATTGGAATAAATTAGGAAAATAATGCTCTTTAATGCATTATATAATGATATATTCATCCAATATGTGTGTGTGTATACACCCCCTTTAAAATAATAACATTTTGAGTTAGGGTTTTCTAGAACATGGGGCTTTTTAAAATATAAAAATCCGGCACAAGCCCTTCCTTGGTTATAATAACCCCTCATTTAAGTTTGCTATTGTAACTTGGAGCCCATCCGCGCCTACCCCAAGCATTCTGGCAGCCACACATGCTAAAGGGACATTGAGCATACCACATTCCTAACCCCCTCGTCAGGAGAGAAAAAACCCACCCCCCAAAAGCCCCAAAACTTTCCATCACTGTCTGCAAGGTCTCTAGAGTAAAACGAGGCCTGGAGAAGGGGAGGTGAGGAAAAATTGGTTTTCTGAAGAATTGGGGGGGGTTGAATTTGGATAGTAGCCATTCATTTGGCTTTGCTGACTTTTTTTTAAGGGACTCCATGGTGGAAAAAGCTGCATATATTTTCCACTCTATTAAAAAGAAAATACAGAGGAGAAAGGGGATGACGCAAATACAAGATTGTGTAAGAGGCGGAGCTGGTGGTTGTTGGCTGAAGGTTATGAGAAAAGGTGTTTATAAGGGATAGACAGATACTGGCATCGAGGGGATATTTACTCATGGCTTGGGGTGCTGAAATCCTTTGACACCGAGCCATTGTGGTCTACATTTCCCATAGTTCTCAATGAACACATGAAGCTGCCTTATACTGAATCAGACCTTTGGTCCATCGAAGTCAGTATTGTCTTCTCAGACTGGCAGCGCCTCTCCAGGGTCGCAGGCAGAGGTCTTTCACATCACCTACTTGCCTAGTCCCTTTAACTGGAGATGTCGGGGATTGAATCTGGGACCTTCTGCATGCCAAGCAGATGCTCTACCACTGAGCCACGGCCCCTCCCTAAAAATTGTCCAGGGTACACATGAACACATGAAGCTGCCTTACACCGAAGCAGACCCTTGGTCCATCAAAGACAGTATTGTCTACTCAGACCAGCAGCAGCTCTCCAGGGTCTCAGATAAAGGTCTTTCACATCACCTACCTGCCTAGTCCCTTTAACTGGAGATGCTGTGGATTGAACCTGGGACCTTCTGCATGCCAAGCAGATGCTCTACCTCTGAGCCATGGCCCCTCCCCATGCCCACAACAACATTTTTTCAAAGGATTTACCTGCCTTTTTGCACAGCTCTTGCAAAAAAAAAAAAAAGCCCTGCAAGAGAGAACACAATGGCAGACTTCAGGAAAATTGAGTGTTGTTTTTTTTCCACGTTGCACCCAAATGGAAAGCTGAACCCTTTTAAAAGAAATTGTTGGTTTCCATTAAAGACCAAGCTGCGGTGTTGCCAGCCACAAAAAGATGGGCCAGGTCTTCCCAATCATAATATTAGGGGAACTAAAGTTCTTTGAGTGTAATTTCTCGTGCAAAGAGGTCACGTCCAGGAGAATTTACTTTTCCAGCTTTGCGGTAAGGAGAAATTATCCCTGGCTGGAATGCTATAAATGGAAGGCCAGCTATTAAAAGTTGCTGTTTGCCTGCCTCGTTTAATGCTGCTCAAACTTTTATTCAGGCAACATCCTGTAAGACTGATTACCATGATTCTCATTTTGCAAATAAGTATGACTTGGCTTGATCCAGACAGAGCATCACCTCCTGGTATGCCATTAAAATGAATCTGGAAGGGCTGCCAATGCCTGATTCTGAACTCATAGGTGCATTTGCAAATCCACATGCTTTGAAAATGTGCGGGGAGGAAAATCAAATCTTGCAACGCTCCCCTTCCACGGACCTACTCGACAGCAGCTCAGAGGATGCTAGAAGGCCAGCGAGGTGTAGTGGTTACGAGCGGTGGTTTGGAGCAGTGGACTCTAATCTGGAGAACCGATTCCCCACTCCTCCACATGAGCAGCAGACGCTAATCTAGTGAACCGGGTTGGTTTCCCCACTCTTACACGTGAAGCCAGCTGGGTGACCTTGGTTAGCCACAGCTCTCTCAGAGCTCTGTCAGCCCCACCTACCTCACAGGGTGTCTGTTGTGGGGAGGGGAAGGGAAGGTGATTGTAAGCTGGTTTGCATCTTCCTTAAGTGGTGGAGAAAGTTGGCATATAAAAATCAGTTCTTCTTCTTTCAGGGCATACCTAAATCCCATACTGGTTTGATCGTCATTCTCCCTGCTCAAGAAACCATAATTCTATCAAGGGTGAGTTGGACTAGGTATCTCTAACAGAGATATCTCAGCACCCTTACTAAACTACAGATCCCAGTATCATTTGGGGAAATCAACTTGTATAAAAACAATCCAAGTTAATAATGTTGTGGACATATCCTATGCCAGTGTGGTGTAGTGGTTAAGAGCAGTGGTTTGTAGCAGTGGACTCTGATCCGGAGAACCGGGTGTAATTCCCCACTCCTCTACATGAGCGGCGGACGCTAGTCAGGTGAACTAGATTTGTTTCCTCACAAACAAATCCAGTCAGTCACACTCTCTCTGCCCCACCTTCCTCACAGGGTATCTCACAAACAAATCCAGCTAGTCACACTCTCTCTGCCCCACCTCCCTCACAGGGTGTCTGTTGTGGGGAGGGGAAGGGAAGGTGATTGTAAGCCAGTTTGATTCTTCCTTAAGTGGTAGAAATAAAGTGGTAAAAATAAAAAAAATAAAAAATAAAAAATTAAAAGAAATTAAAAAAACACAATAAAATATATTAAAAAAATTAAAAAAGAAAGAAAAAGTCGGCATATAAAAACCAACTCTTCTTCTTCTTCATATGTCCATAACCAGAAGAGGCTACTCCGGGGAAAGTATTTTTATGGCCACACACTGCCCAGAGGCAAGAAAAGAGGACAACAAATCGGCCAAGATAACTAAAACTAAACATCCTGGTTTCTGCCACACCACCTCATTCTAGGACAGTATGCAAGCCATACTGTATTCATTCAGTCATTTTACACATACTATTTCCTGATGCCTACTCGAGTAAAAGATGTATGCTTGCTTGTTTCAATGCCGATCGCAAGATAGAGGCCTTTATCCAACCACTCCATTGAGCAAAAAAGAGCCTCCATTGAGGAACTCCCTCTAACATAAGGTAGGGTACACGCTACTGACACAGTATACAGTCACACCGAACCAAGAAATGCTACCAGTAGAATTATAGGGACAGAGCATTTCAACATTCTCTGGTAGTAAGTTGAAAACAGGCACCCTTGTGCATTTCATAAAGCTCAAAATATACCTTATGTGGTAGATAAGGTTGCCAGGTCTCTCTTCGCTACTGGTAGGAATTTTGGGAGCGGAGCCTGTGGAGGGCAGGGTTTGGGGAGGGGAGGGACTTCAATGCCACAGAGTCCAATGGCCAAAGCGGCCATTTTCTCCAGGTGAACTGGCTGGAGATCAGTTGTAACAGCAGGAGATCTCCAGGTAGAACCTGGAGGTTGGCAACCCTAGTTGTAGACTCCATGACTGGATTTCTCAGTGTGTAATCTTACAAAGCAGATGCGCACCCATCACTTACAATTTGGCTCACAGCTAATTTCCAAGACAGAACCCCTCTCCACCTGCTATTATCCCCAGGAGGGAAAAGGACAGGTACAATAATGTCTCTTTTTTTCACCTATGGGGAAAATAACAATAATAATTCCAACCTTGGTCTCCCTGATCTTATTCTGACACTCTTAACCACTACCACACTGGCTCTTCAAATGGTCCTTTGTGAAAGGTTTCGGCTGCACTCCTAAGAACGCTTTCCTGGGCATAAAATGGGATTTACTTCTGAGTAGACCAGCTTGGAATTGCTCCCTCAGTTAGGATAAGAGGGCAGCTTTCTCCAATCTCAATTAATACCTTTCAAAGGACCACTTAAACCATGAAGGAGTCAGCGATCTTATCAGCTTAAAGGATCTTCATAGGAGGGTAGAAATTGGAGATGGCGGATTGGATCCAGCCAGCTTTTTGACCCCATCGCACCTAATTCTCCTCTTTGTTGCAGCCCTTGTCCCGCATAACTTTTGTCCATTCAGGTCCCATGATCCTCAGCATACCCTTTTCTGTGGTCAATGGAGACAACCCTCTTCCCTTTCTCACCAGCAGAAAAGCGGGTTGGATCCTACCCAGTATATGGTCACTCTGTGGCAGTGGAAAGTGCCATCAAGTCAAGGCAAGAGACCAACAGAGGCAGTTTTGCCATGGCCTGCCTCCGCACGGCAACCCTGGCCTTCCTTGGTGGTCTCCCATCCAAGTACTAACCAGGGCCTACACTGGAGAGCCAATGTGGTGTAGTGGTTAAGAGCGGTGGTTTGGAGCGGTGGACTCTGATCTGGAGAACCCGGTTTGATTCCCCACTCCTCCACATGAGCGGCGGAGGCTAATCTGGTGAACTGGATTGGTTTTCCCACTCCTACGCATGAAGCCGGCTCAAGGTTGACTCAGCCTTTCACCCTTCCGAGGTCGGTAAAATGAGGACCCAGCTTGCTGGGGGTAAAGGGAAGATGACTGGGGAAGGTACTGGCAAACCACCCCGTAAACAAAAGTCTGCCTAGTAAATGTCGGGATGTGACATCACCCCATGGGTCAGGAATGACCCGGTGGTTGCACAGGGGACCTTTACCTTTTACACATGAAGCCAGCTGGGTGACCTTGGGAAAGTCACAGCTCTCTCAGCCCCACCTACCTCACAGGGTGTCTGTTGTGGGGAGGGGAAGGTGACTGTAAGCCAGTTTGAGTCTCCCTTAAGTGGTAGAGAAAGTCGGCATATAAAAACCAACCTTCTTCTTCCTCTTCTACCCTGCTCAGCTTCTGAAATCTGACGAGATCTGACTAGCAGGGGCCTTCCAGGTCAGGGCACTGTATGCCTGCCCTGCCCTTATTGGGAACCCATTAGGATCTAGGTTTACGTAGAAAGCTAGGTTTACGTGGAAAGCTGCTTGAACTCAAACAGCCATTGGGCAGAGCGAATGCTCGCCTACACCCTTCCTTCACGCTGCCAGGATTCCAAAGGCAGATACGTGCAAAATCCTGTTTCTGCCTTGGTGGGCCTTTCTTTTTTGGTGAGTAGATTGGGACTCCCGTTATATCTCTCTGCATACCTGCTGTCTTGCCTGGGTGTGAAGATATCTCACCCTTCCTTGTGGGTGGCCTTGTTGTAGGTGCCCTAGCAATCAGCACTTTGCTCCTGTTACGTACAAATTAAGGCTGCACTCCTGCGTATACTTAAGTTGCATATATCCCACTGAAGTCAGCGGGACTTCACAGCAAAACCGTGCCCAGGACTGCAGATTTGATGAGCGCAAGCAATTATAGCCACAGTACTCTATTTAATAAATCACAACCAGAGGGTATTCTTTTTTTTTTCTTTCTAGGAGAACAGAAAGGATTAGAGCGATGGGATCTAGTGATAGCTGCAACATATTTTACCAGCTGCATGGCGAATTAATTCAAGTTGGGACATGACATTTTATAAAAGAAAGAAAACAAACAGTAAAAAGATCGCAACTATGAATTCCCCCCCCCCCAAAAGTATACATCAGTTTGAAAGATCAATATTTCTCCTTGCAAGGAACAGACTTCGGAAAAGTGACAAAACCTTTTCTTTTAAATCGCTATTACAGCACACAGGAAAGGATCCAGATGATGGGGCATCTGTTTAACTCTACAGAAAGCAAAGCTCTTACGAGCTCACATGTCTGTTTACAGAGCACTTCTCCCAGGCAAAAGAAATGTAAGCAAAGTTCACGTTGGTCTGGAAGCAAAGTATCATCCGGTCCTTATCCCGTTATCTCTACAACCACCCCCTGGAAAAGATTGCTCCATTTCTCATTAGACAGAGGCTGACGGGCCAAGCCGCCCAAGGGAACCTAGCAGCCTTCCATCTCGAGGATGCAGGGAAGCGCTGGTTCAGGTCCACAAGACCTCCTGACCTTGAAGCCAACTGCCTTTTGATCCTAACAGCCCATTCCTGATGCTGGGGGCCGAATGGGCACAGGGGGCAGCGTGACCCCTATGCCGCCGTCTGTGCCACTTTGTGCCATGCAAGCTGGCACGGACGCTGGGGTAGGGGCACTTACGCCAGCCCTCCTGGACTGCCGAGGCAGGGTGGCCCTAGGACGTCAGCACACCCTCCCACCAGCAACCTCCCGGTGCAAGTTCTCGCACTGGCATCCCAGGAGGCATTCCCGGGGGGTTCTGGGGGGCAGAGCTGCCGTTAGGCAGTTTCTTAACCCCTTCCAGCCCGGGAACGCCCCTTTACGCTACAGCGCTGTCACGCCTTTTTTGGTGGTGCAGCATTGTTGTTTCCTATGGGGCCTCCCCCCCCATTTTCAAGTTTTTTTTGCGAGAAAAAAAACCCTTTTTTTACGGTCACTGCAGCCACGAAACTTCCTTGGAGGTGCAGTGGCAGTGCTGTGGCCACGCTGTCCCCAGCCGCATCTTGTCTCAGGAATGGACTGTAAGACAACTAAAATGCTTGTTCTGACGCAAAGGGCCGAACGCGGCAGCTGGTGATACAACACAGAAGCAACGAGGTTTCCTCGCGGAAGGTTTCCCTGCGTTTCCCGTGCCCCCATCTCCCAGTAGCAGCTATCCCACCTGTTTTTTTAATTGGCAATTTAATATTAATATAGCGTTATAACGTTATAGTGGTCTGTCTATCAGGTTCCCTAAATTCACGGCTTTCGTTGCCACATCTCTCACGCAATTCACCGATCTACTTGGTAGCAGATAACACAGTATCCGCTTCTCAGAAAGTGTCATTATCCAGGAAATAGTATATTTATTTCGCGCTATATTATTCTGTGAACATGCTAAAACGATGTAGGCTAGGGAATCTACTTGATCCGGACAAAATGGGCATTTGCATTCTGCAATAATTTAATTGTATCTCCCTTACGTCTCGGCTGAGTCCAAGGCATTACCAATTACCTTGCCAATAAGAAAGCTAGTCTAAATTCTAACCAGCTGAAATAGTCCGGCAAAGAAAAAGTTCTGTTAAAAAGACCCACTTTTGTAAGTTACATGGGGACGCAGGGATGGCAGTTATCAATGTGTGTATGCATAAAAGTATGTGGAAACCTGGGCGGGTGGGGGGGAGAGACTACATAGAAAGATATTCAGTACAATGACCAAATATATTAAACTCCGTCATGACCCTCACCTATTTCCTATATGAAGAAGATGAAGAAGAGTTGGTTTTCATATGCCGACTTTCTCTACCACTTAAGGAAGACTCAAAGCGGCTTACAATCACCTTCCCTTCCCCTCCCCACAACAGACACCCTGTGAGGTAGGTGGGGCTGAAAGAGCTCTAAGAGAGATGTGGCTAGCCCAAGGTCACCTAGCTGGCTTCATGTGGAGGAGGGGGGAAACCAACCCGGTTCACCAGATTAGCATCCGCCGCTCATAATCTATATGATTATTTAGCATAGCCTTTCTGTTGATGGCATTTGGCAGTTGGAGATGTTTCACCATAGGTGCCTTTGTGTCACGCCACGGAGTATAATAAGCACTGGTGAGATAAGATAATTAAAATGTGCTACTGGAATGCGCTATCTGCAGAAGCACTGAGGCTATGGAATTTAGGCTGCTTCCATGCAGATCTGTAGCTTCGTGTCACCATGCCCCAAACTTCAGGTTTGTGTTCTTTTAAGTTTCTGCACAACAGTGTTGTGCAATCATCCACCTTCTGGGTTCTCGTCTGCCTCCTGACATTGCTTCCTGAATCTGTTTTGGTACAACCCTTCCAGAAATATTGAAATCAAAGCAGGTGACTTCACAGTGTGATGCCATTTTCATAGATTCACAGAGTTGGAAGGGACCACCAGGGTCATATAGGGGGGGTTACCGCACTTTGTATTCCCAGCAATGTATTAAGAGTTTGAAAATGTTTTAAAAAACATAGCTTTAAAAGGGTTTTTGAATACCACGGCTTATAAATGATTGGAAGACGTCTTCACAACTAAAGGGGCCAAACAAAGTGCGAACAGTATTTTTTATAACGTTTTCAAACTCTTAATACATCGCTGGGAATACATAGAAAGTGCGAACAGTATTTTTAATAACGTTTTCAAACTCTTAATACATCGCTGGGAATACAAGTGCGGTAACCCCCTTAGTCCCTGCACAATGCAGGAAATTCACAACTACCTCCCTCCCCACCCCCAGTGACCCCTACAACATGCCCAGAAGATGGCCATGATGCCCTCCTTCTCATCATCTGCCTAAGGTCATAGAATCAGCATTGCTGACAGATGGCCATCTAGCCTCTGCTTAAAAACCTCGAGGGAAGGAGAGCTCACCACCTCCCGAGGAAGCCTGATCCACTGAGGAACTGCTCAAACTGTTAGAAAATTCTTCCTAATGTCTAGATGGAAACTCTTTTGATTTAACTTCAACCCGTTGGTTCTGGTCTGACCTTCTGGGGCAACAGAAAACAACTCGGCACCCTCGTCTATATGACAGCCCTTCAAGTACTGGAAGATGGTTATCATATCACCTCTCAGTCTTCTCCTCTGCAGGCTAAACATACCCAGCTCCTTCAACCTTTCCTGTTTGTATCCTCTCACATCCGCTGCTTCCCAACTAACAGCAGCGGATTTTGGGCTGGCTCTTTGTAAAAAAAAAAAAAAAAAAAAAAAAGTAATTGTTAGTATGTGTATCACTATAGCATCCTATCACTACAGCGATATACCTACTTCCGTTTGTTTTTTTTTAAGCCAGCAAAAAGCACTTGGCAGCAATTCAGTAGCAGGCATGAAGAGTTACTATGGAGAATACATTTGTGAGGACACTCCATGGACAACCATGCAGGGCAGCGGTTCCCAAACTTTTTGAGTCAACGGATCACTTTTCAGGAAAGAAATTCGACACGGAGCACTAATTTTCACCTAGTACCTCTATACCAAACCGAATGACAGTAGCATTTTTCTTTCCAGTCTGTTCACGGAGCACAAGGAGATGTTTCGCAGAGCACCAAGTGCTCTGTGGAGCACAGTTTGGGAACTGCTGATGTAAGGAATCCTCCGTGTGCATCTCGATTTCCACTGCACAAGGCACATGTATGGCTATAGTAAGGCTATAGTGTTGTCAGGTCCCTCTTTGCTATCGGCGAGAGGGTATGGGGGTGGAGCCTGGGGAGGGCAGGGTTTGGGGAGGGGAGGGACTTCAATGCCATAGAGTCCAATTGCCAAAGCGGCCATTTTCTCCAGGGGAACTGATTTCTATCAGCTGTAGATCAGATGTAATAGCAGGAGATCTCCAGCTAGTACCTGGAGGTTGGCAACCTTAATGTTTACCCATCTAAGTGTCCCCCTTTATTAGGGTTGCCAGCCCCAGATTGGGAAATACCTGGAGATTTTTGAGACGGAGCCTGAGGAGGGTGGGGTTTGGGGAGGGGAGGGACTTCAATGCCATACAGTCCAATTGCCAACATGGCCATTTCCTCCAGGGAAACTGATCTCTATTGGCTGGAGATCAGTTGAAATAGCAGGTCTCCAGCTAGTACCTGGAGGATGGCAACCCTAGATAGCTCTCGTGAGGAGACCTGACAAGTTGTCAAGGAGACAAGCAGTGAAGAATGCTACAAACATGCCCAATCGGTTGTCATCTGTTATGAAATCAGAAGCTGCACGGATTTTCATCAATTTACAAATAATAAAAGATGAGCAGAGATCTTTCAGAGTGGAGGGCCTTTCAGCGAACGATGCCACATCCATCTAGAGGGGCAGGATGTGACGAGACAGAAGCCAGCCTTCCAGGAACGCAGCTGCGCGACACTTGTGGGAAACTACAAGTGCCACTCACCCGTTAGTAGTGTTTTTAGATGCATACAATCATGGCCCTGAACCTTCCCAACGCACTCACAACTTCTCACATTGTGTGCCTCTTGTGTTGGAGGAGAGTGCTTTTGCATTGACTTATCAGAGCGTGAGGATCGATGCGTGAGCTAATGTCTTTTGATGTGCTTTGCTTTGTCCTCAGTGCTTTCATTAACAAACACTTCATGTTCCAGGGTGGACCCTGCCATTGATAACTAAGACTTGTGAGGCGCAGGCGCAAAAAGTAAGACCGGAGGTCACACAGCCCTACACCCCAGTCATGTTGTTTGTTTGTAGGACTAAATAAAAGGGCCCCCTCCACCCTCGTTCCAGGGTGCATCTATGTACCCAAGTGAAGACTACTGCTTCTCCCTCTATGAAGCAATCCCGCAGTTGCTGCCAGTATATGCAGAGAGCATGATCGCTTAGACTCCTAAGGAATTACTGGAAAGACAGCATACAAGAACTTTGGCAAATGCTTACAGGACGTCACTGAACATGATTCACATTTAGGAGGAGAGAGCCCACAGTGTGTGAACTGTATGTTTATACAGTGGCCTTTTCACACATTATGGAGGAGACTCGCCCTGTGTCCTGAGTGAAAATGTCATTCAAGAGTTGCAGGTTCTCCTCCGTTCCCTCCCAAACAGTGCCCATTTCAGATCACAACTGTGGCAAACATGGAGGAGGAAGTCCCCCTCTCCCCCTGTTCCACTTTCTGGACTGGAAACGGTGGTGGGAAGTCCCATGAAGTTGCAGCCAACTGCGACCCCATCGGGTTTTCAAGGCAAGAGAAGAAGAAAGGTGGCTTGCCGTTGCCTTCCTCTGCATAGCAACCCTGGACTTCCTAGGTGATCTCCCATCCAAGTACACATGAACACAGGAAGCTGCCTTATACTGAATCAGACCCTTGGTCCATCAAAGTCAGTATAGTCTACTCAGACCGGCAGCGGCTCTCCAGGGTCTCAGGCAGGGGTCTTTCACATCACCTATGTCACTGGTCCCTTTAACTGGAGATGCCGGGGATTGAATCTGGGAACTTCTGCATGCCAAGAAAAGGCTCTACCACTGAGCCACAGCCCCTCCCCAAACTAACCAGGGCCGACCCTGCTTTGTTTCTGAGAGCTGATGAGATTGGGCTAGCCTGGCCCAACCAGGTCAGGGCCCAGCTGGCTCGGTGGGGAAACTCACATGTCTATGGGTGGCTTTCCCCAGCCCCTGAGTAACCCCTACAGAAGTTGCATGTGGTAGGTCCACTGATTGCAGCCGATGTGCACAGCCAAGCATTTTACCGAGCGCAGGCCCATGTATGTACCTGCATGTGGGTGTGTACTTTCAGGCGTATAATGGCATGTGTATGTATCTCTTATACACACACACCTTGTTTTCAACCTTCCAGACCACAATTGAATGCTGGAAGCAGCTTGCAGTGGGTGTGGCTGGTTCAGAACCCACAGAGAGAGACATCGGAACAGGCTCCCCAACCTGTCCCCTATGGGAACGTGCCCACAAAGCTTGAGCAATAAAAACAGAACAATCCCCAAAGAGGTTCTTGGGCTGAGCACCTGGGAACCAGGCCCATCCCTTGACTGGCAGCACCGCATTCCTGAGCCCGTCAGCACCAGCCATTAACCCTTTCCACACGGGCATCAGTCTCTCCCCATTAGCAATCCCATCTTCAGCTTTGAGAGTAAAATGAATGTATCTTCTCTTAAGAACATAAGAACGGCCATGCTGGATCAGACCAAGGCCCATCAAGTCCAACAGCCTGTTCACACAGTGGCCAACCAGGTGCTTCTAGGAAGCCCATAAACAAGACGACGGCAGCAGCAGCAGCATTGTCCTACCTGTGTACCACAGCACCTACTATATTAGGCATGCTCCTCTGATCCTGGAGAGAATAGGTATGCATCATGACTAGTATCTATTTTTACTAGTAGCCATGAATACCTCTCTCCTCCATGAACATGTTCACTCCCCTCTTAAAGCCTTCCAAGTTGGCAGCCATCACCACATCCTGGGGCAGGGAGTTCCACAATTTAACTATGCATGGTGTGAGGAAATACTTCCTTTTATCAGTTTTGAATCTCTCTTGATCCCAGGTCCTTCCATTGTGTATAACGACTCTTGGGGAGGGCCAGGACCAAAGGATTCTGGGGCATGAGTAGTGATGCAGTCGTTGGGTAATAGTATGGCAGGAATCGCTTTGGGCAAGGGGCCAGGGCAGTGCTGCTCAGTGGTGATGTTTGATGTTCGTTGAGCCCTGTTCCAAGCTGAGCACAAAGCAAGCTTCCCTGGCAGCAGAGCTTTACTTACTCCAGGGCTCCAGCATATGAGAACTCACTCCAAAGTAGGGTTGCCAACCTTCAGGTACTAGCTGGAGAGCTCCTGCTATTACAGCTGATCTCTAGCCAATAGAGATCAGTTCCCCTGGAGAAAAATGGCCACTTTGGCAACTGGACTCTATGGCATTGAAGTCCCTCCCCTCCCAAACCCCGCCCTCCTCAGGCTCCGCCACAAAAATGTCTAGGTATTTCCCAACCTGGAGCTGGCAACCCTACTCCAAAGGGCTCACCAAGAGCAGACTGAAGTGCCCCTGAGCCAATACAGAGTACATTTTCTACATTACAGAGAAACCTCAAGGATTAGGGCTACAGAGTTTGTTTGTTTTGGGGTGGGGGGCTCAGAACAATGCCATCTGGAATTACCACTCCCTGGGCGAATGGCAGCGGTTCCTCCTCCTCTCCCTCCCCATGCACCCAGACACAGGGCAGGTGGAGACAGAGGCAGCTTGAAGCCACAGACTGCCGGCCCGTTTGAGCAGGCGGGCAAGAGGCAACGGCGACGGCAGTAAAGTGCAGCAATAGGCCACACGCCCCGACTCTCTATCTGGGCGATGCCAGGCTGGCAGCGGGCGGCAAAAGAGTTTCATTTTCCTCCTGCTTCTATCTGATGGAGGGGAAGGGAGATCAGAAGTCACCGCTGCAGCAGCAGGCCAGAGCTCACACGGGAACGTCACTGCCGCACAGACAGATTGGGACATTCAGTGGTAGCTGCTACTGTGTGGATTCAGGCCAGGGAAAAGAGGTGGGCACTGCCTGGGGATTGGAGCCTCCCCATCTTCCCAATGTCGCCAACCCCAAAATCCAGTCCTGAAGAAGAAGAAGAAGAAGAAGAAGAAGAAGAAGAAGAGTTGGTTTTTATATGCCGACTTTCTCTACCACTTAAGGAAAACTCAAACCGGCTTACAATCACCTTCCCCTCCCCACAACAGACACCCTGTGAGGTAGGTGGGGCTGAGAGAGCTCTAGCAGAGCTGTGACTTGCCCAAGGTCACCCAGCTGGCTTCGTGTGGAGGAGTGGGGAAACAAATCCAGTTCACCAGATTAGCCTCCGCCGCTCATGCAGAGGAGTGGGGAATCAAACCCGCTTCTCCAGATCAGAGTCCACCGCTTCAAACCACCGTTCTTAACCACTACACCACGGGATATGGTTTTTAGATAATGATTTAACAAAGCAGAGGGAGACTTATTCCCCAGGCGCACCGTCGTAAACCAGCCAGGCACAGGGAACCCAGGGCTCTGAGGAAAGAGAGCGCTCTATAAAGTGACATTTGCTTACTAAGTGAAAGACATGATTTTTCAGAGAATGAAAATCATTAGATTAAAAGTTTAAGATTTGGTATATGTGGCATTAGGAGATTCACAGTGCATTCCTGTGCCACCTAAACCCACTGAAATCAAATTATTTGTTCACTTTTACCCTGTTGTTTCCATGGTCTTTTATGCATTTTCAAATTCAAGGTAAAACAGGTATCTGAAAACACGGGCAAAATGCGGGGAAACGCAGCGGGAGTGCGAGGCGACCTCTGACGGGTCGGAGACGGCATGCATAACCCACACAAAGACCCAAAGTCGTCGGAAGGAAACAGCCATGCGTAAAAGACCTACAAGCACAGGGAGGCAAACACGACTCTCCCTTCTCCATTTCATCCATGCACACCAGTCCTGTGAGGTAGGTTAGGCTGATCCTAGTCCAATGTAGGGTTACCAACTCCAGGTTGGAAAATTACTGGAGATTTGGGGGTGACGCTTAGGGAGGATGGAATTTGGGGAGGGGAGTGACCTTAGAGGGGCATAATGCCATGGGGTTCATCCTCCAAAGCAGCCATTTCCTCCAGGGGGACTGATCTGTGTAGTCCGGAAATCAACTGTAGTTCCAGGAGAATGGCAGGTCCCACCTGGAGGTTGGCAACCATACAGCTACACCATGCTTACTTTTATCAGTATAATATAAAAAATTACTCACAATACTGGTAACAGTAAGCTAAGGAGAAAGAAACCAGCACAACTCAATATATTAAACAATTCATTAACTACTTATAACAGTGAAAAAACAACCACAAGATGTGCAAATATATACAATTATTTACATCTAGTGTCCCTTGCTTGGCAAGTTTCTTCTTTTTCTCTTGGAAATGTGCTCATATTTGGAAGCTTGGGATCATCCATGTTTGAAATGCCTCACAACAGGTTCTTTAAGCATTTTTGCTGTAACTGCTGACTTTCGATGTCTCAGATGAAATCTCAAGGCAGTCCTGTGCATCCAGTTGAAGGGCTGTCACATAGAGGAGGATGCCGAGTTGTTTTCTGTCGCCCCAGAAGGTCGGACCAGAACCAACGGGTTGAAATTAAATCAAAAGACTTTCCATCTAGACATTAGGAAGAATTTTCTAACGGTTAGAGCGGTTCCTCAGAGGAACAGGCTTCCTTGGGAGGTGGTGAGCTTTTTAAGCAGAGGCTAGATGGCCATCTGTCAGCAATGCTGATTCTATGACCTTAGGCAGATCATGAGAGGGAGGGCACCTTGGACCATCTTCTGGGCATGGAGTAGGGGTCACTGGGTATGTGTGTGTGGTAGTTTGGAATTTCCTGCATTGTGCAGGGGGTTGGACTAGATGACCGTGGTGGTCCCTTCCAACTCTATGATTCTATGATTCAATTGCATACTGTTGGGCACGTGGAGAGTTCACCTTTGGCATGCCGTTCACAAAGCACCCTAAATGTAAGACAGCAGCAGCAGGCCAAAAGCCGGACCTCGGTTGGACACTCCGCCTGCTGAGAGATCCCCGCCACTTCCTTGCCAAAGCCTAATGCAGTTGGAAGGCTAGGGTTGCCAACCTCCAGATAGTAGCTGGAGATGTCCTGCTATTACAACTGATCTCCAGCCGATAGAGATCAGTTCACCTGGAGCAAATGGCCGCTTTGGCAATTGGACTCTATGGCCTTGAAGTCCCTCCCCTCCCCAAACCCCGCCGCCCTCAGGCTCCACCCCAAAAACCTCCCGCCGGTGGCAAAGAGGCACCTAGCAACCCTAAGATGGCAGCCTGAATATGTTTTCAGGCTGGCATCCTTTGAATGGAAGACAAAATATAATTCCGCAAATGCTGAGGAGCTATTCCAATAGGCCTCTCTTGCAACTCACCATCGCAGTTCTTTGCGGTTGACCAGAAAAGCCACATGGGCAATCATGCTGTCTTCTGATATCTGGGTTAGCCAACAAGGCTGTGACAAGCTGTGGATGTTGTACGTGAATTGCTCTAAAGTGCTTATCATTTGGTGTTGTAACCCAGCTCAGCATGTCCTGCATCAATCAGGATGTAAGTACATTTCAGATGGCAACAAAAATAAGGTGTAATTTCATTTCAGATAAGAGCCCTGGCCAACTGGAACAGCCCAGTTCCAACTCCCTTTCCCAAAGATGGGAAAAGAAAAGAAGCCTAATTCCACAGGATTTATGAGAATACACTTCATCCAGCCTCCTCGGTTCCACCACCATTTCCTCTTTGTGCCTTGTCCAGACTGCAAACATACATACCAGTATGATGAGCTTTTCATATAGATCAGAAACACTCACCCTTAACACAAAAATACTGCAAAAATTGTATAAGTACGGAGCACTTTCAAAGCAAATACATTGATTTTTGCATTTTCCACCTCTGTGCAATAGGATCACACCAATCCAAAGAATGGCTTAGTTCAAATCACAAAATAACACAAGGTTGGAAGAGACCACAAGGGCCATCCAGTCCAACCCCCTGCCATGCAGGATTCCACAATCAAAGCGCTCCCGACAGATGGCCATCCAACCTCTGCTTAAAGACCTCCAAAGATGGGGACTCCACCCCCCCACCCCCCGGGAGGCAGGGCATTCAACAGTCGAACAGCCCTCACCGTCAGAAAGTTCTTCTTAATGTTTAGGTGGAATCGCTTTTCTCTTAGTTTAAACCCATTACTCCATTACATCCATTACAATTCTGATAGTGGTTTCATTTATTTACTTCATTGATACCCAACTCTCTTCCCCAAAGGGGCTTAAAACATTCTCCTCTGCTCCTTTTTTATTGTCAGAACAGTCCTGAGATGGGTTAGACTGAGAGGGTGTGTCTGGTCCAAGGTCACCCAGGAAGCTTCCATGCCAAAGTGGGGATTTGAAGATGAGTCTCTCAGATCTAGTCTGACACCCTAAACATTAATTAGACTAACTACGGCTTATGTGATTGTCAAAATGTAGGCCATTCTACTTACTATGGTTTTTGTATGTGTGTATAAAGTGCCTTCAAGTCGCAGCCGACTTATGGCGACCCCTTTTTGGGGTTTTCATGGCAAGAGACGAGGTGGTTTGCCAGTGCCTTCCTCTGCACAGCAACCCTAGTATTCCTTGGTGGTCCCCCATCCAAATACTAACCAGGGCTGACCCTGCTAAGCTTCTGAGATCTGACGAGATCGGGTCTGTCAAAAAGGGCACTGAAGCCAGGGTATAAAGCTGGTTTGTTAACTACAGTTAGGGCGAAAACGCATGGTCGCTTTAGCCTCCTTTAATCCCTGTTTCAGCCAGGATTCAGCCAGGATTGAACACATGCATTTCGTCAAATGTGTGTTCGATCCTGGCTGAATCCTGGCTGAAACAGGGATTAAAGGAGGCTAAAGAGACCATGCATTTTCGCCCTTAGTCTCAACTGTGGTTCCAAATGATGTACCAGTGCAGACACCCCAACTTAATCCTAGCTTGTTCTCTAACAATGCCCTCCGATGTTAAAGACAGAAGGCAATAAAACCAGTTCTTGTGCTTGTAGAGGCAAACCAGGATTTGAGTGACCATCTGCAAACTGAATCCTGGTTTCACAAATGTTGGAGTAGAGCCAATGAGAAACACCTTTGCATGCTTAGAAGCTGCTTGCCCACCATCTTCCAGAGCAGGTAATACAATTACCCAGAAGGAGAGTCTATAGGGTTGCCAACCTCCAGGTACTGCTGTGTTCCGTTTGGAAAAATACCAAAATAATGAACAACAGTTACAACTAAACCTTGTTTGCTTTTACTGGATGTTGTATATACTTCATACAAACTTACAGTCATATGGCTTATCTCATAGACATACATAAAGATTGACATATCTGAATATACAGGCATAATATGCCCGCCCTTGCAATTTTTCCAAATCTGGTGTGTGTGTGTGTGTGTGTGTGTGTGTGTGTGTGTGTATATATCTATATATCTATATATCTATATATATATATACACACACACACACACACACACACACACACACACACACTTGGTTTTAATTGTATGAATGATTTGTGGGGGGTTTTGTTTTTGTTTTTAATTGTTTTAAGGTGTATTTTTATGATGTATGTTTTTAATCTGTTAGCCACCTTGGTGGTCCTGATGAGAGCAGAAAGGTGGGGTATACCTTTTTAAAATAAATATTTAAATAAATATTTTAATAAACAAATAAATAAAACCCAAAAAAAAGTAAGCCCCCACTACAATGAAAAGCAAAACCACCACTAGCGATATGAATTGAATAGAGATTGGTCTGATCCAGCAAATCAATTCCGATGTTCTGATAGGTATCCGATAAACTGATAGGTATTATCTGTTGCTGTATGCTTTTATCTTGCTCTCACTGCATTGTATTTCTACTTAGGTAATATAATTTCTTGCACTGTTTAACATGTAGGGTTGCCAGCTCTGAGTTGGTAAATACCTGGAGATTTTGGGGTGGAGCCTGGGGAGGGGAGGGATTGGGAAGGGGAGGGACCTCAGCAGGGTATAATGCCATAGAGTCCACCCTCCAAAGCAGCCATTTGGGAGGTCATCTTGATCATCTGGAGATCAATTGTTATCATGGCAGGAGATCTCCAGGTGCTATTTAACATGCCATGTTTAAAATCTATGTTAAATATAATAAAAGACAGCACGTCAGATCAGTATATACAGTCTATTGACCAACTGAACATTAGATACAACATAGTGACATAACACCTATCAGATATATACACAAATTTCTGCTTTAAAAAGGTAAAGGTCCCCTGTGCAACCACCGGGTCATTCCTGACCCATGGGGTGTTGTCACATCCCGATGTTTACTAGGCAGACTTTGTTTACGGGGTGGTTTGCCAGTGCCTTCCCCAGTCATCTTCCCTTTACCCCCAGCAAGATGGGTACTCATTTTACCGACCTCGGAAGGATGGAAGGCGGAGTCAACCTTGAGCCGGCTGCCTGAAACCAACTTCCGTCGAGATCGAACTCAGGTCGTGAGCAGAGCTTGGACTGCAGTACTGCATCTTACCACTCTGCGCCACGGGGCTCCTTAAAACTTAAAACTGCTTAAAACGTATGCCTTATTTCAGATTTTTGCAATCCAAGTCCTATTACATTGTTTATTAAATGTCTCCTCATCCTACTGATTGTACCGACTTATGTTATGTAATCTGACTTGAGTCTCCATGAGAAAGACAGACTATAAATAACATAAATAAATAAATGTCCTCAAGAAATGTACCAGGTAGAACACTACCAGAGATACCCAAACACCTTCTGCCCGGCACACAATGGTGACTGACATGTACGCAATCCTTTAAATTGCATCGTGTTAGCTTCCCAAACATCCCTGAGACCATAGGCCAATGCTAGATTAGTCCCATAAAGATGGGGAACTGAGGCACAGCAAAAGAAGAGTTGGTTTTTATATGCCGACTTCCTCTACCACTTAGGGGAGAATCAAACCAGCTTACAGTCACCTTCCCTTCCCCTCCCCACAACAGACACCCTGTGAGGTAGGTGGGGCTGAGAAAGCTCGAAGAAAGCTGTGACTAGCCCAAGGTCACCCAGCTGGCTTCACATGGAGGAGTGGGGAAACCAACCCGGTTCACCATATTAGCCTCCGCTGCTCATGTGGAGGAGTGGGGAATCAAACCCAGTTCTCCAGATTGGAGTCCACCACTCCACAACACCACTCTTAACCACTACACCACGCTGGCTCCAAAGGAATCTATGTAGAGCCACACAAGGAATCCACATCAAATGAGATGGCTTCCAAAGGACAGGTCATATTGCCCAAGGCTAAATCACATTCCCAGCTCCTCCATCCCTTGCCAGGACTAGATGAGCCGTCAGTACGACCTGGCAAGGTTGCTTGTACGTCCTGTTGTGGAAGCAGGTGTTCCTCTCAGTACACCCTTGATGTTTACTGAGCAGCCCTGGGCAAATTCAGCATCCCATCTAACCTACCCACAGAGCTGTCGAAAAGGTAAAGCAAGATACATATCTATTGTAATCTGCCCTGATCCCCGGGGATAGGGTAGGGAAGATAATCAACCCAAAATAACATTTTGCGCAATCACACAGTTCCATTATAAAATAAGGGTGCAACTCTCATAAGAGGTTCTTTTTTTTTTTTAAGTTCATCTACTTGGGTGGCATGTCTGTTCATTCATCCAAGGGTGCAGCTCAGTTCCACGGGGATAAATAGTCCAACGAATGCGAGACATACGGGCCAAACGAGACAGGATGTTTTGTAACAAGTACGGTCAAGGTTCCCCAGACCAGACTCTCATTCCTCTCGGTCGGATGGCAGCTGCTGGGAACTAATTTCTAAAGCGCCGCAGGGACCTGATTCAGATTAGAACTGCAGCACTGAGAGAGAAAGAGCTTCAGCCACACACACACACCACCCCATGCTGTTTTTCCCAACTGAAATGGCACCAGAGGGCATTATTTACTCCATTGAAGGAATGCAAATGCACCATACACATGCACCACAGTGGGGCAAGTAATGCACCCCCAGGGTCATTTCAGGTCAGGAAAAGAAGAAGAAGAAGAAGAAGAAGAAGAAGAAGAAGAAGAAGAAGAAGAAGAAGAAGAAGAAGAAGAGGAGGAGGAGGAGGAGGAGGAGGAGGAGGAGGAAGAGGAGGAGGAGGAGGAGGAGTTGGTTTTTGTATGCCAACATTCTCTACCACTTCAGGGAGAATCAAACCGGCTTACAATCACCTTCCCTTCCACTCCCCACAACAGGCACCCTGTGGGGTAGGTGGGGCTGAGAGTGCTGTAACTAGCCCAAGGTCACCCAGCTATAGGAGTGGGGAAACCAACCCCGTTCACCAGATTAGCCTCCGCCGCTCATGTGGAGGAGCAGGGAATCAAACCTGGTTCTCCAGATCAGAGTCCACTGCTCCAAACCACGGCTCTTAACCACTACACCACACTGGCATGATCCTTTCCAAACCCTTCTGACCCTGTGCCATGGTCCCGATCCGAACCAGGCCCCAGAGACACTTTGGAAATTGATTGCCAGCAGCTGCCACCTGACTGAGGGGAATGGAAGTTGTCTTTAAAAAAAAAAAAAACACATCTAGTTTTACTCGTTGGAGAATCAATATACAGAAAATAGGGGGGTGCACAAGGTAGCAGACAACGGTACTGTGAACAATATGAAATGAAAACATGCAGCATATAACCACAATTCCTTATGTGCAGACCTAAGGGGTGGATTTGGTACAAGGGTCACACAAAGATCACGAGAGAATCGGGGATCTTCCATCATCCCTTAAGGTTGTCATTTACAACCCTTGGAAAGTTGATTCCCAAGGTCATGGGATCTATGTCATGAATCTGCCATAAAGATTTGGGGAGGGGAAAGGGGAGCAGTCATGGCTCAGTGGTACAGCATCTGCTTGGCATGCAGAAGGTCCCAGGTTCAATCCCCGGCATCTCCAGTTAAAAGCATCAGATAGCAAGGTAATGTGAAAACCCCCTTCCTGAGATACTGGTCAGCTGCTGTCAGTCTGAGTAGACAATACTGACCTCGATGGGCTGAGGGTCTGATTCAGTATGATTCATGTATGCTCATGAGGGGAGGAATTGCTCCTTTATTCATCAGCCATCAGTTCTTCTCAGAGAGAAGGCTTGAGATGATTTCACCCCTTTCCCCCTCCCCACTGCAGCCTCCTGATCTGCATGATCCCCAAGATCCAGTGACCCCACTTTCCCAGGCTTGTAAGAGGCTGCTGGGGCAAAAAGAAAGTTGGGGAGGCAGGTGGCCATCAGCACCTCCCATTGATGGATTGTGATATCCGTTCCAGGACTTTTCTACACCTCAAGTTGTTTCCTGCAATGAACACATGAAGCTGCCTTATACGGAATCAGACCCTTGGTCCATCAAAGTCAGCATTGTCTACTCAGACTGACAGTGGCTTTCCAGGGTCTCTTGAAGAGGTCTTCCACATCACCTACTTGCCTAGTCCCTTCAACTGGAGATGCCAGGGATTGAACCTGGGACCGTCTGCATACCAAGCAGAAGCTCTACTGCTGAGCCACAGCCCCTCCCCTAAATGCACATGCGCTTGTTTCCCATTGGAAGTGTGCTGTCTGCACATTTTGCTTCACAATAGCACGTTTCCTGTCATGATATCAACTCCCCCTCCAAGCTTTCGTAAGTTCAAAATGTTGCATCTGGGAATATGCAGAACTTCTCCCAAGTAGCGCATTCTCTGCTGTTACGCATGCACTATGGAATCTGATTACATCAGTGTCAAGGGCAACTATTGGGTATGGTTTGTATTTTTTTTTTAATTTTTATTATATAATGGGGGATAGAAAAGGAAAAATGGGAAAGGGAAAGAATAAAAGTATCTGACATACCTATGACTGACTAAAAATGTCAATTTCAATGCAGATCAAACAAGCAACATTACTTTATGTGTGTTAAGTGCCGTCAAGTCGCTTCTGACTCATGGCGACCCTATGAATCAATGCCCTCCAAAATGTCCTATCTGTAACAGCCTTGCTCAGGTCTTGTAAATTACTTTACTTTACATTTACATTACTTTACATTACTAAATTTACTAAATTACTTTACATTACTTTACTAAATTACATTACTTTACATTTCGATATTTGGGCAAGTTGTACGAGTAGCATAATCAGTAAATGGTCATCCTGTGCTGGATCGTGTCTCCACACACCACATAAGCATCTAAATTAAAATTAAAACTACAATAGTATACCAAATTGGGTATGGTTTGTAATGTAACCAACAATAAACAACACCTTCCCAGCCCATGACTGGCCCACTTTGAAACCATTTTTGTTTTATTGGGAGCATATGCGTTCCCCTCCCCCCCCATGTATAGATCTTTGGAGGTCCCGCTGCATAGGATTGCTGCACAGCATTTCACATAAAACTAGTTGTTGTTGTTTTAAGAAGGGAGGGTACAAACCGCACCATGGTGTAAGAAGGCTGAGCTGCAAACCAAATCTCACCCTGTTTATGAACTCGCTAGGCGATCTTTTGCCAACAATATGGGCACAAACAGACTTCAGAAGTTAAATTTGTACCACCCAGTGCATGGCTGTGAGGCAAACTGGAGCCACAAAGTAAGGGTAGCGAGGATCTAACCCATTAATCTCCACTTTATTCTTGCTCATAGAAACTGAGTTCCCTGCACTGCTGTTAGTGTTCTGAAAGGGGGGAAAAGACCTGTACTTTGAAATCCTAATAATAAAAGTTATCCTACCTTACAGGGTAGTTGAAAATATTAGTAATGTTTATGAAGCACTTTGAGCTCTCCAAGGTCTTTTATGCATGGCTGTTTCACTTGCCGTCACCCCACCGTCATTGTTTGGATTATGCATGCCTAAAATTATGCATGGATTATGCATTAAAAAAACTCAAGGCTATCTGAATGCTACGTATCATTGTTGTGAATCTTACCCTAAGACATGGGGTGGGATCCTGCAAAACATTTCTACTCATGCAAGAATTCAACACAAGAAACCATCACAAGTAACCCTTGTGACAACACAACTTGGTATTTCTATTTGTTCAAAACAGAGCCGGAGGAATATTTCAGCCCCCGCCCCGTAATGTCCTTCTTTGATCAAATCATATCACATTTCCAAATAGGACTGTGATATGTACCACATACCCCCTTGCCTTTTGATTGTTGTCCACAAAAGCACTGATCGGAATGAAAAATCAACACTTGGTCTCGCAGTAGCTCTTGCACAATGTTTTGCGCCAATGGAACTGCATTAAGCGCAACTTCTACTCTGCTATCGCATAACAAGATCCAAACCGCTGTCCTATCCTTGTTCATAAATAGATGGGATATCATACTATTGTCACTAAAAAAAAAACAGTTATCAAAGTACAGTGTAATGGAGATATAGACGACTAGAGAGATAAAATGATGGAATATGCCACAATGGCCAAAATGACCCACATGATGAACATAACTGACGAGGAAATTCTTGAACAGTTTAATGAAAAAGGGAGTTTATTTTCTAGATATATAGAAACCAACAGTTGAAACTCTATAATAATACCAGTTTAAATGGTGTAAAGTATAGTGAAGCCATTTTCTAGTAGATCAAGAATAAAGGTACAATAATTGGTTATAGTAAAATGAAACTATTTTCTATCTGAATAAGATACTTTATATATATAACTGGAGAAACTGATGTGGTAATTACATTGTAATCTTTTTTTTATATGCTGAAACGTGCTTTTTTTCTCTATATATACATCTTATCCATAGACGGTCCCCTATTCCTTCTCCCCCCCCCCTTTTGGTATCCTTTTTTTGAAATAAATAAAATGTAAAAAAAGAAAAAAGAAGTACAGTGTAATGGGCTAGAAAAGTCCTAGGCCATTTATGCTTGGTAATTAGCAGCATGTTCCAGGCTGAAATGCCCCGCATATATTTTTTAATTTCTTCACGCTGAACTGTCATTTCAGACACCACTGCGAAGCCAGCACATACCTGCTTCGCATTTCTTAAGAGCCCCTTTAACGCAACCTTTTGTGTTTGTTCCGCCCTCGCCTCTAAGCAGTCACTGAAGGAAGCATACAGCATCCCAGGCACCGGCTTAGCTATGCAAATAACTGTTGCTAATGGCTACATAAACGAAGGAACAAAGGAGCAGGCGAGTGGGGGTGGAATTTGTTTTACTTTCTCCTCTTGCATCGGGACCATGAACAGTTATTTTAAAGGTGGGATTTTTAAAAAATCAGCATTGAGTGAGGAGCAGAATCGACCCTGCATAAACGGCCCTAGAGTCCGTCACTCCATTTGTAGAAATGAGGAAACGTCTAGACTGTTGCAAAAATCAGTGGCGCTTGGCAAAGCCCGCAGCATGCAAGTGCAAGAGGCCATATATTGAATTCTCAAAGGGCTTATCTCAGATAAGCTCCAATTGCTGATGATCCTGTTAGAGGATCAGATTAGAGAAGCGCTGCTAGAGGATGCAGAGGGTCAAAAGCACGCGTGGGCAAAGCGTTGCAACCCACGATGCTCGCCTGCCAGTCTACAGGGAGTTAGAAAATGGGCACAGGAGCGATACAAGACATATTCAAAGTGCAAAAAATACTCTTATTCAAAAGCTACCAAATATCAACAGTATCCATCTAATTCCAGCTTCAATAGTACATGACTGCACTTAGATATCAAGGATAGTTCTCATGTTCCACGCAGGGATACCGAGGAAGAATTTTACTGAAGAATCTTGAAACGGGCGTATCCCCCTTTCATCTGAACTATGAACTATACCAGCATGACATTTATGAAGAAATATATTTGGACTTTGAGATGAACTTGTATATATAGGATTTTTTGTATAGACTGTATATCACTTTGTGACATGTTGATATTTGGTAGCTTTTGAATAAGAGTATTTTTTGCACTTTGAATATGTCTTGTATCGCTCCTGTGCCCATTTTCTAACTTTGTAGTATTGGTACAGTGGTATCTGCTTTTTTCTTGCAGTATACAGGGAGTGGCATGGGTCTGCACAGCTGGCTTCCTGTGGGGGATGCAAAGATCCTAGGGAAGAAGAAAGATAAAGTAGATCTTTAAAATAAATACTGAGTATACTTGTAGCCCCTTTGGTACAGAGTTTCACACGTTTTATCTCAGTAATTGTTACAATCCTGTAGAAGAAGAAGAAGAAGTAGAAGAAGAAGAAGAGGAAGAGGAAGAGGAGGAGGAGGAGGAGGAGGAGGGGTTGGTTTTTATATGCTGACTTTCTCTATCACTTAAGGGAGGTGGGGCTGAGAGAGCTCTAAGAGAGCTGTGGCTAGCCCAAGGTCACCCAGCTGGCTTCATGTGTAGGACTGGGGAAACTAATCCAGTTCACCAGATTAGCTTCTGCTGCTCATGTGGAGGAGTGGAGAATCAAACCCAGTTCTCCGGATAAGAGTCCACTGCTCCAAACCACCGCTCTTAACCACTACACCATGCTAGCTCCAGGACATAGGGAAGTATTATTATCAATGTTTTCCAAAATAGGCAGAGAAGCCTGCCTAAGTTCATGGATGAGGTAAAGTTTGGAAACTTTCACCCTCAGCTACTACACCCGTTCTCTAGGGTTGCTGGGTCTCCCGCTATGGCAGAAGACCTCCCGCCTGCAATCCCCAACAGTGCTCAGTAGGCTGGTGGTGACAAAATGAAGGGGGAAATCACCATTAGTGCAATGCCATTACATCACTTCCAGGGGAATCCAAAAGTGATGTCACACCGCTCTAGGAATCGGCAGAAACTTTACGGTAAAACCATAGTGTTTCTGCCAATTCCTAGAGCAGCATGATAGCACTTCAAGGTTTCCCCCAAAAGTGATGTAACACCATTGCACCAACAGTACCCCCATGTCAAGCTGTTGTGTGCTCAACAGCAAAGGGAGGAAAACACTTTCTGCCTCTTTTTCTCTGCTTGCGCTGTAAAACATAGCCGCAACAATTTATTTATTTCATTTTTTAAAATCCTACTCTGTCTCCAGGGAGCTCGGCAACCTTTTATGATTAAAGAGCCAAACTACATCAGTGTTCAGAACAAAAGATCAACAGCCAGTATGAGAAAGTCTGTTTCCATAATTGAAACTATACAACGGAGCATTACTGATAATTGACATGTTGATTAATAATTTGTCTAGCCTGCAGCTGGTGGTTGCAAGTCCTTTATTAGGAAGTGGTACACTCAGTAAGGCGTAAATACACAAAGGAGCTACCCGGCACAATTGTTGCAGTACACTGGCATAAACATGCACATAGTTCGCAGATGGATGACCTCTTGCATTTCCCATTGTAAAACATCTTTAAGAAGCCCGATAGGTCCCATAAAAAGCTTTTCCTGTTATTCTTTTCACATACTGGTTATTCTAGTGTCCCACCAATCCCTCCAGTCTACTTTGACTTGAAGATGTTAAGTTTAAAGAGCCATGTTTTCTTCCATACTGAGCCACATTTGGATCTGGAGCCACAGGTTGTAGATCTCTCTGATATGCAGGGTCCCCCCCAGCCCCATTTTATTCTAACAGCAATCCTGTGAGGTAAGTCAGGCTGACGGTATACATGAACACATGAGGCTACCTTATACTGAATCAGACTCTTGGTCCATCGAAGTCAATATTGTCCACTCAGACTGGCAGCGGCTCTCCAGTGTCTCAGGAAGAGGTCTTTCACATCACCTACCTGCCTAGTCCCTTTAACTGTTGATGCCGGGGTAGGGTAGGGTTGCCAGGTTCCTCTTTGCCACTGGTGGGAGGTTTTAGGGCGGAGCCTGAGGGGTGTGTGGTTTGGGGAGGGGAGGGACTTCAATGCCATAGAGTCCGATTGCCAAAGTGGCCATTTTCTCCAGGGGAACTGAATTCTATCAGCTGGAGATCAGTTGTAATAGCAGGAGATCACCAGCTAGTCCCTGGAGTTGGCAACCCTAGCTGAGGGCCAATTCATGCATTACAAAATTCACATGGCAGACACGTGAACTGTCAACAGAGGTGGTCTGAGAGTGCCATTCTGGGAACATAATTCACAGGCATGCACAGGACCTACTCAGATCCAGACCACAGCAAGCAGGGAGAGAGGTTTACCGCCTTCCCTCCTGTGCCACTTTCCCAACCTGAAACAGCCACAGGAAGCTCCTGTTTGCCCCATTGGGGAAACCTGTGTGTAAGTGATAAGTATGCCTGTGTTGCTCAACCAAAAGCAGCTCCCCAGAGCCATTTTAGGTTGGGAAAATGGCATGGGATGTAAGCCCTTTCTCCCCACTTGAACTAGGCCTACGCCAACCTGAGAATTAAGATTCCGGTACAGAACACCCAGCACATGTATCGTCAATAGTCCTCGTGTCCACTATGTGAGCTGTGCAACACAAGAATCAGCACTACGAGAGAGAGAGAGAGAGAAAGAGAGAGAGAAAGAGAGGAAGGGACAGGGAAAGAATGAGTGCCTAAGGTCACCCATGCAAATTCCATGGCCAACAGCGATCTGAACCTGGGGTTCCCTAGTTGTAGTCCAATACTCGGGTATCAAACATAAGGCCCGCAGGCCAGATCCGACCCCTTGAGAGGTCTTATCCGACCCATAAGTCACCTGAGGCATGGCCCGGCCCAACCAAGAGATATTTATGTCATATCAGGCCCTTGTAACTATTGAGTTCCACAGCCTTCTCTAAATGTTCCAACACACTGGCTCGCCCCCCTTTTTTTTGTTTATTTCCTTCAAGTAAGCCAATCCAGGTGTTTTTTTTTCTGTCTGACAGTCACCCATTTTACACATGAAGCTGCCTTATACTGAATCAGACCCTTGGTCCATCAAAGTCAGCATTGTCTACTCAGACCGGCAGCGGCTCTCCAGGGTCTCAGGTAGAGGTCTTTCAGTCTGAACTGGAGAATCGGGTTTGATTCCCCACTTCTCCACATGAGTGGCGGAGGCTAATCTGGTGAACTGGATTTGTTTCCCCACTCCTACACACAAAGCCAGCTGGGTGACCTTGGGCAAGTTACAGCTCTGTTAGAGCTCTCTCAGTCCCACCTACCTCACAGGGTGTCTGTTGTGGGAAGGAAAGGCGGTTGTAAGCCGGTTTGAGTCTCCCTTATAGTAAGTGGTAGAGAAAGTCAGGATAAAAAAACCAACTCTTCTTTGTAGTCGTCACCTACTTGTCTAGTCCCTTTAACTGGAGATGCCGGGGACTGAACCTAGGATCTTCTGCATGCTAAACAGATGCTCTGCCACTGAGCCACAGCCCCTCCCTATTGTTCTATCAGTTGCCCTACTCATTTCTGTACAGGGACTTTGTCATTCTCCCGGTTGATCACTGCAAGTCTGAACAGTCATCCAAACAGGGTTGGTGTGGGTGGCACACCGACTGAAGCACAGAAACAGCAATGGTAGCACTAGTCCCCTATGGTGCCAGTCAGTCTTTCTGACTGATGACACACCATCCACTTAAACTGGATTAAAAGCCATTCCTTCTTCTCGGGGACACTTGGAAACTAGTACTATAAGCGACATCAGGGATCTCTAATAAAATTCTCGGTACTGCCACCAAGCTACAATTACCGTGGTGGATAATGTGGTATAAAACCATTAAACGTTTGTAGTGTAGACAGGGCTTGACAGATGCGATGTTCCTCTCTCTTTCTCTCTTTCTTTTTTCTGCACTGACATCGCTTGGAAAAGCCGCTGGTCTGGTTGAAGCCTTTCAAATTGGGAAGGATGGGGGGAAATGAACCCCATCATATGTTTCCATCTAGACATTAGAAAGAATTTTCTAACAGTTAGAGCGGTTCCTCAGTGGAACAGGCTTCCTTGAAAGGTAGTAAGTGCTCCTTCCCTGAAGGTTTTTAAGCAGAGGCTAGATGGCCACCTGTCAGCAATGCTGATTCTATGACCTTAAGCAGTTCATGAGAGGGAGGGCATCCTGGCCATCTTCTGGGCATGTAGGGGTCACTGGGGGTGTGTGGGGGAGGTAGTTGTGAAATTCCTGCATTGTGCAGGGGGTTGGACTAGATGACCCTGGTGGTCCCTTCCAACTCTGTAATTCTATGATTCTGTCTGCCTAGAAAACAAGGTACCAGGACTGTTCCCAACCCTGCCTCCAAACACAGTGACCTGGTATAAAGGAAGACAGAGCTTCTGTGCCCTCAATGGAAAATACAGATAGGTGCATCTTTTCCCACTCCTACAAGACAGGCTGTTCCAGCCAAAATTTCCACATCTACAGAAGACGGAAAGATACAGGCGCCCTGCCTTTCTTTGCATCTGGATAGCTTAGCCTCACCCCAGTTATCTAGCAGTATTATGGCAACAGCTTGTAATATAGTCCTAACATGTTACTGATGAATGCCAAACTAGTAGGGTTTCCAACAGCCAGGTACTAGCTGGAGATCTCCTGCTATTGCAACTAATCTCCAGCCCTTAGAGATCAGTTCACCTGGAGAAAATGGCCGCTTTGCCAATTGGACTCTATGGCACTGAAGTCCCTCCCCTCCCCAAAACCCACCCTCCTCAGGCCCCACCCCAAAAACTTCCTGCCGGTGGCAAAGAGAGACCTGGCAACCCTATAAACTAGACACAATGGCAGGATAGCCACAAACTGTCTGCATTCCCCCGTGGACCAAGTACTGGCAAAAATATGGTAAAAATGGCAGACCCTTTCTTCCCACACCCACACATACGTGCTTGGCCCTGATCGGGATGATCCCCCCTCCCCATTGCTATTGTCACTTAACAGCAGGGCGATCCCGAGAGATGTCATGTGATTAGTCACATCCCTGTGCTTTTAGTGTACCTGAGGAATTTATTGTGGCAAGAGTAGGACTCGCCCAAACCACAAGCAATACAATCAGCTGCCTCAAACTAGCAGCATTCAAGAGGTCCAAGGTTCATCCACTGAGACAGATATCCATTGAGATGTTCAAAAAATCCCCCACCCCACCCTGGCTGGGAAAAATGGATTTGGGATAGGAATCGGGTATGTCGCAACGCCAGCGCAATCCCTCCTCATTGTTCCATTTGCTAAGGAACTATAGGGTTGCCAGGTTCCTCTTCACCACTGGCAGGAGGTTTTTAAGGCAGAGCCTGAGGAGGGCAGGGTTTGAGGAGGGGAGGGACTTCAATGCCATAGAGTCCAGTTGCCAAAGCGGCCATTTTCTCCAGGGGAACTGATCTCTATCGGCTGGAGATCAGCTGTAACGGCAGGAGATCTCCAGCTAGTACCTGGAGGTTGGCAACCCTAACAAGCTACAATGTACGCAAGTCTGCCACAGGGACTGGTAGACATATTGCGGCTGCAAGTTCCCAGTGGGAACTCTGTTCAAAAGTGTTGCAGGGCCCCCGATTTGGATTGGGGACCACAGCACAGAGGGAAGGAGGGCTCCTGCCTCCCCCTATGCCATTTCCCCAACTTGAAACGAGCCAGGGGCGTTATTTGCCCCATCGAGGGGCTGTATATGCCAGCATTTCAGTTCAGGAAGATGGTGCGGCGGGAGGGAGGAGTGAGCTCCTCCTACCCCCGCAGCATGGTCCCAATCCAAAACGGGCCCCTACGAGCTTTTACATGGAGTTTTCATGGAGAACTTACAGCTGCAATATAGCTGTGAGTCCCCGTAGGGATTGTAACATGTAGCCTGGCCAAAGAGACTTGCAGCCAGGAAGATCACCAAGTACAGAATACAGTTCTGTTCCCAGCGCTACCTTCCATGCAACAAGCTGATGTGGCGGCAGCAAAATTAGTTTCCGCCTAGGGCGGCAAAATAATTCCAGCTGGCCCTGTGGTAGAGAAAGTGAGTTACATTGGAACTGACCCAGGGCTTTGTGCAGGAGCCTCGAGTCACATTTGGTGCCTGAAATGCCACATCAAAACACCCAGTTTAGTCACTAAAAGCCTGCGAGGTGCCCCGACGGCTTCTAAGGACACAGAAGTCACAATGCTATTTGTGTGAGACATGTCTGCTTTACACTTCTCACCCTCTTTCCATACCATATAGCTCTCCCACTCCTTCTTCTCCTCTTTGGCTCTTCATCTCCTTATAGACAAACTTCAGTCTCTTGAGGAACCAGGGTTTTAGGGTCCACCAGCTGGAGCCAGTTGCAAGAAGGCTCCTCCCAGAGGGTGGAACCTGTTATGGAATAGCTTCGCCCAGACGGTGGAGCCAGTGACAATTAGCTACTGAACCACACAAATATCTGCCTGTACAAGTTCATATCTGAGTTACTACTCATCATATATTCCATCATCAAACAGTACACAATAACTTGGAGAAAGACTGCCAATTAATACAGAAGAAGAAGAAGAAGAAGAGGAGGAGGAGGAGGAGGAGGAGGAGGAGGAGGTTTTTATATGCCGATTTTCTCTACCTTAAGGAATCTCAAAGCAGTTTACAATGAGCATTCCCTTCCTTTCCCCACCACAACAGTCACCTTGTGAGGTGGGTGGGGCTGAGAGAGTCCTGAGAAAACTGTGAATGGCTCAAAGTCGCCAAGCAGGCTTCATGTGGAGGAGTGGGGAATCGAACCTGGTTCTCCAGATAAGAGTCCGTTGCACTTAACCACTACACCACGCTTTCTCTCAGATGGGGACCATTAAGGCTGAGAGATAAGAAAAGATACCACTTATTAGAATTTTTTAAAAACAACAATCAATTTGTGTTAGCATTCTAATTTGGTCTTTATTAAAGATGAGTGGCTGTCATGTGGTTGTAGGGTGAGCCGTACTGCTATTTAAATTAGGGTAATTGTGGTTGGGAAGAGAAAGCGGCATGGTATAAGCCAATCTCATCAGATCTTGGAAGCTAAGCAGGGTCAGTACTTGGATGGGAGACCACCAAGGAAGACTCTGCAGAGGAAGGCAATGGCAAACCACCTCTGCTTCTAACTTGCTGCGGTCAGAAGAAACTGAAGAAGGAGAAGAAGAGTTGGTTTTTATATGCTGACTTTCTCTACCATTTAAAGAAGAATAAAACCATCTTACAATCACCTTCCCTTCCCCTCCCTACAACAGACACCCTGTGAGGTAGGTGGGGCTGAGACAGCTGTGACTAGCCCAAGGTCACCCAGCTGGCTTCGTACGTAGGAGTGGGGGGAAAAATCCAGTTCACCAGATTAGCCTCTGCCGCTCATGTGGAGGAGTAAGGAATCAAACCCGGTTCTCCAGATAAGTCCACCGCTCCAAACCACCACTCTTAACCACTATACCATGCTGGCTTTCTCAGTTGTGAGTTGACAGTAGCTAAGCAGGGTCAGCCCTGGTTAGTGTTTGGATGGGAGACCACTAAGGAATACCAAGGTTGCTGTGCAGAGGAAGGCACTGGCAAACCACTTCTGTTAGTCTCTTGCCATGAAAACCCCAAAAGGGGTCGCCATAAGTCGGCTGAGACTTGACGGCACTTCACACACACACACACACACACACACACACGCAAGTATGGCTGGATCCTATGGTGGTGACTGGAGATCTACTGGAATTACAACACATCTCCATGCTGCAGAGATCAGTTGCCCTGGAGGAAACGGCAGCTTTGAAAAGCAGCTTCTGGGCACCACATCCCTGCTGAGCTCCCTCTTCTGCCCAAAGTCTTCCCTGTCCAGACACAACCCCCAAATCTCCAGGAATTTCCCAAGACAGTTGTCATTACGGTTGACAGCTCTGGATTGGGAAATATGTACATATTTTTGGGGTGGAGCCTGGGGAGGGTGGGGTTTGGGGAGGGGAGGGACCCCAGCAGGGTATAATGCCATAGAGTCCACCCTCCAAAGCAGCCATTTTCTCCAGGGGAACTGATCTTGGTCATCTGGAGATCTACTGCAATAGCAGGAGATCTCCAGGTGCTACCTGGAGGTTGGCAACCCTAGTTGTCATCCCTACTGGATCCACATGGGAAGGATTCTCCATTTCCCTCTCATTGCTACTGTGAATGTACAGGTGTTTCGTGCGCACTTTTCTCCAAGACAGACAACAACCTCCATGTGGATGCAACCTATGCGCAAATCTGCATATATATGAATGTACATTAGCATATGCAAATTCTGTCCCTTTTTTGAAGGCTCTAGGCTTCTTTTGGGGGTCATCTATAGATGGGTCACTGAAGTTAGTATGAACACAGGTCTAGGGATCTGGACAAACAGGATTTCATTTGAGGGGGGTTTTGGGACTCAGGCCTGCAAAATATGTGCTTGTTCTGCTTTCCTTACTCTACCATCTGTTGTCAAGGGAAAGGGCCTCCAAACTGAGAAGGGCCTTTTGTATTGATGGATTTCACAACTACTGTGGCCTGGACAAGAGGTTCTAGGCCTAAACCGGATGAGCCCTAGTCCAAATTAAGCCCCATAGACTTGGAGAGTGGACTGAGGATGAAATTTGGGGGCTTCCCCCCCCCCAACATTTACGAGCTTCCAAGTTTCCAGGCTGGGTTTTTTATTGAGCTTTAATATTTCAGGGACTTTATTTGAGGAGGGAAAAGCCTAAGGAGTGGGGTGGGGTGGGGGGAATGTAGCTGCAGCCTGCCTTCCCCTTGGCCTCCTGGCTGCAGCCTGTGAACAAAGCCCCCATTTACTGCCTGAATATCACACTTATGTTTAAGGTATTTCCACCAGTGGAAAAAAAAAAACCCCAAACCTTTTTTTCCATGACTGAATTAGCTCACTTTTTTTATGGCTAGCAAGCTGAGGCCTGTCTCGCAGACGGCAGGGCAGGAAAGTCTGAGCTAGTCCTGCACGCCCCCCCCCCCATTCCCCTCACACTGGAGGGGAGCGGAGATTTCAGCACAAGCATCTGGTTTACCAGAGATTCTGGCTCCAACCGATGGAGGCCGTCAAGAAAAAGACTTTGGATGAGTGGCAGGGAGAGAGAAGGACGGAGGTACCGAGTGGGAAGGAAAGGCATGGAATTGATCGCACAAGGAATACAGGAGTGGAGTTTCAATTTGCCGCCCGGGACTAGGGTTGCCAGCCTCCATGTACTGGAGGTACAGGCATAGTGAAGCTCCTATTTAATCTATAGCCTCCAGGTACTAGCTGGAGATCTCCCGCTTTTACAACTGATCTCCAGCCGATAGAGATCAGTTTACCTGCAGAAAATGGCTGCTTTGGCCATTGGACTCTATGGCACTGAAGTCCCTCCCCTTCCCAAGCTCCGCCCTCCTCAGGCTCCGCCCCAAAAATCTCCCACTGGTGGCGAAGAGGGACTAGGCAACCCTACCCAGGACACAAGGCTCAAACAGGTCACCCTAGTGAGAGCCAGTATGGTGTAGTGGTTAAAAGCGGTGGTTTGGAGCGGTGGACTCTGATCTGGAGAACCAGGTTTGATTCCCCACTCCTCCACATGAGCGGTGGAGGCTCATCTGGTGAACTGGATTTGTTTCCCCACTCCTACACCCGAAGCCAGCTGGGTGAGCTTGGGCTAGTCACAGCTCTCTTAGAGCTCTCTCGGCCCCACCTACCTCACAGGGTGTCTGTTGTGGAGAGGGGAAGGGAAGGTGATTGTAAGCCGGTTTGAGTCTTAAGTGATAAACCATATAAAAACCAACTCTTCTTCTTCTAGTGTGAATCCTGGTTGCCCTGCCTTGGGTGTGTGCAGGCGGTCAAAAGCAGAGTTACGAACTGGGTTAAGAAATTCCAGAAGATTTGGGGATGAAACATGGGGATGGCAGAGTTTGGGAAGGGGGAAGACCTCACTGGGGTGTAACGCCACAGAGTTCAACCTCCAACGGAGGCCTCCAACGGAGCCATTTCCTCCAGGGGAACTGGATCCCTATCGTCTGGAGATCAGCTGTGATTCTGGGAAATCTCCAAGCCCCACCTGGAGGTTGGCAGCCCTAGCTCAAAAACCACCATGGATCCCCTCTAAGCCACCCCCTCAAACTCTCAATCCACCTAAACAGGGTATGAAATCACATGAATTTAAGGTTCTACAGAGGGCCAGGGATCTTGAAACTTTGTCCCCCTAGTTCTGGGGCAATCTTGAGACCAGGCCTGGCCTTAAGCATTTCCTAGAGAATTCGTTAAAAAGCCCCTCAACATCTCACAGACACAACATTGTGAATCTCCTGGGCCTGGCAGCTCTTACTTACGTGTCCAAACAGGTAGAGTGGATTGTTGTTTCCAACAGGGAAATTGTCCTCTGCTTAAGGGCCCTCTGCTTTTCAAATCTCCATGCAAACTCTGCCTTCCATGGAGCTTTAGAGCTGCCAAACTCTGGGTGGGGCCTGCAGATAGGGTTGCCAACCTCCAGGTAATAGCTGGAGATCTCCTGCTATTACAACTGATCTCCAGCCGATAGAGATCAGTTCCCCTGGAGAAAATGGCTGCTTTGGTAATTGGACTCTATGGCATTGAAGTCCCTCCCCAAACCCCGCCCTCCTCAGGCTCTGCCCCAGAAAGCTCCCACCAGTGGCGACCTGGCAATCCTACCTGGAGATCTCTCAGAATTACAACTGATCTCCAGACTACAGAAATGATTCCCCCTGGAGAACACAGCTTTAGAGGGTGGACTCTCTGGCAGGGGTGTCTAACGCATTTGTTACAAGGGCCGGATATGACATAAATGTCACTCGGTCGGGCCGGGCCATGCCTTGCCAGCCCAGATCAAGAGTGGGGTGGTGGTGGCTGCCTTGCGGGCCAGATAAGAGCTCTCAAGGGGCCGCATTCAGCCCCCAGGCCTTATATTTGACACTCCTGCTCTATGGCATTGTGCACGGTTTGGGGAGGGGAGGGACCTCAGCAAGGTAGAATGTCATCGAATCCCCCCCCCCCTCTAAAGCGGCCATTTTCTCCAGGGGAACCGATCTCTGTAATCTGGAGACCAGTTGTAATTCTGGGAGATCTCCAGGCCCCGCCCGGACGTTGGTGACTCTAGATTCCCCCATCTTGTGTTTAAAAGGGTGAACATACATCTGTAATGATGGGAGGGGACAGGGGGAGTCAATTTTGAGCGGGACATCGGCTAGCCTGGAAAAGATCAAGCACACCTCTCCTCCTCAAAATCTCATAGTTTTTTTTAAAAAAGATGGTACATGCTGAGTACCCAGCTTGCTGGGGGTAAAGGGAAGATGACTGGGGAAGGCACCGGCAAACCACCCCGTAAACAAAGTCTGCCTAGGAAACGTCAGGATGTGACATCACCCCATGGGTCAGGAATGGCCCGGTGCTTGCACAGGGGACCTTCACCTTTACTTTTACCTTTACATGCTGTTTGTCCCCTTAAAAATGTGGGGGGGGGGGAGTTGTGTCAAACAGTAGTTAAGAGTAAACTTATGCAAAAGGAATTCTGGAGGTTGGATTTCTGGGGCAGAAATGACACACTCCTCCTGTAGTCATTTGCCTCTGCCTTTTTCCTCTGAATTCAGGAATAGCACTTTGCGCAGCCAGGCTGCATTTCCAAACATGGGGCGCACTCTTCCAATGACCTCTCAGGAGGAGGCAATTTGCAGGGGAAAGCGGTGGCTGGCCGTGGGAAATGCACCTTGGCCTAAAATTGGGGGGGGGGAGGGCCTGACTCCTTGGAGCCTATCACCCCCAACTCATCTTTTCCACGTACCTATTACCTGACTGGGAATCGGATAAAAGAGGCCTTTTGCAGAGATTTTCCTCCTAGGAGCGGCCTTGTGAATCGACCCACAGGGAAAACCCTAACAGAAAAAACATCCCATCATGGGGAGATGAGGGGGAAAGAAGAAGAGGAAGAGAAAGAGGAAGAAGAAGAGGAGGAGGAGGAGGAGGAGTTGGTTTTTATATGCCGACTTTCTCTACCACTTAAGGAAGAATCAAACCGGCTTACAATCACCTTCCCTTCCTCTCCCCACAACAGACACTTTATGAGGTAGGTGGGGCTGAGAGAGCTCTAGGACAGCTGTGACTAGCCCAAGGTCACCCAACTGGCTTCATATGGAAGAGTGGGGAATTGAACCCGGTTATCCAGATTAGTGTGTGGTGATCATGTGGAGGAGTGGGGAAACAAACCCGGTTCTCCAGATCAGAGTCCACCGTTCCAAACCACCGCTCTTAACCACTACACCACGCTGCAAGAACAATTAAAATCCGGGATAGGCCAACTGTCCTGAGCTTAAAGTCACGAGCAGTCATTTTGCTTTGACCAGACCTTCTTCCGCCCCGCCAGGTGAGAGCCCAGAAAGCAAACAGGATTTCACGGAGAGCGAACGGCATCATGCCGGGGTCAATCGAGGGACCTCACAGGGCAGGCGAGGCCGAGAGAGACGTGAGCAGGTTCGCCAGGTGTGCGCGGCTCGGTGCTGTTCCCTTTCCTGCAGGTGTGAGTCCACAAGAAAGCACGGAAACAGGAGGTGCCAGTCCGGTGGCTTCAGCAGCCAGGAGGGTGGTGCCCGACGCCTCGAGGGAGGCAAGGTTGTTTTCCTGATTATTCCCAAGTCGGGATTTGCACGGCGCTGGTTCACAGGCTTGGCTGCCTCTCCTTGCCCTCCTCCTGCCCACACTTCCCTGAAATGTCATCCTGGCAGAAGAACTTCCCATTACCCTTGGAATCCTCCTCCCGCCCTCCCTGCCAAACCACACAACGGCACTCGGCAGCCTCCCGTTTGGCTGGATCCAAACCAGAAATGTCAAACTCCCCACCCAATTCCCCCCCCCCTTAGGAGGGTAGACAAGGGAACAGTCATCCAGCCCTGTCAAGGAGGGATGCGCATACAGGTCCTTCGGGGTGCTGGGGAGGGAGGTGAGCCGGGGCTAGGACACCGAGGAGAAGCAAGAGTTGGCGTGAGAACCCAGGCAACGCTGCCCAGGTGTGGGCGGCAAAGGGAGAGAGGCGGGGCCCGCAGCTGGATTTCAGAGAACAACCGCTGGCTGCAGGCAAAGGGGAGGCAACTAAGACGCTGTTAAGCTAGCTTTATGTGGGGGGGGGAAGCCCAGGCACGGTGCATTGTGAGCAGGGCTGCTGCCACGTTTTGGGGGGCCCTGGGCAGACAGTGCCGGCGATAGGGCTGCCAGGTCCCCCCTGGCCACTGGCAGGGAATGGGGGCAGGCTTGCCAGATCCAGGTTGGAAAACTCCTCAAGATTTGGAGATGGAGCCTGGGGAGGAGAGGGACCTCACCGGGGTACAGTGCCACAGAATCCGCCCTCCAAAGTATCCATTTTCTCCAGGGGAACAGATCTCTGTAGTCTGGAGATGAGCTGTAATTCCAGGGGATCTCCAGGTCCCACCTGGAGGCTGGCATCACTAGCCCAGGGGGCCCCATATGCCCACCACCAGGGCTCCCCTCTTGCCCTCCTTTCCGCCCCCGCACCTGCATACCCTCTACCCACCAGTGTTTTTCTCCTGCTTATAAGCCCTCCCACCACCCGTTCTCAGTTGCCTTCACCATTTGCACACGCTTTCCCCAACAGCACTGGCCATTGCCACCAGGAGTGCCACTGCCGTGCACCACTCACATGCCCTTCCTCAATACGGTTGCCAACCTCCAGGTACTAGCTGGAGACCTCCTGCTATTACAACTGATCTCCAGCCGACAGAGATCAGTTCCCCTGGAGAAAATGGCTGCTTTGCCAATTGGACTCTATGGCATTGAAGTCCCTCCCCTCCCCAAACCCCAACCTCCTCAGGCTCTGCCCGAAAAACCTCCCGCCGGTGGCAAAGAGGGACCTGGCAACTCTATTCCTCAATGGCTCTGGGCAGTTGGGAGCACAGGTACAGGCAGGGGAAGTTTGTGGGTTGGGGCTCAATGGCAGTAGGCCCCACTAGAAGCCCTGGCCCTTGGCAGCTGCCCCAGCTCAGAGTATACTAACACTGGCCTTGATTTTCGGGTTCCCGTTTGCCTGGTTATGGCGGGCAATCGCCCACCAATAAATCAAGCTGCCCACCGACCCTCAGCTGGTCGGTGGGCAGAAGCAGGCCAATTGAAAGGGGGAGAGATCCGTGCGCAGGGCACGATGATATAATTTCTGGGTTTACCCCTGAACCGCCGGCATCGCAACGGCGATGTTCTAGCACTCTCTCCCCAAAACGCTATGTTTTCCATAGAGTTTTTGGAGGACAGTGCTGGACCGCCCCAGCATGATGCCGGCGCTTCCGGGTAAACACAGAAGAGACGTCGTTGCGCCGCTCATGCAGATCACTGCCCCCAGTCCAGCCCCCACAAAGCTCCCACCAGTGGACAGGGGGAACCTGGCAACCCTACTTGATTTTAAGCGCGTGTGTGAAAAGAACCCCATCTTATCCAAGGGCACATCCTCAAACACACTCACCCCAGGGTAATAATTAACCTATTAAATCTTCTGAGCACTCCTTTTGAATTAATATACACGTCCTTTTTGCCCTATAGTTTTCTAATCGCTGATATTCAATTTGTCTGTGCATATACAAGCAGGTCCGACAGAAGCCCACCTTTATCTGGTGGTGCACAGGAATGTTTCTGGGCCCAAAGGTGTTTGTTTACCTATCCGCTTGTGGTAAAGGAATTCTGTCCTACGCACAGTCATAACTATCATCACATCATTCCTGGTATTGTTACTTGAAAAAATTCTACAACCGCTTAGGGTCGCCACGTCCCTCTTCGCCACCAGGGCAGAGCCTGAGAGGGGCAGGGTTTGGGGAAAGGAGGGACTTTAATGCCATAGAGTCCAATGGCCAAAGCGACCATTTTCTCCTGGGAACTGATCGCTATCAGCTGGAGATCAGTTGTAGGGTTGCCAACCTCCAGGTGGTGGCTGGAAATCTCCTCTATTACAACAGATCTCCAGCCGACTTGAGGTCAGTTCGCCTGGAGAAAAATGGCCGCGCTGGCAATTGGACTCCATGGCATTGAAGCCCCTCCCCTCCCCAAACCCCACCCTCCTCAGGCTCCGCCCCAAAAGTCTCCCACCAATGGCGAAGAGAGGCCTAGCGACCCTAATCAGTTGTAATAGCCGGAGATCTCCAGCTAGTACCTGGAGGTTCAACACAATAAACAGCAGTCAAATACATGCCAAATCAATACCTTAAATATCCAGTGTATTCCCATGTAACATAACAGAACAACATCTAACAACACACAAGGTCAGAAAAAGACAACATACACAACCACTATATAATTACATACACAAAGATTCCAATAGTTCTATGATCATAAAGTTCCATTTGAACCAATAATTTTCTGGGGCAACAGTGAAGACAATGTCCTCCTAAAGTGCATAAGGTTGTGCCTCAAATCTTCAATGAATATTTAACATCCCCAGCTCTTCATATGAGCCAGCAGAGGTGAGGTATCCCGAGTTCATCCAGTGTGCTACAGGGATCCGGATATAGCCCTGTTTCGACAACGTCTTCCTCAGGGGACAACATCGACAGCTCTGCAGCATGTGCAAATGTTGGAGGGAACCTGAAGTTCTCTGGAGGTTGGCAGCCCTACAACCGCTGCCTCTGACACCCTTAGTACAATTTTACCTACCTCAGTCTCATCGTTGCCTATGAGGACCTAACTTTGCATCATGGGGATTGTGGGGGATGAATGGGTCCCATTCACCTGCATTGCCCCCATGAGTCTCCCTCCTCATATCTAGTAAAAGACACATTGTACCATGACATCACTGCGTTTGGCATTACCTCACCCCAATTCACTGGCTGCTGCTTGCAGGGGGGAATTCTGAATGGGATGATGTCATGCATTTCTTGTCCTTTATTTATAAATACCGAATGTGTAAAATACATTATAAACTTGTTAACTGATGTAAGATGCTAGTGTTTAGTTCAAGGAGGGAGGAAAGTAGCATGCAGTTACTTTGCAAGGGGGGTCCCGAAAAGGACAAGAGCGGGTCCCACTTCGAAAATGTTTGATAACCGCTGATTTAAACCATTCATGGGAGGCAAAGCCAGAAATAAAAGGGGTTATCGCCTGTCACATGGGGCTGAGGGCAAGTCTGTGAAAAACAGAGGTGCCAACTCTATTTTGTAATTGCCAAGTGGATACCTGTGTGAACTCTACTGCTAAGCTTTACCCCCTCGATATATGGGGCTAGAATGCATATCACGACATCCCTGTTATATCCAGCGTTCTCATTGACTGGAATAACTGTTAGCATCCTGACCACGTATGCAACTCGAGTGGAGTTTGACCTTGAGGACACAAACAGCAGAATTACTACCACGTGTTAAATTTTTTTTGTCGTTGAGTCACAGCTGATTTATGGCGATCCCTGGCAGGGTTTTCTAGACAAGAGACGTTCAGAGGTGGTTTGCCATTGCCTGCCTCCATGTCATGCCCCTGGTATTCCTTGGAGTTCTCCCATCCAAACCAGGGTTGAGGTTGAGAGGCCCACGGTCACTCAGCAAGTTCCCTGGACAGAGTGGGGATTCGAAACTGGGTTTCCCAGATCCTAGTCTGACACCTTAACCACTACACCACTCTGGGTCTCTGCACATGTTAATAAACACTGTTTAAAACTTTCTAGGAGGATGAATATGAAGACTCCTTATACAGAAGTCAGCAGTACTGGTTGGAACAGGAATCTTCCTCTTTTTTTAGTATTTATTGAGGGTTTTTTGGGTACAGAATAAAAAGAAGGGGGAGGGATAAAAAGGGTTTAAAAAATGTACATAAGACAATATTCTCGTATATCGAACATTCTCCCTTCCACCCACCACTGTTGTTTCTTCCCGATTCTCTTGATCTATGTGAAATACTTTTAGTCTACAATATGCTTAATAAACAACTATTGTTATATTGTCCCCCCACTTATTGTCTCTTTGTTCACTCCATTTTTACAAATTTAACGCTTTTCATCTACCTGTACCTTTTGCTTGAAATAAATTTCAAAACTTTCATCATTTAATACCTAATACACTCTAAGTCAGTCTAGAAAAATAAACACCGTTATTTATTGATAATCTGTCTTCCTCATCTCATATCTTGGCTTATCTGAAACATCTATCATAAATCTTCCAAAAGCGATTATAGCGCTTTTACAGAGGAAGTCAGGCACTGCGAATTTAATCCACTTTCAACCCCATTCAACCAGCATGCTGCCTCTGAAAGCTGTGCTGGGAACCTCTGGAAACAATTTCTCAGTGCCCTCAGACAACGGTAGTGTTGCCAGGGGTTTTTTGGGGGTGGAGCCTGAAGAGGGCGGGGTTTGGGGAGGGGAGGGACTTCAATGCCATAGAGTCCAATTGCCAAAGCGGCCATTTTTCTCCAGGTGATCTGATCTCTATCGGCTGGAGATCAGTCGAATTAGCAGGAAATCTCCTGCTACTACCTGGCAGTTGGCAACCCTAGACAACGGCAATACTCAAGGTTCTTCTACAACACCCAAGCCATAGTCCACAAGCTCTGAGCAACATAGTTTCCCGGCAAGTGTCCAGCAACAAAAGAAGAGGCCAGGATGACCCTTACTGAACTCATCTTTTCATTTTCTTCATTTGCACCCCACCTTTCTCCCCAACGGGGACCCAAAGCGGCTTATATTGTCCTCTCCTCCATTTTATCCACACAGCAACCCTCTGAGGTAGCTTGGGCTGACAGTGTGTGGCCTTTTACGCATGGCTGTTTCACTCGCCGTCACCCCCTCCGACGAATTTGGGTCTTTGTTTGGATTATGCATGCCGTTTCTGACTGTCAGGGGTTGCCTCGCTCTCTCCCTGCCTTTCCCCACGTTTTGCCCGCATTTTCAGAGACCTGTTTTATTTCAAATTTGAAAACACGGACAAAACGCGGGGCAAGGCATGGGGAGAGCATGGCGACCGCTGGCAGTCAGAAACGGCATGCGTAATCAACACTAAGACCCGAAGTCGTTGGAGGGGTGACGGCGAGTGAAACAGCCATGCATAACAGACCTAGGACTGGCCCAAGATCACCAAGCAAGCTTCCAAGCAGTGTGAACCTGGATATCCCAGATTGTAGTCCAACATGACACCACGCTGACCCTGACTAACCATAACGGGGAATTTAGAGCTGGGTGCATCCACAGAGAAAACTTCCATGCATGATATAAACCAACACAGTAGCATAGAGGATTGGGAGAAAGATTGGGTGGAGGGAAGTAGTAGAAGAAGAAGAGTTGGTTTTTATATGCCCACTTTTTTATATGCCCACTTTTATATGCCCACTTTCTCTACCACTTAAGGGAGACTCAAGCCGGCTTCCCTCCCCCTCCCCACAACAGACACCCTGTGAGGTAGGTGGGGCTGAGAGAGAGTGACTAGCCCAAGGTCACCAAGTCGGCTTAGTGTGTAGGAGTGGGGAAACAAATCCAGTTCACCAGATTAGCCTCCGCCCCTCATGTGGAGGAGTGGGGAATCAAACCTGGTTCTCCAGATCAGACTCCACCGCTAGTTTGACATAGGGAATCTGATGCGCTTGTACCTGTTTTCCTCATGCTGGTTTTGTTATGGTTATGGGAAGGCAGCATGGTGTGGCCTGATCTCATCAGATCTCGGAAGCTAAGCAGGGTCAGTACTTGGGAGACCGCCAAGGAAGACTCTGCAGAGGAAGGCAACGGCAAACCACCTCCGCTTCTCACTTACCTTGAAAGCCCCTTTCTGGGGTTGGAAGAAGAAGAAGAGTTGGTTTTTATATAGGATGACTTTCTCTACCACTTAAGGAAGTATCAAACCAGCTTACCACCACCTTCCCTTCTCCTCCCCACAACAGACACCCTGTGAGGTAGGTGAGGCTGAGAGAGTGTGACTAGTCCAAGGTCACCCAGCCGGCTTTATGTGTAGCCTGTGATTTGACGGCACTTTACATGCGCACGCACCCACATTCATCATATCAGAGCAAGTTACATGTGAGAAACCTGCGGCCTGTGGTTAATTATGTCTGGTCAAGTCCACTCAAAAGTGCCCTTAAGAATATGTCTAGGTTTCCCTCAAGGAAAAGGTACCTTTTAATATAGCAGTTTAGTGCTATAGTTACCTTGAGAATTTCAGACATGGGGACTCAGCAACACCAAGCACCTCTCAAACAGCCCTGCATCCGGAAGCTAATAAAGGCTGTTCAATACAACCGCTTGGCGGAACTAGGACCACGTATCTTGATTTTTCTCAATGGATTTATGTATGCCCGTCCTCTCACAAGGCTCCAAGCCGACACAGCTAGCAACACCAATCTGGGGTTTTTTTAACAGATATTTTGTCAGGATTTGTTATGTCACAATCAAGTCGAACAAGCCACACAGAAGCTATCAATATATTAATTTCAATGGGGGGGGGGGGAGAGAGAGAGAGAGAGAAGCCACGTCAGTGCAAATCGGCTTTCGATATGAGCTTTAAAAAATTGCCTCTCTGTTTCTCTATCTCTGCTCCTCTGATCAATTTTGGGATTTCGTTCCCCTTCCTTGGCTTCCAAGCGTTCCATTTCTCCCGCCCCCTTTTGACAAAGCAGCCGAAATCCACAGCCTGTCCTAACCTGTAACAGGCCACATAACACAGTTTTTCCCTCTCTCTGCACCAGCCCATTACCCACCACCCACCCAAACTATGTCCTTGGCTCTGCCGCAAACTATGGCCCATTCCACTGGGTCCGGCCAACATGATTCATGTTAACAGTGGTTGTATTATGTGAGCAAATTTCATCCCTTCCAGTTATTTTTTTGTAGCCCAGGACTGCATGTGGTTGGTGCCAAGTCAAAAACAGGGAGCTCGAGCACTATATCCCTGTCCCCCTATAACTTGGAGGACATTTTTATTCTTAGGTCCACGATACATATGGAAAAGTTGGTGTTTTGGGATGCAGTCATATCACATCCGGAGCCATTCATTGTAGTAGTAGTAGTAGTAGTAGTAGTAGTAGTAGTAGTAGTAGTAGTAGTAGAAGAAGAAGAAGAAGAAGAAGAAGAAGAACAAGAAGAAGAAGAACAAGAAGAAGAAGAAGAGTTGGTTTTTATATGCCGACTTTCTCTACCACTTAAGGAAAAATCAGACCAGCTTACAATCCCCTTCCCCACAAACAGACACCCTGTAAGGTAGGTGGGGCTGAGAGAGCTCTGAGAGAGTAGGGACTAGCTCAAGGTCACCCAGCTGGCTTCATGTGGAGGAGTGGGGAAACAAATCCAGTTTACCAGATTGGCGTCCGCCACTTATGTGGAGGAGTGGGGAATCAAACCCGGTTCTCTAGATCAGAGTCCACAGTTCCAAACCACCGCTCTTAACCACTACACCTCGCTGGCTCTCCGTGAGCCACTACTAGGGGTGGGACTGGTTATTCAACGGTAAAACAATAAAGTTTCCTGTGCCTCTATTTCCAGTATAATAGTCGTATGACACCTTAAAGACACATTTATTGTGGTATCACCTTTCATGAGCCAGAACCGATTTTGTCAGGTGCATGAAACATTGCATTCAATGGACATGTTTTGGCATGTGGTTGTTCACGCCCGTTAGCAAATACGGCGCAATCCTAAGAATACCTGACAGTAACCCTATTGAATAGAACTGAGTAGGATTCTGCGTAGGACTGCTTAGGATTGCTTTCAAAGTCCAGCTGATCTCCATATTAAGACTTGGTTTTTTTCAGGTCAGATTTGGTGGGGGGGAAATCTCTGTGGGAAATGTTCTTTAAAATATATGTGGGGTATATTCACTACCCCCAGCCCAATTCAAAATTTCCAACTAGCAGCAAGCAAATACATATCTGTGACAGGAGGAGTCCTTCACAATACCGACACTTTGAACCCAAGATGTCTGGAAGAAAAAAAAACTAGAAAGAATACATCTGTCATTAAAAATCTCCATCTCTGCTTCCCTTCCAAAGGAATTTTTTTTTACTCCCAGTATATACCTGTCTGTGGTGAGGTAAATGTTCTCCAGTAAAATTCTTTTGGAAGGGAAGGCAACATGGGTTAGCCCAATTTCACCAGATTTTGGAAGCTAAGCAGGGTCTGTACTTGGATACGAGACCACCTCGGAAGACTCTACAGACAAAGGCAATGGCAAGCCAACTTGGTCTTTTATGCATGGCTGTTTTACTCGCCGTCACCCGACGACTTCTGGTCTTTATGTTGGTTATGTATTCCGTCTCCGATCATCAGCGGTCGTCTCGCTCTCCCCCTGCGTTTCCCCGCGTTTTGCCCGTGTTTTCAGATACCTGTTTTATCTCGAATTTGAAAACATGGACAAAACGTGGGGAAAGGCAGGGGGAGAGCGAGGTGACCGCTGACGGTCGGAAATGGCACGTGTAATCAACACAAAGACCCGAAGTCGTCGGAGGGGTGACAATGAGTGAAACTGCCATGCCTAAAAGACCCTTGCTTCTAACTTGTCTTGAAATCCCGTTCCAGGGGTCACCATAAGTCGGTTGTGACTTGATGGGACTTCTGCATGTAAAAAACCCTTTGTTTGCACTAACTGACTGACAGCTCTAAGACTTCACTTCAATGTTTTCCTGGATCAGTTTTCCTTTGTGAAAACTCATGGAACTTTTTATTACCCTACAGGTTACACTGATTGAAATAAAAAAAAAAAATCCCAATGGCAAAAAAATAGGTATCTGGGATTGTGTTGTGCCTCAGGTGCTTTTTTGCATACAGAACGAAAGTTGTAAGAGGTTGTACTTTGGGGACAGTGGGGTGGATCCAGCTGTCTTCCAAGAAGCCTTCTTCCAGTATAAGGAAGCTTCCTCCAATTCAAATGGCTTTTCCTCCAGTCGAACAGCCACTTAAATTGGAAGAAGGCTCAGAATTTTGTTAGGATAGGGGTAGGATCCACCTCACTGTTTAGTGACTCCGTGGGGCAGAGTGGTAACCTGCAGTACTGCAGTCAAAGCTCTGCTCACGACCTGAGTTTGATCTTGATGGAAGTCGGTTTCGGGTAACCGGTTCAAGATTGACTCAATGGCAAACCACCCCATAAGCACAGACTGCCTAGTAAACGTTGTGATGTGACGTCACCCCATGGGTCATTACTGCACACGGGACCACCATTACCTTTAAATGACAATGTCCTAAAAGGACCAAGTTGTTGAGCTACTTTCTACACATTCCGCCCAAAAAAAAGAAAAAAAGAAGAGTAATCAGGAAGGTGGATTTTTCCTCCAGATTATTTCCAAATTATTGACTTGTATAGCACAACTGCTCTGACCTGCATAGCCCAGGCTAGCCTGATCTCATCAGATCTCAGAAGCTAAGCAGGGTCGACCCTGGCAAGTATCTGGATGGGAGACCTCCAAAGGAATACCAGGGGAGTGATACGGAGGCATGCAATGGCCAACCACCTTTGTTTGTTTTAAAAACAAACTTTTAAAAAGGCAACTCCTTTTTAGTGCGGGCACTGAACTAGTCCCGAATAGACCTCCGCATTTGAGGGGAGACCCTTATATCAGTGGTTCTAAACCTGGGGCCATATGGCCCCCCGGGCCACTCCAGGGTATTCCAAGGGGGCCACAGGTGAAAATTGCGTAAATGGGGGGCCACGGCACCAGACTAGGGGGCCACAGAGGGAAGTGGGAAGTGAAGAAAACAGAGAAGTGACCGAGAATCTTGTGCAAACGTGGTAGAGGCTTTGTTCTCCCTTGTATGTGAACATTGTTGTTGACAGTCATGCTAGGAAAAGTTGAGGGCAGCAGGAAAAGACGAAGACCCAACAAGAGATGGATTGACTCAATAAAGGAAGTCACAGCCTTCAGTTTGCAAGATCTGAGCAAGGCTGTCAAAGATAGGACATTTTGGAGGACTTTCATTCATAGGGTCGCCATGAGTCGGAAGCGACTTGACGGCACTTAACACACACACACATTCCCTTTTGTGGGGTATTTTTTTGTAAATTTCAGTTTCCCAATAAGAACTGCACGTGTGCATTTTGTGTGGCTGTTTATGCTTCTTTGTTCCTTGGCTGTTTACAAACAAAACATGTAAATAGCTACCTTTCCACAGGTAGGACAGAGGGGCCACAGGAAGGAAACTAGGTCGGAAGGGGGCCACAGTCGGAAAAAGGTTGAGAACCACTGCATTATATAATCAGTAACACTACTCCCCCATGGGCAACAGAATGTAAATTCACCTGTGCTATCATGTGGAGATGCACAGTTAAAATTGGATTTACCAGAGGAGGTAATAAAGTTTGCCAAAAGAGTGACTGAACTAGCCTGTGGCCTTTTATGCATGGCTGTTTACGTCGCCGTCACCCCTCCAACAACTTCGGGTCTTTCTTTTGCTTGCCATTTCCAACCGTCAGGGGTCGCCTCGCTCTCCCCGCTCGTTGCCACCCGTTTTGCCCACGTTTTCAGGGACCTGTTTTCTCCCGAATTTGAAAACCCGGGCAAAGCGCGCGGAAACGCGCGGGGAGAGCGAGGGGACCTCTGACGGCCGGAAACGGCATGCGTAATCGAAACAAACACCCGAATTCGCCGGCTGGGTGTCCACGAGGGAAACAGCCATGCAGAAAAGGCCTAGGCATCTATCTTCCGGGTGTCCCGATCCTCCCTTCTCGTGTGCCACCTCTAGGTGACATGTGACGGAACAAGAGGAAGCCTGTAGCTAAAACGCAGCTACCAACCGAGAATGGGATTCAGCTTGCTACCCGGTTCAGTGCCAATGGGAGGGGAGAGCTGGATAAACTTTATTTTGGCCAGCAACCAAAATTTTTTGGCTAGCATCTTTTTTCCCCTTCTTCTTCTTCTTCTTCTTTTTTTTTTTTTTGGCCCAGCAGCAGAGGCTGGGTAAGAAGAACCACATGCCAAAGAAGCAGCAAGGGAAAAGGGGGCCAAGGAAAGGACAGCAACTCGCAAAGCTCTCCCTGCGCCAAGCCAACCCAAACGCAGCAAGCAGAATTATGCAAATTAAGAACATTTGCATGCATTGCTTATTTTGGATGGCGTCGAAGCTGAGAAGCCCAGCAGAGGGAAACAGTAAGTTGTAGCAAAAAGTACAGGAGGCTGGCCTGAACACTAACTTCTACTTTGGTTACCGTTGTCCATTTCCTTCTAGTTTGAGACTTTGCAGGATGCTGACAGCGCGGTTCTATTTTCTATACCCCTGAGGGCTAGAAACTTGCATATTTTTTCAAAAAGCAGTGCAAAAGTTTGGATTCTCAGTCCGCCTCTACATTAGGATTGCCAACTCTGGGTTGGGAAATTCCTAGAGATTTTTGGGATGCGGCCTGGAGAGGGTGGAGTTTGGAGACATCAGTGGAGTATACACCATAGAGTTCACCCTCCAAAGCAGCCATTTTCTCTAGAGGATTTGAACTCTGCTGTCTGGAGATCAGCTGTGATTCCTGGAGATCTCCAGGCCCCACCTGGAGGTTGGCAACCCTGCTCCACAGAGTTCTAGTTATATTATACACAACAAACTTTTAAAAGAAAGAGAAATGAACCTTTGGAAGATGTTACTTTTCTATGTCCCATACAGAGTTGCCAGCTCTGGGTTGGGAAATACCTGAAGATTGGGGGGCGGGGTGGCCCCTGGGCAGTGTTTGGGGAGGTGAGGGACCTCAGCACGGTACAGTGCCATAGAGTCCACCGTCCAAAGCAGCCATTTCCTCCAGGGAAACTGATCTCTGCAGTCTGGTAATCAATTGCAATACCAGGGGATCTCCAGGCCCCACCTGGAGGTTGCAACCCTACTCCCAGGGGAGGCAGGACTTACTCCAACCAAGGCCACATATACTGGGGAATGAGGAGGGGATTGAGATGGTAGAACCCGGAGGTGGTGGGGTGGGCCACTTTACCCCTGTAGGCAGAAGATTTCATTTCACCTTTGAATACTACTTCACTCAAACCAAACCTTCATGTCAATAGAAATCTAGCATAATAGAAAGAGCCAGCGTGGTGTAGTGGTTAAAAGCAGTGGTTTGGAGCGGTGGAGTCCGATCTGGAGAACCAGGTTTGATTCCCCACTCCTCCACATGAGCAGCAGAGGCTAATCTGGTGAACTGGACTTGTTTCTCCACTCCTACACACGAAGCTAGCTGGGTGACCTTGGGCAAGTTACAGCTCTGTTAGAGCTCTCTCAGCCCCACCTACCTCACAAGGTGTCTGTTGTGGGGAGGGGGAGGGAAGGTGATTGTAAGCCAGTTTGAGTCTCCCTTAAGTGGTAGAGAAAGTCGGCATATAAAAACCAACCTTCTCCTTCTTCACCCCTGCCGCTTTTCCATTGCATTGCCATCTTGTTCTGCTGCATGTGTAGACCAGCCCTTGGAGACTAGCCATTTCTGAGACTCACCCCCTTATAGTTTTTACAGCAGCATCTCTAAACACTGAGGCAAGGAATCACACCCAGCTTTGGGAAATAGGTCAGAGCTATCCCCGCGGGGCAAACGCAGAAACACAGGCCGAACTGATTCATCCCAGGCAAATCACAGAGGGGAGGGGAGGAGGAGACAAGAGCGAACCCAGGACTCCTGGCTCCTTACCTAGCCTCTAGACACATCCTCCCTCCCCTGGATTTCGTGGCACTGCAATGTGAATCCTGGAGACCTCTTGCTCATTATTCTTCCCAAGGAGTTCATACTCTGGTAACAGAGACTCGCTTCCTACTGCCAACTCCCTTGGGCAGGGCATGTGCAATGCGTTAGCACGGAGAGCCTCATCAGAATTTCATGAGCCAAGGGCCATGGTTAAATAGAGACATTCCATTGCATCGCACTTCTCATCATCTTCACACGCACACTCTGTGAAAGTCACAGCTGGTAGACATGATGCGCCATTCCTGGGACAGTAATTTTTCAAACTGTGTGTTTCATGAAATTCTGTGGTCCCTTAGAAGTTTATCAATGGAATAAAAAAATTATTTTTTTAAAAAAAGAAGAAGTTTATCAATGGTTCTTCCAGGAAGGAGAAGGAGAAGGAGGAGGAGGAGGAAGATGAAGAAGATGATGATGATGATGAAGAAGAAGAAGAAGAAGAAGAGTTGGTTTTTATAAACCGACTTTCTCTGCCGCTTAAGGGAGAATCAAACTGGCTTACAATCACCTTCCCTTCCCCTCCCCACAACAGACACCCAGTGAGGTAGATGGGGCTGAAAGAGTGCGACTAGCCAAAGGTCACCCAGCTGGCTTTGTGTGTAGGAGTGGGGAAACCAACCCGGTTCACCAGATTAGCATTCGCCGCTCATGTGGAGGAGTGGGGAATCGAACCTGGTTCTCCAGATTAAGAGTCCACCGCTCCAAACCACTGCTCTTAACCACCACACCATACTGGCTCTCCAGAAAGAGTCTGATGATGGCAGACAGACTTACAATGAAAAGAAACTCATTCGCCATTACTAATCTTCTCTTGTATTCCCGCCCCCAGCCGGCAGCCAAGGGGGGGCTGGCAACTCTATGCAGCAGAAGGGAGGATTGAGATTGCTCATGGTCATACAATCCACATGAGATCACAGTGAGACGTAGTAGATATGGCTGGAATCCTACATACATTAACAGTGCCCTCCAGAACCGTTCCCAGAATCTTCTGCAGTTTGTGCAAGATCTCTCTATATATAAATCGAAAGATGTTCCCTGAATGTAAGAAGTGTGAAAACCATTCTTTAGAACTGGTTACTTGTCTAACTTGTCCAGACCTGGATAGCTCAAGCTAGCCTGATCTTGTCAGATCCCTGCTGCAGGGTCAGCTGTGGTTAGTACTTGGAATGGGAGACCACCAAGGAACTCCAAGGTTGCTACGCAGAGGCAGGCGAGGGCAAACCACCAGTTCGTCTCTTGCCTTGAAAACTCTACCGAATTGCCATAATTCAGCTGTGACTTGACGGCACATTCTAGCAGCGCTTTTGGCATCCAAGCTCTAGGAACAACACTTTCCTGGGAGTAAAGGTAAAAAAAAGGTAAAGGTCCCCTGTGCAAGCACCGGGTCATTCCTGACCCATGGGGTGATGTCACATCCCGACATTTCCTAGGCAGACTTTGTTTATGGGGTGGTTTGCCAGTGCCTTCCCCAGTCATAAGAACATAAGAAAAGCCCTGCTGGATCAGACCAAGGCCCATCAAGTCCAGCAGTCTGTTCACACAGTGGCCAACCAGGTGCCTCGAGGAAGCCCCCAGGGGGTTCCACAATTTAACTATGTGTTGTGTGAAAAAATACTTCCTTTTATCTAGACTCATCTTCCCTTTACCCCCAGCAAGCTGGGTACTCATTTTACTGACCTCGGAAGGATGGAAGGCTGAGTCAACCTTGAGCCGGCGACCTGAAACCAATTTTCGTTGGGATCGAACTCAGGTCGTGAGCAGAGCTTGGACTGCAGTACTGCAGCTTACCACTCTGCACCATGGGGCTCCTTTCCTGGGAGTAAGCCCCATTAAATGCAATGGGACTTACTTCTGAGCAGACCTACTTAGGCTTGCGCCTAACCAAAACTTGTCAGGCTTTGAAATTCCAGATAGTTTAGAGTAAATGAATGCATGAAAGTAGTTATAATATTTAAAAGTATATTTTGTTGCAAATTCAGTTAGGTTATTAATATTTGATAAGTGTATGTTATTAATCTGTATCTTTTTTAGATGTATCATGTTTTGATTCTGTATTTTCTATATTTTTGTTCTGTTTCTATTATTAAATTATAATAAAAAATAAGTTAAAAAAAGAAATTCTGGATATGAATTTCAATCAAGAGACTCATGGGGGGGGGTTGATGGGAATAATCGATGCAAGTTTTTCTAGCCAGGGTTTTGATTCTTTATCTTATCTTGCTATCATATTTTCCTAGCTTGTTTCTGCAGCTATCGCCTCTGTTACGACTACTCAACGTTTGAGATCCCGTAGCGTGTCAGAACAACAAAGTGACACCGAAAAACCCTCCAGATCGGGAACACTAAACCCCAGGACTCACATGCACCTTGCAATAACAGGCTAAAACAAAACTGCAGCTTCTGTTTCCAGCGAATGATTCAGATAACCTGACAAACTAGGACTCCAACCCGAGGACTCACCACAAGCAGGGGAGATACAGAAGCAACCGCAAAAAAATGGAATTGTGAGCCAAGGGGGGGGGGGGGGCGGAGAACACAGCTTGATAAAAGAATGTGAAAAAGGAGTCACAGGGAAAGACTGGTTCAAAATGCTCTACATCAATAAATATATGCTGCCCTGAGCTCCTTGGAGAGAGGACGGGATTAAAAATATAATTATTTGCACAGTTGAGGTTACATAAAAGACGAAAAATGACTACCCCTGTGCATTTGAGGTGAGCAACACCAGGCTATTACAGAGTTATATGTGAGTTCAGTAGCACCTTAATGACAAGATTTCTGGGGCATAAATTGGATTGCCAGGTCCCCCCAAGCCACTGGTGGGGGATGGGAGGTAGGGTTGCCAGATCCAGGTTGGGAAACTCCTAAAGATTTGGGGATGGAGCCTGGGGAGGACAGGGACCTCAGTGGGGTACAATGCCATAGACTCCAAAGCATCCATTTTCTCCAGGGGAGCTGATCTCTGCATTCTGGAGGTAAGCTGTCATTCCTGGGGATCCCTAGGTCCCACCTGGAGGTTGGCATCCCTAGGTATTGGCTTTTGAGGGTCAACGCTTCCTTGGGCTTTGACTCTTGAAAACATATACCCCGGAAATCTTGTTGGAGGAGGAGGAGGAGGAGGAGAGTTGGTTTTTATATGCTGACTTTCTCTATCACTTAAGGGAGAATCAAACCGGCTTACAATCACCTTCCCCTCCCCACAACAGACACCCTGTGAGGTCAGTGGGGCTGAGAGAGCTCTAACAGAGCTGTGACTAGCCCAAGGTCACCCACCTGGCTTCATGTGTAGGAGTGGGGAAACAAATCCAGTTCACTAGATTAGCCTCCGCTGCTCATGTAGAGGAGTGGGGAATCTTAACCACTACACCATGCTGGCAATACTGGACTCAAATCTAGCTCTTCTATTGCAGACCAACACAGCTACCACCTGAAACTAGGCTATAATATAACCACATCAAAGACCATGCAATTTGTAGTTAAATCATCCTTGCAAACAAATCCACAGAAGTTCTCGGCCCTTCTAGCCACACCTCTCTATTTTTATTCTGAAAAAGTGAGCTGTGGCTCAGGAAAGTTCGTACCCTGGCAGAAATTTTATTAGTCTTTAAGGTGTTACTGGACTCTTTGCTCTTTTCTACTGCTACAGACAGACTAACACGGCTCCCCATCGTGATTGATCGATGCGTCTCTTGCTCTCTGCTTGGTTGCCAAGATGCAAATTTATCTGCCACGGGCAACCGGCAGTCCAGAGCCCAGTTACAAGCCCCAATTTAATTGCACCACTGAACAGGTTGTTTGGGGGTAAGCGTTCCTGCTAACAACTATGATGAAACAAGAGGAATCAAAGGATAGTAGAAGAAGAGTTGGTTTTTAAATGCTGACTTTCTCTACCACTTAAGGGAGAATCAAACCGGCTTACAATCGCCTTCCCTCCCCCTCCCCAGAACAGACGCCCTGTGAGGTAGGTGGGGCTGAGAGAGTTCGGAGAGAACTGTGAACGGCCCAAGGTCACCCAGCTGGCTTCATGTGGGGGAGCCAACCCGGTTCACCAGATTAGAGTCCACCTCAGATTAGAGGAGAGGTAACATCAACAGCCCCATGGAGCAGAGTGGTAAGCTGCAGTACTGAAGTCCAAGCTCTGCTCACGACCTGAGTTCGATCCCAACAGAAGTCGGTTTCAGGTCGCCGGCTCAAGGTTGACTCAAAGTCGGTAAAATGAATACCCAGCTTGCTGGGGGTAAAGGAAAGATGACGGGGGAAGGCACTGGCAAACCACCCCATAAACAAAGTCTGCCTAGTAAACGTCGAGATGTGATGTCACCCCATGGGTCAGGAATGACCCGGTGCTTGCACAGGGGACCTTTACCTTTTTAACATCAACTAGGGATGTCCAGACGATTCCATCATCTAAGAACTCTTGCCGTTGGACTGCAGCTACTGTGTAAGTGACCTTGAATCCTGTTTTTCAGACCCGAAAGGCCACCACCAGCCGAGGTCCATATAGCCATTTAGTAGGCAGACGTGCGTTTGTGTGTGTGTGTGTGTGTGTGTGTGTGTGTGTGTGTGTGTGTGTGTTAAGTGCCGTCAAGTCGCTTCCGACTCATGGCAACCCTATGAATGAAAGTCCTCCAAAATGTCCTATCTTTGACAGCCTTGCTCAGGTTTTGCAAATTGAGGGCTGTGGCTTCCTTTATAGTCAATCCATCCCTTGTTGGGTCTTCCTCTTTTCCTGCTGCCCTCAACTTTTCCTAGCATGACTGTCTTTTCTAGTGACTCTTGTCGTCTCATGATGTGACCAAAATACGATAGCCTCAGTTTAGTCATTTTAGCTTCTAGGGTCAGTTCAGGCTTGATTTGATCTATAACCCACTTTTTTTTTTTTGTGGCAGTCCATGGTATCCGTAACACTCTCCTCCAACACCACATTTCAAAGGAATCTATTTTCTTCCTATCAGCTTTCTTCAATGCCCAGCTTTCACACCCATACATAGTAATAGGGAATACGATGGCATGACATAGGGTTGCCAAACTCCAAGTGGGGCTTAGAGATCTCCCGATATTACAACTGATCTCCAGATTACAGAGATCAGTTTGCCATGGAGAAAACAGCATCTGTGGAGGGTAGACTCTATGGCATTGTACCCCGCTGAGGTCTCTCTCCTCCCCAAATCTGCCCTCTCCAGGCTCTACACCCCAACCTCCAGGAATTTCCCAACCTGGAGCTGGCAACCCTATGCCCAGTCCATAAAAAATGTATCTTGTTCTATGAGCAAAGAAACACCAGATAAACGGGGAAGGAAGTTTTCAGTCGCCTACAATGTTCATGACGTACTCCGATTACAGTTTGGAAAACCTAGCTCTTGATCCGATTTACATCTCCGCATGACCTTGTCAGTTACCAATATGTTTATCAGCCTCATTTTACCCCGTGTTTACCGTAGAAAGAGCGGTCTCCCCTTGCCTGCAGACAAGAGAAGGCATTCAGAGGCACACCGAACTATGGGATGGAAAGATACAGTAGAAAATGAATTTACTAGCCAGGGAGCAATCCCCAGGTTTTCCTTTAGGGGGTGCTCACTTAACAGATCCAAACTATACTTTGGTTCCGTCATTTTTTTTACACTAAAAGTTGAACTTAAATATATAGATTCTAATCAATAAAAACAGCACAGCGCAGACACAACGGGGAGCCTTCTAGGCCTGTATCCTACTCCGTTCCTAGGCCTAACATCTTGACCTCCCCATCTACGCGACGGTATATATCTCCACAGCAGAACCTGAGAATCGGATCCACTTCTGCGCTGGCATCTAAGATTTCCAAGGTAACAGACTCACTGCCTACTGGACAGAACAAAAGCAGATATATATTTATATTTAGTGTCCTCTGCAATCATCGGCCAAGCTCAAGGGAAGAGACAATACAAGGTGTGTTCTCTATGTTCACAACAAGATGATGTATATTGTAAAAAAAAGGGGGGTGAGAAAGAGAGAGAGATTGGGTGGAGGAAGGTGGTTACAGGTGATGAGATGAATGTGGAAAGAATTGTGTGTGGGAAGTAGTATGTCACTCCCCTGAACTCTCCTGGTACAGTCAAGGAACGAACAGTGAACTTCTGTGCAAACAGCACTATCTTTTCCATGAGGGGCATCCTCTGGAGATGGAAGTCAAGATAGCGGCAATGTTGAACTGGGAAGGCCTACGACAGAGAACTGGAGAAGTTTATTATAATGGTGGTTTGTGTGTGTAGGAGAGCGAGAAAGAGAGAGAGACAGGTAGCATTCAAAGATTTCACAGGGCACTTTGCCAACCACCTTTGTCCATCACCACGTTCATCCAATGGACCAGTCCTCTTCCTCCCCACCCACCACACACCTACCAACCACCATGTTCTGCTGGTCAAAGGGTTCCTTCAAAATCCTGCAGCTGCCGAAGACACTCTCTCTCCCTTGGGAAACTCGAGGGCAGCCATACCCATACCCCACGCCCCAAAGTTATGTTTCCCGTGTGCTTCGAACTTCTTTCTCCAAAGAACACACTCAGGGAGAAGAGAGGTGCCCACCCTCTCTGCGTGCACAAAGCCAGACCAGTATCCGCCCGTTCCGCACACCCCTTGTCACTCTCTATTAGGAAAGCGGCGTTTGGGCCAGCGGCTGGAAAGGAGCCAGGATGCCACCACCTTCCCACTGCCACAGGCCCCAAGGGAAGCAACACCCACTTAAAATCACACCCTATCATTAGGTGGAGGGACCATTCACAGCCCCACTGCGGGACCGTAGAAGAGACAGCGGGTTGGGACAGGGAGAATCTCGACTCTGAGGGCGAGCGGGGGTCCTCTAACTTGCCCCCTTCCCGATTCACCCAGCCGGGGCTTGCCCAGATGAAAAGTCCTACAAACACACACGCACACCACAACTCGTAACAGTTGCCCATACAGGAACTCGGTCTGACCACGCACTTTCTCGCACAATCCCCGTCCCTTTGCCGTTTATTGACAAACCCATCACACTGCCTCTCGGGAACGCACACAATCACTGCCTCACACGTGTGTGTGCCACTCGGGTCCCTCCGGCCTCCGCCCGCTCCGACCCACGCCGTCGCTTCTCCCCCCTTGGGCCGGCAGCCCACCCAAACCACACAGAGGGCAAAGAAAAAAAGTTTTTCTTTTTAAAGTCCAAAAAGGCCTTGGGAAGTTTTTTTGTTTGAAAGAGAGGAAGAGCGTCAACAGATGTCCCCCAAAAGCCAAGCGCAGCAGCGGAGAGGAAAGGAGATCCAGATGCCAAACCGCAGAGTCTCGCCTCCCACCTTACACCTAAGGCCCAGCCTTGTTTCCTACTCACCTGGCCGCCTTGGAGTGGGGGGGGACACAGACACCTGGAGTCAGGGGGAACTTTCCACGTCCCGTCTCTCGCCTGCCGTGGCTGAACGAATGTGAGCCTCCCTCTAGCCGAGAATCACTCTCTCTCTCTCTCTCTTTTTTTTTCAAACGTTCACTAAGAAATCATTATACTCAGCTATTCATAACCCCAGCAGGTCATGTGACACAGCCCTGAAAATATACAGCACATTTTTTCAAAAACCACAGAATGACTTCAGGCGAAGACACGGAAAATATTTTCTCTCTCCTCCTCCTCCTCCTGCTGCTGCTGCTGCTGCTGCAGCGGCTACGGCGGCTGCCCGCTTCTCCCCACCACCACCTCCCTTGCGCTCAGGCGTCTGTCAGATTGTCAAAAGGACTTGACATTAGGACTGTTCCAGTGTCACGGAGCCGAGAGATTTCGTTCGCCCGGCGAAGGGAGAAGGGATGCGTCATAAGCCTGGCCCTCACCTAATATGCACTCACACTCGCACACATGCACAAACACAAGGTTTGTTTTCATTGTGTTTAATAAAACCAGGAAGGAGAGACCAATCCACCAATTCTTAGATTAACTCTTACCCCACCAACGGGTCAAATGTGAGTTTGGGGCCACTTCAGAGTATCTCTTTCATCACACAAGTCTTCTTCTTCCTCTTCTTCTTTTCTTCTTCTTCTTTCTTTTCTTCTTTTCTTCTCTTCTTCTTCTTCTTCCTCTCCTCCTCCCCCTTCTTCTTCTCCTCCTCCACCTTCTTATTATTTATTATTTATATGCCAATTTTCTCTACCTTTTTTTTAAGGAGAATCAACCCTGCTTACAACTGCCTTGCCTTCCTCTCTCCACAACAGGCGCCTTGTGAGGTAGGTGAGGCTGAGAGAGTTCAGAGAGAACGGTGACTAGCCCAAGGTCACCCAGCTGGTTTCATGTGAAGGAGTGGGGAAGCTAACCCGATTAGAGTCCGCCACTCATGTGGAGAAGTGAAGGATTAGGAAGAATTTTCTAACAGTTAGAGCGGTTCCTCAGTGGGACAGGCTTCCTCGGGAGGTGGTAAGCTCTCCTTCCCTGGAGGTTTTCAAGCAGAGGTTAGATGGCCATCTGTCAGCAATGCTGATTTTATGTCATTAGGCAGTTCATGAGAGGGATGGCATCTTGGCCATCTTCTGGGCATGGAATAGGGATCGCTGGGGGTGTGGGGCGGGAGGTAGTTGTGAGTTTTCTGTATTGTGCAGGGGGGTTGGACTAGATGACCCTGGTGGTCCCTTCCAACTCTATGATTCTATAAACCCGGTAGAGTCCACCACTCTTAACCACTACACCATGCTGTCTCTCTAGATTAGATATCTATCCTGCCCCTCCCCAACCAAAGTCGGGCTCAGGGTGGCTAACATCCAGTATCTTTAAAATATGCTATCCTTTGGTTTTCAAACTGTATTATGGGGACTGCGGGGTTCCTCAAAACCTTATCAGGCGTTCCTCAGCAGGTAGTTCAGTAACGGTGGGCAAACGTCCGTTGAAGAAAAAGCTTGCCCGCCTGCTACCAATCCCCCATACCATGAGTAACTGCTAGGGAATGCCAAGGGTGTTTTTTCACAACACCCATGTCAGCTCATGTGGATCAGGGCTGAGGTGCAACAGACCTGGTAAGTGGCCCTTGTGAACTGAGTGTGCAATGCACAATATTTCCCAGAATCCTCTGCAACGTGGTGAAGGCCCATGGCCGCTCCTCAAGGGTTCCTCAGCAGAGAGGTGGAAGAGAGCAAAGTTTTGTTCTCCGTTATTTCAGAGGGCAAGACTAGATCTTATGGGCTTCAGTATACAAGGGAGTAGATTTGGGGTGATAGTTAAGAGAAACTTCCCATTGGTAAGTGCAGTATGACAGTGGAACCAATAACAGGGATGAGGAACACGCTCTACTCTGCCTCATTGGCAGTCTTCTAGCAGAGGCTGGATAGCCATGTTTTGGGAATGCTTGAGCATTAGATTGCTGACGCCGCACAAGGGGTAGGACTGGATGGCCTATAATGCTCCTTCCGAGTCTAGGACTACATGGAACCGGACCTCTCTAAGGGCCTAACTACACTATGTTTTCTTTGCTCCCCCCTTTCCTGGAGGTCAGATAAGTGCTGTGAAGCCTATGCTTGAAACTCAGTTCCAGGGCACACAAGGGCCAATTTTAGGGTTGCCAACCTCCAGGTACTAGCCAGAGATCTCCAGCTATTACAACTGATCTCCAGCCGATAGAGACCAGTTCACTTGGAGAAAAGGGCCGCTTTGGCAACTGGATTCTATGGCATTGAAGTCCCTCCCCTCCCCAAATCCAACCCTCCTCAGGCTAAGCCCCCAAAACCTCTTGCCGGTGGTGAAGAGGGACCTGGCAACCCTAGCTAATTCAGACGGGTACTGCAGCATGTGGGGTACTCTGCCCCCTGCGCCATTTTTCCACCCTGGAATGGCTTGGGGGGGGGGGCTACTATTTGACTCAGAAGGGAGCCAACCTTTGGTACAACTGATGGGGCAGCATGTAAATTTCCCCAGCAGGGCAAAAACCACTCCATGGGGCCATTTCAGATTGCAAAACAACTCAGTGGGGATGGTTAAGCCCCCTCTCCCTGTGCTCCATGGGAACTGAGTTCCAAGCACGGAACTTGTAGCACGTGTATGATCATCAGCGCTCAGGGAAGTATTGAGGGGAAATGTAGCATGTTGTTAGGCTGAAGGAGACAGTTTGAAAACCACCACGCCATGTCTTCAGCCCCTTGGTACAACAAAGCAATCCCCGATTATGCATCTCTGGCTATAATCCCATCCACTACCATGATGCCATCCACTTGCCTGGTGCAATTTTCCTGCGATCACGAATACCACACTGCTAGCATTCCCGACAGCCTTTGCCCCTTCACTGAATTCAAACTAGGGAAGTAGTGAGTGTGCTATTTAAAAGTTACGGTGCATGGCAATTCTTAATCATGCCAGCTAAGGGCAAATTATGCAAGATCCATTTACTTGATCTAGCTAGAAAATCATGTCGACCTCTTCTACATAAACCACAGTGCTCAGTCATGATGGGATAGGATAAGAAAAGTTGCTTCTATACAAGGATTTTACTTCATGCGTACAGCAGGATAGCCTCCACTGTATTGGGGAGCATCTACATGACATTGGACCCAACGCAGGTGTCACTAATATTTTTCTCTGATGTACAGATAAACTTTGGCCATTTACGCATGGCTGTTTCCTTGCAGTCACCCCGCTGACTACTTTGGGGCTTTGCTTTGATTATACTTGCATTTTCCAACTGTCAGAGGTCGCCTGGCTCTCCCCGCACGTTTTGCCTGCGTTTTCTGGATGCTGGCTAAACACGAATCCAGAAAACGCGGGGGAAACACACAGAAACACGTGGGGAGAGCGAGGCGACTTGTGACAATCAGAAAATGCACACATAAGCAAAGCAAAGCCCCAAAGTAGTCGGCGGGGGTCACCGCGAGGAAACAGCCGTGCATCAATGGCCTTCCTTTCACGTCACCTACAAACTCATCCTTTTAACAGGGGATGCCAGAGATTGAACCTGGGCCCTTCGGCATGCCAAGCAGACGCTCTACCAGTAAGCCAGGGTGTCTGGCAGCTTTCTACCCCATGCCATTCTGCCCCCTCCCAGTCCTTTCAAAGGATCTTTCATTTCCTAGGGCAACCACATTACAGTATTGCCAGCTGAGAAAGGGAAGGAAAAGGGGGGGTTGGGGCTGCAGGGGGCACCAAAACTGCACTGCGTCGGTGCTTCTGCACAGGCTCAATGCAGAAAAGGGGAAGAATTGTGGTGGCAGCAAGCGCAGCACGGATGCGTGCAGAAGTCGTTCCCGCCCATCTCCCTCACTTGCTGCTCCCACCATAGTGTGTGTATTTTTGGGGGGAGGTTCTGGCCCCATGTAGAGGCAGTTCAGGTGAGGGGGAGGAGCTGTGGCTCAGTGGTAGAGCATCTGCTTGGCATGCAGAAGGTCCCAGGTTCAATCCCTGGCATCTCCAGTTAAAGGGACTAGGCAAGAATGTGATGTGAAAGACCTCTCTACCTGAGACCCTGGAAAGCCGCTGCCAGTCTGAGTAGACAATACTGACTTTGATGGACTAAGGGTCCGATTCAGTATAAGGCAGCTTCATGTGTTCATGTGAAGATGCCCTGCCTTCCTGCATCCACACACACCCTGAGTGTTGTTGAGCCAGCGTGGTGTAATGGTTAGGAGGGATGGACTCTAATCTGGAGATCCGGGTTTGATTCTCCACTCCTCCACATGAGTGGCAGACTCTAATCTGGTGAGCCAAGTTGTTTCCCCACTCATAGAATCATAGAGTTGGAAGGGACCCCCAGGGCCATCAAGTCCAACCCCCTGCACAATGCAGGAAATTCACAACTATTTCCCCACCCCCACACACCCCTAGTGACCAGAATATGGCCAAGATGCCCTCCCTCTCATCATCTGCCTAAGGTCACAGAATCAGCATTGCTGACAGATGGCCATCTAACCTCTTCTTAAAAACCTCTAGGGAAGGAGAGCTTACCACCTCCCAAGGAAGCCTGTTCCACTGAGGAACCGCTCCACTGAGGAACTCCTCCACATGAAGCCAGCTGGGTGACCTTGGGCTAGTCACAGCTCTCTCCAAACTCTCTCAGGTCTCTGTTGTGGGGAGAGAAGGGGAAGGAGATCGTAAGGCGGTTTGATTCCTCTTAAAAGGTAGAGAAAGTCAGCATATAAAAAACAACTCTTCTTCTTCTTCTGGCCTGAAACGCAGAGGAACAGATGTCAAATCAACCGAGCCAAAGGAAAGGTGCGTTGTTCTTATGACTGCCATGAACATCAACCGCAGGAGCCCTAAAAACCAAACCAGCGGAACGCTTTACATCTATGCGTCCCCTTAACACATATGCCACAAGAAGCTGGGGAGACCGGTGGAATCCAGGACTTATTCGGGGCCCTTTGATTCACCCTCGGTTCCCCAAGCTCTTGACCCGCTTCAGGGAAGAAAAGAACAGAGCATTCTTCAACCGCGGAAGCCGCCGAACCGATGGGCTTGAGCAATCCTTGCTGAACTGGTTGTCTGCCCTCCCCCCCAGAATAAATGCTGCAGGCTTATCAGTTGGAGACGGCCTGTTTCAACAAGAAGGTCTCCTGTCCTGTAGCTCCTGACACCCATCTGTTTTGCGTGTGTTGCTGTTGGGTATTCCTAGGCTCCGAGGTCCTTGCAGATTCCAATCTGATCCTTGGATCTTAGTTCGGCTACTGGCTCTCTCTTCTTTTGGTCTCATCCCTGCTCTTCTGATAGCCTCTGATCTTGCTATGGTTCCAGTCTGGGCTCTGCCTTCTTCCTGGAGCAATCCTGTTAGTCCACTTTGTCCCAAGTCTAGGTTGCTGCTATTCTTACTTTTACAATGGGAAATGGTAGCAAACTGTGATTCGGATTTTTCTTGTGCATGCGTGCGCTTTTGGGCTTCTTAGATCCAACTGCTTCTCCTTAAGATAAGGAAAGCCAGTATGGTGTCGTGATTAAGAGCGGTGGACTCTAATCTGGAGAACCGGGCTTGATTCCCCACACCACGTGAGCGGCGGACTCTAATATGGTGAACTGAGTTGATTTCCCCACTCCTAAACATGAAGCCAGCTGGGTGACCTTGGGCTAGTCACAATCCTCTCTGAACTCGCTCAGCCCCACCTACCTCACAAGGTGTCTGTTGTGGGGGGAGAGGAAGGGAAGGAGATTGTAAGCCGGTTTGATTCTCCTTAAAAGGCAGAGAAAGTCAGCACATAAAAACCAACTCATCTTCTTCTTAAGAATCCACTGAAGCTGCCTTATACTGAATCAGACCCTTGGTCCATCCAAGTCAGTATTGTCTACTCTGACCGGCAGCAGCTCTCTAGGCTCTCAGGCAGAGGTCTTTCACATCACCTACTTGCCTAGTCCCTTTAACTGGAGATGCCGGGGATTGAACCGCGGACTTTCTGCATGCCAAGCAGATGCTCTACCACTGAGCCACAGCCCCTCTCCAAGGCTCTCCATGGTCTCAGGCAGAGGTCTTTCACATCATCTACTTGCCTAATCCCTTTAACTGGAGTTGCCGGGGACTGAACCTGGGACCTTCTGCATGCCAAGCAGATGTTCTACCACTAAGCCACAGCCCCTGCCCTGTAGTATTCACCCTGGTATTCTCAGTTTGCTGTGCTCTCAGCTGCTGCCACATTAAACAGACCTCAGGTACAAATTCTGAAACCTCAGGTACAAATGCTGGCTGTACAAAGAACAGTAGGACAGGTTTGGCTGAGTTGTTTAGTTACTGCAGAAGCCTCCAGCAACTGGTACCTTTTGCAGCCTTTGGGAGAGGGCCATTAGGACCTACAACTTCAAGTGTTAAGGCTGCAAACAGGAAACCAACTGGCAAAATGAGGAACGTGTTGATCCCCCTTCCTTTGCCAAGCTGTGATACCTGTCACATGAATTCTATTAGGCCAAGCAAAACAAGAGTCAACAAACAATGTAGAGTTTCCTTAAACCAGAAGAGGAAAAACAAGCCAGCTCCTTGTGACCCGTTCAGTCCTATCAGCAAAGAGGGAAAGGCTTTGGCTCAGTAGTAGAGCATCTGCTTGACATGCAGAAAGTCCCTGGTTTAATCCCTGGTATAAAATGATCTGGTAGCAGGTGATGGGAAAGACCTCCGCCTAGCTAGCCGCTGTCATTTTGAGTAATCAATACCGACCCTGATGGACTGATGATTTGATTCAATATAAGGCAGCCTCGTGTGTCCGTGTGGGATCATATGATTGCACTATCCAACTTCCTGTCTACGCATCTCAAGTATTAAAAACTTCCCATGGTTCATTTATACTGTGAGTACATCTTATGCCAGTTCTAATGTGATGGCATTAAGAGTGAGCACTTAAACGCCCTTTCCAGAAAGTAAGTCTTACTGGCCTCCAGTGATACGTTCAAGTTAAGATGCTTGCAAGGAAGGAATAAATTTGCATCACTTTCACCGCTGAGCTGGTCTTGTGAAGGATCTTGTGAAAGCCAGAGTGGTGTAGTGGTTAAGAGCGGTGGTTAGTAGCAGTGGACTGTAATCTGGAGAACCAGGTTTGATTCCCCACTCCTCCACATGAGCGGTGGACTCTAATCTGGTGAACCGGGTTGGTTTCCCCACTCCTCCACATGAAGCCAGCTGAGTGACCTTGGGCTAGTCACAGTTCTCTTCAAGCTCTCTTAGCCCCGCCTGCCTCACAGCGTGTCTGTTGTGGGGAAGGGAAGATGATTGTAAGCTGGTTGGATTCTTCCTTAAGTGGTACAGAAAGTTGGCATATAAAAACCAACTGTTCTTCTTCTTCATCTGACTACATAACACTTTCTAAAACACCTCCGAGAAACAGGCTGAGCCATGACAGAAGGGCGGCACCTATAAAACGGTGCCTTGAGCGATCAGCTAGGATCATCAAGCATTGACCTTCACATAGTTGCTACACAAAGGCACATCTCCAGCCATGTCCATTACTCTGCAACACACCATCCTATACTGAGCAAGGGCTATTTCTAGCAGGACTAAACAGGCAAGAAGAAAATAAGGTGTCGCCATCAATGGAGACCTCGGATTCAACAAAGCAATCCTGTGGCCCCTTTGGCACACTGACTAGGTGCAACATGGATCCACTGAATCCACCTCTGCATACATCCGTTTGATCACATTGCAAAGACTAGCTAGAACTTGGGAGGGCACCCAACAAAGTTGATGGGCAATGGGTACAAATCAATCAAAAGGAAATACTTCTTTACTCAACAAGTAACTAAATTGTTGGATTCACTGCTAGTGGACATAGTGATGGCTACAACCATAAATGGCTTTCAAAAGGGGTTAGACAGATTCACGGAGAGGTCCTTCTACAACAACTACCCATGTTAAGTTAAGCGAACCTCCATATTCAGAAGCAGTAAAGCTCTGGAACCCAGTCCTATGAGGCAACATAAAGGGAGGGCCTTGGCCTCTATGCTCAGTTTCTTGGCCCCCCAGAGCAACTGGCTGGCCACTGTGTGAGACAGGATGCTGGACTAGACAGACCATTGGTCTGATCCAGCAGGGCTCTTCTTACATTCTTCAACCGGTTTGTAGAGGGAAGAGCTCCTGGTAATGAACGAACTAGCTATTTATTTTAACATAAATGTTTCCTAACATCCTCTTTTGGGTGCATACCTTAACGTGGTGAGGGGGTTTGTGTGTGTCAGTGAAGCTGGGAGCAATGTCGTAAGGGGTCTAGACTCTATCAAGAGACTGAACTCCTAGCAGAGTCACTCAAGATGGAATGGTCACAGCTGAGACACAACAAAGATGCATCCACCCGCTTCAGAGATCAGTGGCCACATCCGCAGAAGAGAACAGGCAGTTCCAATGGTGATGGGGGCAGAGGAATCCTTGGAGGTTAGCTACTGGGGGGCAGCAGTAGTGGAAGGTGACACTGGCAGAGAATCTTTCATAGACAACGGCAGTGCTGCTACAGCTAACCCTGGTTAGTATTGCGCAGAAGAAGGCAATGGTAAACCACTTCTGACCAACTCTTACCTTGAAAACCCTATGATGAGAATCATAGGTCGCCATGAGTCGGAAGCGACTTGATGGCACTTAACACACGCAAAACATCTCATGGAGATTTAAAAAAAAAGCTTGACACAACATCTCATGGAGATTTAAAAAAAAAAGCTTGACAGGAGGAGAAAAAACCTTCTGGTGTCGGTGAAGAGTGTGAACCATTTACTGAGCACCTCCAAGACTGGAAACCAGCATGGCCACCCTACTTCCTTGTCCCCACATGACACCAGCAGGGCAGGTTTAAAGAGACCCAACCATGAGTTAAGAGGCACACGAAATGCCTCAATCCTAGGCCGTGACAGCAGCGTGAAGTTCAGGCCCATTTACTGTGAAAACAAAAATATGCTCCAGCATTCACAGGCAACAGAGCTTGCCCCCCTCTCCATGAGATGCCCGAGTCCTTTCTCTGGCTCACAGGAGAAGCGCCCGATTCCTATTTTCTGCTGGCAACACGCCTTCTCAACCCAAGGGGGGTTTCTCTGTCTGGCCATCCCCCGTCTATGCATAGCCCACATCTGACAAAGGCATGCGACCCACCGTGAGGCCTTTGTTTTCCAGCGTTGTGATAGCCCAAGAGAGGGAAGGGGGTCCCACAATTCGTTCCACCAATTGTCCTCGCCCTGAAATGGAACACCTCCACCCAAGCACGGGTCACGCAAGTACACAGGACAGGTTCAACGTGAATTCAGGCCAAGGTGTTGCTGGGGGGAGGGGAGATGAATATAAAAATATTTATCTATTTGCTACAGTCATGTGTGCTTTCATGTTGCTGTTGAGGGAGCTGCATTGTGTTGCTGCATGTGATTTTGTTTGCATGAGCGTTGGTCTTTGCACAGGCACTGCAGGTACATATTTTGCTGCAAGAAGGTTAATTAAGTGTTACTGCGCAACAGTGTTGGTCTTTGTGCACACTATGCATCTGAGGACATGTTTGGTGTGTGCAAGGAGTGCCTATATATCTGGTTGGACTCCAGAGCATCATGCTAAGAGATCATCTCTCTTTTCTTTTCTTTTTTTTTGGTGAAGTGCTCTGGCTACCTTTGTGGCCAGAGCCACACTGCTGCGTGTTAAACCACATGTCCATTAAAGAACTCATCAGATTGAGATGGGCAATTTACCTATCCTTTGTTTTTAAAAATTCAGTAAGGTCATTTTTGCAAGGGTACTTTCACTCACGTTCACCCTCCACCCCGTCTGTCTTGGTTGTTCTTTGGAGTTATGCATGAGTTTTCCCTCCATTAGAGATGACCTCGCTGCCAGCCCTCACAGATCCCGGACCTCCCCTTTCCTCTCTTAACCCGATTCTTCCCTCTCCCCTGAGCTCAGCCTGGGTGAAATCCCCGTGCATAAGGCAAAGTGTGGGAAACAGAAACTTGCTTTCTCTCACAGCCAATTACAAAGCAGTGTGTAAAGAGGCAGGGATTCAAACGCTTCCTGCTTCCTCAGAGTTGTTTCTGAGCAGAAGAAAGGCTTTTTAAAACTGAGGCTTGGATTCCCCGCCCCCTCCACTCTCAGATTGCTCCATTTTTTGTTTTTTGTTCTTAAAATGCTTTTTTATGCAGCAGTTGGGTTTGGGGAGGATTTTCTCTCACAGTAAGCTCTACAAAGTAAGCCAATTACAAAGCAGCATTTCAAGGGGACTTAATTTGAGCTTGGAGACTGCTGGTGGATAGATTCCCAACAGGAAAGTGTGGGTCCTGCCAGCAACGAACCTCAGGTAAAACTCCCATGCACAAACGACCTAAGTTTCTATTCCTCACGAATGTACAAAAAGCACGTGCTAGCAGGTTCTAGCCCAACATCACATTTTAAGCATCCTTTTTTTTTAAAAGTGCTCACAGCAGAATCTACAAGTTAATATCACCTCTCAGCTTTTCTAGGTAAGCTGGGAGACAAGGCCTTCTGAGAGCTTCATGGCTGAGTGGGGGTTTCAACATGTTTTCCCATATTCATACCCAACACATGATCCCCCACAGTGCTTGAATGATGACTATCCATCCTTGGTCTTTTATGTTTCACTCGTCACCCCTCCAACGACTTTGGGGTTTTTTTTTTAGTATGCCTGCCGTTTCCGACCGTCAGTGGTCACCTCACTCTCCCCCTGTGGTTCCCGCATTTTTCTCAGTACATCTCAGTACATCGAGATAAAACAGGTATCTGAAAACCATCTGTCAGCAATGCTGATTCTGTGACCTTAGGCAGATCATGAGAGGGAGGGCATCTTGGCCACCTTCTGGGCATGGAGTAGGGGGTCACTGGGGATGTGGGGGGGAGGTGGTTGTGAATTTCCTGCATTGTGCAGGGGGTTGGACTAGATGACCCTGGTGGTCCCTTCCAACTCTATGATTCTTCTATGATTCTATGAAAACGCGGGCAAAATGTGGGGAAACGCAGGGGGAGAGCAAGGCGACCTCTGACGGTCGGAAATAGCATGCATAATCCAAACAAAGACCCGAAGTCGTCGGAGGGGTGATGGAGAGTGAAACAGCCATGCATAAAAGGCCATTGTTGCATTCATTCTTCTTGAATGGATCAGGAGAGGGGAAAGGAGGTCTGGGCCAACTGGTTGATGAGCAAAATGCTGAGCTCACCTCGGACAGGCGTATCACAATTACGCGCCCTTGGCTTGGCCGCAGTCACAGGACTTCTTATGTCTCTTGGCTTGGCAAGTTCTTTCGGTGACTGTGCAGGGAGCATACCTTCTCTTCCTTCGGAAACTGAAACCAGACAGCATCTCCTCCCCAAAGCAAAGGACCAATCTTGGTATTCCTCCACCTCCTTGGCGCAGGAGGTGCTTCTGAAGGCCAAAGGAGGCATCGCTTTTGTGTCCGCAGGGAGGGCCCATTCAGAAGGAGCTGCCTCCATTGCAGGAGGACGCTTGGCTTGGAATCGCCCTCTGTGACATGCTCCACCTCCTGAAGAAGAAGAGTTAGTTTTTATATCCCGCTTTTCTCTACCTTTAAGGAGTTTCAAAGCGGCTTACAATCATCTTCCCTTCCCCTTCCCACAACAGGCACCTTGTGAGGTAGGTGGGGCTGAGAGAGTTCTGAAGGAACTGTGACAAGCCCAAGGTCACCCAGCAGGCTTCATGTGTAGGAGTGGGGAATCAAACCCGGTTCTCCAGATTAGAGTCCACCGCTCATGTGGAGGAGTGGGAAGAAGAAGAGTTGGTTTTTATATGCCGACTTTCGCTACCACTTAAAGAAGAATCAAACTGGCTTACAATCACCTTTCCTTCCCCTCTCAACAACAGACACCCTGCAAGGTAGGTGGGGCTGAGAGAGTGTAACTAGCCCAAGGTCACCCAGCTGGCTTCATGTGTAGGAGTGGGGAAACCGACCCAGTTCACCAGATTAGCCTCTGACGCTCATGTCAGAGGGGAATCAAACCTAGTTCTCCAGATCAGAGTCCACTGCTCCTAACCACCACTCTTAACCACTGCACACGCTGGCTCTCAAACCCAGTTCTCCAGTATAGAGTCCCACTGTTCTTAACCACTACACTACAGTCATTCTGGGATTTCCCCCAAGGGTAGTCATTTTGTAGTGGTGTCACTATGCTTTCTCAAAATCCCCAGACTTCTTAGCCCGACTAATGCACAACACAAGGTGTTTTAAGGTCAGTGTTGTGTAATGGTTAGAGTGTCAGACTAGGATCTTGGAGACCCAGGTTCAAATCCCTATTCTGCCATGAACACTTGCAGGGTGACCTTGGGCCAATCACACACTCTCAGCCTCACCTACACCACAGAGTTGTTGTGAGCATCAAACAGAGAATAAGAGAATGATGCTGTGAACCACTTTGGACCCCCCATTGGGGAGAAAGGTGGGATAGAAAAGAAGCAAATAAACAAAGACATAGGTCATTTGTGCAGGACTGCATCTGCTCCTCGCTCAATGGTGATTTTTTAAATCAGGCCTTTAGAATGACTATTCACGGTCCCAATGCAAGAGGAGAAAGTCAAACAAATTCCACCCCACACCCTCACTCGCCTTCTCCTTCGTTCCTTCGTTTGCATAGCCATTAGCAATCGTCCTTTGCACAGTGATTCTTCATGCTTGCTTGAGTGAATGCTTCGAGGCGGGGGCGGAGCAAATACAAAAGGTCGCGTTAAAGGGGCTCTTAAGAAATGCGAAGCAGGTATGTGCCGGCTTCGCAGTGACTTCTAGAATGACGTTTCAGCGTGAAGAACTCAAAAAAATATGCGGGGCACTTCAGCCTGGGACGTGCTGCTAATTACCAAGCATAAACGGCCATACTGAAATGGGACTTCAGGGCACAGTTGTTTGTTGGATTGTACCTACTAGTTCCTGTGCTGAGACTCCAGGGTCAATTATTTAATTTGAAAGAGCCAGAAGAATTTTTCAGTGCCTAATTCTAGATTTCCAACTTCCTGCAAATAAATCAGAGGTACGGTTTTGGGCAGTGGTGGGTTAGAACCTGTGAGATACCGGTAGAAATCCCCACTTAGCCAAGAAGCTAAAGCAAACCTACCTTACCAGGCTGTTGTATGGATAAATAGTGGAAGGAAGAACAATGTTGTAAGCTGCTTTGGGCTCTCGTTGGGGAGAACAGCAGAATATAAATATCTGAATGCATAGAGCAACTCTCTTACTGGAGCCTCAAGAGACAGTGTTGGGAGGGAAAGAAGCGGAGAATGGGTGTTGTCTCCTTTAGAAAGAAGGGGATTGTTCAGTCTACATTTCACAGAATCACAGGGCTGCCTGAGACAAGAAAGGGATCAAGTTGGATCTCACACGGAGAGGGAGGATTATCTACCAGCCACACAGCGGATTAAACAGCACAATTCAAGGTAGTGTGCCAGAGGCAAAGTGACGGGAGAGAACAAGAGGCCGCACTTCTGCCAAAGACATGCAAAGCTCCAGAACTGCAAGATGACAAGGAACTGGGATTGGAATGACTTTGGGGGTCCTTTGCCATACGTGAAGCCCCTCGTCTGGATCCTCTCTGTTTAACCTCCTCGTTGCAGTCAGGGATGAAGCCTGAGGCTCAAGCTACAAGTAAAACTCACACCTCGACTCCCCAGTAATGTTTCAAGTTGACGCACCATGTGCCGGCTGACTCAGTGTTCGGAGCTTTTCCCTTCCCTGCAAATGGCGACAGAGCCTGGACAGGGAAACGCCAATGGAGCGATGTCATCACCTCCCATGTCAGGAGGAGGAGGAGGAGAAGGAGGAAGAAGAAGGAGGAGGAGGAGGAGAAAGAGAAGGAGAAGAAGAAGAAGAGTTGGTTTTCATATGCCGACTTTCTCTACCACTTAAGGGAGACTCAAACCAGCTTACAATCACCTTCCCCTCTCCACAACATACACCATGTGAGGTAGGTGGGGCTGAGAGAGCTCTAAGAGAGATGTGACTAGTCCAGGGTCACCCAGCTGGCTTCATGTGGAGGAGTGAGGAAACCCAGTTCACCAGATTAGCGTCTGCGGCTCATGTGGAGGAGTTGGGAATCAAACTTGGTTCTCCAGATCAAACTCCACCTCTCCAAACCACCGCTCTTAACCACTACACCATGCTGGCTCCCACTGGCAAGGAGACTCAAGAGGAGAGGTGGGGCAGGGGCAGAACGTGTCGTCGCACTGCTGTTGTAAGCCGTTTTGAATGCATGGGATGAGCGGCATAAAGAGTCACAAAATGAACGGAGACGCGTCTGGGGAAGGGAGCCAGGTTTGTAAGCTGGAGAATCAAGCAGCAGACAGGATAGCCAAGGTTACTTGCACATGCTTCCCCACTATCAGGGATGGGGTGCACAGGAAATAATTCAGGGAGGAATGAGTGAAATTGGACCTGGCTAATTTGCCTCCCACTTGAACAGCACATACTGGCTGATTCTCTGGGTCTACCTGGCAATACTGAAGTATAAGAACACAAGAAAAGCCCTGCTGGATCAGACCAAGGCCCATCAAGTCCAGCAGTCTGTCCACACAGTGGCCGACCAGGTGCCTCTAGGAAGCCCCGAAACAAGGCGACTGCAGCAGCACCATCCTGCCTGTGTTCCACAGCACCTAATATAATAGGCATGCTCATCTGATCCTGGAGAGGATAGGTATGCATCATGACTAGTATCCATTTTGACTAGTAGCCATGGATAGCCCTCTCCTCCATAAACATGTCCACTCCCCTCTTCAAGCCTTCCAAGTTGGCAGCCATCACCACATCCTGGGGCAGGGAGTCCCACAATTTAACTCTGTGTTAAGAACATAAAAAAAAAACATGCCAGATCAGACCAAGGCCCATCAAATCCAGCAGCCTGTTCACACAGTGGCCAACCAGATGCCTCTAGGAAGCCCACAAACAAGACGACTGCAGCAACATTATCCTGCCTATGTTCCACAGCACCTAATAAATATAATAAATAGGCTTGCTCCTCTGATCTTGGAAAGAATAGGTATCCATCATGACTAATATCCATTTTGACTAGTAGCCATGGATACCCCTCTCCTCCATGAACATGTCCAGTCCCCTCTTAAAGCCTTCCAAGCTGGCAGCCATCATCACATCCTGGGGCAGGGAGTCCCACAATTTAACTCTGTGTTAAGAACATAAAAAAAACCATGCCGGATCAGACTAAAGCCCATCAAATCCAGCAGCCTGTTCACACAGTGGCCAACCAGATGCCTCTAGGAAGTCCACAAACAAGATGACTGCAGCAACATTATCCTGCCTATGTTCCACAGCACCTAATAAATATAATAAATAGGCTTGCTCCTCTGATCCTGGAAAGAATAGGTATCCATCATGACTAATATCCATTTTGACTAGTAGCCATGGATACCCCTCTCCTCCATGAACATGTCCACTCCCCTCTTAAAGCCTTCCAAGTTGGCAGCCATCACCACATCCTGGGGCAGGGAGTCCCACAATTTAACTATGCATTGTGTGAAGAAATACTTCCTTTTATCAATTTTGAATCTCCCCCCCCTCCAGCTTCAGCAGATGACCCCCGCGTTCCGGTATTATGAGAGAGGGAGAACAGTATGTGCAATTGCATTTGTCCACATCCATCCCTCCTTACCTGTTTGCTATTTGCCCGCCCCTTCCTTCTGTCGTCTCCTTCTCTCTCAAAATCTGCACTGAAATCTGCACAGGGCAGGGATCTATTTCTTTTGTTTGTTACCTGTAATTTGCCATAATGCCTTATAGAAAACAACGGTACGAATCCGACAAACCACAAAGCATTTGAATTGCGTCTCCCTGGATAAAGAGATGGGAGCTTAACGTTTGAGACTGCATTCAAACTTGGAGTATTTTTAAAAAAAACAAAACAATGTATTTCGGAGAGAGCTGTTTTATTGTAAACTAGCACAGCATATGAGTCTTCAAGGTGTTATGGCCAACATTTTACTCCCTGAGGGCAAGGAAGAGAATCTGCTTTCAAGTCCAGTGGCAGCAGGCAGTTAGCTCTGTAGGAAGTAGCCCGCTAAGGGTCTGGGCCTGGGTTGCCAACCTCCAGGCGAGGGCTGTAGCTCTCCCAGAATGACTAATCTCCAGGCGACAGAGATCAGTTCCCTGGAGAAAATGGCTGCTTCGAAGAGTGGGCTGTTTGGCATCACATACCTGGTAATCTCCCTTCCATCTAGGGTTGCCAGCTCTGGGTTGAGAACTACCTGGAGATTTTGGGGGTGGAGCCTAAGAAGGGTGAGTTTTGGGGAGGGGAGGGGCTTCAATGGGGTATAATGCCATAAAGTCCACCTTCCGAAGCGGCCATTTTCTCCAGGTGATTGCCTGGAGAACAGTTGTAATAGCGGGAGATTTCCAGCCACCACCTGGTGGTTGGCAACCCTATTCACAGATCTGTATGTTGCCCTTGGGAAATCCTTTGGTCCACCTTCCAAAGCAGCCAATTTCTCCAGGGAATTGATCTCTGTTGCCTGGAGATCAGTTGTAATCCCGGGAGATCTCCAGACATTACTTGGAGGCTGGCCACCCTACTTCCTTGCCTGGAGATCAGTTGTAATAGCGGGAGATTTCCAGCCACCACCTGGAGGTTGGCAACCCTATTCACAGGTCTGTATGTTGCCCTTGGGAAATCCTTTGGTCCACCTTCCAAAGCAGCCAATTTCTCCAGGGAATTGAGCTCTGTTGCCTGGAGATCAGTCGTAAACCCAGGAGATCTCCAGCCATTACGTGGAGGATGGCCATCCTACTTCCTTCCCCCAAGCTCTGCCCTTCCTCGGCTCTGCCCCCAAAATCTCCAGGAATTTTCCAACCTGGACCTGGCAGCCCTAGTAGGCAGATCTAGAAAGTGGCCCGTGCGCCTCTGGGGATGGTTTAAAATTCACAAATGCACCACAAACACTCACAGATGCACATGCAAAAGTTGTCATTTAAAGGCAGCTAAATAGGCAAGCTCCAGAGCTTGCTGCCTTCAGTCTACAGAATCCTCTTGGGAGCACACACACACACACACAAACTCTTGCGTATGTGTGTGTATGTGTGTGTGTGCCTTTTTTGCTGGCTCTGTCATTCCAGAATTTCAAAGATGCAGAGAAACCACAGAGAAGACGTAGAAAGGAGGCACCGTTCTCTCAGCTCCAGGCCCTGTCTTTGCAGAACCGGGCACTGTTCTTCGGCCAAAAAAAATTACAATTTTTTTTTTTTAAAAAAGATAACTTCTTATGGGATGTTAAGAGAGCCCAGAAGTTGGAGCAGCCGCTGTTTTTAACGGTGGAAGAACGCCAGCAAAACGTTCAGGCGCTGCACCCCTCTTCCCTCCCCCCTTTCTCTCCTCCCCCTCCCTCTCCAGCCAGCCAAGGGAAGTGTGGGGGCCGGGCTGGGCTCAGCTGGCGTCACCGATGCCTAATCCATTCAAGATGGGGAGGCACAGCTCCTAAGTGCTACGTACAGCCACTCCGAGAGTCACACCCCATCTCTTACAGCACACGCATGAGACCGAGCCACACCGAGGAAGCGCACAACAGCACGCAAAGACAAATCCCACATTTCAAGCCTCCTCGGCACACGCCAAGAGTGCCCTTCGTATCCCCTCGGAGCTATATATTGGGGTGCAGTGTCTGTCTGTGTATTGGTTGTAGGTCACCCTACTTGGGAACCGCTGGCACAAGAACTGGACTTTGGACCAGAACTCAGCATGCGCCATCTCGAAGGGCACAGTCCCCTGAATGTGGGGGTGTATGATATGTGGTGATCCAATCCATATTTCGGGGTGCAGAGTTCCAGTTCCTTATTCAAAACCTCTTTGCAATACAGGTTTTTTTGGGGGGGACCCAAAAAGAAGGCAGTGGCGCCAGAACCGATGTTTGGACCGGGCACCGCTGTATGTCTTCTTGGAGGGGACATTCTCTGGGGATGTGTCATTTTGGGTGGTCCAAAGATTATTTTGGGGTGCAGTGTTTGTATGGGCATCTGTCCTTGGGAGCCGCTGGCACAAGAACCGGACTTTGGACCAGGACCCAGCATGCGCCATCTCGAAGGGCACAGTCCCCTGAATGTGGGGGTGTATGATATGTGGTGGTCCAATCCATATTTTGGGGTGCAGAGCTTTTGAAATGTCCTCAGAATGATTCAGGAACTGGGAAATGTGAATAAGGAACTGGGAATAGGGAACGAACTGGGAATAAGGAACCAACTTCAGCCTCCTTTCCTCGCACACAAACGACACGTTGGGAAAGATTCCCAGTCGCTACTGTGGCCAGCCGTTTTCGGCACCCCAGCCCTGCTTTCGTGGCCTTCACAACGGCCTGACGGGAGAGTTTGGCCAGGGAAGCCTTTCCCAGCTTGAAAATGAGAGGTGCTTTAAAGCTTCGCCTGCCGTGTGTGCACATTTCTTCGTTTTGCAATACCGCAGGAGGGCTTTGCACAGAAAGCAGGCGCTATGATTTTCAAAGGGAGCCAGTGTGGTGTAGCGGTTAGAGCAGGGGTGCCAAACATAAGGCCCGCGGGCTGGATCAGGCCCCTCGAGAGCTCTTGTCCAGCCCGCAAGCCAGCCAAGGCAGCCACCCTCTCTAAATCTGGGCTGGCGAGGCCCGGCCCGGCCCGACCAAGTGACATTTATGTCATATCAGGCCCTCGTAACAATTGAGTTCGACACCCCTGGGTTAAAGGGTCAGACTGGAATCCGGGGAACCTGGATTCAGTCGCCTGCTACACGGCTGTGAAGTCCGCTAGGGCGCCCTTGGGCAGTCGCATTCTCTCAGCGTAACCTACCTCACAGGGTTGTTGTGAGGATAAAACGGATGGGAAAAGAGAGGTTCCCCTTAGTGGGAAGAACCAAAAGCAAAGGGTTGCCACCAGTAGGGTCCCTACAGCTTTTAGACTTGTGCCCCATCATGTTAGGTTTTTAGAATGTTATTGATGGTTTTATTGTGGATTTTACTGTATATTTATATTTTATATTGTTGTATTTTTAAAACGATGCTACCCGCCCTGAGCCAGCTTGCTGGGGAGTGCGGGTTATAAGTCTAATAAATAAATAAAATCTCTGCCCTTAGAGGAAAGGTGGGCGAGACGGATAGGGAAGCATGCCCCAGCACACCACCCATTTCCTGGCTTAAAATGAGCCACCAAGTCTGTTTCCAGCACCCAGTGCCAGCCCATAACGGGGTGCAGTGACAGAAAATTCATCTGATAGCATACACAGAGCTTTTCCCTCGCCACTGAGGGCCACACTACAAATGATATAGGAGACCCACCATCAGATTTCCCAACATTGCATTTGTTTTTGCTTAAACCAGTTGCCAGGGAGGGAGCAGTGGACTCTAATCTGGAGTCCACTCTAACCGGGTTCGAGTCTCCACTCCTCCAAATGAGTGGCGGATGCTACTCTAGTGAAGCGGGTTGGTTTCTCCACTCCTACACATGAAGCCGCCCTGACCCGGATGGCCCAGGCTAGCCTGATCTCGTCAGATCTCAGAAGCTAAGCAGGGTCAGCCCTGGTTAGTATTTGGATGGGAGACCACCTAGGAACACCAGGGTCATTATGCAGAGGAAGGCACTGGCAAACCACCTCTGTTAGTCTCTTGCCATGAAAACCCCCCAAAAAAGGGGTCGCCATAAGTCGGCTGGGACTTGAAGGAACTTCACACACACACACACACACACACACACACACACACACACGAAGCCAGCTGGATGACCTTGGGCTAATCACAGCTATCTTAGACCTCTCAGCCCCACCTACCTCACAGGGTGTCTGTTGTGGGGAGGGGAAGGGATTCTGCCTTAAGTGGTAGAGAAAGTCAGCATATAAAAACCAACGCTGCTTCTTCTTATTTCTCGGAGCAAAGGGTTAAGGCTAAGGAACCAGCTATACAATGGGAGCCTACAAGAGGCCCACCAGGACAAGCTGTGTTATCTACATGGGCTTCTTCTCCACTAAGCAATGCCCAGAGGGGGAAATGCCGCCCAGAACAAAAAGGGCATTCATTATATAAATCATCCGCCTGACAGCAGGATGCCTGCCAGGCTCCTGGCCAAAGCTGCTCCCGCATGCTATCCTGGGCTTTCTTGACCTCCTGAAGGAGGCCCAGGGATCCAAGAAGAACGTTCAAGGTGAGGCCTTCCAAACACAGTAACGGATAAACTCACCAGATGCCCCCTTTTTTCTGATCAGACAGTAGCACCACTGTCCCATAAAACTTCCTGGAAGCTCCTAATTTCAGAGCTCTCGCCAGTCCAGTTACTTTGGGCAGCTCTGATTCACGGATCCTAGCACTGATTCACATAGCAATCCCTGCCCTCTGTGCCCTGCTTAGGAATCACTGATGAACTCCAAAGAGCATGAAAGGAGATGTAGCCTCCCCCCGGGAGAAGCAATCAGCCACAGTTTCCCGGTGCATGCCCAACACATGGTAAATTGTATATCATACCTTTGTAGGGTTGCCAACCTCCAGGTGGTGGCTGGAGAACTCCCGCCATTACAACTGATCTCCAGGCGACAGAGATCAGTTCCCCTGGAGAAAATGGGCCGCTGTGGCAATTGGACTCTATGGCATTGACGTCCCCCCTCCACAAACCCCACCCTCCTCAGGCCCCACCCCCAAAATCTCCAGGTATTTTCCAACCCGGAGCTGTCAATTCTAGGGTTGCCAGGTCCCTCTTCGCCACCGGGGGGAGATTTTTGGGGTGGAGCCTGAGGAGGGCAGGGTTTCAGTAGGGGAGGGACTTCAATGCCGTAGAGTCCAATTGCCAAAGCAGAATCGCCATCCGCTTGCAATATGTGGCTACATGCCTTGGTCTTAGAACATATGTTCTGAAGCTTATACGTAGATCATCGCGGGATTGCCGGAATTGAAAAAGCTGGCGCGAAATAGGACTTACTAGCGGAAACCTATTTTACTCTTGGCATCCTTGGACTTTACTTTGTTCAACAGGAATTTGTTTCCGTTGTTATAGTACTTGGAGGCTGGCAACCCTACTTTGTTCCCTAAGGCAGTGGTTCCCAACCTTTTGGGGCTGGTAAGGTGACCCACAAATCCAAATTTACTTGATACAGTAACCCATTCAGGACTGGCCCATGGTTTTTTAGTGCCCAAGCCAAACTATGACCTTGGCATACATCTATTCCAGCATTCTATTTTCTACAGTGTTTAGGTTTGCCAACCTCCAGGTGGGGCCTGGAGATCTCCCACTAGTACAATTGACCTCCAGACAACCAACATCAGTCCCCCTTGAGAAAATGGCTGCTTTGGAGGGTGGACTCTATGGCATTATACTCTGGTGGGGTCCCTCCTCTCCCCAAACCCCACCCTCCCCAGGCTCCACCCCCAAAACCTCCAGGTGTTTCCCAACCCAGAGCTGGCAACCCTAACAGTGCCCAACCAGATGTTTTTGGGAAACAAACGGTACACAAAGGGTGCAACTGCCCCCAATATCAACTCCAAGCAAGGGGAGTTCATCTCCTTCTCCTCCGCCAACAGGCTCAGAGCTACAGTTTGAGGAGGTGCTCTCGGGGGACCCTAGGTTGAGGAGCTACGCGGAAATGGCAGGTGGAGATGGAAAAGTTGGCAGCAAGGAGCTTGGTGCAGTACATCTTTAGCCTGGAGAGGAGAAGGCTGACATAACCATCTTCAAGTACTTGAAGGGCTGTCATATGGAGGAGAGTGCCAAGTTGTTTCCTGTCGCCCCAGAAGGTCAGACCAGAACCAACGGGTTGAAATTAAATCAAAAGAGTTTCCGTCTAGACATTAGGAAGAATTTTCTAACCGTTAGAGCGGTTCCTCAGTGGAACAGGCTTCCTCAGGAGGTGGCGAGAGCTCCTTCCCTGGAGGGTTTTAAGCATAGGCTAGATGGCTGTCTGTCAGCAATGAGATAAAACAGGTCCCTGAAAACACGAGCAAAACGCGGGGAAAGGCAGGGGGAGAGCAAGGCGACCTCTGTCTGTCGGAAAAGGCATGCATAATCAACCCAAAGACCCGAAGTCGACAGCGGGGTGTTGGCGAGTGAAACAGTCACGCATAAACGGCAAAAGAGAAGTATGTAAATGGCTGAAGCCACCGTTAGGGAGGGATGGCCAGCTACCCCCTTGCAGAGGCTTTGCAACCCTCTTCGACCCACAGGTTGGGAAACTGTGCCCCAAGGTGCACACTATGGATATGGCTGCCAATCTCCAGGTGGTGCCTGGAGATTTCCTGGAGTTACAGTTCATCTTCAGGTGACAGAGCCGTTCCCCCCCCCCCCCCCCCGAAGAAAATGGTTGCTTTGGGAGGTGGACTAGGGCCTTAAACCCTGAAGCGGTCCCTCCATTCCCCCAACTCTGCTTTTCCAGGCTCTGCCCCCAAATGCTCAGGAATTTCCCAACCTGGAGTTGGCAACCCTAACTAACTGGGGGGGGGGAAGAGGTAGTTGTGAATTTTCTACATTGTGTAGGGGGTTGGACTAGATTACCCTGGTGGCCCCTTCCAACTCTATGATTCTATGATTCTGTACAGAAAATGCTGGAGGTAAGGTAAACTAGGGTCAAACTAGATGCTGAACCTGGGGGGGGGGGTTTCCTCCGTGTGCAACTAATTTCCAAACTGCAACAACTTGTTTGCAGAGAACAGCCCCAGTGTGGCACCACCCTAAGGGATAAGCATTAAGATACTAGACCAAATGATCGCCATCTATTCAGCTTGTCAAAAAAATCTCCATTGCCATGTCTAGTAACTTCCTCGTGGCAGGCATAAAATGAAACAGATTATCCAGACGAATGAAACGGATAAAATGGATTATCTAGATCCATTTCAGTCTGGCTGTGGGCCTGGGTTCACTACTGAAACTTCCTTGGTTGTCCGGGTTCATGACCATGGGCGGGTGGGGGGGAGTATGACCCCACTGATCCTCCCCAACTTCTCAGCAGCTTTCACATGAACACATGAAGCTGCCTTATACTGAATCAGACCCTTGGTCCATCAAAGTCAGTATTGTCTACTCCAGTGGTTCCCAAAGTGGGCAGTACCACCCCCTGGGGGGCGGTGGGATTACCTAGGGGGGCACTAAGAGGCAAGGGGATAGCAGGGGGTGCTAGAGGTGGGCCCCTTTCAACTGTGTTATTGGATAGGGCAGGGGGCGCTGATGTTGAGTTTGTGAAACCAAGGGGGCGGTGGCCCAAAAAGTTTGGGAACCACTGGTCTACTCAGATTGGCAATGGCTCTCCAGGGTCTCAGTTAGAGGTCTTTCACGTCACCTACTTGCCTAGTCCCTTTAACTGGAGCTGCCAGGGATTGAACCTGGGACCTTCTGCATGCCAAGTAGATGCTCCACCACTGAGCCACAGCCCCTCCTCAACATCATCAACAATATCATCAACAATGGTATCCTCTTGAATCAGCTATGGTAGGGGTTCCCAACCTTTTTGAGCCTCTGGGCACCTTTGGAATTCAGACACAGGGTGGTGGGAATTCAACTGCAAATACTGTGCAGTTAGAGAGCAGCAGAACCAGCGGAAACAGATCATGCATGAAAGGCCTTTGGTGCCTGAGGCTGAAAATCTAAGGGGCTAACTATGTTACATTGCCCTTGTGCCTTACCCGAATCTGCCATGAAGCTTTTCAATCTGTTGAGTCTTGCGAGTTCTGGGCTCAATTCCGAGGCACACAGGAGCCTGATTTGGACTGGGACTTCAGTGCATGCTGATAACGGGCTTAAGCCCCCCATGCCATTTCTCCAAGCTAAAAGGGCCACAGGTAGCCACTATTTACTAGGGTTGCCAACCTCCACATGGTAGCTGGAGATCTCCTGGGATTACAACTAATCTCCAGGTGACAGAGATCAGTTCACCTGGAGAAAATGTGTACTTTGGAAGGTGGACTCTACGGCATATCCCACTGAAGTCCATCCCCTCCCCAAACCCCACCCTCCTCAGGCTCCACCCCCAAATATCTCCAGTTATTTCCCAACCCAGAGCTGGCAACCCTACTATTTTCCCTATTGGAGAAACGTATATGTAGCCATCAGTACATTTAAGGTCTTTTATGCATAACTGTTTCACTCGCCATAACCCTTCAGACAACTTCGGGTCTATGTTTGGATTATGCATGTCATTTCCAACCGTCAGAGGTTGCCTTGCTCTCCCCCTGCATTTCCCCACGTTTTGCCCGCATTTTCAAATTCGAGATAAAACAGGTCTCTGAAAACGCGGGCGAAACCCGGGGAAATGCAGGGGGAGAGCAAGGAGAGACTTGAAGTCGTTGGAGGGGTGATGGCAAGTGAAACAGCCGTGCATAAAATATGCTTCCCAAGCAGGGCTCCTAGCAGCTTCCCGAGGTCATTTCAAGTTGGGGGGAAAACAGGGGGGAAACTAAGGCCCGTGTACCACTGTCCTGATCCATGCTGGACCCATGCACACCTGTGACTTGAGTTCGGAGCGTGGAACTTCCAAATCTCATCTGATGATGACATTCCAGGTGGTGACCCTGGGGATAATTCAAGGATAATTTCATATATAGTTATGGACCAAAGGGTGCCACCTCCGCCCATCTTGGTGGGAAAATATAGTAAACAATTGTCCTAATTCTAAGGCCCCTACCCCACCACACCTTAAAAATGATATTGCAGAGCTTGAGAAGGAGCAGAAAAGAGAACCAAAATGATCAGGGGACTACAGCAACTGCCCTATCAGGAACGGTTAAAACGCTTAGGGCTGTTTAGCTTGAAAAGAAGGCAGTTAAGGGGAGACATGATAGAGGCATATAAAATTATGCATGGTATGGAGATAGTGGACAGGAAGCTTTTCTCCCTCTCTCATAACACTAAAATGTGGGGTCATCTGCGGAAGCTGGAGGGTGAGAGATTCAAAACAGATAAAAGGAAGAATTTCTTCACACAACATAGTTATATTGTGGGACTCCCTGCCCCAGGATGTGGTGATGGCTGCCAACTTGGAAGGCTTTAAGAGGGGAGTGGACATGTTCATGGAGGAGAGGGCTATCCATGGCTACTAGTCAAAATGAGTACTAGTCATGATGCATATCTATTCTCTCTAGTATCAGAGGAGCATGCCTATTATATCAGGTGTTTTGGAACACAGGCAGGATAATGCTGCTCCAGTTGTCTTGTTTGGGGGCTTCCTAGAGGCACCTGGCTGGCCCCTGTGTGAACCGACTGCTGGACTTGGTGGACCTTGGTCTGATCCAACATGGCCTTTCTTATATTCTTATGAATCTGCTGCCTACAATGGGCTGTCTTTTGACCCACCTGATGATACAGATGTCTCAGGTGAGCACAGTGCTTAAAGAAGGAATAGGACCAAAAGGGTACAATTCCCCCAACTCAACACCAAGTGTTATGAGAACCACAAGCAATGTCTTCGTATTTACCAAGGTCAAAGATTTACCAGGCATAGATCCAGGAGGAGCCATGCCTTCTTCAGAACAGGGAAGTTGGAAACAGGACATGAGCTCACCAAAGAGTTCACATCAGGACCCCGTTAGTTTAAACATATTTTCATGCACAGAACAGCTGCCCGGGCTTTCCATGGCAACTTATTAAAAGCTTCAAGAATGGATTTTTGTTCCTAAGTCTGTTGCCACATGGGGAGTGGGAAAATCCGCCTCTGCTGTGGAAACAGCAGCAGTGACTAGGACAGAGGTAGGCAGGGATCCACACGTCCCATCCCTGCGCCACTTGCTCCTGTCCCACTATAGTTGCCAACCTCCAGGTGGGGCCTGGAGAGCTCTTGGAATCACAACTGATCTCCAGGCTCAATTCTCCTGGAGAAAATAACTGCTTTGGAGGGTAGACTCAATGGCATTATACTCTATACTGAGGTCCCTCCCCTCCCCCAATCCCCATCCTCCATAGAGTCCACTCCCAAATCTCCTAGAATTTAACAACCTGGAGCCGCCAACCCAGTCCAGACCCCTCCATCGTGTTGACGAAGGAGCACCAACGGAACGAGAATCTCGCCGGCCTACCCCCACCACCCTCCCACCCTTCATGGCTACGATATAACTCAGCTGCAACCTGAAAAAAAAGCCTGTTCAAGAGCTGAAGGGGAGGTAGAAAAATGGAGCGTAGCTCTACCATTTTGAATGCAGAGAGACATTCCACCCTCTACCCTGGATTGGCTGCACACCAAGGTCTGTCTACAACTACCCTACATTTTCCCTGTTTTTCCTTTTCTCCTGCTTTAAGGGAAAAGCCCTGAGAGCCCAGCATATAGGTCGTTTATGCATGGGAGTTTTACCTGGGGTCCGTTGCTCGCTGGACTCACACTTTCCTGTTGGGAATCTGTGCACCAGCAGTCTCCAAACTCAAATCAAGTCCCTGGCCCTTTAAATGCTGCTTTATAGGGGCTTATTTTGTAGTGCTTACCCCCTCCCAAACCCAATGGCAGCATAAAAACGCATTTTAAGAACCAAAAACAAAAAAAGGAGCAATCTGAAAGGGGGAGGGGGAGAAATCCAAGCCTCGGTTTTAAAAAGCCTTTCTTCTGCTCTGAAAGAGCTCCGAGTTAGCAGGAAGCATTTGAATCCCCACCTCTTTACACACCGCTTTGTAATTGGCTGTGAGAGAAACCAAGCTTGTGCGTCCCACGCTTTGCCTTATGCATGGGAATTTCACCCATGCTTTGCTCAGGGGAGATGGAAGAATCGGGTTAACAGAGGAACGGGAAGTCCTGGGATTTGTGAGGGCTGGCAGCGAGGTCATCTCTAATGGATGGAAAACTCATGCATAACTCCAAGGAACAACCGAGACAGACCAGGGGTGAATGTGCGTGAAAGTACCCATGCATAAACGACCATAGACACATGAAGTTGCCTATACGTAATCAGACCTATGGCCCATCAAGGTCAGTATTGTCTACTCAGACTGGCAGCAGCTCCCAAGGATCTCAGGCAAGGTCTCACATCACCTGCTGCTCATGGTCTCAGGTAGAGGTCTTTCATGTCACCTACTGCCTGGTCCTTTTAACTGGAGATGCCAAGCATTGAACCTGGGACCTTCTGCATGCCAAGCTGATGTTCTACCACTGAGGCATGGCCCTTCCCCTCCTCCACACGTTGTGTGGAAGCTCCCTCCCAAAAGACAATGCATATTGTGTTTCACCATGGGAAAACCCACATGTGGAAATGGTCTAGTTAACCCAGGATGTTTTCTGCCAATCACCAATAGAAATTAGAATTGCCACCACCCCATTCTTCATTTTATCTCTGTAAATGAGGGGACAGAAAATTCCCACTCCCGTTCACTGATAAGTAAAGGATGGCTAGAAGTGATCTTGTGACAGGCCCCATCTGAAACGACTTCTGGCTTACTGTTCCGCTACAAGGATATAAAAAAGCTGGCTCTTATTAAATTCCATTTGAATAAACTCTGATTAGTGGAGTGGTACTTTGCAATAATTTAAATGAGAGTCACAGGACAGGGGAAATTCTTTTTTGAGACAGACAAATAGGTTTCATGTTGAACTCCAATGTTGGATTTGCTTTTAGTTGGTAGGTGGGTGTGAATGACAAAAATATATATATTCTGGACCAGATTCTGTCACACGAAAACCTGTATACTACACACTGTATACATGGTGGAAATTAAGAAATTGGGCCTTTTTCCTGATCTCTGTTGCTATCCATGGGGCAAAAAGTTGTTGACTGCTCTCTGATCACTAGAAATGATCCCTAGAAATCACTACACATTACTCTGAGGTGTCAAACATTTCTTCACAAACTTCAGGGCTAGAAACCAGGAGTGTCATCTTAAGCAGAGTTGCCCTCTTCTAAATCAATCGAAGTCAATAGCTTTTAGAAGGGTGTAACTCTACTTAGGATTGCTCTTCGTGCTGTAAAAATGAAAGTGATTTCATTTGCTGTAAAAATGAAAGTGATTGTTAGGAAGTACACTCTGAGTCCTTTGTGTGTGTGTGTGTGTGTGTGTGTATGTACTTCTGTCAAACTGACACAGACACACACACCATTAGCAAGAAAGGAATTACTTCCTGGTGCAATATTCTGTTTATTCCACTTCTTCTGAAGCATTATTAGGCAGCTAGGTATAGGATATTGGGCAGTATGGTTGGATGGAGGGGTAGTAAAGCCCAGGGGGGTTGTGACATGGTGGGCATAGTGCCTTTGGCAATGGTGAATCCTAGACAGGTGTGTGATTTTCCCTGGAAGTAGGGTTACCATCCTCCAGGTGGTGGCTGGAGATCTCCTGCTATTACAACTGTTCTCCAGATGGCAGTCATCAGTTTACTTGGAGAATATGGCTGCTTTGGAAGGTGGACTCTATGGCATTATACCCCACTGAAGTCCCTCCTCTCCTTAAACCCTGCCCTCTTCAGGCTCCACCCCCAAAATCTCCAGGTATTTCCCAACCCAGAGTTTGCAATCGTACCTGGAAGTAGGGTTGCCAGGTCCCTCTTCACCACCACCAGCAGATTTGGGGGGTGGAGCTTCAGAAGGGCGGGGTTTGGGGAGGGGAGGGACTTCAATGCCATAGAGTCCAATTGCCAAAGCGGCCATTTTCTCCAGGGGAACTGATCTCTGCCGGCTGGAGATCAGTTGTAATAGCAGGAGATCTCCAGCTGCCATCTGAAGGCTGGCAACCCACCCAGTGGCCCATTCTGTAGCCCTGGCCCTTTCTCTCAAACTCCCTACATCTTTTCATCCATGAGAATGAGGAAGAAAAAGGAATAATCCCAGAAGGCAACTCTTGACGGCCTGACCAAGTTACCAAAGACTTCTTAAGGACTCCAAGGATTCCCTAATCTGCTTCCAATAATGTACGTTTCCCTCCCTTCTGGTGTTCTGGAACAATGTGCAGGCAGCATGACAAAGATGTCAGAATTACTACTAGCCCACAAGCATTTTTACTAGCCTGCCCACCCACAAACATACCTCTGCCGGTTGTCTGCCGCTCGAAAGAACGAAAGCTTCTTTGCTTGGTTGCTCGAGGGCAATGCTCAGCTGCCACAAGCAACCAGATGGCTGCCTTTTTACAAGCATGTATGGGGGGGGGGGTGCGGCAGCGCTTACAAAATGGCTGCCACCATGTAGAGATCAGAGGTTCAGTCCTTCCCAGATGCTCCGCTCCCATTTGCATCTGTCCTTGGGTTGGCACACCCTGTCAATTAACAGTCATTAGCTATTGACTGTCGATTGTTTGGCTGGGGTCAAATTTTGTCACATATCACCCTGAAGCCAAGAATGCCACTGTGTAAGGGGCAGCTTACTACGGTTGCCAACCTCCAGGTGGTGGCTGGATATCTCCCGCTACTTAGGGTTGCCAACCTCCAGGTACCAGCTGAAGATCTCCTGCTATTACAACTGATCTCCAGCCGATGGAGATCAGTTCCCCTGGAGAAAATGGCCGCTTTGGCAATTGGACTCTATGGCATTGAAGTCCCTCCCCTCCCCAAACCCTGCCCACCTCAGGCTCCGCCCCTAAAACCTCCCGCCGGTTTCCAAGAGGGGCCCTGGCAACCCAACCGAAATTACAACTGATCTCCAGGCAACAAGAGATCAGTTAGACTGGAGATGGGTCACTTTTTTGGTGGGTGGTGGGTAAAAAAGATATAATGAATTTTGTAATTCTGATTATACTAAGTAGATTATATAACTGATATTCTTTTGTATTTTTTGTTTTTATATATATATATATATATATATATATATATATATATATATATATATATATATATATATATATATATATATATATATATATATATAAGTTAGACTGGAGAAAATGGCCGCTTTGGAAGGTGCATTATATAATGCATTATATGCATTATATAATGCATTATATAATGCATTATATGGCATTATAGTCCCTCCCTCCTCAGGCTCCACCCCAAAATCTCCAGGTATTTCCCAACCCAGAGCTGGCAACCCTACAGCTTACCTTTGAAAACTTCATCATGGCGTCGTTTGTTTCCAAGAGGAGGAACAAGGCCTACATCCCCCCAGGGCAGCAGCCCTGGGGCAAACTTTAGCTGGAGAGCAAAGCCTCTCCTAACTGGCTGGCTGTTCTAACTTCAGGCTTCTCCATACAGGAGCCAGAAGTCAGTGGCAAAGGTCACTGCTGCCTAAAACCACCCATAATTGAGTATGCAAATCTGGGGAGGGGGCTTGAGTTCTCTTGGGACTGCCACTGATCTCCAGGTTACAGAGCTCAGCAGCCCTGGAGGTAGGGTTGCCAACCTCCAGGTAGTAGCTGGAGATCTCCTGCTATTATAACTGATCTCCAGCCAACAGAGGACACTTCGCCTGGAGAAAGTGGCTGCTTTGGCAATTGGACTCTATGGCATTGAAGTCTCTCCCCTCCCCAAACCCCGCCCTCCTCAGGCTCTGCCCCCCCCCAAAAAAAACCTCCCGCCGATGACTAGGGTTGCCAACCTCCAGGTAGTAGCTGGAGATCTCCTGCTATTACAACTGATCTCCAGCCGATAGAGATCAGTTATCCTGGAGAAAATGGCTTCTTTGGCAATTGGACTCTAGGGCATTGAAGCCCCTCCCCAAACCCTGCCCCCCTCAGGCTCCACCCCAAAAACCTCCCGCCGGTGGCGAAGAGGGACCTGGCAACCCTATTGATGACAAAGAGGGACCTGGCAAATCTACCTGGACAGAATGGCAGCTTTGGAGGGTGAACTATCATATGCCAGCACATTCCCACTGAGCACTATGAAGGATGCCAGCCTCCAGGTGTGACCTAGGGAGCCACTGGAATTACAGCTCATCCCCATTCTACAGAAGTCAGTTTCCCTGGAGAAAATGGATACTTTGGAGGGTGGACTCTAGGGCATTGTACCCCACTGAGGCCCCTGTCTTCCCCAGGCTCCATCCCCAAATCCCCAGGAGTTTCCCAACCTGGATCTGGCAACCCTACCCCACCCTCCATACCTGCCAGTGGACTGGCAACCCGAGCACCCTCCTGGTTTAGGATTGCCAACCTCCAGGTGGGTCCTGGAGATCTCCTGGAATTATATCTGATCTCCAGGCTGTAGAGATCAGTTCCTTGGAGGATGGTTTCTATAGGATTATATCCTGCTGAGATCCTTTTCCTCCACAAACCCTACCCTATCCAGATTCCAACAATAAAGCTCCAGGAATTTCTAAACCCAGAGTTGGCGACCCTACTCCTGTATCCCTATTCAGTTCCTGGCACTGCCCCCAAATTTCCAAGAATTTGCCAAGCAGAGCTGACAACCCTAGCCATAATCCACCATCGTGCTTGGTGCTGAAAGAAACCCTCTCCGTATCAGTTCTGTAATACTCCTGAGAGAGCTTGAATTCAGGTCTCGAAATATTGGCCTGAGGCCTACATAGCACAACTGCCTTTTGTTTTTAGCAGTTGCTGTTACTTTGCTTTATTTCTGTTTTAATTTATTTTCTTCTTTTTTTAATTTGAGACTGCAGGCTAACCCTGATGTTCCAGGATAAAAACCAAAAAGAGGAACTGTTGAACAAACTTCATTTATTGAAGGCCTGCTTTAATGTTGTTAAATATTATAATCATTCTGTACAGTTTTTTTTAAAGTTAATTTCATTGTTTCACAACAATAAGAGTTCACTAATTTGTTTTTATGGTTAGCATTAGTATTGAACTTGTTAATTAAAGTAACTTTTTTGGTTGTTGTTTTAATAAAGTCCAGAGTTTCAAAATACTTAACCAATATTTGACCAACTAGTCATTTCCACTTCCGGAATGCAGCGGTGGGAAACACTTTTAAAAATAAATTGGGGCCGGGGGGGGAGAGAGAGAAAAAATTGTCATCAAGTCGCAGGCTACCCTTATGGCAGCCCCATCGGGCAGGGGTGTCAAACTCCATAGTTACAAGGGCCGGATATGACATAAATTATATTAAGATCGCCCTGACCTGGATGACCCAGGCTAGCCTGATCTCGTCAGATCTCAGAAGCTAAGCAGGGTCAGCCCTGGTTAGTATTTGGATGGGAGACCACCAAGGAATACAGGGTTGCTGTGCAGAGGGAAGGCACTGGCAAACCACCTCTGTTAGTCTCTGTGCCATGAAAACCCCCAAAAGGGGTTGCCATAAGTCGGCTGCGGACTTGACGGCACTTTACACACATATTAAGATCGTCTAAAAAATAAATTAAAAAAATAAATAAATGTCACTTGGTCCAGCCAAGCCATGCCTCGCCAGCCCACATTGAGAGTAGGATGGGTGGCTGCCTCGGCTGCCTCACAGGCCAGATAACAGCTTCCAAGGGGCCGGATCCAGCCCTTGGGCTTTATGTTTGACACCCCTGCCGTAGGGTTTTCAAAGCATGAGACATTCAAAGATAGTTTACTATTGCCTGCCTCTGCATAGCAACTCTACACTTCTTTGGTGGTCTCCCACCCAAGTACTAACCAGGACTGACCCTGATAGCTTCCGAGATCTGACAAGATCAGGCTATCCTGGGCTATCTTGGTCAAGTCAACATGTCCTAGCCTGATCCTATACATTAACAGCACCTGGAACTGCAGAGATCAGCAGGTGTCGCTTTTCATGGCATGTGGATGAGCAGTGCCTTCTGCTGACGTTTGCCAACCAAGCTGCTGTTAAAGGCAGAAGAGCACAGTTGGCAACCCTATGAGAGAAGGAGATTTGCAGGGAGAATCCGCAAGGGAGGGAAGAGAGAAAGCGCCTGTCTCCTACCTATCAAGTTTCCCCCTACCCGTAGCGTTGCCAACCTCCATGTAGTATCTGGAGATCTCCCCCTATTACAACTGATTTCCAGCCAATAGAGGAATCAGTTTCACCTGGAGAAAAAATGGCTGCTTTGGCAATCAGACTCTGTGGCATTGAAGTCCCTCCCCTCCCCAAACCCCGCCCTCCTCAGGCTCAGCCCCCCAAAATCTCCAGGTATTTCCCAACCCGGAGCTGACAAGCCTACCTACACGCCCACCCCCCATCAGTTGTGTTTAGCGTGGGCAACATGGGTGTGGCAATTACTTTACTGGAAGGGAGTGTTTGCTTATCAAACTGGACGTCCAACAATCCCCCTCTTCACCCCTTCCTTGCTTCAGGTTGGCTACTGGGGTAGGGGGTCACCAGGGGCACGGATGATCCCACTGTGAACGCTGAGGCCATCGTTTCAAATAATGACAAGAGTTTATGTACCTACACTGATCATTTCAGAGGACATCCATGTTGGTCTTCAGTAGAACAGCTAGATTAGAGTCCAGTAGTACCTTACAGCCCATTCCTGAGAACTGCAGCACCCGGGGACGGCATGGCCATGGCACTGCTGCGGCGCCTCCAATGAGGGTCCATGGCCGCTGTGAGGCAAAAAAGGGGTTTTTATTTCTAAAAAAACAAAAATGGGGGGAAATGGATGATGAGAAAAGTTATTTCTCTAACCTTGGTTAAAAATCAATATTGGCTTGAATATACGATGAAACTTGCATGATACTCTTTTTGACTCCACTGGATCCCAGGCAGAATAAGCAGGGAAGTTTTGTTTCAAGACTGTATCGGTTAAGATTTATGATGAAATAACTCTGTTCCTCAGAGAACTGTTAAAAAAAAATCCTCAGATTTTACTTACTTTTACTTAACTACATTCATGTAGTTAAGCTGAATTTACAGAAAAAATGTAACTTCCTTGCACTTTGCAGGCAGATATACACATGAAGCTGCCTTATACTGAATCAGACCCTTGGTCCATCACAGTCAGTATTGTCTACTCAGACCGGCAGCAGCTCTCCAGGGTCTCAGGCAGAGAGGTCTTTCACATCACCTACTTGCCTAGTCCTTTTAACTGGAGATGCTGGGGATTGAACAGGGGACCTTCTGCATGCCAAACAGATGCTCTACCACTGAGCTATGGCCCTTCCTTAAAATATGAAGTTGCCTTATGTACTGAATCAGACCCTCGATCCATCACAGTCAGTATTGTCTACTCAGACCGGCAGCAGCTCTCCAGCGTCTCAGGCAGAGGTCTTTCACGTCAGCTACTTGCCTAGTCCCTTTAATTGGGGCTGTCGGGGATTGAACCTGGGACCTTCTGCATGCCAAGCAGATGCTCTACCACTGATCCATGGCCCCTCCCAAAAATCCACATGAAGCTGCCTTATACTGAACCAGACCCTTGGTCCATCAAAGTCAGTATTGTCAACTCAGACCGGCAGTGGCTCTCCAGGGTCTCAGGCAGAGGTCTTTCACATCACCTACTTGCCTAGTCCCTTTAACTGGAGATGGCAGGGATTGAACCTGGGACCTTCTGCGTATCAAGCAGATAGATGCTCTACCACTGAGCCACAGCCCCTCCCCAATATAATATAATGACGTCTGAACTGATTGAAAGAGATGTTCTTAACAGACAGAGAGAGGCTGACAGACTGACAGAGAGACCTTAACCAACCTAGCTGACAGAGACAGAATTGGGTCAAGAATTCTCCCAGCATGCAACACCCTCCCTCCAATACAAACAATGTTCTTATGCAAATATGTCAAATCTCAACAAAAATGCCCCATAGAAAACAGCAGTGTTGTGCCACCCAAAGGTTGGCACGGCACCGCAGTTGCTTTCAGGGGCGTTCCCGGGCTGAAAGGGGTTAGGAGGCGCCATCCTCCAGAACGCCCCGGGAATGCCTCCCGGGACACCAGCGTAAGGCGCCAGGAGGACGCCAGCGGGAGGCCACACTTCTGCCACAGTCCGGGCTCCCCGGCATAAGTGGCACTCCGCAGGCATCTGTGCCAGTTTGCATGGCGCATGTGGCACAGACACTGGTGTAGGGGTCACGCCTCCTCCTAAGCCCATTCGGCCCCCAACCTCAGGAATGGGCTGTGGTGGTTTGAAGCGGTGGACTCTAATCTGGAGAACCGGGTTTGATCCCCCACTCCTCCACATGAGCGGCGGAGGCTAATCTGGTGAGCCAGGTTGGTTCCCTCACTCCTACACATGAAGCCAGCTGGGTGACCTTGGGCTAGTCACAGCTCTCTTAGAGCCCTCTCAGCCCCACCTACCTCAGTGTCTGTTGTGTGGAGGGGAAGGGAAGGTGATTGTAAGCCGGTTTGATTCTTCCTTAAGTGGTAGAGAAAGTCGGCATATAAAAACCAACTCTTCTTCTTCTTCGCTTCTGGATTCACATCTAGCTGTTACACTGATAATGTTATCATTAATATGAAGTATTAATAGCAAACCCACCATTCAAACCACAATTCAATGTTGCTGATTAAATAAATCCCGCCTCCCTGCTCCGGCTTCCGCTATTCATTATCTTTGAAATAGTAATGTGAAATGTAGTTGTTTGATTATCACCGGCTGCGTCTATATGGGGAGAATTCCATGTGGCTGTGGTTGTCATTGCCGCTGTGAATGCTGAAGTATTTGCTGTGGCAATGGAGCATCCACACAGCAATTTTCTTCACACTTCCCCTTCCTCAGCCCCCTGTGGTTGGCATTTCCCCTGCCCTCCAATGGAAGGCTTTTAAAAGGCTTTTTTTTGTAAATGACAGTTGCTAGATTACTATAGAAAAAAAGTTATAGTGATCTACTGCCATGGTCTACTAGTTCCTCTGAATTTTCAGATGTCATTAAAAAAACCCTCCCTATCCCTTTTCATCATGGAGATATGAGGCTGCACCTTTCTCCCAATATCTTCACAATGAAAACTGTTAGAGACTTAGTTTTTTCAATGAAAACTCGGAATACAAAGAAATTTGTAGACATTGGCAGTAAATCATTATGATGTTATAATACTACAATGATTCATCAATTTCTGATTTTAAAGAAAGCCCTCGGACAGTGTATGAGGAATTGTTGCCATGGGAAGGAAAATGACACAAATTTGAGCAGTCCTTTCAACAAGGCATCCCCATCCTCACAGTGTGCAAAGGTGTTTTGAAGAAGAAGAAGAAGAAGAAGAAGAAGAAGAAGAAGAATTGGTTTTTATATGCTGACTTTCTCTACCACATTAGGAAGAATCAAACCAGTTTATAATCACCTTCCCTTCCCCTCCCCACAACAGACACTTTGTGAGGTAGGAGGGGCTGAGAGAGCTCTAAGAGAACTGGGACTAGCCCAAGGTAACCCAGCCGGCTTCATGTGTAGGAGTGGAGAAACCAACCCAGTTCACCAGATTAGAATCCACCGCTCATGTGGAGGAGTGGGGAATCAAACCCTGGTTCTCTAGATTAGAGTCCACCACTCCTAACCACTACTCTTAACCACTATACCAATCTGGCTCGCTTGACTGAGATCTTTGCAAAATGATCACATCAAACCAGGTTTGGGAAAGATCACAGCAAAGCAGGGAGAAACATGAAAAGTGTTCAGTTAGGGGACAACAAGAGCCAGTGTGGTGTAGTGGCACAATGGAACCATGGCCCAATGGAAGAAACCTCCAGGTACTAGCTGTAGATCTACTATTACAACTGATCTCCAGCTGATAGAGATCAGTTCCCCTAGAGAAAATGGATGCTTCTGCAATTAGACTCTATGGCATTGAAGTCCCTCCCCTCCCCAAACACCGTTCTCCACATGCTCTGCCCCCAAAAACCTCCCGCCGGAAGCAAAGAGTGACCTGGCAACCCTAACTCTTGATCTGGGCTGGCGAGGCATGGCCCGACCCGAACCAGTGACATTTATGTCATATCCGGCCCTCATAACAAATGAGTTTGACACCCCGGTTTTACGTTTTAAACTACTGTGTTAGCCACCTCTCCAAGGGCGGAGTGGAAATATAATTCTATTCTATTCTATTTGGATGGGAGACCTCCAAGGAATACCAGGGGCGTAACACGGAGGCAGGCAATGGCAAACCACCTCTGAACGTCTCTTGCCTTGAAGACCCTATGGGGTCACCATAAGTCAGCTGTGACTTGACAGCCAAAAAAAGGAGGGGGGACAACATCATGTGGCTGTTCCCAAAAACTCACACCCACTGTGCTGCCAATCCACAGCAAAACTTCTGTGTGGAAGCAATCTCGATAGAACGCATGATCTCACTGTTTTAAAAAAAACCAACATCCCCCATCCCTGTGTGCTCGAACAAGGCTTTTTTAATTTTAATTTTGCCTTTAAGACTTTATTTTTCTTTTAATGCCTCCCCCCCCCAAAGAAGCCTGAGTGCTTCTTTGCTCTACCGCTGAAGCATTCTTGTAGCACTTGAAATGGAGGGCGAGCAAAGCTCCCTCCCCTTCGCTGCAGAAACGCTCTGCCCTTTCAGAACTATTTTTCTTTATATATTAGGGCTCTTTTCTCCCCCTCGGTAGAAAAACACGTCTCGTCCCACCCATCCAGCACCAGAGCCGGCACGAAAGGAGCAAACGGGCTTTTTGCTCGCTGCGGGGTCGAACGTCTCCACAGCAAGACTCTCCTTCCATTCCAGATGGCTCCAGGCCAGTATGAGGCTAGCATAGAGAGGAAATCTGTTGCCACTCCTGCTCATTTCTTTAAAACAAAAATCACGACCATCTGCAGAAGGCCTGGCGAACGGCAGCGGGAACGGCAGCCCCTTCTCCCCACGGCGGTTGGGTGGGCAGAGGCAAGAGGACATAGTTTCCTGATGAGGACAGATTATTTCATGGCCTGGCAGCCAGCGCCAAACTGAAAATATTCAGCAACTCTCCTGTCCCCGCAGAGCAGGGGGCTGGGTCTCTCGCGTGCCTGAGGACTGGTTCTCCTTCACAAGCGCCTTCTCTGAAATCTAGGAATGAAGAGGGGCTTTTTTTGTGGAAGAGGGGGGGTGTCCAGATTTTGAGGTGGGAAGGAGGTGCGGCGGGGAGGGCAAGGTAGGCTGGCCGCTTGGCAAGCCGGAGCTTAAAATCCACACACACCCCCAAGAGGAAGACTCAGCAGCTGCTGCATCTCCCACTCATCTTCCCCTTTCATCCACCCTCCCATGGCCAAAGCCAGATTCCCAAGCGAGCCACACAGAAGGCACAGGAGGGTAGCAGGAAAGAAGGGACGAGAGGGGGGATATGGGTGTGAGAACCAAGTCCAAAACATTTTTGGAACATGTCTGTTTCTGATGGCACTCGTATACCAATGTGACTGTTTAATAAGTTACATAAGAACATAAGAAAGGCCCTGCTGGATCAGGCCAAGGTCCATCAAGTGCAGCAGTCTGTTCACACAGTGGCCAACCAGATGCCTCTAGGAAGCCCACAGACAAGACGACTGCAGCAGCATTATCCTACCTGTGTTCCACAGAGCCTAATATAATAGGCATGCTCCTCTGATCCTGGAGAGAATAGCTATGCATCATGACTAGTATCCATTTTTACTACTAGCCATGAATACCCCTCTCCTCCATGAATAAGTCCACTCCCCTCTTAAAGCCTTCCAAGTTGGCAGCCATCACCACATCCCGAGGCAGGGAGTTCCACAATCTGGCCTTCCACAATTCAACCTTCCCGTCAGTCCTGACAGTCGCCATATATGGTGTAAAGAAAGCAGTTTTTACAAACATAATATTGCATTCCAAGTGCAAAATCTGTATAGAGCCTAGTTACACATTTGCGGGTCTACGCCGTAGTTTGCTGGGAGTCCTATTAAGCAGATGTGGGCTGGGAGTTCCCCATGGAAACTGATGATTCTAAGGCAGGGGTCCCCAAACCTTTTGAACATGGGGGCGCCTTTGGAATTGTGACACAGCACGGTGAGCATAGCCACAACATGGCTGCCATAAAATGGCTACCGCAGGAGGCAGAGCCAACCATAAAATGGCTGCTGTAGCTTGCCTTCAGTCACACTGGGAAGGTCTTTGTGCTGTGGGGTCAGCTGCTGCCACAGCTCAGCCAACCAACTCTTCAATGGCCAATCAGAAGCCCTGCTGGGCAAAGGGTCCACATGCCCACACCCACTTTCCAAAAACACATGGCGGGCACCAGGAAAGGTGTCAGCTGGTGCCATGGCGCTAGGGTTGCCAACCTCCAGGTGGTGGAGGGAAATCTCCCGCTATTACAACTGATCTCCAGGCGGCAGAGGGACCTGGCAACCTTAAGTCCACCTTCCAAAGGAACCATTTTCTCCAGGTGAACTAACCTCTGTGGCCTGGAGATGAGATCTAATAGCGGGAGATCTCCAGCCACAACCTGGAGGTTTAGCATTAGCAACGAGTAGACACTTCTGTGTACTGTGGTATCCTAACAGGGAACCTCAGAAGTTGAACAGAAGATACTAGCCTAATTAGGCAGAAGGATCAGTTCTCTACCCATGGGGAGATGTAAAATGGAATTTGTAAGACTTTAATGAATATATATCAACGGAAGAGACTAAATATTGTCGAAGGCTTTCACGGTCAGAGTTCATAGGTTCTTGTAGGTTATCCGGGCTGTGTGACCGTGGTCTTGGGATTTTCTTTCCTGACGTTTCGCCAGCAGCTGTGGCAGGCATCTTCAGAGGAGTAACCTCTGAAGATGCCTGCCACAGCTGCTGGCGAAACGTCAGGAAAGAAAATCCCAAGACCACGGTCACACAGCCTACAAGAACGGAAGAGACTGTTGAGGAACTGATGAAGAACGAAACGGCCGTCTTACTCACCTGTCTGACATCTGATGAGAGAATAGAAAGAAAGAAATATTATACAGATACCAAATATTACAGTTTATACTTACCTGTATTTATTTATATATATATATATATTGGTGAAATCTTACCTTGTAACTTGAATGTTGCGAAACTGTATTAGGATACCCGTAGTTGGATTTTGTTTGGATCACTATTGGAATATATTGAGATTGCTTGCTTATTGTTTCTGTGTGAATTTGGAAGAACAACCTGGAGGTTGGCAACCCTAATCAGGGAACATCAACAAATTCCTAACTGCCCATGATGTTGGTGTCACACTGGTTATCACAGTCCTGATCCAAATCAGGCCCCTAACACCCGAGAATCTAAGGGCGAAAACGCATGGTCACTTTATCCTCCTTTAATCCCTGTTTCAGCCAGGATTCAGCCTGGAACGAACGCATGCGTTTAGCCTAATGTGCGTTCGATCCTGGCTAAAACAGGGATTAAAGGAGGATAAAGCGACCATGCGTTTTCGCCCTATGTTTCATCTGGGAACTCCCAGCACAGTACGTTTGGCTTGGCAGACCATACCAGTATTGACATGTAGGTTGTGTGTGTGTTAAGTGCCGTCAAGTCGCTTCCGACTCATGGCGCCCCTATGAATGAAAGTCCTCCAAAATGTCCTATCCTTAACTGCCTTGCTCAGATCTTGTAAACTGAGGGCTGTGGCTTCCTTTACTGAGTCCATCCATCTCTTGTTGGGTCTTCCTCTTTTCCTGCTGCCCTCCACTTTTCCTAGCATGTAGGTTGGCCCCTTGCATTTCATTGCTGCAGGATCCTTGAGACAAGGATGAGGGGCAGCACAGAGTACTCTGCTTGCCAGTATTAGCCAAGCTAAACGGAAGGTGCACATGCTGTGTGCAGTTTTGCCTCCTGTGAAAACGGGACCCTCTTTTTGGCATTTTTCGGGGGGCGGTTGTGAAGTGGGACGAAAGGAACTGTACGGAGGCCTGCCTGTGCACCAGCCATTCAGAGAGAGAACAATGTTTCCCGGCCTCCCTTTGTGAGGCCAAGCGATTGGATAAGCGGAGCGGTCACGAAGCTAATTCAGAATGAGGGCAGGGAGAAGTGCCCTCAGTCTTAACTGGCTTTGTGATGTCACCACATAGGCATAATGACGTCATCATACCCATAACATGATCCTCAATTGGATGAGATTACAAGAAAAGGTTACTGGGGTGGGGGGTGAAGGGGAATGGCATTACAACAGTGGCTGAGAGGGACAGTGAACACCAGCAAACAGATGAGGAAAAGGATAAACCCCGAGGGGGTCCCAGGAACATTTCCCCTCCCTCTCCAAACCTCTGAATTTTACAGCACTGGAGAATATTCAGCACAACACAAAAAGATTCACTCTTGCTCCTAGTGTAGAGATTACCTCAGCCTGCCAACCTGTTTAAACATGCGCCTGCCTGCCAGTTGGAGCAATTTTAACATGTCTGGATTGCGGTGTGTTAAAAATCTCTCTCTATAGCATGCGATCTGCCAGTCAGACAAGAGGCCCGGGACGCCGCTAAGAACAACCTCCGCACTCCTCGCGTGAAGATTCCCAGCATTCGCTGGGAAGAAGACGGGCCCGGGGAGTAGTGCGTGCTGTGCCCAGATGCCACCCACAGCTCACGCCGGGCGCATGCATAAATGCGTCCCGGATTCAAAAGAAGCCCCACACGCGTTTGCACCCCCATCGTAAAACTGGCCCGATTCCTGCTGACAGAGGCAGATGTGATTAACTAAAAATAGGATCTGTTCAAGCAGGCCTTGTTGACATCTGCATCAGGCCCTTTTCGAGGGGGAAAGGGGGGGGAGTTTTTTCTCTCGCTCTCTTTTTCTCTGGTTTTCAGAAAGCAGTTTTCCTCTGGCTGGTAAACTGTTGGGAGAGGCTCCTAATTATAAACAGGTTTAACTGGCAAGAGCTAACTCAGCACAGCCCAGGGTGGGGCTGCAAGGAACAACACTGTAGAATGAAACATTTACCAAAAAGAAAAAAAATAACTGGGGGGGGGAATGGATAAAATTGCAAGGGACCCGGGAATGCGGGCAGGGCAGGGGAGGGATCGTAGCCTTGGAACCGGGGTCTCCAGTGCTCCCTGGACTTTTTGTGACTTCGCTCCGAGGGGAAACGTACGCGCGCACACCCTTATTAAAAAAAAACCCTGCCAGTGGATTTCCCAAGGGGAGAATTTCCACAAGCGAATTGCGCGGGAGTGCGGTTTCTTAAAAAGAAAAAAGAAAAACAGATGTGCCAAACTCTTGGCTCTGGCAGAAAGAGGGCAGAAAAAAATGGGGGGGGGGAGGTTGACTTGGCCTCCAATCCTCCTCTGAATCTAAACTGAATGGCTCATTGTCAAACCGCGAGGCCGAGTGTGACTGGCAACGTGTTTTGTGGATCAGACGTGGCATAGCGAGCGGGAAAAGGCTCCACGGCTGGAGCCTGGTCAAGCGTACAAGGAAGCAGCATGGCAACCTAGTAGGGTTGCCAACCTCCAGGTATTAGCTGGAGATCTCCTGCTACTACAACTGATCTCCAGCTGACAGAGATCAGTTTCCCTTGAGAAAATGGCCGCGTTGGCAGTTGGACTCTATGGCATTGAAGTCCCTCCCCTCCCCAAACCCCGCCCTTCTCAGGCTCCGCCCCAAAAACCTCCCGCCGGTTGCGAAGAGGGACCTGGCAGCCCTACAACCTACGTAGCTACCTGGGGCCCAGCACGACAAAGGGGTCCACTTTTAGTCAAATTTATGGGCGCCCTCACCACATCTGCTGCTTTCACAGTGGTTGCGTTGCCACAAAAATAGACTACATCCCTAGCATTGCCAACCTCTAGGTCAGAGGTGTCAAACACAAGGCCCGCGGGCTGGATCCGGCCCCTTGAGAGCTCTTATCCGGCCCGTGAGCCAGCTGAGGCAGCCCCCATCCCATTCTCAATCTGGCCCAGCGAGGCATAACCCGGCCTGAACAAGTGACATTTATGTCATACCTGCTCCTCGTAACAATTGAGTTCAACACCCCTGCTCTAGGTGGTGGCTGGAGATCTTCCGCTATTACAACTGATCTCCAGGCGATAGAAATCAGTTCCCCTGGAGAAAATGTCTGCTTTGGCAATCGGACTCTATGGCATCGAAGTCCCTCCCCTCTCCAAACCCCGCACTCCTCTGACTCTACCCCCAAAATTTCCAGGTATTTCCCAACCCGGAGCTGGCAACCCTACACAACTCTGTGAAGGGAGGGCATGGGGCGGGACTTCAGCAGGGTGTTCATTCAGAGATGGAGTAGGGGTGCCAATCTCTAGGTGTGGCCTGGAGATCTCTTGGAATTGCAACTGATCTCCATACTACAAGATAAGATAAACTGATCTCCATACTACCATTCAAAGGCCCCAAGAACTGTTATTTTATAACTGCATAGAAGCCTTATAGGCATAAAACGATTATTTTATACCTGCAGAGAAGCCAGCGTAATGTACTGGTTAGGAGTGGTGGACTCTGATCTGGAGAACTGGGTTTGATTTCCCACTCATCCACATTAAGCCTGCTGGGTGACCTTGGGCTAGTCACAGTTATCTCTGAACTCTCTCATCCCCACCTACCTCATAAGGTGTCTGTTGTGGGGAGGGGAAGGGAAGGTGATTGTAAGCCGGTTTGAGTCTCCTTAAAAAGGTAGAAAAAAATTGGTATAAAAACCAACTCTTCTTCTTCTTCTACCTTAGATGAATTTGCCTGGAAGTAAGCCCAATTTCCTGCAACAGAACATTCCCAAGAACGTGTGCTTAGAATGGCTTGATCCTGTGCATATTTATTTAGATGGTCAGTCCCATTGCGTTCAGTGGAACTTAACTCCCAAGGAAATCTGCTCAGGCAGACTTCTCCAAAAATTTCCCAAGCCATAGCTGGAAACTCCAGGACTCCGAATTGGCAAGCCTAGACTTAGATGGTCTCAATCCTGATCGACTGGGTGGTTCTGTCAGTGGCTCCAGAGAAGCTGCTCTTCCCAGGATCAGCTGCTCAATTATACCACTGAAACTACAGTTCCTAACCCTCAATATTATGGAGATGCTTAGGAAGCTTTTTCTAAACAAATGCAGATACTGAAAACTTCAGAACTCAGACAGGCAGGCAGCTGAGGCTTCTAATGGTTGAGTATCATAACTCTAAGCCTCACTTGCTTCAGTGCACATTCCTTATGAATACAGACCTTTCCCCCTGCCAACGTACCCCCATCTAAACAGCCCACGTACACCCCCATCTCTTCCCCCCACACCTCTGCCAAAAAATGCCAGATTCTGCGAAAACAAAACCACACCCAGCAGCATGTGTCAGATTAAAATAGGTGTGCTTGAATGATCCATTGTCTGAGAGAATAGCTCCTCACAGTGGGGTGAAGAGCAAGTGGCACCAGCAAGCCATTTCCATGGGGCCTGGCATGTTCCAGGAAAGAATTTTGGAAACCTGAAATCTTACATTTCCCTTTCGAGGTTAACATATTTTTACAATTAGGGTAATACAAATCTAGCTCTCTGAAATACTATTCCCCCCCCCCATAATTTTGTCTAGCATCTGATTAGTTACAGTTAAGTAGTAAGTAGAACACTCACTATGCTGTCCTGTTCTCCAGTGCACAATGATGCTTTTGGTTTCCTATATGTGGCTATCCATGCCATTGGGCAATGCTTGATCCTGACATCACTTATGGAGACATTTGGATCACTTAATATCAACCATCTGGATAGTTACCGTATCTTCAGTGGTCCTAATTAACAACAAAAGGACATACGTAGTCCATTAAAAAAATTACATCTGGATGTTTAGTTACATGGTCAGGCATGTTCTATTTTTTTAAAAAAAGTATATAGTATGTGCCCATATCTAGATAGCCCCAGATGACCCTGATCTTGTCAGATCTCAGAAGCTAAGCAGGGTTGGCACTGGTTAGTACTTGGATGGGAGTCCGCCAAGGAAGTCCAAGGTCACTACGCAGAGGCAGACAATGGCAAACACTTCTGAATGTCTCTTCCCTTGAAAACTCTACGAGGTCGCCATAAGTCAGGTGTGACTTTACAGCGCTCTCTCTCTCTCTGTGTGTGTGTGTGGATAGATAGATAGATAGATAGATAGATAGATAGATAGATAGATAGATAGATAGATAGATAGATAGATAGATCGATATTATTGCAAAGCTTTAAACCACTGAGGAAGGTTTCACAGCTTAAACAAGTTTGGTTTGTTGGTTTGGTTCAGTTTACATGTATTTTATGCATTTGGTAAATGTACCTGGTCATAGGAATGATGCTTGCAACTGTAGGACATCCCTGCGTATACAAATTCAATTTTACCAAAAAGGTTTATACACTAGGGGAAGGTACATATATATGTAACCAAAAATTGTTGTATTGGGATGCACTGTTTTAATACTTGTGATTTGATGAAAGTTTTTATATTATAGTTTTCACTTTTTAATTGACAATGATAATTCTACGTATAGTTTTTTGTTTTTCTTTCTTCAGTCTTTTCAGTTATCCGGTGTACAGTAACTACACGGTAACCATGCTTGGATCCAGCCCAGGCACAAAGCAATCCCTGGCTGTGCCTTTTGCATGGATGTAGCAATATTCATTGGCATGGTTTGCTTTAAATGGATGTGTGTGCTTGCAACAGTCAGATGAAGGACTATTGACATGCTAAAGGTTTTTTATTTTTATATTCTAAAGGGTATGCAAAACAGGTCGACCATGGGGTGAAGAGCTGCGTCACATCGCCCTTGTGATGTCACAAGCATTATCCAGTAGGAGCCTGCAACTAGGGTTGCCAACCTTCAGGTAGTAGCTGGAGATCTCCTGCTATTACAACTGATCTCCAGCCAACAAAGATCAGCTCAACTGGAGAAAATGGCCACTTTGGCAGTTGGACTCTATGGCATTGAAGCCCCCCCTCCCCAAACCCCGCCCTCCTCAGGCTCCGCCCCAAAAACCTCCCGCCGGTGGTGAAGAGGGACGACAACCCTACCTGTAACACTCACTGAGGTGTAGCCGCATAGCAATTATAATGGTTACAATGGGATACCATTTGAAGAGAGGGAATTGCATTGCCCCAGGGACATCACATTTCCCCAGTTGTTCGGAAAATACAGTTTCCTTCACAAACACACTCTAATGTTTGCAATACCTTGGAGAGAGGCATTTGAGTTCAACAGGTGGGTCTGGAATGGCCATTTTTATTTTTAACACCAAAAACAATCGTCTAGAGGGGCTCTGAGGCCACTTTAGCACTGGTACATATTTAAGTAAGCAATACATGATAGGGAGGAAGGTTGCCATGGTTATTAAAAGCAAGAACTGCCTGGCTTTGTCTCTTTGAATGGAACAGCCTTTTAGCTGCTATGGCACAAGAGTCTGTTCAAGGCACCACCTTCTGTTGTTAGGCTGAAAGAAAAGAGACATCTTCCCTATTAAGGGTAAATAGTAACTGAGCTTAGGACGGATAATGGGCCGGGCCCTAACAACTAGTGAGTAAGAGTTTTGCTCACAGAATGGATCTTCCCGCCTCCCTCTGACTTCTGCAACCTTCTGGACAGGGTTGCCAGCTCCGGGTTGGGAAATACCTGGAGGTTTTTGGGGCGGAGGCTGAGGAGGGCGGGGGTTGGGGAAGGGAGGGACTGCAATGCCATAGAGTCCAATGGCCGAAGCGGCCATTTTCTCCAGGGGAACTGATCTCCGTCGGCTGGAAATCGGTTATAATAGCGGGAGATCCCAGCTACTACCCAACGCTTTTGTGGTACGGTCAGGTAGAATTTCACATTACATGTCAACAAGTGTCATCTACTGCCTTGTTAGTTTCTTCTAATAGCCAAGCACACTTAGGAAGAAACAATTTGCAATGGAGAAACAGCAAAGGGGAGAAGGTGCTTAACCCTGCCCCCCTTTACATCCACAGTTCCTCTCCCCTTCCCCTGACATGTGCTTTATCCATGCAAATACATGGCTAGAACCTGCCATAGGGTCAGAGGTAAGAGGAGGCGGCAGCAAACTGAGAGTCAAGTAGCATCAGTTTCCCCACATACCTATTTCATTGAAATTGTACCCCTGCACACGCTTTGCCTAGAAGAAGCAGCCATCTGGATATAAGGACCTTCTACTGGCCTCAAAACAATAGACATCAGTTCACCTGGACAAAATGATATCGAAGAAGAAGAAGAAGAAGAAGAAGAAGAAGAAGAAGAAGAAGAAGAAGAAGAAGAAGAAGAAGAAGAAGAAGAAAAGAGTTGGTTTTGATATGCCAATTTTCTCTACCTTTTAAGAAGAAGCTAACAGGCTTACAATCTCCTTCCCTTCCTTTCCCCACAACAGGCACCTTGTGAGGAAGGTGGGGCTGAGAGAGTTCTGAGAGAACTGTGACTAGCCCAAAGTCACCCAGCTGGTTTCATGTGTAGGAGTGGGGAATCAAACCCGGTTCACCAGATTACAGCCCACCATTCTTAACCATTACACCACACTGGCTCTTTGGAGGGTGGACTCTATGGCATTATACCCCACTGAGGTCCCTCCCCTCCCCAAACCCTCCTCTCTTCAGGCTCCACCCCCAAATCTCCAGGAATTTCCCAACCTGGAGTTGGCAGCCCTACCCATGAAGCTCACTGGCTGAAATCAGCAAGTCACTAGCTCTCATTTTAACCTGTTGAACAACGTTGAGGACTTGCCCGTGTCCTTGGAAATCCAATCTCCAGGTAACATTTCTGATAACCCATATCCCTGTTCAGTCAACACTATTCTGGTAATCCAACACACCCATTGAGATGGTGTTATGGGTGACAGTTTTGATACGTGTGGTCACCATTTTGCATGAATACAGCAATGTGTATGTTTTCCAGCTCTGGTACCCATAACTGGAAACCTAGATTTTAGAGGACACATATTCACGTGTACTGAAGCTGGAAAATATGCACATTGTCCTAGTCTCACAAAATGGTTCTAATCCATACTGGGATGATCCTGTTATGCAAGGCTGGAGTGCCAAAATAATAATCACTGAACTGGACTTGTGAGGCATGCAGTTTCTTAAGTGGTCTAGCAGCAGCAGTTACTGCTTTATATAAACCACTGCATTGTTATCAACACAAGAAAAAGACTACTTTTTAAAAAAATTGATGTGTACCATTGGCATAAATACCTAAAATTTAGGTCCAACCGTAGAGCTCGTGAGGTGGCCAGAAAATAGGCATGTTTCCAAAATTCTCCCCATCCAAATTTCTCCCAGGATTCTGAAGTTTGGAATCACCCTTTGCTCCTTTACGCATGAATACTTGGACTCACGTATGCCTCCGGAGTGACTCGGTTGTTCCTTGGAGTTATGCATGAGTTTTCCTTCCCTCAGAGATGACCTCATGCCCAGCCCTCGCAAACCCCCGGGTCTTCCCGTTGCTGTTAAATCGATGCTGTTAGATCGATTCTTCGATCTCTCCTGAGATCAGCCCGGGTCAAATAGTCCTCCTTTCCATGCATAAGCCAAAGGGCGGGACAGGGGAGCTGGGGTGTGTCTGTGATTTTTTTTTACAGTAAGTACTACAGCCAATTACAAAACAGCATTTCAAGGGGCAGGAACTCAAATGCTTCCTGATTTTTCATCTCCCAGCCGGAGTTCTTTCTGAGTAGATTTGTCACAAAAAATGGGTTTTAAAACGTTCCCCCCCCCCATACCTTTCCTCTAAAAGAACTCCTTTTTGTGAAATACTTTTTAACACGGCACTTGGGTTTCTGCGGGGGGCGGGGGAGAGGGGAACGGAATGGTTTTCTCACAGTAAGCACTACAGCCAATTACTAAGCAGCGTTTTCAAGGGGCGGAGACTCACGCTTCCAGGCGTGAGTTGGTGATTGTGCTGGTGCATAGCATTTTCAGCATTCACAACACAAAAATGTGGGACGAGCGAGCATCAAGCCCCAGGTAAAACTCCCCTGCATAAATGACCTTTGTCAGAGGTTGGGGTATCCCCTGACTCCCACTAGGGGCAGAGCTGAACCACTGAGGGGCCAGCAGGTCACCCCACTAGTGGAAGTGGTCTAGCCCTGGTGGGAACCTCACTGACTACTTTGTCAAGGGCCAGCCACACAGACATGGCCCAACAGAGGGACAAAGATGAGGAGGACAATTACAGCGTTAAAACAAGGAAGGAAAGGGGAATTATAGGGATGTATAAGGCTGGAGTTACCGTCCAATCAACACTCAGGCTCTTGGGGGAAGGACCTCCCTCCCGTGAGAGCCAGGGTGGACGCACCTCCTCTTTAGGGTGTCCTCTAAAAGTCAGGAAGGGGACAATTTGGTCTGGGTTCCAGGCAGTGGTGGTGGTAGAGGAGGAGGATCTTGAACCTGTACCCATAGCTAAGGCCCTAAAAAGAGCAGGTAAGTGGTCAGCACAGCGTAATAGTTAAGAGCAGAGGGCTCTAATTAGGAGAACCAGGTTCGATTCCCCATTCCTTCACATGAAGTCTGCTGGTGACCCGGGGCCAGTCGCAGTTCTCTCTGAACTCTCTGTCCACATGGAAGCAGGCAATGGCAAACCACCTCTGAACATCTCTTAGTCTGGAAATCCTACGGGGTCACCGTACGTCAGCTGTGATTTGACAGCGCTTTCCACCACCAAGTGGCCTGCTGCACAGCGCACCGTGCTGGTGGAAGGGAGCCGAAACACAGAACCCGACACCTTGGCTTGTTGCCAACATGAAACTAGGGATGCCAGCTTCCAGGTGGGACCTGGGGATCCCCCAGAATTACAGCTCATCTCCAGCCCATAGATATCAGTCCACCTGGATAAAATTGAAGCTTTGGAGGGTAGACTCTATGGCATTGTAGTTCACTGAGATCTCTGTTCTCCCCAGGCTTGGCCTCCAAATCTGCAGGAGTTCCCCAACCTGGATTTGGCAACCCTGCCTCCCCATCCCTCACCAGTTGCCAGGGGGGACCTGGCAACCCTACATGGAACTGAGGAATGTCCCAATGTTCTGTGTGTTTTTTTAAATGCCAGATTTTGCCTATATCAACCCACATGTACAGTTTTCCATTCCTTCAGACTACCTGCATCTTTTCCCTCCGCTACACATGGTCAAAGTGCATTGATAAAATGAACCCGAGAAAGCAAAATCTTGCAATGCTCTCCCGTGAGATTGCATTACGATTCTTTTCTGTTTATCAATGTGTGGTCGGACTTGCACACACTGGAACGTTAGAAATCCTCCAAGTTAAACCACAGTGAAAGAGGAGCTGAACACATGGCAGGGGGGAAATTTTGGAACGATAAAAGAACCGAATGAAGGAAACCACGTGTCCCGCCCAGAAATGTAGGTGTCCCTAAGGAACAATGGCATGTAGGCTATACAACACAAAAAGGGTGAAGACCCCTCTCCCTTGAGCCAATGCGCACAGGATTTCAGCCACAATGATTAGTTCCAGCTTGCTTTCTGTGGCCACATGGACATAACAACATTGCATGGGAATGGAACATCTATGCTTGTCACTTGTAAGCAGTGCTGTGAACTAGACTGTTTGGACAATTAAACTTTAAGGTATATCTACCAACATAGATGACCCACTGGCCCAAGTCAAAGGGTGGGAGGGGGCATGGCTCAGTGTTGGAGTGTCTGCTTTGCATGCAGAAGATCCAAGGTTCAATCCCCAGCAACTCCATCTAAAAGGATTAGACCGGAGTTGATGTCAAAGAGACCCTGGAGAGCCATTGCTAGTCACAGTAGACATCACTGACCTTGGTAGATCAAGGGTCTAACTCAATATGAGGCAGCTTCATAGATGGTGGATGCAGCCATGAGAACCACCCAGTCTTCTTGTGGCCATGGAAATAAGCCTTCTGTTAATCAGACTGCAGTTTAAAAATATTGTCGAAGGCTTTCACGGTCAGAGTTAATTGATTCTTGTAGGTTATCCGGGCTGTGTGACTGTGGTCTTGGTATTTTCTTTCCTGACGTTTCACCAGCAGCTGCAGTTTGTGTTTGCCTTTTGAGAAAACTTAAGAAGGACCCCAATCATTATAAACTTCTGCCATGTCTTCATATGGAGTTCTATAAATCTTGGCTTTTCATATTTGCCTGACTGCAGCGTCCTCTTAGCAGCCACATTTTGTTACCTGCAAATTCTTTCTGTGGCTCTTGGAGCCCTTACATTCTGTAGGAAGGCTTAAACAGCTGAGGCTTTTGGCTTCAGGGGGAAATAACCGAAGAAGATCATGATAAAAGATCATGAGCTGGGTAGAGGGAGGGGGATTCATGCAGTTTCTCAGAATAAAATGGGACATCCACTGACACCAGCAGCCAGTTTAAGAAAAACAGATGGGTATTTCTCCATACAGCCTATGGCTCTTGTCTTGTGCACATTGGTTACTTGCAATGGTCACAAATATGAATGGAATGTAAAAAAAAAAGAATTACATATATTTATTTGTGGCTACTAACTGTTGTAGCCCGAAGCTCCGTGTTCAGAATATGCCACCGACTAGAGCAGTGATGGCGAACCTTTTAGAGACCGAGTGCCCAAACTGCAACCAAAAACCCACTTATTTATCGCCGAGTGCCAATGCGGCAATTTAACCTGAATACCACCCCCAGAGGGGACCCAGAGGGAGAGGCTAGGGTTGCCAAGTTCCTCTTCGCCATGAGTGGGAGGTTTTTGGGGTGGCGCCTGAGGAGGGCGGGGTTTGGGGAAGGACTTCAGTGCCATAGAGTCCAATTGCCAAAGTGGCAATTTTTTCCAGGGGAACTGATCTCTATTGGTTGGAGATCACTTGTAATAGCAGGAGATCTCCAGCTAGTACCTGGAGATTGGCAACCAGTTCCTTAGTGTTTTCTCTCTACATATCAAGACAAATGGAAAGGTGTTTGAAGGATGGCTTGTGGGCACTTCAAAGGTGGAATAGGACTGCACACCCCTCCGCCCGCACAGACCCAGAGGGCGCTGGAGAAGCCGCTGGAGGGAAAGAAGGAAGGAAGGAAAGAAGGGAAGGGAGAAGGAAAGGGAAGGGAGGGAGAGAAAGAAAGAAAGAAAGAAAGAGAGAGAAAGGGAGAAGGAAATGGAGCAAGGGAGAGAAAGAAAAGTAGGGAAAGAAAAGGACAGAGGGAGACAAAAAGAAAGAGGCCATTTATGCATGGGAGGTTTTGCCTTGGATTTGCCACTCAGTGGGGCGTGGCAGCGGCGGCAGGCTTGTGAGAGGCGAGCAGGGTAGGGCAGAGGACGCCTCTTTCGCACCCACCGGCCAACCACGCCCCTCCACCCGCACAGAGGGCGCCGGAGAAGCCGCCGGCCATGCCGAGTGTGGGCGCTCGGCTTCTGTTCCCCGCTCTCCCACCCACCTGGCCGGCCACGCACGCTCCAGTGGCAGCAATGGCGGCAGCTTCTGTGGGAGAGTCCGGGGGCCACCGCCAATGATGTCGGAGGTTCCCCACCCCTGGGCTACAGCCTCCCCCATCCGGGGCAGGGCAGAGCCGGAAAGGCCAGCGGCTTGGAGGAACCGCGCGTGCCGGCAGAGAGGGCTACGAGTGCCGGAAGTGGCACCCGTGCCATAGGTTCGCCAACACGGGACTAGAGGATACCAGGGACTAGCAGCCTGACAGTGTAATCTCACCCGCACTTGTCAACTATAATGTGTCACTCTGCTCAATGTGGAGACTCGTGGAATGTTGGCTGAACAGACCAATAGTTGATGGTGTGGGTGGTAAAGGGTTACAGAGAAGAAAGAGTTAATGTTTGGAGGAGGGGTGGTGTCTGAGAAGAAGGTGTGTCGTTGTTAAGATGTTTACTGGAACTGTTGCAGTTGGGGTCTCTAGACCCGAGATGTATTATACGTAAATGAACCTGTTGAGGTCCTTCACAAGGGGATGGAATCAGTTCTTCAGAGAACCTGAAAGATCCTCCTAAGTTCCCATTACAACACTGTGCTGTGGACCTCATTAAGGTAGTGAGGTGGTGGCAGGAAGGTATTGTTGGTCTCTCCTAGAATGTGTTAACTAGTCCTACTTCCCAGTCTTTTCCAATCAATGCTATCCTTCCCAGAAGCTTTGGATCCCATTCCTGGTGAAATTATTAGGGTTGCCAAGACCTTTTTTGCCACCGGTGGGAGATTTTTGGGGGGCAGAGCCTAAGGAGGGCAGGGTTTGGAGAGGGGAGGGATTTCAATGCCACAGAGTCCAATTGCTAGAGCGGTCATTTTTGTTGGACATTTTCCAACAATTTTCTCCAGGTGAATTGATCTCTATTGGCAGGAGATCAGTTGTAATAGCAGGAGATCTCCAGCTAGTACCTGGAGGTTGGTAACCATAGTAATTATTGATGCGCAATATTATACAGGGCAAAACATTTTTTGTCACACAAGGTTTTTAGTTCCATGGAATGCTTCCCACGGAACACTGAAACATGCTCTAGTCCCCCACATCTGTAACCCTCCCCCCACTTTCCTCCAATTACTCTAGGGCATTGAGGTCCAGCATTTGAATCTGCACCCCAACTCTTTTCATTGTCCTGGTCTGGGTAAAGAGCATTGGGCTAGCAAGGATAAATAGGGTTGCCTGCCCATTACTGGCATCCCGCAGGAGCTTTCAGGGGCAAAGCCTTGAAAAATAGCATCACTGATGTTGTGATACTCACCTACCCCCACCGGAATTCTCTAGGAATCCCACAGATCTCTATGGCAGAGACATAGAAATTACAAAATTAATTTATGGTAGAAGAAGAAGATAAGGATAAAGAGCCCCGTGGCGCAGAGTGTTAAGCTGCAGTCCTGCAGTCCAAGCTCTGCTCACGACCTGAATTCAATCCCGACGGAAGTTGGTTTCAGGTAGCCGGCTCAAGGTGGACTCAGCCTTCCATCCTTTCGAGGTCGGTAAATGAGTACCCAGCTTGCTGTGGGTAAAGGGAAGATGACGGGGGAAGGCACTGGCAAACCACCCCGTAAACAAAGTCTGCCTAGGAAACGTCGGGATGTGACGTCACCCCATGGGTCAGGAATGACCCGGTGCTTGCACAGGGGACCTTTACTTTACCTTTAGAAGAAGAAGAAGAGTTGTTTTTTATATGCCGACTTTCTCTACCACTTAAGAAAGAATCACACAGGCTTACAATCACCTTCCCTTCCTCTCCCCACAACAGACACCCTGTGAGGTAGGTGGAGCTGAGAGAGCTGTGACTTGCCCAAGGTTATCCAGTGTCAGACCTTTGCTTCGTTTGAAAAATGCCAGACCTTTGCTTCTTTTGAAGTTGGGGGTTTGAAGTTTTGAAGCTTCTTTTGAAGTTGGGGGTTCAGCCTCCGCCGCTCATGTGGAAGAGTGGGGAATCAAACCCAGTTCTCAAGATCAGAGTCCACTGCTCCAAACCACCTCTCTTAACCACTACACTATGCTGGTAGAGACACAGAAATTACTATAGCATCACAGGAGCCTGTGACATCATTTCCAGAGTTTCACCCAGAAATGATGTGGTATTGGCGACACCATTTTTTCCTCCCATCACCACATTGATCAGTGGCAGGCAATTCCCACCCCTGTTGCCACCTGGAAGCTGGCAACCCTAGCATGCACCATCTTAAAGGTAAAGGCAGTCCCCTGTGCAAGCACAAGGTCATTACTGACCCATGGGGTGAGGTCACATCCTGACGCTTACTAGGCAGACTTTGGTTACGGGGTGGTTTGCCAGTGCCATCCCCAGTCATCTCCCCTTTACCCCCAGCAAGCTGGGTCCTCATTTTACTGACCATCAAAGTCAGTATTGTCTACTCAGACTGGCAGCGGCTCTCCAGAGTCTCAGGCAGAGGTCTTTCACATCACCTATTTGCGTAGTCCCTTTGACTGGAGATGCTGGGGATTGAACCTGGGACCTTCTGCATGCCAAGCAGATGCTCTACCACTGAGCCACAACCCCTCCCCATGACCCCTCCAGCTAGTAACTGGAGGTTGGCAACCCTACGCTTTTAGGGTTGCTAGTTCCCTCTTTGCCACCAGCAGGAGGTTTTGGGGTGGAACCTGAGGAGGGTGGGGTTTGGAGAGGGGAGGGACTTCAATGCCATAGAGTCCAATTGCCAAGGCAGCCACTTTCTCCAAATGAACTGGTCTCTATTGGCTGGAGATCAGTTGTAATAGAAGGAATCTCCAGCTAGTACCTGGAGGTTGAAGGAAAAAACCAATACAACTCACTGTATTCAACAATTCATTAACAACGTGCTAACAATGAAAACAACCACAAAGTGCACAAATACACACAATATATACAAGTACAATTATTTACAAAATAATTATCACAAGCATAATAGCAAAGGAAAAGCATAAAAGCATAATAGCAAAGAAATCCTCCTTCTTTGAATTTCTTTTCGGACTTCGTGCCAATTATTCTGACATTGTCGACCACATTTGGATTTGAAGAAATTCTGCCTTGGATATAGACTGTTGCTTACTATTGCTATTATGCTTGTGATAATTATTTTGTAAATAATTGTACTTGTATATATTGTGTGTATTTGTGCACTTTGTGGTTGTTTTCATTGTTAGGTAAAAGGTAAAGGTCCCCTGTGCAAGCACCGGGTCATTCCTGACCCATGGGGTGACATCACATCCTGACGTTTCCAAGGCAGACTTTGTTTGCGGGGTGGTTTGCCAGTGCCTTCCCCAGTCATCCTCCCTTTACCCCCAGCAAGCTGGGTACTCATTTCACCCACCTCGAAAGGATGGAAGGCTGAGTCCACCTTGAGCCAGCGACTTGAAACCGACTTCCGTCAGGATCGAACTCAGGTCGCGAGCAGAGCTTTTGACTGCAGTACTACAGCTTAACACTCTGCACCACGGGGCTCCTGTTTTCATTGTTAGCACTTTGTTAATGAATTGTTGAATACAGTGAGTTGTACTGGGTTTTTTTTCCTTCAGCTTATTGTTACCGGTATCGTATTTTTTACAAGTACCTGGAGGTTGGCAACTCTATACACTTAGGGTTGCCAACCACCAGGTACTAGCTGGAGATCTCCTGCTATTACAACTGATCTCCTGGCGACAGAGATCAGTTCCCCTGGAGAAAATGCCCACTTTGGCAATCGGACACGATGGCATTGAAGTCCCTCCCCAAACCCCACCCTCCTCCCGCTCCACCCCAAAAACCTCCCGCTGGTGGCAAAGAGGGACCTGGCAACCCTATATACACTTTACGCACACACCCCACACATGGCTGCTGCTTACAGATCAGCAGCCCAGGTTGTGCTTTGCCTCTTTGGGGTAGTTTTGCGCCTCACCTGGAACTCGCCTCGCCCCCGGAAAAATGTGATGAAACAAGCCACGACTCCCCCCGCCCCCCCCCAGCGCCAAGAACAAAGGCATTCCGTGCCGGCCACGCCCCGCGCAGCTGCTCCCAAAGCCCGAGCCAGATGTCGTTCCAAAGGGGGAGCGCGGACCTCCCAAGGAGCCGCTGCTGGGGCTTGCACGGGCCGCCGCTGATTGACGGCAGGGGCGGGAGCAGCCCTGGCCTGCCAGCGTCGCCCGCACAGGCCAGCCCAGGGAACGCTTCCAAAACGATGATCATAACCCCCCCCCCCCAAAAAAAAACTGGATAAATAAGATGCTGGAATGGACAGAAATGGCAAAACTTACAGCTTTGATAAATCAGACTGACAATGTCCAATTTTTTTTGGGGGGGAGGCATGGAGAATCTACTGTGAAAAGCCATTTTTAATGGGACCATTTAAAGGATGCTCTTTGGTTTAATCCCTCATATATAGTTTGTAGTATGGCTGTACCAAGGGATTGAATTAACAATTAGACAAGATAAGATCAGGCTAGCCTGATCTCGTCAGATCTCAGAAGCGAAGCAGGGTCAGCCCTGGTTGGTATTTGGATGGGAGACCGCCAAGGAAGACCAGGGTTGCTGTGCAGAGGAAGGCGCTGGCAAACCACCTCTGTTAGTCTCTTGCCATGAAACCCCCCAAAAAGGGGTCGCCATAAGTCGGCTGCGACTTGAAGGCACTTTACACACACGCACTTTGGTTTAATCCCTCATATATAGTTTGTAGTATGGCTGTATCAAGGTATTGAATTAACAATTAGACAAGACAAGTACATACGAATCAAACAAGATGGGGATTAGTTCTGTTAGCAAAAGCATATACAATTTAAATTAAGATGGAAGAGAGTGAGGGGGAAGTCATTTTATGTTTTAACTACTATAATTATTTCCTTTTTATTACCTTATTAAATTTTAAGTAATTGATGTTTTTATATATGTTAATGAAATGAAGAAAACAATAAAAATTATTTAAAAATAAAAATACCCCCCCCCTTGCCCAGGTTTTGCTTACAAACACTCCTGGTTCATAGCCCCCTGCTCTGCCACATGCTTTACTGGGTGTTGCGGGGGACACCAGATGCTTGACAACTTTCCTGTTTTTGTTGCCAGGCATTGGGAGGGAGGGGGGTTATTAAGCTCCTGGTGAACTTCCATACTTGGATAGTGGACAGGATTGCTGCTGGGTCAGAACAAAGGCAGCTGAGCTGTTCTTATGCCTTTGACAGCAGCTTCTTCTACACATGTAGAAGTAGGGTTGCCAACCTCCAGGTACTGGTAAAGAATATTGCAGCCACTATGGCTAAACTTCTGTCTCCTAAAAATATTATAAATCACAACTGAGTGACTGTGTAAAATACAATTCAATGAATGTAATAATCAAAATGCAACTCAGTGAGTTTAATAACCAATCAAAGCTGTGATTTATAATGTTTTTAGTAGATAGACGTTTAGCCATGGTGGCTGCAATATTATTTACCAATACTACATTGGCAGCTCAAGTGTGTAATTGTTTTTACTAACACTCCAGGTTCTAGCTGGAGATCTCCTGCTATTACAACTGATCTCTAGCCAATAGAGATCAGTTCCCCTGGAGAAAATGGTCGCTTTGGCAATTGGACTCTATGGCACTGAAGTCTCTCCCCTCCTCCTAACCCTAACCCCAAAAACCTCCTGCTGGTGGCTAAGAAGGACCTGGCAGCCCTACTTAGAAGGCAGGGGAAGCTTCTCTGGCACATCACCTTTGAAAAGCACCCCTGCCTCCCAAGACTCACTTGGTGCCTACCATGCTGTCTTTAGACACCAGGCCAAAAGCAACCAGCGTGGTGTGGTGGTTGAGAGCAGTGGTCTGTAATCTGGAGAACCGGGTTTGATTCCCTGCTCCTCCACATGAGTTGCGGACTCTAATCTGGTGAACCAGGTTTGTTTCCCCACTCCTCACATGAAGCCAACTGGGTAGGGTTGCCAGCATCCAGGTGGTGCAAACACAATCAGCACTGATGGCTAAATACTATTACTATAATGTATTAATGCAATCTTCTCTTATGTTACAATAAACTATTTCACCATATAAAGGTAAAGGTCCCCTGTACAAGCACCGGGTCATTCTTGACCCATGAGGGTGACGTCACATCCTGACATTTTCTAGGCAGACTTTGTTTACGGGGTTGTTTGCCAGTCATCTACACTTTACCCCCAGCAAGCCGGGTACTCATTTTACCGACCTCGGAAGGATGGAAGGCTGAGTCAACGTTGAGCCGGCTACCTGAAACCAACTTCCGTCGGGATCAAACTCAGGTCGTGAGCAGAGCTCAGACTGCAGTACTGCAGCTTACCACTCTGCACCACCATGTACAAGGTCATAAATGATGTTCATTGACATAACAATGCATAATTTATCAATTTCATACATGGGGTTTCATACATGAAATGGATGCCATGAGTCAATGCACCACTCATTAACAATGCAACACTCATTCAAAGTTCTCTGGTGTGTAATGAAATGTCCATTTCATGTTTGAGCTGTAGTTACAAAATTATGCAAAGAAGATGCCACGGCATTCCACGAGATGGGTTTCCGGTACTATACCCATTTCACCGTTGAAGGTTTCATCAATTGGGGAAAAAATCCTTATGTGGCCAGTAGGCAAGATGCCTGTCAATTAGCTGAAAAATATTTCTTCTCCTTCAAATGGATTGCATGCTGGCTCATCTACTAGATAGTACTGGAAACCCATCTTGTGGAATCCCACGGCATCTTCTTTGCATAATTTTGTAACTACAGCTCAAACAAGAAACTGACATTTCATTACACACCAGAGAACTTTGAATGGGTGTTGCAGGTTAGGGTATGTGCATGCCAGTCTTTCTCATATACAATAAAATCTTTGAGAGAGACAGACTGCAGTCTGTGTTGAGTAGCAGCAACTCTTCAGGCCCTCAGAGAAAGGGCTTTCCTGGCCCTGTTGTAAGAGATCCCACTTCACAGGGAGAACTGAGGGACTACGCAAATATGGGGCCTTCGACAAACAAAGCGTATATTCTACAACTAAGTTGCGGGAAGCCTACTGCATTTATTGTGAGTTCTGCCACTGACTCATGATGTGATCTTGGGCAATTTCCTTCCCCATTCTGAATCAGAGATACTACTGCCAAGACATCTGGTTGGGTGTGCGTGAGTGAGAAAGTGCCATATACCCAAGATCACACCCTTGTGTTCTGCATTAGCTAATCGGGAATGTATGCCACACACTTCGATTCCCCACTGACATGGATTCAGAACGGAATTCACGTTTCCTTCAACAGTGGGTCATTCTACTTCAGAAGTGTCTGTGGGTATCCGGGAGATTATAGTCCATTCTCGGAGTTGGATTATAATCTCCAAAATTTCCTAGGCATACAAAACTACCCTATTGCCTCTCCTTCCTGTTTATGTGTTTATGTATGTGTAGGTATTTACTTAAATTACTTTTAAGCATTTTACATATATACATTTTAAAGCTCGTTTTTACATTTCTGATTGTTTGCTGCCTTGGGGACTCTAAATTGGCATACATATATAAAAAAATATAAATCAATAAATTTTACCTTGAAGAAAGATTTGGTGAGCTGTTTTAATCAAGGTACTGTTTTTTCTATGTTCAGGGAATCCCCACGCACACATACCTGTAAGGGTATACTCCAGGAATACGTTTACTGCTGGATTAATAAACTGGCCTGTAGAAAATGGAAATGTGGAAGGGGGAATGCTCCACTGAAAATGGAAGGGGTAGAAGAAACAAGCATACAAGATTGAACATGGGCAGAAAAACAGAAATAACAGAAACATGGGGTTTTTGTTTTGTTTTTTGAGTTATAAAGGAGATTATGGTGCAGGCAATAACTGTGGGCAGATCTGCTGGGTCCTGTAATGTATAGACATTCATGAATGACATTCACACAAGTATTAACTGTAGAATAGTAATCCCTCAGCCAATCATTTTCTTTTGGGGAGGGCTGCAGCTCAGTGGTAGAACATCTGCTTGCATGCAGGTAAACCATCTGCTTGGTTTCCAGGTTCAATCCCCGACATCTCCAGTTAAAAGGATCAGGTGGCAGGTGATGTGAAAGACCTCTGCCTGAGACCCTGGAGAGCCGCTGCCAGTCTGAGTAGACAAGACAGAACTTAATGGACCAATGGTCTGATTCAGTATCAACTGTAGTACAATATTCCTTCCTTCTCAGACAACCTGAAAATATTTACTTCAATTATACCCCACTTTTCTCCATAACGGGATCCAAAGTGAATTACAGTATTCTCCCTTTCTCTGGCCGTTTCTGCACTAATGGTTTGCAATATTCTGTTTTTTCATGTCTGCACTGTTTTCCCTCCGTTTGGTGTTGGAAATGTTTTGCAGCCGTTTAACCTCTGGTTTATTTACAGCCACTTACACCACGATGCTTCCTTTCTGTTTCAAAGACGACTTCCCTTGAGGGTGCAGACATGTTTGAAACACTCTTCATTTCTCCGTCCCTCTGTTGTCCACACTCCTTGTGTTGCCCTTCTCCCTTCTGTCCCCCCTCCCCTCTCCTCCTGCCACCCATTTCCCAGTGTTTAATTTTTGTAACGCATTTAGATTAGCGAAGGATTAGCGTTGGAATATCTCTCCCTGTTGCTGCATTCTATTTCCCATTTGTGCATTTCCTTGCATTTCCTTGCTTATTACATTTCGCAGGAAACATAACCGCAACAATTTCTTTCTCAGACTGGGGGGGGGGCATGGCCTTAATTTCAGCACACCTTACATTTGCTTGGTGTTTGTTGTTAAGCGTTCTCTGTTGTTGTTCCCAGAGCCAGCATGGTATAGTGGTTAAGAGCGGTGGTTTGGAGCAGTGGACTCTGATCAGGAGAACCGGGTTTGATTCCCCACTCCTCCACATGAGCGGCAGAGGCTAGTCTGGTGAACTGGATTTGTTTCCCCACTCCTACACACGAAGCCAGCTGGGTGACCTTGGACTAGTCACAGCTCTCTTAGAGCTCTCTCAGCCCCACCTACCTCACAGGGTATCTGTTGTGGGGAGGGGAAGGGAAGGTGATTGAAAGCCGGTCTGATTCTTACTTAAGTGGTAGAGAAAGTCGGCATATAAAAACCAACTCTTCAGAATCCCACAGCCAGCTTTTTTTCTATTTTTCCTTGGAGATGGAAGAGTTGCTTCCAGCCAGAGTCGACAGTGGTAGGTGATGTGAAAGACCTGTGACCCTGAAGAGATGCTTCCAGTCAGAGTAGACAGTGTCGACCTCAATAGACCAAAAGAGTGACAACTCCTTCATGCATTCATGCACTTTTTGAAGGCAGCGCCCCATAATCACCATCTCTGCATTCCTCTCCCTTTTTCGCTGACCTCTTGAAAGACTGCCAGGCAGTTGGGTGGGAGCAGCCTCTGCGTCAAATAGAGACTCTTGCTATTACCAATTCTGGGCCGGCCTCCCCACCCCTCTGAGCCTGGCACTGTCATTCCTAGAGTGTTCACAAGCTCCAGTCTGTGTTGAGCTGGCAGTAGGCAAGAGGAAGTGGTTTGCTCGGGCCTGGGAACGCGTTTCGTTTGGGTACTTGCATTGGCACTAAATGACACACACCAGCCCCGGGGGTGGATGTTTATCGCAGAGTGCCGTTTTCACAGCTGCTGTGCACCAGTCTGTCATCTTCTCAGGCAGGGCCGCAACACTTGTGAGTCGCCCAGCTAAAGGCAGCCAACTAGCAATGCACTGGCAGCCGCTCTGTGCTTGATAACACCTCCTTTCTCATCTCTCTTTGGCTGTAAAAATCCTATTGGAGCAGATACAGTTGGCATCCCTGGTACACCTAGGGCAAAACACTATGGGCCACTTTTCATGGAAGATTTTGATGCTCTCTTGCCGCGGAGCAAAAAAAAAAAAGCAATTTAAATTTATTTTTCATGGGCGCGATTTAAATTAATGTTTTCATATCCCCGTCAATCCAAAAGTAGTTTTGGTTTTTCATGGGAACAAAGCAAGCAGTATTCTACAACGGTTTGGTCTGTCCCCTTCTGAAAAGCTCATGGTTTATGCCCGCCCCAACTCCGCCCCGACTCTGCCCAGTGCATTACCCAGTGCAGTTCACCACTGTGGACACAGCCCCAGCCAAAAAAAGCACCAGTCCCTCCGGTTTCCTTATATAACTTTTCTATTTACCATGCTCCCCATCCCCCCCGTACTTGGCCACGCCCCCCTTTCCCAGACTTTGACAGACGGTCATCATTGTGCCCACCACCACCCCGTAGAGCTCCGGCCATTCATTGCCAGGAACTTCCATCCAGATAGAGAAGGGAGACCCAGAGCAGACTGGCTGCCCCTCTTCAGAAGGGTGACGGGAGTTTTGGCTTGGATTTGCAGGAGGGAGATCTGTCCTGCCTTGGAGGGAGGCTGTCCCCCGGGCTTGAAACTCTCCCAGCCAATCGCCGTTCACAGGGGAGGAGAAATTAGCCGACATGGGCGGGGACAATTGGTCCGAACCCAGGAACGTTTTTCATGGAGCGAAAAAAACGCATAGCAACCACAAAGAACGGACCAACACAGGTTTGAAAAGACGCAGAGTTGACGTGGTTTTTCTGCTAAAACTCGAAGCGTTCATGAAAAATCAAAAATTTGCAACGGGGCAAAACAAAGGCGAAACCGTGCCAAACCTCCGAGAAAAAATGATCGATGAATGACCGTAGTCAGGTTGTTGTTTTTAATCATATGAGCACAGAAGACACATTGAGAAAACTTCTCTGAGGGGACTGAGCCCCAAAGAGATAAAGGTTTTTTTGTTTCGTTTTTTCAGGAAAGTGCGGACAGGGTAAAAATGTTCTTGGGTAGAATGGATACAATGGCAAAAGAGGCGACATGCAACAGAAATTTCTAATGCGCTGCCAAACCTCGCAGATCGACCGTGAGGATAATTTGCCGTAAGGGAATGGTGCGGAAACGGCCTGTGCCTGTCTGTTTCTTTTGCAGTATAATCACTGATAGCAAAGCACACGTATTATTGAGATAGTGATGCAGTTGTTGCTGGCATGGAGGCAGGTGTAGCATTTGCCAGCATGGTGTAGTGGTTAAGAGCGGTGGTTTGGAGTGGTGGAGTCTGATCTGGAGATTTGATTCCCAACTCCTCCACATGAGCGGCAGAGGCTAATCTGGTGAACTGGATCTGTTCTCCACTCCTACACATGAAGCCAGCTGGGTGACCTTGGGCTAGTCACAGCTCTATTAGACCTCCCTCAGCCCCACCTACCTCACAGGATTTCTGTTGTGGGGAGGGGAAGGGAAAGTGATTGTAAGCTGGTTTGATTCTTCCTTCAGTGGTAGAGAAAGTCGGCGTATAAAAACCAACTCTTCTTCTTCCTCCTGTTCTCGCCCCCACCCCATCTATAGTACTGCCTGCTCTATGCCTCTTCTCCAAAACATGTCTACCCCAGAAGCACTTATCAATGGGATGGAGGCAAGAACATCAGTTGCTGTATATCCCTTCCTCTCAAGTAAGCAGCACTGCCTACCTTTGTTCCTGTGCCTGGCGAGCATAACAGCAGAGAGGAACAAGTAAACAGAAAACAACCATTTATATAGAATCAAAGCAAAGCCCTCCCTGAGCCAGTAGTGTGAACCTAGGGTTGCCAACCTCCAGGTGGTGGCTGGAGATCCCCTGCTATTACAAGAAGAAAATGGCCACTTTGGCAATTGAACTCTATGGCATTGAAGTCCCTCCCCTCTTCAAACCCTGCCCTCCTCAGGCTCTGCCCCCAAAATCTCCAAGTATTTCCCAACCCGGAGCTGGCAGCCCTATGTGAACCAGGGATGTTTTTCAATCAAGTGGAGTTAGACAGAGGTATTGCCACAAAGGATAATATTGTAATAGGTCTGTTTTTCCAAAGTGGTGTAATTTGTGGAACAACAAACCTTTCAGTGCCATCCTCTTCTGTGGTAAGATTTATGTATAACCGTTGATTGGAAGGCATCCCTATCAACTATGTATTTGAATGTCTCTCAGTCTCTCCCTTCTGCGGGCATTTTTGAACTATATATAGACTTTCAGGTGCCCAAGTAACAGACAGATGCAAATATTTCTGAATACTGATGTTAATTTTTCCGTTCGCATTAAAAAAAAACTATGCTAACCAATGGAGCACTTTCAGTTTTGGATTCTGGTTAGTTAATTTCTAAATGCATATCCCTACAAAGTACATGTTTTGCATGTAGATGTCCCCACTATCAGTCCCCAGCATGACATTAACGGATCTTGGGTAGCCAGAGGTGGAATGAACATTCTCTGCCTGACCCCATGAAGAGCTGCGGCCTTCCAGAGTAGGTATCACTGAGCTAAATGGACCAGTGGTAGGAGATGATATGAATAGGGTTGCCAACCACCAGATCTCCTGCTATTACAACTGATCTCCAGCCGATAGAGATCAGTTCCCCTGGAGGAAATGGCTGCTTTGGCCATTGGACTCTATGGCACTGAAGTCCCTCCCCTACCCAAACCCTGCCCTCCTCAGGCTCTGCCCCAAAATCCTCCTGCCAGTGGTGAAGAGGGACCTGGCAACCCTAGCTACGAAGAACCTGTGGCTGCTAAAAGCTGCTAATATATTTATAATTCTTTGAAATTATGTACATAAATGGTTAAACAGGACACATGATAAATTATTAAAGCATTATTGGATTTCTAAAATGAAAATTTATAGCAGCCTAAATAGCCCAGACTAGCTGAAGTTGGCAGAGTTTGGAAGCTAGGCAAGGTCTGCCATGGTTTGTACTTGGAGGGTAGACCATCACTTTCCAGTTGGGAATCTCTGCCCCAGCAGTCTCCAAGCTCAAATCAAGTCCCCGCCCTTTTAAATGATGCTTTGTAATTGGCTTACTTTGCAGTGCTCACTGTGAGAGAAAATACCCCCCCCCCCAAAACCAAATTGCCACTCAAAAAAGCATTTTAAGAACAACAACAAAAAATGGGGCAATCTGAAAGGAAGGGGGGGAGAAATCCAAGCCTCGGTTTAAAAAGCCTTCCTTTTGCTCAGAAAGAGCCCACAGGGAGCTGGAAGCAGGAAGCATTTGAATCCCTGCCTCTTTACATGCTGCTTTGTGATTGGCTGTGAGAGAAGCCAAGCTTCTGTGTCCAGTGCTTTGCCTTCTGAATGGAGATTTCAGCTGGACTGAGCTCAGGGGAGAGGGAAGAATCGAGTTAACAGAGGAATGGGAAGACCCGGACATTGTGAGGGCTGGCAGTGAGGTCATTTCTAACTAGGGTTGTCAGGTCCCTCTTCACCACCAGTGGGAGGTTTTCAGGGCGGACCCTGAGGAGGGCAGGGTTTGGGGAGGGGAGGGACTTCAATGCCATAGAGTTCAATTGCCAAAGTGGCCATTTTCTCCAGGTGAACTGATCTCTATCGGCTGGAGATCAGTTGTAATAGCAGGAGATCTCCTGCTACTACCTGGAGGTTGGCAACTCGAGAGATTGACCCAAAGGCAATCTCCAATTGCTATTGGGGGGAACACTGGAGGAAATGTAACATGACTCCTTTGCACTCCTTTTAGCCTTACTGGAACTTAAAGGTGTGCGAAACAGTAATGCTCCATTCTCTTCTCCAGGGCAGTGCATATGCGCAAACATGTGCACATAAAGGGATGGCATGCTTCATGGAAAGTCATTGGAAGGTATCTTGCCCTCTCCCCTAAACCTGGAGCTGAACCTGTTAATTGTGAACAAAATCTCGGATTCTTTCCCACCCACCCCCCAGAAAAAAGTAGTGCACAGGAAATATCTATAGCCACAATATGGGAAGCCAGAAAAGTATGCATTAAAAGGGCAAGTCTTATCTATTTCTGCTTTCCTGAAAAGAAAGCGGAACAGAGAGAGAAAGAGAAGCTGAAAACGATTGATGAAATAGCAGCAGGGGAATTAGAACACACCAGAAAGAGTCCTACAAATGAAATGTACACATAGGGTGCCAACTTTGGGTTGGGAAATTCCTGGAGATCTGGGCGTGGAACCCTGGAAGGGCAAGGTTTGGGGAGGAGAGAGAGCTCAGTGGGGCATAATGCCATAGAGTCCACCCTCCAACGCAGCCATTTTCTCCAGGGGAGTTGATCTGTTTCCTGGAGATCACGTGTGATTCCAGGGGATCCCCAGATCCCACCTGGAGGTTGGCAACCCTATGAAATCATGGGAAAAATTGAAGCAAGTGCTTCATCTGAAATTAATTGGCATATAAGGACAGAAAATCAAGTGGAATTAAAATGTTTGGGAAAGGTAACAAAGCGGTTAAAATGCTTGCTTACCAAATACAAGAACAGGGAAAGAATCTATTCCTACTATACAAAGAGAAAGTGGAACTTGTGGAGTCATAATCAAGAACTCTGAAATACTGGCAGAATTAAAATAACATAACATTTTATATGAATTTTAGCAATAAAATCAGAAAAAAATTATTTCAAATCCTTATTAGAAGCACATTTCTGCTCTTTAAAGAACATATTGTAAGTAATTTCAACAACAGTTAGAAATTAAAAAGCAAACCAAGTTCTGAGACTGAATGGTTTTACTGGTTCTTCTTACAAAATCTTTGCAAAGGTAATGACAGTCTTTGCAAAAGATGCAACAAATGAAAATTTAATAACAAAAATTAGAGGTATATGGGTGTATCACAATGCCAGATGGTTCTGTGCTTAAACTGTGCTGTACTCACTGATATCAAAAAACCCTGTACAAAATATGAACAATAACATGAAATATGTATAGAAGATTAGTATTTATATTCAACTTGATTTGAGGGTAGGGTTGTCAAGGTAGGGCCTGGAGTTTTCCCAGAATTACAACGCATCTCCAGGCTACAGAGATAAACTCCCCAGGAGGAAACGGCAGCTTTGAAGGGCGGACACTATGGTACACCATAGAGCCTAGGAGCAGCAAAAAGCCTAGAGCAGTGATGGCAAACCTTTTAGAGACTGAGTGCCCAAACTGCAACCCAAAACCCACTTATTTATCGCAAAGTGCCAACACGGCAATTTAACCTGAATACTGAGATTTCCTCCCAGCTCGGCAAGGGGGGGGGCTTTGAATGGCTCCACGCTCCCTTCAAAGCCCCCACTGCCCCCGCGCGTGCCCACAGAGAGGGCTCAGCGTGCCGTACTTGGCACGTGTGCCATAGGTTCGCCAACATGGGCCTAGAGTGAGGGCTGCTGGGGGAATAGGAATATTGGGGGAGGGGGCACTGGCAGCGATGTTGTGACATCAGTTGGGAAAACCCAAAGGTTATGCCAGTCCTTTCTAAGAATTGCCAGAAAGTCCATGGTAAAATTAGAGTTACCTGCAATTCTTAGATGTGACTGGCATCACTTCTGAGTTTTGCCCAAAAGTGATATCACGCTATTGGCCCGACAACCATATTTTGGCATCAGGAAATGGAAGCCGGGGCATAGGGTTGCCAGGTCCTTCTTCTTCATTGGCGGGGCTTCCCTTCGTTTAAGATGGAGGAATCCTGCTAGCCCGGTTTGTATTGATCCTGTCTGCTCATAGTATCAGGGCGCTCTTCTGCACAAAGACATGAATTGGTGGCTTGCCACAACTCAACCTGAGGTCGAGCAAGATTTCCCCTGCCTGTCATCTGACAGTTCAACACCCAGAAGAATGTTTGTTCAAGAACTAGGCTCTCAAGCTTACTTTCACCCCCCCTTCTTTACTTCCTTCATCCTTGCCCAAGGGATAGGGGAAGTCCCAAAAGAGCTCGTTCTCAATACAGGCAAAAGTTGCAAGCTTGAGATGCAGAACTGAGAGGGGCAGAGACTTGTTCGAGTTGTGCAGGAAGTCTCTGGCAGAGGAAGCATCTCAAGAAAAAAACAGATGAGATGCTGGAACATCTATAATCATATCTTCAGTGTGGTTTTTTTTTTTTTTTAATAGTAGCTGCAGGAGGCCCCAATTTGGAACAGGGCTGTGATGCAGAGACTAGTGTTGCCAACCACCAGGTACTAGCTGGAGACCTCCCGCTATTACAACTAGGGCTGCCAACCTCCAGGTAGTAGCTGGAGATCTCCTGCTATTACAACTGATCTCCAGCTGATAGAGATCAGTTTCCCTGGAGAAAATGGCCGCCTTGGGCATTGGACTCTATGGCATTGAAGTCCCTCCCCTCCGCAAACCCGGCCCTCCTCAGGCTCTGCCCCAAAAACCTCCCGCCAGTGGCGAAGAGGGACCTGGCAACCCTAGAAGAGACACCCCCCACGTTGTTTTCCCAATTTCAAAGGCCTCTCTCCAAAGCAGCTATTTCCCTCTTTGCAGGGGCGATCTTAGCCAATAGGCAGCCAGGGCAGCTGTCCTGAGCCCCATGCCGGGTGGGGACCCCCAGCCAGCCACAACCCTGCTGCCTCAACAAAAAGCAGGATCCCACAGCTGGTGCCCCTTTTCCTGCCCTATCTGGGCTGGGGCAGCCAGCTTCTAGCGGTAGCTGCTGCTGGCCTTGGCTCTGATGGTAAGGGTGGGAGACAATTCTGCAGCCCCATCCTGGACTTTTGCCCAGGGTCGAGGAATCTCTAAGACCACCCCTGCAAGCACCACAATCCCATCCTTTATGTGTAGGGCTGCCAACCTCCAGGTACTAGCTGGAGAACTCCTGCTTTTACAACTGGTCTCCAGCCGAACGAGATCAATTCACCTGGAGAAAATTGCCACTTCGGCAATTGGACTCTACGGCATTGAAGTCTCTCCCCTCCCCAAACCCCGCCCTCCTCAGGCTCCGCCCCAAAAATGTTATATTTATGGTCAACAGCCCTATACAGTCCATCAATATTTTCTGAAGAAGAAATATTGTCAAAACAGGTGAATAACCGGATCGCTGTAAAAAAGAAGAGAAGAAGGATGGACTTGGCAATGTGTATTGACACAGAATAATAAGCTATGGACTTTACAGGAACAGTATAAGAATCTGACTTATAACAAAAGTCGGACAAGGACTTTAATATTTATAAGGTCTTGCTTATTGTTGGTTTGTGAGTCGTGATTGATTCTTTAATGTGAATACAATTTCTTGGCACTGTTGTATGTAGTAGCCTGATTTGCTGTTTGTTTTCATATTTAAACCTCCAGGTACTAGTTGGAGATCTTCTGCTATTACAACTGATCTCCAGGAGACAGAGATCAGTTCAGCTGGAGAAAATGGCCGCTTTGGCAATTGGACTCTATTGCATTGAAGTCCCTCCCCTCCCCAAACCCTGCCCTCCTCAGGCTTCGCCCCAGAAACCTCCCGCCCGGGGGCGAAGAGGGACCTGGAAACTCTATTCATACAGCAGGCGGAGGATTATCTTTGGAATGCTCTCTCGTGTTCCAAACTCCCTGCTAGTAGAAAGCCAGCACGGCAAGCAAAGGGGGAGGAGGGACCTGTGCTAATTTTCTGCCTGGCTGGGCTCATTTCCTTGCAGACACCAAGCCCTCCTGTCATCACACACGAGCTCCCCAAATCCTGGACTGGATTGGGCAAACTGAGCAGCGGTAGTCTGGAGACTTATCAGGTGGCGGACTTCCCAGTTCTGAATTAGCTATCGAGAACGTAGTGAGGCTCACCATTCCAACCCGAAGCCATCACTGCCGCCGCCACTCCCCCCACCCCAATTTTTCCCCCAAATGCAAATGGAGGGTGAAACGATGCAGTGTTTCCTTCCTGCGTCTGCAGACAGTCTGAGACGATGGCTCACAGCCATACAAATGGTTAACCCTCCCTTTCATACCAAAGCCTAAGACTTTCCTTACTGTAAAAGCTCCCTTTTTAAAAGATTTCTGTGGAACAGCTGAAAAGGGAGGGTTGCAATAGTGTTGAACTGCTTTCCTAAATTCTGGGGTAATGCATGAAAGAGAGAGTTGCATGTCTGGGCTTTGGGACCCCCCTCTTCCTGGAACCTGGAAACATAGAAAGAGGAAATTATGAGTCAATTGTGCTTCTTGTTTTGGTACTTCCAATAAGGTGCCAAGCCTTCTTGTATTTTACGGCCTTGAAGACAAAGGACATTGTGATGGTTTCTGGCGGATGCGAGTTGTGGAGGGTTACCATGGATTCAAGTGAACCTTTCAAGTGGAAGTGCTAAGATGAAGCATCTGTTACTATTCAAATGCTTCTGGAAATAGTTTCAGGACACGTGTAGGTTTCCTCACTGAGCCAAATAGCACCTCTCTGGGAGTATTTGAGGCCTGGGGGGAAAGGCTGAAGCCCCTTCTTCATGTGCGCCATGGCCCCAGTTCAAATTGGCCACTGCACATACAGGAATTGGGAACCCACAATTCACATCTGGTTGTAACATCTGACATAAGGTGGGGCCCTCAGGCTCAAACTGATTAGTCCAAAATGTGTGAACAGTAGGGTTGCCAGCTCTGGGTTGGGAAATACCTGGAGGTTTTGGGGGTGGAGTCTGAGGAGGGCGGGGTTTGGAGAGGGGAGGGACTTCAATGCCATAGAGTCCAATTGCCATTTTCTCCAGGGGAACTGATTTCTATTGCAATTGTAAAAGTGGGAGATCTCCAGCCACCACCTAGAGGTTGAGAAAACCAGTACAGGAGCAATGCTGCTAACAATGCCAATATATTATAGCTACATATACACTTTACAGTATGTGGTAATGAAACCACCAACAACACATACATTCAGTACAACAGTGGATGTACAAAATTTCCACAGCTCATTTGAATTCCATCTGGTAAGTATCAAATAAGTCCTTTAAAGTAATTATCTTAGTCTGTTCACAAAACAGATGCTGCAAGATGAATAGTCAAGGAGAATACGATCGTTTCGGAGCACAAGGGCTCAGTTCTTCATCAGTTCTTCAAAAGATGCAATGCATGCAATCCTATATCAACATTCATGATATTGTTAGCAGCATTGCTCCTGGACTGGTTTTCTCATCCTCCTGATAATAGTACAGAGGTGTCTTTTTTCTCCTTTACCACCTGGAGGTTGGAAACCCTAGTGAACCATATAACAAGGCCTAATTAATATATAACAAGGGCCACAGCGCAGTGGTAGAGCATCTGGTTGGCATGCAGAAGGTCCCAGGCTCAATCCCCAGCATCTCCACTTTAAAGGGACTAGGCAAGGAGGTGATGTGAAAGACCTCTGCTTAAAACCCTGGAGAGCCACTGCCGGTCTGAGTAGACAATACTGACTTCGATGGATCAAGGATCTGATTCAGTGTAAGGCAGCTTCATAGGGAGGGGCCATGGCTCAGTGGTAGAGCATCTGCTTGGCATGCAGAAGGTCCCAGGTTCAATCCCCGACATCTCCAGTTAAAGGGACTAGGCAAGGAGGTGATGTGAAAGACCTGCCTAAAACCCTGGAGAGCCGTTGCCGGTCTGTGTAGAAAATACTGACTTTGATGGACTATGGGTCTGGTTCAGTATAAGGCAGCTTCATGTGTTCAGTGACATGTCACAAAGTTATATTCAGGTCTGTTGCAAAGACTTTCAATCAGATATGAGTTATGAGTTTCCCACTCGGTTCCCACGGTACTTGGAGACCTGATCTGAATAAGGACCCCCAAGTGCATGGTGAAAGGGTGCTTAAACCACCCCAATGCCCTTTTCCTGACTTGAAACAGCCCCAGAGAGCACAATTTGAACTGCTGGGAAAACCTACATCTGCTACATCAGGGAATCAGTGTCCCAACAGTGCAAATAGCACTCCTGAGGCTGTTTTCAAGTCAGGAAAATAGCATGGGGGTGGGGGGGGGCGGATAAGCATCCTCTCCCTGCATACTTTGTGGCCCTGATCTTAATTGGGACCCTAAGTGCTTGGGAAATGAGTTACCAGTAGGATTGCCAGCTCTGGGTTGTGAAATACCTGGAGATTTTGAGGGTGGAGCCTGAGGAGGATGGTGTTTGGTGAGGGGCTTCAACGCCATAGAGTCCAGTTGCCAAAGTGGCCATTTTCTCCAGGTTAACTGATCTCTGCCACCAGGAGATCAGTCGTAATAGTGGGAAACCTGGAGGTTGGCAACGTTAGTTACCAGTGGGGAACTCGCAATTCATGTCTGACTGAAAGTCCTCGTGGCCTACTGGGACTGACCTAAGGGACTTCGTAAGTATAGTTAGGCCCATGTGTGACATTGATCAGAGGCCAAGCATGTAAGACAGAACATTCAGAAAGCCCCAGCGGGCTTCCAAGATGTTTGATGTTTGGACCACTATTCTTTATTGCATTTTATCCCACTCTTCCTCAAAGGCACAACAGACCTGTGGGGTAGGTAAGATTAGGCTGGGAGAGATAATGACTGACCCAAACGTCACCGAGAGAACTTAATGACTGAGCATGAATTTGAGCAGAAATCTTCTGGCACAAGTCCAGCACGCTGGCTGATGATCATGATGACGACAGCCAAGGAGGCTAAAACAGATTATTTGCAGAGATTGTGTCTTTGTGGAGCTGGAAGTATTGAAGACTTAACAGAATTATCTGCTTGACTGTAGCTTATCTACTTGACCAGGAGCACTGAACAAAAAAACTCACTGCATTTTTGCTTAATAGAACTGACATATAGGTAACAATATAATTGTGTAAAGTATGCATAACCCATTTTTTGAACAGGCAATTTCTAACATTAGGTGAACCTTTGTGGTTGTTATGGAGATAGGGCCATGTTAAACATGTGGGTGTGGTTGGGTGACCACTGGGTATTTTTGACATATAGTTTTAATATTTTTGTGAAGGCATGTTCCTGAAACCAACAGAAGAAGAAGAAGAAGAAGAAGAAGAAGAAGAAGAAGAAGAAGAAGAAGAAGAAGACGACGACGACGACGACGACGACGACGACGACTGACTTTCTCTACCTCTTAAGGAAGAATCAAACCGGCTTACAATAACCTTCCCTTCTCCTCCCCACAACAGACACCCTGTGAGGTAGGTGGGGCTGAGAGAGCTCTAAGAGAGCTGTGACTAGCCCAAAGGCACCCAGCTGTCTTCACGTGGAGGAGTGGGGAAACAAATCCAGTTCACCAGATTAGTGTCTGCCGCTCATGTGGAGGAGTGGGGAATCAAGCCAGGTTCTCCAGATCAGAGTCCACCACTCCAAACCTCCGCTCTTAACCACTACACCTCTTAAGGTATTTTTAACCTAGATATTAATAGACTTTTATCCTTTTAGTTTTTTGATGACATTCCCCATTGTCCATCATCTTCTGTTTCATCTGCCAGTGTATTCCTGTGCAACCCACGGGCTGCCCTAAAATGCCATTTGTGAATTTTATTGTATGAAATCTGGTGGCTAAATTTTATTTAATCTTATTTTCAAATCTAACCCATTTCTGGTCACTTTCTTCTCCTATCTCTAATAATGACTTTAATTGAAAGGCAGCGTAGTAGCTATTCAGATCCGGGGTACCCCAACCCAATTCTGATCTAAGACTATATACCAATCTTTTTTGAATTCTACATTTTTTACTATCGAATATCCACCCTTTTATCATTCTATTCCAGTGTTCTATTTTTTTTGTACTGATTCCTAGTGGTATCATCTGAAATAAATACATTCATTTAGGCACCCAGAACATTTTAGTACTTCTAATTCTAGAGGAAATTCCTAAAGTTTTTTTTCTCCATCTTTTCATTTCCTTCTCTATCTTTCTCCATACCTTGTTATAATTTACCTCTGCTATTCTATTAATATTCTTTTGTAATATTATACCTAAGTATTTAAACTTTTTGGCTCCCAATCCTACATTTGTAATTTTATTAATCTCTTTTTTTTCATCCCTATTCACATTGACATATATTATTTCTGATTTAGCCATATTGACTTTTAATCCTGAACACCTTTCAAAGTCTTCTAATATAATCTTTATTTCTTTTATTCCTTCTTTAGGGTTTGTCATAATAACCATAATATCATCAGCAAATAAATTAATTTTCATTTCTTCTTCCTTAATCTTATAGCCTTCTATCCTTGCGCTATTTCTTATCCTTTCTGCTAGTTGTTCTATCGCTATGATAAATAAGAGCGGCGAAAGCGGGCAGCCCTGACGAACTCCTCTCTGGATCTGAAAGGCTTGCGAGTGATCATTGTTAGCCTTAACCACTGCTGTTCCATCCCTATATAACTCCTGAATTGCATTTAAATAATTACTTCCTATTCCGTATTTGCGCAAAACCTGCCATAGGTATTCTTGGTACAGAGTGTCAAAGGCTTTGAATACATCCAGTTTTAGGAGGCCCAATTTTTTCCGTTGGCCATGTTGCAGGATGTTAATTTTATTTCTAATAGGGTGTGCTATATTCCTGCCTTTTACAAATCCATACTGGTCCTCTTTTATTATATTTGGGATAACCGTCTTTAGTCTATTTGCCAGTATTTTTGCGAATATCTTATAGTCTTGGTTGAGAAGGCTTACAGGTCTGTATGATCCTACCTCTTCTGGATCTTTCTGTGGTTTTAAAATCACTATTATTTCTGCTTGTCTCCATGAGTCTGGAGCTTTCTTGCCCTTCAAGACTTCATTAAACACCTCCTAAAGTTCTGGAGCTAGTATTTCTGCCATTTCCTTGTAGAATTCACTTGTAAACCCATCAAGACCTGGTTATTTGCCTTTTTTTAAATTCTTTAATTACGTCTCTTATCTCTTGCAATGTGATATCCTCTTCCAATTTAACTTTCTCAGTCTCCTTCACTATTGAGTTAATGTCTTCTTCAAAACCTACTGTGTCCCTTTTCTTATATAAATTTTTATAAAAGGACTCAAACACCTCTTTAATTACTTTAGGGTTTTGTGATGATTGGTTATTGACTTTTATACTTTTGACCCTTTGTTTTTCCTTTCTATTTTTTCAAATAATTAGCCAGTCTTTTTGCTAAGTTTATGCTATTCCTTTGGAATTCATTCCTTACCATAACATCCCTTTTCCATATTGTTGCCAAATCTAAAGCCTCTATCTGTTTTTTAAGTTCCGTAATTTGTCTCTGTATATTAGGGTTATATCTGTTTGTTTGTTTACTCTGTAAACTTTCCAATTCCTGAATTTGAAGTTGTCTTTTTGAGTACCACTCTCTTTTTATAATTCTTTCTTTTTTATGCAATATCCCCTTATCACTGCTTTTGCAGCATCCCATAAGATATTAGTAGTGACCGACTCTCTGTTTTCCTCAAAATACAGCTTTGTCTGCTCTTTCATATATTGTCTATCCTCTTCCTTAACCATTATTAGACTATTGTACCTCCAATGACTTTTTTTTTTCTTGGTTTATCGCTATTTCAATACTTATTGGGGCATGGTCAGATATCAAAATTAGGTGAGTTATAATTCCTTTTATGTTCATATTGCTGTTCTTTCCTAAAATTATGTAATCTATGCTTGATGCTGTTTTATGTCTACTAGATATATGTGTGGGTTTGGGTTGTAAGCCCATAAATTCATGCGCTTCTTTCAGTCCCCATTCTCCCAAATTTATTGTTTTATCTTTTGTAATATTGATGTTAAGCTCTCCTGCTATAATGATTTCCCCTTCTGAAAATTGTTTGGTTTTTTAAAAAAATTCTACATAAAAACTTCTTTTGTCCTTTGTTCGGGGCGTAAATATTTACTATTGTATACTGTTTACCTTCCAATTTAAATTTAACTAATAAGTATCTACCATCTCTATCTACCATTTTTTCCACTTCCTCCACTTTATATTTCTTGTGAATCAAGACTGCTACCCCTTTTGTCTTAGAATTGCTTCTAGCTTCTGCTAATGACACCCAGGCTGTATCTTTTAAAAGTGGCTTCTTGTCATTTTTTTTTCTTATGTGTTTCCTGGAGACATAATACATCAATCTTTTGGTCTCTTGCGAGTTTAGATATCCTGTATCTCTTAAGATCCGAAGTTAACCCATTGACATTCAGTGTAAGTAATCTTATTAACCTATCCATATTCCTTATTACTTTGAGACTTAAGGCTCCGTGGCTGAGGATATTTTATATAGTTTGCTAACCCACCCCTTCCCTTTCCCTTCTCACCCTGTGGTAGAGAAGCCAACTGGGGATAAAAAGGCATCCCCACTCCTTGGGGTGCACACATCTCCTCCCTCTCCTGAATACTCTTACCTATTACACATTAGCTCAATTAACATTTGTATACTTCCCTTTTAGGTAGTTTCACTTTGGGTGTCTGTCCTAGGGCGTTTTTCAGCTCTTGCTGATCCTCCTTCCTCAGGGTCCTCTTCAGATTCTGCTTCTTCTTCCATTTCTTGCTCACTCATATCTTCTGTATCTATTCCCAACCGTTTTAGTAGTTTTATCGCTTCTGATGTATTTCGTGCCATAAGCCTCTTTCCATCTTGGAAAATAATTATTGAGGATGGATAGCCCCATGTAAATTTTACATTATTTGCAAACAATTTTTGGGCATAGGGCCGCATTAAATTCTTTTTCTTGAGAGTTTCTTGACAAAAGTCTTGTCTCACCCACACTCTTCTTCCTCTGAAGCTCAGGTCCTTCTTTTTTTTCAGTTCTTTTTATACTGGTTGTTGAAGCTTTTCTCTTGTAAATTTGATTATAACATCACAGGGGGGCTCCACCCCTCCCTTTTCTTTGCAAGCGGTGAGCTCGTTCTATTTCGTCTGGTTGAAGCTTGACTCCATTATCTGCAAGCCACTCCTTAAGAGACCCTTCTAAAGTCTTGGCAGAAACTTCTTCAGAAATCCCTGCCAAAATTAAATTAGCCCTTCTGTTACGGTCAGAGAGTTCATTAATTTGCCGGTTTAATTGGGCTATTTTCTGCTCGTTTTCTGTTGCAGTTCTTTTGCAGAAGTAGCTATTTGCTTAATTCCTATTAATTCTGTTCCCACTTTAGCTATGTCTTCTTTAATGGACTTCATTTCTTTGCTCATTTTATTTTGAAATGCTGTCACTGTATTGTGAAGAGCAGCTATTTGTTCTGACAATTCCTTAATATTCTTAGCCATCTTTAGAAGCTAATTAGTATGAGTAGGCTTTTTGCGGCCTCAAGGCGTTCCCCCAGGAAGGCTATAAATAAAGCGGTCTTACTGGTGTTGAAATTTCAAAACTCTTATCTCCCCTGCTTCCCTTAGTTTTTCTCCCCTCTTATCTCGTTGAATATACTAGGACTCCCTTATTTACATTCTTTTTGAGCTATAAATTCTTTAGTTCAAAGGAGAGCTCGGAGTGCCGCGTCCGTCTTGGTTTAGCGCATGCGTACACCCCTGAATATTTGCCAGTTACACACTAAAACCACACTTCCGATTCCAAGTTCTCCGACTCTCTCGTGATGATAGATTGTTTCTGGGAAGGACGTGGCAGGAAGGCTTTGTTTAGTTAGAAAGACTACTCTTCAGGGTGGGGGGGTTCCACTCCTCCCTCCCCTTTGTACGTAGTAATTCCTGATTGGCAACTGAAGCATCTTTCAAAAATCTTAGTTGTTATGTCTTCCCACTGATCAAATTGATAAGATCCCTGCCGGGTTATCAGATCTTTTCTTGTTTTTAAAGGGTCATTTAAACATTGAGTGGGGAGATACGGATTCGACTGATGTATTTAACAGTCTCCTGGGACTTCCAGATCCAGGTAAAACAAAAGAGTTCTTTTAAACTTACTCAGATTTTAGGAGAGTAGGTATTCTTGCTTCTGTATAGTTGCTAGATGGTAATAGATAGGGGAGAGCGAAGCCTAAATTCCAAAGAGACGTCTGTGGCGATTTATTACTCCTTAAGCTGGCGGGACTGCTACTGAATCTCCGAAATCGTAAAACTCAGAGAGTTCATGTTCAGGAGTCAAACCGCTCTTCATCGGCTGCAGGAGATTTCCTGATACCCGTTCCACTATTTAGGAATCGGGAGGGGCGCGTTAACACCCCTATTTAAGACGTTTCTTGGTTCCCCCTCCGGGAGCCCCCGGGGAGACGAGTGCTTCGCTCAGCTGCCTTAGCGGAAGTCCAAAAGAGTGCACATTTATTACCTCATAACTGAAAAGGTACATCCTGTGGAGAAATGTTTTATTCTGAAGGGAATAGATATACTTTGGCAGGGTATGTCACCAGAGTCAATGGCTTCCTCAGGTGGTTTGCTTACTGTCACTGTGTGGCACAGTTCCGTTGAGATCTTTATCTGTTTCCTTCACTGAGTAGGTTTGGTACGGAAACTAGAATGATGCCAGGAAAGGGCTTGTTCCTTTCCTCACAAATGGCCAAAAACAACAACAACAACCCTTTGAGACAGCAACTTCACATCCTGGGAGAATGGCCTTCTTCATATCACTGCTGCTTTATGACAAGAAATGCTGCATTTCCTCCTCATTAATTCACTCAGCAATGTAAATCCCAAAGTTGATATTTTAAATAAACTGTCACCAAGGAAACTTACAGATGATTAAAATCAACCATCAAAACGGGTTAAAAAAGCATCAACCAACCTTCAAAACCAGCATATAGATCATATGACTGCATAATAACTAGGGTTTCCAACCTCCAGGTGGGGCCTGGAGACCATCCACAATGACAGCTGATCTTCCAATGACAAAGTTCAGTTCCCCTGGGGGTAGGGTTGCCAACTCCAGTTGGGAAATACCTGGAGATTTTGGGGGCAGAGCCTGAGGAGAGCAGACTTTGGGGAGGGACTTCAATGCTATAGAGTCCAATTGCCAAAGCAGCCATTTTCTCCAAGTGAACTTATCTCTATCGGCTAGAGATCAGTTGTAATAGCAGGAGATCTCCAGCTAGTACTTGAAGGTTGGCAACCCTACCTGGGGAAATAGCTGTTTTGAAGGGCAGACTCTATGGCATCACATCCCTGCTGAGTGCCCTCCCTCCCCTCCCCAAACTCCTCTGTTACGATGATGATGATGTTATTTATAGTCCACCTTTCTTGCTGAGCCTCAAGGTGGATTACATAAAGTACAATCAATAGGGCGGGACCTTCATAGAATCATAGAGTTGGAAGGGACCACCAGGGTCATCTAGTCCAACCCCCTGCACAATGCAGGAAATTCACAACTACCTCCCTCCCACACCCCCAGTGACCCCTACTCCATGCCCAGAAGATGGCCAAGATGCCCTCCCTCTCATGATCTGCCTAAGGTCATAGAATCAGCATTGCTGACAGATGGCCATCTAGCCTGTACTTAAAAACCTCCAGGGAAGGAGAGCTTACCACCTCCCGAGGAAGCCTGTTCCACTGAGGAACTACTCTAACTGTTAGAAAATTCTTCCTAATGTCTAGACAGAAACTCTTTGATTTAATTTCAACCCGTTGGTTCTGGTCCGACCTTCTGGGACAACAGAAAACAACTTCAATGAGCAATGCCATAGGGCAGGGGTGGGAAACGTCAGTCCCAGGGGTTGTTTAAGGCCTGCGCAATCATTCGGTCTGGCCCTTTGTGGGTCCTGGCAGATCTCTAGCTCAGAAGGATCTAAGACTGGCGATCTGCCCCCTCCCGCAGACAGGAATAGCCTCTATTCAAGGCGGATGTGAGTTTGTTTTGCCGAGAAAATGAACCTTTTTTACCCCTTGCAGAAGAGTCGTTAGCTATGGAGCTGCTAGGACTGCCCAATAAATTGTATTAACCCTTTCCCACCTGGGCCGTGGAGAAACATATTCCCTCTGTACTACAAGAGGGCTGGGGGTGGAAGTGGCGACAATGGAGGGGTTAAAGGGGGCAGGGCCAGAATGTGCGTGGGGGGGAGTTCTTAGCCAGTGTGTCCTCATTTCATCCCTGCAGGAGGAGGTAGCAGGAGCCGGCTGTAGAGTCCGGCCCCGACCATGCGGAGCAGGAACAACTCCGGGGTGTGGCTGGACAGCTACATCTGGCTGGTGGAATACCAGGTGGGTGAATGCACCACCGGTTGGATGCCTGCCTATTTGCCCACGCTGGGGGGCGGGGTCATCTGGGGCAGCTGCCTGCTTGGGGTTTGGTCGGCTAATTTTTAAGTTGATAATTTTGTATGGCCCGAGAATGATGTTATAAATAACCAAATGGCCCCAAGAGAAGAAAAGAAAGATAACCGTGCCAAAGTTAACGGTACAACCTATAACAAACAAAGTGAAATTGAAAAAGTATTTGTTGATTATTACAAGCAATTATATGCGAAGGATGATTTGCAAGAACAGGGGCTAACAAGATACCTATCAGATGCACAACTACCCAAGTTATTACCAGAGGAACAAGGAGCCTTAATCAGAAGATATCAACACAAGAAATTGTAGATGCTATAAACAATTTGAAATTAGATAAGGCACCAGGTCCGGACGGGATTACACCACAATTCTACAAACCTCTTGAACAACAACTAACACCTATTTTACTTTCTTTGTATAATGAAGTAATTGAATATGGAAAGATTCCACCGTCCTGGCAAGAAGCACATATATCCTTGATACCAAAGGAAGGTACTGATCACTATCTCCCTCAGGCATATAGACCAATTTCTTTGTTGAACATTGATTATAAAATCTTTGTTTCCATAATCACAAAAAGATTTCAAAAATACATCAGTAAACTGGTGCACCCAGATCAAACCGGTTTTATACCAAAGAGACTTATGAGAGACAATGTACGATTGGTTCTTAGTGCAATTAAATATATAAAGTCAAAATCAATAAAAACTGCAATGATTTTTTTAGACGCTGAAAAAGCTTTTGACAATGTATCTTGGCACTTTATCTCAAAAGTATTACAACAAATGAACTGCGGAGACACTCTGCTTACGGTTTTTAATACAATATATTCTGCTCAAAAGGCACGTCTCCTGATAAATGGTTGTTTGTCAACAGAATTTAATATCAATAAAGGCACTAGACAAGGATGTCCACTCTCTCCACTGCTCTTTGACTTATCAATGGAAGTTCTTGCGAACTATATAAGAAATGACTCAAAAATTAAAGGTCTTATAGTAGAAAATGAAGAACATAAAATTAAAAGCTACGCAGATGATGTCGTGTTGATTTGTCAAAATCCTGAACGAACTTTACCATGTGTCCATCACCATATCATGGAATTTGCAAAGTATTCTGGTTATAAACTGAATAAAACAAAGACAAAAATTTTGACCTTTAATACTACAACCAATGAAGACAAGTATCTACAAGGAATCACCGGATGTCAAATTACGAAGGAGTCAATCAAATACCTGGGTGTTAGAATATCTTCACAAAATAAGACACTTTTAAGGTCAAATTATTTGAAAACTTGGGGAGACATAGAAAGAGATCTAAGTTTATGGTCTAAAATGAACATTTCTTGGCTGGGAAGAATATCGGTGATAAAGATGAATGTACTCCCGAGATTGAACTTTTTATTTCATACCAGATAGAATAATAGAAAACTGGCAAAAACAAATTAATCGGTTTGTACGGGCTGCGAAAAAGCCGAGAATCAGATTTAAAGTTTTACAAGACGCAAGGAAAAGAGGAGGCTTGGTTTTACCCAATCTTAAATTATATTATCATGCAGCCTGCTTAACCTGGATAGCAGAATGGATAAAACATCCAAAAAATAGACATGTCATTTTAGAACGAGCGGATCTTGGACAAGGATTCCATAAAATTCTGTGGGACCCTACAGTAATAACCCAAAAGGATAAAGCACCAGAAGATTGCGATATTAAGATGGCGATATTAAAAGTATGGAAAAAGTACAAAAAAAGAATAAGTCCAACTCCACCATCCATAATGTCCCCGACGGAAGCATATCATGACAACGTCAAATTGAAACCAGCTGTTCATTTTACCTATAATGATATGATAGAGCCAACAGGTGAAATTAAAAGTTTAACTGAACTTCAAAATAAATTTCAAAAATTAAACTGGCTAACTTATCTTCAATTGAGGTCTAATTTACAGAAAGACTGTTCATATCCTCGGCCATTTCGAGAATTGACAGAGTTTGAATCGATAATATCTAAGAATGTTTCCCATCTATTAGGAAAAATCTACAAACTTCTCCTGAAATATGACACAGAAGAAAAACAGGTGAAAACGAATATGATTAAATGGATGCAAAACTTTGGCGAAATGATCAATATGGAATCCTGGGAAAAACTTTGTACCTCTGAATTAAAGTATACGGTGTGCCAAGAAGTCAAAGAAAACTGGTACAAAACATTTTATAGATGGTATTTAACTCCAAATATGCTTTCTCATATGACATCTCCGGGAAAAAATGGTGTATGCTGGAAATGTCAAGATACAGATGGTTCTTACTTCCATGTTTGGTGGACATGTCCTAAATTACAATTGTACTGGAAACAGATTCACCGAGAACTTCAGATGATATTAAAAATGAAGATAACACGAGATCCCAAATATTACTTACTTAATATTCTGGCTACAACAGCAGCCAGAATGGTTTGGGCAAAAACTTGGAAACAAACGCACATTCCCGAAATTGAAGAATGGAAAGAAAAACTTTTAGAGTACGCCAGTATGGCTAAAATGACTTTTGCTTTAAACCCAAAGCTTAATGAATCTATAGAACAATTTGACGAAAAGTGGGAGTCATTTCATACTTATATGATTTCTAGTTAAGTGAATGGATGACGTACTGACTAGCTTAAAATATAGAACAGGCAATACTTTTCTTAAAAGGATAAAGACAAATGAATGATATTTTTACTTTCATAATTATTTTCTATTTAGATAAATAGTACGGTACTTGACTGATATTTTAGTTGTATACGACTGAGCTTATTTTCTAATGGAAATTGTAATGTTGTTTTTATATATTGAATGATTTACCTTTTCCCTTTTTTCCTTTTTGTATCCTTCAAAATATAAATAAATAAATAAATAAATAACCAAATGGCCCTTGGCAGAAAAAAGGTTCCCCACCCCTGCCAAACGGTTTGTACTACAAACATCTGAAACAAACAGTAATCTCAAACAGAGCTGAACAAAGCATGAACTTTTAAACATGATACATTAAATGTTGTAGAAACCATCTAGTTCCGTGTTGGCGAACCTATGGCACGGGTGCCACTTCCGGCACGCGTAGCCCTTTCTGCCGGCACGCACGGTTCCTCCAAGCCGCTGGCCTTTCCGGCTCTGCCCCACCCCGGATGGGGGAGGCTGTAGCCCAGGGGTGGGGAACCTCCGACATCATTGGCGGTGGCCCCCGGACTCTCCCACAGAAGTGCCGCCATTGCCACCGCTGGAGCGTGCGTGGCCGGCCAGGTGGGTGGGAGAGCGGGGAACAGAAGCCGAGCGCTCACACTCGGCATGGCCGGCGGCTTCTCCGGCGCCCTCTGGGCCTGTGCGGGCGGAGGGGCATGGCTGGTCGGTGGGTGCGAAGGAGGCGCCCTCTGCCCCACCCTGCTCGCCTCTCACAAGCCTGCCGCCGCGCCCCACCGAGTGGCAAATCCAAGGCAAAACCTCCCATGCATAAATGGCCTCTTTCTTTTTCTGTCTCCCTCTGTCCTTTTCTTTCTCTCCCTTGCTCCATTTCTTTCTCCCTTTCTCTCTCTTTTTCTTTCTTTCTCTCCCTCCCTTCCTTCCCTTTCCCCCTCCCTTCCCTTCTTTCCTTCCTTCCTTCCTTCTTTCCCTCCAGCAGCTTCTCCGGCACCCTCTGGGTCTGTGCGGGCGGAGCGGCGTGCAGTCCTATTCCACCTTTGAAGTGCCCACAAGCTGTCCTCCAAACACCTTTCCATTTGTCTTAATATGTAAAGAGAAAACACTAAGGAACTAGTTGCCAATCTCCAGGTACTAGCTGGAGATCTGCTATTACAGGTGATCTCCAACCAATAGAGATCAGTTCCCCTGGAAAAAATTGCCACTTTGGCAATTGGACTCTATGGCACTGAAGTCCTTCCCCAAACCCCACCCTCCTCAGGCGCCACCCCAAAAACCTCCCACTCATGGTGAAGAGGAACTTGGCAACCCTAGCCTCTCCCTCTGGGCCCCCTCTGGGGGTGGTATTCAGGTTAAATTGCTGCATTGGCACTCGGTGATAAATAAGTGGGTTTTTGGTTGCAGTTTGGGCACTCGGTCTCTAAAAGGTTCGCCATCACTGATCTAGTTTGTAGCATACCAAACTTATAGTGTCAGGTAGCAGTACAGTCGTGTAGGTTCCAGTGCCCGTCCCTTTACCAATGCAACTTTCTGAGGATTTCATTACAGTACAGTTCTGTTTACCTGTGCAAAAAGTCCTCTTGAACAATTCTATTTTGCACAGTTTGCAGAAAGCCAGGAGAGTGGAAACCTTTCTAACCACATCAGCAGGGCCGGTGCCAGTCATTTTTGCACCCTAGGCAAGGCTAACTACTTATGTCCCCCATTGCTAACCAATTTTCAAAAACAGATGTCTTGTAGAAAAAAATATAAGCACAAAACTTTTTATAAGATGTTATAGTTAATTGTATTCCATAGCACTTGTGGTACTTATCTTAAAATTTAAATATATATATAAATTGCCAGTTTCATTCCCCCCGCCCCAAGAAACTAATCTGTTTAAAACTGCGCCCCTCAGGCCACCCCTCTCAGGTCTGTGCCCTAGGTGACCGCTTAGTTCGCCTAATAGTAGCACCAGCCCTGCACGTCAGGGAGACCATTCCATAAGGTGGGGGCCATGACAGAGAATGCATGAGTATATAAAATAAAATATCTGGGTATTTGGTTAACCTCAAATAATCTAAATTTATTTTAAAATAACTATATTAAGATATGGCAGCAAATTATTACAGATTTGAAAAATTGGGAAAAAAATCCCTCTACCATTATGGGGTAGAATTTCGGTAATTAAAATGATGGTTTTACCCAAAATGCTTTTTTTATTTCAAAATCTACCAATTATAAAAGGGGTCAAAATATTTAAAACTTGGAAAAGAGATATTTTAAACTTCCTATGGGAAAGGAAAGACACAGAATAGCATATAATAATTTAATTGAATTAAAGGAAACAGGAGGTTTAGGATTACCAGATTTAAGAATGTATTATGAGGCATCCTGTTTCGCCTGGTTAAAGACCTGGATTTTGTTAGAGAATACTAAATTATTAGAATTAGAAGGTTTTAACCTACGTTTTGAATGGCATACATATTTATGATATAAGGAGAAAGTAAATAAAGATTTCAATATTCATATTATTAGAGTTGGGTTATTTCAAATTTGGAAAAAATATAGAAGGATTTTGGAAAATAAGACCCCGGGATGGATCAATCCAGTAGAAGCTTATATGAAGAGAGGGATACATTTAAATTTAGAAATGGATATATAGAGAGAAATTATTGAATGTAAAGAGGGAGAATGAGTTTTAAGAAGTAGAGAAGAACTTAATATTAAGGACTGTTTTTTGTATTATAAATTAAAAGATATATTTAATAAAGATAATCAGCTTGGATTTAATAAAAATAAATCAAAACTGGAAAAAATATTAATAAAGGGAAATAAAGGACTGATAGGAAGAATATATAAATTATTAATTGAAACTAATTTAGAACAAGAAATAATTAAACCAGTAATGGTGAAATGGATGAAGGAGTTAGGATTTAATATTGATCTGGAAATATGGGAAAATTTATGGAAGAGAGAATTTAAATTTACAATAACTAACGAAATCAGAGAAAAATGTTTTATAGATGGTACATAACACCTGTGATGATATCTAAAATGAAAACAGGAGATATGGATTTATGTTGGAAATGCGGAATGGAAAGAGGCACTTTTATGCATGTATGGTGGATATGTAAAAAAATTAAAAGTTTTTGGAAAAAAGTTATTAGGGAAACTAATAATTTGATTAATGGTAGAGTAAAAAGAAAACCTGCATTTTGTTTATTGGAAATTCCACAAAAAAATAGGTGTAATAATGACAGGGTTATTTGTCAATATAGTTTTGCTGCTGCAAGAATTGTAATAGCTAATGTTTGGAAGCAAGTGAATAAACCTTCAATTTGTGACTGGAGAAAGAAATTATGGATGTATATGAGGATGGCCAAATTAACCGAATTCCTACATGGAAAAGATATGGAAGAATTTAAAAAAACTTGGGCAAAGGCCGTCACATATTGGGATAAACTGGCAAAAATGGATTTTACTACTTTAATTAGTGAGTTACAGAAACTAGTTTTAATATCTTTATAGTTTACTGTTAATAGATATTTTTAAAACTGTTAAGACACTTCTTCGGAAGTCGGGTGACGGATCACTTTTTTAAGGTGGGTTGAGGGTCGAAGGGGTATCTTTTTGGTCTTCATAATTTTGTAACTATGAATGTATTAATAAGTATATACAGATACTCTTTTGTATTTTCTTTTGTTATTTTTTATATATATTATTTTTATTGTATTTGTTTGTTTTTGTTTTATGTTATAAAAATTAATAAAAATTTATATAAAAAAAGAGAATGCATGAGTATGGGCAGTTATCGATTTTGCTCATTTGCAGGATGGTACCAGCAGAAGGCCCTGCTAGGATGAGCTACGTTGGTGTGGCGGGTAGGGTTGCCAATCTCCAGATGTAAAACCAGGAGATCTCCAGGTGCCAACTGATCTCCAGACCACGGAGATCAGCTTCCCTAGAGAAAATGGCAGCTTTGAAGGGTGGACTCTATGGCACTGTACCCTTCTGAGGATCCTTCGCAAACCCTGCCCTCCCCAGGCTCCACCCCCAAAATCTCCAGGTACATACCAACCAAGAGATGGCAACCCTAGAGGCAGAGCATAGAGAGAGAGACGGTCCCACAGGTAAGAGGGACCAAGGTAATGAAGGGCTTTGTATGTGATAGTCAATACTTTGAACTGAGCCCAGTAATTGATAGGCAGCCAGTGGAGTGACTGGAGAATGGGAGTGATATGCATGTTCTACCTAGCTTCTGATCCCCAGGTGTTCGTCCCCAAATCTCCAGGAATTTCCCAACTGGGAGCTGGTGACACAACACAATACCCAAAAACCACTGCATGTCTCAAAGGCTGCTCTCTTGTTTAGAAATAGGGTTGCCAGGTTGCTTGGATTACATCACTTCTGGGTTTACACCAGGAAATGCTGCATTGCGACGGTCCGCTTTACCACTCAAACCCTAGAAGTGACGTCTAGAAGTGACATCGACACATTGACACCAGCCTCCCTTTGCAGCTGGTGAGTTCCCCCCACACCCATCCCCATCCTCTGTCGGCTGGAGATCAGTTGTAATAGTGGGAGATCTCCAGCCACCACCTGGAGGTTGGCAACCCTACTTGGGGCACACTTGCCAGAAGGTTAGTCAACTTGACCACACACAACACAGAGGCTGCTGGTGGTTTATTATGACAGTAAGAGCATCACTGGGCTTGATTTCCAAATCCTCAGTTGTTTGCAGAGGTTGGGTGGAGGGCTGAACCACTAGGCCATTTCCTATGAGCCTTTCTTGAGAAAGGGAAACAGCTGGGGTGGTTCCTCAAAGCGCAGTTGGGCTGGGTTTACCGTGAATAAACATTTTCAGAGAATCATGCTACATATATACATATACGGGCGAGCACTCACATGGGATGGGGAAAGAAGGGAGCGGCCGTTCTAGCTGCTGAGCAAGTAAATCAAATGATATAAGAAGAAACTGAGGGCAACAATTATGTAACTGGCAAAAAAGCACTCAGGCGTGCACCCTGTGGAAGACATTGTGAGGGTACGAGGGGCAGCCACGGTACAGAAGGATGAAGAAGAACGCCTGAGGCCTGTCAGTTGTGAGGAAGTCACTTGAACACATGAAGCTGCCTTATACTGCATCAGACCCCTGGTCCATCGAAATCAGTATTGTCTACTCAGACCGGCAGCGGCTCTCCAGGGTTTCAGGCAGGGTTTCACATCACCTACCTGCCTGGTCCCTTTAACTGGAGATGCCGGGGATTGAACTGGGGACCTTCTGCATGCCGAGCAGATGCTCTACCATTAAGCCACAACCCCTCCCAAAGTCCCCTGTCTTTCTGCCCCCTGATCTGGGACAACAGTACTAAGATTGGAACCTAGTAGTGAGGATAGCCCTAACCTGGATGGCCCAGGCTAGCCTGATCTCTTCAGATCTCAGAAGCTAAGCAGGGTCAGCCCTGGTTAGTGTTTGGATGGGAGACCACCAAGGAATACCAGGGTTGCTGTGCAGAGGAAGGCACTGGCAAACCACCTCTGTTAGTCTCTTGCCATGAAAACCCCAAAAGGGGTCTCCATAAGTCAGCTGTGACTTGATGGCACTTTACACACACACACACACACACACACAGTGAGGATATTATATTGGTCAGGTAGATTGGAACATGATAAAGCTGTGGGCAATATTTTACTGCTAATTCCTGGTAAGAAGATGTCATTTTCCAAAGCATCTTCTGGGCTGCTTGTATGAATGTCAAAAACATTCATTACTAAATTTATACCCTGCCTTTCTCACTACAGGTAGAGCATCCCTTATCTGGACATCCCATACCTGGACATATCCGAAAACAAGACCCGTCGAGCTGGCATGCAGGCAGATCCGTGCTGTCTGCTTTCAATGTTTCCTCTCACCTAAAAAAATAAAATACAGGGTGCACTGCATCGTTTTTGCTGATACAGCTATTCTGGCAAGATAGTTGCACCTTTGCTTTCTGATGGTTCAATATACACAAAATTACTAAAAAATATTGTTTAAAATTACATTCAAGCTATGTTTATAAAGTGTATATAAAACATAAATGAATCTGGGTCCCATCCCCAAGATGTTTCATTGTTTATATGCAAAAATTCCAAAATATTCCAATATACAGAAAGCTCTGAAATACGGACCACTTCTGGTGCCAAGCAGTCCAGATATGAGATACTCAACCTGTAGTTAGGGTTTCCAGGTCCCTCTTCACCACCGGTGGGAGGTTTTTGTGGTGGAGCCTAAGGAGGGCGGGGTTTGGGGCGGGACTTCAATGCCATAGAGTCCAATTGCCAAAGCGGCCATTTTCTCCTGGTGAAATGATCTCTATTGACTGGAGATCAGTTGTAATAGCAGGAGAACTCCTGCTATTAACAGAAGGCTGGCAACCCTACCTGTAGTGGGGACCCAAAGCAGCTCACAACATTCCTTTCTCCTCCATTTTATCCCCACAACAACCCTGTGAGGCTGAGAGTATGTGACTAGCCCAGGGTTACCCAATGAGCTTCCTTGGCAGAGTGGGAACCTGGGTCTCCTGGATCTAGTCCAACTCTCTGACCACTACCCCACATTAGCATAATATTCAGAGGTCTTCAGTGGTGTTGAGTGCACATTTAAGTTGTCCCTCAGATCACAATGGAAATGTGTGTGTGTTAACAGTGGTCAAGTTGCTTCTGACTCATGGCGACCCTATGAATCCATGTCCTTTTCAGTTACCCAGTGTGCAGTAATGTCAATGTAACCATGCTTGGATCCAGCACTGGAACAATGGAAGCCCTGGCTGGGCCTTTTGTATGGATGTAGCAATATTCATTGGCATGGTTTGCTTTAAATGTCTGGATGTGTGTGCTTCCAACACAGAGATGAAGAACTATTTACATGCTAAAGGCTTTTTTATTTTATTTTTTACTTCTAAAGGGTATGCAAAACAGTTCAACCACAAGGTGCAGGGCTGAGTCACATAGCCCTTGTTATGTCACGAGTATTATCCAGTAGTAGCCTGTAACAATCACTGAGGTATGGCCATATAGCAATTATAATGGCTAAAATGGGATGCCATTTGAAGAGAGGGAATTGCATTACCCCTGGGACATCACATTTTCCCAGTTGTTGGGAAAATCCTTCACATGTGTGTGTGTGTCAAGTGCCATCATGTTGCTTCCAACTCACAGCAACCCTATGAATCAATGTCCTCCAAAACGTCCTATCCTTAACAGCCTTGTTCAGATCTTGCAAATTGAGGGCTGTGGCTTCCTTTATAAGAGTCCATCCATCTTTTGCTGGGTCTTCCTCTTTTCCTGCTGCCATCAACTTTTCCTAGCATTTACTTTTGTCTTCTCATAATGTGACCAAAGTAAAATGACTAAACGTAGTCATTTTAGCTTCTAGGGTCAGTTCAGGCTTGATTTGATCTAGAACCCACTGATTTGGGGTTTTTTTTGGCAGTCCATGGTATCTGTAACATTCTCCTCCAACAACTCATTTCAAAGGAATCTACTTTCTTCCTATCAGCCTTCAGACTCAGAGGCTTTTTTTCATGTTTTAAACATGCAGAATAGGCAACCCAATTTTCAATCTAAATGTTCAACAGTTGAAATAAAGTTGAACTAAAGGGAGTTTTGACTCTTCAGCGGCACCAACGGCTGCAGCTGAACGTTCAAAGAAACGCTCAGCGAAGTGCATAATCGCTTGCAAGGGTACCTATAGCTTTGCTGGATCACGGCCACAAAGGGTTAATGCTCCAGCTGACTTCCAGTTTGGAAGCTTTTAAAGAGTCCTACATGGTGCAATAAGATCTTTAAAAATGGGAACTTGGAAACAACAAGCAAAGCCAAACAGTGATCCTCAGTATGGTTGTTTCTACACTGGTCTAGAATGTGATGCCGACAGTGTCCGTTTGAATGCATTTGCATGGATAATTGGCACCACTTGGAAGCAACCACTGTTTCTGGGCAAACAATACTTTTGGTTGCTATTATTTTCAGCTTTCTCCACCACCACCTTTCAGATGGCAAAAACTAAGACACGTGTACCAAAGTAGTGTAAGGTACTGTGGTTTACATTTCTCTTTCTCTCAATTATTGGGTGTATTCATGATTTTGTTTGTTGAAAATTAAGGCATTTATATTTCTAAATTTCCTAAATATGCCATATAGTATAAATTATGCATTATGCCTTTTTTGCTGTTAATGCCATAAAATAAGTGTGTGTGTGTGTGTGTGTGTGTGTGTGTTAAGTGCCGTCAAGTCGCTTCCGACGCATGGCGCCCCTATGAATCAATGTCCTCCAAAATGTCCTATCTTTGACAGCCTTGCTCAGATCTTGCAAATTGAGGGCCATGGCTTCCTTTATTGAGTCAATCCATCTCTTGTTGGGTCTTCCTCTTTTCCTGCTGCCCTCAACGTTTCCTAGCACGACGGTCTTTTCCAGTGACTCTTGTCTTCTCATAATGTGACCAAAATATGATAGCCTCAGTTCAGTCATTTTAGCTTCTAGGGTCAGTTCAGGCTTGATTTGCTCTATAAGCCACGGATTTGTTTTTTTGGCAGTCCATGGTATCCGTACCACTCTCCTCCAATACCACATTTCAAAGGAGTCTACTTTCTTCCTGCCAGCTTTCTTCATTGTCCAGCTTTCACACCCATACATAGTAATAGGGAATACGATGGCATGAATTAACCTAATCTTGGTGGCCAGTGACACATCCTTACACTTCAGAATTTTTTCTAGCTCCTTCATGGCTGATTAAGTTTAGATTTTATTTAGATTTTAAGTTTAGATTTTATTTTAAAAAATATTGCATATATTTCAGTTTCCCCCCAACATTTCATTTCCCCCCTATGGCTTCAAAATTTCTGGAAATTTTACATCTCAAGAAATATTACATCATACAAACAGGCCTTTGCTTGTGGGGTTGCTTGCCCTCCCAACTGGTAGGAAATACTACCCAATATGGCTTCCATTGAGTCTTTACCTAGTGAACACTGGAAATTAATCTCCATCTTTGTTAATATAAGAACCACCACATTTTTCTTTTGCCTTCTGCCTTATAAGAAACGGTGAGTTCTGTTTACTACAGGTAGTGGGGGAAAGTGCCATCCAGTAGCAGCCGACGTACGGCAACATTTTAGGGCTTTCAAACTAAGAGACGTTCAGTGGTGCTTTGTCATTGCCTTCCACTGCATAGCAACTCTAGACTTTGTTGGTGGTCTCCCACTAGGGTAGCCAACCTCCAGGTCTCTCATTATAATGAAATGAGACATACTGATGCTGACATTCAGTTTTTTGTGATCTGTCAATATACACCTAAACCTTATACAAAACAAAATATAGACAAATTCCTGTCTCAACAAGAAAATCGCGTTATCTTTATGTTTAATACAATGTCCCCCAATGGACTGAACACTGCCTATGATTATTCTTGCTTTCTTTAATACGACTTGGTAGCTTTTAATATGTAATTGGTATAAGTCCTTGTTTCTAAAATGTACTGTTCCTTTAATGTGAGTTTGCACCTGTTGGCAATATAGCACATTTAAGCATAGCTTTTTGGTCTCATTGTTAAGAACGCTTACAAGCATTCCTCATGACAGATGTGATACTATTCACTGGTGTTGGGGTATGTATGTATGGAGACTCCTCTGTAATATTCATGTCCGAATATTAGTAATAGTAATTTTAATTGTATAGCATGTTTAAGTCTCGTACTTTATATTGTTTTTTTCCTTATGCAGAGTTAAATAATTTTCTCATGCCATCATAAGCCCGAGGGATAAAGCAACAGCGAAATAGGAATATACCGGAATCCTATTTCGGGCCATCATAATATATTCAAAAGGAAAAATCTCCTAAGAAAGGGCAATTTAGCCTTATATTTTTGTTGTAAGACCAAGTTTCGGCTTGGAACTCTTCAGCTACACATAGCTTGCATCGATTTGCAACTACTTTGCCTGCGGAATTTATCTATCTGCGGCTCCTTACGCCGCTAGTGCCGCCTTCAGTCGAACGGATCGGGATAGCCTACCCGGCGGAATTTACATTCATCACGGGACTTTTTTGCTTTCTGATCCATTGTATACTGTTTGGTTTATATGACTGAATTGATATAAAGTATTATTGATGCTTCCAGTAGCCATCAGTGCTTGCATATTTTCCTTAACTCTGTTATTATAGCATGAGGTATTTTTTGAATAACCTCCAGGTACTAGCTGGAGATCTCCTGCTAATACAACTGATCTCCAGCCGATAGAGATCAGTTCACCTGGAGAAAATGGCTGCTTTGGCAATTGAACTCTATGGCATTGAAGTCCCTCCCCTCCCTAAACCCCGCCCTCCTCATGCTCCGCCCCCAAAACCTCCAGGTATTTTCCAACCTGTAGCTGGCAACCCTAAACATCTACAGTTAGGGTTGCCAACCTCCAGGTAGTTAATAACAATACTATATTTACACTGATAATTCGCTACAAGCCAAATGAATTACATGAAAATAGCAATTTCTAAGTACAGTTACAATCACTCCGAGGTTGAAGTCTTCAATTTGCAGAAAAGTAAACTGGGATACGTATCCCAGTTTACTTTTCTGCAAATTGAAGACTTCAACCTCGGAGTGATTGTAACTGTACTTAGAAATTGCAATTTTCATGTAATTCATTTGGCTTGTAGCGAATTATCAGTGTAAATATAGTATTGTTATTATGTGCAGTCAGTAGCATTGTTCTGTATTTTCTTTCTAACCTTAGGTATAGGTACAAAGGTGTTGAATTGGATTGCTGAACCTCCAGGTAGTAGCTGGAGATCTCCAGCCAATAGAGATCAGTCCACCTGGAGAAAATGGCCACTTTGGCAATTGGACTCTATGGCATTGAAGTCCCCTCCCCTCCCCAAACCTTCAGGCTCCGCCCCCAAAAAACGTCCCACCGGTGCAAAGAGGGACCTGGCAATCCTATCTGCAGTGGACTTCTGACTAGGGCTGTTGGAAAAAAAAATTCAGTATAGTTCGGCAAAATTCGGCCCGTTTTTATTCAGGCCGTGCCGAAGTCCGAACTCCCCCGCTTCGGATCCCCGGAAATTCGGGGGGATCCGGAGTTCGGGGAAAAATTCGCCCGCCCCGCGCGCCTTCAGGGGGATTCCCTGAAGGCGCGCGGGGGCCCTTTAAACAGATCTGCACCTCCCAGCTGGGAGGCGCAGATCTGTTTAAAGGGCACCCCGCCCCCCTTCAGGGGGCTTCCCTGGAGAGGCGCGGGGTGCCCTTTAAACAGATCTGTGCCTCCCAGCCGGGAGGCGCAGATCTGTTTAAAGGGCACCCCGCCCCCCTTCAGGGAATCCCTGGAGAGGCGCGGGGTGCCCTTTAAACAGATCTGTTGCTCCCGGCCAGGAGGCGCAGATCTGTTTAAAGGGCACCCCACCCCCCTTCAGGGGGATTCCCTGGAGAGGCGCGGGGTGCCCTTTAAACAGATCTACTGCTCCCGGCCGGGAGGCGCAGATCTGTTTAAAGGGCACCCCGCCCCCCTTCAGGGGGATTCCCTGGAGAGGCGCAGGGTGCCCTTTAAACAGATCTGCGCCTCCCGGCCGGGAGGCACTGATCTGGTTAAAGGGCACCCCGCCCCCCTTCAGGGAATCCCTGGAGAGGCGCGGGGTGCCCTTTAAACAGATCTGTGCCTCCCAGCTGGGAGGAGCAGATCTGTTTAAAGGGCACCCCGCGCCTCTCCAGGGAAGCTCCCTGAAGGCGCGTGGGGTGGGGGAAAGGGCCCGAATCAACCAAATTTATTCGGGAACACCCCGAACTCGGCCAATTCGGCTCCCCAGTTCCCCCCCTTTTTGAGTTCGGTTCGTCCGAACTGAAAAACAGCCGAATTGCGAGAAATTCGGCTGTTTTTCGGTTTGGGCCGAACTGAATCAACAGTTCTACTTCTGACACCTGTTAATAGTGATATAACAGACACCTTCTTATGGGAAGGAGATGAAAACCTTTTCACTTGTACTGCTTTGCTGAAAAAAATGGGCGATGGAGCAGAAAGGCTAATTTCAGACCGAACACATCTGTTCACAGGTGACACAAAAAAAACAAATCATATGACACCTTCCTGCATGACTTTCCACCAATGTCCAAACCAGACAAAAGTGCATTTAAAGCTGCCTTTCATACTTGAATGCGAGAGAGAAGCTCCTAAGTGCTTATAGTTAAATGTGTGAAATCAATTTCAGGATACTTACTAGAGATAATAAAACACATATTAGCTTCCCCCACACTAGGTGTGGGGGGAGGTAGTTGTGAAATTCTTGCATTGTGCAAGGGGTTGGACTTGATGACCCTGGTGGTCCCTTCCAACTCTATGATTCTATGATTCTAACCTTCCCCGACCTCTGATCATCCTGTTGTACTCACAAACACATTGGTGAAAAGGTGGGTTTTTCTCCACTCCTTCAATGCATGATAGGACACGAAGTAGAAATTTTATTCCATGTACTCAAAATCACTTGGGACCAGGTGGTATTATTTCTTCGGGATAAATTAACAAAGAATACAAGGGTGCATTCTTTTTTCTCTTTTTTTTAACAAGGATATATTCTTTAAGGAAATACTTTCTCCCGTGTGACTGAAGAGGCCCTTTCTTAATTTCATTACCAGAGGCCAAAATATGTTATCATGGAAAGGAGACCCGTTTCCATGGCAGTGCCAACTTTGCGTGGAGCAGCCTTCTGAAGGAAGCGGCTTTTTAGGAAAGAGGTTTTTTAGGAAATTGGTTAAAAACCTTTTGTTCTGCTGCACATTTAGAGACTGCTGATCCAGGTGCCGTCCAGATGCTAATAGTAGTTGCTGTCTGTTGCAAAATGGTTTTATTTTCATACTGCTGATAAAATGTTGGGTATTGGTTTGAAGGGTGGCTTGAACCGTTTGGAACGCATTTCTCTAACTGCGTGCTTTAAGCCGCACAGACGGCTCCTTACGGGCTGAAACGGTGGGACGAGAATCTTGAATAAATATGTGCAAATATGAAAAAAGAAATTGTGGAGGTGAGACCATTGTGGTGGCATTCGTCCACCTCCCTAAATCTCTGCTGCGTTCTGGTTCCTCGGCACCGCAAAAGCAAAAACAGGCGTCGTCTCCTCCCCGTGAGCAGGGTTAAAGGTGGCAGGCTGTGTTTGTCTTGGCATGAGGTGTAGCCGTGTGCCTGTGACACCCGCAGGATTTATGAGACCCCATTAAAACGAAGCAGATCACTGCCCCGAAGGAGAGGAATAGCTGGTTAGCAGGCCTCGGGCCCGGGCCTGAGACATGGCAGGTTCCTGGCTCTGGCCGCTAACTTTTCAGGCCTCTCGGGGCCACCTCTCCAATTACTTTTCAACAGGGTGATTAATGCCGTTCCTCCCAGAGAAAAGGCCAGCTGCTTCTCACAGGGTCATGTGTTCGTTGAACTGTAGACAAAGGCATTGCTTCCTAAGGATTAGGAAGAGAGTAGGGTTGCCAACCTCCAGGTAGTAGCTGAAGATCTCCCGCTATTACAATTGATCTCCAGCCTATAGAGATCAGTTCACCTGGAGAAAATGGCCGCTTTGGCCATTGGACCCTATGGCATTGAAGTCCCTCTCCTCCCCAAACCCCACCCTCTTTAGGCTCCACCCCCAAAATCTCCAGGTATTTCCCAACTCGGAGGTGGCAACCCTAGTTGAGAGGTCGTCTAGGCCCACCTTGCTTGTTCTCCTATGGCCATCTGTCCCTGAAGGCCCCGTCCTCACTCGTAATTTGGCAGACCGTAATTTCATGCTCCATCTCTGTTTATTCTATCAAATGGAAGCTATAAACACTCTGAGACACAGATAGGGTTGCCAACCTCCAGGTACTACCTGGAGATCTCCTGCTATTACAACTAATCTCCAGCCGATAGAGATCTGTTCACCCAGAGAAAATGGCCACATTGGCAATTGGACTCTATGGCATTGAAGTCCCTCCCCTCCCCAAACCCCACCCTCCTCAGGCTCTGCCCCAAAAATCTCCAGGTATTTCCCAACCCGGAGCTGGTAACCCTAGACAAAGGGCTGCCAACAGGCCTGGAGGTTAGTGCTGCCAGTACCAGGTGGTGAAATAGCTGAAGATTTGGGGTGGAGTCTGAGGAGAGCAGGGTTTGGGGAGGGGAGGGACTTCAATGGGGTATAATGCCATAGAGTCCACCTTCCAAAGTGGCCATTTTCTCCAGGGGAAGTGATCTCTGCCGCATGGAGATTGGTTGTAATAGCAGGAGATCTCCAGCCACCACCTGGAGGTAGGGTTACAAACCTGGGAGGGGAGGGGCTGGAGATCTCCTGGAATTACAAGTTATCTCCAGACTACATACTTTGCTTATTTATTATTTATTTATTTAAAACATTTATTCCACTTCTCCTGGAGTAAATGGCTGCTTTGGAAGGTGGACTGCACGGCATTGTACTGTACTGAGGTTCCTCCCCTCCCTAAATCCCTCTCTCCCAGGCTCCACCCTCAAATCTCCAGGTATTTCCAATCCCAGTTGGCAACCCTACCTAGAGGAGGGGAAAGGCCTGTTTGTTAATTCAGTGGAACCGAATTAACACCTTTAATAGAGACTTAATGGGATGTTATTTGCCAGGTGATGCCATGAAAGTCCTCTTTGTTAATTCAGCAGGACCTACTTGATACTTTTCCTTTGTTAATAGAGGCTCAATGGGGTGTTATTTACCAGGTGATATCTGCCTGTTTCCACACCTGCAGCCTCTGTTAAAGGGACAGGACATGGCCTTCTTTCTCTTCCCCTCAGCCCCTGGCACTCAATGTTTACTGCAGTCAAAAACAACTGCTAAGTAACTGAATGTAACACTCACTCCAAAGTGGATGTGTGTATTGTGGGCCCTTATAGTCAATTATTTTAACTGGACTGAGTAGCAGGATGTAAAGGAACTTACTTAACAGCATAGATTTGGCATTGTATTTCAGCCTGTAGAACTTCTCTGTTTGGCTCTTCTGAACAGTGGCTTGAACTTTGGTCTGAGGCTTTGGACAGAGGCACCACGTTACAGAGGTAGCAGTAGATCATACAGATGATCCAGAGGAAAACTCATAGATGCCCTTCCAACTTGGAGCTTCCTCTTCCTGACCACACGCTCTTCATTCATGGCTGCCTACCATGCTGACCAACTACTATCATTGGGATCTATTCTGGCAACAGTTTCTCATCTCAGGATAGAGTTATCTGAAATAATTCCCAGCTGTCTTGCCCACTACTACAGTTTCCAAGCTCTAATTAAAACTGGGGAGGGAAGGTGGCATGGTACAGGCTGATCTTGTCAGATCTCAGAAGCTCAGCAGGCTTGGTACTTAGAAGGGAACTCCAAGGAAGGCACTGCACTGGGATGGCAAACCATCTCTGCTTCTCACTTGCCTTGAAAGCCCCTTGCTGGGATCACCATAAATTGGCTGCAACTTGACAGAGAGAAGAAGAAGAAGAACACTTGGATGACTTTCTCACTTGCCTTGAAAGCCCCTTGCTGGGATCACCATAAATTGGCTGCAACTTGACAGAGAGAAGAAGAAGAAGAAGAACACTTGGATGACTTTCTCTACAATTTAAGGAAGAATCAAACCAGCTTACAATCTCCTTCCCTTCCCCTCCCCACAACAGACACCTTGTGAGGTAGGTGGGGCTGAGAGAGCTCTAGGAGAGCTGTGACTAGCCCAAGGTCACTTAGCTGGCTTCATGTGTAGGAGTGGTGAAACCATCCCAGTTCACCAAATTAGCGTCCACTGCTCATGTGGACGAGTGGGGAATCAAACCCGGTTCTCCAGATCAGAGTCCACCACTCCAAACCACCACTCCTAACCTCTACACCACGCTTTCAAACACAATTAATAATGGTTTCAAATCACTTGACATTTGTAGGATAGATGTGTCCTCTATTTTTTTTTTAAAAAGCCACTTTACAACCCTGCTTTTCAAATATTCTTAGAAATGTTCATGTCCAAAGAGTGCTGGAAAAATGTAACACTTAAATTATACACCACCTAGTCTCTGAAAAAAGCAAAGTTACACCATCTTTAGGGCTACTTCCAGACTTCTGATCTAAACAGTCACGACCTTTCAACTCAATCCCACAGCTCCCACCCAAATCGAAGGAAACCCTTTCCACATCAACTTCCCTTTTACCTTTCCCAGCTAGAAATCTGGGTAGAGCAGCCAACCGCAGCTAGAGCCTTTACCACCCTCGCAAAACCCTTCGCATTGGTTTTCAAACTGCATTGCATAGAAGGGTTCCTTAGAAGCTTACCAGGGGTTCTCACAGGAAATCAGCCTGTGAAAAACTTCTGGACTTCAGCCCGTGTACAACCTCTGAACTTCCCCTGCGATGGGGTGCGAATTAGGGCACATTGGCAGGCCAGCATGACCTTGTGGGGAGATCCGACATGCCTGCCTGAATGGAGCGCACACTCTATAATCCCAAAGACAGGTTCCATGGCAGGCACACAGCGGTTCCTCAGCAGACACAGGTCAACGGTGGGAAAGGTTTCCCTAGAGGTAGAAAGTTTGAAAATCACTGCCAGTGCATTATTACAATACAGGTATCTATCGATATATTTATTTATTTAGCTATTTACAGCCCACTTTTCTCCACACTGGGGAGACAAAAAGTGGCTTTCAACATAATTCTCCTTCCCACCATTTTATCCTCAAAACAACTCTATGAAGTAGAATAAGCTGAGAAAGAGTGACTGTCCCAGGCAAGTTTCTATGCAAACCTGGGTCTCCCAGACCCTAAGGTAACACCCTAAGCATTACACCACACTGGCTATCATTTGAAGAAGAAGAAAAAGAAGAGTTGGTTTGTATACCCCACTTTTCCCTACCTTTTAAGGATAGTGTTGCCAAGTGCCCGGTGGGGGCGGGTAAAATCCCACCAATTCATTGGGCTGCCCGCCATCCAGCTGAAGGCCGTCTGGCAATGCGTGCTTTCAGGTTTACCCGGAAGCGACGTGACGCCACGCTATGGCAACCTCGGCCATAGAGTTTCAGCTTAGTACACTAGAGCATCCATGTCGCTTCTGGATCAACCCGGAAATGACGTAAGTGCGTCGTACGGGGCGCATGTGTGTGCCAAGCCAGGTGCGCAAAGCTCCCGCCGGTGAAGCTATGGGGCCTGGCAAGCCTATTTAAGGAATCTCAAAGCAGCTTACAATTGCCTTCCCTTCCTCTCCCCACAAAAGGCACCTTTTGAGCTAGGTGGGGCTGAGAGAGTTCAGCGAGAACTGTGACTAGTCCAAGGTCTCCCAGCAGGCTTCATGTGGAGGAGTGGGGAATCAAACCCGGTTCTCCAGATTAGAATCCTCCACTTCTTAACCCCTATACCACGCTGGCTCCTGCTGAGGTCCTTTCCCCTGCATCCTTTGACCAGCTGTAGCTGCTGCTGATGCCTAGGATAGCCAACCTTCAGGTGGTGGCTGGAGATCTCCTGCTATTACAATTGATCTCCAGGCGACAAGAGATCAGTTCACCTGGAAAAAATGGCCACTTTGAAAAGTGGACTCTATGGCATTATACCTCATTGAAGTCCCTCCCCTCCCCAAACCCCACCCTCCCCAGGCTCCACCCCCCCAAAAAAAATCTCCAGGTATTTCCTAACCTGGAGCCAGCAACCCTCCTGATGCCTCAGAGAAACAGGACGCTCCCCAAATCTTATACAGGAAATGTCTAAAACCACCTTTCTGTCCCCACAGGTGATGAACAGCTTTTCTTCCCCCAAAGCATCCCAACAAATCCTGTATCACTTTAGAGCATCATTATAAACACAATGTCGTGTCACATGAAGTCACATAAAGATGGTTTATAGCCTTGCTAGAGCAGAGGAGATCAGCGCGAGGGAAGAGGAGTTTGCCCTGCTTAGAATCCCAAGGTTATGTTCCCCGTTTGATGAATTCCTCCAGTCTTCCCTTTGCTCAACTGATTCATGGTATTGGCTCTACTGTTTCCGCAAGGGTTGTGTTTGTTTTGTTCTTTCTTCAATGGGAGAATCCTTCATGGTTGTCAGCAGAAGAAAATTCTCGGTTGATTTGTGGGGCAGGTGGAGGGGGAGGGAAGGAAAGGAAAGGGAAGGGAAGGCGGTTTCTCGCTCTTTCCTGTAGCCACAGATAAAAATCTGTGTTCGGCGGAGGGTATCCTGCAAACAGCGTTGCCAGCTCTGGGTTGGGAAATACCTGGAGAATCTGAGGGTGGAGCCTGAGGAGGGAGGGGTTTGCGGAGGGGAGGGGCTTCAATGGTGCATAATGCCATAGAGTCCACCTTTCAAAGCGTCCATTTTCTTCAGGTGAACATCTCTGTTGGCTGGAGATCTGTTGTAATAGCGGGAGATCTCCAGCTAGGGTTACCAGGTCCCTCTTTGCCACCGGCAGGAGGTTTTGGGGGTGGAGCCTGAGGAGGGCAGGGTTTGGGGAGGGAGGGACTTCAATGCCATAGAGTCCAATTGCCAAAGCGGCCATTTTCTCCGGGGGAATTGATCTCTATCGGCTGGAGATCCATTGTAACAGCTGGAGATCTCCAGCTGCTACCTGGAGGTTGGCAACCCTATCTCCGGCCACCACCTGGAGGTTGGCAACCCTACCTACAGCCCAGAGAATGGCATATCATATACAAGGGGAGGGCTTAGTTTGAATCTTTGCTCAGCAATGGTCTCACCAGAACCACAAGCTGGAGAAGGCAGAACAGATAGCGTGACTTCGGGCAGCAAGACTGAATAGCACTGGCCTCCCCATCCTCACAACAAATTAACATTTATTTATTTTATTTATTTAGAAATTTATACCCCCACTTTTCTCCCCAACAGGGATTCAAAGTGATTAACCACCCTGCTGTCATCTACTCCGTTTTATCCTCACAACAACAACAACAGCCCTGTGAGGTAGGTAAGGCTGAGAGAACGACTGGCCCAGAGTCATCCAGTGAGCTTCCATGGCAGAGGGAAGACTCAAACCTGAGACTCCCAGATCCTAGTTCAGCACTCTAAACACAACACCACGCTGGCTCTCTCAAGTAACTAAGATAAGGAGCAGGTCTTCTGTGGAAACCTTGTTGGCGTGAATGGGAGGTGTGTGAACTGTGCCTCACGGGTCAGAGATGTCCCTCTCTCTCTCTCTGTCATCCTTAATGATGCCCAAAATCTACCTCCCGATGGGGTCAGGTCACTACCCCCCTCAGTTTGACCTTGTAACACAGCTTGTATGGCCAGAGGTGCACACCTGGATTTGTGAGACGCTGAAGGTAGCAGGTCTCTTTTCCACACCACTCATCTTTAGGGTTGCCAGGTCCCTCTTCACCACCGGTGGGAGGCTTTTGGGGGGGAGCCTGAGGAGGGCGGGGTTTGGGGAGGGGAGGGACTTCAATGCCCTAGAGTCCAATTGTCAAAGCGGCCATGTTCTCCAGGTGAACTGATCTCTATCAGGTGTAATAGCAGGAGATCTCCAGCTAGTACCTGGAGGTTGGCAACCCTACTCATCTTTCTCCACCACCATCATGAGGTTGCCATGTTTGGAATGGGAAATTCCCGGATATTTGGGGGTGGATCCTGCAGACTGCAGGGTTTGAGGAGGAGAGGGACCTTAGCTGGGCATAATGCCATAGAGTCCACCCTGCAAAGGAGCCGTTTTCTCCAGGGGAATTATTTCTGTGTTCTGAAAATCAGTCATAATTCTGGGAGATCTCTGGACACACACACACACACACACACACACACTCTCACACACAGGTTGACAACCTAATAACCACCCTGCTCATAACACTAGGCAGCTTGTACTGCTTTCCCTACTGGAATCCATGTGATCCAACATAAATAGCATGCAAGGGATTGTTTTCTTCTTTTGGTCAGCTGCTGACCCCAATACTCAAGTCTGTGGTCTTTTGCTTGTGGGATGACAGATCTTGTGGTTAACACATGGGACTATCTGCTTTTAGCCCAGGGCTTTGCTCTTCTTCTTTGGCCATTCATTCCAATCCCAGTGTGACTTAACCCCATCTACTGCTTTTCTCTGTCTCTCTCTCTCTATGTCCCCTTTCCTCTGCTTCTGAACTTGCAGGAAGGTGGAAAGGGGAGGCTTGAAAGCCTGACGTAAATGCTGGGAGAACTGGGATGGCCCCCGAAGCCATTCCTGCTCCTTCCCTCTGCTGTGGTGATGTATACAAGCGGCGGCCTTTATAAGGACACGACAAGTAAGGCCTTTTCAGACGTTTCAGCTATGCGTACTGGGAACGCACTACCCATGATGCTCCCAAGACCCACAGCTGCTGTTTGGTGTGAAGTGAACAACATCCAGGGCCAGACAAGAGGCTAATTCATAAGGTTTTTTCATACTTGGAGGCTGCTTATGCAATCTCACCACAAGGTAACTGCATCCATGTGAGGAGACAGTTGTCTGTGACCACGCTGCGAAACCATCCTCTACTACATAGCACAATTATTTGCAGCTACTATGTTGAGCTAGCTGTATCATTAGAAACCATGGCCATTTATGCTTGGTAATTAGCAGCGCGTTCCAGGTTGAAGTGCCCTGCATATTTTTTTTTTAGTTTTTCAAGCTGAACTGTCATTCAGGAAGTGACTGAGAAACCGGCGCATACCTGCTTCTTGTTTCTTAAGAGCCCCTTTAACGCGACCTTTTGGGTTTGCTCCACCCCCGCCTCGAAGAATCCCCTCAAGGAAGCATGCAAAATCACAGCTGCGTGTTAGCTATGCAAACGGCGGTTGCTAATGGAAAGGAATGAAGGGGCAGGCGAGTGGGGGGTGGAATTTCTCCTTTTGCGTCGGGACCGTGAATAGCCATTTTAAAGGACGCATTTTTAAAAAGAGCGTTGAGCGAGCATCAAAATTGACCCTGCATAAATGGCCCATGATTTTTAAAAATCCTTTGAAGGAGAAATTTCTTGCTGCCAGTGCACTCACGTATGTGTAATTTGACTTGGGAAGGGCTGACACGATGGTGCCGTTACTAACACAGAGAAGGCCCATTTGAAGTTGCCATTTGAAGCATCAAGCTGAAGAAGCCACTGTGTATGTAAGTGCCGTCAAGTCGCTTCCGACTCATGGCAACCCTATGAATGAAAGTCCTCCAAAAAGTCCTCCTATCTTTGACAGCCTTGTTCAGATCTTGCAAACTGAAGGCTGGGGCTTCCTTTATTGAGTCAATCCATCTCTTGTTGGGTCTGCCTCTTTTCCTGCTGCCCTCAACTTTTCCTAGCATTATTGTCTTTTCCAGTGACTCTTGTCGTCTCATGACGTGACCAAAATACGATAGCCTCAGTTTAGACATTTTAGCTTCTAGGGTCAGTTCAGGCTTGATTTGCTCTATAACCCACTGATTTGGGGTTTTTTTGGCGGTCCAGGGTATGCGTAACACTCTCCTCCAACAGCACATTTCAAAGGAATCTATTTTCTTCCTATCAGCTTTCTTCACTGTCCAGCTTTCACGCCCATACATAGTAAGAAGAAGCCACTAAGTGGTGAAAATGCTGACATATTCCGGAAGGCGCGTTTCTTCTTTCGTTCAGAGGACCGTTGGTCTTCTGTCAGCTAAAGAAGCGAAGCATTTTGAATCTATGTTTATAGATTTGGGATGAACTTACCTGTTTGTTTCTTCATGTTGTTAGCCTGGTTTGTTTCATGTTTCTATTGTGATTGTTGGATGTTACCTAGTTAATATATTTAAAGAAGTACAATATAACTAGTGAAGTTTAAACTACAGTGCTGGTTTATTCTTGTTGCACAGCCTCAGTACAGCACAGGTGAATATATATTTTTGGAGACCACCTGGAGGTTAGCAACCCTGCGTACACAGTGGAAACTAGGAGGTGTTTGACAACAAAGTTACTTCCCCGAAAGGCAGGCATTCACTGTGCAGTCCTAGGCAGAATCACACCCTTCGGAGCCCATTGACTCCAATGGCCTCAGAAGGGTAAAAATCGGCTTACAGCTGCATAATAAATCACTTTCACACCCAGGTAAGCAATGGCAAAGCAGTAAAAATATAAAGCAGGAGGCAGAAAACCTTAAAAAATGAATTGTCTCCTGTAGAAGGAGGAAAATGTCACCGGAGGATTGCTCTAATGTTTCCGTGCTCAGTATTTCTCTTCTTGGGGAGTGCTTTTTGGATCCCGTGCCAGCACTCCCCAAAAAGCACTCCCCAAGAAGAGAAATACTGAGCATGGAAACATATTAGAGCCATCCTCCGGTGACAAGGTCAGTTTACCCTCTGCTGGTAACTTCCACTATTTGCTGACTCAATACTCCTCCCTGTCTTTCTGCCTTCCCCCCTCCCCTCCCTACAACTGAAGCAGCATCACTGAGGCGTCAGAAGAATGGAAGGTGAATTACCTTCATTCTCATTATATCTGAATGCTGTCCATTTCCCAGTTCTTACTAATTGCAATAATTATGTTAAAGGAGAAAATCCCTGTGGCACCTTGAAGGCTGACAATTTTTTTTATTATTATTATTCTAGCATTAGCAGTTTAGAGGGTGGGATCCAACTTCAGCAGTTGGCAAAGATGCATCTCATGCAGGTTCCAGCCTATAAAAGCTTATGGGTGCAAAGTGCCATCAAGTGACAACTGACTTATGGTGACTCCACAGGGATACCAACCTCCAGGTACTGTAAACAACAACCAGCAGGGCTGAACAGAATAACATCTCCATGTAATTATATTTAACTCTAAACTGTCAGCGTTAATGAGTTCATACAGAAGATCGGGGTGTGCCTAAATGCGGAATTCAAGAGGCAACAACTCCCGGCTGGAAGGTAAGTTGTTGCCTCTTGAATTCCTCATTTAGGCACACCCCGATCTTCTGTATGAACTCATTAACGCTGACAGTTGTTTGATTCTGTTTATTCCTTGCCAGCTCCAGCCCTGGAGTTTTTGTTACCCTTCAACTGGGAATGGTTGCCTTTTGAATTCTGCACCTAGGCACACCCCGATTCTCTGTATGAACTTATTAGCGGTGGCGGTTGTTTGATTCTGTTTGTTTTCGGATACGTTCATGGTTCTATATGCAGCGCATGCATTAGAAGCACCAAAGGATTGAGGAGTTATCAACCTTTTGAGGTATTTAAACGGAAGTTGTAATAAAAGTATGTTTAGAGTTAAATATAATTACATGGATATGTTATTCTGTTGAGCCCCATGCTGGTTGTTGCTTACAGTTTCTACTAGAGCAGCATAGGTTTTTTGTTTTAGTAACCTCCAGGTACTAGCTGTAGATCTCCTGCTATTACAACTGATCTCCAGCCAATAGAGATCAGTTCACCTGGAGAAAATGGCCGCTTTGGCAATTGGACTCTACGGCATTGAAGTCCCTCCCCAAACCCTGCCCTCCCCAGGCTCTGCCCCAAAAACCTCCTGCCAGTGGTGAAGAGGGACATGGCAACCTAGCCACCCCTGAGGTGACCAAACTGCTTTTTACCAATGCAGAACTTCAAGGCCAATTATAAGTGACCCGATAGAGTATTTGTGATAGGGAAGAATGCAAACTCTGCTGTTACGATGTACAATGGAACAAGATGGAACAAGACCACTTCTGGTCCCACCCTCCTCAGGCTCTGCCCCAAAAACCTCCCGCTGGTGGTGAAGAGGGACCTGGCAACCCTACAACTGCAGCAAGGAACTTACAAGGCAAGTGAGAAGCAGAGGTGGTTTGCCATTGCCTTCTTCTGCAGAGCCTTCCTTGGTGGGCCCCCATCTGAGTACAGACCCTGCTTAGCTTCTGAGATCTTATGAGACCAGTAGGTATCATGGTGCCTTCTCTCCCCCATAAAAGCTTAGTCCAGAAGAAAAAGTGTTGAGTCTTTAACTCCTATTACAGAAAGAGTTTCCCTTATCCAGACATCCCATATCCGGACTGATCCGAAAACCGGACCTTTCAAGGCGGCATGCAGGCAGATCCGTGCGGCCTGCTTTCAATGTTTCCTCTCACCTAAAAAAATAAATTACTGTGTGCACTGCATCGTAGGTGGAGACCGAAAGCCTACCGTGTTAGTTTGTTAGCTGTTGCTCTTGTTTAACAGCTGAAACAGGTATACCGGTGAGATAGTCACAACTTTGCTTTCTGACGGTTCAATGTACACAAAATTATTTTAAAATATTGTTTCAAATTACACTCAGGCTATATGTATAAAGTGAATATAAAACATAAATGAATTTGTGTCCCTTTCCTTTCCTTTATCCCTTAGAAGCTCCTTGATCCACTGATCTCGAGCAACGTAAATCTAATGTTTGAGGGATATAAGGACTGAAATAAATCTTGCCACTGACAATGTAGACTTGGCATCCCTGTCACTTAGTAAAAAAGGCATTATGTCAGACACAGAGGCATTAGATTTATATGTTAAAAGGGGAGAGATATAACGTGATCGAAGTTCCTCATAGAAGCGGCATTCTAAGAGGGCATGAGCTAATGAATCAATAGAGCCAGAAGAGCAAGGACAGGTCTTGTCTGGGTACGGTATATTCAAAATTCTGCCCTGCATAACCATAGAGGGGTTAGCATTCAGTCTAGCTAAACAGAAGGCTCTAGAAAGACGAGGAGTTATCAGATAATAAGTAAAAGCGGGCAAACAGCGGAATTTGGGTCCCACCCCCAAGATATCTCATTATGTATATGCAAAAATCCCAAAATATTCCAATATACGTAAAGATCTGAAATATGGACCGCTTCTGGTCCCAGGCAGTCCAGATAAGGGATACTCAACCTGTACTTGATTCTGTAAGCCAGTGCCAAGAAGGTCAACGCTTGTTTGTCCTCAAATCTTAAATGCTACGAATACTATGTTTGGGGGGGGGCAGACTTGTGGGGCCCCAGGGCAGTTTGCCCTCCTTTTCTCTGTGCCCCAGTTTGGGACGGAGTGAGAGTCATAAATGAACTAGATTATTATCCTTCCTTTCTGCCATTTCTGGCTCCCGGTCGGAATTAGCACAAGTGCAATAAAGAGTTATTATCATCATACAGAGGCAACCGGCCTCAGCAAAGAATTTGTTTCTCGGTTTGCATATTCCAGAATCGCTTCTGCTTGTGAACTCCAGGCCAGGGATTCTGGAAAAGTTCCCCTTCAGCCCAGACTGGTAGCTCTGAGTCCAGGATAAACTATAGGGTCTGCCAGAGTCCAAGGGAAGCTTCCATGATGAATTGGCAGGGACTGCTTTCCCCTACTGCGACTGCGAGGGGGCACTGAGCGTTTCCCCCAAAGGACAGTTGAGGAGAGAGACATCCACAGAGTCTCTATAACTGCATTGTCTTTTGCAAGGGGCCTCTGATACTCGCACATACTTGTGACGCTGAAATCTGACCACAGTTTCCCTGACGGGCCAAGTGGGTGATGCAAAGAAACCACAGCGGCTGGCATCTGGGGGGGAAACATAACCCCTTCCTGGTTTCACAGAAAAAAGGAAAAGAGGGCACGGAAACCCCGGCAGCTGCCTACCCATATAAGTTCACTATTCCGTCCCTCACAGCACCCCAAAATTGGAGCATGTGTACAACACTTGCCTCCACAGAAAATGGGGTATGAAGCAGGATTTGTGCTAATTTTGCAACACTACGACTTTGGAGCTAAGGGCAGTGCAACATTTCTTAAACTCTGAGGGTTAAGAAAAATTCAGCTGTCCTGTAGGTTTTGAATTAGGAGTCTTGAGAGAGGCTCGCTTTGGGATTCTTCAACTGCAGCGAGGAAAATAGAATTTTGTGCCTTTTACCGAAGGATTTACATCTCTTTTCTGTCATTGGAAACTCCTGGACAAATCCTGCACACAGAAAATGTAAAGCCTGTGTTATAGTATTAATTTCGAATTAATATAACACAGTGGGAGGTTGATAGTTCAAAGCAGCAGTTTATTGAGCTCAATATACATACTGGATAAAACTGCCCTAATGCGCAGGACAGTCTTCATACAGAACAAAGGATTGCTACCCCAGTTATAACTTCTGGTTAGGGATGTTCTAATTACGTCGACTTACTAAACATTGGTTGTCTGCCTTTTTTTAATTAACATAGTATATAGAGATTGGTAGAAGCTGTCTCTAAGCAAGCACTTGGTCTTGTGATTCACATTCCTAACAGTGAAGGTAAGACACTGTTTTTCTCTACAGGGGAAAGCCTGTACCAGGCAATGTGTTCTGTTGGCCTCTTGTAGTTATGGATGCCAACGTTCCCAAAGTTTCCATGTGTGGGTAGAATATATCTGCCTGATGCTATGCTGTATTGTTGAGCATAGCACCTCATGAACCTATGAATGTTTATACATATGAAAGAATATATGTTTTCCTATAAATGAAGTTTATAGGCACTTCAAAAACAGCCTAGAAAGGGAAAAAGTTAGAATAGTAGATTAAAAATATGGGCTGCAAATAGGATTGCCAACCTCCATGTGGTGTAGGGTTGCCAACCTCCAGGTACTAGCTGAAGATCTCCCACTATTACAACTGATCTCCTGCCGATAGAGATCAGTTCACCTGGAGAAAATGGCCACTCTGGCAATTGGACTCTATGGCATTGAAGTTCCTCCCCTCCCCAAGCCCCACCCTCCTCAGGCTCCACCCCAAAAACCTCCTGCCTGTGGCAAAGAGGAACCTGGCAACCCTAAGGTGGTGGCTGGAGATCTCCTGGTATTACAATTGATCTCCAAGCAATAGAGACCAGTTCACCTGGAGAAAATGGCCACTTTGGAAGGTGGACTCTGCGGCATTATACCCCACTGAAGTCCCTCCCCTCCCCAAACTCCACCCTCCTCAGGCTCCACCACCAAAATCTCCAGGTATTTCCCAACCCGGAGCCGGCAACCCTAGCTTGGAAGCATCATCAGGGGAAGGCCTTTGGCTTCTATGCCTCACTGTTTTGTAGGGTTGCCATCCCAATACAGATGATCCAATGTACTCGTTTGGCAACCTGACAACACACACTACTTTCTGCTGTTCTAGGCCGAAGGGCGTAGAAGGAGGGAAGCCATCGGCACACAAGTTTTTAAAAGTTTCTGCTTCTTCATTCAAATGTCACATTTTAATTCCTCTAGGGAGACAACATATCTCAACCCGCCTTTCAGGCACAACTTCTTTGGCAGGACGTGAGGAAAGGATGAGAGGAACCACCCTGTGGCCAACAGAAAATTAAAATTATCTTGAAGCAGTTAGGGATATAAATTATGAAAGGTTTCAACAATAAGGATTCATTTACCATTACTGTAAATGTTTAAAAATAAAGCCAATGAGGGATTCTGTTACTGAGAAGGAAATCATCAGATCTGCCGTGCTGATCTCCCTCCCTGCATCTGAGGCTGTTTATAATTACCATTTAAATGATAAACATTTTTTTTATTGTTTAAGCAGTTGCTTTTTAAAACAAAATTTGCATCCCTAGTAACAATGCAGCTTTTAAAAGATCCATTTCATTATTTATGTCCAAGAAGACACAGTAACCCCCGGGGGAGTGAAGAAATCTGGGAGTGGCTGAGCCTCAAATCCACCCCCACCTCTTACCCTCCAAAAGTTGTAGAGAATCCTTGGGTTGCCAACTCTGGGGTGGAAGGTTCCTGGAGATTTGGAGCCTGGGGAGGGCGGCGTTTGGGGATGGACCAAAGTGAGGTATATTGCCATACAGTCCACCCTCCAAAGCAGCCATAGAATGCATTAGGGTTACAAAAATGTGTTATTTGGGCACTTTAGGCTGAAGAAGCCATTATTGGTGAAAGCGTCTATTACCCGGAAGACGTTTCCGTTTGTTACTCAGTGCCAGCTTGGTCCCCGTTGGAGCTTCCGCAGCACTCTTGTCCAGCGGATTAAGTTGTCAGTTTCTTGACACGGACTTACCATAAGAAAGAGAAGGACTTGCTATTTCTATCACGAGGACCAGCTCTTACAAAGACAGTTACCATACATGGAAAGTCCTAAGGAACTTTTGACATAGATTTCTTGTATATAGATTTCCCCCCCACATTTGTTGTACTATGTTTTCCTGTTTGACGAATGTTCACTTGTAGATATTGTTGCACATTTGTTTGTATTGACCATCTCTCTATTGAATATATGTTTAGAACTGAGCCGAGTGCTGATTGTTTTTGCTTAACCTCCAGGTGGTAGCTGGAGATCTCCAGCTATTACAACTGATCTCTAGCTGATATAGATCAGTTCCCCTGGAGAAAATGGCTGCTTTGGCACTTGGACTCTATGGCATTGAAGTCCCTCCCCTCTCTAAACCCCGCCCTCCTCAGGCTCTGCCCCCAAAATCGCCAGGTATTTCCCAACCTGGAGCTGGCAGCCCTAGTTGCCGCACTCCAGGTGGGGGCTTGAGATCTCCCAGAATTGCAACTGATCTCCAGGCTACAGAGAGCAATTCCCCTGGAGAAAATGGCTGCTTTGGGGGGTGGGCTCTATGGCATTATACCCAGCTAAAGTCCTTCCCCTCCCCAAACCCCACCCTCTCCAGGATTCACTTCCAAGTCTCCAGGAATTTCCCAGCCTGGAGTTGACAACTCTAGCAGTGTACAATCCAGAGCAACCATTTCCTCCAGGAGAACTGATCTCTGTCATCAGCAGATCAGATGAATTCCAGGAGATCTCCAGGCCCCAGCTGGAGGTTGGCAGCCCTAGAGACTGATCCCTACAGTCTGGAGATCAGTTGTAATTCTGGGATATCTCCATAGCTCCAGTGGAGATTGGCAACCAAAGTTTTGCAACCATTCAATTTTTCAGCTGTGAAGAGTGAAAAGTGGGCAGGCCCCAGGGCTCTGGGACTTTAGCATTCTCTACCTCTTGTTGCATTTATACCTCTGTATGACTCAGATGTTTGCACGAAGCTCCAGCAAGATGATGAGAGCTGACTTATCTTCCTACATCCACCTGTGTTCCTACCGCCATAGAATCTACTGGGAGGACCAAGTAGGATCAGATGCCCAGATTCTTGATGCTAGGAGGGAGTAGAACATCTCCCTGCAGGTTCAGTAGGATTGCCAGCTCTGCGTTGGGAAATACCTGGAGATTTTGGGGGTGGAGCCTGGGGAGGGGAGGGTCTGGGAGGGACCTCAGCAGGGTATAACATCATTGAGTCCACACCCCCCCCCAAGCAGCCATTTTGCCTAGGGGAATTGATCTTGGTAGTCTGGAGATCAAATGTAATAGCGGGAGATCTCCTGGTGCCACCTGGATGTTGGCAACCCCAAGGGTCAATCTCCTGCACCAGAATTTTAGAGCTACTGTTACCCTTAGTAGGCAGCCTCTACTTTTAGTTGGGGGATGTGAGAGCGATCTGGCTGCGACATCTGTCACGCAATTGATCGCCAGCTTTGATTCGGCTGATCTGACTGGCTAGGCGGGTGTCCCCTCCCTCCCTCACCGCTCGATGTGCATCCCTCCCGAAGCTGCACGCTCAGTGGAAGAGGACGACCATCCCAGATAGAAGGAGTGTACAGTTCTTCGGCCAAGGGTATACGATAGCTGCGGTCCCCTGCTAGAACCTCCAAACAAGCACTTTTAGTTGGGAGAATTAGCTGGGGAGACAGAGCGAGAGGGGATAACTGGAATCGATAACATATATATACCAGGATAATCCTGGGTGAAAACTCACAAATGAGCAGGCGGTTTTATAATTATAATTGGTTTTATTACAGAATAAAATAATAAAAACAAGAAATATACTTTCAAGCAATGAACACACACACACACACACACAAGTCACACAAGAGCTGACTAAGAAAAAGGAGGAAGTTGGATAGGGTTTCAGGGATGGGTGATAGTTAGCAGTCTTGCAGGGACTTCCAGAGAAAGCAGCGCTGAAGATGAAAACGACCAGCGTTTCCAGGAGCAAATGAAAGAGCCCACTAGCAAGTGGGGAACGTGCACGGATCCAGAACACACACACACACACACACACACTACAAATGGCCAAAGGACCAATATTTATACCCCAAAATGGGTCCTGAGCATTATGAGGTAAGCTGGCAGGAAAGCCAGAGACAAAGAATTGATTGCTTTTCCGGGGTTCCAACAAAAAGATGGGAGAGGCTAGATGAGTTATCAGGACCCAAGAGAATGCCTCTTGAATACTGATTGATTGCTGGGATGGGTGCAGATATACTAAGTAATGGTCTACTCGGAGCGCTGATTAAATCACTTTAGGGTGACACAATGGAGATTAGCTAGCCCCATTGTCCAGCCAGACACATCTTAGGGAAAAGTCCGGTGGTCAACCGCCTTCCCACCCAGGCTTGATACACAAGATGGATCCAAAAACCCTCTGATAGGCATCCATTTTGTTGTCTTGCTCTTATGCCAGTCTTTGGCTACTGTGCCTTCGAGGCACCCCTTAGCAGGAGGAGGGGTCTAACTGCTTACTCTTACCACCTTCCTCCCAGCCCTGGTTCCCCCAGGCTGAACATAAGGGTCTGTGGCAAAGAAGAGGTAGGGATTGATAGTCTTTTTTATGGCAGCAGATATTACAGCAAGCTAGGCCCGTTGCTGAGAGCCTCCCAGGTAATGAATGGATAATAGGATTACCTGGAAGATCCCATGGGAGGTTGCCACCTGCGGAAAAGCCATATATTTATATTGGTTAGCCTTTCTGTCCTGACATGGCCGAGGTCATTGGAAGGCCCTGACCCAATCAATGATGAAGACCCGAGGAGAGGGGCTTTATTTTATAGAAATGGCCTGAAGCCATGGACTCTCTACCCCCACCATTTCGCTATATATGGGGGTGGGGAGATTTGAATGATGAGAGAAAGATAAATTAGCACAGCCGACTGTATGCCTAGCCTTAAAGCATAGCTTAATGTTGACTGGAGCTGTTGATGTGGAGGGGGACGTCTCCCTCCTCATCTTTACAAGTAAGGAAGATATCCTGACAGGAATGATCGTCAGTTCTTTTGGGATTACTGCTTTTCACGTACTCAACCCCCTCCCCTTTCCACACCACTCTTTTTCAGAAAGGGGTGCTATTTCAGATTTCAGTTGTGTGGGGCGAAAATATTCATGGATACTGGTCAAGTGTGAATGACAGTGTCGTGTCAGATCAGTAGTGGGTTTATAGATAATGTTGTCAATACAGGACCAACAATTCCAGGAGTTTTTGTTCGTTCATTCATTTGGTTGTCTGTCCCCAAAATAAAGGATATACACAATCAGGGCACGATGTGGCTGCCCCTCTTGTTGAGGGAGAGTCGTTCTAACCACATCTACTGGTCCTGCTCACTGCAATCTGTTTCTCTGGACCCAATTCAAAGTGCTGATTTTGGCTTTTAAAGATCTAAAATTGTTAAGAACCACAATATGTGTAGAATTGCTGGCTCCAATGTGAGGTTACCCGTATGCTGAGGTTATCTGGCAAAGCCTAATCAGGAAAAGGGGCTGTGGCTCAGTGGTTGAGCCTCTGCAAAGCATGCAGAAGGTCCCAGGTTCAATCCCAGGCATCTCCAGTTGAAAGGATCAGGTGGTAGGTGATGCAAAAGGCCTCTGCCTGAGACACAGGAGAGCCGCTGCCAGTCTGAATAGACAATACTGACCTTGATGGACTGATGGTCTGATTCAGTATAAAGCAACCACATGTATTCATATGTGGCACTTTCATCAAATTTTCAGTATGACAGGGTCTTTTTGGTGGTACCACTGAGACACCAGAATTCCCTCCCTTATAGGGCTCATAAGGTGCCCGTCCTTCTGGCCTTTAGGAAGATGGTCAAAACATTCATTTTTCATTAGGCTTTTCATCTGAGTGAATTATTGATAAAGTGGGGGTTATTATGTCTGTTAAGAGCCCCGTGGTGCAGAATAGTAAGCTGCAGTACTGCAGTCCAAGCTCTGCTCACGACCTGAGTTTGATCCCGATGGAAGTTGGTTTCAGGTAGCCGGCTCAAGGTTGACTCAGCCTTCCATCCTTCTGAGGTCGGTGAAATGAGTACCCAGCTTTCTGGGGGTAAGGGGAAGATGACTGGGGAAGGCACTGGCAAACCACCCCGCAAACAAAGTCTGTCTAGTGAATGTCGGGATGTGACGTCACCCCATGGGTCAGGAATGACCCGTGCTTGCACAGGGGACCTTTACCTTTATATTATGACTGTTGGATTTTGCTTGTTGACGTATGAATCCATTATTGGATGATGTTGGAGGTTTGGGGAGGTCTGTTGGTTTTGAGAAGTACCTGTGGTGGTTTTGTCCCATTATAATCTATGTTACTTGATTCTGTCCTCTGATGGTTGGGTTTCATTAATTGCTTCTTGTTTTTTGATTGTCTGATGTGTTAATTTTTAAAAGCTTTTAATAGCTTTGCAATTGTAAGTTGTTTTAAGCCACTTGGAAGGTATGCTGTATCAAAAAAGTGGGAAACGCTGTTTGAAGCAATAAAATAAAGCTTGGATAGTTGCTGCAAAGCTTCATTGTAGCCCTTGAAAATGTGGAGGTGCTGTCACCCTATTTGTGGAAGATCTGGGCGTATGAGAGAACACATATCTTTTACCCCACCCGAAAATTGTGAGAAGCTGTGTCTGGAATAAAATATCCCACCACTTAGGATGAAAGTCATTTAATACGCACTTAATACACTCTATGTAGACCAAGTTTTGGTTTTGGTTGTGCATTAGGAGATTTAATACCTGCCAGCAGTGGGAAGGATGTCCATAAAGAACGGGTCTATAAGGCGGGAATATTTGAGATCTTTAACAAAAGCCCAAGTTACATGATACATACAAATGCACATGGTATCCTGATAACCTCCTAAAATCAGGAGAAGCCACTTCTAGATTATCAAAAGCCGCTCTTTCCCCAGGGAGATCTGTCTGCCCCTTCTGTCGCTATATTCTGTCAGCAGGGGAAGATGTCTTCGTTGCGTTTGGCATTCCCTCCACGATCCCTCCTTCCTAGGCAATATTTTAATTGCTGTTTTTTATGTCTCATGCATATTTTAACTTTTTAATTGTTATCCACCTTGGTGGCCCTTGTAAGGGCAGAAAGGTAGGGAACAATTTTTGTAAATAAATAAATAATAAAATAGTGGTGGATCAGGAGAGTGGCAAAGGTCACGTATTTAACCCCTTTACTATCTACTATGTCCCTGCTCCAACTTCCGAATCTGCCCCAAGAAGCACTAATGTTGATACCACTGCACCGAGAGCCAGCGTGGTTTATTGGTTAGGAGCCGTGACTCTAATCTGGAGAACTGGGTTTGATTCCCCACTCCTCCACATGAGCAACCGGGTTCGTTTCCCCACTCCTGCACGTGAAGCCAATGACCCTGGCCTAGTCACAGTTCTCTCAGAACTCTCTCAGGCCCACCTACCTCACAAGGTGTCTGTTGTGGGGCGAGGAAGGGAAGGAGATTGTAAGCCAGTTTGATTCTCCGTAAAAGGGAGAGAAAATTGGCATATAAAAACCAACTTTTCTTTTTCATTTTTATACCTGGGGGTGTCACCCTCCTAAGTGTGACCTGTAGTTAGAGTTGGCAGCCCCTAGTTGGGAAATCCCTGGAGATTTGGGGGTGGAGCTTGGAGAGGGGAGGATTTTGGAAGGGGAGGAACTGCAGTAGGGTATATATAACACCCTAGACTCCACCCTCCAAAGCAGACGTTTTATCCAAGGGAACTGAGCTTTGTCATCTGGAGATCAGCTGTGATTCTGAAATGCCTGTAATATTGTATCAATACCCAATGACAATAAAACAGCAGGAGGTTGAAGATTCAAAGCAGTTTGTTTATTGGCCCAATACACAACACCGGGTGAAAACTGCCCAAAGCGCCGGGCAATTCACACACACACATCAAAGGAATGCAAGCACGAATATAGTCTTTGGTAATGGGTGGTACAAAGACGCAATACATAACGTAGAGACCCCAATACCCAATACTAGGGACCCTTGGATTAGCATACCCTATTAGAGAATCGGAGGCATTGCATAGAAAGTGGTGATCTAATGCTCACTAATGAGCAAGGAAAGCCCACCATTGTCAGGTGCTTCTTCGTTTGATCCTAAGTTACTGCCATCCTTATCTTGGACCTTGGTTCCTGCCAAGGCTAACTAAGGAGGTTCCTAGCTGGTCCTTTATCTCTGGAAAACCAGCTTATGAAAGCATACTAAAACCATCTATGGATTCTTTAATTAGCTTCTAACTAAGGAGCAAAACTGGGCCTCTTATACTTGAGGCATGTAACATACACAAGTGCTTGGTGTGACTATAGTAATGGATGCCAAATCTTATATACTGAGTGTGGCATGTTTATAAGTGCAGATATACTTTACTGACTCCAAAGAATATAATTCAAATCAAAGAATACATTTCCCATAGCATATAATGATTTCAGGCATTACAATTCCAGGAGATCTGCCGGTCCTACCCTAGCCAACAACACTCTGGTTTTCTCCATACTAGTCATGATGCATCCCTATTCTCTCCATGATCAGAGGAGCATGCCGAATATAGTGGGTGCTGTGGAACACAAGACAGGACAATGATGCTGCCGTCGTCTTGTTTGTGTGCTTCCTAGAGGCACCTGGTTGGCCACTGTGTGAACAGACTGCTGGACCTGATGGACCTTGGTCTGATCCAGCATGGCTTTTCTTATGTCCTTATGTTCTTATCCACCCAAAGTTTGAACAGACAGGAATTGGGGGTGGGGGGAAGCTGTCTCAGAGCAGGCAGAAAATCCCGTCACAGTTCGTAGATGAGACCTGCAGCCATGAACTGGCCAACCACCCGCCTCTCTTCGAGCCAAGATGCCCGTCCTTCTCTCCAAGCACATCATAGCCACCTTCAAGGCCCTAACAGGATTAGCTCCTTCCCAGAAGCGAGCCCATTTCGCTCAGTCCCCCCCTTCTATAAACAGCTCACTTCAGACTTTCTTCATTTTTCCAAATCGAATTTATTTCAGGCACATTTGAAGTCATTGTGCCAGCTCTTGATTTCATTAGCCAGACCCCCATGGCCCGCGGGGTGGAAAGGCCTGTCGGCTCGATGGAGATCTATAGTCCAATATCGGCCCAAACAGCCATAAAGGCAGGTTCCCGGCAGAGAGATTACGTAGGGGACAATCTACTCCTGGCTTCTGTGTTGAGGGTGATGGATTAACATATAAATCCTCACACATTGGAAATGGGCAGGGGGAGGGAGGTGACGGTTGGAAATAGTTCTTTGGTTCAGGCCAAGTTTTGAAGCTTGGAGGGCTTGTGAGGCTGCCTGCAAGACTAGGGTTGCCAACCTTCAGGTTATTGTACAAGGTGGAAAAAAGTGTCAAAATGACACAGCTAATGTTCATAGAGTCTCTCTCAATTGTAGGAGAAGTGGTATCCAAAGGATTTTCAGCGAGGTTCCCAATGAGGAGACGATCATTTCGAGTTCACAATGAACAGATCTTCATCAGTCCTTCCTAAGATTCATATAAAACGTATAAACATCCTCTTGTACATTCATTCATTCAAATATTCTGCCATAACGGATAAGATTTCAAATATAGAGATTGCTACACTATAATCCTTACCCCTAGTGGGAAGTGATGTCTCTTACCCTTCGTGGGAAATAATAATGATTTGGCTTCTTTTTTTTTTTTTTGAAATCTTGCCACTGACAATGTAGCCTTGGGGTCCCTGTCGCTTAGTAAAAAAGGCATTATGTCAGACACAGAGGCATTGGATTTGTATGTTAAAAGGGGGGAAATATAGTGCGATCGAAGTTCCTTGTAAAAGCGGCATTGCAAAAGGGCATGGGCTAATGAGTTAATAGAGCCAGAAGAGCAAGGGCAGATCCTGTCTGAGTATGGGATATTCAGAATTCTGCCCTGCATTACCATAGAAGGGTTAGCATTCAATCTAGCCAAGCAAAAAGCTCTACAAAGACGAGGAGTTGTCAGATAATATGTATAGGCAGGCAGACCACATGGAGGGGGTATTCTGAAGAACTGGGATGAACAGACGCGACGAGCACGAAAAGTAGTGCTGTTATAATCAAGTTCTTTTTAATTTTGGTAAAAGCTTCAGTTTTCCTAAGATCTAATAACATATCCTGCGAGAAGCCCAACAACGACAGTTTCTCATCTAAGATTTTTTGCCATGAGGATTTAAAAGGGTCGTGCTTTAACAATGTTTCAGTAAATATAAGAAAAGTAGTACAAACCTGTTAAGGAGAAAATGTTATTTATTTACAGAACCTTATAATCTTTTATTAAATACAGTTTTCTTTATCTTACATATGTGTGCTGTTAATATTCCTCCACATAGCTTTTGGCTGATTTATAAAGGTGGTATATCCTGCGACAAGTGAGTGCCAGGATATTGCCCCACATAAGGGACTTGATTAACTTCCATTTCCCACCCCTAAAGCCACTTCCGGGTTTACCCCAGAAGCATCAGCATCATGCAGGACACTCTAGCACTGCCCTCCAAAAATTCTATGAAAACCATGCTAGAGCATGCTAGAGCATCCCCGTCTCGATGCCGGCACTTCCGGGGTAAACCAGAAGTAATGTCATTGCGCCGTGTGTTTGGATCGCTTCTGCCCACGGACCAGCTGAGGGTCAGCAGGCAACCCAGGTTAATTGGCGGGCAATTGCCCGCCATAACCGGGCAAATGGGAACCCTATTGTGGGATCATAAGGCCTCCAAAGGACAGGCCTCATGGGCAGGATATGGTTGCCAACCTCCAGGTGGGGCCTGGAGATCTCTTGGAATCAGTCCCAGACCCCCATGGGTCCCAGCGGCTTAAGTTGATGAATGCAGGGACAGAAAGTATGCACCCAAATCATGCAGTTCCAGCTATCTGGAAATGCTCTTATGATTCTGCTTTGCATCTCCCAGGGCACTTACATAGCAATGCTTCTCTCCCTGGCTGCATTTACTTTATCTGCAGGTGGGCATCCCCACACATGCAAAAACACATGCATTTGATCCTGGCTGAATCCTGGCTGAAACAGGGAATAAAGGAGGCTAAAGCAACCATGCGTTTTCGCCCACTGTATTTTACACATGTGTACAGCTTGGGAATGCATGAACTGACCACTGGATTTTTCAGGGTTCTGGTTCATGCATGCTGAAACCATATGCACATGCAAAACACACACATTGCTCCGGTTCAGACAACATAGTGATCACACATATCAGATACATTGCTGATGGCGCACACTCCTTGACAGCCAGTGTTGTGTAGTGGTTAGAGGGTTGGACTGGGACCTGGAAGACCCATGTTTGAATCCTCACTTAGGTCATTTATGCATGGGTACTTTCACTCACGTCCTCCCCCGGTCTGTCTTGGTTGTTCCTTGGAGATATGCATGAGTTTTCCTTCCATTAGAGATGACCTCGCTGCCAGCCCTTGCAATGTCCAGGTTTTCCCATTCCTCTGTTAACCCGACTCTTCCATCTTCCCTGAGCAAAGCCCAGGTGAAATCCCATTGCATAAGGCAAAGTGTGGGACACAAACTTGGTTTCTCTCACAGCCAATTACAAAGCAGCACATCCAGAATCAGGACTGAAATGCTTCCTGGGAGCCCTTTCTGAGCACAAGAAAATCTTTTTAAAACCAAGGCTTGGATTTCTCTCCCACCCCTTTTCAGATTGGTCTGTTTTTTATGTTGTTGTTCTTAAAATGCTTTTTTATGTGGCAATTGGGTTTGGGGGGAGGAATTTTCTCTCACAGTAAGCTCTACAAAGTAAGCCAATTGTGTGTGTAAAGTGCCTTCAAGTCGCAGCTGACTTAGGGTGAAAACCTTTTGGGGTTTTCATGGCAAGAGACGAACAGAGGTGGTTTGCCAGTGCCTTCCTCTGCACAGCAACCCTGGCCTTCCTTGGTGGTCTCCCATCCAAGCACTAACCAGGGATGACCCTGCTTAGCTTCTGAGATCTGACGAGATCAGGCTAGCCTGGGCCATCCAAGCCAATTACAAAGCAGTATTTAAAGGGGCAAGGACTTGATTTGAGTTTGGAGACTGCTGGTGCATAGATTCCCCACAGGAAAGTGTAGGTCCAGCAAGCAACGGACCTCAGGTAAAACTCCCGCGCATAAACAACCAACTCTCGGTTTGACTCTCAGCCAACCTACTTCATAGGATTGCTATGAATATAAAATTAGGGTTTCCAGCTCCGGGTTGAGAAATTCCTGGAGATTTTGGGGGTGAAGCCTGAGAAGAGTGGGGTTTGGGGAGGGGAGGGACTTCAGTGGGGTATAATGCCATAGAGTCCTCCTTCCAAAGCAGCCATCCTCTCCAGGCGAACTGATCTTTTTAACTTGGAGACCAGTTATAATTAGGGTTGCCAGGTCCCTCTTCACCACCGGCGGGAGGTTTTTGGGGTGGAGCCTAAGGAGGTCAGGGTTTGGGGTGGGACTTCAGTGCCATAGAATCCAATTGCCAAAGTGGCCATTTTCTCCAGGGTAACTGATCTCGATCGACTGGAGATAAGTTGTAATAACAGGAGATCTCCAGCTACTACCTGGAGGTTGGCAACCCTAGTTGTAATTCTGGGACGTCTCCAGCCACCATCTGGAGGTTGGCAACCCTAGGACAAAATGGAGATGAGGAGAATAATGTAAGTCAGTTTGGGTTCTCTTTGGGGAGAGAGGTGAGGTATAAATGAAACAAATAATAAATAATATATGTGCAGTTACCAGGATCCTGCGCTGTGTAGATAGAATGTCTAAGTACTAAGACTGTTGCAATTAGAACGGTCGTTCGAGGTTCAGCCAACGTCTCAGTGTTGGATATACGTCTAGCTCCTTTGCAGCCGCTGTTCCCATATTCTGTCCCAAGTGATCACCTGCTTACCTGCATTGCTGCATGAAGGGTGAAGGTGAGGTCAGCACAGCAGGTACGATCTGAATGCTCAGCAGAGTTAAATGTTGTATGCTGCAGATGTTCCGCCCTGCTTTTTCGAAGGGTTGTTCACCACCATGTTCTTGTCTTAGCACTAAGGATGTTGAAGGAGGGATACAGGTAGCTTCGCAGTGGAAAAGACCCTCATGACATATTTCAACAAGACTTTGAAAGCACTTTTAATCATCTTCTGCCCTACCGGTGGGAACATATGAACGCTGTCGACGTGGTACGGAAAGATTGCAAGCTGGTTTGATTCTCCTTAAAACGGTAGAGAAAGTCGGCATATAGAAACCAACTCTTCTTCTTCTTCCACAGCAGCCATTTTCTCAAGGGCCATTTATGCATGGCTGTTTCCTCGCGGTCACCCCGTCAACTACTTCGGGGCTTTGTTTCGATTATGCTTGCATGTTCCGACCGTCAGAGGTCGCCTCACTCTCCCCGCGTGTTAGAGTGCGTTTTGCCTGCATTTTCTGGATTTGAGTTTAGCCAACATCCAGAAAACATGGGGGAAATGCGCAGAAACGCGCAGGGGGAATGAGGCAAACTCTGACAGTATGAAAATGCAAGCATAATCAAAGCAAAGCCCCGAAGTAGTTGGCGTGGTGACCGTGAGAAAACAGCAATGAATAAATGCCCCAAGAGAAGTGAATGCTTTAAATAAGTAATAAATAAGTGATTTATGTAGTCTAGAGATCAGTTGTAATTCCAGGAGATCTCCAGCCCCCCTGATCTAGAGACTCCCCAGGCTCCACCCCCAAAATCTCAGGTATTTCCCAACCCATAGTTGACACACCCGTGTCAAGCAGATTTCAAAACAGCCCAAGGATCTGTCAGCTATTCTCACCAGAGGCAAAAGTGGGGTGATCTGTAGAGTTGCCAGGTCTCTCTTCGCCACTAAAGGTTTTTGGGGCGGAGCTACGGTTGCCAACCTCCAGGTACTAGCTGGAGATCTCCTGCTATTACAACTGATCAGCCGATAGAGATCAGTTCCCCTGGAGAAAAATGGCCGCTTTGGCCATTGGACTCTATGGCATTGAAGTCCCTCCCCAAACCCCACACTCCTCATGCTCCACCTGCCGGTGGTGAAGAAGGACCTGGCAACCCTAAGCGGCGTCTGAGGAGGGCAGGGTTTGGGAAAGGGAGGGACTTTAATGCCATAGAGTCTAATTGCTAAAGCGGCCATTTTCTCCAGGGGAACTGATCTCTATTGGCTCAGGTGTAATAGTAGAGGCTGTAATACCTGGAGGTTGGCAACCCTAATAATCTAGTACTCCATAAACTAGTACAATAGTAGGGTAAGCTGATACTCCATACTTCTGCTTCCAGGTCATGGGAGGGAAAAATATCGCCAGTCCTTCCGCTTGGGTTTCTCTTCTCCATACCTACACAGTAGGGTTGGCAGGTCCCTCTTCGCCACCGGCGGGAGGTTTTTTGGGTGGAGCCTGAGGAGGGTGGGGTTTGGGGAGGGGAGGGGCTTCAACGCCATAGAGTCCAATGGCCAAAGCGGCCATTTTCTCCAGGGGAACTGATCTCTGTCAGCTGGAGATCAGCTGTAATAGCAGATCTAAAGCTAGTACCTGGAGGTTGGCAACCCTAACTATAGAGGTGTGCCCTTTCGAGCTCCCTGCCTGTGTTTAGAAGAAGAAGAAGAGTTGGTTTTCATATGCTGACTTTCTCTACCACTTAAGGGAGACTCAAACCAGCTTACAATCACCTTCCCTTCCCCTCCCCACATCAAACCTGGTTCTCCAGATCAGAATCCACCGCTCCAAACCACCGCTCCTAACCCCTACACCACTACACCGCCAGAATCCAACAACCCAGGACCCTTGACCGGAGTTGCAGCGCTGGGGGATCTGGCAAGGCAAGAATAAGAGAGGAGGGCGGAACTTGCCAGTGTGGACCAGGGTTGCCAGCCTCCAAGAACTAGCTGGAGATCTCCTGCTATTACAACTGATCTCCAACCGAAAATGGCTGCTTTGGCCATTTGGCCATTGGACTCGATGGCATTGGACTCGATGGCATTGAAGCCCCTCCCCTCCCCAAACCCCGCCCTCCTCAGGCCCCGCCCCTGAAACCTCCCGCCAGTTGCCAAGAAAGACCTGGCAACCCTGGTGTGGATACAGCTTAGTCAGCCAGGTGTTGAAACGCAACGTGAAGCCAGAGGCCAGCTTCCCTGCGAGGCCCGGGGTTTGCTTAACTTTTTGGACTCGCGGATGAGCCAGCGAGGAGAGGGAGCGGGGAGGAGGGAGAAGTCTGGTGCCAGCTCGCCACGCCACACAGATTTCTCTTTACACAGCAAACCATTTGCAGATGTGACGGGGAGAGACGGGGAGAGGAAGGGGGGGAGAAAAAGCCGAGGCATCTGGGGAAGTCTGGGGAAGGGACAGCCGGAGAGTCCTGAAAGGAGTCCTCTCACGCATGGCAGCCATCGCTTCTCCTGCTTCACAGTCTGCAAAAATTGTGTTTGGACAGACGATAGGGCAAATAGCAATGGGCAACCTACTCTGAGCCACGTCCACAGCCTGTGGGAGAGGTATCCGTGTGATTTGAGCCCCCCTCCCCGCAGTTTTAACCATGTCATTCAGTCTTCACTCGCAGTATTACGCTGTCTCCATCTCGGCCTTTCTTCTCTTTGTCTCCTAAAAAAGAAAATTTCGTGGCGGGGAACAGGAGGCGCTGGTGTCTTGCACTTCCCGTCCCTCGCTGTCCCTGTCTCGTCTGAAACTGAACTCTCGTCTATAAAAAAAAAAGTTGCTTTGCAACGCAACGCTGCTTCAGCAGCATCATTGTGTCCGAAAGATCTGAGCATTTCTTCAGCCCTGGCCGTCTCTGCCTGCCCATCTTTCTCGTGTATTGGAGATCATTCCTTTAACATAAGATGCGGGGAACTGAACCCACAGCCTTAAACATGGAAAGCAGCCATGTACTATATCATTCAGTTATGGCCTCTTTGTTAGTTGAAGGGGCCAATGACTAAACCCTTCGTTGGCTTTCTCAGTGCAAAGAAAATGTTATCCCCCCCCCCGAGTTTTGAGAAACTCAGTTAGGGGAGGGGCCCTGGCTCAGTGGTAGAGCATCTGCTTGGCATGCAGAAGGTCCCAGGTTCAATCCCCGGCATCTCCAGTTAAAGGGGTCAGGCAAGTAGGTGATGTGAAAGACCTCTGCCTGAGACCCTGGAGAGTGACTGCCGGTCTGAGTAGACAATACTGACTTGGATGGACCAAGGGTCAGATTCAGTATAAGGCAGCTTCATGTGTGTTCATGTGTGTGTGTGTGAATTGGCAGTTTGCTATGGCATTGGGAAGTGTCATCCTGGCCGCTTATGACTGGTGGCACCCTAATATCCTGGAACCAAGCCTGGAGAAATACCCACTGCGTTCTAGGCTTACGACCAAAATATACTCTGTCCAGCAGAGTCACTGAGGTGAATGCAACAGCTCCGACGTGCTAGAAAGTTCCCTGCCAGTAAAGCAAGCCCCTCAAAGGAAGGCTAGGGGATCCCAATTGGGTGGCTTTGAACATTTAGGCCATTTATGCAGGGCCGTTTCCCTGCGGTCACCCCTGCCGACTGCTCCAGTGCTTCGTTTTGACTATGAATGCCTTTCCTGGCTGTCAGAGGCCGCCTTGCGCACTCCGTGTGTTTGCACATGTTTTGTCCATGTTTTCTGGATGCTGTTTTAGCAAGAATCCGGAAAACACAGGCAAAGCTTCCCCCGCACGGGGGAACGCATGGGGAGAGCAATGGCAGCCTCTGCCGGTTGGGAAAGACGTGCATAATCAAAACGAAGCAGCGGAGCAGCCAGCGGGTTGACCGTGAGGGAAACAGCCCTGCATAAATGGCCTTAGTCTTTAATCTCAATTCTAACACAATTGGGAGGCAAAGGATGCATGATTTGTGTTCCTTTAGGGCAGTGGTTCCCAAACTTTTCGGGGCCACCGTCCCCTTGATTCCACAAACTCAACCCCATCGCCCCCTACCCTATCCAATAAAAAGCATTATTCAAAATAGGGGTTACTTTGCACAACTCACTAAAGAAGATAATAAAAATTCAAAACAGTAACAATTAATTGCACAGCTATTCAAAATCAAATCAAATTTGATTTAATTTTAGTTGAAATTTAATCAACAAAACTGATGAACTTGATATCCAGTGGTACCACTTCTTCAAAGTCTGGGAAAAAAATTCTGATAGTTTCCACCAACTTTGTGAGCATGGTGCCATAGCTTGATCTATTGTAAATTAGTGAACAGCACAGTTGAAGGGACCCACCACTATCGTACCCCTGCTGCTCCTTTGCCTCTTAGTGCTCCTCCTAGGTAATCCCGCCGCTCCCCAGGGAATGGTACTGCCCACTTTGGGAACCACTGGTTTAGAGGAACCAATCTGTGCCTCAACAGTCAGACCAGAGGGTAAGAATCTAGGGAGCAACAGACTGGGGTGCCAAAGACTGCATTTGGTTGGTGCCTCATTACATGTTACAGAGCACATGCATACTGGCTGTGGGATCTCCACCATGTCTCCTGAGTAACGGTCATACCTGAGTTACAGGTTCTCAATTGCTGCATGTGCAATGCCCGATTCAGATCGTGACTGTGGTGCATGTGGAAAAGAAACTTCAGCCTTATACCACCATCTCGCACCATTTTACTGCCTTGAAATGGTCCTGGGGGATACTGTTTGGCTTGTTGGGGAATGTAAGCCTGGGTTTCCACAGTGGGCCAGACAGTGCCCCCATGGGACCATTTCCCGGTGGGAAAATAATACCAAGGCAAGGAGAGGCTGAAGCAGCTTATCCACATGCACTGCAGTTGCGATCCAAATCGGGCAATACGTGCACATAAATTGTGGAGACGCTGCAATTCATATAGGATTGTTACACAGGACACGGGGTATGGATCCCAGACCCAACCAGTGTACTCCATAATGGGCAGGAGAGTGGAATCTGGGAGTGAAATCTGAGAAGACACTTGACAGCCCCATCCCACCTTCTAAGAAGTGACGGGAGGGGTGGATTTTGGCTGCCGGTGGCGGGAACAGACAGCCAGTCTCCATTCATCCTTGGACCTGACATATGAAGAGGGGTGGGCCCAAGGGTAAGGGGGCTTATAGGGTCTGGGGCGGGCAGTTCCTCCATCTTTGGAAGCAAACGGAGGAGACAACATCTACGGGGTGGAGAGGCTCAGAATTAAGCCATGTGGTAGCAGGGCATACAGCAGGCAAGAGGAGGAGGAGGAGGAGGAGGAGGAGAAGAAGAAGAAGAAGACGACGACAACGACAACGACAACGACGACTAGGATTGTTCTGGAAAGGCCACGCAGGGTACCCAGCCAATCAAGTGATCAGGCTGGGTCTCTCTCTCTCTCTCTCTCTCTCTCTCTCTCTCTCTCTCTCTCTCTCTCTCTCTCTCTCTCTCTCTCTCTCTCTCTCTCTCTCTCTGGGCCTGGAAAATCCCACTGGTGGGGAAATCCAGTGCTGGTTAAGCCTCTGTTTTAAGGCACTTGCCCCTGGGCATGCAGGTCAAAGCTTACAGTTGCCTGAGGGTCTGCGCCCAACCAATGAGTTTGCTCCAACTAGGTGTTCTGCTGGTGACAGGTGAAAGGGAGAGGAGGGGGACTCCCCTGACCACAAGAAAGGCTATGCTGGGAATTACAGAAGCTGCATGGACGACAGCTAGGGTTGCCAACCTCCAGGTCGTAGCTGGAGAACTCTTGCTATTACAACTGATCTCCAGCTGATAGAGATGAGTTCACCTGGAGAAAAATGGCCCCGACCTCCAGCTCTGCCCCCAAAACTCCCGCTGATGGCAAACAGGGACCTGGCAACCCTGTCCTTGGCCCACACCCTGCAGGAGCTGACTACTGAGCCCCAGTATCCTCTGCAGTGTTCTGTTGGAATTGGGGGCACAATTATGGAGTCCATATTTACCTAGTTTAAAAAAAGGTAAAGGTAGTCCCTGTGCAAGCACCAGATCATTACTGACCCATGGGGTGACGTCACATCCCAATGTTTACTAGGCAGACTATGTTTATGGGGTGATTTGCTAGTGCCTTCCCCAGTCGTCTTCCCTTTACCCCCAGCGAGCTGGGTCCTCATTTTACCGACCTCGGAAGGATGGAAGGCTGAGTCAACCTTGAGCCGGCTACCTGAAACCAACTTCCGTTGGGATCGAACTCAGGTCATGAGCAGAGCTTGGACTGTAGTACTGCAGCTTACCACTCTGTGACATGGGGCTTTTATTTACTTAGCAGAGGTGCCAAAATGTTAGTACTGTACTGTGTAAAAGCTGGTATCATTAGAAGGTCTGGAGTTCATGACACCCTGCCGTGTGTGGTTTGGTTTTTATGATTCATCTTGAGCTATTTGTTCTAGAAATTCCTTTCTGCAAACTACAACAGGCCTGCATGCAGAATGGATTATCATAGCATAGTAAGATTACCAACGTTCACTAGGGGCCTTGAGATCTCTCTGAAGTACAACTGATCTTCAGACTACAGAGATCAGTTCCCCTGGGGAAAATGGCTGCTTTGGAGGACAGACTCTACACCATTGTACCCCGCTGAGGTCTCATCCCTCCACAACCAGTGTTCTCCCCAGAGCCACCTCCAATAGAGTTGCCAACCTCCAGGTAGTAGCTGGAGATCTCCCGCTATTACAACTGACCTCCAGCCAATAGAGATCAGATCACCTGGAGAAAATGGCCGCTTTGGCAATTGGACTCTATGGCATTGAAGTCCCTCCCCTTCCCAAACCCCACCCTCCTCAGGCTCCGCCCCAAAAACCTCCTGCTGGTGTCGAAGAGGGACCTGGCAAACCTAACCCCCAAACCTTCAGGAATTTCCTAACCTGGAGTTGGCAATGTATAATGGTGAAGTCTTCGAACACTCAGGCCTGGTCTATCCAGTCAGCAGAATACGGTTGCCAGCTCCAGGTTGGGAAACACCTTGAGATTTTGGGGGTGGAACCTGAGGAGGGCGGGGTTTGGGGAGGGGAGGGACTTCAATGGGGTATAATGCCATAGAGTCCACCTTCCAAAGCAGCCATTTTCTCCAGGTGAACTGATCTCTGTCACCTGGAGATCAGTTGTAACAGCGGGAGATCTCCAGCTACCACCTGGAAGATGGCAACCTAACAGCAGAATGGGGTGGAATGTTAAGGTGGTAGAACAGGCTGTGCTACTTCAGGCATGTGAGGAGAGTCACATTTTAATGTTTCCCATGTAAAAACTCCCTACACAAACAAATTAAGTCTTTACGGAGAAAGGTTCTGGCGTAGCCCATTCTGGTAAGGGATCTTTGAAAAATGTCATCCATCCCTTGCAGTATGAAGCGGTATGGTCCATTCTATCACCTCATTACCACTTCATTCAGCTTTTTGTCTAGATCAGAGACGTTAGTCAGACCACTGGGTAGGGTTGCCAACTCCAGGATTGGAAATTCCTGGATATCTGGACGTGGAGCCTGGGGAACGACCTCCCAGGGTATAATGCCATAGATTCTGCCCTCCAAAGCAGCCCTTCTCTCCAGGGGAACTGATCTCTGTCATCTGGAGATCAGTTGTAATTCTAGGAGATCTCCAAGTCCTGCCTGGAGGATGGCAACCTTATCTGTCATGTCCAGTATTGTCTATTATGACTGGCAACAGCATGCCAAGGTCTTTCCCAGACTTCAAGAAGAAGAAGAGTTGGGTTTTATATGCCGACTTCCTCTATCTTTTAAGGAGAATCAAACCAGTTTACAACCTTCCCTTCCTCTCCCCACAACAGACACCTTGTGAGGTAGGTGAGGCTGAGAGAGCTCGAAGAGAACCGTGACTAGCCCAAGGTCACCCAGATGGCTTCATGTGTAAGAGTGGGGAAACCAACCCGGTTCACCAGATTAGAGTCCACTGCTCTTAACCACCACACCACGCTGGCTCTCTACCTTCTACATCTTTGCAGTGAAGACAGGCAGATATTCTCCGGCTGAGCTCTAGCCCCACATTTTGGTGGGTAGCTGGTGCTGTTATTAGGGTTGCCATCCTCCAGGTGGTAGCTGGAGATCTCCTGGGATTACAACTGATCTCCAGGCAGCAGAGATCAGTTCACCTGGAGAAAATGGCCATTTTGGAAGGCATTACACCCCACTGAAGTCCCTCCCCTCTCCAAACCCTGTCCTCCTCCGGAGGACCCAAAATCTCCAGGTATTTCCCAACCCGGAGCTGGCAACCCGGAGCTGGCAACCCTAGCTGTTATGCAATGGGGGGGGGGAATCTGTGGACCTTTTCGCTTCTTCTGCTCTGCATTGCTTGCAGTGATTCAAATTAGAGACCCCCGCAGGGCATTTGCTCCACATTCACCATATCAGTCCTGCCACAGCTGCCTCTATAGTCCCAGCACTAGGTCGGCAGAGAGGAGGGTAGCTCTAGTAACAGAATCCCAAATCCAGGAGACTGGTTTCCCTCTCTTCTCCCAGCTCCAAAGCTCTCAACAATCCTCGCCTTGTCCAGGCCTCTTGGCTGGGTCTCAAGTCAAACAAAGTCGATGGCTGGTTACCGCAAAGCTGAGGTGATTCCGGGGGCCGCGGGGCCAAGCCAGGCGGTACGGGAACAACGGGGCTATTGAGGGAAGGGGGCCTTACCCTGGTGAGACTGAAACAGAAATATATCTCTTTTTATTTTGCCAAATTACACTGACGGGACATGATGAGCGATGAGTCAAAATGGGCGCTGTGTTCTGAGAGGGAAGGTGAAAATGGGACTTGCCCGGTGTTGTAGCTCTGGAGGAGCCCTCAGAAGTAAAGGGCAGTTTTGACTCTTAAAAAGAAGTTTTCCCTTCTTGTACTTCGAAGGCCCCCTCAAGAGTTATGACATGGCAAGTCCCATTTTGAGCTTTCCCTTCAGAATACTGTGCCCATTTACTAACCTGTGTAACCTGGGTAGATGCAAAGATTTACTTTCCTGGCTCATCAAGGTAAGGCCTCTTCCTCCAACAGCCAAGGACCTTCATTTCCCCCCTCATTCTTCAAGAGCCCTTGATAGGCTTCTGCTACCACCACGGCTGTGTGAGACTCTCCTTTCTCTAGACCCAAATAATTTAGTCAGTTCATTGGTCGGATTAATCAGTTAAAACTCTTGAGAGACTGATTAAAAGGGTACTCTTAATTAATCAATTTAAAAAACAGTTTCATGTAGGAACCATGGGAGAGGACAGCGCGGGACCTTCACAACCAAACTGTGGACCGAGACTTCATCCACTGGTCTCTTCCCACCACTTCACACTGGTTTATTGCCAAAGGGTGAAACAGCAGGTTCTTAATGTACATTAGAGCGAGTTTATACATTCATTTTTTTCCAACCAGGTAACTCAAGTAGGGTTGCCAGCTCCCTGGAAAGGAAAAGGTCCTGTCCCCTTAATAGAGCTTTAATGGGTTGTTATCGACCAGGTGATGTTATTTACCTCCATGCTATGGAAACTTCACCTGCCCATTTCCGACTATTAAAGGATCCGGGTGCTTTTTTCTCTCCAGGCAAGCCTAAACTCGTGCTATTCCAAGGCTTTTAGCTGCTTGGGCTGGAGTTCAGGGATAGATCATCTGCTTTGCCTGCAAGAAGTTCCAGGTTCCATCTCTGCTATCTCCAGTAGAAAAAGAGCAAGTGATACGAAAGACCTCTGCCAGAGACCTTAGAAAGCTTCTGCCTGCCAGAGTTGACGATACTGACCGTGACAGGCCAAGGTTCTGATTTTGTATAAGAAAAAGAGTTGGTTTTTATATGCTCACTTTCTCTACCACTGAAGGGAGACTCAAACTGGCTTACAATCACCTTCCCTTCCTCTCCCCACAACAGACACCCTGTGAGGTAGGTGGGGCTGAGAGAGCTCTAAGAGAATTGTGACTAGCCCAAGGTCACCCAGCTGGCTTCATGCAGAGAAGCGGGGATTCCAACCCAGCTCACCAGATTAGCCTTCACCGCTCATGTGGAGGAGTGGGGAATCAAACCCGGTTCTCCAGATCAGACTCCACTACTCCAAACCACCGCTCTTAACCACTACACCACACTGGCTCTCTAGGTAGCAGCTTCGTGTGTTCATTGGCATAATGCAAGAGCAGCCAGTGTTCTTCTCATGCTGTTCCACACAGCCTTGAATTTAAGACTTTTATGTCGTACTACCACAATCTGGTGGGGCCCATTCTCACAGTCATTGAACATGTGGAAGTTGCAGGCTATGGTCCACCGGTCATCTGCACCAGCAGCCCTATCTAAGTAGGGTTGCCAACCTCCAGATGGTGGCTGGACATCTCCTGCTATTACAGCAGATCTCCAGGCGACAGAGATCAGTTCCTCTGGAGAAAATGCCCGCTTGGTATAGTGGTGGACTCTAATCTGGAGAACCAGGTGTGATTCTCCACTCCTCCACCTGAGCGGCAGACTCTAATCTGGTGAACTGGATTGGTTTCCCAATGAAGCCAGCTGGGTGACCATGGGCTAGTCATAGTTCTCTTCAAACTTTCTCAGCCTCACCTACCTCACAAGGTGTCTGTTGTGGGGAGAGGAAGGGAAGGAGATTGTAAACCGGTTTGATTCTCCTTAAAAGATAAAGTCGGCATATAAAAACCAAGTCGTCTTCTTCTTCTTTGGCAAATGGACTCTATGGCATTGAAGTCCCTCCCCTCTCCGAACCCTGCTCTCATCAGGCTCCACCCCCAAAATCGACAGGTATTTCCCAACCTGGAGCTGGCAACCCTACGCATAGGGTGCATTTATTTTTTAGCAACCCATCATAAATCTCCATTTCCTACATTTGCAGGACTATGACAAAAATACTTGGTGACAGACTCATAGAACTCAATGACCATGGATGGAGAAGTAGCCAGTGCAAGTTTTCTTTAAAGTTACCTGGGCAGGCCTGGTAGTGATTGGGGAAAGAGAGGGATTATTGTGGTTTACACTGACCTCTAGGGGTGAGGCATGGCCATTGCAGCCAGAAAAGGGAATGATACGGAGGACCCCTTTACCATTGTGGATTCCTGTCTTGCGAGTTCACTTATTTACATGTGACACAGTCTCCTCCAGCCTGCATTTACTCCTACCATGCCATTACATTGTAAATGTTGCATTGTTACATTTCGTGGAAATTTTGGTTGTTTTGCTAATGGGAGGCAGCAAAGTTCTGCTTCCCAATACTGGCAGATTTAGCCATTTATAGTGATGCCAGGTACGGATCTGCCGAGATTGGAAAGGATCTATTGTAACGTGTGTAGGATGTAAAAATTATGTGCATTATCTTGCAAACATATTGAGTGGGTAGTGGGTAGCCAAAACCTGGCCTAACTCATGTCAAGAGCCTTTACTCCAGCTAAAAGGCAAAAGGCCTGACACAGAGTCAGGGATATGTTGAGCAGTGATTTTTTTAAAAGCGTTAAAAAGCAACCAGTTTTCAAATTCCCCCTCCCTTCCTGTTTTTGTTTTACTTGATTTGTATCCCACCCAGGAGTTCAGTGTAACATACATGTTCCACTCCCCTATTTTATCTTCACAACATATATAGAAGAAGATTAGATTGGGGTTGCCAACCTCCAGGTACTAGCTGAAGATCTCCTGCTATTACAAGTGATCTCCAGCCGATAGAGTTCAGTTCACCTGGAGAAAATGGCCGCTTTGGCAATTGGACTCTATGGCGTTGAAGTCCCTCCTCTCTTCAAACCCCGCTTGTAAAGGGAAATGTATTCTCTAGATGAGGCTTTCTATCTTTTATCAACTGTAAGAAGAATGTTTACAGACTAAACTTGAATAAATGTAAGTTCTACTTTTTGCAATTTACTTCTTAGGAAGATTGATTTTATTGCACTCAATATAAATAGGTGCAAGATTCAATGTATTACCCACAGCGGGTGCTATTCTAAAAAGCCCTGTTCTAAAAAGCCCTACTCTGAGCATCTATGTGGATATGGAACTCATTCTTTTGAAACCAGGGAACATGTCTTATTTTATTGCAGAAGATATAAAGCGTTCAAGAACACATCTGATCAATCCATTTACTCCTGATATAGACATGCCTGTAAGCTAATAAGCTACCATTTCTGCAGGGTGGTTGTGATCCACAGTTGCAGTAGGGAAATTTATTTTGGGTTTCTTTGAATTTAATAGACACAAGGATAATTTAAAGAACATAAAAGGGAATCTCTTCTCATGTCCTAGCTTCGGCATTTCTGTTCAGGTAGCCCTTTCTTTTTGGCTAGTACAGGTCCTCATTTTTATATATCCTATATACATAAAAACCACCTAAGCAATTATTTGAAGCACGCCCTCTCAAACAGCCTCTACAGGAATATCTGTTTTTGTGGATGCAAATTTCAGTTGGTGGTGATGTATAATCCCGTGGATAGACCGTCGGGACACGTTTCAAGGGCTCTTTGCATCAGTGAAGATTTGTCACTGGATTCTTGCTGTTTCCATTAAGCAATGGGTCACACCTTGTACATGTAGGACTTCAGAGAGATGATTTTTATAGCACAGGCAATATCGCCTTAAGACATCCAGACCGCTGGCTCATCTAGCCCACAGCTGTCTACTAGACCCAATCCCAAGAGTTTTTGTCTTGCTTGGCTACCCGAGATGCTGTGGATCTTGAGAGCTCTATACACACTGGAACCTGTTCTGTACAGATGAACCAAAGCAGGCAGCTTCTCTCCCCTCCCTGGGCATGGGTGGAGTTTCCACATTTGTAGTGAGTCTCCCTAACCCTCCCCCAAAGAGCTAGGGTTGCCATCTCTGGGCTGGGAAATACCTGGAGATTCTGGGGATGGAGCTGGGGGGAGGGGGGTTTTGGGGGGAGACCTCAGCAGGATATAATGACATAGAATCCACCTTCCAAAGTGGGCATTTCCTACAGGGGAACTGATCTCTGTAGTCTGGAGATCAGTTCCAATAGCGGTGCTGGCTGGAGGTTGGCAACCCTACCGCCATCAATGCCACCAACTCTTTAATAACCCATATGTTAATTCTTATAACCTAGCTGTTCATTGGAAGCATAGAAGAGAAATATTACTCCTCCCCAAACGCAACGTTTTAAACTTTTATTTAAAATATTTGCAATGTATTGCTACTCTACCGCCTGCCCACTGGACTTAGGCCTTAAACCTATGAAGCATGGAGTGTTGTTTTTTTCTCCCCCACCAAATAGTATTTTCTCTCCTGGTTATAATTAGTAATTAATAATTAAGTAGCCTTGTATTAACCACATGTATCAACTATATATTTTTAGGAAATCATATATTTGTTATAAGGATAAATCTTTTTATTGATTTTTTCTTAAAACGCTGATATAACACAACTGTAAAAGAATTGTAGATGTATAACTGTTCCCATGTTAATTGATTAGTGAATATCTCCAGATGTAACGGCATAATTATTATGAGAACTGTATGTGTAATGGATACAAAACTAGCATGCTCACTTAATAACCATTTATATAACCTGATTTTGTATAGTTATCTTTTGGTTCTAGAATAACTGAAGCCTGATAGATTGTAGTCCCACTTCACTTACAAAGTAATGTCTTGTCTAAGAAATGGAGCTTTAAGTTTTTGTTATGTTGTGTATTTTTGTGTGTGTTTTGTATTGTGTTGAAATATAAAATAAAAAAATTTATAAAAACAAAAAAACAAAAAGTATTTTCTCTGCTGAAGTGTTAAAACATCTTCCCCCCCATCCCCAAACCAAGCATAGAATCATAGAGTTGGAAGGGACCACCACGGTCATCTAGTCCAACCCCCGCACAAGGCAGGAAATTCACAACTACCTCCCCCCCCAGTGATCCCCTACTCCATGCCCAGAAGATGGCCAAGATGCCCTCCCTCTCATGAACTGCCTAAAGTCATAGAATCAGCATTGCTGACAGATGGCCATCTAGCCTCTGCTTAAAAACCTCCAGGGAAGGAGAGCTTACCACCTCCCGAGGAAGCCTGTTCCCCTGAGGAACCGCTCTGTTGTGTCCGTTTCCGTTCCCCCCCCCCCAACATAAGTAAGAAAATGCTTCTCAAGTTTCCCTTCTGTTTGCACCACAGCCCATACATTCCACACATCTTCGACAGCAACTAAGACAGAGGCCCATTTCACTGTTAAGCAAGGTTTTTTTATTTATTGTAATGTATTTATTGCACTTCAATATTAGACAAAAAATAAATTCTCTCTCTCTTTCTCGTCGGCATCTTTTGCCTCCCAAACAGCAGCAAATAAAATCCTCTCTATTTTCCTTTTTTGCAGCAAATATACTCCACTTTAGGGAGGGAACTCTCTCTCTTTTCAATATATATCTATATATAACATACCTTTTCCCCTTTAGATTTCTAAGAAAAGTGCAATGTTTGGTTTTTTTATTTCAAAGCGAACAGCAGCGGCAGTAGCAGCGTCCTTCCCACCCTGCCAAGAACTAACATCCCTACATCATGCACACAGGAGGGTGACCATGCATGCCATGACATCTCCTGTACATGGTTATGTGAACACCTGATATGTATCAATGCAGAGAACCAGGCAGGGCTGGCCACACCCAAACTTGGGATCCCACTGGGGAGAAGAGTCCATGTTCCCTCTTAGGTCCCCTCCCTTACAAGTTCAAAAGGAAAAAGAAAAGGTTTTGGGTCCTTCTTCCAAATCCACACAGACCGATGTCCAAAAGTAGGAAAGGGTATTACCAGGATGCTTTATAGTCAGGGCTGTATGTAGTCCCTGAGCCCGTAACTGTTTAGGGTTGCCAGCCCTTCAATAGCGATTGGCAAGAGCAGGTGAAATCGGTAGCACTCAACACAGCAATGCCGCTTATAGGTAGAGACCCAGAAGTGACAATTCCACGTCACACAACTCTCTAGAAATTTCCCTGATATCTATGGTCTTAGGGGGATTCCTAGAGCATCGCTTCACACGTCAACATCACTGCCAAGTCTGGAAGTGATGTTGTCGCGTTGAGTGACGACAATTCCTCCCTCCTATTTCCCCCCTGCCACTCCAGTGAGCACAACAATTTGCCTGCCAATAGTGGGCAATTGGAATCCCTAGCCACGTTCCAAATGTGGGGTTGGATTCCATGACTGCCTTCTACTAAGTTTTCCTTCAAGGGTAAAAGACTTCCTCCAATGGGGAATAACTTTTCCTGGTGAATAAAGGCTTCTTCTGGACTTCTGTTTCCGGCGCCGACGCCAAGACAGCGCGAGGCTCACGCTCCGGGCAAAAAAAGCGAAGCGGGGGGGGGGGGAATTCGCCCCCCCTGACATCGACGCGGCTCCCCTTGAAGGAGAGGGGAAGCTAAAAGGCTTGCCGGCTCGCGTCCCGACCTAGATGCGCCCGTTGGCATGTCAAATTGGACGCCTCCCTTTCGCTGTACAAAAGTTTGGGACAGAGCCACATTCGAAGACACCGGTCTGCCGCCATTGTTTGTAATTTGGGACTCGGAAACCCAGAGGCAGAACTTCCATAGATCAGTGGGTAGATTTTTACGGCTCTCCAAGTCTTCCGGCCACCCCTAATTCCACAGCTGGTGGAAGTGGAATAAATTGTGCAAATTAATTACATCTTTGCCTATTTGCATAACTTATCCAGGTCACAGATTTTGGCATTTCTTGGCACAGAATCTGTTTTTTTTTTTTTTTTAAGTACACAGTAGACAATCACAAATATGGAGAACGGGGGAAGCCGGAACCAGGGCTTCCAGGTCCGATTCTTTCCCCTTCTGGGGTGTGCTGTTGATTCAGAAAGAGTTATCAACCAGAATTCTCAACTCTAGAAAAGAGATGGGCTCCAGTAGAATAAAGGCAGTCTGGAGACAGCAAAGGATCGCGGGATACTGTGCCTATCCACAACATCTGTATCCCACCTTTCTGTCTCCGAGGAGCCTATCCTGTAAAGGGAGCGAAATCTAGTGGTTAATGCACAGGAAATCTGGGAGGAAGTACAGATTTAAATTTTCAGGGGAGTGGGGGTGAAGCACCATTACCCAGAAGGGACCAGTGAGGTTGAACAGAAAGGTAGTTCGGAGTGTTTGCTTTCTTAACCCTTTCTTCCCAAAAGCTTTGCTAACCTTTCCTTGTCATTCAAATCCTTACTTGGCAGGGAAGGATTCCTGGCATATCGAATCCATCATCTTCAACCTCCCATAGAACTATCCAACTGTGCTTGCCTTTCCGTATGAACTGCCTTTCAGAGAAACCAGCCCCAAACCTCATTAGGCATTACCACAGCCATCTCGAGTGCAATTCTGTCTACATACTGGTGGAAGCTCCGTTTGTGGTTTTGAGATGTTTACAAAATATACATTATATAGATACCAACATCAGACAAGACAAAAAAATTTTTAAAAGACTGGCCCCGCTTGCTCGGTTGGGAGTGGCTGCAATTGGCTAAGTTTGGTAGTTCTACTTTAGGTCTGAAGGTAAGTTACCCAGTAAAATCTGCAGTATCTACTGAACGTCTTTAAGATAGTGCAGAATCTAGCCCCCATGTACATGCTACACCTTCTCCAGGGAACAGAGTCAAAAGAAGTCTAAAACTTGGGGCTATGGTAGCATGCAGATTAAGGAAAGGAACCGAGGGATTTCCTGTCCCCGAGAGCTACCGATAATCACTATTATGCACAATACTCTCATTGTCTTTATATACAGAATAAAACCTCAAGACAATATCATATGGGGGGAAATGATGTATATATAACACACATTTAGAAACAACACGGTACGACGCGTGTCCGATTCGTTTGCTTGATCTCCTCTAGCAAAGAAATGATCTTCAATCCACACATGGGCCCCGGAGAGCGCTGTCCAGGCAGCACGCTCTTCCTCCTGTGTCCGATCTCCTCACCGGGGAGGGATCTACTGCAGCAGATCCCAGCTGTGATGGACAAAGGGCTCCCCGCCGTTGCCGGATCCCTTCTGCTCCTCTTCGGTCGTTATCTCCTTTCAAAGAGCAAAATTTAGTCCAATCTGTTGGATTCGGTGGATACTCCGTTCCTTGTCCCCGCCATTTCCTAGGGTTTAAGAGGCTGTCTTGGTCTAGTGGGGCTTATGGGTTGATCCGGAAGGCAAGGAGTTTCTCCGAATGCTGGTTGTTGAGGGTCCTCAGGTCAGGGAGACGGAGAAGCAGCTTGGGGAAGAGTGTGGAGTCGTCTGGGTGCTTTTTGGTTACTAGAGTTCTCAAGGCTCGTATTAAAGTCTCCTGGAGGATTTCGACTGCGTCCACATCAGAGATGCCCGAGCGATCTACATACAGGCAGACCAAAGATGTTAAATTGACAGAAACAGGAAAGATGTGGACAAGAAAGGAGCTTTTAATAGTTTTAATACCTTTAATTGTTGATGTTTTATGGCCTAGTTTTATTTTTGTATTGATTTGTTGTTACCTGCCCTGAGCCCGGCCTTGGCCAGGGATTGAGGGCAGGATACAAGTCCAAATAAATAAATAAATGAAGCTTTTTGAGAGGGTTTTCCCTAGAAAAATATTTTTTGGGAAAACTGAAATAGTGACACTATTTACTTGACTGCTAGTACCAAAGACCTGATCTTGGGGTTTTAAAAAAATGTTTACTTATGAATTACATCTCATCAGAAATGTTCAAGGCAGATTACAAAAGAAATTTCTCCTAAAATATCCAGCCTGAGAAGAAGAGTTGGTTTTTATATGCCGACTTTCTCTACCACTTAAGGAAGAATCAAACCGGCTTACAATCACCTTCCCTTCGCCACAACAGACACCCTGTGAGGTAGGTGGGGCTGAAAGAGTGTGACTAGCCTGAGGTCACCCAGCTGGCTTTATGTGCAGGAGTGGGAAACAAATCCAGTTCACCAGATTAGCCTCCGCCGCTCATGTGGAAGAGTGGGGAATCAAACCGGGTTCTCCAGATCAGAGTCCACCGCTCCAAACCACCACTCTTAACCACTACAAAACGCTGGCTCTCAAAATAAAAACAGGAAAACAGCAGCTGTCAGAACAACTGGGCCAAATCCTCAATAATTACTTCAAATGTTCCACTTCTAAACTACAAAGCCGCTTCCACGCTCAGCAAAATCTACTCCCGCTGGCTAATGAGGGTTCCCAGATTCGATTGCTAACAGGCTCCAAAGCTACTGATCAGGCTAAACTCATGAACTCATGAAGCTGCCTTCTACTGAATCAGACCCTTGGTCCATCAAAGTCAGTATTGTCTACTCAGACTGGCAGCGGCTCTCCAGGGTCTCAGGAAGAGGTCTTTCACATCACCTACTTGCCAAGCCCCTTCAACTGGAGATACCGGGGATTGAACCTGGGGCCTTCTGCATGCCAAGCAGATGCTCTACCACTGAGCCACAGCATCAATCCAACCCGCAAGCCCTGGCCTGGTTGTGCTTCCGTGACGCCTACCTGCTGAGACGAGGACCACGGCCATGAAGAGAGCCATTTCCTGGGCCTCCAAGCCCAGCGAGCCGAGCTTCTCACTGAACTCAAACATGGCGTCCAGCAGGGATCCCATCCCCATGGTGCGTAGGCTGCAGAGAGAGTATGTCTCCCCACTCAGGAAGGTCACCACTTTCTCCTTGGGGTTGAACAGGGAGGAGAAGCGCACCATGAGCACCTGGGAAGGGAGAAGAGAGAGAAGGGGTGAGATACTGCCAGTGTAAACAAACAGTGACACCGCTTTAACAAATCATCAGCAAATCATAGAATCATAGAGTTGGAAGAAGTGCCTTCCATAGCTAAGGAAATGTCATAGAATCATAGAGTTGGAAGGGACCACCAGGGTCATCTAGTCCAACCCCCTGCACAATGCAGGAAATTCACAACTACCTCCCGCACACAGCCCCAGGGACCCCTACTCCATGCCCAGAAGATGGCCAAGATGCCCTCCCTCTCATGATCTGCCTAAGGTCACAGAATCAGCATTGCTGATAGATGGCCATCTTAGCCTCTGCTTAAACCAACTTACATAAGAACACAAGAAAAGCCCTGCTGGATCAGACCAAGGGCCTTCAAGTCCAGCAGTCTGTTCACACAGTGGCTAACCAGGGGCCTCTAGGAAGGCCACAAACAAGACGAATGCAGCATTACCCTGCCTGTGTTCCACAGCACCTAATATAATAGGCAATATAATACAATATAATAGTCTTCTGCTATCCTTTTTGGGAACCCCAGCCCCTGTATATCCCCAAAGCTTGTTCTTGGGGAAAACTTAATCTTTGACCTCAGGAAAAAATATATGCACGTCAGCTTGAGTTTCATAAGTTATGCCCCTCCTCGCAGAAGCGGCGTTATTCAGCATGAACTTCGCCTTGTCAGCAGAACATGCGGGGTGAGGACGACCAACTGACCTGGAAGGTGCCGGCTTTGAGCAGCATGACTTGGTCTTGCTGGCAGAGCGACTGGAAGCCCGGGATGCTCTTGGCAAACTCCACCACCTCCTTGACGGCAGGCGTGAAGCACTGTGAAAACTCCTCCCACACCTGCTGGCTGCTTTTCCCGTTGCTGCAGTAGGGGATGGCGTTCAGAGGGCATGCCTGCATGAGAGAAGGAGGCGGACAGGAAGGTTTAGTGCCGCGGGAGTAAAGGCTAAATCTAGGCAACATCAGAACTCTTCTAGCAGGGCTCGTTGGTTTGCTTGCTTGTTTATCAAAAAGTAATTTTCCCCCACCTTGTACCCCAATGCCCGTTACAGAATCCAAATTAAACCTCTGTCATATTTACAACTGCGACATCTGTCGGTATCTAAATACGGACCTGCTGCACCAAGTGTTTCAGAATCCCCCTTAGTCTTGGAAACTCTCCTTGAATCGAGGCAAAAAATGAAACCTCCAAGATTTGCTTACAAATATTTGATGTCAATTAATAAATGTGAGATGCAGAGTCTCAGAAATGAATGGAATAAGGAACTAAACAGCCCTGTTTTGCCAGATTGGTGTAGTGGTTAAGAGCGGTGGTTTGGAGCAGAGGTCTCTGATCTGGAGAACGGGGTTGGATTCCCCACTCCTCCACACAGAGCCAGCTGGGTGACCTTGGGCTAGTCATACTCTCTCAGCCTCACCTACCTCACAGGGTGTCTGTTGTGGGGAGGGGAAGGGAAGGTGATTGTTTGATTCTCCCTTAAGTGGTAGAGAAAGTCAGCATATAAAAACCAACTCTTCTTCTTCAAAGCAATGGGGTATGGCTCTACATTTTTTACCTCTTGTTTCTATGGACCTTAAGATGCAACTTATTCAGCCCAAAATTATGTTTAGGGTATACTGGACAACAAAACGCCTTTTTAGTAAAAGACTAAGTACAGTGTGTAATTGCTGGCACTGTAACTTGCAAGATGCGTCTCTTAAACATATGCTTTGGGCCTGTCTGATTATTCAGTTTTTGGGGAAGAAGTAATTCCTCATAGAGAGCCAGTGTGGTGTAGAGGTTAAGAGTGGTGGACCCTAATCTGGAGAACCAGGTTCGATTCCCCACTCCTCCACATGAAGCCTGCTGGGTGACCTTGGGCCAGTCGCAGTTCTCTCAGAACTCTCTCAGCCCATGCGGAGGCTCTCAGAGAGACTCCCAGTTTTTCAAACACACACTAAATACTGCTTGTCACGGCTGCTGTACCTCCAAGCGACAGCAGAGGGAACTCAAAAGCTTTGCAAACGCTTCTTAGGGGAGTTCTCCTGCAGCAGAATTGGACCCAGTCTTCTGATCCATGGGAGTTCATGAACGGCAGCTCAGTAGGGGGCTCTAATTTTTAAAACCAGACACGCTGCGGGCTCAAGCTAGAAATCACGTCATGTCCCCTTCCAGCCTCCTTATCCTTCATCACCCGCATCAACAGAGATTCCTTAGGAATTCATAAACAGGGCAAGATGGAGAGAGAGAGAGAGAGAGTGTGTGATTTCCCCATTTGGGCCCAAGAGAGGTCAAGCATGCTCTTTCTGAGCATGGAGGTTCAATCCATAACCCTGGCTTATAGCCATGAATACCTCTCTAAATCCTTGGGGGAGACAGCCTAACTGTAAATGACTATCTCAATGTCCAGTAATGACAAATTCCTCCCCATAGGCCATTTATGCAGGGTCAATTTTGATGCTCGTTCAAAGCTCTTGTTTAAAAATGCGACCTTTAAAATGTGTATTCACGGCCCCAATGCAAAAGGAGAAATTCCACCCCACCCCCCCACTCTCCTGCCCCTTCGTTCCTTCCATTAGCAATCACCACTTGCATAGCTAACGCTTGGCTGTGGTTTTGCATGCTTCCTTGAGGGGATTCGAGGCAGGGGCGGAGCAAACACAAAAGGTTGCGTTAAAGGGGCTCTTAAGAAATGCAAAGCAGGTATGTACCAGCTTCACAGTCACTTCCTAAAGACGGTTCAGCGTGAAAAACAAAAAAATATGCGGAGCACTTCCGTCTGGAACACGCTGCTAATTACCAAGCATAAACAGCCATAGTGACAAATTCCCCCCACCAGGTACTTACGATGCCTCTGCTGGCTGTCCCCCGCCAAGGGCAGCCCCTCTGGGCATTTGTCTCAGGATAGCCATACTCAAAGGCTGGATAACGCCCAGCATTGTGCAGATAGCCAGACTGTTGGGCCTGGAAGATGTCATTGCCAAAGCCACGGGGGCTATTGTCCACGTAACTGGGTGATTCCTGAGGTCCGTAGCTGGACAAGCGCAAGGTAGCCGACTCGTACTGCCCGTAGCCGTGGGAACTGTTCAGTTGCTGGTCGTTGTAGTTGGTCAAGGGGCAGGCCTCGGCCCCCGGAGTCCCTCCGCGCTTGCCCAGGCGGTCTTGCCCACTCACAAAGATATCGTGGTAAGCCCTCGAGATGGCATTTATCGCTTCCTCTTCCTGGATGTTCGGGCTGGGCGGGGCGTCCGCCTCGGGACTCAGGCCGACGTCCATGGGGGCCTCGTTCAAGCTGTTCATGTAGCTCTGCATCTCGTCAAGCAGACGTTGCTTCTCCCGCTTAGGAATGCGCCCAAAGCGCACAGCTGCAGAAGGAAACGAAACGGCGGGGGAAATGTGAGTGCCATGGGGAAGGACTCTAGGGAACAACCGGTGAGGAGACGTAACAGCAAGCATGCTTTTCCCACACACCCAAGGACTACAACGGGAGAAACGGCACTGTCCGAAATTCTCCCTTTCACTATTGCATTTGATCTGGCAGCCCTACGAAAACCTGCTGGGGAGTGAGAAGAGCTGATTGAGCCTTCAGCATCATTTGTGATGACCGAAAGAACACGCCTTGGACTGGTGGTGGTCAGATAGGTAGAAGAAGAGTTGGTTTTTATATGCCGACTTTCTCTACCACGTCAGGAAGAATCAAACCGGCTTACAATCACCTTCCCTTCCCCCTCCCCACAACAGACCCCCTGTGAGGTAGGTGGGGCTGAGAGAGTGTGACTAGCCCAAGGTCACCCACCTGGCTTCGTGTGTAGGAGTGGGGAAACAAATCCAAATCACCAGAGTAGCCTCCGTTGCTCATGTGGAGGAGTGGGGAATCGAACCCGGTTCTCCAGATCAGACTCCACTGCTCCAAACCACTGCTCTAAACCACTACACCACGCTGCCTCATAAGGCAGACACCCCGCAATGTGCTGTGCTGCCGAATCTGCATCTCGGGGCTGATGTCGGTTGCTTGTTTTGATACAATTCCGCCCGAAGAAGGGAGGGGGCTGGCTGCAAAATCCAAGGAGCCCCTGGAAAAGCCAAAATTAGCAACCTGCTTCTCAAGCTTCTGGGTAAATCCATCATGTACTCCGGAGAGAAGCCGTGGCCATTAATCAAAGGCTACCGCCTGCTCTCTGGGTGCCAGCGGCTCCCCTCCCCTCCTTCTCCGTTGCTCTGGAAATCCTGGCTCAGAAGCATAAATCAGCCCAAGGTTCCCATTTATCAGCTGAGCATTTGCTGACATTCTGCCCTGTGAGAGAGGGAAGCAGCAACTAGCTGACTCTTTCTGCCTTAAAGGGGCAGTTCAGGCTGCACTGATGATAGCGCACAGCTAGCCCCTTCTCTCCCTCCCGGCCCCCGCACCCGTTTCCCAGTTATATAAGGGAGAGGCAACTACGATTGTCATTTTCCCCTCCAGAGAGCATTCTTTACAGCAGATGTGAGTAAAGCAATTCCGCGACCCCGTGAAACAAAGCAAAAATTCAAGCGAGCGTTGCTCCGCTAACTCCAATGCATTGGGAAAGAGCCACTGGGGCCCCCTGCGTGAATTCGGAGCACTGGGTTGTCAATCCAAGGCGTGTTTCCAGGCAAGGCACAAAAATGTGTCCCCTGCCACGCAGGCAGCAGGAGCAAATGGCATGGGAAAGCATCGACAGGCCCCATTCCTGGACTGCTTGCTCTCCACTGTCTCCGACCCTCCCTGTTGCATCTGCGCATTTTGCAGGGGAACCCCTCAGACTGCTAACCCCCCCCCCCCGCTTAAAAACCTGTAAAGGGCTTCCCCCCCCCTTTTCTTTTTCCCAGCCGTCCTGTAATGTTGTAGTGCTATAGCACGCCTGTAATGTTGTAGTATGTCTGTATTGCTATAGCACGCCTGTAGTGCTATAGCCCAGCTTGATAGAGAAATTGTAAAAGCCCTTTAAAGGGCTGAAAATGAAGGGAGGTGGAACTTAGCTCTGCTTCCCCTCCCCTGGGTAGCTTTGAGGAGCATCCATCTGGACGCTCCACCCGCAGCCACCCCTAATTTTTTTTGGGCGATCCCTGGTAGGGTTTTCAAGGCAAGAGACGCTCAGAGGTGGTTTGCCATTGCCTGCCTCTATGTAATGACCCTAGTATTCCTTGGAGGTCTCCCATCCAAATGTTTGCCCTTTTATTTCAGAGGACAGAAGGTTTATATTTTCTCTGGAGTAAAGGGGAAAACAAGGATAGTCAGACAAGATACATCCATATGGGGCACAATGTCATCTAGACGTTTCCCTTTACAGTGGAGGCTTCCTGCTACCCATGTGCGGGGAAAATCCTCCTGTTATTATAGCATTTATTAGGGCTGCCTCGCCATCTCCTGTTTCTGTTGCCCCAGAAGATCGGACCAGAACCAAAGGGTTGAAATTAAATCAAAAGAGTTTCTGTCTAGACATTAGAAAGAATTTTCTAACAGAGTGGTTCCTCAGAACAGGCTTCCTCAGGAGGTGGTGAGCTCTCCTTCCCTGGAGGTTTTTCAGCAGAGGCTAGATGGCCATCTGTCAGCAATGCTGATTCTATGACCTTAGGCAGATCCTGAGAGGAGGGCATCTTGGCCATCTTCTGGGCCTGGAGTAGGGGTCACTGGGTGTGTGTGAATTTCTTGCACTGTGCAGGGGGTTGGACTAGATGACCCTGGTGGTCCCTTCCAACTCTATGATTCCCGTCTCTGGCCCTGCCCAGATACTCACCATCTCTTGACATGCCCACTGCCAGGCATTTCTTGAAACGGCAGTGCTGGCAGCGGTTGCGATTCATCCGCATGATCATGCAGTTTTCATTCTTTACGCACATCTTGTAATTTATGTTCTGCTGTATGCTCCGGCGGAAGAACCCCTGATGAACAAAAGCGGAGAGGGATTGATTCAGCGGATGGTAGCCCAGGAAACTGCAATAGTATATTTAATTTATGTCTTTAGAGTATTTAGTACGAATCCAACCCAAAAATTCTGACAATGTCAACTTTGTGGACTTTTTTAAAGGATCCTTTATAATCCCCATTGTTGGGAGTTTTATGTAGGGGGGGGGGAAGATGAAGGAGAATGTTTGTTTCACCAAGTACACAGGAAACGCCTTTGAAATACCTGTTGATCTGCCCCGTCAACCCTTCTCCTTCCCACCACCATCCCTCTCGGGCCCTCATGCTCACCTTGCATCCTTCACAGGCGTGGACACCATAATGGAAGCCGGAGGCAATGTCACCGCAAACCTTGCAGAGTAGCACCATCCCTCCAGTCTCTGTTGAGGGGAGAGAGGAACTGTGAGTAATTCTCCACTCTGGACCTGTGCAGATACCTGCTGGGTCAATCCTAGTCTTAGTCACCACCGTTCTTAACCACTACACCACGCTGGCTCCCGTGGCAACCGATGTGAGAACATGAACGTCTATCCTTGGCTCTACCGGAGGCATACTTTGGCTTCTGTTCCCCCCACCCCCAAAATAAAGAAGGCGATAGATTGCAAGTCACTTACTGGCAAAGGTGCCGGTAGCTCCGTTCTGTTTTGCAGCGGGCACTCGGCTCTGTGTTGGTGGCGACGGGCCTTTGTTGGAATAGCGAACTGCCTCGGGGAACTGGAAGGCTACCTTGGGTGAGGAGGGGGAGCTGGCTGTCTGTGGCTTGATGGCCCCGATCTCAGTAAGGGTCAGCTCTTCCAAGGAGGAGGGCAGAGAGTGTTGGGGCGAAGGCACCAGATATCCACTGGGTGGGCTGCCCGGGGTGGGACTGGAGCCTGCAGTTGAGCCCACATACAGGATTACGCCACCTGGGGAAGGAGGAATGAATGAATGAATGAATGAATGGTTTTATGTACAATAAGCCATAGGCCATTACAAACATATCAAGGATACCACAGATACATAATAAAATAAAATAATTAGGTTAATAAAATTCTGGATTAATAATAAATATACATAATAAAACTATGCTAAATCGGTGCATACAAAAACAACAACAACAAAAATAATAGCTAAAAATTGTGGTGGTGTTCCAATTGGCCAATGGGACCTGTGTGTGTGTAAAGTGCCATCAAGTCGCAGCCAACTTATGGCGACCCCTTTTTGGGGTTTTCATGGCAAGAGACTAACAGAGGTGGTTTGCCAGTGCCTTCCTCTGCACAGCAACCCTGGTATTCCTTGGTGGTCTCCCATCCAAATACTAACCAGGGCCGACCCTGCTTAGCTTCTGAGATCTGACGAGATCAGGCTAGCCTGGGCCATCCAGGTCAGGGCCAAATGACCATTAAAATCAGCTTGAAGGATCTGCTCCCTTAGCAGCCATATAGGCCCGGGGAAGGAGGACAATCAGCATAGGAACTGTGAATTCCACTAGAAAAGTTTATTCAAATAAGAGCTTTAAAAACGAGTAAGGACAATAGGTCATCTTGCGGATACGTTTATTGACACAATTCTGGGTCACGCATCAAATTGCAACGGTCCTTGAAATGTGAAATATTTGCTTCCAAGTTGCTGAGTGCATGGCGATTCTTGGCAGCAGAATATGGATGGTCCCATACACCTACTGGTTGCCATCGCCCGATAGTGAGTAGGCCAGAGCGAGGGAGAAACCAGGCCGGCTCATGCCACACGGCCGCAACCATGCTACATGTTCAACGAAAGCATCTATCAGCCTGCCCCAGCCAACGTGGCCCCACGGCACAGGTTGCAAGAGGTTTTCGTAGAGTACCTTTTGCTCACACAGACAGAGCCTACTTCTACCCCCTCGAGATGCCCCCCTCTTCAAACTCCCAAGCAGAGACCTCCTCCAGTAAGTAAACAGATCCTTCCAACATCTTGGAGCTAACAAACAAAAAATGGATGGAGAGGGGCTGTGGCTCAGTGGCAGAGCATCTGCTTGGTATGCATAAGGTCCCAGGTTCAATCCCTGGCATCTCCAGTTAAAGGGACTAGGCAAGTAGGTGATGTGAAAGACCTCTGCCTGAGACCCTGGAGAGCCGCTGCCAGTCAGAGTAGACGGTGCTTACTTTGATGGACCAGGGGTCTGATTCAATATAAGGCAGCTTCATGTGCCACACGGAGCACTGTTGAAAGGGAGAAGGGAAAAGGGGGAAAATAATAAAATTTTAAACATAAAAATAAAATAAGTCTCTGGTTGGAGTTGAAGATGGCTCCTAAGTCCTGAAAAATTAAGCAGAAGTCCAGGAATGCCTTAAGAACATAAGAAAAGCCCTGCTGGATCAGACCAAGGCCCATCAAGTCCAGCAGTCTGTTCACACAGTGGCCAACCAGGTGCCTCCAGGAAGCCCACAAACAAGACAACTGCAGCACCACCATCCTGCCTGTGTCCCACAGCACTCAAGATAATAGGCCTGCTCCTCTGATCCTGGAGAGAATAGGTATGCAGCATGACTAGTATCCATTTTAACTAATAGCCATGAATACCCCTTTCCTCCATGAATATGTCCACTCTCCTCTTAAAGCCTTCCAAGTTGGCAGCCATCACATCCTGGGGCAGGGAGTTCCACAGGGAGTTCCACAATAAAAGGGGTGCCTTGAAGACTAACAAAATCTATTTCCCACCATGAGCTTTTGTGTGTCCCGAAACCTCACGCTGGAATAGACTTTGCTAGTCTTTAAGGCACCCCTTTTATTCTGCAGCAACGGACAAACACGGCTACCTCTCTGGAATTATCGCGCCGGGTCCTGTAAGCTTGAATGCTAGGAATTTAGTCGAATCCCAGCCCAGTCCAACTTTCCCTTGAAAAACACCAAGGAAGGCGATTCCGCACTCTCCCCAAACAGCATCTGCGTGTCGCTTCCTGTCTTCTTGCGAAGTGGCACCCGCCTCCCGTTGCAAGAAGTGGTGAAAACACCCATGGGTTTTTCCGTGCCTCGCAGACCAGCCTTCCTTGGTAGAGACGGCAAACAGCTGCTCCCCCTTTTCCCGAAAGCCTCGTAAACATTTGTCTCAACGGTTTGACCTGCCAAAAACTTTGGCGCACAGAGGAGCAAACGGGGGCAAATGGCCTGCCTCCAACGGGGCCACCGTCACCACAGATCTCCGGCGACCCTTCTCAAAGCTTCCTTTCAGCGAGGCCTGGATCCGCAGCGTCGGCTGGGGGCAGCTGCTGAAGGTGCGAAACCGCTGACCGACATCGCACGCGGTGGGGCTCCAGGACAGAGCTGGGGAAATAAACAGCAGGGAGCACGGCCCCGAGAGACACGTGCTGCGGGGGAAAGTAGGGCAAACGGATGGGGCGCCTACGCTGGCCCCGAACCCAAGCGGCCATCTGAAATCCATCCCAGGAGACGGAGCGCAAAGAAAAGGCAGAGCCAAGACCCCGCAAGATGATCCCGCGTATGCCAAACCAGAAACCCCTTTGGCTCAGGATGGGGCTACGCAGGCTAGTGCTGAGCAGGCATCCTTTAAGAGGGCTTGATTCTTTACTCCTGAATGGAGAGGCAGCGCGGTGTAGTGGTCAGAGTGTCTAGGATCTGGGAGGCCCAGGTTCGAATCCTTGCTCTGCCATGAAAGCTCACTGGGTGGCCTTGGGCCAGTTATACTCTCTCAGCCTAACCCATGCCACTGGTTTGTCATGAGGATAATATGGAGGACAGGAGTATGATGTAAGCCACTTTGCAAGGTATAAAGGAAGCAAATAAATAATGCTCTTTAAACACCTAAGTTGTAGGAGCAGAACTCCCTAATGACTAACCGAGTCAATATCCTCCATGGGTTGTCAAATTTTTTAGAATGGGACTCGATTCTAAGATTACTTTTTCAGACGCAGTCACAAAGTCATTTTGTGCTCGTTTTTCTCCTTCCCAGTGCAAGAACTGCACATCTATGAGCAATGAACAGCACGAACACAGAGATCGTGGTCATTTGACACATGATGCAGAAGCAACCCCAAATTTGCCACCAAGCATTCTTTTTCCAATTCAGCTTGTTCCACTTCCTCCTGGCCCTGCAACTCACCTGTTGACAGAGTTGCAACCCACTTTTGGCATTTGACACGTACATATATTACCCTGGTGGCTACATGCATATTGATGAGAACACCGGAGGGGCTGTGGCTCAGTGGTAGAGCATCTGCTTGGCATGCAGAAGGTCCCAGGTTCGATCCCCGGCATCTCCAGTTAAAGGGACTAGGCAAGTAGGGGATGTGAAAGTCCTCTGCCTGTCCATGGAGAGCCGCTGGGTAGACAGTACCGACTTTGATGGACCAAGGGTCTGATTCAGTATACGGAAACTTCATGTGTTCATAGGCGATGGCAGTTCGAGCGAGAAGATTTGTTTAGGACTATCTTATACGAATGAGAAAACCTGTTCATATATGGCTCACATTATGGAATCCAGGCTGTTTGATCTCCTCTTCTTATTCCATATTTATACAGACATATACCCATTTCAGCCTGGGAATTATCAGGACTTGGAAGATGCATGCTGGGGGGAAGCCCCAACTTAGCGGCCTCCCATGATCCTAGCCTTAGGCCCCTCCCACCATTTTTGATCCCCGTCAGTTCCCTCTTGCTACCTTCATTCCTTGTTTCCCACCCCCAAAATCAGGGTTGTTTTCAGTTGTGCAAAGAGAATCACACCGACGCTAGCAGGACGCGCAAGCCCCGTCCTTTCCCTGGGTGCCTGTCTGAACTGAGCTCGCGCACCACACACATGTCCGCGTGTGACCTATATTCGGAACAAGAGATGTACTTTCCAAGCGAACATCTCCGCAGTCTTGTTCTCGCCATCTTTTGGTGACAGAATGAGTTTAATTCGCCGCAAGGACCAATCATCATCACTCAGAAAGAAGAGGAAAAAAACCCTAGCTTCAAACACATGTGCCAAAAATAAACTGCCTTATTTTTTTTTCTTTCGTAGACATTGTGATGCTTATGAGGCCAAGGATGGCTCATTTGAACTGCAGACACTTATGACCACGTTTGGATCTTAGAAAGGATTCGTATCCAGGGAGAACTCATTTCAAAGCCCTTTGCTGAGCAAGCCATCGGCCAGAAGGGGACACCTGGGAATGATTATTTTGCCTGCTCTAGAGGAGGGGTTCCCAACAGTTTTGATACGGTGACCCAAAAGTCCAAATCTGCTTGGTATGGTGACCCACTTTAAAAAGCACGCATAAATCCATCAAACAGCAAAAGACAAGGATCTACTTTCACAGGCTTTGCGACCCAGTTTGGGTTGGAACCCCACAGGTAGGGGAAACGCCGGCCTAGATCAGGGCTTCTTAAACCTTTTCCACTCACGACCCCTTTTCGCCCGAGGAATTTTTACGCGACCCGGGTATACAGGTATATAAAATAGGTCAACAAATCAAATATTTACTGATAATAAATCATAAAGAAATGTATTTTAAAACAATTCTTTGGTATACATATAATGTTACTGTTGCCAAATCTTTTGAGACCCCCACATTCAGTTTCGCGGCCCCATATGGGGTCGGGACCCACAGTTTAAGAAGCTTCGGTCTAGATCACCAGGGATCTCAAACTTATACAACATGGGCCTCCCCAGGTACAGAAAATAAATGCCCAGTCCGCTCAAGCATGGGACAGAAGAGTCAACTAGCACCACTAGCAGGGTTGGACAGTCCCCCGAAGATGCTGAAGGACAACTCTGCCTTTGTGTATTTGTGTGTGTGTGTGTGTGTGTGTGTACATCTCACAGAATCAGAGGAGGGCACGCACACCAAGGTCTAGCCTCCTTTAACCTCAATTTCCCTACTCCTGACCTCAGTTGCTCCCCCACCTTGCGGCTTAAAATTACAATTCCCCCCACAGTCCACTGGACTGTGTGCTGCTGAACCTTTTGCAGGGACGTTTTTCCCCAGCCCACAGAACGATGCATCCCACACATACTGGATATTTTTTCCCCACAGGGAGTATGTATATGAAACTCTAAAACAAAAGACAAACCTGCACTGGTTACAAAGTACATTTCATTTCTCCCCTATATTAACAGCATTCGTACGTGACCCCCCCAAAAAAGATTGAGAGAATCTCAAATGGGCCTTTTAGCATCTGGCACAAAGATGTCCTTAGTGACCAACAGGCGAGTTTCAGCCTTTCTTTGTCAAATTTGGCCTGCAAGGATGCAGATTCATCCCAGCTAGCCTGTTCTTGTCACATCTCAGAAGCTAAGCAGGGTTGACCCTGGTTAGTACTTGGATGGGAGACCAACCAAGAAGTCCAGGATTGCGACGCAGAGGTGTGTGTGTGTTAAGTGCCGTCAAGTCGCGTCCGACTCATGGCAACCTATGAACCAATGTCCTCCAAAACGTCCTATCTTTAACAGCCTTGCTCAGGTCTTGCCAATTGAGGGCAGAGGTTTCCTTTATTGAGCCAATCCATCTCTTGCTGGGTCTTCCTCTTTTTTTCTGCTGCCTCCAACTTTTCCTAGCATGATTGTCTTTTCCAGTGACTCTTGTCTGCTCAAATGTGACCAAAGTACGACAACCTCAGTTTAGTCATTTTAGCTTCTAGGGTCAGTTCAGGCTCGATTTGATCTAGAACCCACTGATTTGTTTTTGGCAGTCCACGGTATCCGTAACACTCTCCTCCAACACCACCATAGCAGAGGTAGGCAATGGTAAAGCAACTCTGCTCATCTCTAGCCTTGAAACCCCTAGGAGGGGCCATAAAACCCTAGGGTGTCTCTTGTGGGGAGGAGGAGGTGATTGTAAGCCGGTTTGAGTCTCCCTTAATTGGTAGAGAAAGCCGGGATATAAAAACCAACTCTTCTTCTTCTTCCTGAGGAAGTCTGTTAGAGCAGTTGCTCAGTGGAACAGGCTTCCTCTGGAGGTGGTGAGCTCTCCTTCCTTGAAGTTTTTTGAGAAGAGATTAGGTGGCCATCTGTCAGCAATGCTGATTCTATAACCTTAATAGGGTTGCCAACTTCCAGGTACCAGCTGGAGATCTCCTGCTATTACATCTGATCTCCAGCCGATAGAGATCAGTTCACCTGGAGAAAATGGCCGCTTTGGCAATTGGACTCTATGGCATTGAAGGCCCTCCCCTCCCCAAACCCCACCCTCCTCCGGCTCTGCCCCAAAAACCTCCCGCCGGTTGTGAAGAAAGACCTGGCAAGCCTTAGGCAGATCATGAGAGGGAGGGCATCTTGGCCATCTTCTGGGCATGCAGTGGGGGTCACTGGGGGATGTGGGAGGGGGAGGTAGTTGTGAATTTCCTGCACTGTGCAGGGGGTGGACTAGATGACCCCGGGGATCCCTTCCAACTCTATGATTCACAAGTGACTAGACAGGACTTCATCCACACAGAGGATATACACAAAAGAAGAGATTGTGTTTTTTTTTAAAAAAAAAATAAAAGCTAACCAGCCACCAATAACTGCCCGGTCCTTCTTTTGGCCTCTTTAAATGGATAGGCATTCTTTCCCTCAAAGAGATTTGTGTGTGTGTGTGTGTGTGTGTTAAGTGCCGTCAAGTCGCTTCGGACTCATGGCGACCCTATGAATGAAAGTCCTCCAACATGTCCCATCTTTAGTAGAAAAGAGCAAGAGTCCACTAGCACCTTAAAGACTAACAAAAATATTTTCTGGCAGGGTATGAGCTTTCGTGAGCCACAGCTCACTTCTTCAGAATCTGAAGAAGTGAGCTGTGGCTCACGAAAGCTCATACCCTATGAGCTCATACAAAAATATTTTCTGGCAGGGTATGAGCTTTCGTGAGCCACAGCTCACTGAGCTGTGGCTCACGAAAGCTCATACCCTGCCAGAAAATATTTCTGTTAGTCTTTAAGGTGCTACTGGACTCTTGCCCTTTTCTACTACTGCAGACAGACTAACACGGCTACCCGCTGTGAATTATGTCCTTATCTTTGACAGCCTTGCTCCGATCTTGCAAACTGAATTTGCAAGAATTTGCAAAGAGACTGACCCCCCTGCCCAAAACCCCTTACACCAACTCTGCCTGCTCTCAGTGGGGAAAGGAGGAAGGGATTGCCCAGGGCCGGAGAACGCCCCACCGTTCGCAGCGAAATCTGTGCCAAGCAACGCAAGCGCTTGTTATTTTTAGTGCCTGCCAATGGCTGGGAGGAGGAGGAGGAGGAGGAGAGGCCGAGGGCGGGGAGGCGGGCGGGCAGAGCTCCGGTTCCCAGCTCGGCTTCGCCTCCCCTGCGGAGCCGGAGCCTCCAATCGGGTCAGCGGCTCACGTGTCAGCCTCTGGCGGCGGCGGAGAACAAGCAACGTGCTGGAGCCCCGCCAAGCGGTGGTGGGCAGAGACACCTGACTCGCCGCTCACATGGCCCGCGCGGCACACACATGGCATCCAGCGGCGGCGGCTCTGGCACGCGAACCGCTGGGGCGGTGCGCCGCGCGCCCACAGGGTGGCGCTGTTCGCTGCCCGGGCGGCCTGGGAGAGCCCTCTCGCCCGCCCGCGGTGCCTCTGACCATGTGCAGAAAAAAGCCGTACCTATTAAGGCTGTTGCAGTAAAACAGGGGTTGGGGGGGAGAGAGGGAGACCCAAGATCGTTATCAAGAAAACAGTTTATTTGCAGCGGCTGACTCAGAGGCCCCAATGGGCAGAAATCTCTGAGTCCCCATTATACTGGGGAAGAGAGATTGATCCAGATTCAAGTTATGACGGTGCATCAACAAGATCTGCATATCTGGGGAAGAGAGATTGATCCAGATTCAAGTTATGACGGTGCATCAACAAGATCTGCATATCTGGGGAAGAGAGATTGATCCAGATTCAAGTTATGACGGTGCATCAACAAGTTCTGCATATCTGGGGAAGAGAGAATTATCCAGATTCAAGTTATGACGGTGCATCAACAAGTTCTGCATATTTGGGGAAGAGAGATTTATCCAGATTCAAGTTATGACGGTACATCAACAAGTTCTGCATATCTGATTGTATTACAGACAGAAAGGCGACTCAGGACAGTTGCAGTTTCATCCATTTCTCCTATCATTGTTTCTCGTTCACTCTGACCCTCCATTGACGCTTAGCCCAGTTAGCCAGTGTACAGAGCAGGCTTGTAGCTAGGCAGAAATTCCTTCCCTGGCAGCCTGGAAGCCAATTATTACCGGGAGATCTCTGGGGTACTGTCACAAGGCTTTTTTGGAGGATGTTGGGGCTAGCCTTTGGAAGAAGAAGAGCTGGGCCGTTTATGCCTGGGAGGTTTCGCCTTGGGTTTGCTGCTGTGTGGATGCACATTTTCCCCATCTGAATTCTCAAAACTCTGCATGGGGGGGCTTATTTTTGAGTTTTGAGGATTTTTGGGGTGGGGAAAATGTGCATCTAGAGAGCTGCAAACCCAAGGCAAAAATCTCCCATGCATAAATGGCCTTGGTTTTTATATGCCGTCTTTCTCTGCCACATAAGGCAGAGTCACACCGGCTTACAATCGCCTTCCTTTCCCCTCCCCACAACAGGCACCCAGTGAGGTAGGTGGGGCTGAGAGAGTGTGACTAGGCCAAGGTCACCCAGCTGGTTTCCTGTGTAGGAGCAGGGAAACAGATCCAGTTCACCAGATTAGCCTCCGCCGCTCAAGTAGAGACGTGGGGAATCAAACCTGGTTCTCCAGATCAGACTCCACCACTCCAAGCCACCGCTCTTAACCACTACACCACACTGGCTCTCTGACAGGTTCGAATCCCCCGCTTGTGCCAATGAAGCTCGCTGGGTGACTTTGGGCCAGTCCTATCTCTCAGCCTAGCCTACCTCACAGGATTGTTGGGAGGATAAAATGGAGGGCTGGAGAACTGTGTAAGCCGCTCTGGGTCCTCACTGAGGAGGAAGGCAGGGTACAAGTGAAGTGAGCAAATAAATCATTTTTAAAATCGTCTTTTAGACCTTGCCTTTCTCTCTCTAGCATCGTTCTGCTTCTCTTCCATGATACCCTCACAACAACCCTGTGAGGTAGGTGAGGCTTAGAGCGTGTGAACTAGCCCCAGGTCACCCAGTTAGCTTCCATGGCAGAGTAGGGATTCAAACCTGGGTCTCTCAGATTGTAGTCCGACACTCTACACCACATTTGTATGGATGTAAAAATAATAAGAACAACAATTAATAATAACAATAATAAAGGAGGTGGGGGAAAGGAAAAAGTCCTCTCTAGCAATGATCCTAAGGTCTTTCGTCAGTGTCCTGTGAAAGATGCTTTCCTGATGAATCACAGAATCATAGAGTTGGAAGGGACCACCAGGGTCATCTAGTCCAACCCCCTGCACAATGCAGAAATTTCACAACTACCTCGCCCCCACACCCCCAGCGACCCCTACTCCATGCCCAGAAGGTGGCCAAGATGCCCTCCCTCTCACGAGCTGCCTAAGGCCATAGTTCTGGAGAACCTGAAAACTTAAAAGGTTTTGTGTTATTTGAGTTGGTTCTAACAAAAGGTATTCATGATATGGCTTTCGGTTTGGGATTTTGCTTGGGACCAATGTGGCTACTTCCAACTTCCTCCATGGGGGGTAGTAACAACTGCCCTCCCCGACACAGCTCTGCCCCATAACTGGGGTTAGAGCTGAAGAGGGCCCACAAGGCAGTGGAATATGTCTTTCAGAAGCCTCGATCTGCGTGAATATACTGCGGGGGGGGGGGGAGGAAATTACTGCAGTTCCACTGGTGTGAAAAAGTCACACCCTCTAGCTATTCCATCTTGCCGAACAAGTAGGAGGAAGTTGGTGGTGGTTACTCAACAGAGGCACTCCCCGCATGGTCAAAAGTGGTGACATTAAATGTGGAACCAGTGTAGGGCAGTGTCGGATTACGACTGGGAGGCCCCGGGTTCAAATGCCCACCTGGCCACCAAGCACACAAGGTGACCTGGGGCCGGCCTTTCACTCACCTACCTTGCAGTACTGTTGTAAGGATAAATTGGAGGGAGAATACACACACACACTGTTGTGCTTGCCCTGGCAGGATAAAAATGGGATAAACACAAATTACATGTTGAAGGACTCTGGGCCATTCCACACAGGAGTGGCAGGACCCCCCGCCCCGAAGAAGGGGGAGGGTTTTACATGCCGACTTTCTCTATCACTTAAGGAAGAATCAAACTGGCTTACAATCACCTTCCCTTCCCCTCCCTAATATCTGCCACCCTGTGAGATAGGTGGGGCTGAGAGAGCTGTGACTAGCCCAAGGTCACCCAGCTGGCTTCGCGTGTATGAGTGGGGAAGCCAATCCGGTTCACCACATTAGCCTCCGCCACTCAAGTGGAGGAGTGGGGAATCAAACCCGGTTCTCCAGGTCAGAGTCCACCGCTCCAAACCACCATTCTTAACCACTATACCATGCTGGCTCTCAAGGTGGGACACTGAATATATACTTAAACCCATCTCTTTGCTCAGTATCTATCCACACATCAACCAGCAGGGGAAAAAAGATTTTAAAAGCTTATTTATTCCTCCTGTGCAGTCCCCAGTATCCATGCATTTATAGAACATGCATGATGGGGAATTGAGTGTTATGCGTGCGTTGTTAGAATCTTAGGGCACTTTCACACATGCCAAATAATGCACTTTCAATCCACTTTCAGTACACTTTAACGATCGTTTGCAAGTGGATTTTGCCAGTAAAATCCAGCTTCAAAGTGCATTGAAAGTGGACTGAAAGTGCATTATTTGGCATGTGTGAAAGTAAGTGTAGTTTCTACAACACATTCGCACTCCATATTCACATTCTCCTAGAGCTGGAAAGAGAATTCCAGAAGTCCATGATCCATTTACCGCTTCTAGACTGTAGAGCTAGTAGAGCAGGGGTGTCGAACTCAATTACTATGAGGGCCAGATATGGCATAAATGCCGCTTGGTCAGACCGGGCCTGCCTAGCCAGCCCAGATCGAGCAAGGGTGGCTGCCTCAGCTGGCCAGATAAGAGCTCTCAAGGGGCCAGATCCAGGCTGCGGGCCTTGTTTGACACCCTTGCAGTAGGGTGTTGTAGTTACAGTGTCAGACCAGGATCCAGGAGACCCAGGTTCAAATCCCCTCCTCTGCCATGGAAGTTTAGTGGGTGACCTTGGGCCAGTCACATACTCTCGGGATAATCAACTTCACAGGGTTGTTGTGGGGATAAAGTGGAAGAGGAAGAAAAGATGTAAGCGGCTTAGGGGCTCCTGTTGGGGCAAAAGGCAGAGGACAAAGGAAGAAACTAAATTCTGAGGCCAGTTGTCCCTTTGGCAGCTTGTGGGCATTTCTAATCCTGATGTTTTTTAGAATCATAGAATCACAGAGTTGGAAGGGACCACAAGGGTCATCTAGTCCAACCCCCTGCACAACACAGGAAATTCCAAGCTACCTCACCCCCACACCCCCAGTGACCCCTACTCCATGCCCAGAAGATGGCCAAGATGCCCTCCCTCTCATCATCAGCCTAAGGTCACAGAATCAGCATTGCTGACAGATGGCCATCTAGCCTCTTCTTAAAAACCTCCAGGGAAGGAGAGCTCACCACCTCCCGAGGAAGCCTGTTCCACTAAGGAACCGCTCTGTTAGAAAAGACTGTTGTATACCTGTCACTATACATTGTACATTTGAGCACAAATTTGATATCTGCTACCTCTGCCTGAATTCCAGTGGCTGCTGCAGAGCAAATCTGTACTCAGTGCATCTTCCAAGCCAACCTATTTAGCCGTCAGGCCTTTGGCTTTCTTGCTTTGCTAAATGCTGTAAGAACGTTGCTGGCAGATGCCAAATAGACTACAATGAAGGAACACACCTGGCGAAAATTGGGAGCTCTTTATTGTTCAGCGTGAGTAAGGGTAGGAATAAAAGGGGCGCGGAGGGTCCTACCCTTGAGAGGGCTCCAGAATCACTTAAGACCACTGCGGAGGAAGCAAAATGATTCACACAAGGCCCATACTGCTGTTTCGGTGGCAGAGAAATGGGAACTCACTCCCTGGGGCCCCGGTGGTGGAAAACACTATCAAGTCACAGCTGACTTATGGCGACTCCATAGGGTTTGCAAGACAAGAGACAAACAGAGGTGGTTTTGCCATTGCCTGCCTCTGCGTACCAGCCTTGGACTTCCTTGGCCGTTTCCCATCCAAGGTCTAACCAAGGGCCGACCCTGCTTAGCGCCAAGATCTGACGAGATCAGGATAGCCTGGCCCATCCAGATCAAGAAGAAGAGGAGGTGGTTTTTATATGCCGACTTTCTCTACCACTTAAGGGAGACTCAAGCCGGCTTGCAATCCCCTTCTCTTCCCCTCCCAACAACAGACACCCTGTGAGGTAGGTGGGGCTGGGAGAGCTGTGACTTGCCCAAAATCACCCAGCTGGCTTCGTGTGTAGGAGTGGGGAAACAAATCCAGTTCACCAGATTAGCCTCCGCCGCTCATGTGGAGGAGCGGGGAATCAAACCCGGTTCTCCAGATCAGAATCCACCGCTCCAAAGCACCGCTCTTAACCACTGCACCACGCTGGCTCTCCTACACCATGCCCTGGGGCCTTAACCATGTTCATCTGAAGTTCATCCGAAGATGCCCCCCGCACACCCAGCACTGTGCAAGATTTAAAAATCACACCTTTGATTTTAAAGCAGGGGTTTGCAGCTGACCCGGCACACAATCTACAGCAGCAGATCCCCCCCCCGAGCGCTGCATGCCCCCCCCCATGGCATTATTAGCGACTGCGTGGTTCGCTGCCTTATCCATCGGCTCAGTTACGGCTTCCATGCCGCTGACGCTGCAGTTGGTTCCTCTGCGGCAGTGGTGTGTGTGTGTGAGAGAGAGACACACACACACAAAAGCAATCACAGCCACACAGGCAATCCTGGAACCTCTCTCGCAAACAGAAGAATGGGTTTCAGCCGTGTGCCACTTGACATGTCGTAGCAGGAAAAGGAATCGCTGCAGTTTGCATTCCCCCGGCGCTACAGAAATCAATCCCAGGCACCCTCCCGCCCCATTGTGAAGACAGCTGCCACAGTTGTTGCTACCTGGTGACCTCAATTCACCCGATAAAGGCCAATTCAGCAACTCCCGCACTTGTTTATCGGGCGTTGCGTTATCTCTGAAGCTCTTGGCAACCGGGGGCAGCCCCGGTATATTTCAGAATCTAGGCCAGGGATCTGTTGTGTTCTTACTTCCCCCCCCCCTTTCTTTTTAAAGCAGCGAAACCTGATTTTCCTCTTCCCGCTGCAGATGCCAGCCGGCAGTGACCCTATTTTGGGCTTCCTTATCAGACTCCCTTTGAAGCCGACAGTCGCATAAATTCTCTCCAGCTGGCTAGATCTAACTAAAGTTTGCAGTTAAAGAGGAAAGGGGGGGGGGAAACGACTCACGTTTCTCTTGCTCGGGAGACCCGTCAGCCGGTCTCTAATAGGGAAATTCTCCGTTGCACATTTAAGAGCTAAAAGAAGGTGATAGTTTTGAGGTTCAGACGTGGGCCTAGATTCCCACAAGATGCATATAAACATCATGAATCGATTTAGTCCTGCTAGTTGAAGTTTTTTGGGGGAGGTATGCAGGCAGGGGCATCAATGCTATGCAACGAGTCAGCTTTACAGAGTAACAAAGCATTACTAAAACAGATCTGGCGGACTGGAGGGTTGGACTTCACTCCGGGTATCAGCCATGAGCTTTGGCCCGAATTGCTATTTCTGAGCCTCAGTTACTGTCATCTGTGAACTGGGGCTTATCTGGTTTGCCCTCAGGGTTGTTCCAAGGGCAAGAGCATTACAAATATTAAAGAACAAGGCATGTTGACAATCACAGAATCATAGAGTTGGAAGGGACCACCAGAGTCATCTAGTCCAACCCCCGAAGCACCAGATAGATTAACCTTTTGACTGCTAAAAGTCAGAGGTTCTCAGCTTTCACTGCATCTTATTAAGAAGCCACTTTTACATTTTTGGGTTAGGGCAGAGGGGAATTAACCTCTGTGTGATTTAATCTCGCCAAAGGTTTAAAGGCATCTATACTAATCCTCTAGTCACAGGGGTGCACTATCCTCCCCCCAAATGTAAATCCACTTTTCCCCCCCACTGTGTTCCATGTTTCTTAATAAACAGAGAATGATCCTAACACCTCATAGTCGTTCCCAACTATGTTCGCCGTAGCGGCGTTTCTCAAACTAGGGTACTCCAAGGTTTCCGCAAGTTCTTTGTCCAGGCCTTGTGACAACCACCCAAGCTAAGGCGAAAATGGAGCCATCTCCATTTTCTAGGAATGGGGGATGAGATTGGCTTCCCCCTCTTTTGAAGGACAAGTGTTCACAGTGCTGGCTTTCCTTGTGGTCACCTAATTTCGAGATGACCTCACAGCACTGGCCAGAAAACGCAAGGGCCATTTATGCTTGGCAATTATCAGCGGCGTTCCAGGCTGAAGTGCCCCCCATATTGTTTTTGAGTTTTTCACGCTGAACCGTCATTCTGGAAGTGACTGCGAAGCTTTGCATTTCTTAAGAGCCCCTTTTGTGTTTGCTCCGCCCCCACACCGAAGAATCCCCTCAAGGAACCATGCAAAGTTACAGCCGCGTGTTAGCTATGCAAACGGCGGTTGGCTAACGGAAGGAGCAAAGGAGCAGGTGAGTGCGTGCGGGGGTGAGATTTCTCCTTTTGCGTCGGGACTGTGAATAAGCATTTTAAAGGTCACATTTTTAAAAAGCGCTTTGAGCGAGCATCAACATCGACCCTGCATAACTGGCCAAGGACTGGTGGCCGGGAACCAACGGCCCTAGGAGTGTGTGGTGGTGTGGGACGAGGGGAAGGGGTCCGGGAAATGTTCTTATTCCGACACTACCAAGGATAGACCTCTCGGCGCCGAACAAAACACTGCAAATCCTGCCTCGCTATTATTTCCCGAGGATGAGATTTCTGTAAACCAATACAAGCAGTCCCGTGTTACGCTGGTAAGTGGTGCTTGCCAAAAAAACAAACACCCTTGACCTCTCCCGAGGAGACATTCGTAATCGGATAGAAACCACTTCACAGGCCGCTTGTGCAGAGTCACGACAGCCCCGTTACGAACCCAATGGAAGAAAGATGGAGCCCTCGGACCAACTGCAGTGGCGGATCTGCTCGGAAACTAACGAAGATTTAAACTTAAATCCCGGAGGGGGCCCTGAAGCATTTTTTTTAACGAGTGGATTTTTCAACAAAATCGATGGAGTTTTTAAAAATGTTCTCAAAATAAGGCTATTCTAGTGGTAGAATCGTGAGCCAATGGGTTGGAGTCCTTAACATTGGCCGTCGAATATGCTCTAATGCCCATTTCATATGGCCTCAAAATGTCCCTGTAATTGGTCAGATTTAAAAAAAAAAAAATTGGGGGGGGGGACTATAGATTTTATAAAGGACAGCATAGAATGCATTTGTTATAGATGTAATAGTGCCCTTTGTGTGATTTTGTATTTTTTATTTTTTTGTATTGTATTATGATTTTATTTTTGTTTTGTTTGTTTTATTATAAAAAAACAATAAAAATTAAAAAAAAAAGATTTCAAAATTTTCTCGGGGACTTACAGCTCCCGAACCCCCAGCTGTATGGGCTCACTGAACTCGCCAGAATCTATTCAGAGCCTACATTTTGGCAGCTGGATCCTCGAATCCTTCATTGGAGCATGACTTAGTAGTTCTACAGCTCAGCCCTCAGGCTAGAGCCAATCGGAGCCATTAAAAGACATCTGAATTCTCAATTCGGGCTGCACTCATCGCGCTTGTGCATTTTTAACATCAAAAATCAGATTTTCACCTCTTTATCCTAACGAGCCCCCTCGGATGACCTTCTACCTCTCTGTTAGAGAATGAACCAATACATTTGCCCAAGAATAACCCCATTGAATAAGATAACAGTGGCTACCCAGACCTGGTTGCTGGTGGGAAGGGGCTCACTGTATGGCCTATTTTCAAGGACTCCACCCCACCACCCTGTTCTCCGCCATTTGGGCGTCGAAATCCTTGCAAGGGCCAACAAAGGCCCTTTGGACTTTGCTGGATGTTGCCCTATTGTTGCTGGTTGCGAAGTGGCCCCTATAACAGTCCAAGCTTCAGGGTCCCAAAATTGTAGTTCCGCCGAGGCTCAACTGGGACCGGTACAGAGGGGCTTCTCGGATAGGGTTGCAAACTCTGGGTCGGGAGATTCCTGAAGATTTGGGGGTGGCGTCCGGGGAGGGGGAAGGAGTTCAGGAGGGATGTGAAGTCAGAGTCCGCTCTCCAAAGCTGCCGTTTTCTCCAGGGCAACAGATCTCCGCCATCTGAGGATCAATTGTAATTCCAGAACACTAGGTCGCATTTGGAGGCTGGCAACCTCCAAGAGCCAGCGTGGTATAGTGGTTAAGAGCGGTGGACTCTGATCTGGAGAACCGGGTTTGATTCCCCACTCCTCCACATGAGCAGCAGAGGCTTCTCTGGTGCACTGGATTTGTTTCCCCACTCCTCCACATGAAGCCAGCTGGGTGATCTTGGGCTAGTCACAGTTCTCTTTGAGCTCTCTCAGCCCCACCTATCTCACAAGGTTTCCGTTGAGCGGAGGGGAAGGGGATTGTAAGCCGGCTTGAGTCTCCCTTAAGTGGTGGAGAAAGTCGGCATATAAAAACCAACTCTTCTTCTTCTTCTTCTTCCTAGTTTCTCCTCAGCAGAGATACCCCTCGGGATCAGCCCCGGCACGTTAATTTGCACAAGCCAGTGCAGAAGATTAAACCTCGGGATGGAAAACAGTGCCCCGGAAAGTCCAGTTTGCCATCTTTTGGATCAAAACTAAAGCAGCCCAGACAGCAGTCGGTACCAAAACGACAGACAAACCCTAAACGGCGCCATTTCTCTGCCCACCCCCCCACCGTACAACCGGCCACAGCTGGACCCCAGGTGCCATCTTGCAGAAAAAGGAGAGGTGCATGCTTAACAAGGAAAAGATGCCGCAGGTTCCCTGCAAAAACAAACAGCGATGTGCAAATAAATAAGGTTGCTCAGAAACTGAACATGAGCCTAGCTCAGGTCTTAGCTGAAGCCTGCCAGCAGACACTAGCTACTCGTGCGGGCTTTAATCTGCCCGCACGTTCCTTCATCAGTGGACCAGGAGCGGGAGGTGCAGGCGAGGGAAGAGCGGCTCTGTTTTTTGGCTTTAAGTAGGTTAAACAAATCAGAGTGCATCTGTGGGCTTGCTGGAAGCGCAGGCAGCCGCAGCAGCAGCGCTCCCAGAATAGGCAAAAAGAGCAAGATCCCACACGCCGTCTCCAAGCTATTTGTTTGCTTCCTTGGCGCTGAAGGAAAAGACAGGGTGAAAAGAGGGCCAAAGCACTTGCAAGTGAAGCGCTCATCTGGGTTTCCATTAAAAAAGATAAAAAGCTCCACAGAGTACATCAACATTACAAATAGAAGGGGTTACCCTAAAATGTAGTCTATAAAGTCTGTAACAGGGGTGTCAAACATAAGGCCCGGGGTCCGGATCCGGCCCCTCAAAAGCTCTTATCCGGCCCGCAAGCCAGCTAGGGCAGCCACCCTCCCCACTCTCGATGTGGGCTGGCGAAGCATGTCCTGGCTCGACTATGGCATTTATGTCAAATCCGGCCCTCGTAACAATTGAGTTCGACACCCCTGGTCTGTAAGATTTGGGGGATTTCAGAAGCGGGTTTTCCACATGGTACAGTTGTGCAGAGGGGGGAAATCCTGTTGTAGAGATATTTGGTGTTTTTTTTAAGGTTGAAGGTGTAGGGGCGGGTAATTTAACCTGGTTTAAATTTGCACGGTGAACCTGTCGCCCAAGACATTGGGTGGGACCTTTCACCCGCAGCTCCTCACAGGCTGTCTGACGGACTCAGTTTGGGGTGGACCGTCCAGACAAGCGGTTCACCACATGCCTTCTCAAACAGGGTTGACTTTTTCTGCTTCCGTTCACCTGGTTTCCGGACGCGCCTTTCAAAAATGGGTCACGCCAACCCGTCCTCCGTTTCGTCCGCTCCGAGGGTACGATCTGGAACCTGGGAGATCATGGTTACGGTGCCAAACTAAACATTACAAATTCTCGACAGGGGAGCACGTTGCTGAGGGGGAAGCTGCACCGTTACATCCAAATGTTTGCGAGAAATCCTTTCTTCTGGGTGGCCAAGCTTTGGGAGGGGAAGAAGGTGAAAGTCTGTAATACAGAGGAGGACACACCTGCTTGACGCTTTCCCCGTTTTTTCCACTAAAACACTCCCCAAGCTGCACCCTTTCTGGGATTTCAGGGGCAAATTTATGTGTCTGGAAGGAACCCCTTGGGGAGATAAAAGCAGATGATGGGGGGATATGCAGCAGAAAATCAGCGGGTGGGCTAAGGATTCAAGACCCCTCCTTCCTTACGTCTCCATTTCAAATTATCTCCTTCCCAGACCATATGGCCGAGAAGAAATAGCTGCTAACGTCATCATGATGGTGGTAGAAAGCGCCGTCAAGTCACAGACTACTTATGGTGACCCCGTAGGATTTTCAAGGCAAGAGACCTTCGGAGGTGGCTTGCCATCGCCTGCCTCCGCGTGGGCTGAGAGAGTTCGGCGAGAACTGTGACCGGCCCAAGGTCGCCCAGCAGGCTTCGTGTGGAGGAGCGGGGAATCGAACCCGGTTCTCCAGATTAGAGTCCGCCACTCTTAACCACTACACCGCTCTGGCTCCCTACGGTAATCGTAGGCCCATATTTTTTGGCCAGGTAGTTTGGCCTCAGCCATGGCCTTGCCGCTTGAATGAGCAGCCTTGAGCAAGTCGCTCATCCGCAAACTCTGGGGTGCATTCCCCAGACCTCAAGGTACTTCTGAATCAGGACTTAAAAATGGTTAACCTTCTACACCAGTGGTTCCCAAAGTGGGCAGTACCACCCCCTGGGGGGCAGTGGGATTACCTAGGGGGGAACTAACAGGCAAGGGGGCAGCAGGGGGGGCGATAGAGGTGGGTCCCTTCAACTGTGTCATTCACTAATTTACAATACATCAAAGCTATGGCACCATGCTAGCAAATTGGGTAGAAACTATCAGAATTTTTTCCCCAGACTTTGAAGAGCTGGTACCACTGGATCAAGTTCATCAATTTTGTTGAATAAATTTCAACTAAAAAGTTTTAATTTGATTTTGAATAGATGTGCAATTAATTGTTACGGTTTTGAAATTTTATTGTTATCTTCTTTAGTGTGTCATAAAAAGGTAAAGGTCCCCTGTGCAAGCACCGGGTCATTCCTGACCCATGGGGTAATATCACATCTCAACGTTTACTAGGCAGACTTTGATTATGGGGTGGTTTGCCAGTGCCTTCCCTAGTCATCTTCCCTTTACCCCCAGTAAGCTGGGTACTTAGTGCATCATGCAAACCCCTATTTTGAATAATGCTTTTTATAGGATAGGGTAGGGGGCACTGGGGTTTAGTTTGTGGAACCAGGGGGGGGGGGTGGCCCGAAAGTTTGGGAACCCAACTTTGGGTTTGGGAGTTCAGTCCAGCACTACTAAAAAGATCGACCTGGTTCCCTCGTATTCTTTTCCTCTCCCCCACTAGCGAAGCTATTTTTTTCTGATGCCATAACGCTGACGGGGTAACAAGTAAGGTAAAAGGGTTTCCCTGGCTGCTGTACGATCAAAGCAGCTCAACAAAACAGCAGGCCCACACCCTGCCAAAATGTGCTTTTGCTCTTAGGCCAGCAAATTCTGCCTGCTGCATTACATTTTGAGTTCGATCTCAGCCTCTCTGGCACCTGCGAAAGAGCCTCCGACGCCTGCAGACAGCGAAGTAGGTCAAAGTCACCGCCGCAGGAGAAAGGGTAGAAATAGGTAGCACAGCGCTGGGGTTGGGAACAGAAAGTTTTCTTGGTGTTTTTTCCCCCCTTTCCTTTGGCTGCAGCGACTCAGAACTCAACCACTGTGTAACTTCAACGGGTGAAAAACCAAACCCAGCCTCAAACCAGAACTTAGAAACTAAAACCAGCTTGCAAAAAACAAAACTTGCTCCCCCATAGCAAGTGAGTCCAGGCGACAAGGGAAAGAAGGTTTTGTAACCTGTAAGAATTGGTTTATTTAATGATTCATCGTATTCATAGCTTAGCCTAGCCCGTTTTTTTCCCCCTCTTCCTTTCGGCGTGCCACAAATGATGTATGTATCAGCAGGTAGGCGAGTAAATTTTATTAGCTTATTTGCAAGGCTGAACTAGAGAATATTTTTAGCCCATACTTAACCTAGTTTAAAAATTATTTCCTCCCCCCTCCACTGCAAGGGAACTTTAGTTCTGCAACAGGAGCGGAATCTTTATATATTCATCGGCTCGCTCAAATGACAATCCCCAGCTTTCTCCGGGGCCAGCCCTGCAGGCTAAACTGGAATAAAACTAGAGTAAGTTTTTTGTGTAGATATGCCCACGGAGTGTGCAAGCACCCAGACCAAGACACCAATAGGATCATCTGCTTTGCCCCCCGCCCGAGCAGAAAAACAGGCGCATGTGTTGCAAACTTCATCCTACCCATCTCTAAGGCTTCTGTGCCTTGGTTAAGCTCCGGAACTATTGGGGAGTCAATTCACCCTTCATGTGGGGATAGCACATAGGTTAACTGCTGGCATTACCCAGTGAATACCACAATTTTGGATATGGAGGTGCATATCTTGCCCCCACGCAGTGACAAGAGCCAAGGAGCAGCAACCGACTGCAGCGCCGTGACCCATTTCCACCGCCTGTTTACAACTCCGGCTTCTCCTCCAAACTCTGCACACGGTTGCAGTGGGAAATGGGGCAAGCGAGCGGCAAATGTGCCGGATGTGTAACAGGCTAAACCGATTGGCCAAATCACCAGGTACCTTGATCTCAGGCAAGGACATTAAAGTACTAATCCGCAAATGGTCCGAGCCTTTTGCCTCGATGCTCTTCCTCCAAATTGCACAGGATCCGGCTTGGAAGATTCCTCCTCCAGCACTATATCATAATATGTGGGGCACCGAGACGATGGCAGTGGGACCCAATCCTTACCAATGCGGTTGCACAGAAATTACCATTGGGGCTGCTGTACTGGTTGCACACATCCCTCCCTCAATGTCATAACTGGAACTTGCGAAGGCCAGCTTTGGAGAAGGTAAAATGGGGTGCATCAAATTCATAGGAACCCTGGAGGCAGGGAACAAACGTGCACTAGCCATACAGTAAGGGAACTTAGGAGCACGGTCCAAGCTGAAGTGCCCCGCATATTTTTTTTTCGTTTGTCACGCTTAACAGTCATTCAGGAAGTGAATGCGAAGCCGGCGAATACCTGCTTCGCGTTTAAAGAGCCCCTTTAACACGACTTTTTGTATTTGCTCCGCTCCCACACCGAAGCATTTACTGAAGGAACCATGAAAAATCACAAATGCGGCTTAGCTATGCAAACGGCCATTGCCAATGACTATGCAAATGAAGGAGCGAAGGTGGGGGGAATTTGTCACTATGGCCATTTATGGTTGGTAATTAGCAGTGCGTTCCAGGCTGAAGTGCCCCTCATATTTTTTTGAATTTTTCACGCTGAACTGTCTTTCAGGAAGTGACTGTGAAGCCCATGCATACCTGCTTCGCATTTCTTAAGAGCCCCTTTAACGCAACCTTTGGTGTTTGCTCCGCCCCGCCTCAAATCCCCTCAAGGAAGCATGCAAAATCACAGCCGCATGTTAGCTATGCAAAAGGTGGTTGCTAATGGAAGGAACGAAGGAGCAGGCGAGTGGGGCGTGTGTGGAATTTCTCCTTTTGCATCGGGACCGTGAATAGGCATTTTAATGGTCGCATTTAAAAAAAGAGCTTTGAGCGAGCATCAAAATTGACCCTGCATCAATGGCCATAGAGATTCTTCCTAGATAATGGGGATTTGGCACAGAGATAGCCGAGCAAGAAAACCGATGCACTGTATTTCCCAGCTTTCTCCTTGTACCTAAGAATCTTTTCCTCCCTGTTGTGAATTTACAGCTGGAGTAATTAGGCCAACCAGCTGCAATAGAGGGTAGGGATTTAAAGCTGGCAGCAATTATTAAGGTTGCTTTAAAACCTTCTGCAAAGGTAAAGAAAGCTGCACCTCCCCAAAATTCCCTCTGCTGTCCAACATGCACGAACCCTATTCATGCATATCAACCCTATGCATGAAATCCACGGTCACTTTAACCCCCACAGCACCACTTCCACCTGCCAACTGCCAAGAGAAAAAGAGACTAACGTTTGCAAAAAATAAGGTCTACCCATTGTTCTATTTTGCAAATGTCCTCTAATCCAGCGTTTCCAATCTGTGGGCCCCGACCCAAAAGTTAGGTGCAAAGCCTCTGCAGGTCCCAGGCTTTTGCAGTTTTATTGATTTGTACATGCTCTGGTGTGTTTTGTTTTTTAAGTGGGTCACCGTACCAACTAAATTTGGACTTGTGAGTCACTATACCAAAGGCTGGGAATCGCTGTTCCAATTCAGGTAGAAGTCAAACTCGTCAATCGTGGGCTGCTTCAGGAAGCATTTCTTGCCCCTGTATTGGTGACTGTTTGCAGTGCTTCACCACCTTCCGCTACCTGTCTCAAAGAGAACAAGTTACCGTGGGAATTCTTTTTAGCCGTCAAATCACAGCTGACTTATGGCGAGGGACTGTGGCTCCGAGGCAGAGCATTTGCTTGGCATGCAGAAGGTCCCAGGTTCAATCCTTGGCATCTCCAGTTAAAGGGACTAGGCAAGTAGGTGATGTGAAAGACCTCTGCCTGAAGCCCTGGAGAGCTGCTGCCGGTCTGAGTAGGCAATACTGACTTTGATGGACCAAGGGTCTGCTTCAGTTTAAGGCAGCTTCATGTGTTCATGTGACCCTGTAGGGTTTTCAAGGCAAGAGATGTTCAGAGATGGTTTGCCATTGCCTGCCTCGACACTGGTATTCCTTGGAGGTCTCCCATTCAGATACTACCCAGGGCCGACCTTGCTTAAGATGAATAAATGTGTGTGTGTGGGGGGGGACTGAACACTAGCTAATATTCATTGCAAGACAAGCACAATGGACAGAGATCACTGACAGTTGCCGCCTGGCTGTGTCGGGCACTAGGGTGTGAAAAAACACAGCAGCAGGCCACTGACATGTGAAAAAAAAACAGCCTGACACAGCCTACAAATCAGGTATCCAAACATTAGTAAAAATGCAGAAACCAGACTCTTCATTGTAGTATTCAAGGGGGTTTCTCTGTGCCTTTCAGTGGAGTTCCATGCACAAATGCGTCTGTCCAAAATGAACAGGGAAGCCCTGGCACATGGGTTCTATGCATGCCGCAGAACCCATGATGCGACAGACTGATGGATCAGAGTGATACGTGCCACCCACTGATTGGTGAAACGGGAGGTAACTATGCTTTCTGGGCTTCTGCGCACTTTTTCTAACTTTCCCCCCTCATTAGTATCACAAGAAAGGTGACTCCGAAGACCAGGGAGAAAAAGCAAGAGCGTAGGGTAGGGTTGCCAGCTCCGGGCTGGGAAATAGCTGGCGAGTTTTGGGGCGGAGCTTGAGGAGGGAAGGGTTTGGGGAGGGAAGGGACTTCAATGCCATAGAGTCCAATGGCCAAAGCGGCCATTTGCTCAAGGCGAGCCAATTTCTATCAGCTGGAGATCAGTTGTAATAGCAGGAGATCTCCAACTAGTACCTGGAGGTTGGCAACCTTACCATAGGATAAGGGGGAATGAAGGAAATGGTTCAACAAAACAACAGGCCCCGTGGCCAGGAGTCTACACTAGTGGTTTACGAAGTGGGCAGAACCCCCCCCCCTGGGGGGCTCTGGGATTACCTAAGGGGCAGACAGAGGTGGGCCCCTTCAACCGTGTTGTTCACTAATTTACAATAGATCAAGGTATGGCACCATGCTGGCAAATTGGGTGGAAACTATCAGACTTTTTCCCCCAGACTTTGAAGAGCTGGTACCACCGGATCAAGTTCATCAGTTTGGTTGAATAAATTGCAACTAAAAAGTTTTTAATTTGATTGTGAATAGATGTGCAATCAATTGTTACTGTTTAGAAATGTTATTGTCATTATCTTCTTTAGTGAGCCATGCAAACCCCTATTTTGAATAATGCTCTTTATAGGATAGGGTAGCGGCGCTGGGGCTGCGGAACCAAGGGGGCGGTGGCCCAAAATGTTTGGGAACCACTGGTCTACTCCACGGACCTATTCATACAGGCCAGAACTGCTTCGATTACCAGGCGACTGCACGCCACCTTCCTTCATGGAAAAGCTTAGGACCCGCCTGTTGATGGGAATCAACGAAGTGGATTAAAGGGCTGTTTCACCCAGCCGCTTTGGTCTGCTTGGCTCCTACGATAGATCGCTTAGGAGAAGATCTGCTGGAAGAAAGCAACGTGGTGTGCTCTGAGCTGGCCAGACTCGGTGGCCAGTGTGCCAGATTCTGCCTTAGGAGAATCCCCCCCCCAAACTGGCATCTCTCTTATTCCTCCCAACCTGATCATATGTCAATTTATGTTGTTTTTATAAAGATGCTGAAAGTCTTTGTTGCTCTTCCCCTCTGAAGGGAAGCGGCGACACTACGTTGGCTGGAATTCCCTGCGTGGTTTGGGAAAGGGAAATCAAATCAGCTGCTCTGAGCCTGACCCTCGGGTTGGGAAGGGCGGGGTAAAAATGCAATAAAATAATGCTTGGACGACAACCAAGCCTCTTTTTAAGGGCAGTTTCAGCAGGCTCATACCTATGTATGGCAACATTTCACTACTCAATTGCCTAACTGGATATTATTCAGAGATCAATACCCTGGACAGTAGCCAAAGGTACATCTTCTTGCACAACTCAAATTTCCCATGCATACCTCAGGTGGTTAAGCTCTGTAATAAACTCTAAGTGTGTGCCTAAGTGTGTATGTGTGTGTTTAAAGTGCTGTCAAGTTGCAACGGGCCTACAACGATCCCTCATGGGGTTTAAACACATGAAGCTGCCTTATCCTGAATCAGACCCTTGGTCCATCAAAGTCAGTATTGTCTACTCAGACCGGCAGCGGCTCTCCAGGGTCTCAGGCAGAGGTCTTGCACATCACCTGCTTGCCTGGTCCCTTTAACTGGAGATGCTGGGGATTGAACCTGGGACTTTCTGCAGGGCAAGCAGAGGCTCTACCACTGAGCCACAGCCCCTCCTGTTTGAACAGAGGTGGTTGGCCATTCCCTGCCCCTGCGTAGCGACCCTGAACTTCTTTGGCAGGCTCTCATCCAAGGGCTAACCAGAGCCGACCCTGCCTAGCTTCCAAGATCTGATGGGATCAGGCTAGCCTGGGCTATAAACTGTGAATGCTGAAAGCCACTGTGAGCATCACTCTGAGCATGAGCTGTTGTCCATGAACTAATTCCATCTTGACAAACAAATGAGAGCCAGCGCAGTATAATGGTTAAAGTGTCGGACTAGGATCTGGGAGACCCAGGTTCGAATCCCCGCTCTGCCATGGAAGCTTGCTGGGTGACCTGGGGCCAGTCGTCCACTCTTGGGCTAACCTACCTCACAGGGCTGTTGTGAAGTCAGAATGGAGGAGGGGAGAACGCTGTAAGCCACTTTGGGTCTCCGGCAGGGAGAAAAGCAGGACATGGAGTAAATGAACAAATCTTCCCTAGCTGCCTACCTGCGTGGACTGCTTTCACAAAAATCATCTCCCACTTGTTTTCTGCTGGAACTGCAAGTTCTCTAGCTGCTGTAGAAAAGATCTAGTCTAAGAAGTGCAAGCTATTTGACGTACGCTTAATACTAAAGATGTGGAAGAAGGGATTTAAGAAGAAGAAGAAGAGTTGGTTGTTATATGCCAAGTTTCTCTACCACTTAAGGCAGAATCAAACCAGCTTACAATCACCTTTCCTTTCCCCTCCCCATGACAGACACCCTGTGAGGTAGGTGGGGCTGAGAGAGCTGTGACTTGCCCAAGGTCACCCAGCTGGCTTCGTGTGTAGGAGTGGGGAAACAAATCCAGTTCACCAGATTAGCCTCCGCCGCTCATGTGGAGGAGTGGGGAATCAAACCCGGTTCTCCAGATCAGACTCCACCGCTCCAAACCACTGCTCTTAACCACTACACCATGCTGGAGCACCTTTTCTTTCCCTGGAGCAACAGAGTGGCTCAGTAGGTTGCAACGTGGAAAGACAGAAAGACAGCCACGCCCTAAGCCAGCCAGGGCGGAACAGAATTCAGGCAATAACACCCTGAACTCCTCGAAACCTGGATGAGATGAATCCTGCCGTCTTGAATATTAGCCTTATAAACGGAACCCACCTAAGGCTATTTATTTGGCATGCAGGATGCTCCTGACCCACCCTACGAGAATCCGAAGTAGCCAACCTGGCTACTGCATGCGCACACGCATCCCGGCGGCATCTGAATCAGCAACCGTCTCCTTCCCCGAGTGTGACTAACTAGAAGAAACCAGAGAGGCACGTGCAGCTGTTCCCAGTTGCAACGCGCCGAGGAGAAGAATGCACAGTCAGGTTAGCACCACGAGAGGAGAGGTCGCGCACAGCCGTCTCCGAGATCATCCAAGCGAGAGACCTTACTGGATTGTCTCTCCCATCAGACGGATTAGAGAGATGGATGCTGGCACCACGGGGTCAGCAGAAGGCGGCTGCCAACGTCTCGCGGGCTACCTCGGATGCCTTCGAGCGGGGATGAGCAACAGGTGACCCGCAGGCCGCCAACTGCCCCGCCCCGCCAGTTTTAATGCCCCCCTGCCAGCCGTACCCGCTTTTACCCATACAGAAAAAGAGCCAAGTTGCTTGAAACAAGGGAAGCTTTAACATCCTCTCTCTCTCTTTCTGCTTTGTGTGCAGTGCCCCAGATATGCCCCAATCGGTGCGCCCTAGAATTGCCAAGCCTTTAATGCTACATGGTGCCAACTTTATTATGGAATAAATAAATACGGCTGCTTGGGAGGAGGGCAATTTGCATGGCAAAATATGCTCGCAGAGCCAACCTAGTTCTCCGAGATCTGAAGGGTTCCCATGGATCCAGAAAGGAAGCTGTATTGCTATGCTACAGCAAAGGTGGAAGAGTCCTGTCTCCCGCCGGAGGATACAGCTCCCCGACGGATCCTGCTAAGTGAGAATCCCGAAGTCCCCAAGGGTACCGCTGCGAGGCATCTCCTATGCACACCGCTGTAGGCACTTAATATTAAATGCTCTATAGCAACCATAAACACGAGCAGGGTGTTAATGCAACGCTTCAAGGACGGTGCGGCCCAGTATCAGAATGTGATGTCAACACGTTGCTATGTGTTACCACAGTAACCTCCTTGGGAGGATTTCAAGAGGCCAGTGTGATACCAGAACACAGCACACCTTCCAAGACTGACTGCCCTTCTTGAGAAAGCCGGGCATCTCCTTCTCAAAACAAGAGGCTGACGACATAGCGAAGTGTTCAGCCTCACCTGATGACGCCACATGAGCTTGCGCATCATTTTTGAACTCCCAAACGCCAGCACCTTCTAACACCAGTGTCACATGAAACTGCCTTATACTGAATCATACCCTGGGATCTATCAAAGTCAGTATTGTCTACTCAGACTGGCAGCGGCTCTCCAGGGTCTCAGGATGAGGTCTTTCACATCACCTACCTGCCTAGTCCCTTTAACTGGAGATGCCAGGGACTGAACCTGGGACCTTCTGCATGCCAAGCAGATGCTCTACCACTGAGTTACGGCCCTTCCCTTATGTGTCCCATTACAAAAGCCCCCAAAGCAGCGATAAAGCACCACTCACTCCAAAGCCAAAAACGTTCCTTGAGACTGACACCCTGGCTATTTTTAATATAAAATACAAGTCATATTTCTTTTTGTGGCTTTAATGTGTTCAGGGTACCATCAAGGGTTGGGTTTCTAAAATTCATTTAGATAGTTTATTTGTTTAGTTGTGTTATTTATAGTCCGCCTCTCTCACCAGGACGCAAGGTAAAGTACACACAGTGATCCAATACAATCATCAGGATGGGGCAATCAGTAAACAGAGAAATAGGATTTGGATTGCTGAACCAACCAGAAATCTAAAAACTAGAACTGAAGCAAAGCATAAGTATTAAGATGACACATTAAATGATGCAAAATTACATAGTTGGATCCAACTAAACAGCAAACCATACACAGTAGTGTACACTAAAGTCCCTTTATGCCGAATTGTTTTGCCCAAAAGGGATCCAAAATGGCTTTTAACACCATTCTCCTTCTATCTTATCCCCCCCCAACAGTGTGACGTAGTGGTTAAGAGCAGAGGACTCTAATCTGGAGAGCCGTGATTGATTCCCCACTCCTCCACATGAGCGGCGGACTCTAATCTGGTGAATCGGGTTGGTTTCCCCACCCCTACACGTGAAGCCAGCTGGGTGACCTTGGGCTAGTCACGGTTCTCTCCAAACTCTCTCAGCCGTACCAGCTCACAAGGTGTCTGTTGTGGGAAGGGAAGGTGATTGTAAACCGGTTTGATTCTCCTTTTAAAAGGTAGGGAAAATCAGCACGTAAAAAACCACTCTTCTTCTTCTACCCTGTGAAGTAGGCTAGGCTGAGTGTGTGTGACTGGCCCAATGTCACCCAGCAATTTCCGTGGCAGAGCGGGGATTCTTACCTGAGTCATCCATATCCTAGTCCGACATGCTAACCACTACAGCACACTGGCCATTTCATGGTTGATTATTTCATGAGATCTTCATGAGAGCCCTGCGAGGTAGGTTAGGATGAGAAAGAGTGACTAATACAAGGCCACCCAGTTTCACGGCAGGAAAACATTAGAACCCAGGTCTCACTGGGTGAAGTCTCACACTCTGTCCACGGCTCCATCAGCTCTTGTGGCCTTCAGGGAGTCTTGGGGGGGGGGGGTATACAAAATGCTTCTTCTATACTGCATTCCAAAAGCTGCTTAAAGATGACTGGGGGAGAGGGTGAAGATCATAAAGCTGTCCAGGGCTTGTTAGCCATGTGATTCAAGGGTGGCCAGGGCCAAAGAATACTCAGGTAAATTCTCTTTCACATTCCACACGACTGCTCCAGACAGGAGCAACCCAAAACAAAAAGGATAGGAAAATCTGCATCAACAAGAGCCATTTGCATGCATTACCTGCATTTAGTCACCATTCTTATTACCCTCATTAATAGCAAAAGAAATAATAATAATTTATTCACCAAGATAAGGTAACCCAAAATTGTCACCAAGAAAATGTGCAACTTGCGTAACAAGCAACCCCAAGAATTTTGTAACTTACATAAATTATACAAATGAAACAAATTAGCACCCATCTGATTCTGCATAATTGGTTTTGCTTAACCAGAAGACTGGGCAAAGGTACAGATGCTCCACCTCCCGAGCCCTGGAAATTCAGCTTCTGCTCTGGTTTTTGAGATTACATCACGCCGTCAAACCTACATTCATTGCACTGAGGACTAGAAACTTAGATGAGACTCTCCCGGTGCTGAAATCCTGTAACGTGACGCAGCAGTTCAATAGACGCAACAGATCCAAGGATGAAGAAGGAAAGCAAAAGATTTCCATGCAGGAACCCCCCCAAGTTCTATCTTTGACATCTTAAGGGATCTCAAGCTGGGGGAAACCTCTAGAAAACCAATGGTCATGATTCAGTGCAAGGGACACCCCCGCGTGTCAAAGAAGGCTGTCCTCTGCTTTGGTTCCCCACCCCAGCTTTGCTTAAAAGCAGCTCTCCCCTTTCCAGCAAATCCTGCTTCAGTGCCGAATCGTAAAGGCAACTTTGTCCTCAATAAACCGGTTTGCTCCCACCTTCCTCCCCACGACCAGCATTCCTCCAAACGTTAACCTCATGGGACCTGTTCACCCCACCTCATCTCCCCCACCCCCCCTGGAACCCTCCAGCAAATTAAACGGTCTGCAGTATTTCCCCTCTCCAAGGATTAAAAAGAAAAGGGGGGGGGGAGAAACAAACTGCAGTTTTCCAAACCCATAAATCAGATCTCTGCTGTTTGTTTCCTTGGATGCAGGCATCCAGGTGGGCCCATGCGATCCCAAGCCCTGACATTTGCCAAAACTAGTTGCGTGACCCCCACCCCCATGACAAAAACGAGGAAACGGCATGCAACCCCCAGCCCACCCCTTTGCAAACATCACGCCAGATTTGGGGGGGGGGAGAGATCTGCAACCTCCTTTTAACGATATTAAGATTGTGCCCATCCCCCTGCCGGTGCACAGACCCCCACTAAAAACCACCAGCCCAGCAGCGAGGGAAACCAGGTTTCTCCATTGGTTTCCCCATCGTCGCCAAAGCTTCCTTCCAAACACATTCACGGCCCGAACAGTTCAGCTTCAGGGAAACCCCAGCCATTCCACCATCACGCAAAGGGGGGGGTCTTTCCGCACCCCCCCTCCTTTTCGGCGCCAGCAAACGACTTCAAAGCCCAGGGTTGTGCACGCCTCCCCGGGTCGGGATCCCAAACAGAAACGGGGATCCCAGCGGGAGCACCCAGCGAGGCGGCGGAGAAGACAAACCCCAGCAACGCCAGCGGGCTCCCCAGATTCCTTGCAAACGGTTTTTTTATTTTTTTTGCAAACGGTTTATTTTTTATTTTATTGTTTGCAAACGCGACCCGCCCCAGCGCCTTTTGCACCCAAACCCCCACCCCTCCGCCCGCTTGCAACGGAGGGGCGTGAAGAGTAAGGGCGATCCCTTTAAATTAAATAAAATAAGAGTTTGCAAAACAACAAGCTTACCGGAATTGTGATCCATGTTGCTTCCTGCGGCCCTCCGCCGCGGTCGGCGTCGCCTGGTTGCAAAAAAGCAACCCGGGGGTCGGGGTCCGGGGGGGGGGGCGGCAGCAGGCGGCCGAAACGATCACGACCCCGGCCGGGGACCGCGCAGGGGGAACCCTCTGCGGCTTTCCCTCCTGCTGCTTCTCCCGGGGACGGTGCGCGCGCGCTGGCTGGCTGGCTGGCTTGGCAGCCGCGGTGCAAATGCAGCAGCAGCAGCGCCGGGGCTGGTCGGCTGCGGATCCCACGTGCGGCCGCCCGAGCCCGGCTGAGCGCCTATATGAATGTATATATACGTGAGCGAGGCTGGCTGCTGGCTGCTGGCTGCTGCCTTTTTTTGCTGGCGCGACTCCGGGCTGGGCCGCCCCCGCTTGCAAGGCGGTGGGGAGCGGGGCTGTGGCGTGCCGGGGCGGCTGGCTCATGTGCAGCCTGCATGTGACAGCATCCCAGGCATGCCCCACTGACACACATTTCCAGGCAGCCGGAGAGATGACATCAGCTGCAGGAGCCGCACATGGACCGGGAGGCGGGGCTGGGGGGAGAGGGAGAGGGAGGGGGCCGGAGCCTGGCTGAACGCTGCAGCGCAAGGTGGGGGGGAGAGAGGAGAAAGCCCCCTCCCCACCAAGGGCTGGCACGGTCCCATCTGGGACCGGGGCTACCATTAGGCTACCTAGGGCGCAGACTTCAGAGGGGTGCAGGTGGGATTGCCAGGTGGGATTGCCAGGTCCCTCTTCGGCTCCGGAGCCTGAGGAGGGGGGGTTTGGGGAGGGGAGGGGCTTCAATGCCATAGAGTCCAATTGCCGCTTTCTGCAGGGGAACTGATTTCTGTCTCCTGGAGATCAGTTGTAATAGCAGATCTCCAGCTAGTACCTGGAGGTTGGCAACCCTAGCAATTCAAAGGATGTCCTCTGAAAATAAGGACCTCTCTCCATCCTAAAAGAATATTGTTGCCAGCTCCAGGTTGGGGGATACCAGGAGATTTGGGGGGCAAAGCCTGAGGAAGGCGGGGTTTGGGGAGGGGAGCGACTTCAATGCCATGGAGTCCAATTGCCAAAGTGACCATTTTCTCCAGGGGAACTGATTTTTATCGCCTGGAGATCAGTTGTAGTATCTCCAGCCATAACCTGAAGGTTAGTCAAGGGAATGTAGTCACTATGGCAAAATCTATATATATCTCTTAAAGAAAACCAACAACAAAAGGTTTTTGGCAACCCTACATAGTCCAATTGCCAAAGCAGCCATTTTCTCCAGGTGAACTGATCTCTATCCGCTGGAGATCAGTTGTAATCGCAGGAGATCTCCTGTTAGTACCTGGAGGTTGGCAACCCTAGGTGCAGGACTGGCCCAAGGGCACAGTTTTAAACTGGGGGGAAATGCAACTGACAATATTTATTTGTTTGTTTATTTTAAGATAAGTACCACAACAGTGCTGTGGAATATAATTAATTGTGCGTGTGTGTAAAGTGCCGTCTTTTTATAACATCTCATAAAAAGGCTTTTAAAAACATATACTTTATTAACATTTTAAAATGAACAAACATTTTACATACGCATACAGATACAGGTTAGGCTTCTTCCAAGGAAATTAATTAACAATGAAATGTTTTGTGATCTTATCTTTTCTACAAGACATCTGCTTTTAAATATTGGTTAGCAATGGCGGGGGGGGGGGAGCGGGGCACAAGTAGTTATCCTTGCCTAGGGCGCAAGATCCCTTTCTTGGTCTGTTGCTGTCAGCACAGATTCCATCCGTGTATATGTGAAGTTGGGATTTTTATTTTTTTTGCCCCAATATGCATCACTTCACACTTGCTCACATTGAATCGGGTTTGCCATTTTAATGCCCATTCCTGCAGTTTGGAGAGATCATTTTGGAGCTCTTCACAATCCATTTTTATTTTAACCACCCTAAATAATTTGGTGTCATCAGCAAACTCAGCAACCTCACCGTTCACCCCTAACTCCAGGTCATTGATGAACAGGTTGAAAAGCACTGGTCACAACACAGATCCCTGAGGCACCCCAATGCTCACGTCCCTCCATTGTGAGAACTGACTGTTTATTCCTACTACCTGCTCCCCATTTTTCAGCCAGCTCTCAATTCATAAGGGGACTTGTCCTCTTATCCCATGACTATGAAGTTTGCTTAGTAGTCTTTGGTGGGGGACTTTGTCAAAAGCCTTTTGGAAATCTAAATACACAATGGCTCAGCGGCAGAGCATCTTCTTGGCATGCAGAAGGTCCCAGGTTCAATCCCTGGCATCTCCAGTTAAAGGGACTAGGCAAGTAGGTGATGTGAAAGATCTCTGCCTGAGACTCTGGAGAGCCACTGCCAGTCTGAGTAGACAGTACTGACTTTGATGGACCAAGGGTCCATTAATAGCTGAGTCCCAGTTTCATGTTCAGTAGGATTTTTCTCTGCCCTGGTACACAATCCTGAGATTGGGGAAGGGCCGTAGCTCAGTGGTAGAGCCTCTGCTTGGCGTGCAGAAGGTCCCAGGTTCAATCCCCAGCATCTCCAGTTAAAGAGACTAGGCAAGTAGGTGATGTGAAAGACTGAGACCCTGGAGAGCCGCTGCCAGTCTGAGTAGGCAATAACTGACTTTGATGGACCAAGGGTCTGATTCAGTATAAGGCAGCTTCATGTGTTCATGTGTATGTGTTCAATGTCCACAGGCTCATTCCTGTCCACATGCTTATTGATATGTTGAAATTACTCTAAAAGGTTAGTGAGACAGGACCTATCTTTGCAGAAACCATGTTGGTTTTTGCACAGCAGGGCTTGCTCTTCTAAATGCTTGACAATTCTATCTTTAATAATGCTTTCCATCAATTTACCTGGATCAGACATTAAACTAATTGGCCTGTAATTTCCTGTCCCCTCCTCCGGGACCCTATTTATAAATGGGTGTTTCATTGACCATTCTCCAAACCTCTGGTACAGAGGCTGATTTTAGGGACATGATGTTAATATTGTTCGAAGTTCAGCAGATTCCCATTTGAGTCTATACATTCTAGAACTTCCTGCTTTGTTACCACTGGACTGGAAACAGGTATTTCTTGGGCCCTGTGATTATTAACAGATAAAGCACTACCAACATACATGTTCTGATTGTTTTCACTGCAGGAGTTATGCAGTGGTTAGTAACTAAACATTGAGGGACAACCAGTACAATCCTATGTAGAGTTGCTCTTGTCTGTGGATGTAACCAGGGGTAAGAATGTAATGGTAAATCAAATCTAGACTACAGAATTGGTTGTTCTAGGAGAAAGGGAGGGAGTTCAAAGGTTTTGGGAGGAATAACAGCTCTTTGGGGAAAAAATCGATAGCAACAAGAACACCCAGTTAAAATGTATTTATGCATTCTATGGAATTTTAAAATACCGTTTTATTTTATTAGTACTGGTTTGCACATGTTGGCTCATGCAGGAAAAGTCTGAAATACTTCCATAAGGTATACATTGATTTGGAGGGAAGAAAGGAAAACCACAGCCAGAGTTATTTTCTCCCTACTTGAGGAATCACATTTTAGATTTTTTTTTTTTAGCTGCATATAGACAGGGTAGTAGTCAAAGTGCTGGAATTGAACTAGGGGGTGCTGAGTTCCAGTCTCCATTCAGTCATTAATCTCATGGGATAATCTTTTTTAGCACAGCCCTGCTGGGTGGATAAAATGAAGGAAGGGAGAATTTTGGACACCATTCTGCTCCTTAGAGGATAAAAATTCAATGAATAAACTTGCAAGGGGAATTCCAGTGTGCTTAAACTTGCTCTGAAATAAATACATCCATAAGAAACAGGAGACCCAGTTTAGTGTAGTGGTTACCCTGTTGGAGTAGGATGTGGGACACCCAGGTTTGAATCGCCACTCTGTCATGGAAGCTTGCAGGGTGATCTTGGGCCCATCATGTACTCTCAGCGTAACCTACCTCACATGGTCGTTGTGAGGATAAAATGGAGGCGAGGAGAATGATGTAAAGCCACTTCCTGTCCACGGGGAGAAAGGTGGGGATGCAAATTAAGTAAATAAATAAATTTGGTCCCAAAGCAATCCTTCCTTCCCCCTCAAAGCCAGACTTTCTAATTCTAACACCTCAATTCTGAGTGGTGGTTCAAATCTCCATTCTGCCATGGAAACTGGCTGGGTGACCTTGGGCCAGTCACACACTCTCAGCTTAACCTACCATACAGGGTTGTTGTGAGGCTAAAATGGAGAAGGGGAGAATATTGTAAGCTACTTTGGGTCCCCATTGCAGAGAAAACTGGGGCATAAACAAAGCAAAATGAATTTTTCTTAATTCAATTTTTTTTAAAAAAATCAAGGAATCGTTTACTTTCCAATGAATTTCGTTTCCAGTGGATGGAACCGTTAAAACTGAAAAATGTGTGATCAGATGAACACATGAAGCTGCTTTATACTGAATCAGACCCTCGGTCCATCAAAGTCAGTATTGTCTACTCAGACCGGCAGTGGCTCTCCAGGGTCGCAGCAGAGGTCTTTCCCATCACCTACTCGCCTAGTCCCTTTAACTGGAGATGCCGGGGATTGAACCTGGGACCTTCTGCATGCCAAGCAGAGGCTCTACCACTGAGCTACGGCCCTTCCCCAATCTCAGGGTTGTGTACCAGGGCAGAGAAAAATCCTACTGAACATGAAACTGGGACACAGCTATTAATAAGAGTTACGTTTTTATTTTTTAAAAATGAAAAACTGGGACAGTAACGCGCCATTAATATACTGTCAAGACAATGTTGTTTTTTAAAGGGAGACAGGAGATCGCATGTGCGAGCACCCCAAGCCGGCAGTGAGCTGGAACCTGCCTGATACATTTATTTAATTCGGAATCCCATCCTCTGAAGCTGTTTGCTCTGAAGAGAGAGAGCCCAGGACCGTGGGCTGGGTCGCTGGCTCACGGGGACGTCTGCTTGAGAGGTACATCTGGGACACGGCGACTGTTGGCACCGCTGGAGAAAAAGCTTCTCTCCAGGGTCCGGGCGAAGGGCATAAAGGGCTCAGGGAGGCGGGGTTGGGGGTAGGATGAGGAGGACCACGCAAGGCGCTATGTAGGCCATGGGGCAGAGAGTGCTCTTCCTCCTTGTGAGGTGAGGCAGATTAAGGACAGCCAATTAGGGGATGGAGAGACGATTTGTGGGGCACCGTCCACTTGGACGTTCTGCCAAGGTGAACGGGAGCCGCACAGGAATGGGTAGTTCACATTCATGTCAGCAAAGCATGCTGAAGAGAACATGGCTGTGAGTTTGTGCGCCAGCTGTGCACGGGGGTGCCGTTGAGGATTTTCTGCCCCAGGCGTTAAAATGTCCTGGGCCGGCATAGGAGGGTCCCTGTGGCCACACTGAGAGCAAAAAGTAGGGTTGCCAGGTGCTCGCTGGTGGTGGGCAAGTCCCCAGTAATGTGCCCCTCTGCCCGCCGACCAGCTGAGGAGTTTGAGACCACTCAGTTTGAGACCATTGAGTTTGAGACCATTCTTAGTTTGAGTTGCTGCGGCCCTTTACCACTCAAACTAAGAGTTTGAGTGGTCTAAGGCTCCTTGCGAGGTTGTAAACTGGAAGTGCTGCGTCGGCGCATGCTCACACACACGATCTGCTAAGAAAACCCCCGACGACGGTGAATGGGGGCCTGGCATCCCTAGCAAAAAGGTGTAGTAAAGCGACCTGTGTCGGACTAGGAGAGACCCAGGTTTGAATCCCCACTCTGCCATGGAAGCTTCCTAGGGGACCTTGGGCCAGTCGCACACTCTCAGCCTAGCCTACCTCACAGGATTGGCGTGAGGATAACATGGAGGCGGGGAGAATGACATCAGCCGCTTTGGGGCCCTGTTATGGAGAAAGGCTAGGAACAAATGAAGTAAATAAATAAATGGAACTGGTTCTGAGGCTGAGCTATAAACTCGATCTTAAAATAACAATAGTGTTTAAAGACACTTTTGAGCCACAGAACTGACATCCAGGGCTTTAAAGCTAGGCCACAACTCAGAGCGCAAACCACTAAGAAGGCAGCTCTGAATTATAGGATTAACAATGCCTCTGAGCATGGGACAGAGTTTCTTACCTGATTAACCTCATCCCAACGCATCTCAGATTAGCAAGCACATCTCCCGGATCAGAGGAACTTGATTCCAGGAAAGTGGCTACTTCTTATTTATTTTTAGAAATGCACCACTTACACCTCTGGTCTTGAAGGACATCGTTCTCCCCGCTTTTGATGTTCAACTGACCCTTGCTGACTCAATTAAAAGCCTTGGGGTAATACTGAACACAGCTTTATTACTGGAGAAGCAAATTAATACAGCTGCAAAAAGTGCTTTCTACCAACTCAACCTATCCTGTAAGATGGCCCCTTACCTTGATATGGCTGACCTGGCCACCTGGATCCAGGGCACAGTAACATTGAGACTAGACTACTGTAATGTACTGCACATTGGTCTCCCCTCAAACCCAACACCAACTGGTCAATAATGCCACCGTTTGGCTGTTAGTGGGAGCTAGACGGAGCATGCATATTACTCCCATTCTGCAGACACTCCATTGGCTGTCCATTTGTTACCAGGCTCAGTTTAAGCTATTGTCCCCGTGGCGCAGAGTGTTAAGCTGCAGTACTGCAGTCCAAGCTCTGCTCACAACCTGAGTTCGATCCCAATGGAAGTTGGTTTCAGGTAGCCGGCTCAAGGTTGACTCAGCCTTCCATCTTTCCGAGGTCGGTGAAATGAGGACCCAGCTTGCTGGGGGTAAAGGGAAGATGACTGGGGAAGGCTCTGGCAAACCACCCCGCAAACATAGTCTGCCTTGGAAATGTCAGGATGTGACGTCACCCCATGGGTCAGGAATGACCCGGTGCTTGCACAGGGGACCTTTACCTTACCTATCATATACAAAGCCCTTCATGGCCTTGGCCCCTCTTATTTGCAGGACCGCCTCTCTCCCTATGCTCCGCCACGACAACTTTGCTCTTGTCAGCAGAGAGAGCCAGCATGGTATAGTGGTTAAGAGCGGTGGTTTGGAGCAGTGGACTCTGATCTGAAGAACAGGGTTCAATTCCCCACTCCTCCATATGAGTTGGGGAGGCTAATCTGCTGAGCTGGATTTGTTTCCCCGCTCCTATGCATGATGCCAGCTGGGTGACCTTGGGCTAGTCACACTCTCTCAGCCCCACCTACCTGACAAGGTGTCTGTTGTGGAGAGGGGAAGGGAAGGTAACGTAAGCCGGTTTGATTGTTCCTTAAGTGGTAGAGAAAGTCAGCATATAAAAACCAACTCTTCTTTTTCTTCTACAGGTGCCAACCTGCAAATGGGCAAAATCAGCAACTGCCCGAATACTTGCTTTCTCTGTTGTGGGTCCCTCCTTGCGGAACGGCCTGCCTGAGGAGGACAGGAAAGCTTCCACTCTCCTGGCCTTCCACAAATTATACAAAACTGAATGATTAAAGAGAGTTTTTCTCAGATCTCAGAAGCTAAGCAGGGTCAGCCCTGGTTAGTATTTGGATGGGAGACCACCAAGGAAGTCCAGGGTTGCTGCGCAGAGGAAGGCACTGGCAAACCACCTCTGTGAGTCTCTTGCCATGAAAACCCCAAAAAGGGGTCACCATGAGTCGGCTGCAACTTGACGGCACTTTACACTCACAATAGGGTTGCTGAGAGCCAGCATAGTGTACAAAATGGTACACAAACTTACTTGGATAAAGGATTAGAGTGTGGTCTACACTGCTATGTATAACTTATTGTAAGTACTTAGTTGTTTCCCGTAGAAGCTAAAACTACTAAACTGAGGCTATCATATTTTGGTCACTTTATGAGAGGACAAGAGTTACTGGAAAAGACAGTCATGCTAGGAAATGTTGAAGGCAGCAGGAAAAGAGGAAGACCCAACGAGATGGATTGACTCTGTAAAGGAAGCCACGGCCCTCAGTTTGCAAGACCTGAGCAAGGCTGTTAAGGATAGGACGTTTTGAAGGTCATTAATTCATGAGGTCGCTATAAGTCGGAAGTGACTTGACGGCACTTAACACACACACACACACACACGCACAAGTGGTAATTTCTGTTATGTCGTTTCTGTACCACTTAATGTGCCGTGTGAATATTTATGCTATGCTTCAGTTCTTTCGGGTGGTTCCAGACTTCTGAAATCCTAATGCATTGGTTACTGAATGTCCCATTTTGTCGATTGTACTGATTCACAATGCGTAATCTGCCTTGAGTCCCTGTGAGAAAGGCGGGCTATAAATAATGCAAATAAATAAACAAATAAAAATGCATGATCCCGTCCTCGGTTTCAGCATTTAAACAAGCACGATTAGCCCCCATAACTGCTGTACCCTTCCAGAGCTGCCGTTTACGGCCTTATGCTGCCCCAAACCAGTCCACAACATTGCTGTGGTATAGCAGAGGGTACGTGGACAGTCATCCACTGGTAGGGTTGCCAACCTCCAGGTACTAGCTGGAGATCTACTATGACAACTGGTCTCCAGCCGACAGAGATCAGTTCACCTGGAGAAAATGGCCGCTTTGGCCATTGGATTCCATGGCATTGAAGTCCCTCCCCTCTCCAAATCACGCCCTCCTCAGGCTATGCCCCAAAAACCTCCCGCCGGTGGCAAAGAGGGACCCGGCAACCCCATCCACTGGCAAAAGGCATCACCGCTAAGTGCTGAGCTACACCCCCACACACACACACTAGGCAAGGCAAAGTAGCAAAGCTCTGGCGGCAGATCTGGGGCTACCATTAAAGAGCAGAGCAAATGTCAGGCCTGTACTGGTTTCTCGCACAACCATTGATGCACTATCACCAGACGGGGCAGTCTTCCAGTGTGACTACCCGGTGACGGTGGACGGTGAGCTCCGGCGTCAGGGAGGGGCCCTGGGATCTCCCTTTCGGCAGGATGATGGGAGACACGGGGGTTTCGGAGGAGCCTCTGGTGTGGGGCGCAGACCTCCGCCGAATGCAAGACTGGCGGGACAAGGAAGCGGGCTTCCAACGCCAAATGCAACGAGGGTGGAGAGTGACGAGGACTACCAACGCCTTCAACACCAGAACCAGGAGCTGGTGGAACAGGTTGCTACTTTGTGGGGCTTGTTAGAGGGACTCTGGCAGGAGGTGGGCGAGATTCATCAAACGCAGGTTGCACAACCAGTGCCTCCTCCGCCGCAACCACTGCAAGCTCCGCAAGCGCCCGCTCTTCCGGGTCAACCCGCCCCCCAGCCTCAACCGCCAGCTCCGTGGAGGGAGCTACTAGCCTCCTTTGACGACTCAGGGGAGAAGCTCCCCTACTTTTTGCTTCAAGTGGACGGTTTCATGAGAGAACAGGGGGCTACTTTTACTTCGGAAGAGAGTTCAGTGAGGTACGTGGCGTCACTACTGGAAGGGGAAGCAGTAAGCTGGATGGTCCAACAATTCGACCTCCGTTCCTGTGCGCTCCGGACCCTGGATGACTTTATGGTAGCACTCAGGCGGTGTTTTGAGGATCCCTACAAGAGCGAGCGGGCCAAGACGACTCTCTTACAGCTTTGCCATGGAGCCAGGTCAGTGATGCAGTATGCGGGCGAATTTCAGTTGCTGGCAAGCAAAGTTGTGGACTGGAGTGAAGCCACGCATGTGCAGTATTTCCGAGAAGGACTGAATTCAGAGATTCTCCACTGGGCTTTCATGCAAGGAGACCCTCCTGATCTGGAGAGGTGGATTTTACTGGCGGTCGAAGTGGAAAACCGCCAGCAATTATTGAATTTGTCCAAACAACACAAAGTGCGAGACTCGGGACCGTGGCCAGTGCGGGCAGCCCCGAGAGGGGGGTTTCAGCTGTCAGGGAGGACGGCCGCCCCGACAGCAGAGAGAGCAAGGTGTTTTCAGAGCGGGGCATGCCTGGTTTGTGGCAGAATGGGACATTTCACTGCCGCTTGTCCTTCCCGCCCCGAGGGGCCTCCGACCGCTCAGTGCTCGACCAAGAAAGAGGCGGCACAACCTGGAGGCAAGGAACGTCGGAAGAGTGCAGCTCCCAGAAGACGAGGGCCCTCCGCTCTCAACCTCGCACAGACTAGCCGAGAGGAACAGCGTACTTCACAACTCGACCCAACGGGGTCATGGATTACAAATGTGCCGGTGCCAAGCCCGGACAGCTCATCAACCTCGGAGGAGGAAGAGGCGTGGAGTCGCTAGCCAAAAAACATCCCAGGTCTGCTGTAATGGGGGCTCCGCAGCAGACCTCTACCGACCATGAGCAGGGAGCTCTAGTGATGGTGAAGAGAGATGGGGGAGACCCTATTTTTAGACGTTATCCTTCAAAGTTACAAGCGGGGGGGCCTCAAGTTTCTGTGGAGGCTTTAGTTGACTCAGGGTGCACATGAACTTTAATCAATGAGGAGACTTTTAATGCTTTAAAAGTGAAAGTGGTGGACTTGCCCCAAGCCATCGACTCAAATGGATGGCAGTGACTTTAGGGGGGGACCCGTGCACTGGCGCATGGGCCGAGTAGCTTTGGGAGTTGGGACTCATTGGGAGCAGATCCATTTTACTCCAAACATCCAGTACCTGGTGGTGCTTGGAGTGAATTGGTTACAAGGACACAGTCCCACAATAGATTGGGCAGCCCAGACTATTGCCTTCGCCCAGCCGCAGTGCGACCAACACCAGAGAGAGGTAGCTGTGTGGGGGTGTGCCTTGACTGCAAAGAATCAGGATCCTATACCCCCCCCAACTGCCTGTAGAATACGCCCAGTTTGCAGATGTGTTTAATGAAAAAGAGTGCAATGTGCTACCCCCACACACACCGCAAGACAGACTGTGCCATTGAGTTGGTGGGGGAGGGCAAACTGCTGAAAGGAAAGGTTTATCCCATGAGTCCTAAGGGCGGTGTTGCAGGACTTTCTAGACAAGAATCTAGCCCATGGGTTTATCCGACCCTCGTCGGCGCCTTGCTCAGCTCTCTCCTTTTTTGTGCAGAAGAAAACAGGAGACTTTCGCCTGTGTATTGATTTTCACAGACTCAGTGCAGTCACCCAGTCTAATGCCTACCCCCTTCCCTTGATTCCAGATCTGCTCAGCCAGCTGAAGGAAGGCCACATCTTTACCAAATTGGATCTGGTCGAGGCTTATTACTGCATTCGGATATGGAAAGGGGACGAGTGGAAGACAGCCTTCTCTAGTTGTTTTGGAATGTTTGAATACCTAGTTGTGCCCTTCGGGTTAAGTGGGGCCCCTAGTGTCTTCATGCAAATGATTAATGAGGTGTTACATGACCTACTGTTCAAAGGGGTGATTGTGTATCTAGATGATATTGTGATTTATTCTAAAACTTACAAAGAGCACGTGAAATTGGTCAAAGAGGTGCTGAAAAGCCTCCGGGACAATCAACTGTTTGCAAAAGTGTCCAAATGCGAATTTCATCAAGATACATTAACTTTTCTGGGGTATGTAATTTCACACAAGGGTCTAGCCATGGATCCTGAGAAAGTGAAGGCAGTCTTGGAGTGGGAGCTGCCAGCTACGAGTAAACAACTACAGCAGTTTCTCAGGTTTGCCAATTTCTACAGAGGGTTTCTCAATAATTTTGTGCAGGTGGCATTACCCATAACGGACTTGTTAAAAACTAAGGGGAAGGGGAGTTCAGCGACTCTGCCTTCCTCCCGGTTGAATTAGACGCCAGAATGTCAACAGGTTTTTGACACTTTGAAAAAACTGTTCACTTCTGAGCCCATACTTAAACACCCAGACTGTGAGAAACCTTTCATTGTTCAAGTGCATGCTTCTGATGTAGCGATGGGAGGGGCACTCCTGCAGATGGGGGAAGCGGGGCAGCTTCAACCCTGTGCGTACTTTTCAAAAACGTTTTCGCCATCTGAATTGAACTGGCTCATTTGGGGAAAGGAGGCGGCGGCAGTTAAATGTGCTCTCACGATCTGGAGACATTTTCTGGAGGGGGTCGAGGTCCCATTCGAAGTGTGGACGGACCATAAAAGTTTAGAGGTGTTAAAAGGAACACGCAAACTCACAGCAAAACAGGTGCGTTGGGCTGAATTCTTTTCCAAGTTCCGTTTTGTTCTCAAGCATGTACCCGGCAAGCAAAATCAGCTGGCTGATGTGCTTTCTCGCCTCCCCCAGTATAATAGTAAGGTGGATCGTCCCACAGACTCGTTGTTTACTCCCAGGCAGCGGGGAGAGTCACCTGGCCTGGCCGTGGTTACCCGCTCCCAAGCGCGGGGGTCTCCCCCCTTGGAAGGACTACCAGACTCTTTCAAGACAGCCCTGACTCAAGCTTGCCAGGTGGAGGGAGCTGAAAATAAATTACCCGGAAAAATGACTCAGCGGGGGGTGGGGGTTTCTGGTTTAAAGAGAACCGATTGTACATCCCTGCTTCCCACCGGAGGGAGGTGATGGATCGGGGCCATGGCTCCAAGGTGGCAGGGCACTTTGGTTTCATTAAAACCCTGCATCTTCTGCGCAGACAGTTCTGGTGGCCAGGGATGAGAACGGACTTAGATTCTTTTATTCGAGTTGCCCTACTTGCGCTACAGCCAAAAGGGTGGTGGGGAAACCTCCCAGACTATTAAAACCTTTAGAAACACCTTCAGCTCCCTGGGAAGTTATTGCCATGGATTTTGTCATGGATCTTCCTCCTAGCCAAGGGAAGACGGTACTATGGGTGGTCACAGACCTTTTTTCTAAACAAGTGCATTTAGTCCCTTGCACGGGACTTCCCACGGTGCAAAAACTAGCTCAACTGTTTGTATCACATGTCTTCAAATATCACTCTTTTCTGCACAAGGTGATTTCAGATCGGGGCCCACAATACGTCGCAAAGTTTTGGAAAGCGGCCAACTCAGTACTAGAGTGTTATTTGCGTTGCTATGTAAATCACCATCAAGATAATTGGGTGGATCTTTTGCCTTTTGCAGAGTATGCCTATAATAATGCCATCCATCAGTCCACAGGTTTCAGCCCATTCCAGGTAATATATGGTAAAGACTTTGGACCCTTTGCACATGTGGCTCTTACGGGGGAGGGGGCTGACACTGAGGTGGCTGACTGGGTAAACGTAATATAAAACACTTGGCCCTGGTTACAAAAAAACCTAGAATGGGCCAAACGCAAATACAAAACACAAGCGGATAAACACTGTTCTCCAGGATGGGATGTCAAGGTGGGGGACCAGGTATATATGTCCACAAAGAACCTGCACTCCTTACACTCTTGTAAGAAACTCAGTGAAAAGTATGTGGGACCATTCCCAGTCTCACGGCTCATTAATGAAGTCACCGTGGAACTCAGCCTTCCTAAGTCCCTGCGGGGCATCCATCCAGTGTTTCATATCAGTTTGCTAAAGAGGCACGTGCCTGCACCAGAATGGCACCCCGATCCTACTCCCGAGCTCCCAGTGATGGTGGTGGTGGGGGACATTTTGAAGTGTCCAAGATCCTTGATTCCTAGATCCGCGGTAAAGTGGTCTACTATCTGGTTCGTTGGAAGCACTTGGGTCCTGGGCACGATGAGTGGGTAGCCGAACACCATGTAACCGCCCCCCATCTGGTTCACCAGTTTCATGATGCTTACCCCCAGAACCTTGCTTGATCGCTGGAAAGGGGGGGCTTTACGGGGGGAATGCCAGGCCTGTGCTGGTGGCACGGGTAAAGGCTCTTGACATGAGCATGCCAGCTCTTGGCTACACACCAAGTCCTTGGTTCCCATGCCTGTAAACTCTGTGTACAGTTTCGCTCTTCTTTTCTCCCACAGCTGCGTTGATGTTTAGTCTGCCTGTCCTGGGAATAGCTTATCTTGGGGATGCTTAACCGTGTTTACCATCGTAGCCTGTAATGCTTTCAAACATGTAACCTTCCAATGTTTCGCCATTACCAGCCTTACCTGCGAGTAAGCAGTCAGTTCTTTAATCTGTCTTTTTGCTCCTAATAATATTACTGCTTCAGGACTACCTGCCTGGATGAGTTTGCTTATGGGATGCTAGGGACAGACGCCTGACCCTGACAGCAAGATTTGCCTTGATTGGAGGGCAGTAAGTAAAGGGATTGCGACTGACACAGAATGACCGGCCCCATACATATTGAGTATCCCTTAACAGGACTGCTTGGGACCAGTGGTCACATCCATACGTTTACTAGGTAGACCTTGTTTATGGGGTGGTTTGCCGGTGCCTTCCCCAGTCATCTCCCCTTTACCCCCAGCAATCTGGGTACTCATTTTACCGACCTCGGAAGGATGGAAGGCTGAGTCAACCTTGAGCCGGCTACCTGAAACCGACTTCCGTTGGGATCGAACTCAGGTCGTGAGCAGAGCTCCTACAGATCTACTTGAGGCTGCCATTTTCCCACCAGGCCCTTGGGGGATTAATAAAAATCAATAACAAGTGTGAAAGGCAGTGCTGTGTAATGGTTAGTGTTGGAGTAGGATCTAAGAGACCCAGGTTCAAATCCCCCCTCTGCCATGGCAGTAGGGTTGCCAACCTCCAGGCACTAGATGGAGATCTCCTCCTGTTACAACTGATCTCCAGCTGATAGATATCAGTTCCCCAGGAGAAAATGGCTGCTTTGGCCATTGGACTCTATGGCATTGAAGTCCCTCCTCTCCCCAAACCTTGTCCTCCTCAGGCTTCGCCCCCAAAAACCTCCCGCCGGTGGCGAAGAGGGACCTAGCAACTCTACATGGTAGCTTGCTGGGTGACCTTGGTCAAGTCACATACTCTCGGCCTAACCTACCTACAGGATTGTTGTGAGGATAAATATGAAGGAGAGAACAACGTGAGATGCTTTGGGTCCCCACTGGGGATGAAGGCGGGTATAAATAAAGCAAATAATAATCCTATTACTACTATAAAGCAATAGCAATGATTGATCTTTAAAAGCCCTCTGGTGGTGCGGCTGGGGAAAAATCCTGATGGTGTCTGATAGCAGAGAAAAACCCCTTGTGGAAGCTCCACTGTTTGCCACAGTAATTAATGCAAAACTGAGCCCCTCGCCATGTGGGAGCAACCATGGACCAGTCAACGAGTCCCCATCTGGAGATGCAGCAGAATTCCTCGCCCTCTTGGGAAGCTGCTTGTTGAATCTCTGTATGAATCACAGCTCTGAACTTGCCTTCTTTCAATTAGAAGCCGTGCCTAGAATACTGACTCACACAGAAACACAGGGGTGGCCCCCTTCCAAGCAGAGTGATTCTTATTCTTATATAATTCTTACTCTTATATAAAAGTTTAGAGAAGTAAAAATGACATGTGCTTTGAATTTTAATTACAGAGGGACAACACATCTCAGCTATTAGTAACTTGGGCAGCACATGGCTATGGTAGGGTTGCCAACCTCCAGGTACTAGCTGGAGATCTCCTGCTATTACGACTGATTGCCAACCAATCACCTAGAGAAAATGGCCTCTTTGGCACTGAAGTCCTCCCCTCCCCAAACCCCAACCTCCTCCGGCTCTGTCCCAAAACCTCCCGTCAGTGGCGAAGAGGGACCTGGCAACCCTAGGCTATGGGATGTTGGGTTGTTCCAGGGCCTTGCCTATGACATTTGATCTGTGCTAAGGCCTTTCTTGGCTAGCCACCCCACCAGATCTAGGGGTCAGCTCCCCCACTCCCCAGCTTCTGTGAAGTCTCCGACATCCTCCTGTTAGACAGCCTACAGTTCCTCCAACAAGGCATTGTCGCTACTTGGAAAAAAAACCCAAACCCGCTGCTTCGAAGAACTGGGTGAGTGGGAGAAAGGTTTGATGTTTGGATAACACAGAAACCCTCCTGGAGCCAGCTGAGTCCCCGCTGAGCGTTTGTGGGGCAGTTCACAAAAATAAACGTCCCTGCTCACATGGCAGAGAAATCCACAGCTCTCCCTCTGTTGTTTTTCCCACCCTTTCCAGGTGACCCAGATTCCTGCATGGAGCGGTGACATTGTGCCATAACAAACTGAAGGCAAAGAGTCAACCTCCTTTCAAATATCAACAAAAAGGCCATGTGATGTTTGTTATATGGCATGAAGGTCTGTAGTTTTTTTTTTTTTTTTTTTTTTTTTGACGCTTAAAATAAAAACTGGAGCAAGTCTTCCTCAGCTGTTCACCTGAATCTATCCTCGGAGTAAATGCACAAAAGGCTGTTTTCACAGATGATGCTAGGGCTTGCAGGGAGATTGATTTCTAAACAGAGAGACACCAAACAAGGTGTACACTTGAGGTTGCCAACTCCAGCTGGGGAAATTCCTGGAGATTTGGAGCCTGGGGAGGGGAAGGAGATCAGCAGCGGTGTGATGCTGTAGACTCCACCTTATAAAGCTGCCCTTTCCTTCAAGGGAACTGATCTCTGTAGCCTGGAGATAATGAAGAAGAAGAGATGGTTTTTATATGCCAACTTTCTCTACCGCTTAAGGGAGAATCAAACCGGCTTACAATTGCCTTCCCTTCCCCTCCCCACAACAGACACCCTGTGAGGTAGGTGAGGCTGAGAGAGCTCGAAGAGAGCTGTGACTAGTCCAAGGTCACCCAGCTGGCTTCATGTGGAGGAGGGGAGAAATCAACCTGGTTCACCAGATTAGAGTCTGCTGCTCATGTGGAGGGGTGGGGAATCAAAACCGGTTCTCCCGATTAAAGATCAGATGTAATTCCCTATCTCCAGATCTCACCTGGAGGTTGACAACCATATCTACAGTGGCCACCCTAAACATACTTACTAGAAGGCAAAGGCCACCAAAATTCATTTTGGTGGTTAGCAGTGTTGCAACGCAGCTCTGCAGCGTGTTACTCTGATCCGTCCGTTGATATAAACGGACTTCGAGTGGCGTAACTCCGCACAGGTCTGCACTGTTTGCCTGTTGTGGCAAATATGAACAAAATTCTTCTGGTACCTTAAAGACTAGCCAGTTTTTATTCTAGTGTAAGACCTGCATGGATTAGAGATGCGCATAGTGGCTCTTAAAATTGTTGTCAGCTAATGCTGGTCCAAAAGAAAATGTCAGAACTCCAGAACACAATTCAAATTACATAGAACCGTGTCTTTGTTTTGGAGAGGGAAAGCAAAATGGGTGCCAGGAAACACATTGATGGGGTGCGCATTATGTTTGGGATGAGTGGAGTTAACATTTTTTGAGACAGTCCATTCAATGCAGTTCTCTCAAGCATCCTTCATAATGGTAAGGAGAGCCCTGCCAAACTGCTCATTTATTTATTTAAAATATTTACACACCTGCCATTTTCTTGAGCACTACAATACCCAAGCAGTATAAAAATATTTGGATAAAATAAACATTAAAAACAGACATGTGTGTGTGTGTGTGTTAAGTGCCATCAAGTCGCTTCCGACTTATGGTGTCCCTATGAATGAATGACCTTCAAAATGGCCTATCGATAATAGACTTCCTCAGGTCTTACAAACAGGGCTGTGACTTCAATGATCGAGTCAATCTATCTCATGTTGGGTCTTCCTTTTTTCCTGTTGCCTTCACCTTTTCCTAACATTATTGTCTTTTCTAACCTTGTCTTCTCATAATGAGACCAAAATACAATAGCCTCAATTTAGACATCTTAGCTTCTAGGGAGAGTTCAGGCTTGATTTGATCTAGAACCCACTGATTTGTCTTTTTGGCAGTCCACGGCATCCATAAAACTCCAACACCGCATTTAAAAGGAATCAACGTTCTTCCTGTCAGCTTTCTTCGTTGTCCAACTTTCACACCCACCCATAGTAATGGGGAATATTATGGCATTAATTACACCTTGATCTTGGTCGCCAGTGAACACATCCTTACACTTAGGAATCTTTTCTAGCTCCTTCATGGCTAGTAGGGGTGAGCATTTGGGTCACCGAGGCCAGCCTTCAGCTCTGTGCCCCGTACTTTTTGTGTTTGGGATTATTAACACACAAATTTTCGGTTTCAAGAAAAGCCGAATACTTTTTCTGGATTTGTTGAAAATTTTCAGGTCTATTAAACCCGAACCCAAAAAATACAGAAGAAAACATTGGTGCATACCCCGAATGGCTACCCTTCCCAGTCGCAATCTCCTTCTGATTTCTGGGTTGCAGCCTCTCTTTTCATTGATGGGGGAGCACAGGAATAGAAAATCGTCAACAATACATTAAAACCCTATCTAGAAAGAGCTTATGCCCCACTAGGAGGATGTTTCCTCTTTTTCTCAACTCAGGCCACCCCAAAATTTCCATCTGACATCTTCGCTAGAAAGCCAGGAGTGTTAGAGACCTCCTCAGCTCTTCCGAGAGTCTGTTCCACAGACATGGGGCAACCAATGAAAAAGCCAGAGTCCGCGCTGTTCGTGAACAGTGAACGTACCTTAAATAAAGGAAGTACTGATAATACACCTTGCTGGGAAGAACAAACCTGTCATGCAGGGAGAGCCAGACCTTCAGATATGTGGGCCCCAAGTCATGAAGGGATTTAAAGATAAGCTCCAGCACTTTGAATCCGACCCATACATTAGGCAGCAACCAGTGAGGAGACGTCGGAATGGGAATGATATGGTCCCATTACCTAGCCCTCAGTAACAAAGATGCCGCAGGCAGGTGGTAAATGGGTGTGGATCTACCGGAGGGTTTCCACGGAAACAATTTCCATACATGTCTCTTTTTCCTACCCCTACTGTTGCAGCCAGGAGCCCCGTGGCGCAGTGTTAAGCTGCAGTACTGCAGTCAAAAGCTCTGCTCACGACCTGAGTTCGATCCCGACAGAAGTCGGTTTCAGGTAGCCGGCTCAAGGTCGACTCAGCCTTCCATCCTTCCGAGGTTGGTAAAATGAGTACCCAGCTTGCTGGGGGTAAAGGGAAGAGGACTGGGGAAGGCACTGGCAAACCACCCCGCAAACAAAGTCTGCCTTGGAAATGTCGGGATGTGACGTCACCCCATGGGTCAGGAATGACCCGGTGCTCGCACAGGGGACCTTTACCTTTACCTGACTGTTGCAGCCCAAATGACCAGGGGGATGTTGGGGTGTTGGACTGTAACAGAAATTCTCCGGTCGATCAGAACATGGTCTGTATATTCCCACTCTCTTGGTAGTTACGCTACCCTTAGAAGAAGGCCGACAAAGGCCAATACAAACAGCCGTTTCCCAAGGGGTAATTTACCACACCATGCATTTGCTAAGCGAAGTCAGTCACTGCTGTGCCAAACGAGGAAACTCTCACCCCTCAAGCACTGGATTTCTGATCAGGTACAAGGAATGAGATGTTTCCTTCCATCTGACAGGACATCAGAGATCGCTGGGTCTTCCAAGGGATTACATTACGCTTATCCCCAATCATCTTCTGTTTTCTCTCATAAGCATGGTGTAGTGGTTAAGAGTGGCAGACTCTAATCTGGAGAACCGGGTTCGGATCCCCCCCCCCCCGCTCCACGTGAAGCCTGCTGTGGGACCTTGGGCTACTGTTGCGGAAAAACGGAGGTTCGTGGAGGAGAGAGAACCTATGGAGGAGAGAGAACTGTGAGTAGTGTTGCGGAAAAACGGAGGTTCGTGGAGGAGAGAGAACCTATGGAGGAGAGAGAACTATGAGTAGTGTTGTGGGAAAACGGAGGTTCGTGGAGGAGAGAGAACCTATGGAGGAGAGAGAACTATGAGTAGTGTTGCGGAAAAACGGAGGTTCGTGGAGGAGAGAGAACCTATGGAGGATGAGAACTATGAGTAGTGTTGCGGAAAAACGGAGGTTCGTGGAGGAGAGAGAACCTATGGAGGAGAGAGAACTATGAGTAGTGTTGCGGAAAAACGGAGGTTCGTGGAGGAGAGAGAACCTATGGAGGAGAGAGAACTATGAGTAGTGTTGCAGGAAAACGGAGGTTCGTGGAGGAGAGCGAACCTCCACAAACCTCCGTTTTTCCGCAACACTGCTCATGGTTCTCTCAGCCCCACCAACCTCACAAAGTGCGTGCTGTGAGGAGAAGGCAATTGTAAGCCGCTTTGAGGCTCCTTAAGGTAGAGAAAAGAGGGTATCAAAACCAACCCTTCTTCTTCTAAACAAGCAACATTTCTCTGCTTGCCCACTGACCTTTCCAAAACACCGAGTGTCTCTAAGCATGTAAAGATTGCCGTTCACTGCTGAGCAACCTCCAGGGCGGGAGCCTTGTCCCTGAAATACCTTCTCAAGACTAAGGCCGAACCTTGGAGTAGGTAGGAAATAAGAAGCGGTTCTTCTCAGCAGTACTTTAGGCACTCCCTAAAGTACCGGCAACTAAGTAACACATATTTAAGGGTACCGCCACTACATCTCCAGCAATCTTCATAGTGCTCTATAGTTTCATAATGGGGGGGGGGGGGGAGAACAGCGCTCAAATAACCCGCCGGTGAGGGTCTCCTTTACTGCCCTTAAGTATGGCTCTTAGAGGGGGAGGACAAAGTTTGGCCTGCCTTCTAAGGTGGGAGTGGTACGGGGGGGTGCCTCTCATTGTGCCTCTCTCTTCATCCCATCTGAGGGCAGCCGTGTTACTTGCTGCTGCAAGAAATAAAAAGTGCCACTGGATTCCTGCTTTATTTTTACACCTTTTCCTGGAGTAGTTTTCAAATCCGAAGTCTACAAGGCGCCCGTTTGTGGTGTTCCCGAGGGCTCTGGAGATCCAGTGCATGTACGGTTACCAACCTCCGTGAGAGGCCTAGAGATCTCCCAGTATTCCAACCGATCGCCGGAGTCCAGACTACAGAAATTAGTTCCCCTGGACAAAATGGCTGCTTTGGAGGATGGACTCTATGGGATTGTACCTAGGGTTGCCAAGTCCTTCTTTGCCACCAGTTTTTGGGGTGGAGCTTGAGGAGAGCAGGGTTTGGGGAGGGACTTCAATGCCATAGAGTCCAATTGCCAAAGTGGCCATTTTCTCCAGGTGAACTGATCTCTGTCAGCTGGAGATCAGTTGTAATAGCAGATCTCCAGCTACTATAGGGTTGCCAAGTCCCTCTTCGCCACTGGTGGGAGGTTTTTGGGGTGGTGCCTGAGGAGGGCAGGGTTTGGGGAGGGACTCCGATGCCACAGAGTCCAATTGCCAAAGCGGCTATTTTCTCCAGGTGAACTGATCTCTATTGGCTGGAGATCAGTTGGAATAGCAAGTGATCTCCAGCTAGTACCTGGAGGTTGGCAACCCTAGGAGGGACTTCAATGGCATAGAGTCCAATTGCCAAAGCGGCCGTTTTCTCCAGGTGAACTGATCGCTATCAGCTGGAGATCAGTTGGAATAGCAGGAGATCTCCAGCTAGTACCTGGAGGCTGGCAACCCTAGGAGGGACTTCAATGGCATAGAGTCCAATTGCCAAAGCGGCCGTTTTCTCCAGGTGAACTGATCTCTATTGGCTGGAGATCAGTTGGAATAGCAAGCGATCTCCAGCTAGTACCTGGAGGTTGGCAACCCTAGGAGGGACTTCAATGGCATAGAGTCCAATTGCCAAAGCGGCCGTTTTCTCCAGGTGAACTGATCGCTATCGGCTGGAGATCAGTTGGAATAGCAGGAGATCTCCAGCTAGTACCTGGAGGCTGGCAACCCTAGGAGGGACTTCAATAGCATAGAGTCCAATTGCCAAAGCGGCCGTTTTCTCCAGGTGAACTGATCACTATCGGCTGGAGATCAGTTGGAATAGCAGGACATCTCCAGCTACTACCTGGAGGTGGGGGGTGGGGAGAGAAACAGGCACCTCTATACTAATACCAAAGGTTAGGATTCTACGCTATTGTGAATTTGAAACGGCCATATCCTATTGAAGATTGTGGCTTCTTATTCATCTGAAAATTGAACTTGAACTTATACATACTTGGTACTCTGCTGAGACCTTTGAAAGATTTTTTGCTCCTTTATTGTATATTTTGTACATACTATGCGTTGGTCACGGTGTGGTTACTTGTATTTGTGCATTGCTTCTTATTCATCTGAAAATTGAACTTGAACTTATACATACTTGGTACTCTGCTAAGACCTTTGAAAGATTTTTTGCTCCTTTGTTGTATACTTTGTACCTACTATGCGTTGGTCATAGTGCGGTTACTTGTATTTGTACATTGCACGTTTATAGGCATCTCAGTCGCTTATACAAAAATTGCACCTTGTTCGTAAATGTCTTTCGCTCCTATACTGTTTGACGACCTGGAGGACGGCAGCCCTAAGTGTACCCTGGCGAAGTCTCCCTCCTCCCCAAACCCCAATTTCCCCAGGCTCCCCCCCCCCCAAATCTCCAGGTATTTCCCAACCCAGAGCTGGCAACCCTAGATGCCCCCCCTTCTTTCTGAAATCTACCCAAGCGGAGGCGCCTTAACGCACAAAACCAACCAGGTGCGTCCTCGTGTGTTCCCCCCCCCTTTCCTTTTTTTGGCTCTCGACCTCGAAGGGGGGGGAGAGGAGAGGAGCGATTAAGGGGGAGGGACTGAGCTGCCCTCAATCCTCTCCCCTGATCCCGCCCCCAAGCAGAGGGGGCGGCGACCTCCCCGGCTCCGATGAGCGGCGGCCGCCACGTGCGCCCCCGGGAGCCCCATCTGCAGGGGTCCTCCTCCTCCTGCCGGGCCGAGGGGAGGGGAGAGGGGAGGGGAGGGCCTGGGCCCCTCTCTCCAGCTGTCCCCCCAGCCTCCAGGGACCAGCCCCCCAGCGCTAATTCCTCCCAGATCCGCCCGGCCGGCGCAGGATTAGCGTGGCCGGGCCATGTGCCGGAGAGGAGGGGCGCACCGTGACCGCGCCGCACGTGGGCAGGGCGCAATGTGCGGGTTGGGGAAGGAAGATGGGAAGCCGGCCGCGCCTCCTTGCCTCTCTGCCTCCCGGATCTTGGCATTGGGTGCCGCGCCCTGCCAGGCAGGGAAGGCCACGATCCTCGCCTGGAGGCACGCCTAGGAGGCTGAGAAGAGAGAAGGGGGGGGCAGTGTGGTGTAGTGGTTTTATAGTTGCCATCCTCCAGGACACTGGTTCCCAACCAGGGGTCCAAGGACCCCCAGGGGTCCGCGAGAACGAAATTAAGGTCCGCCAAACAAAGTTATGAACCCATCCTAAATTAACATTTTCCATTAAAAGTTCTCTATTATAAAAATATATATTCAAAGATTATTCTAAGCTTAATGTGTAACTAACAGTTATGATGAAAGTTTATTTTCAGATTCTCGGAATTTTTATTGGGAACCTTGGGGTGCCTGCACTGGGCAAAAACGTCCTGGTGGTCCCTGGTCAAAAAAAGGTTGGGAACCACTGCTCCAGGATGAGGCTATCGTATTTTGGTCACGTCATGGGACGACAAGAGTCGCGGGAAAAGAACGTCATGATAGGAAAAGTGGAGGGCAGCCGGAAAAGAGGCAGACCCAACAAGAGATGGATGGACTCAATGAAGGACGCCAAGGCCTTCAATTTGCAAGATCTGAGCAAGGCTGTCAAAGATAGGACATTTTGGAGGACTTTCATTCATAGGGTCGCCATGAGTCAGAAGCGACTTGGCGGCACTTAACACACACACACATCCTCCAGGTGTTGTCAAAATGGACACTTTTGGGTACCGACTAGTTAAACCCACAGTGGGTAGCCGTGTTAGTCTGTCTGCAGTAGTAGGAAAGGGCAAGAGTCCAGTAGCACCTTAAAGACACAAAAATACTTTCTGGTAAGGTATGAGCGTTCGTGAGCCACAGCTCACTGCTTCAGGTATCTGAAGAAGTGAGCTGTGGCTCATGAAAGCGCATACCCTAACAAAAATATTTTCTGGTAGGGTATGAGCTTTCATGAACCACAGCTCACTTAGGTATCTGAAGAAGTGAGCTGTGGTTCATGAAAGCTCATACCCTGCCAGAAAATGTTTTTGTTAGTCTTTAAGGTGCTACTGGACTTGCCCTTTTCTACTAGTTAAACCCAGAAACACACAGAAAACCACTCAAATGAAATCAACCCAAAATATATTGGAAACAAAATACGAAACTACCAACGTCAAAATTCCAAAGATGGTGTTTCAGCGTATGTTATAGTCATATACATCAACAAGGTAACAAGACCGGACACGTGTTGAAAGCAAGGAATTTGGTTTCTGTAAAAAAAGATAAACAGTTATCTAATGATATTAGCGCAAGAATTATGATTAAATGTATATTTACCTTGTTAACGTATATGACTGTAACATACGCTGAAACACCGCCTTTGGAATTTTGACGTTGAATCTATGGTACTTTCGTATTTTGTAATTTGTTTCATATTTTGTAATTTGTTTTGTAATTTCATGAGAGATTTTCTGTGTGTTTTTGGGTTTAACCTCCAGGTACTGGCTGGAGATCTCCCGCTATGACAACTGATCTCCAGCCGATAGAGATCAGTTCACCCGGAGAAAATGGCCGCTTTGGCAACTGGACTCTATAGCATTGAAGTCCCTCCTAGGGTTGCCAACCTCCAGGTACTAGCTGGAGATCTCTACTTTGATTTCACTTCTTGAAGAGACCAGCTTGATATTGCCTTGTGCATATTTTTGGAAGAAACATGCTATGACATGCTATGAACTATGGATATTGATGTATTGACTACAGATTGTTGTGATGAATGATGTTATGTTGGTAGCTCACAAATAGATATTTTTCACTTTATTATATAGTTTCGCTCCTGTGCTAACTTTTATTTCCTAACTTTGTAGTATCAGTACAGTGGTGTCTGTTTTTTCTACAACCTCCAGGTTCTAGCTGGAGATCTCCTCCTGTTACAACTGATCTCCAGCTGATAGATATCAGTTCCCCTGGAGAAAATGGCCGCTTTGGCAATTGGACTCTATGGCACTGAAGTCCCTCTCTTCCCCAAACCCCGCTCTCCTCACGCTTCGCCCCCAAAAAACCTCCCGCCAGTGGCGAAGAGGAACCTAGCAACTCTACTTGGTAGCTTGCTGGGTGACCTTGGTCCAGTCACATACTCTCGGCCTAACCTACCTGCAGGATTGTTGTGAGGATAAATATGAAGGAGAGAACAACGTGAGATGCTTTGGGTCCCCACTGGGGATGAAGGCAGGTATAAATAAAGCAATTAATAATCCTATTACTACTATAAAGCAATAGCAATGATTGATCTTTAAAAGCCCTCTGGTGTTGCGGCTGGGAAAAAATCCTGGGGAAATGGTGTCTGATAGCGGAGAAAAACCCCTTGTGGAAGCTCCACTGTTTGCCATAGTAATTAATGCAAAACTGAGCCCCTCGCCATGTGGGAGCAACCATGGACCAGTCAACGAGCCCCTATCTGGAGATGCAGCAGAATTCCTCGCCCTCTTGGGAAGCTGCTTGTTGAATCTCTGTATGAATCACGGCTCTGAGCTTGCCTTCTTTCAATTAGAAGCTGTGCCTAGAATACTGACTCACAGAGAAACACAAAGGTGGCCCCCTTCCAAGCATAGTGATTCTTACTCTTATATAATTCTTACTCTTATATAAAAGTTTAGAGAAGTAAAAATGACATGTGCTTTGAATTTTAATTACAGAGGGAAAACGCATCTCAGCTATTAGTAACTTGGGCAGCACATGGCTATGGTAGGGTTGCCAACCTCCAGGTACTTAGCAAACCCAAAATAGCAGCAAAAATCAAGCATACAATACTAGTGCAAAATTAAACTTGTTCAATTTAGGCTTGTATAACCATTCAATTATATATTCATTGTTAGTACAATAATATAGAAATAAATCATAAACAACTTGTTAAACGCGCTGTTGAATCACAAGTGTTTGAAAGTAAAGCCAAAAAAGTCTTTAGCGAATATATCGCCAACTTGCGCCAAGGAGACGTTTCAATGCAGTCACAGTAGCATCTAAGCTTTGTTGATGTGAATAGCAGTTATCTTCTGTTGCTGTTTCGTGGAGTATAATAACTCGCATGAGTGGCAATAGCAGATCATAACGTTACAGGGGGCCTGTTTCGACCACTAGGGGGGTTTCATCAGCTGCCAACTCGGGCTGTATAATAACACACTCCTCCATTGGATGGGATCAAATATCCTTCTCACTGAAGTCCTCCCCAAACCCTGGCCTCCTCCTGCTCTGTCTCAAAACCTCCCGCCAGTGGCAAAGAGGGACCTGGCAACCTTACTCATAGGGTGTCTGCTGGGTGGCCTTGGGCGAGTCGCAACTCTTTGAGCTCTCTCAGCCTCACCTACCTCAGGCTCCACCCCCAAAAACCTCCCTCTGGTTGCGAAGAGTGACCTGGCAGCCCTACTTCACAGGGTGTCTGCTGTGGGGAGGGGAAGGGAAACCCTGGAGGGAAGACACAGTATGTGCCACGGATTGAGTTTAAGTGGACATTGTAACACTGAGAAGACACTAAAAAGAACTGATGAAGAATTGAAGAATCGAAACGGCCGTCTGGCTTAATGATTCATCGGAGTTAAGGTTGGGTGATCTCCCTGTGGAAAGAAACTTATACTTCATATATATGTCTTAAATACACTGGACAAGAAAACGGGACATGATAAAATTTACATGTGAATATACAAAACAAGCATATGAGTAATTGTGATATTGTACTTACCTTACACTGCGATTCTTGCAATACTTACGCAGATGACTGCATGCAATTACCGGTAGGTTGTAATTCAATTACTAGAATTACAGTTGTTAGTCATATTGATGGATAAATGACTACATTTTGAAATTATATGTGCTAAAACATTTTTTGTGTGGCTGCTGTGTCCGCTTTCTTGAACCTCCAGGTAGTAGCTGGAGATCTCCTGCTATTACAACTGATCTCCAGCCGATAGAGGTCAGATCACCTGGAGAAAATGGCCGCTTTGGCAGTTGGACACTATGGCAGTGAAGTCCCTCCCCTCCCAAAACCCCACCCTCCTCAGGCTCCACCCCAAAGACTGGACAATTCTACCAACTATTTTGTCAGATTGCACAGAGAAGCCATTGAAATTCATAAACATCAGCACAACTTTAACAGAAAAGAAGAGAGTTTAAGAATGAATAAGGCTTGGCTTCCTGTCCTGAAACCCTCCAGACTAACAAAGACTACAGTCCACAATAGCCATGCAGATTAGCTTTGGATTTCACACATTAACAGATCACTTCAGGATACAATGGTTCCATATTAACATACCACACCCTCATTAGCACATTATCTTGATACTTACAGGACAATGATTAGCACATTACCTTTGATACTTTTTGCAGGACAATGATTCAGCTCAAACCCAACCCCTTTCTGACTATATATTACTCTTCCTACACACTTGACACTGAGAGACACTGTCCTTCAGTGTTACTCCTCTGAAGATGCCAGCCACAGCTGCAGGCGAAACGTCAGGAAAGAAAATACCAAGACCACGGTCTTCTTCTTCACTTTGCTTGCCTTGGCGCAGAGCCTTTGAACAACAGAGAGGCGATTCTTCTTTTCAGCCTTCTCCCCTCCCACCCCCCCGGTTGCTGCATTTCTGCACCACGCAAGCCACACCGGTTGGACTTCTGGCTGCCGTGTCGCTGGGAATGGCTGGGAGGCTTGCCCAGAAAGGAACAGTGGCAGTTCTAGTCCACAGTATTGCTATTCAGTTGTAGAACATCTTCTTGGCATACAGAAGGTCCCAGGTTCAATCCCCGGCATCTCCAGTTAAAGGGACTTGGCAAGTAGGTGATGTGAAAGACCTCTGCCTGAGACCCTGGAGAGCCGCTGCTGGTCTGAGCAGACAAGACTGACTTCAATGGACCAAGGGTCCGATTCAGTATACGGCAGCTTCATGTGTTCATGTATTGCTTTAATTGATTGTCCCTTTCAGTGGTGGAGCAGCGACTTCTGAGAATACCTCTAGGTTTCTCCTTGCTGGGCTGTTTTGCTTTCATAGCTCCACAGGAGGCAGAAATAACAGTAGGTGTGGCTTTGCCGGCAAAAAATAAATAAATAACGGGGACTACTGCATTGTCACCTGTAGTGTCCCTTGTACATTATAAGAGTCATTTCAAAAGATGTATCAGTGAATTTTATCATTCCAATTTGAATGCATACTGTTTTGTTAATTTGATTGTATAAATGTATTTTTCCCCCTGCAGAAGCCAGATCTGATTCTGGAAGACAGCTTGATTCTCCTTAAAACGGGTGAGGAACATCAGGCCCGGAGGCCGTTTAACGCCCGCAAAGTCATTTGGTCTGGCCCTTTGTGGGTCCTGGCAGATCTCTAGCTCAGAAGAATCTAAGACTGGTGATCCGCCCCCTCCCGCGGACAGGAATAGCCTCTATTCGAGGCGGATGTGAGTTTGTTTTGCCGAGAAAAGGGACCTTTTTTCCCCCTTGCAAAATAGTCGTTAGCTATGGGGATGCTAGGACCGCCCAAGAAACTAATTTTTAAGTTGATAATTTTGTACGGCCCGCGACTGATGTTAGAAATATCCAAATGGCCCTTGGTGGGAAAAAGGTTCCCCACCCCTGCCTTAAAAGGTAGAGAAAGTTGGCATATAAAAACCAACTCTTCTTCCTCTTCTTCGCTTTCCTCCAACTTAGGTTGCCACCAATCCATTCCCTGCATTTTAGTCATCTCTACCACCTTGCTTGCCGCACCTTCTGCAGGTGCAAATCTCCCTTCCCAAGCCCTCAAACAAACAAACAAACAAAAAAACAGCTTGCTGCTCTTGCGGTACCCCTGATCTTTGCAATGGCTTCCCCCTCTCGTAAAAATCTCCACAGTTCTCACCACCCCCACCCCCTGGGCAGCTATTGTGCTGGTCACATCAGTCCCTCTGAGTCAATGCTCCGTTCTTTGTGGAATTACACATCCCAGAGCAATCCCCCACCTAGTGCAGAGGAGTATCCCCTAGCCATTGCTCCCGGGAAGCTCATAGAATCCACACTTTGCATTCAAGAGCTCCTGCTGGAGTTATGGAGGGCATTATGAATATTGCTCCGTCTCTCGGGGCTCTCCGTTCCTGCATGTTAGCTCTTAATAAGGAACATTTATTTTATTTTTTAAAGCAAAAACCCTCCAGCCTTCTTATTTATAGCACACACAAAAAAGGCCTTCTCCTTATCATGCAACCCAGCCAACCACTCTTCTGCAAGAGGCAAGAGCTACAGGGTAGTCCTAAACAGAGTTATACTCGTTTAAGATTTTAGCCTCACAGGGTAGGGTTGCCAACCTCCAGGTACTGTAAAAAAACAACTCACTATACTGTTAACAAACAATTGTAGAAAGGAAACAATAGAGACTCAATTTGTAACAAACATTATATTCTATGCAACTAACTATCAAACTAAGTGCCACAAACACAATACAAGTGGTTACATGTAATATACAAATATATACAAAAGTAATTCAAAATTAACAAGCAATGACGCATATAGCATAATAGCTATCTCCAAAGGAAGATGAAGGTAAGAGAGTCCAAATAGAAGACGATGGTTAATAACCTAGCGTCTATGATGGCAAAAGTTGCTCTAAAGGTGCTCTATGGCAAAGCGCTACGTATCCGGAATAGCGTTCCCTCCTTTTTTTCGCCTTTGCCTTGTTAATTTTGAATTACTTTTGTATATATTTGTATATTACATGTAACCACTTGTATTGTCTTTGTTGCACTTACCGGTAGTTTGATAGTTAGTTGCATAGAATATAATGTTTGTTACAAATTGAGTCTCTACTGTTTCCTTTCTACAACCTCCAGGTACTAGCTGGAGATTTCCTGCTATTACAATTGATCTCTAACCGAGTTCACCTGGAGAAAATGGCCGCTTTGCCAATTGGACTCTATGGCGTTGAAGTCCCTCCTGAAACCCCGCCCTCCTCAGGCTCTGCCCCCAAAACCTCCCACCGATGGTGAAGAGGGACCTGGCAACCCTATCACAGGGTGGGATTTATTACAAGGAAGAATGGCATTAGAAGTGTGGAATATGCCACTAAAACCAACAACTGCCTACCCACCCAATCTGGACCACCTCCACCTCCCTAGCCACAATCTTCTTCAATTCACTTCCCCTTAGCAATTCAATTTATGGCGGTCATTGACCAGCAAAGCAGATATACAAAGAGATTAACTGGCGATATTTTCCCCTCCCATGACCTGGAAGCAGTATTGAGTACCAGCTTACCCTACTTTTGTACCAGTTTATGGAGTACTAGATTACTAGGGTTGCCAACCTCCAGGTACTAGCTGGAGATCTCCCGCTACTACAACTGATCTCCAGCCGATAGAGATCAGTTCACCGGGAGAAAATGGCCACTTTGGCAATTGGACCCCATGGCATTGAAGTCCCTGCCCTCCCCAGACCCCGCCCTCTTTAGGCTCCGCCCCCAAAACCTCTAGGTATTTCCCAACTCGGAGCTGGCAACCCTACTCCTTAGCAAAACATGCTGGGACCTCTCTCGGATGCAGCGGTCGCTTACCATGGCTTCGGCCGTCTCCTGGCCGAACTGAGCCGGTCGCATGGGGCCTGTGGCTTGGAGGCGTGGAGGAGAGAGGCATCCTGGGCGTTTCGGGGCCGCTCACTTGGTGTTGAGCCGGGCCCCTGGCCTCCGACAGGCTGCGCAAGACGGGCCGCAATAACGGGGCGGGGGGCGGCAAGCCGGGCAAGGGGGCGGAGGGGGGCAGCAGCCGAAGCCCCCCCAGGAGGGCCGAGAGTAGCAGCAGGGAACCGGTGGCCGGCAAGCGCCGGAGCAACAGCCAGGGCGGAAACAGGCCGAGGAGGGGCAGCAACAGCAGGGGGGGCGGCAGCAAGAGGGGCAGCACGGAGGCGGGTGGCAAGCGGGGCAGGGGGGTCGGAAGCAGCCGGGGCAGCACATGGGGCAGGGAGGCGGGCAGCAGCCGACGCTGCACATGGGCAAAGCGTATGGGAGAGGAGGCACCCTCCGGGGAGAAGGTGAGGGCAGCAGGGTGGGGAACCCGGCAACTCAGAGGGTCGTTTTGCTGCTGGAGCGAGAGAAACGGTCCTGGGTGGAAAGCCCCATAGCTCCCAAGAGCCTGTCCTGGCTCAGGGAGGATTCTAGGGCAGGCACAGGACCGGCAGGCCCACGGGACACGGTGGCCTTGTCTATATTTATAGCTTCCTAAGGCCAAGAGCACCAGCTCCTAAAGCCGTCTGAGCCAGCACGCGGCCTCTGCTCACTGCACTGCTTAGCACGGGCCAAGAGCCGTAGGAGGCCAAGAGCCCTGTCCTCTCTTTCTGTCTTTTATAAGCAGGGCTGCTGATAGGGTTGCCAGCCTCCAGGTACTAACTGGAGATCTCCTGCTATTACCACTGATCTCCAGCCAATAGAGATCAGTTCGCCTGGAGAAAATGGCTGCTTTGGCAACTGGACTCTATGGCATTGAAGTCCCTCCCCAAACCTCACCCTCCTCAGGCTCTGCCCCCCAAACCTCCCACCGGTGGTGAAGAGGGACCTGGAAACCCTATTATAGGGTGGGATTTATTACAAAGAAGACTGGCATTAGAAGTGCAGAATATGCCACTAAAACCAAACGCTGCCTACCCACCCAATCTGGACCACCTCCATCTCCCTAGCCCCAGCCACAATCTTCCTCAATTCACTTCCCCTTAGCCTTCTTAGTAGGGTTGCCAACCTCCAGGTAGTAGCTGGAGATCTCCCACTATTACAACTGATCTCCAGGTGGCAGAGATCAGTTCCTCTGGAGGAAATGGCCCCTTGGCAATTGGACTCTATGACATTGAAGTCCTTCCCCTCTCCAACCCCCCCTCCTCTGGCTCCACTCCCAAAATCTCCAGGTATTTCCCAACCTGGAGCTGGCAACCCTAGCTGCCAACCTCCAGGTGGGTATTGCAAAACAAAACAGCACTTATGGCCTTATTAACAAGAACTGTCTTGCTATAAACAGCAACAAATATATTTATGTATGTAAGTTTTCCAATAATTCACTCCAGCAGTAAAGAATACAAAATCTATCTGAAAATCCACAATACAAGTAGAAAGTTCTGCATAAATCCTTTACAAAAATAATATCAATTCATAACATCCTCGGATTCCAAGAGAAAGATGGGTTTCCGGTGAAGTCCCATTTGGCTTAAGCTTCATCAGTCATGGTGATCCTGAGGCGACAAGTTTGCACAACTTTTTCTTTGTAAATCCTTTGTACCCGCCCACATAGGCTTCTGCTTAACACTATGGTCACCATCCAAAGGCTTGCTGGTGTGGGGCCTGGAGATCTCCTGGAATCACAACGGATCTCTAGACTGCACAGATCAGTTCCTCTGGAGAAAACTAGCTGGTTTGAAGGGTGGACTCTACGGCATCACATCCTCACTGAGCTCTCTTCTCTCCCCTCAGGCTCTGCCTCCAAACATCCAGGAATGTCCCAACCCAGAGGTGGCAACCCTAGCATGGGCATATTGGCTATTCACTGGATCAGGCCAGGGAGCCAACTGGGCCTTACCGCCTTATTAAAAAAAAAAAAGACAGAGGCTCTGTGCCTTGAACAGCTGTGTAACAGGCAGAAATCAACAGGTGAATCTTTTCCAGGCATAGAGATACAGTGGGGGAGGGCTCACCTGGAAGAGCCAGAGTGGTGTAGTGGTTAAGAGTGGTGGACTCTAATCTGGTGAACTGGGTTTGTTTCCCCATTCCTCCACATGAAGCCTGCTGGGTGACTTTGGGCCAGTCACAGTTCTCTCCGAACTCTCTCAGCCCCACCTACCTCACAAGGTGTCTGTTGTGGGGAGGGGAAGGGAAGGTGATTGTAAGCCTCTTTGAAACTCCTTAAAGGTAAAGAAAAGAGGGGTCTAAAAACCAACTCGTCGTCGTCTTCTTCTGTGCATTTCTCTTTTTCATGCAGCTGTTTATGTATTTAGTCCGTAAGAGGTGCCTGCCATGAATCATCTCACTGGATCAAAAGGTTTAGCCTGTGTATCCTTGAGGCTTCAGACTGACTTAACTGTGTGGTGTGCTAGCTCCTAATGAAACAGCTGATCTCAAATGCATTATTCTGAGCTCTTGAGATCTGAAAGGAGTCTTGAGGTTTAACCGCCCTTGCCTTGACGGTAGAAGATAAAATTAAATGGCTTTCCTTTATTCATGCAGCCATTAATTTATATTCCACTCTCTCCCAAAGGTAAAGCTAACCTCTCCCAGTAGCACAGAATAAAATTTAATCAAATGCATTGAAATTTCCCTGCACCTTAATGCTCAGACTGCCAACAGACCAGACTGTAACAGCAAGAATACTTTGAAAGAGGCGTAAAAAGCATAACTTTTTGAACAGTGGTAACATGCCTTAACTGAAGTGAAGAGATTCCTTCGTGATCATGAAATGACTCGAAAGTGCACATATGAATCCTGGTTTAAACATGATGCTGGTGAGGCACATATGTTCTCCTTGTGGCCCTGTATGGGTGATGTAGGGATGTCAGCTCTGGATTGGGAAATTCCTGAAGATTTGGGGGTGGAGCCTGGGAAAGCCAGCATTTGAAGAGGAACTTAAGGTTGTTTATGCATAGGTACTTTCACTCACGTTCACCCCCATTCTGTCTCGGTTGTTCCTTGGAGTTATGCATGAGTTTTCTCTCCTTGAGAGAGGACCTTGCTGCTAGCCCTCACAAATCCCGGGACTTTCCGTCTCTCTATTAACCTGATTCTTCCCTGAGCTCAGCCCGCTTGAAATCCCCATGCATAAGGCAAAGCGCGGGACAGCGAAGCTTGGTTTCCCTCACAGCAAGCACACCGCCAATTACAAAGCAGCATGTCCAGCGGCGGGGATTCAAATATTTCCTACTCCCTGGTTCCTCAGAGCTCTTTCTGAGCAGAAGAAAGGCTTTTTAAAACCGAGGCTTGGATTTCACACACACACACTTCTTTTCAGATTGCTCTGGGAGTTTTTTTGGTTTCGTTTTATGTTCTTAAAATGCTTTTTTATGCCGCAATTGGGTTGGGGGGGGGAGGGAACTTTTATCTCACTACAGCCAATTACGAAGCAGCATTTCCAGGGGTGGGGATTCAAATACTTCTTGATTTGAGCTTGGAGATTGCTGGTGCATAGACTCCCAACATGTTAGTGTGGGTCCAGCAAGCAACAAACCTCACATAAAACTCCCATGAATAAATGACCTATGTGGGGTCTAATGCCATAGAGCCCATACTTTGAAGTTGCCATTTTCTCAATGGGGACTGGAGGACAGTTATAATGCTGGGAGGCCCCATCAGGAAGTTGGCAACCATAGCTCTTGGTCTTATTCATACTGTATGCTAGGGTATGCTAACTCAGCAGCCACAAGGGCTACAAATCTGTGGCTTGCAAACTAAGCATGCATCATTGTTTTGCGTGGGTCGCACAGTATAAACATGATGCCCAAGCCCATGCTAATTGCACAGGGGATCTCTGTGCCTCCTTGGCATCATGTTTAAATCAGGCTTGATTTGGGCAGTTGACTGACCATACCAGCTCCAAACTGGTGCAATGCAGAAGCTCCTGTGGATTGGTAGTATTGGAGGATGCAGGTTTGGATTGATGAAATCTGAAGGCAAGTGCTGGGAGGCATATGTGCGTGGTGTTAAGTAGCGCTGTGCAAAAAATAAGAAAATTGGTAAATTTCAGGTTCGGGTTTATTGGGCCCGATTTTTTTCAGGAAACTCGGAATAAGCCGAATACCCATACCAGTAAATATGGGCATAATTATTCGGCTTTTTCCGGAATTGCCTATTCCGCTTCAGCTTTCTACCCAGGTTTCTGCATTCGGTAAACCTGAACTGGAAATTTACTGAAATGGCTAATTTCGGGTTTATTTTCAGTTCGGGTTTATCGATATGCACACACCTAGTGTTAAGTGCTGTCAAGTCACTTCCAACTTATGTCAACGCTATGAATTAACAACCTCTAAAAGGACCTATTGTTAACAGCCTCACTCAGGGCTTCAAAACCGAGGGCCCTGGTTTCCTTTATTGAGTCAATCCACTTCATGTTGGGTCTTCCTCGTTTCCTGCTGCCTTCAACTTTTCCTAGCATTATTGTCTTTTCCAGTGACTTATGTCTTCTCATAATGGGACCAAAGTACGATAGCGTCAGTTTAGTCACTTTAGCTTTTAGGGAGAGTTCCGGCTTGATTTGATCTAGAGCCCACCTATTTGTCTTTTTGGCGGTCCATGGTATATGTAAAACTCTCCTCCAACACCACATTTCAAATGAATCAACTTTCTTCTTATCAGTTTTCTTCATTGTCCAACTTTCACACCCACACATAGTAATGGAGAATACTGGGGCATGAATTAACTTGATCTTGGTTGTCAGTGACACATCCTTACACTTAAGGAACATTTCTTGCTCCTTCATAGCTGCCCTTTCTAGTTTCAATCTCCTTCTGATTTCTTGGTTGCAGTCTCCCTTTGGGTTGATGATGGAGCCGAGGAATAGAAAATCTTGAACAATTTCAATTTCTTCATCGTCAGCCTCAAAGCTGTAATTCCCCAGTAGTAATTATTTTTTGTCTTCTTGATGTTCAGCTGTAATCGTGCTTTGGCACTTTTTGCTTCACAATTTTCTGCCAGTAATGTGTGTCAGCTGCATATCCCAAATTGTTAATGCTCCTTCCACCAATTTTCACACCTCCTTCATCTAAATCTAATCCAGCTTTCCTTATATGTTCTGTATACTGATTGAACAGACAAGGAGATAAAATGCATCCTTATCTGACACCTTTGCCAATGGGAAACCATTCTGTTTCTCCATATTCTGTCCTAACAGCAGCCTCTTGTCCAGAGTATAGGTTGTACCAACCATACTTTTCATGATCCACACAGTCAAAAGCTTTGCTGTAATCTATGAAATGCAAGCTGATTTTCTTCTGAAATTCTCTTGTATGCTCCAGTAACCAATGTGAATTTGCGATATGATCACTAGTGCCTCTTAGCTTTTCTGAATCCAGCATGGACATTTGGCATTTCTTGCTCCATATATGGTAAAAGTATTTGTTGTAAGATTTTGAGCATCACCTGACTCACATGAGAAATTAATGCAATTGTCCAATAGTTGCTGCAGTCTTTGACGTCTCCTTTTTTCGGAATGGGAATGTAATTTGACCATTTCCAGTCTGTGAGCCATTGTTTTGTTTTCCGTATATGTTGGCATATTCTTGTTAAGACTTTGATGGACTCCATTTCTGTGGCTTGGAATACTTCTGTTGATATCCCATGTACTTGTGGTGATTTGTTTCTTCCAACTGCTCTCATTTGCAGCTTTCACTTCACTTTCTAAAACTGTAGGTTCTTTGATTGTGAGTCAGTCATTATATTTGCATTTATTGTGTATTATAGGTATGGATAAATGACAGCATTTGAGTGTGTAGACATATTATAAAGGTAAAGGTCCCCTGTGCAAGCACCGGGTCATTCCTGACCCATGGGGTGACGTCACATCCCGACATTTACTAGACAGACTTTTGTTTACGGGGTGGTTTGCCAGTGCCTTCCCCAGTCATCTTCCCTTTATCCCCAGCAAGCTGGGTACTCATTTTACTGACCTCAGAAGGATGGAAGGCTGAGTCAACCTTGAGCCGGCTACCTGAAACCAACTTCCGTTGGGATTGAACTCAGGTCGTGAGAAGAGCTTGGACTGCAGTACTGCAGCTTACCACTCTGCACCATGGGGCTCATTGTGTAGACATATTACTTTGGGTTTATTTTTTGTTGGCCGCTGTGTCAGTCTTCTACAAAGTACCTGGAGGTTGGCAACCCTACTGCAACCATATGTGGATGCAACCCTGGTTGACTTTCCCAACAGCCTCTGCTAGGGCTGCTACCCTCCAGGTGGCACCTGGAGATCTCCAGGAATTACAACTGATTTCCAGACTACAGATTTCAGTTCCCTTGGAGAAAATGGCTGCTTTGGAGGGTGGAGTGTATTATACCCTGCTGAGGTCCCTCCCCTCCCCAATCCCTGCCCTCCCCAGGCTCCACCCCCCTCAAACAACCAGGTATTTCCCAACCCAGAGCTGGCAAACCTAGCCTCTGCACATGGCCCAGGTCCTTGGGCTCAGAGTGGCAACGCTTTCGGTGTGACAGAATGTTTTTATTGTTCTCCCTCACCTGATGTGGAAGAGGGGCTCTCCTCCACCATGGCCTTTGCAGGATCCAAGTCTGGAGCATGCATATTAAGTCACACTCCACAGGAGGATTCTAAATATATCTGGGGCACAGCGTAAAACTGGGTCAGGCATGAAAGCTGGAGGCTGCTGCAGAAAACAGGCGGTGGTTGTGGAACCGCACAACCTCACCTAACCCCTTCCTTCCTTCCTTTGCTCCAAAGAGCAAGAGTGCATCGTGCCTTGAGCCGCACCCTGGCTGTGACCGTTTTCCATTTATTTCTTTAGCACTGGACATGTGTCCAGGGAGGGGCCGTGGCTCAGTGGTGGAGCATCTGCTTGGCATGCAGAAGGTCCCAGGTTCAATCCCCGGCATCTCCAGTAAAAGGAACCAGGCAAGTAGGTGATGTGAAAGACCTCTGCCTGAGACCCTGGAGAGCCGCTGCCGGTCTGAGTAGACAATACTGACTTCGATGGACCAAGGGTCTGGTTCAGTATAAGGCAGCTTCATGTGTTCATGTGTCCTATTTTTAGGTGCTGTGGAACACAGGCAGGATGGTGCTGCTGCAGTCATTTGGGGGCTTCCTGGAGGCACCTGGTTGGCCACTGTGTGAACAGACGGCTGGACTTGATGGACCTTGGTCTGATCCAGCATGGCCTTTTCTTATGTTCTTATGTTGTGTGTGTGTGTGTGGGGGGGTGCCAGCTCTGGTTTGGGAAATACCTGGAGATTTTGGGGATGGAGCCTAGGGAGGGGGGTTTGGGGAGGGGGCCCTCAGCAGCGTACAATGCCATAGAGCCGGGGTGTCAAACTCAAATGTAACAAGGGCCAGAAATGATATAAATGTCACTTGGTCCGGCCGGGCCTTGCCTTGCCAGCCCAGATTGACAGTGTGTGGGGGGGGGGCCCTGCCTCGGCTGGCTCATGGGTCAGATAAGAGCTCTCAAGGGGCCAGATCCAGCCTGCGGGCCCTTATGTTTGACACCCCTGCCACAGTCGATATTCCAGAGCAGCCCGTTGTATCCAGCAGAACTGGTCTTTGTAGTCTGGAATTCGGTTATAATTAGGGTTGCCAGCTCCGGACTGGGAAATACCTGGAGCCTGAGGAGGGTGGGGTTTGGGAAGGGGAGAGACTTCAATGAGGTATAAGGCCATAGTCCACCCTCCAAGACAGCCATTTTCTTCAGGGGAACTGATCTCTGTCGTCTGGAGATCAGGAAGGATGCATTCCCTCCTCCCGGAAAACTGAGTGGCCATGACAGGCTTTGGGTAACAGGTTAAAGATGGAGGAAAGGGCGGATAGGGAAACGGAAGGTCACGCTGGAAACATGGGCTAGGGTTGCCAACAGCCTGGAGAAGAAAATGCTCTGTTCTTTCTATAGAGGCTTATTCTGTGAACTTGTCCGGTTTTTAATGGCATGGAGATAAATGACATCACCTGGTAAATAACCTTCACATTAAACCCTTACTAAAGGGGCAGGGGAAGGGAAGGCGGCGTGGTACAGCCCGATCTCGTCAGATCTCGGAAGCTAAGCAGGGTCTGTACCCAGCATGCAGAGGCAGTGATGGGAAAAGCTTTGACTGATGGTTTTTTGCCTGTTGGGGAACTGCTAGAAAGGCATAACAGCCATGTTGTCTAAGACTGCAACAATCCTTATACTTGTATATCTCTGTCGCCCAATCAGCAGTAGTGGAAGAAGTAAAAGTACGGACCACACCTATGCAGATGCCTTCCCAGAGGTATCCTAGGCAGACGACGCGTCATATACTCGTCCCAATCAGTACTTCAGATCAGCACTGACTCCCAGTTAAACTGATAGTGACATAGCCGAGAGCACCGGTCTTCCCACACCTTTGCATGCTCTCTGGAGAGAGAAAAACCACAACCTACCCACAGAAGTGGTTGACCTGAACTACTTGGCTGGGTCACGTGTGCCACCTAGTGGACAAAAGCTGAGTTTGCAGCAATTATTCCAGTATCACCCTATGGCAGTGATGGCAAACCTTTTAGAGACTGAGTGCCCAAACTGCAACCCAAAACCCACTTATTTATCGCAAAGTGCCAACACGGCAATTTAACCTGAATATTGAGGTTTTAGTTTAGAAAAAACAACACATACATTAACATCTTTTGCCTTAAAAGAAAAACACAATAGCAGAGCTTTCAATGATACAAACAACTTTTTATTGAAAGGTAAGTTTGCATTTGGCATGCTTTTGAACAATTAATGTTTGTTCAAAGCCCCTAAGCTGGGCGGCGGGTAGTCCAGAGAAGGGGGGGGCTTTGAACTGCTCCGCAGCGCAGAGCAGTTCAAAGCCCCCGACGCCCAGCTGGGCCGCAGGCAGTCCAGGGAAGGGGGGGGCCTTTGAACTGCTCCGCAGCACTGAGCAGTTCAAAACCCCCGCCGCCCAGCTGGGCCGCGGGCAGTCCAGGGAAGGGGGGGGCTTTGAACGAAGCAGTTCAAAGCCCCCACCGCCCAGCTGAGCCGCGCGTGCCAGCAGAGAGGGCTACACGTGCCATAGGTTCGCCAACATGGCCCTATGGCCTTTTATGCGTGGATGTTTCCTTCGTGGTCACCCCTGATGACTCCGTGTCTTTGTTTTGATTATGCATTTTTTGATTATGTGTGCCGCTTCCAACCGTGAGAGGTCGCCTCACTCTCCCCCCGTTTCCCCGCATTTTCAAATTTGAGATAAAACAGGTCCCTCAAAACGCGGGGGGAACACGAGGAGACCTCTGATGGTCGGAAACGGCACGCATAACCAGCACAAAGATCCAGAGTCGTCGGAGGGGCGACGGTGAGTGAAACAGCCATGCATAAAAGACCCACAAGTCCAGACACTTCACACCTTGTTAAGTGCTGACATCGATTTGAAACTTAGCTGTAATGTGTGATGATTGTACGCAGCTTAGGCTGTGTTTGTATATATTTTTTATTTTTTGCAATAAACGAGCCTCTGAGAAAAGTGAAATAGTAACTTGGAAATAATTGAAATGCATTAGGTGCGCGCGAAGTAGGGGAAGACTGGAGTTGATTCTTCGGTTCTTTTGAAAACTTAAGGCAGCTTCTTTAATCCTAACATTAATACAATTTATGCTACAGTCGTTTCTATTAGTTTTAACAGAAATTAGGTTTTGGGTGTAATCGCTCTGTCCTCTCTCACACCTGATGGGGGCACCACATGAATACACACAACGCTGCCTTTGACGGAGCCAAACACTTGGTTTATCAAGGTCAATGTTGTCTGCTCTGGCGGGCAGCAGCTCTCCAGGGTCCCGGGGGACATCTTTCCCATCACCTACTGCCTGACCCTTTTATCGGGAGATGCTGGGATTTTAACTGGGTACCTTCTGCATGCAAAGCAGATGCTCTACTCCTGAGCCACGGCTCTCCCATGATCGCTCCTCTGATCCTCTCTACTACACACACACTGCTGTGCCTAACCTATCGTGCAGGGTGGGGGTGGATAAAACGTGACTTGACTCTGATTCAAGCGCCTGCATTCCAGACAGTGCTAGTAACTGGTTTTTCCTTGCAGTCACCCAGCTCTACGTACCTGCAGGTACAAGCAAAGTTTTGCCCTCTGGCTACCTGGCAAACAGGACCTGTGCTTATATAAAACCAGAAAGCCCTACCCAAGCATAATGATCCAGTGACTGGTGGAAACATCGCCCACAGAAATGCTGCTTGAGATTAGTCTGTTTGGCAGCAATATTGGCAGATATTTCTGGTTGGACAACATCCCTGCCAGGCGTAGATTTGCTGAGTCACTCTCTTCTTTTGCTGCCCCTTCTGTGTCCCCCTACCCCAGGAAATTAAACCACTGGAGTTAAGAAGAAGAACTGGTTTTTATATGCCAACTTTCTCTACCACTTAAGGGAGACTCAAACTGGCTTACAATCACCTTCCCTTCCCCTCCCCACAACAGACACCCTGTGAGGTAGGTGGGGCTTAGAGAGCTCTAACAGAGCTGTAACTTTTCCAAGGTCACCCAGCTGGCTTCGTGTGCAGGAGTGGGGGAACAAATCCAGTGGGGAATCAAACCCGGTTTCCCAGATTAGAGTCCACAGCTCCAAACCACCACTCTTAACCACTACACCATGCTGGCTGTCACAATAGAAATTTTGTTGCTGTTCAAGAACAGTTAAAAAAAAAAAAAACCAACAACCCAGTGTTCAGATTTTAAGCAGTTGTGATATTAACAAATAGGCATGGTTAGTGGGATATTGATTAGTTAAATGTGGACTTTATTGTATTTATTTTACATTATTTCTTGCTGGACTTTCTCCCAAGATGGGACTGCCAATCCCTAGAATGTCACAGCTGGTCAAAGTGTCATCTGGTGGATTGTCTGTAATAAGAAGGGGTATTCTTAGCCAATGGTCAACAGGGGGAGCTGCACTGGGCCCTGTGTTGGGGAAGGGGCAATCACCCACAACCCCACTCCCACAATGGAGGAAAAAAGAGAAGAAGAGTTGGTTTTTATGTGCTCACTTTCTCTACCACTTAAGGCACAATCAAACCGGCTTACAATCACCTTCTCTTCCCCTCCCCATGACAGACACCTCGTGAGGTAGGTGGGGCTGAGAGAGTGTAACTAGCCCAAGGTCACCCAGCTGGCTTCGTGTGTACATGTGGGGAAACAAATCTAGTTCACCAGATTAGCTTCCGCCGCTAACGTGGAGGAGCAGGGAATCAAACCCAGTTCTCCAGAACAGAGTCCGCTGCTCCAAACCACCGCTCTTAACCACTACACCACACTGGCTCTAAACTAAACTGAGGCTGACATACTTTGGTCACATTGTGAGAAGACAAGAGGCACTGGAAAAGACAATCATGCTAGGAAAAGTTGAAGGCAGCAGGAAAAGAGGAAAACCCAACGAGATGGATTGACTCTGTAAAGGAAGCCATGGTCCTCAGTTTGCAAGACCTGAGCAAGGCTGTTAAAGATAAGGACGTTTTGGAGGACACTGATTCATAGGGTTGCTGTGAGTCGGAAGTGACTTGACAGTGCTTAACAAGCACACCACATTAAAAGTCTAGCATGGATGCAAGCAGAGGGCTTTCCCTAAAACAACCTCATATTCTGCTGGCACAGATGAAAGGAGGATTTCCTGGCTCGCAGCTCATCCTCTAAGCCACTAGGCTACTTTTGCACAGAACAACCTAATCTGTACTGTTCTCACAGTCTGTGATCTCCAGAAGGGTTTCATGTTAATTCCAACAGGTAAAGACTTCTAGGAAGATTAAAACACGCAGAAAATGGAGAGAGGTACTACCAAGACCTCAAACCAGTTAACTTCTAAACAGTGTGCTGAAGCACACTGAAGCACCCTAGTGTTCGATGAAGAATTGCTAGGGTGCCTTCAGAAGTAACTTCATTAATTAACTAAAGGCTCCTCCGAGCCAAAAGTGCCCACTGGCAGAGGAGGATGTCTGTTGCAACTCTGCATGAGTCACTACTTCTGATCTTATTAGTTCTTCCAATCAGGAAATGCGCCCAGAACAGTGACTTACATGGAAACACAAGGAGTGGCTTCCTTCGAGGGTGGATGACTCTTAACATCTCTACATCTGATCTATACCTATCCTTATATCAAATAGCGATGTGTGACCCCTTTGCGGATCAAAACATCAGCACAATGGGTTTCTCTTCCTTATCCGCAGTTTCACTGTGTGTGGGTGAATCCTCTTTCCTGTTTCTTCTTTTCCTTTCAGCTCTTTCTTGAGATGCTAACTCTTTTGCAAGTAGATCAGCTTGCTCAATGTTAGATATAGTTCTTTCCCCTGATGGTAGGAAAATTTCCAAAGCACAAGGTACTAACCAGCGGTATTGCATCTCTTTCTTTTGAAGAATCTTAACTTCTTAAATCTCTTCTTAAGTACACTCGCTGGCAAATCTTGAAAAATCTGGATTTGTTTTCCTTCATAGGTCAGTCATAGCGATGTGTGACTCCGTTGCAGATCAATACATCAGCACAATGGGGCCATCCAGGATACAATATAAACCCCAGGTTGCAAAAAAAAAAAAAAAAAAAAAAGGTTGTTTGGAAAAAAAACAACCCAAAATTGGAGCTTTAAACACCCCCCCCCCAAATGTTTAAAGTGAGACCTCTGCATTTAGACAAGTTGTTAGGAAGGGAGTAGACAAGACGGCATTTTGAGTTGCCTTAGCAACCAAAAATGCCACCTGATACTGTATGCCTATGACTAGAAAGGGTTAGGAGTAGCTGGAATTGGGTAAGGGGGACAGGAGGTGTTATGATTGGGGTTCCTGAACCCATGGCAAACTATTTTTTCCCCAAGAGGGGAGAGTCAGGAAAACAGGAACTGTGGCTCAGCCATTTGGGCCTCTCTGCCAAAGGGGATCTGATGGATGGGCATCACAAAATTTGATCAGGGAGGTAGAGAGAGATGAGGGCTATGTGCCAAGGGACCCCATTGGCAGAGAGCAGAGCAGCTCCCATGAGAGGCAGGATTCCTAACTCTGGATTGGGGGTGGTCACCTAAGCAGGCAGAAGTGTTAAAAGGTTAACTCTTCCTTTGTTCTGGATTCAAAGGTCATTTATGCACGGGTACTTTCATTCATGTTCGCCCCCAGTCTGCCTTGGAGCTATGCATGAGTTTTCCGTCCATTAGAGATGACTTCGCGGCCAGCCCTCGCAAATCCCAGGACTTCCCATTCCTCTATTAGCCCGATTCTTCAACCTCTTCTGAGATCAGCCCGAGTGAAATCCCCATGCATAAGGCAAAGCGCGGGACATGGAAGCTTGGGAGAGTGATGTTTCTCTCACAGAAAGCACTACAACCAATTACAAAGCAGCGTGTCAAGGGGCAGGGATCCAAATGCTTCCTGCTTCCTTGGAGTTCTTTCTGAGCAGAAGAAAGGATTTTAAAAACGAGGCTTGGGTTTCTCTCCCCCCCCCCATTCCTTTTAGAGAGCTCTGTGTTTTGTTTTTTTAATGCTTTTTAATACGACAGTTGGGTTTCCGCGGGGACGACTTTCCTCTCACAGTAAGCACTACAGCCAATTACAAAGCAGTGTTTCAAGGGGCGGGGACTCAAATGCTTCCTGATTTGAGCTTGGAGACTGCTGGTGCATAGATTCGCAACAGGAAAGTGTGTGTCCAGTGAGCAACGAACCTCAGGTAAAACTCCCATGCATAAACGACCAAGCACTTCACCCGGATGTGGGGACCGGGGATGTGTTTGCTCCCTCTGAAAGTAACTAGCATAATGTAATTTAGTTAGATGTATGTTTTAGATATATGTTTTTGCCCACATTTTCCAGATTCTGGCTAAAATGCAGGCAAAACGTGTGGGGAGAGCAAGGTGACCTCTGACTGGCGGAAAAGGCATGCATAATCAAAGGGAAGCCCCGAAGCAGTCGGTGGCGATGACTGCGGGGAAACGTCCCTGCATAAAAGGCATAAGAGCGGCTTACAATCACCTTCCCTTCCTCTCCCCCACAACAAGCACCTTGTGAGGTAGGTGGGGCTGAGAGAGTTCGGCGAGAACTGTGACTAGCCCAAGGTCACCCAGCTGCCTTGGGGAGGTGAGGGGCCTCATCAGGATACAATGCCATAGAGTCCACCCTCCTAAGCAGCCATTTTCTCCAGAAGAAGAGTTGGTTTTTATATGCCGACTTTCTCAACCTGATTAAAGGAGAATCAAACTGGCTTACAAACACCTTCCCTTCCTTTCCCCACAACAGACCCCTTATGAGATAGGTGGGGCTGAGAGAGTTCAGAGAGAACTGTGACTAGCTCAAGGTCACCCAGCAGGCTTTATGTGGAGGAGTGGGGAAACAAACCCGGTTCACCAGATTAGAGTCCGCCGCTAGTTGTGGAGGAGTGAGGAATCAAACCCAGTTCTCCAGACTAGAATCTACTGCTCTTCGCTACTACACCACTCTGGCTTTTCCCTCTGGGCTTTGATACAGTGGAATTGCCAAAGACGCTTCTTTAGTGGCCATTGATTGATGTCTGACGAACTAAGCACTGATGTTTCGAGTGACTAGGCGCTGCTAGCTGCTAGAAGCACCCTACATACTTCAGTTAAGGGGAGGGAAGGAGATAGCTTGGCAAGCAGCTGGAATGCAGCCATGGAAGGAAACCAAAGTCTAAGTTTTTGCAGCTGGTTGGCACGACGGAGCCGGGTGGGGGTTCCCATCACAAGCTGTTTGCTTTTGGAGACACGGAGGCTGCTTTGAATTCCAGAGGTGTGCGTATGGGTGGTTTGCCTGCTCCCACACGCTCAGCTGGCAATGGCATACCTAAACAAACAAAAATACTGGGTAACAAAAACAACACAAGTCGCCAGTACTCTCTTTTCACATGGAAAATTTTGTTGCAAAAAAATAATAAATGCACTGGGATTTTTCAGTCAATGAAGGATCCCCTTTCCCTAAATGCGATGTTTTATTCCCCCCCCCCCAAAAAAATCTGGATGGCCCAGGCTAGCCTGATCTCATCAGATCTCAGAAGTTAAGCAGGGTCAAGCCTGGTTAGTACTCGGATGGGAGACCACCAAGGAATACCGGGCTCGCTATGCAGAGGAAGGCAATGGCAAACCACCTCTATTGGTCTCTTGCCTTGAAAACCCTCCTGGGTTGCCATACGTTGGCTGCGAGTTGACGGCACTTTACGCACACAGGTCTACCTCCTGCCAGGTCCCTCTTCACCACTTGCAGGAGGTTTTTTGGGCGGAGACTGAGGAGGGTGGGGTTTGGGGAGGGGAGGGACTTCAACACCATAGAGTCCAATTGCCAAAGCGGCCATTTTTTCCAGGGGAACTGATCTCTACCGGCTGGAGATCGGTTGAAATAGCAAGAGATCTCCAGCTACTACCTGGAGGTTTAGAAAAAAGCCAGCACACGGCTCAATTATGCAAATGAACTTCAAATTGTATCACAAAGCGGTGCAATAGTGAAAGAAACAAGTAACAGTGGAGTATGATAACTACAACTATAAACATAGAGTGCCCATATATACAAGTGTAAGACAATGACAACACAAAATTACAGCAATCCAAAATTCTTTATACAAGGCTAGCAGCTCAAAAGTTAATATCTTTGGATGTCTAAACAGACTGTTCCATATAATAGCGTCCCAAAATTGATAGGACTGTCCAAGATAGATGAAGCAAAGGGATCGTTCCCCGTGGCAAGAAGAGCTGGATATAGTTTAAGCGCTCCGCATCGGGCTGCATTCTTCCTCAAAGTAACATTGCAGCCCGATGCGGAGCGCTTAAAATTTGGTGGTTACCGCACTTGTATTCCCAGCGATGTATTAAGAGTTTGAAAATGTTTTAAAAAATACTGTTCGCACTTTCTATGTATTCTCACTGATGCATTAAGAGTTTGAAAATGTTCTAAAAAAATACTGTTCGCACTTTGTTTGGCCCCTTTAGCTGTGAAGACGTCTTCCAACCATTTATAAGCCGTGGTATCCAAAAACCCTTTTAAAGCGATGTTTTTTTATAACATTTTCAAACTCTTAATACATCGCTGGGAATACAAAGTGCGGTAACCCCCATGATTATAACCTAGGCTGAAGAAGCTTTTTTGCGAAAAACAGTCTAATTCCGGAAGACGTTTTTCCAACTATATCCAGCTCTTCCCGCCACGGGAAACGATCCCTTTGCTTCATCTATCTTGGACAGTCCTATCAATTTTGGGACGCTAGTATATGGAACAGTCTGTTTAGACATCCAAAGATATGAACTTTTGAGCTGCTAGCCTTGTATAAAGAATTTTGGATTGCTGTAATTTTGTGTTGTCATTGTCTTACACTTGTATATATGGGCACTCTATGTTTATAGTTGTAGTTATCATACTCCACTGTTACTTGTTTCTTTCACTATTGCACCGCTTTGTGATACAATTTGAAGTTCATTTGCATAATTGAGCCGTGTGCTGGCTTTTTTCTAAACATTTACTGTACAGTACAGGTGAAATATCATTTAATTTTTTTTTAGTACCTGCAGGTTGGCAACCCTATCTATCAGTGGCTACCTGCCATGGTGATGGATTGGAACCTCCATATTCAGAGGCAGTAAACTTTTGAATACCAGTGCCAGGAAGCAACATCAGAGGAAGGCCTTTCTTGCTGAGATTCAATGTGTTTTCGTCTGTATTTTTTGTGTGAGTGTGTGTGAGGTAGGGTTGCCAGGTCCCAGGAGCCTGAGTAGGGCGGGGTTTGGGGAGGGGACTTCAATGCCATAGAGTTCAATAGCTAAAGCTGCCATTTTTCTCCAGGTGATCTGATCTCTATCGGCTGGAGATCAGTTGAATTAGCAGGAGATCTCCAACCACCGCCTATAGGTTGGCAACCCTAGTGTGAGGTGATGGAGTTTTCTGGCCTCTGCCACAGTTTGTTCATAAGCGCTGGGCTTTTCCCTTCTGTGAAACCCCCACGGAAGGGGGGAAATCCCTTGGCTGGTGGGTGGAGAGAGGCCAATGCCCCCCTTTTCTGGGCAGTGATCGGTTTCCCTCCTATAGCTCCAGGTCGGTGGCAAAAGTTAGCCTGGTAACAATCTGATCTTATGCAGAGTTGGTCTAGCCTGGGGCTGGAATTTAGATGCCAGTAACTCTGCACTGTGCCTTCCATTGGCGCAGCTGCGGTCTTCAAGGGCTGTTACGGCGCGGAGGAAACCTCCAGAGTAGGCACGCACGGGGGGGCCTTTTATGCAGGGATGTTTCCCTGCGGTCACCCCTGCCGACTGCTTCGGGGCTTCCTTTTGATTAAGCGTGCCTTTTCTGCCCATCGGAGGCAGGGGGAAAAACCAGAACAGTTTTGTATGAGAACACACTCTTCCCACAGCCTGCATAAGAACACATTCTTTCAAAACCTCTCTTCTCATCTATAACACAAGGCTGCACAGAGACCTATCAGTAGGGCTAATTTTTACATGGCTGTATTTCTTACTGCCTTGCCTAATAAAGAGAATGATTTCTTAATAAATGATTTCTCTTTCTCCTATGCTATCAGTTTGATCCAGCAGGGCTTTTCGTATGTTCTTACCCAGTTGCTACGTAGAGGCAGGGAAGGACCCTATGGGGTTGCCATGAGTCAGCTGTGGCATTTTATACACACACACACACACACACAGTTACTCCAGTCTATGCCCATGGATTTTAGTAGAGCAACTCTACGTAACATTGCATAGCAATATTATGGAAAGTTATTCCTGTCTAAAACAGTTGAAATCCAGGTGTGTAATGTCTGCATCCAGCATCGTTCCCAACAGGTAGCCCTATTAATAGGGTTGCCCGCTCTGGGTTTAGAAATACCTGGAGATTTTGGGGGCATAGGCTGAGGAGGGTGGGGTTTGGGGAGGGGAGGGACTTCAATGCCATAGAGTCCAATTGCCAAAGCAGCCGTTTTCTCCAGGTGAACTGATCTCTGTCGCCTGGAGATCAGTTGGTATAGCAGATCTCCAGCTATTACCTGGAGGTTGGCAACCCTACCTATTAATTTGTGTTGCAGCAAAACTGAACAGGAGCCCTAGACTCCTCTTAAAGCAGGGGTGGGGAACGTTTAAGGCCCGCAAAATCATTTGGTCTGGCCCTTCGTGGGCCCTGGCAGATCTCTAGCTCAGAAGGATCTAAGACTGGCGATCCGCCCCCTCCCGCAGACAGGAGGGGGATGTGAGTTTGTTTTGCAGAGAAAAGGAACCATTTTTCCCCCTTGCAGAAGAGTCATTAGCTATGGAGCTGCTAGGACCGCCCAAGAAACTGTGTTAACCCTTTCCCACCCGGGCCGTGGAGAAACGTATTCCCTCTGTACTATAAGACGGCTGGGGGCGGAAGTGGCGACAATGGAGGGGTTAGGGGGCAGGGTCAGAATGTGCAGGGGGGTCATCTGGGGCAGCTGCCTGCTTGGGGTTTGGTCTGCTAATTTTTAAGTTGATAATTTTGTGTGGCCCTCGAATGATGTTATAAATATCCAAATGGCCCTTGGCAGAAAAAAAAGGTGCCCCACCCCTGTCTTAAAGTCTAATAGGGTTGCCAGGTCCCTCTTCTCAACCGGTGGGAGATTTTTGGGGTGGAGCCTGTGGAGGGTGGGGCTTGGGGAGGGGAGGGACTTCAACGCCATAGAGTTCAATGGCCAAAGTGGCCATTTTTTCTCCAGGGGAGCTGATCTCTGTCGGCTGGACATCAGTTGTAATAGCAGGAGATCTCCAGCCACCACCTGGAGGTTTGGAAATCAGCACAGTCAAGGTACAAAATTACAAAATTATTATTAGTGACTAGGACAAGTTACAACAAGTGCTATACAACAAATACTTATCATACTATTATAATACATAAGATTCACTTGATGTCAACCATTCAGGTGTACAATTATTCTTTGTGTTATAGATGCAAATATGCAATTTATCTTTGTAGTATGGTTGAAAAAGTCCAATTCAAGTAGGATATCCAATGATTGGTATAATCCAAAATGAATGAGCGGGGGGACGGCCGTTTCAAGATGTTTTCTTCAGCCCCATGTCCAATCCTATATTCAAATATACAATGTAAATATTGCTAATAAATCCTATCACCAAAGTATACTATTTACATAAAATTTCATACTCACAAATCCCATTATAAAATCCAAAGTCTGGTAATTTGTCATTGATCCAATACTATTTCAAATCAGGTTCATAGTTCCTCAAGGGATACAATTCAGTGTGATTCACACTGGTTGACATCAAGTGAATCTTATGCACTATAGTATTTGTTGTATGGCTCTTGTTGCAATGTGTCCTAATCACTAATAATAATTTTGCAATTTTGCATCTCGACTGTGCTGATTTCCAAACCTATTTCGGCCCAAGCATAGCGATGCCTTTATTTGTTTAATCGGTTGAACCACCTGGAGGTTGGCAACCCTAAAGACTAACCAGACTCATTCAGTATAATCTTTTTTTTCCCTCTTCCCCAATGCAACGAATGCACCCATCTGACAACGGGGGGGGGGGAATAGCGCCGCACCGAAATTGGGTCAGCGCCCCCCCCCGCAAAAAAAAACCACCCCTGCAAATTGGTCGCAGTTAAAGACGCAACGCTCGCGCGCATGCGCACTCGCAGGGAGTTAGAAACGAGTGGGGGGGGAAAGAATCCTTTCTCACGTGACCGGCAGCACGCTCTTCCAGCATGGCCGGAAGTGAGGGCTCGGGTGCAGCGTGAGCGAAGCCCGGAGGAGAGGCTGAGCCGAGTGGGAGATCCAGGCAGGTCGGTGGAGGGAGGGAGGACGGGGGTGGGAAGTTGCGTGGTCGAGCCGGGCTTGAAAGCCGAGGAGGAAGAGCCGCATCTTCCGCACGGGAGGTTCTGCCTTGGATTTGCCACTCTCTAGATGCACATTTCCCACCTACCCCCCCTCCAAATTCTCAAAACTCTGCATGGGGGCTAATTTTTTTAGCTCTGGCCATTTATGCCTGGGAGGTTCTGCCTTGGATTTGCCGCTCTCTAGTCTAGATGCACATTTCCCCCCCATCTGAAGTCTCAAAACTCTACATGGGGGCATATTTTTTAGCTCTGGCCATTTATGCCTGGGAGGTTCTGCCTTGGATTTGCCACTCTCTAGTCTAGATGCACATTCCCCCCCCCCCACTATCTGAATTCTCAAAACTCTGCATGAGGGCTTATTTTTTAGCTCTGGCCATTGATGCCTGGGAGGTCTTGCCTTGGATTTGCTGCTCTCTAGATGCACATTTTCTCCCCATCTGAATTCTCAAAACTCTGCATGAGGGCTTATTTTTTAGCTCTGGCCATTGATGCCTGGGAGGTCTTGCCTTGGATTTGCTGCTCTCTAGATGCACATTTCCCCCCCTCCAAATTCTCAAAACTCTGCATGGGGGCTTATTTTTTAGCTCTGGCCATTTATGCCTGGGAGGTTCTGGCTTGGATTTGCTGCTCTCTAGATGCACATTTTCTCCCCATCTAAATTCTCAAAACTCTGCATGGGGGCTTATTTTTTTAGCTCTGGCCATTTATGCCTGGGAGGTTCTGCCTTGGATTTGCCGCTCTCTAGATGCACATCCCCCCCCCCACATCTGAATTCTCAAAACTCTGCATGGGGGCTTATTTTTTTAGCTCTGGCCATTTATGCCTGGGAGGTTCTGGCTTGGATTTGCTGCTCTCTAGATGCAAATTCCCCCCCCCCATCCGAATCCCCCAAACTCAACCATAAGTTTTGAGAATTCGGATGGGCAAAACGTGCATCTGGAGAACTGCAAAACCTCCCATGCATAAATGTGTGTGTTAAGTGCCGTCAAGTCGCTTCCGACTCATGGCGACCCTAGGAATGAAAGTCTTCCAAAATGTCCTATCTTTGACAGCCTTGCTCAGATCTTGCAAATTGAAGGCTGTGGCTTCTTTTATTGAGTCAATCCATCTCTTGTTGGGTTTTCCTCTTCTCCTGCTGCCCTCAACTTTTCCTAGCATGCATAAATAGCCTCACATTTCTGCTGAGCAAACGGGGCGGGCATGCATGCATGGAGTAAGGCGATCTGAACTTGGAGAAAAGAGCAAGAGTCCAGTAGCACCTTAAAGACTAACAAAAATATTTTCTGGCAGGGTGTGAGCTTTCGTGAGCCACAGCTCACTTCTTCAGGTGAAGAAGTGAGCTGTGGCTCACGAAAGCTCATATCCTGCCAGAAAATATTTTTGTTAGTCTTTAAGGTGCTACTGGACTCTTGCCCTTTTCTACTATTGCAGACAGACTAACACGGCTACCCACTGTGAATGAACTTGTATAAAGACTCCTAGGCTCTGGGGCAAAGTTGATGAGGCTTAGAGGGTGCAGGTGGGGTTTCTTGACGCTCGGAGGCGATCTGCTCTGGAAAGTGCACCCGTGAAGCAGCGAGTTTTGTGGCACTGGCAAACAGCATGTTTGTTTTTGTTGCAAACGGCGTTGTACAGGTGTGTTATCTCCCTTCCGTGAAAAGGTCTTAGTCCTAAAGCCACGTCACCTGTAGGAGACTTCAGGTGTGTTCGTGGGCAGGAGCCGTCTGGTGCATTTGATGCATGCACAAGAAGGACAAAGGATCCCGACCCTTAGTGCACCCTTCTCTAGATGTCAGTTCAGTCTTGAGGGGTGTGTGTATAGATTCGGCTCCTTTCTCGGGTGTGTTTCCAGGATTCCACAAACTCCCTATCTAGCATATTCCTTTGCCAAGATGCTTTTGTTTGGGAACCAAGCCCTATAAGGAAAGGTTGAAGGAGCTGGGTATGTTTAGCCTGAAGAGGAGAAGACTGAGAGGGGATATGATAACCATCTTCAAGTACTTGAAGGGCCGTCATATAGAGGAGATGCCGAGTTGTTTTCTGTTGCCCCAGTAGATTGAACCAGTGGGTTGAAATTAAATCAAAAGAGTTTCCATCCAGACGTCAGGAAGAATTTTCTAACAGTTAGAGCGGTTCCTCAGTGGAACAGGCTTCCTCGGGAGGTGGTAAGCTCTCCTTCCCTGGAGGTTTTTAAGGAGAGGCTAGATGGCCATCTATCAGTGCTGATTCTGTGACCTTAGGCAGATGATGAGAGGGAGGGCATCTTGGGCATCTTCTGGTCACTGGGTGTGTGTGTGGGGGGGGAGGTAGTTGTGAAATTCCTGCATTGTGCAGGGGGTTGGACTAGATGACCCTGGTTGTCCCTTCCAACTCTATGAACTAATGTTTAATTCCATATGTGTGGCTTTTGTGTTCTTTTGTTTGTAGGCCTTTCATCTTGCAACGGGTGGCTTGTAGATTTATTTAGTAGGGTGCTTTTTTTGCATCCAGTCTTTATTTCCTTTTGGGGGAGTAGAGTTGTTTTCAACTTGTCAGTCTTGCCCGTTTCTCTTGTATCTGATCATAAAAGCCAAGCATAACTCTTTCATAAGCCAAACATAACCCTTTCAAGCTTTGCTTAAGGCTAAGCCATATTTGTCCTCCAAAGCCTTTAAGAGATGGTTCCTATTTTACAGGAGCAGAAGCTGAAATATTACTTGCCCAAGGACACCCAGTTTTCAACTTGAGTGGTGTTGCCCAATGGTCTGAGATGCTGATGAAATGTTCAGTCCAGTGCAGAAACTTTTTGACAGTAGACCTTGGACTAGTAAACAAAAGGACTTCCCCATAATATTCTCTGAAGTCAGTGATGTTGCATGGTGAAAGCCAATTAATGCAAAATAATAGAAATGTTTGAGAAATACTATTAGCAAGGGGTGCTGAAGAGTTTAAGCTGTCCCTTCCAGTTTTAATTATGAATAATTAAAGAATAATAGCCACATTATACTGTGATGTGTTGCTACTAGTTTTAAAATATTTTACCCCCCCCCCTTTTTTTTTTTTGCCAAAAACTGTCTTCCGAAGTAGATCACATGGGGGAAAATGAGATCCAAATGAGAATTAGTTCAGTATAAAATGTTCATGGAAAGGGAAGCAGATTCTGGCATTGTGAAGACTTGCCTCTTTCTGTTTTCTTCATTCATGGCTGTTGGGAGTTGAATGGAGGAGGTCTTTAGCTAGATGCATGTGGAAAGTGATTGGCTACAGGGTTCGATAACGTATGAGCTAACCCTTGGCATATTGGCTGGGTTTTGCGAAAGCTGTGATTCAGGTAGGAGGTTTTCTTAATGGTGTCTCCTTTCAGGTTGTAACGTTCTTAGAGAACTCCTAATGATAGGCTCTTTTTAAAAAAGCCCTAGGAGACAATGTTATAACCTAGCAAAACACCAGCATAGAGCACTTTCAAACTATATTATGTAGAGAAGAGACGGCTCGACCGACTGGTAATTCTTGTTTGCTGGTGCCTGGAGACTGTGGAAATGGCCAGGAGGAATGCTTAGTGGTGCAGTTAATGTAATTTTAGACTCTGGGCTGAATGGTCTAATTCCCCCCTCCCTATTATAATGTACATTTCAGCAGCGAACCTGCAGCCTGCTTTGGGTGAGCCCTGTTGAGACCATGGAGTGGGACCTCAGACCTTCACCCCAAAATATGGTCCTGACGGGGCAGCTGTTGGATGCCAGCATCACTGAATAACCTCAAGTATTTAGGGCCCATGTGGGTTAGCTCCCTCGTTGTCTTTACACTCTATCATTGCCCTTGTTGCCCCCACCAAATCATCCTTGAGAGCTAGTCTCTGTTACCACCGCAGTCATCTGAAGCTTAGCCTGGCTGTCAAGATTAGAGAGGGCAGGTTATTTTATAGTCCCCTCCAAACGTTTCAGCATTTTTGGTGGCCGTTCAGTGTAATCGAGGGCAGGGCATGTTCCATCTGTCTGAGGCAAGGATCTGGTATTTGGAATGAAATGGAGCTTCCTGAAATTTCAGCCTTCTTTTTAAAAGCCCTCCTCATAGAGTCAGGCTATCTCTGTAGAGCATTGGACAGGCTCCCCTACAGGAAAGAAGGGAACATAGATGTCCTACATTGCTCTCTATCCCCATATCTAACCTACACTTGCTTTCCCCTGAATAAAACTCTCTGCTATTTTGTTCTTGCTAACACATGCACGTCACTAGCTGTTTTAGCTAGCCTTGCAAATGAATTCACAGCTGCTAAAAATCACTTATGAACGTAAGCATTGGGCTAAATCAGTTCAAAGGGTCACTATTCTGTTTCCAGCACCCTCCAGCTTATTTCCTGTAGGACACTCAGTAGCAGAGCTTGAAGGCAACCCCCTCTCCCTGTTGGCGAGGAGGGGGGAGTTCTGTAGCAAAATGTGGTTGTGGGAGAACATGCAAACACAAGGGCCAGCATGTGCAACAGCACACACCAAGCACATGGCTCTTGGGGCCAAGCTGCTAGGAAAGAGGAGTGTGCTATGCACAACTGTGTTTTGCCCTTCTCTGTGTCTTGTTGAAAAGCCACTCACTCTAATTGGTTTTATTACATGCCCGCTGGTTTAGTTGTTTCTTCCATGTGGAATTCGCTGCCAGAGGACATAGTGATGGTCACAGGCATAGATGTCTTCGAAAGAGTTTGTACAGATTCACACAGTGTAGGTCTATCAGTGGCTACTAGCCGTGGTGACAGAAGGGAACCTCCACGTTCAGAGGCAGGCAGCCTCTGAATACCAGTGTTAGGAGGCAACATTGAGGAAGGCCTCAGCCTCTCTGCCATGTTTTTGGTTCTCCAGAGGAACTGGTTGGCCACTGTGTGAGACAACATGCTGGACTAGATGGACCACTGCTCTGATCCAGCAGGGCTCTTCTTATGTTGAACACATGAAGCTGTCTTATACTGAATCAGACCCTTGGTCCGACAAAGTCAGTATCGTCCAATCAGACCAGCAGCGGCTGTCAGGCAGAGGTCTTTCACATCACCTACTTGCCTGGTCCCTTTCACTGGGGACAGTGACTACAAGACGGGGATGCCAGGGATTGAACCTGGGACCTTCTGCATGCCAAGCAGAGGCTCTACCTGTAAGCCACAGCCCTTCTTATGCCTCACATGTTCCTCTCTTACAGGTGCTTTGGGAGAAGATCTTGGGAGCCGCACATGATGATTTGAAGCACCATGCTGGCCGCTGCCTACGTTGCTTTTGTTTTCCTCCTGGTAATATGCGTCGGCCTCGAATTCTCTGCCTGCCGTTCCAAGCTCACCGGCAGGTCTTGCTCCAACCCAGCTTTCTTGCGGTTCCAGGTGGACTATTACCAGGTCTACTTCTTGGCTCTTGCAGCTGATTGGTTGCAAGGGCCTTACCTTTACAAACTGTACCAACACTATCACTTCCTGGAGGCTCAGATCACCATCATCTATGTCTGCGGCTTTGCCTCCACTGTCCTGTTTGGGTTGGTCTCCTCTTCCCTGGTCGACCGCTTGGGCCGCAAGAAGTCCTGCATCCTCTTCTCCTTGACGTACTCCGTCTGCTGCCTCACCAAACTCTCTTGGGATTATTTCGTGCTGATCCTCGGGAGGATATTGGGAGGGCTGTCCACCGCCCTGCTGTTCTCCGCCTTCGAAGCCTGGTACGTGCACGAGCACGTGGAGCGCTATGACTTCCCGGCGGAGTGGATCCCCTCGACGTTCTCCAAGGCGGCTTTCTGGAACAGCGCGATCGCGGTGGGAGCAGGGGTGGTGGCCAACGCCTTTGCCGAGTGGCTGGGCCTGGGCCCGGTGGCTCCCTTCATGGTCTCCATTCCCTTCCTGGTGATGGCTGGCGTCTTGGCTATGAAGAACTGGGACGAGAATTACGGCAAGAAGCGGGCCCTCTCCAAGACTTGCACTGACGGCTTGAAGTGCCTCCTCTCTGACCGCCGGGTCCTGCTCCTGGGCACCATCCAGGCCTTGTTCGAAAGCGTCATCTACATCTTCATCTTCCTCTGGACGCCTGTCTTGGACCCTCACAACCCACCGCTGGGCATCGTCTTCTCCAGCTTCATGGCAGCCAGCATGGTGGGCTCCTCACTCTACCGCATCGCCACCTCCAAGAAGTACCACCTCCAGCCCATGCACATCCTTTCTCTCTCGGTCCTGATGGTCTTCTTCTCCCTTTTCATGCTGACTTTCTCGACCAACCCTGGCCAGGAGAACCCTCTGGAATCCTTCTTGGCCTTCCTCCTCATCGAGCTGTCCTGCGGACTCTACTTCCCTTCCATGGGGTTCCTTCGGCAGAAGGTGATCCCCGAGAAGGACCAGGCTGGCGTGATGCACTGGTTCCGGGTCCCTCTCAACTTGCTGGCCTGCCTCGGCCTGCTCATCCTCCACGACAGTGACTACAAGACGGGCACCAGGAACATGTTCACCATCTGCTCCGTCATGATGGTGATGGCCCTCCTGGCAGTGGTGAGCCTCTTCACCGTGGTCCGTAACAATGCAGAACTCCGGATGCCCAGCCCACCAGGTCACACTGAGGCCTCTTCTCCTGAACTCTGATCTCGTGCGCTGAGATATGGCGCCGGGGGAACAGACTTTGGCACTCGGCCATAGTGCGGTTGTCTTCCGCCTGTTGATGTGCCTGTAGAGGGTATTGGAGAGGACTCTACACAGAGAACGTTGAGCCTCTGCTGAATACAGTGTATCTTCCATATGGGAGGAATCCTTTAAAAAAAACACTCTTTTTTTGCTCTTTCCTATAAAGGGGGTCCACTGCAGACTGGTCAAATCCCTGGCAAACATTGCTTTCCTCTGCACTTTGGAGTTCTTGATTCCAAGAGCTTCTTGACTTCTGCTAGCTAAGCCCCAGGGCCGTCTCCTACCACTAGCTCCTGTAGAGGATAGGTGGTGGCAAATTAGGACACAGCCTCTTTTGTTTCTTTTTAAAAAAAGAAAATTAAAATGAGCAGTGGGGGTGATAGGTATCAATATTTATCAGTATTGGACTGGGTCACTATATCAGCCGGATTCCGTATCGTCTATCCTGTGCTTTTTAAAAAATATTAAAAATAAAATGTATAAATCTTTTATTCTGGCTGGATGTTAATTTGGGAATGTGTGGTCGGGTGTGAAGGAATATTTCATGTCAAGCTGCTGTATGCTGAGTCTGGCAAGGTCGATGTGGTCTGCTCGGACTGGCAGCTGCGTCCCTCCCACTATTGTGCTCCTGTTCCACTAGGTTGGAAGACTTCTTTCAACAGAAGAGCCGCGTAGGCTGGAGAAAGGCTCTGTAGCTGGCGGAGTTGTTGCTTAGTTGTGGGATCTGCCGTGAATCTACGTGACAAGAAGAAGAGTTGGTTTTTATATGCCGACTTTCTTTGCCACTTACAAAAGAATCAAACCGGCTTACAATCACCTTCCCTTCACCTCCCCACAACAGACACCCTATGAGGTAGGTGGGGCTGAGAGAGCTCTGAGTGAGCTGTGACTAGCCCAAGGTTGCCCAGCTGGCTCCATGTGTAGGAGTGGGGAAACCAACCCGGCTCGCCAGATTAGCGTCCGCTGCTCATGTGGAGGAGTGGGAATGAAACCCCGATCTCCAGATTAGAGTCCACCGCTCTAAACCACCGCTCTTAACCACTACACCACGCTGGGTCCCTTATAACAATGTGACATCACCCCATGGGTCAGTAATGACCTGGTGCTTGCACAGAACCAATAAAACTTATTAAACTTAATAAAAACTACCTTTATTAAATTTTTGAGCTATGGGTGGTTGGGATTTTTTTTTTTAGCATTTTGTCTTTCAATACTTTGTTGTACCTTCAAGTTCTTTATTATTACAGTCCACGACCAGTATAGTTTGTTGTACCTTATAACAAAGGTATTTTATAAGTTAAGTAAATAAAGGAGAAGATGCACTGCCTCCAGGCAAAGGTGGAGTCACATGAACACATGAAGCTGCCTTATACTGAATCAGACCCTTGGTCCATCATAGTTAGCATTGTCTACTCAGACTGGCATCTGCTCTCCACTGTCTCAGGTAGAGATCTTTCACATCACCTGCTTGCCTAGTCCCTTTTACCAGAGATGCTGGGGATTGAACCTGGGACCTTCTGCATGCCAAGCAGATGCTCTACAAACTGAGCCACAGCCCCTCCCCGGCAACAGCTCACCAGAGTCTTGGGTCAAGGTCTTTCACAGCATCTGCTACCTGATCTATTTAACGGGATATACCAGGGACTGAGCATGAGGTCTTCTGCGTGCAAAGCAGTTGCTTTACTACTGAGCCACCGCCTTGCCGTTGCAATATTTTGAATTCCCAGGTGCGGGCATCCCATTTCTGTACTCATAACTTGCTGGGGGTAAAGGGAAGATGACTGGGGAAGGCACTGGCAAACCACCCCGTAAACACAGTTTGCCTAGTAAACGTTGGGATGTGATGTCACCCCATGGGTCAGAAATGACCCTGTGCTTGCACAGAGGACTACCGTTACCTTTTAGGTTATTAAGAACCAGGTTTTTGATTTGTGAATTGTTGGGGGCTTTTTTTTTGGCTGTTTGTCTTTCAATGCTTTCTCTTTTTGCAGTTATATTAGGTGCCGTTTGTCCTGTGTGGGTCTCAGTCGACAAATTTCTTTCCTCAGATTCCCTGCTTCCAGTTGGGGGGGAAAACAACCATTGAAAGCTGTGTTTCTAGTCCTCATTTTTTCCCCCAAAGGGGAAGGTTACAGTGTATTTTCTTCAGTGCAGCCTTTAAGGCCTAGAGTATTGTACGGTAATTTCAGGAGCCTGATATCTCCTAGTTTTAGCTAGGCGATAACTTGGTAGCGTTTCTGGCACACGCCGTACCCTTTTCCCTTTACTAGTAAACAAGGTGGCTTCTTTCGACAGCTTTTTAAAAGATGTCTCCCTCCCGGAAGCATTCAGCCTAAGGTAGATGTTGGTTATTAAGATTTCATACGAATTGCATTCATATAGCTTGAGAATTCCCACTACGTTTTGCAGTGGCGGAAATCACAGGACACGCATGCGCCTTTTCCTAGTAGCATCATGTGCCCTGAAGTTACACCAATGATAGCCCTAATGTGCTAAACCAGTGGTTCCCAAAGTGGGCAGTACCACCCCCTGGGGGGGGTGGGATTACCTAGGGGGGCACTAAGAGGAAAGGGGGCAGCAGGGGGTGCCAAAGGTGGGCCCTTTCAAGTGTGTTGTTCGCTAGTTTACAATAGCTCAAGCTATGGCACCATGCTGGCAAATTGGGTGGAAACTATAAAAAAAAAAATTCCAGACCAAAGTCTGGAAAGCGCTGGTACCACTGGATCAAGTTCATCAGTTTTGCTGAATACATTTCAACTAAAAAGTTTTAATTTTTGAATAGATGTGCAATTAATTGTTACGGTTTTGAAATTTTATTATCTTTAGTGAGTCATGCAAACCCCTGTTTTGAATAATGTTTTTAATAGGGTAGGGGGCGCTGGGGTTGAGTTTGTGGAACCAAGGGGGGGTGGCCCGAAAAGTTTGGGAACCACTGTGCTAAACCGTAGAGTGTGCTTCTTGGAAGGCTCTAATCTTGCCTCTTTCACCTCCGTTTTCAGAACTACAGTAGTGATTCTTACAAAGCCATGTGTTAAACGCTCCTGTTACATCCCTCTGCCCCCATCCAGTCTGTTCAGTGTATAGACCAGGGGTCCCGCAGACGCAACAGGAGCCATGAGGAGTAATTTTTAAAAATACAGTGGGACAAAGGAGTGTGAGAAAGAAGAAAACCAACACTGCAGTGGTAGCTACCGCTGAAACAACATTTTAATATGTGCAGCCGATCTGATCCCCTATGGCGCATCAAGAAGCCCTGCTGGGCAGGAGCCCCACCTGGCATACGGTCACCTTCCCTTCTCCTCCCCGCAGCAGGCACCCAGGGAGGTAGGTGGGGCTGAGAGAGTGTGACTAGCCCAAGGTGGCCCAGCAGGCTTCGCGTGTAGGAGTGGGAAAACAAATCCAGTTTACAAGATTAGCCTCCACCGCTCGCGTGGAGGAGGGGAATCAAGCCCGGTTCTCCAGATCGGAATCCGCTGCTCCAAGCCACCGCACTTAACCACTGCACCACGCTGGCTCCTAGAACAGGGGTGTCAAACACACGGCCCAGGGGCCAGTTCCAGCCCCTTGAGAGCTCTTATCCGGCCCATGAGCCAGCCGAGGCAGCTCCCCCCCACACTCTCGATCTGGGCTGGCGAGGAATCACCCAGACCCACCAAGTGACATTTATGCCCTATCCGGCCCTGGTAACAATTGAGTGCGACCCCCCTGGCCCAGAATCTGAGGGTGTTGCAGTGCTTTGCTTCCGAACCCGACTGCCAGCAGCGGCTGGCTGCCTTTTATAGCATACGCATTCAATTAGCATCAGACTAGTATTACCTGACCAACGAGAAGTTGTCAGCCCACATGCTGCGGGTGCTTTTCGTTTGGGCGCATTCTTCACACCCATCCATCATCCCCCTAGGTTAGAAATAGAGCCGGCGTTGCCCGAATGCAGACTGGGAAGACCTTGCTTGTTAAGGCACGTTTGTGTTGTATGCTTGGGGTGTGGGGATGCTTGCCGTTCTGCTGGGTTTGTAAGAGGATCTAAGCCCTCGCAAGGAGCAGTGTCCTCTGTGCCACATGGGGTTGCTCCTCCATTTTAAGGCGGGTCTAATTGCACACCCACGTATTGCCTCTGGCATGCCTCCACACCTTAATAAAATGGGTTGTGGAGGTGGCGGGGACCCTTTTGCTAACATAGTATGTGTAATATGCTTAGTAATGGGTGAAGATGAGAGAGATTGATAATGAACTGATCTCTCAGCTGCCCTGCGAACGAACTGGCAAGGGAGCTTCTCCCTTGGTCAGACAACCTGAGAATTCACGGAAGACGTTTCAGGGACCGAGAACCACTCCCCCCAAAGACTGTTGCAATTGGAGCGGTGGACTCTGATCTGGAGAGCCGGGTTTGATTCCCCGCTCCTCCACATGAGCAGCGGAGGCTAATCTGGTGAACGGGATTGGTTTCCCCACTCCTCCAAATGAAGCCAGCTGAGTAACCATGGGCAAGTTACAGCTCTGTTGGAGCTCTCTCAGCCCCACCTACCTCACAGGGTGTCTGTTGTGGGGAGGGGAAGGGAAGGTGATTGTAAGCTGGTTTGAGTCTCCCTTAAATGGTAGAGAAAGTTGGCATATAAAAACCAACTCTTCTTCAATTAAAATTAATCTCCAATCAACATAGATCAGTTCTCCTGGAGAAAAAAAAACACTTTGGAGTGTGGATTATACCCTGTTAAGGTCCCTCTACTTCAAAATCTCCAGGAATTTTGCCACCCCGGGTTGGCAACCTATGGGGTTCCTGCTGTCACTGTTCATAAAGATTGTTCCCTCGAGAAAAGGAACTTCAGAAGCCCTCAATCCTGAGTACCAGAATTTTTGTAAACAGGATGTGGCAACACTACCCCAGTTGCTAACATAGTATGTGTAATATGCTTAGTAATGGGTGAAGATGAGAGAGATTGCAATGGATCCTGCTTGCTGAGTGGAGAGTGGGAGGAGAGACTGAAAGCAGCAGTTGTGATACCTAAAAAGGTACCGGGTCATTCCTGACCCATGGGGGACGTCACATCCCAAGGTTTTCCAGGCAGACTTTATTTATGGGGTGGTTTTCCAGTGCCTTCCTCGGTCATCAACACTTTACCCCCAGCAAGCCGGGTCCTCATTTTATTGACCTCGGAAGGATGGAAGGCTGAGTCAACCTTGAGCCGGCTACCTGAAGCCGACTTCCATCGGGATCGAACTCAGGTCGTGAGCAGAGCTTGGACTGCAGTACCACAGTTTACCACAAATACTAGTGATATACCTGTGAAAGGAGGTAATCTGGGTCACTGTTTGGCTGAGGTGTAGGCGGCCAGCTACTAGGGTTGCCAACCTCCAGGTGGTGACTGGGAATCTCCTGGGATTATAATCAATCTCCAGGCAACAGGGATCAGTTCCCCTAGAGGAAATGGCTGCTTTGGAAGGTGAACCCTGAAGTCCTTCCCCCTCCCCAAACCCAGCTCTCCCCAGGGTCACCCCCAAAATCTTCAGGTATTTTCCAACCCAGAACTAGCAACTCTACCAGCTGCTATTTTCATAGCCTGCCTCTCATCTGCATAGTGCTAACCTGGACCTTTTATTTCTGTATTGTCATTATAATTGTGACAGAATGTTAGGAATGGCTAATGTACAAAATCAGCACTTCCAGCCACGCGGTGCTCCTGTCTCCATACAACAAGTGCATTGTATTTTTATATCCACAAGACCATAGCCAAGGGTGCACGCACTTCATAGCACCCTATGTGACTCTTTTTTTTATGTGTTTATTTCTAAACCAAGTGTCTTTTTTCCACGTCCTCAGAGCAGGTGGCGACGAGGAAACCCAAACAGTTTTCAGCTTCTTTTATCCATTTTTGTAAAAACCTCTCAAACGCCATTCACAGTTTCACAGTCAGCATGGAGGGTGAGGGACAGGTAGTCCACGAAATGTTTCGATCTTGTACAGCCCACTCCTTGGCATGTTTGAACACATGAAGCTGCCTTATACTGAATCAGACCCTTGGTCCATCATAGTCAGTATTGTCTATTCAGACAGAGCCTCCCAGGATAGACATGAGGTTTTGCAAAGAGGTTATGCCTAAGACCTTCTGACATAACAGATGAACACATGAAGCTGCCTTTTACTGAATCAGACCCTTGGTCCATCAAAGTCAGTACTGTCTACCTAGACCAGCAGTGGCTCTCCAGGGTCTCCGGCAGATGTCTTTCATATCACCTACTTGCCTGGTCCCTTTAACGAGATGCCAGGGACTGAGTGAGCTGTCTTCTGTGGGATGTTTACTCCCTAAAAAGCATGCACAGGGGGATTGAACCTGGGACCTTCTGCATGCCAAGCAGAGGCTCTACCACTGAGCCATGGCCCCTCTCCATGGCTCTCAGGCAGAGGTCTTTCACATCCACCTGCTTGCCTAGCCCTTTAACTGGAGATGCCAGAGACTGAGCAGCGGCCCCTCCCTATGAAGCTGCCTTCTACTGAATCAGATCCTTGGTCCATCAAAGTCAGTATTGTCTAAGGCCGGCAGTGGCTTGCCAGGGTCTCAGGCTGAGGTCTTTCACATCACCTACTTGCTTAGCCCCTTTAACTGGAGATGCCGGGGATTGAACCTGGGACCTTCTGTATGTCAAGCAGATGCTCTGCCACTGAGCCACAGCCCCTCTCCAAGGCTCTCCAGGGTCTCAGGCAGAGGTCTTTCCCATCACCTACTCGCCTAGTCCACAGTGGGTAGCCGTGTTAGTCTGTCTGCTGTAGTAGAAAAGGGCAAGAGTCCAGTAGCACCTTAAAGACTAAAAAAAATATTTTCTGGCAGGGTATGAGCTTTTGTGAGCCACAGCTCACTTCTTCAGATACAGCTAGAATGTGAATCCGTCGGTCTTTAAGTAGAGGAGAGTGAATTCAGACAAGCATTAGTATGTAAATGTGAACAGTATGTAAAGGTGAATAGCAGGCTTGATGGGATTAGGTGTGATATGCAGAAGAGTCTGTGATGTCCAGGGGCGAGATGGGTGTGGAGAAATCAGCATTGGTCATGAGCCATGAATGCAAGGTCTTTATTCAGCCCAGGTAAATGCATTGACTTTATTGGTTCTCGTAGGTTATATGGGCTGTGTAACCGTGGTCTTGGTATTTTCTTTCCTGACGTTTTGCCAGCAGCTGTGGCCGGCATCTTCAGAGGAGTAACGCTGAAGGACAGTGTCTCTCAGTGTCCAGTGTGTAGGAAGAGTAATATATAGTCAGAAAGGGGTTGGGTTTGAGCTGAATCATTGTCCTGCAAAAAGTAACAAAGGTAATGTGCTAACCATTGTCCTGTAAGTATCATGATAATGTGCTAATGAGTGTGTGGTATGTTAATATGGAACCATTGTATCCTGAAGTGATCTGTTAATGTGTGAAATCCAAAGCTAATCTGAATGGCTATTGTGGACTGTAGTCTTATTCTGGAGGTTTTCAGGACAGGAAGCCAAGCCTTATTCATTCTTAAACTCTCTTCTTTTCTGTTAAAGTTGTGCTGATGTTTATGAATTTCAATATTATATATTAATATATTATTATATATTACTCTTCCTACACACTTGACGCTGAGAGACACTGTCCTTCAGCGTTACTCCTCTGAAGATGCCGGCCACAGCTGCTGGCGAAACGTCAGGAAAGAAAATACCAAGACCACGGTCACACAGCCCGGATAACCTACGAGAACCAATGAACTCTGACCGTGAAAGCCTTCCGACAATATTTTGCATTGACTTTAGTTTGAATGTCAACTGTAATTCAGCAGTTTCTCTTTCCAGTCTCCCTTTGAAATTCCTTTGTAAGAGAACGGCTACTCTTAAATCTGCAACAGAATGCCCTGGGAGGTTGAAATGTTCTCCCACTGGTTTTTGAATGTTGTGGTTTCTGATGTCAGACTTATGTCCATTTAATCTTTGTCTAAGAGACTGACCGGTTTGTCCAATGTAGATTGTGGAAGGGCATTGCTGGCATTTGATGGCCCAGTCCCTTTAACTGGAGATGCCGGGGATTGAACCTGGGACCTTCTGCATGCCAAGCAGATGCTCTACCACTGAGCCACGCCCCCCTCCCCCGAAGTGAGCCTCCCTGTCTTCCGTGGGACGTTTCCTCCCGCCTCGCACGCCGGCCTGTTACCCCCGTGGGGGGGGGGAGAACTACAGTTCCCAGAAGGCCGCAGACGAAACAAAGGGGCGGGGATATAGCGTGGCTACCATGCCTGCAAAGCCACAGCGTGGGGAGGAAGAACTACAGTTCCCAGAAGGCCGTAGACGAAAAAAAAGGGGCGGGGTTATAGCGTGGCTCCCATGCCTGCAAAGCCATAGCGTGGGGGAAAAAAGAACTACAGTTCCCAGAAGGCCGTGGACGAAAAAAAGGGGCGGGGTTAAAGCGTGGCTCCTGTGATTGGTCGGAGGCCTGGATTTGAACGTGGCGCGGGGCCGCTTTTCCTTTTTCCTCCTTTCCAGTGTGGCCGGTTAGCGGGTAACGGAAAAGCTCGCTAGTGCCGGGTAGGTAGGGGGGCTTTGCGGGGAGGGGGAGGGGTCGTATGTGAAAGAGACTTTTTGGTACTAATTGGGTGTTAATGGTTGGTTGGTGGTAATGGTTTTTTTTTTACTTGTATCTGCCTACCCCAACCTTGTCCCTAATTCAAACAGAGTCAGCTGCTATGGTCCCCCTACCTTGGCCAAAAGTTTTGAAATTTAGTAGGCCTTTGTACGGCTGAAGGTCTCCACCCCCCGTTAAATTAGGGTTGCCAACCTCCAGGTGGTAAGTACGGATTCGGCTAATCCAATTTAAGCCAATCACAATCACAATTCAGTTCAAGGTTCTCAAAATTTATCACAGTCTAGTGCAAAAGTGCAGTGAAAGACATACAACATGCAACATACAATTCTATTTACAATCCTATGCTTACAATCCTACAAGGTAACAATCTCACAAAGTAACAATCTCCATAATCCTATCTAGAGTAGTCTTCTCAATTGTTGGCTGAAAGTCACTAGATTGTGATAAATTTTGAGAACCTTGAACTGAATTGTGATTGTGATTGACTTAAATTGGATTAGCCGAATCTGTACTTATTTCCTGACTGTGAGTAGTAGTACGGTGGTGTATATGTTGATTGCTTAACCTCCAGGTGGTGGCTGGAGATTTCCTGCTATGACAACTGATCTCCAGCCGATAGAGATCAGTTCACCTGGAGAAAATGATTGCTTTGGCAATTGGACTCTATGGCGTTGAAGTCACTCCCCAAACCCCGCCCTCCTCAGGCTCTGCCCCAAAAACCTCCCGCCGGTAGTGAAGAGGGACCTGGAAACCCTGCGTTAAATAGTTTGCCTGGTCTTGTTTACAGACCTATAGTCCCCTGGTTGTGTGTGTGTGCACACAGGGACCTGCAGTGGTTAAACAGGTTTTAAATTTAGTAGTATAAACGTACATTGAAAGTGATATAATTTGAGTGGGATGCTGCATTGTGGTGCTTGGGGGCACTGTGGCTCCTGCCAAGCATTTTGGAAAGCGGGTAGGGCCATTGCAAGGGAGGCCTTGTTATTGGCTGTGTGTGTGTGCGTGTGTGTGTGTTAAGTGCCGTCAAGTCGCTTCCGCCTCATGGTGGGGTTACTGGCTGCCTTAGTTCAAATGAAAGGGTTTTCTGCCAAAGGATTAGGGAAAGGGCCGAAGCTCAGCGGCAGAGCATCTGCTTGGCATGCAGAAGGTCCCAGGTTCAGTCCTTAGCATCTCCAGTTAAAGGGAGTAGGCAGGTAGGTAATGTGAAAGACCCCTGTCTGAGACCCTGGAGAGCTACTGCTGGTCTGAGTAGACAATACTGACTTCGATGGACCTTGATGGTCTGATTCAGTATAAGGTAGCTTCATGAGTTCATGTGACACAGGTAAGTAGCTGGCCTTTCCTTAGCCATTTTGGGGTGATGTTCACCACCCCCTCAAAATTCCAAAGGTGCCCAGAGGCTCTTAAAGGTTGGGGGCCCAGCAAGGGCTCTTAAAGGTAAAATGGGGTTTAGAGGGGTTTTTGTGTAACTTGGGAAATACTTTTTTATTGATTTAAAAAACCTGTTCTGCAAACTACATTCCAAAATTCTTATAGAGGGTTTAGACTAGGTCGAGGTACTGTTATGAAGGAGCTTGGAGTTCCCGGAACAGGGATGGCCATAAGGGAAGGAACGCCTGAGTGGACATTCACACAACCAAGGAAACTGCAGGCTTGTACTCTAATCTGGAGGTCTGTCTCCCCACTCCTCCATGTGAACAATGGACAATCTGGTGAACTGGGTTGGTTTCCCCACTCCTTCGCATAAAGCCTGCTGGGTGACCTTAGGCTAGTCACAGTTCTCTCTAAACTCTCTGAGCCCCACCTGCCTCACAGAGTGCCTGTTGTGGGGATGGGAAGCCGTTTGTAAGCCGGTTTGATTCTCCTTAAAAAGGTAGAGAAAATCGGCATGCAAAACCCAACTCTTTTTCTATATCTCTCCCTTGTGCTTGTCCCCCAACTGCTGCCAACATACCATTATATGGATAGCTGCGTGAGAGGAGCCTGTGTCTCAGCAGTGGAGTGCCTGCTTTGCATACAGAAGGTCCCAGGTTCAGTCCCTGGCATCTCCAGTTAAAAGGACCAGGTAGCAGGTGATGCGAAAGACCTGACACTTTGGGAGAGCCCCTAGCCCCGCTCAAACGTTACAGTGAGCGCATGTACAATCTATTTGTAGGATCTTGACTGAAAGTACATTCTTCCTTTCTGCAGGATGCAAGATGAAGTTCCTCAAAGGCACGGACTTCGTGGCACGGACCAGCACTCCCCAAGAGACTCTGGCTTTATTGTCAGAGCTGAAGGTACAACTTCTTGGTTGGCTGTCTCTAAGGAGAATGATATCCTTAGCAGTTCTTGGACTTGCTGTTATCAGATGGCTTCCCACAGAGCAGAGGAGTGTAATCGCTGTTGGTGCTGCGGCTAGCAGCTCGTTCCCAGTTCTGTATCAATCTCTTAAGCATTTGGAGAGTGTGCCGTATTCTCTGCGTTCCCCAGGGGTCGCCTTAAAGGGGTGCACTTTTCTGGGGCCCTGTTCCCTTAACAAAGGTTGGGTATTTGGACCTTTGCTGAGCAGTTTCTGAAGACTGGAAGGTAGTTTGGGGCCTACTGTGCGTGATCTGGATTCTAGCAGCAATTTAGTTTGCAAGAATTCATTCAGAAGGGACAGATGCGCTACAGAAACGGAGAAGGGGAGGGGTGAATCGGGAAGCAGAGAGGGAAAGGGAGAAAACAGTATTTTTAGCATGTGGCAGGAGTTTGAGGCTATGTGTAACCCCAGAACCTTCCCTCTTGTCGCTAAATACATGTGGTTGGATAGATTAGAGTTTGTGTTCTCACATCATGCAAGAACTTCCTGCCACAAGACATGGCAGTGACCAATGGGGATAAGATAAATTCAAGGAAGACAGGCCTATCAATGGCTCAAAGGAGGCAGAGGAGTTGGTTTTTGTATGCCAACTTTCTCTGCCACTTAAGGAAGAATCAAACCGACTTACAATCACCTTCCCTTCCCCACAACAGATACCCTGTGAGGTAGGTGGGACTGAGAGAGTGTGACTAGCCCAAGGTCGCTCAGCTGGCTTCTTGTGGAGGAGTGGGGAACCCAACCCGGTTCTCCAAATTAGCCTCCGCCGCTCATGTGGAGGAGTGGGGAACCCAACCCGGTTCTCCAGATCAGAGTCCACTGCTCCAAACCACTGCTCTTAACCACTACACCCTGATGGCTCTCTCTTAGTCATAAGAGCCAAACAAAAACTTCATGCTCAGAGACAGCATTACCTCTCAATATCCATTGTGGGGAGAAGCCTTGCTTGTAGGTTTCCTAGAAGCATTTGGTTGACTGCTGTTGAAAAACAGGCGCTAGGACTATTCTAGTAGGTCTCTTACGGAGAGTAAACTGAAGAAATAAAACGGGGACAGTGCGCTGGATCTGGCCCGCTACTGCATGTTGTTTGTACATTTTGATGGGAGTTTTTCCATCCAGCTGCAAAAAGGGAGGGGCTTTGCAAAGCTTAATCTACAGCAATGTGCTGCCTCCAAGATCCTAAAAGTTCCTCACTTTGTATCTGCGGGACCGCCTCTCCTGGTATGTTCCCCAAAGAACATTATGATCAGCGAATACCAATCTGCTGGTGGTCCCCAGCCCAAAGAGTGTCCAGCTGGCCTCGGCCAGGGCCTTTTCTGCCCTGGCCCCTGTCTGGCTGAAGAGCCTCTCTAGTGAGGCAAGGGACCTGCGGGACCTTAAGGGCTTCCACAAGGCCTGCAAAACAGAGCTATTCCACCATGCCTATGGTTGAGGCCAGCTATGGTTTCTCCATCAATGCTGGCCTCCCTGCCCTACCAACTCCCTTTAATTTATTCTATCTAATGGGGGGCTAGGGTTACCTGCAGGCCCTCCTGCAGCCAGCGTAGTGTAGTTGTTACGAGCGGTGGACTCTGATCTGAAGAATGGGGTTTGATTCCCCACTCCTCCATATGAGTGGTGGAGGCTAATCTGGTGAACTGGATTTGTTCCCCCCCCACCCACCCATGAAGCCAGCTGGGTGATATTTATAGTCACACTCTCTCAGCCCCAGCTACCTCACAGGGTGTCTGTTGTGGGGAAGGGAAGGTTTGATTCTCCATTAAGTGGTACAGAAAGTCAACATATAAAAACCAACTCTTCTTCTTCTGTGGCCTATATGTCACAATTAAGTGCACTGATTCACGTTCTCCATTTATTGATTTTATGGGGCAGATTTTAATCACTGTGTTAATGTTTTTATTGTGTTTTACTGTTTACTGTTTAATCTATGTTGTGTGAGCCGCTCTGAACCCGGCTTTTGCTGGGGAGGGCGAGATATAAGCTTAATAAAATGAAATTAAAAAATGAACTAAATTTCAGGAATGCCTCAGCTCGGTAACCAAAAACGCAGACGCTGCAAGCCAAGCTTCCAAACGGGCAACAGCGTGTGACGGAATCCTGCGGGCCTGCATCCACCGGTTTGCCGAAGGCTCGGGTGACCCAGATCACCTGGAATGTCTCCAGACTCTGGCTGAGAGGGCCTGCCATGGCTACATTGAAGCTCGGCCGCAGTACGTTCCCCTCTATTTGGAAAGGTTGCTCTACCACTTGCTGAGAGGCGCTGCTTCTCGGGGCCCATCGGAGACCAGACTGGGGCTGGCGAGCCTCCTCTACGCCGAACTGTTGAAGCACCAGCCGCCGGAGGTGCCCGCTGATGACTTCTCGGCCGTTGCCAAGAGTGCCTTCAGCGTGCTGTGGAAGAGCGCCGACGCCATAGCTAAAACAGACCGGACTCCTGCCCAGTTCCGGACAGTCCTCTCATCACAGCTGCAAGCAGTGCGCTTCTTGGTTCTCCTGGAGCACGGCTCCCCCGTCCTATTGCTCAGAGAACCCCCTTTCTTTACCTCCGTGGCGGCCCAACATGCCACTGCTGCCGCTTCTGTGTTTGAGGCCCAGCGGAGCCCGCTGCCCAGGGAGGAGGCTTGTTTCCTCAGTGAGCAGCTGTTTGGCTATCTTGCTGCGGGCCTTCTGGAAAAGAGGGGCGCGGGCGAGACTTTGCCCTTCCAGGACGCGCTCTGTATCTTTGAAATTGCCGTGATGAGGTCCCGTTACCTCTGCAAGAGCGGCTGCTTCGCGGAAAGCAAGGAAGCCCTCCAGCAGTGCCGGGGCTGTTTGAGAAGGTGTAAGAAGAGAAGGCAATTCTTCAGCATGGGTTTGGATATTCTCTCCACTGGCATCGAGCTAAACAGAGCGTTGGCGCTTCGTGACTGCTCGGTAGGGCCCCTCTTTGCCCGAGCGGCTGAGATCCTAAGCGCCTTGCTGGATGCTGACGTACATCTGCTTAAAGTGACGATCGAAAGCAGCCAGTTGTTCATAATGCCTCTGTACGGATACGCAAAAGAGAGTAAACAGAGCTTCTTCGGTCTACATGACATTCTGGGGATCTCTGCCTTTATGGAAAGATACTTTGAGCTGCTTGGCAAACTGCTAAACGTTGTAAGTAAAGTTCATTTTCTTCCCAAAGGGGAACCCAAGCAACTCACAACAAGAAATATAGTGCAATGATACAGAAGAAGCAAATTAACAGGAGAGGGGAGGGGTTGTGGCTCAGTGGTACAGCATCTGCTTGGTATGCAGATGGTCCCAGGTTCAATCCCCGGCATCTCCAGTTAAAGGGACTAGGCAAGTAGGTGGTGTGAAAGACCTTTACCTGAGACCCTGGAAAGACGTTGCCAGTCTAAGTAGACGATACTGACTTTGATGGATGAAGGGTCTGATTCAGTATAAGGCAGTTTCATGTGTTCATGAGATGGGGAGGCTACCAAATGCTCTGTTTGCTAGGAGTTCTTCCTTTTAGCTCTAAGCTTGAACCCTCAGGCTCAGAGCCAAAGGGCAAAAGCCCTTTGACTCTTCTTCTGCTTGTGCTCATGGGCTCACTCCCCTGGCCACTTGCCGGCCTTAAATATCTTCAAAAGGAGACAGACATTCAGTCTAGATCAGGGGTGTCAAACATAAGGCCAGCGGAATGGATCTGGCCCCTTGAAAGCTATTATCCGGCCCATGAGCCACCCCCACTTTCAATCTGGGCTGGCAAGGCTTGTCCCGGCCCAACCAAGCGAAATTTGTCATATCTGGCCCTTGTAACAATTGAGTTTGACACCCCTGGTCTAGATCGTACAAGCTGGCAGCTATCTTCCCACAATTCCCCCCTGCTGCTTTTGCTTTTCCACCTTTCCATGCTTTCATTCCACAATATTCCTTAATTCAAGGGCCAGCCATACCTTGCTGCCTGAAAGTTCATGGTGGCTTCCTTTGTATACCCCACCCCAAGGTAAACTAAGCATGCAGGCTCATTCCGCTGGAGAAGAGGCAGTGAACCTGTATTCTTATGAAGCTGATCCAGGATCTAGAGTGATCTGAGCTGCTACTGATGCTGTAGAACAGGGGTGTCAAGCATAAGGCCCGTGGGCCGGATCCGGCCCCTTGAGGGCTTTTATCCAGCCCACGAGCCAGCCAAGGCAGCCACCCCCTCACACACTCTCAGTCTGGGCTGGCGAGGCATGGCCCGGCCCGACCAAGTGACATTTATGTTCTATCTGGCCCTTGTAACAATTGAGTTCGACACCCCTGCTGTAGAATGTAGTTGGAGGGGCGGAGTGGTGAGGTCATCCTGTCTGGAGCGCTTGGCTACAAGACCATCAGTTGGGGTTGAGCCGAGGAACAGATTAGGCCATTTAGCGATAGCCCTGTCAAGCATGTTTGAGAAAGCAAACCAGTTCATATAACTATATGCATATAAAACATATAGGCACTTATTATTTGTTTTGGGTATTTATTTATTTATTGGCATCAAGTCCCAGCTGGCTTATGGCGACCCCATAAAGTTTTCAAGGCAAGAGACGTTCAGAGGCGGTTTGCCGTTGCCTCTGCTTCTCGCCCCTGGTGTTCCTTGGAGGTCTCCCATCCAAATACTTGCCAGGGTCGAGGCTGAGAGCGTGTGGTTGGCCCAAGGTCACCCGGCGAGTTTCTATGGCCGAGTGGTGATTCGAACCTGGGTTTTCCCAGATCCTAGCCCGACGCCTTAACCACTACGCCACGCTGGCTCTCTAGGTGTTTATGCCCGTTTTATCCCCAATGGGGGCCCCAAGGCCGCTTACAACATTTTGTTCCCCTTCTCCGTTTTATCCTCAGAACAAAAGAAACTATTGGGCTGCGAGAGTTTTGAATCTGGGTCTCACACTAAACACACCGGGCTTGCTTGCTATCGCATTGATTAAAATTTGGTAGGGCTGTTACATTGCTGTGTGGGTGGGGCTAATCTAGCCCATAGGACACCGATCGGCTGTTCCTGCCTGAGTGCACAAAAACGTCTTGGATGTGTTTTTTCCCCCCAGGGGTGTCTTATAATTACCGTTCTCTTCTATGCAAATGAAATGCATGCAAAGAAAAACCTGTAAATCTTCAATGTATTGCATTTTCTTTTTACCTGTGATACATGGAGAAAACCCTAAACTGTACAGCTTAGGTTTCTTAGGTCATTTATGCAGGGTTGAATCTGCTCCTCGCTCTGTGCTGATTTTTAAAATTCTGACCTTTAGAATGACTATTCACAGTCCCGATGCAAGAGGAGAAACAAATTCCGCCCCCCGCACTCGCCTGCTCCTTCATTCCTTCGTTTGCATAGCTATTAGCAATCGTTGTTTGCATAGCTAACCCCGTGGCTGTGATTCTTCATGCTTGCTTGAGTGGATACTTGGAGGCGGGGCGGAGCAAGTACAAAAGGTGGCATTAAAGGGGCTCCTAAGAAATGTGAAGCAGGTATGCGGGGCTTCGAGTGCGATCTTATAGATGGTTATTCCAGTTGTTGCCACCGGACCGGAGTAACTTTGCATAAGGCTGCATTGTTCATGAGTGACCTGGCACTGACGGGGCCTGGGGCCCTTCAAGCATCTTCTCATGCTCCTCTTCCCACCCTTTACAGGACCCACCAGACAATGTGAAACAGCAGCAAGCTCTGAAGAAGATGCTGTACCACTTTGCCCAGCTGTACACCACCCTGGTATACGACTCCCTTCAGGCTCTGCAGGTATGAGGAACCGAAAGGGTGGCGCGGCGGTGGCAACTGCCCTGTGAACATTTGAACAGAGAATCCTCCAGTCTGTGTAGAAATAAGGTTGAGACTTTCATCTTTGGCCCCTGGGGGTCAGGATAAATATCCTTAATTGGTCTAGGTCAGGGGTCCCCAACCTTTTTGAGCCTTTGGGCACTTTTGGAATTCTGACACGGCATGGTGGGGGCAGCAACAAAATGGCTGCCGCAAGACGGCTGCTGCAGGAGGCAGAGCCAGCCGCAAAATGATTGCCACCGCTTGACTTCAGTAACTTGTGCTTCGGTGGCAGCTACTGCCAAAGCAACATTTTAAAAAACCTGCACAGACAGTCAAATCTCCAATGGTCAATCAGAAGCCTTGCTGAGCAAAAGCCTTACCTGGCCCCGTCCTCTTCCTAAAAACACTTGGGCAATAGAAGAGGTGTCGGGGCTCCATAGTGCTAGCAGGTACCATGTTGGGGACCCATGGTCTAGGGTCTAGATTTTGCAGAGGCTCTTTGGTTCAGGGGTCGGACTTGTGTTTTGTGTGCGTAAGGTCTGAAGTTCAATCCCTGGTACCTCCCCGGTCAAAGGATTTCTTGTAGAAGAGCTGAGAAAGGTTCCTTGTCTGGAAAAGCCTTGGAAAGCTACTGCCTGCTGGTTAGAGGAGACAATGCTGGGCTAAGGGGACTCATGATCTGAATGAATGAAATTTCCAGAAATGTTGAAGCCACAGAGGAAAAAAAGGATGTAGTTGGGGGGGAAATGGAAATTTGAGGGGAAATGGAAATATATGCAACACTTACTTATGAAGTCTTAACTTATTTTGCTGCTTTAATATAAGAGTCATCATTTGTAACTTAGCGTATACACGTGTTCAATGTGGCACATTTAGCTTTTGTTTTCTACCAACCAAGTTGGAAAGACAATCAATTACTAATGGTGGCTTCCTGTAGAAGAAGAAAAGTTGGTTTTTATATGCTGACTCTCTCTACCTTTTAAGGAAAATCAAACTGGCTTACAATCGCCTTCCCTTCCTCTCCCCACAACAGGCACCTTGTGAGGTAGGTGGGGCTGAGAGAGTTCAGAGAGAACAGTGACTAGCCCAAGGTCACCCAGCTGGCTTCATGTGTAGGTGTGGGAAAACCAACCCGGTTCAGCAGATTAGAGTCCGCCGCTTATGTGGAGGAGTGGGAAATCAAACCTGGTTCTCCAGATTAGAGTCCACCGCTCCTAACCACTACACCACTCTGGCTCTCTGTATTTGCATGGAAGCACTCTTAGCCCAGTAACTGGTTATTCTGGAGAAGATGGCTGTGTGGTACCACAAAGTTCTCTTCTTGACATAACTCAGCAAGGGTAGGGTACAGCGGGATGCCAATGCTGGCACTTCTGGAGAGGGATGCTGGCACTTCTAGGGGAGGGGCTGTGGCTCAGTGGTAGAGCCTCTGCTTGGCATGCAGAAGGTCCCAGGTCCAATCCCTGGCATCTCCAGTTAAAGGGAATAGGCAAGTAGTGAAGTCTGTCTGAGACCCTAGAGAGCCGCTGCCGGTCTGAGGAGACAATACTGACTTTCATGGACCAAGGGTCTGATTCAGTAGAAGGCAACTTCATGTGTTCAAGCCCTGAGGCCCCTTAGCAACTTTTAGCCTGAGCAATAGCCCTCACTCAGAGAAGAGTAGGGTCTTCTCTCTCTTACTCTGGCCATCACAAATGCTGGTTGGTTGGCTGTTGCCAGCTATAAGTTGTAGACCCCTGTGTGGTGGTGGAAAGTGAAGTCAAGTCACAATGACTTATGGCGACCCCGCAGAGTTGTCAAGGCAAAAGACATTCAGAGGTGGTTTGCCATTGCCTGCCTCCGTGTGGGCTGAGAGAGTTCTGAGAGAACTGTGACGGACCCCTGTACTGGAAAGCAAAATCAGGGGGAGAAAACTCAAATCAAAACAACAGATTGAAAAACCAAAAAGGTTGATTCAAAGGGTAAAAAACACTGGTTAAGGAATGTACAGTTTGAATAAAGTCTAATAAAAAAAGCCTGAAAGGTTTATATGTGGTATATAAACCTCCCTGACTAGAAAAGTTGTGAATTATACATTCCTACTAAAACTGTACCAAACAGATTTTGCAAAAAAAAAAGGCATTTTTTTTTGCTGAATACATATTCATTCCAGTTTTAGTATGAATGTATAATTCACAGCGTTTTTCTGACCTCAGTTCTGTGCCATGGTTGTGTGTGTTAAGTGCCGTCAAGTTGCTTCCGACTCATGGCGACTGTGTGAATGAAAGTCCTCCAAAATGTCCTATCTTTGACAGCCTTGCTCAGATCCTGCAAACTGAAGGCTGTGGCTTCCTTTATTGAGTCAATCCATCTCTTGTTGGGTCTTCCTCTTTTCCTGCTGCCCTCAACGTTTCCTAGCATGACTGTCTTTTCCAGTGACTCTTGTTGTCTCATGACGTGACCAAAATACGATAGCCTCAGTTTAGTCATTTTAGCTTCTAGGGTCAGTTCAGCCTTGATTTGATCTATAACCCACTGGTTTGTTTTTTTGGCAGTCCACGGAATCCGTAACACTCTCCTCCAACACCATGGTTGGGGGGGGGGAGCATGTGAATGCTCCAAGTTCAGCTGAGCCATCTTTGTGAAACATGCAGGGAGTTTTCTGATGGAGAACATATACACATGCAACATCTTCTCACCCACCCCGCCGTTGGTTTGCTGATTTTATTGACTGGCCCCAGATACCTGCGGAGATGTTATGCAAACAAGGTGGCAGTTTGCTGTCTGTAGCAGATTCATTGTGGTGAAGTGTTGCCGGAGGGGGGTGCGCGTGTGGGTCTCCTATGTTTGTTTCCTTCTCCTAAAGCTTGTCTTTTCCACAGGGGCCACAGTCTCCAGGGATGCTGCAGCTGGTGGTGTCCCTTCAAAAGATTGCTTCCTGGATGCTGGATATGCAAGCAGGTCTTCCGCAGTGTGAGCAGGCAGAATACCTGGATGTCTCAGGTTGGCATCAGAGACCGTCTTCCTCTAGCAAGGGGGTTCTCTGTATCCTCATCAGCTGGAGGTTGTTTTCCATTATAATACAAAACGAGGGCGCTTTTATTATTAGCAGATCTCTGGAGCAACCTCTGTCTCAGGAGCGCAGAGTCTACCTGCATATGAAGCGTATACACATATGCTTCCTCCCTCCCCACGTCTGGGAACTGTCGTGGTCTCTGTCATGTAGTGAGGCAAGAATAGCCACTGTTTTGCCAACCCTTTACTGTCGCTGCCACCACGTTGGGTAAAATTCAGCCCCCCTCGCTCTCACGTGGGTTGCCCAAAGCCAGCCTCACAGGGTGTCTCTTAGTAGCATGCCACGTGGCGGTTGGGTAAGGACTTGTGCAAACTTTCTCAAGGTAAACAAACTTTATTTCTACAAGGCACAAACTCAGGGTTTTGGCAAGGGACAGAATCTAGGTGCACTAAGGAAAATCAACAAAAGGATAGTTGCTGATTAAAGTCCTTACAATCTGGTGTTTGGCAGTTGCAGGATGCCCCCATCCCTGGTGTTGTGGTGGTGGTGTGGTTAAGAGCCAGAGTGGCATAGTGGTTAAAAGCGGTTAAGAGTGGTGGCTTGGAGCAGTGGACTCTGATCTGGAGAACCAGGTTTGATTCCCCATTCCTCCACATGAGCAGCGGAGGCTAATCTGGTGAACTGGGTTGGTTTCCCCACTCCTCCACATGAAGCCAGCTGGGTGACCTTGGGCTAGTCACAGCCCTCTTAGAGCTCTCTCAGCCTCACCTACCTCATAGGGTGTCTGTTGTAGGGAAGGGAAGATTCTTGTAAGCAGGTTTGATTCTTAAGTGGCAGAGAAAGTCGGCATATAAAAACCAACTCTTCTTCTGGTACATCTGCACTTCTCTTTAGCATATTTCTCCTCTGTCATCCTTCGCGGTAAAACACGGGCTCAACCACAGAACCAAGAGTCTCTCCCCAGAGTTTCTCTCTTCTCTCCCCAAGCAAAGGGACGACAGCCATGCTCCAGACCCCCCCACCCCATGTGTGCTCTAGGGCTTTCAGCCAGTCTGGGCACCAAGCCTTGGGGCTCCAGCCCGCCAAACCTGGACCCTCCAATCAAGAGGAGTTAACACATCAGAGGGCTGGTGTGTGGTTGGAAAATGATGCTCTAGGACAATAGTTCGTAACCTGGGGTACACATACCCCCAGGGGTATGAACCAGGACATTTAGGGGTTTGTGAAAAAAATGGAATGGCGGGAAAAGGCATTTGAAAAAACAGCAACTATATTAATTACAAACATTTTGGTAACATGAGGGGTACAGTTTATGGAAATGGGCTGCCAAGGGGTATGCAGGTGAAAAAAGGGTTGGCAACTACTGCTCTGGGAGCACCTTTTCCCCAGCCACAGCATCGCCTGGACCGCCTTCCATCGCCATAACTGTCCAGACATCTCTTGCTCCCCTGTCCCTCTCTCACTACAGGGATGCTTCCCAAAAAACCCAAAGCTTTTTCATCCAAGGGGACAGAGCCTACACATAGACACTTCCTATGTGATCCCAAGCCAATGGTTATGCATAGGTGGGGGCTGGGCCAGCGTAGTCATTCAGCACATTAAATGTCATACATAGAAGGTTTCAACCTCTGAGGTTAGCAGATCATGTGGAAGGGTCTGCTGTCTTCAGGAGATGAAGGAGAAGCCTGTTTATCTAGCGCATGGGGTCTCAAACATCTGGCCCGTGGGTCGGATCTGGCCCCTTGAGAGCTCTTATCCGGCCCCTGAGCCAGCCGAGGCAGCCACTTTACCAGTTTGGACTGGCAAGCCTGCTGCAGGCCCGCCAGCCAAGGCAGCCACCCCCTACATTCTCAATCTGGGCTGGCAAGCCCACTGCGGGCTCACCAGCCAAGGCAGCCACCCCACCGCTCCCGATCTGGGCTGGCGAAGCATGGCCTGGCCCAACTGACTGGCATTTATGTCAGATCTGACCCTCGTAACAAATGAGTTAGAGACCTTGATCTAGTGGCTTTCTTTCAAAAGGAGGCCTGCTTCTCCCGGTGCTTGGGCTAAGACTGGCTTTTCCCCACCTTCTCTCTCGACAGCATACTGCGTGTCCCGGCTGGGCTACAGCTTCTACTGTCAGAAGATGTATGCTGAATCCAACTCAATAGTAGAGCTCTTCTGCAGGAGGCTGAGCAAGGAAGAGCTGTTCAAAAATCCAGAATTCTCTGCAGAAAAGGTAAGCAAGGTTGTCCTTGTAGCTTCATGAACTGGCATGACAGAAGGTTCCGGTGGGATTTTGTAGAGCTCAGAAGTTCTGTCAGCTAGGAGATCTTTCAGTGGCATCTAAGGCCTGAGGGGGGATGTGGGGTGAAATGGCCTTCGCGGTTTGAGGCTTGCAAAAACCACACTTTTGGTTTTAAAAGTTTTTTATCTCCTGTTGGTAGAAGGCAGGGGGGAAGGGGATTTCTCCCAAGTACTGTCAGTCCTGTCGACTGCTGTGTTGAGTATGCAGCCGTTAATGCTCTATAAAAGCAAATGGCTGTCCCAGCAGAAGATGGTGATATAGCCAGTGGACACCTTAGCTGGAATCTGATGCTTAGAAGGTGAACAGAGACTTGGGATGTTGGAGGCTAGAATGTAACTTCTGGAGACCTCAGGAAGGGAAGATTTGACCCACGGGGGGTGTGAGACAGAGGAGAAATTGCCCAGGCACAGAGGGAATGGGGACCATTTTGACTGATTTCACCTGGAAGAAGGAGCTTTCTGACCTGGTATAAGACCTAAAGGAGCCTTGTGGCGCAGAGTGTTAAGCTGCAGTACTGCAGTCAAAAGCTCTGCTCACGACCTGAGTTCGATCCTGACGGAAGTCGATTTCAGGTAGCCGGCTCAAGGTTGACCCAGCCTTCCATCCTTCTGAGGTCGGTGAAATGAGTACCCAGCTTTCTGGGAGTAAAGGGAAGATGACTGGGGAAGGCACTGGCAAACCACCCTGCAAACAAAGTCTGCCTTGGAAACGTCGGGATGTGACGTCACCCCATGGGTCAGGAATGGCCCAGTGCTTGCACAGGGGACCTTTACCTTTACCTTAGAATTAGACCAGCTAGGATACGTTATAGGGCTGAGGGACAGAGGACTGCACATTTGCACCTTTTCTTTGTATTCCTTGCTTGATCCACCGCACTTCAGAGTATGTTCATGGACCTTTGTTTTTCAGTTAATCCTTTTCTATTTTAAATGATGGTAGTTGCTCTCTGAACCGGATATATCTCCATCATTCAAAACAATTTATGTAAAACATGCACCGGGGAAAGGGAGTCGGTTGCTTGACTGCTATTTCCCTGGGAGTGCACCTGATGTAACCTAAGCAGTAACCAACTGTTGGTTAGTGGGAGATGCAGGCACTTAAGTGTAGCCTTTAAATGGCATGGCAGATGGAGTCCTATGTGTGCTGGCCCTCTTAGCCAGTAACACTCTGACCAGCTGGTGGCAGTGGAAATACCAGAGAGAAGCGGGAAAACCCTTCTGAGTCAGCTGGATTGGGGAGAGCAGTGCATTGCTGGACAGAGCCTCAGTACAAGCACTGAGTGCCAAGTCACCTTGGGGGGCTGGATGGAGTGACTCCTTAAAGGTAGTGGAAAGAGGGTATAAAAACCAACTCCCCTCCTCCTTTAAATGCTCTTTTGTTTTCCTCTCAGCTACACAACTGCTTCAGGCTGCTTGTGGAAAACTACAGGAAGCTGGGCTCCTTGGAGGAGGCCCTCCAGGCTGTGGTATTGTGGCTGGTCACCCAGCGCAGTGAGATCACGGAACGGATGGCGGAACCGGTCTCCTTCTGGCTCAAAGTCAAGGTGGATGCCAGCAAAAGTGGGGCTGATGATCTCAGATTGAAGTAAGATTGCGATTGAGCTGTTTGAGCTTTTCCAGGTGAACCTTGGTCTGATTCAGCAAGGCCTATTAAAGTTCTTTGAACGATTCAGCCTGCAGTGTTTAGATCAGTGTTTCTCAACCTTTTTACCCTTGTGGAACCCTTGAAATAATAATCATGTCTCAGGGAACCCCTACATATGATTACATATGATTTACATATGATTAACCTATTCATCAAGGAGCCCCGTGGCGCAGAGTGGTAAACTGCAGTACTGCAGTCCAAAGCTTTGCTCACGACCTGAGTTCGATTCCAACGGAAGTTGGTTTCAGGTAGCCGGCTCAAGGTTGATTCAGCCTTCCATCCTTCCGAGGTCGGTAAAATGAGGACCCAGCTTTCTGGTGGTAAAGGGAAGATGACTGGGGAAGGCACTGGCAAACCACCCCGTAAACAAAGTCTGCCTAGAAAATGTCGGGATGTGACGTCACCCCATGGGTTGGGAATGACCACACAGGGGACCTTTACCTTAACCTTTTCATCACTGTTTCTCATGAAACCCCTAGCAATTTCTCGCAGAACCCTGGTTGAGAAACCCTGGTTTCGATGGTTCCTCCATCCTGGCTCTGTTCTAACCTGTGTTCCTGACTGGATTGTGTGTTTTCAGGACCCTGAAAGAGGGCCTGGAAGGATGCCACTTGGCCCCTGAGATCCTGCTGGAAGTGTTGTGGGAAGAACTGAAGGCCTACAAAGGTGTGCGAGCCGACACCAGCCAAGAGCGCTTCAACGTGATCTGTGACCTACTGGATATCTGCTCGGAGGGCAGCAGCTTTGTCCACGAGCGGGCTGCGATCCTGATAGAACTGGCTCAGGTGCTGTGTTACCATGACTACATGGAGCAGACAGAATGGTGAGTGGCCTGGACCAGTTGGGCCTGCTGTTTTCACCTATGCTTGAGGCCCAGTGCGCCTCATCTATGTGTGGGAGCTCAGGAGGTTGAAGTTTAAAAACGAGGCCTGAGGGGGTTGCTTGTGCTCATAATGACTGTCGCCGCTCACTTGAGCCCTGCCCTATCTTTCCCATATCCGAATTCTCCTTTCCTTCTCCTAACCAATAAGAGACTGGAGAATGTGGAATTGTAGGCATGGAATCAGAGATGGAAGGGTAATTCCTGGGATCGGCACAGTTGCTTAAAATGTAAATATTTCCTAATAAGCTTCTCTGTTAAGACCACTAATGCAAGTGGTTGGTCGGAAATAGGTAACAGAGGGCCTCTAGTTAGCCAATAACTTTGCAACTATTTCTTGCTTTAGGGCAGGTCCCCACCTCTGAATGTGTATTGTGATCCATTTGTCTCTGGCAAGATCATGCTTTTTACAATCTACAAAAAAATGCCAGTGTCCAAACTCCCGAATCCACAATCACAAAGTTGCTTGAAAAAGGGGACCCCTGAAAATCTGCCTAACTCCCCCAATGGCAGTGCGTTTAATCTGGCCTTGAAGAAAAGCACTCTGTACCTTCCCCTCCCCCCAACAGACACCCTGTGAGGTAGGTGGGGCTGAGAGAGCTGTGACTAGCCCAAAGTCACCCAGCTGGCTTCATGTGGAGGAACGGGGAAACAAATCCAATTCACCAGATTAGCCTCCGCCGCTCATGTGGAGGAGTTGGGTATCAAACCTGGTTCTCCAGATTAGAGTCCATTGCTCCAAATCACCACTCTTAACCACTACACCTCGCTGGCTCAAAAGGAAAGCCTTTGAGTAGAAATGTGGATTGACGGGTCATGAGTTTCTTTTGATACAGGCATACATTTACACTGACTGACACACACACACGGTCCTCTGTAGTTCCTTAACATTCACCTTCAAGGTGAGCCCTGCGTCACTTGAAAGTTTACGTCCTGATTAAGGTCTTGCATGACTTCAGAACTGTTTGCAGGAAAGTCAGGAAGCAGTTGGTAGGCCCTGGACTCATTCTGGCTGGTATAATTCTTAGACAAGGATAAAATGCTTATTATAAAGGTAATAGCTGTTAGTTGTACTGGAAACTGTTTACAGCTTGTCCCAATTCGGTTAGCTTTCTGCATCTGCAGAATGATCATCGCAACTTGTGCCCAAGGACTTTGCCAGTGTGGTGTAGTGGTTAAGAGCAGTGGTTTGGAGCGGTGGACTCTGATCTGGAGGACCGGGTCTGATTCCCCACTCCTCCACATGAGCGGCGGAGGCTAATCTGGTGAACCAGGTTGGTTTCCCCACTCCTACACATGAAGCCAGCTGGGTGACCTTGGGCTAGTCACACACTCTCAGCCCCACCTACCTCACAGGGTGTCTGTTGTGGGGAAGGGAAGGGAAGATGATGGTAAGCTAGTTTGAGTCTTAAGTGGTAGAAAAAGTCGGCATATAAAAACCAACTCTTCTTCCTCCTCTTCTTCCTCCTCTTCCTTTTCTTCGCCGGCTATGTTTGCCAGACGCTTGGCTAACGCCGAGTCTCTTCTTCCTTAGCTCTGCCCTGGATTCCATCCATGAAGCCTTGCGGCTGCTGGACTTGGTCCCTAAAACTCCCCAGAATGAGGAACGGCTCCAGGATGACAAGGCCCAAGCCCTGCTCTGGCTCTACATCTGCACCATTGAGAGCAAAATGCACGAGGTGTGTGGAAGGAAAGAAAGCAGGACAGAATTTCGCTGGGTCACGTATACTGTATGCTGAGAAATGAAAGTTTTGTGCCAGACTACTCAAAACAGGTGGTTAAGAGAACCGTGTGACCGCTGGCAGCCTTACTGAAACAACCCCTTTAAGCTTCTAAGATCTCACCATATTTGCCCACATACTTACTTCCAGGCGTACTTTTGTGGTCAAGAGGCCTAGAAACATTTTTCCATGGGTATTTTTATTTAAGGCCAAGATTCTAAGGAAGCTGCATGCTGCATTGATTCGACTTGGTGCATTCTTTCTGCGCTTGCTTAGAATCCTGACGTAGTCGAGGTAAAAATGCACGTGAGCACTTAAGCGAGAATATCTGGGCATGCTAACTGCTGAGAGAAACTTACGGTAGGCATAGGGTAAGGAAGAGTAACACTAACAATCGTGGTTCTGTATTGAAAGGACCTGTCGTTTTTATGATACTGATTTGATCTTTGCTAGCCTAACGGATTTTGGCACAGTTGCAGGTGGCTTTTTAGCCTTCAGTACTGGGATGTAGATCAAAGTAAAGATGCAGACAACTGATTTTTAAGCCGCTTTAGTAAGAGGAAGAACAATGTTTGCTAGGCTTTTGTTTCAAGAAAGGCCCAGTGGTGGTCAAGAAGGCCATGCCTTGGTGTGCTGCTGCTCACTATGCGTACAGCGCTACAGACTTCCTCCTCCGTGGAGGATCACGTTACAGAACAATCATGCAAAGGTATCTTGGTGCTGGTTTCTTAAGGAAGCCCGCTGTCTTCATGGCATGGAAAGAAGGGACCGAAGACCAGCCTCTGAAGTATTTCTTTAGCTCCTCTCTCACGGTCCCCATGGTGAGAGAAGATGAGTCTGTGCCACTGGCTCCCGCTTGCTTTTCTGCCCCAAGGGATGTTAGGTCCCAGTACTGAAGGCTAAAATGCCACCTGCTACTGTGCCAAAATCCGTTATTCTGTACGGGGAATCTTTCTGGGGGGCTGGAGGGGCAGTTTTTTGACCAAATGACATCAAAGTTGCAGCATCGCTGATGCTGCCTATTCCCCATACAGAATAACGGATTTGAATAATTTCAGAACCCCTCCCCCCCAAATCCAAATACTGACCTGGTATTCAATTCAATTCAATTGAATTAGAGCGGTTCCTCAGTGGAACAGGCTTCCTCGGGAGGTGGTGGGCTCTCCTTCCCTGGAGGTTTTTAAGAAGAGGTTAGATGGCCATCTGTCAGCTGATTCTGTGACCTTAGGCAGATGATGAGAGGGAGGGCATCTTGGCCATCTTTTGGTCACTAGGGGTGTGGAGGGGGGAGGTAGTTGTGAATTTCCTGCGTTATGCAGGGGGTTGGACTTGATGGCCCTGGTGGTCCCTTCCAACTCTATGATTCTATTCTATAACCTTTAATAGGCATAGTACAAAAGACAGCTCATACAAATTTTCATGATCGAAAACAGATCACACAAATCCCTGATGAACAAACCAGGGCCCCTACAGAGTTTACAATACAATTAAGTATGAAATATATAAAATGTACCATATTTTGGGATTAAACAAAAGGTTAAAATAAAAGATTAAAATAGTTTAACCATCCAGCCAGACTGTGATATAATAAGCAATGATAATCATGATCATTGACCAATCTCTAGATAAACCACATCACAGCAGCAACTTGAAATATTAGGCAGGCTTCATAGATCCCCGTCTCAGTAAAATTACCAAAAATTTTGCAACTGTGGCAGTTGTTTCAGGCCTGACATCGGACAGTAGAGCAGTTAACATTCGGCTTTTATTATTGACTAAATCAGTATCAAGCAAATCTAATAGACAGTCATTACGAAGGCCCTGACTGTCTATTAGATCTGCTAGTAGACTGTCTATTAGATTACCTGGTATTCGAGACCCAAATAATCTGAAATATTGATAATTATGCCCTCCATGAAATCTGGATCTGAAAAACACTGAATTTTTTATGGTGCTCATCCCCTCTCTTTTTTGTTGTAAAGTCACAGCCAACTTATTGCAACCCTGTAGGGTTTTCAAGGCAAGAGATGTTCAGAGGTGGTTTGCCATTGCCTACCTCCACATCACGACCCTGGTGTTCCTTGGAGGTCTCCCTTCTAAAACCTTGCCAGGATTAGCATCTGAGATCTGATGAGATCAGTCTAGCTTGGGGCTGTCCAGGTGAGGCCATCCTTATATGGAGCTGTTAACACAGTTAAGGCTTCTATGCTGAGTTACAATGCCTATTCCCGATTTTAATGTTGCCTTGTTTTAAGTCCTGTTGATATCGGTGGGCTGTATGTAAGTGCACGAAGCTTTTTAATACTTTTTAAATTCCATTTAACCATTTTTAAACTCAGCCCTGAGTTTCCTGACATAAAGGCAGACAACGACTAAACCACCTCTGAACCTCTTGCCTTTAAAATCCCACGGGGTTGCCATAAATCAGCTGTGACTGGATGCCCCCCCCCACCCCCGCAAAAGGTATTTATGCTTTCATAGCAGAGTGGAGATTCCAAACCTGGGTCTCCTAGGTCCCAGCACAACATACCACACTGGCTGTGAACATTCCAACTGTCTCTGCCCAGTGCTCTAAGTTCTTTGTGACATAACCCAACGTAAGCAAGCCTCACTATGCTTCCTGACCTGAAAAACCACGGTACATGTAACGGCATCATGAGGCTTGCTTACATTGGGTTATGTCACAAAGAACTTAGAGCACTGGGCAGAGACAGTTGGAATGTTCACAGCCAGTGTGGTATGTTGTGCTGGGACCTAGGAGACCCAGGTTTGGAATCTCCACTCTGCTATGAAAGCATAATTACCTTTTGCGGGGGTGGGGGGGCATCCAGTCACAGCTGATTTATGGCAACCCCGTGGGATTTTAAAGGCAAGAGAAGTTCAGAGGTGGTTTAGTCATTGTCTGCCTTTATGTCACAACCCTGGTTATCCTTTGGTGGTCTCCCATCCAAATACTGACCAGGGCTGATCCTGCTTAGATTCTGACATCTGATAAAGATCGGGCTAGCCGATCCCGACGGAAGTTAGTTTCAGGTAGCCAGCTCAAGGTTGACTCAGCCTTCCATCCTTCCGAGGTCGGTGAAATGAGTACCCAGCTTGCTGGGGGTAAAGGGACGATGACTGGGGAAGGCACTGGCAAACCACCCCATAAACAAAAGTCTGTCTAGTAAACGTCGGGATGTGACATCACCCCATGGGTCAGGAATGACCTGGTGCTTGCACAGGGGATCTTTACCTTTACCTTTTTAGCCCAAGCTATCCAGGTACCTAAACCAGATTAAATTAACCATTATATAAAAGCTCTCTTTTTCTTAACTGCAGAGCACTAAGGAGGAACAGAGAACCAAAAACAGTCATGCCCAGGGACAAGAGAATTCCCAGCTTCTTGAAGGCGTGGAGACGAACGATCTCGGCTACGAGGACAAGACTCAGGATGATAAGTTCCTGTATCTCGGCATCACATTTAACTTGTCTGCGGATTCTGGTGAGGAGCTTGTCGCCAAGCTGGGGTGCGGGGGAGACGGGGTTAAAATGTATAATGTATTGTAAATGGAGATTAGAAACCAGGAAGGGTCATCCTAGTCCAGCCTGTTTCTTCAAGTGCAATTTTTATATGCATTAATCTGTGCTTGGCTTTAGAAGGCAGGTTTGAAACTACTAATTTAGTTGGAGAACCAATTCTCCCCACCCCTGCCAAACCAAGCTCACACTCCCCAAGCAACGAGGGCCACTAAGCATGCACAGAGTCCTTAGCCTTCAAACCTAGGATTCAGGGAACAGTTCACACTCACTTAAGCCTGACACTTTCTAACTAAAAACTGTGCATGTGGGATATTAATCACATATCACATTTTTGTGTGTGTGTATGTAAGAGCCCCGTGGCGCAGGGTGGTAAGCTGCAGTACTGCAGTCCAAGCTCTGCTCATGACCTAAGTTCGATCCTGACGGAAGTTGGTTTCAGGTAGCCGGCTTAAGGTTGACTCAGCCTTCCATCCTTCCGAGGTCGGTGAAATGAGTACCCAGCTTGCTGGGGGTAAAGGGAAGATGACTGGGGAAGGCACTGGCAAACCACCCCGTAAACAAAGTCTGCCTAGGAAACGTCGAGATGTGACGTCACCCCATGGGTCAGGAATGACCCGGTGCTTGCACAGGGGACCTTTACCTTTATGTGTGTATATAAAATTTCAATGTTTACTGCCAAAAAAGGGGTACCCTATGTCTCGACTCTTCCAGAAGAATCTTACTGCTCAAAAGTAATATTAAATTTCCACCCATTGCTCGTTAGGCCTGTTTTAGCAGCTTGCAATGGCAAAATGGGCCCCCAGGTGTGATGGTTCAGGTTCTTGCTGTTGTCTAGAGAATCGGGTGTGGAGGCATAGCACTCGAGGGAAGTAACTGGACTCACAGTCCCTCTGGCCAACACCACATCTCCCTTTCAGCGCAATCGAAGTGCTTGGACGACGCCTATGACTTGTGGAAGCAACTCCTCAGCAAAGGCCGGGCCCCAGCTGTACGGAGTGTTGAGCAGACGATGGCATCCCTGCACATCATGGCCGCACTGTACAGGATAATGGGCAAGGTAACGGAATCTGGGCATTGGCCTTGGGAAGAAGTCTGTAACTTTTTTTTTTTTCAGGTTCCCTTCAGCTTCCTGGAACTTATAATCATAGAGTTGGAAGGGGCCATACAGGCCATCTAGTCCAACCCCCTGCTTAATGCAGGATCAGCCTAGACTAGAACATCCCTGACAAGTGTTTCCCCAGCTCTGCTTAAAGACTGCCAGTGAGGGGGAGCTCACCACCTCCCTAGGTAGCCAATTCCACTGTCAAACAACTCTTAGTGTAAACATTTTCTTCCTAATATCCAGCTGATACTTTTCCATCTGCAATTTAAACCCATTATTGTGAGTCCTGTTCTTCTGCCAACAGGAACAGATCCCTGCAGGCAGGCATCCAGCCGGTGGAGCACTCGCCCACCTGGCGGCACAGGATGGTCTGTTGCACCAGCTGGGCGTAGCCGTCCAGCCGCATGCTGGAGTTGCTCCTGCTCTGCATGGTCGGGTCCGGATTCTACAGCCAGCTCCTGCTACCTCCTCCTGCAGGGATAAAATGAGGACACACTGGCTAAGAACACACACACACACACCGTGCATTCTGGCCCTGCCCCCCTTTAACCCCTCCATTGTTGCCACTTCCGCCCCCAGCCCTCTTGTAGTACAGAGGGAATACATTTCTCCATGGCCCGGGTGGGAAAGGGTTAACACAGTTTCTTGGGCAGCCCCAGCAGCTCCATAGCTAATGACTCTTCTGCAAGGGGGGAAAAAGGTTCCTTTTGTGGGCAAAACAAATTCACATCTGCCTTGAATAGAGGCAATTCCTGTCCACGGGAGGAGGTGGATCTCCAGTCTTAGATCCTTCCGAGCTAGAGATCTGCCAGGACCCATGAAGGGCCAGACCAAATAATTTTGCTGGCCTTAAATGGCCCCTGGGCCTGATGTTCCCCACCCCTGCCTTAAAGGTAGACAGAATTGGGGTACAAAAACCAACTTCTTCTCATTACCCTGTTTCCTGTCTCTTGTTCTGCAGCCACTGCGAGCCATTGAGAGCTACTTCCTGATCTCAGAACTCTCCGGTGCCCTTGCAGACGCTCTTGGGACGGCCAGCGCTTTGTGTCAGATCGCCAAGCTCTTTTTCCAGCTAGAATGTTGCAGTTACGCTGAGGTAAGCCTTGAGAGTGGCTGGATAATAACGGGTCTCCCAAGAAGGGACCGAGAGACCATTGCCCAGTCCTGTTTATAAATAAATAGTTGCCTTGTGTGAGTCTAACATCACACAGCCTCTCCCCCCTCCCCACCGGGAGATCTACACCTGGTATCCCGCTAAGGGATACTCAACCTGTACCAACGTTTACCTTAAATACTATTCACACTGTGATGTCATTGTACTGGCTATGAGAAAACAGTTTGGTGGCAATGGGGGCGGGGAAGCATTTTAACTTATGCTAAATAAGCCAACACTCCCTCATAATTCCCAAGTTGAATTTTAAGTCATCTTCTGCACTTACCCTTTCAATGAGATTGTAAGCTGGTTTGATTTTTCCTTAAGTGGTAGATAAAGTTGGCATATAAAAACCAACTCTTCTTCTTCTTCTTCAACTGCTGCACTCCAGTGCAAGTTCCTGTGTTTTGAGCCTGTTCTCCTTTAACAGAATAGGAGCCAAATTCTCAATCCATTTCATTCCACCCCTCCACATGAGCTGCGGACTCTAATCTAGTGACCCGGGTTGGTTTCCCTACTCCTCCATATGAACCCAGCTGGGTGACCTTGGGCTAGTCACAGTTCTCTCCAAACTCTGTCAGCCCCACCTACCTCACAGGGTGTCTGTTGTGGGGAGGGGAAAGGAAGGCGATTGTAAGCCGGTTTGATTCTTCCTTAAGCAGTAAAGATAGTCTGCATATAAAAACCAACTCTTCTTCAACTGCTGTGCTCCAAGTTCCTGTGTTTGGGGCCCGTTCTCCGTTAACAGAATAGGAGCCAAGTTCTCGATGCATTTCATGCCAACCCTTCTCCAAGGAATTTCGCAGGGGGGGGGGGGGTACAAGGGTGTCATGTTCCCTAATCTTCCCATTGCTAAAGTCAACCGAAGGCTGAGTTTAACAGTCCCAATGGATGGCCTGTTTTTTGTGGGTAACGTCCTTTTTGTCCTGTTCTTCTAGATGGTCTTAAAGGAAGCAGAGTCCTGCTTGCGAGGCGTTGACCGAAGCAAAGACGGCGCCTTGCTGTTGACTCAAATGCTAGCTGTCCTCCAAAGCAGATTGTGCTTGGCAAATTGCAAGGTAGCTTTTGCGATAGGCAGCCTTCAGTGCCTCAGACAGCGCTGAATCTAGTGCACAAGTATTAATTTTTGCTTTTAAGAAAGAACACACTACTTTGTGTCTGATAAGAAGAGGAAGATGGGAGAGGCAAGGCTGGAAAAAAATGTTAGTGCACTCTTTTGGCCTCTGCCGAAGTCTTCAGTGGGGTTGGGGGAGACTATCCTGAAACTAATCCCTTAGTCCAGTTACTCACTCTAGACCAGATGTCTGCCAATAATATCTTGTTCTTCTTGAGCTCTACTTTGAAAACTTTTTGTCAGGGCTGAGTAGGAATTTGAACACTAGCCTCCTCCATCCAAGTCCAATGTTATCCATTTGCCAAAGTAGCTTTTGATTCCAGGGGTCCTCTGGGTTGGTGACTTCTTCGGGCCTTGAGCCTTCATGGGGGTCAACTCGTTTCTTCAGTCCGTGTGCCGCTGGAGCGCCAACCTGTGAGAGCAAAGCTACCCAAACTGAGTGGATCCTGAACAAGGCAAGGAAGGGGCACCAGTAGAATTTATCCTAGCAGTGAGGCCTAACTCCTTTTCATAGCCAAGCTGCCTTTCTCCCTCGTTCAAGATTTGCCCCCTTTGGATATGCCTTTTGAGTTATAGTCACTTCACAAATTCTGGGGGGGGAATTTCTTTTGTGTCAGTAATATAATGTGTAGGCTGATCCATAGGTGGTTGCTGCATGGGGAGGGGCTGTGGCCCGGTGGTAGAGCCTCCGCTTGGCATGCAGAAGGTCCCAGGTTCAATCCCCAGCATCTCCAGTTAAAGGGACTAGGCAAGTAGGTGATGTGAAAGACCTCTGCCCGAGACCCTGGAGAGACGCTTCTGGTCTGAGTAGACAGTACTGACTTTGATGGACCAAGGGTCTGATTCAGTGTAAGGCAGCTTCATGTGTCCATGTGTGACTAAACACTAGCCATCTTGGTTTAGATGAGGGGTCCCCAGCCTTTCTAAGCCTGCAGGCACATTTGGAACTTTCAGGGGGGGGGGCGAGTTTCACCCCAGACTGGCTGCCACGAGAGGGGGCGCCAAACCCAAAATGTCTGCTGCAGGAGGCGGAACCAAATGGAATACCTCCCTCCTCACACCTCCTAGAAACAAGGAATGCTTGCATGGGAAATGGAGCTACACACTACCGCAAGCCCACGTACTTAGCAGTCCCTCCTGATCCTCCAGAGAAAAATATTTTATTTCAATGAGGGGCAGCTGATAAAAAGCTCGGTCTTACAGTGGCCCCACCCACTTTCCAACAAGCTCACTGGGAAGTACTGGGTGCCATGGTGGGGAACCCTGGTTTAGAGACTAAAGAGCTGTTTGCTTTTTGAGTGGCTAGCTTCATTGATCCTCTTTTCACGGGCAGGTTGAAGAAGGCCTCGGCCTGCTGCTAGAAACCCTGGGAAACCCAGCTTTGCAAAAGCCGTCTAAACTCTGGTACCTGCTCCGAGCCGGCGCTCTCCAGCTGACGGCCTTGTATCTCGGTCTGCCTCCTTCCACCCTCCCGCCGGCGCTCAGGCAAAAACTGTACACTCAAGGTGAGCACGGAGCTGTTATATGACAACAGCAGGATGGATCGCTGGAAGTCCCTTCCCGCATCCTCCTCTCGGGCACGCAGGGTCTGTATCCTCACCTTCTCTCGGAGGAGTTGGCGAAGCACTTCTCTGGCTGTAACTGTCCTGGGTCTCCCTTCCTGGGAAGACCCGTCATCCCTCCCTCCAAGGGAACAGGTGAATTCAGCCTCTGCCACCATGCAGAACTTAGGGAAGAGGCTTCAACCTCATTTTCCTCAAAATCCAAAACAAAGAAAAGAAACAAAATGAGAATAAAGGAGGGATTAGAGTCCTAATGTAAGGTCTGAGTTCACCTGTTGAATCCCAATCACCAAACGTTCAGACAGGGTATTCTAAGAGGCTAGTTTATTTGGGAAGCATAAGGTGAGTAGCAGGAACTTACAGGGAAAGGTACGAGGACTTTAATGGGGGGGAAACAAGCAGGATGGAACATATACAGAAAACCAAAGGCACAGTTGGATACCAAGCCAAGCCTGCTTCCCACGATAGATTACAGTTATCACACTAACGGAGAGCAAGCAGTCATAACAACCTTCTAAATAACACAACCTTGGAGGGCAGCTGCGCTCCCGGGCTTGGAGCTCACACTTACAGATGATCAAGGGCAACTCTTATTTATATGTTCTTGCCTGGCAATTAAGATCTTTTGGACAAGCCCTTCTCTAGGTTGCTTCTACCTTCCAAAAAAGATGGGTGGCTAGAAGGGAGAGGGCCTTTTTGGTGGTGGTGCCCTGTTTATGGAACTCCCTCCCAGTGGACTAAACTGAGGCTATCATATTTTGGTCACATTATGAGAAGAAAAGAGTCACTAGAAAAGACAGTCATGCTAGGAAAAGTTGAGGGCAGCAGGAAAAGAGGACGACCCAACAAGAGATGGATTGGATTGACTCAATCAAGGAAGCCACAGCCCTCAGTTTGCAAGACCTGAGCAAGGCTGTCAAAGATAGGACATTTTGGAGGACATGGATTCATAGTGTTGCCATGAGTCGGAAGCGACTTGACGGCACTTACACACACACACACACACACAGTGAAGGTTTGCCAGCTCTTAAGCTTTGCCCCATAAATATCTGCCAAAAATGGTCTTTTGAGGGTGGTAGAGTGTGTGTGTGTGTGTGTGTATGTATGTGTGTGTGATTACAGGCTTCTTTATGTTGGTGGTTACTCATTTAACTTTAACATTTTAGCGTTCAATTTTTTAAAATTTATATTCTTATGATTGTGAGCTGCCTTGTGAACCTGTAAAAAGACTGGCAGACTGTTGATAACTGCTTGGAAGTTACTCTCAATGAGAGAATGGCAACGGCAGACAAGTTTGTATTGAAGATGCCAGTCCAGTGTGGTGTAGTGGTTAAGAGCAGTGGACTCTAATCTGGAGAACCGGGTTCGATTCCCCACTCCTCCACATGAAGCCTGCTGGGGGACCTTAGGTCAGTCACAGATCTCTTAGAACTCACTCAGCCCCACCTACCTCATAAGATGCCTGTTGTGGGGGGAAGGTGATTGTAAGCTGCTTTGAGACTCCTTATGGTAGAGAAAAGCGGGGTATAAAAACCTTCCTACCAATGCAGCTTGCTCCTTGTCCCATACAGCCACTTGGAGTGTTGGCAGGTACTGTAGAATAGCGTGCACTGTTTGGGGAAGGGCCGAGGCTCAGTGGTCGAGCCTCTGCTTGGCTTGCAGAAGGTCCCAGGTTCAATCCCCGGCATCTCCAGTTAAAGGGACTAGGCAGGTAGGTGACATGAAAGACCCCTGCCTGAGACCCTGGAGATCTGCAGCCGGTCTGAGTAGACAATACTGACTTTGATGGACCAAGGGTCTGATTTGGTGTGTTCAGCTTCATGTGTGTTCATGTGTAGAGCATGTGCCATTGCGTAGCCAGGGCTAGGCCCAGTAGACTTGTCTTGTGCTCTGGGTGGATTACCTGAGTGTCCTCAATTTCCCAAATTTCTGTAACATGCAGTGGTCCCATACTTGTGGCACGGGTTCCTTGTGGAAAGGATTCCCTTGAAGCGCGAAAGCTGGAAATCAGCGGTGCTAATATACCCTGCACTTTTCTCTCCCTCTCAACAGGGTGGAAGACCCCCGAAACTGCTTTGGGCGATGCCCACAAACTCTACCGCAGCATTGTTTCTAACTTCTTGCTGATCGGCAGTGAGAAATCTGCTAAAGATGTCCCAGACCATCTATTTGTAGATCATGGTAAAAACGAGACCTGTTTTCTCTTGACATCTCTCGAGACTCTTGTCTCTTAAATTTTTCCTTGCACAGAGGTTGAAAGTAAAAATCTTGCTTTCACATGCTCATTTCCATAACGATGGCAAAGCCTCTGTAAGGCAGGGGTGTTGAACTCAATTGTTACAAGGGCCGCATATGACGTAAATGTCACTTGGTCGGGCCGGGCCATGCCTCGCCAGCCCAGATTGAGGGGGGGGGTCGGCTGCCTCGGCTGGCTCAAGGGCCAGGTAAGAGCTCTCAAGGGGCCAGATCCGGCCTGTGGACCTTATGTTTGACACCCCTGCTAAGCTTAAGGTATAAAACGCTGTCAGATCTACTTGCTTTTAAAAAAATAACGGTGGCGAATACGCTTTGGCATGTGTGCTTGACATGGAGCCTGCTACCAAATTGCAGAAAAGTTGACCACTAGTCACCTTTGTCTATCCTACATTGATCTTCTGAACTGTTCACTCTGAAAGGTCAGGTTTTTGAAGAAAAGATCTTGACCGTTGTATACAAACAACCTGGCGTAAGAGATGGGCCAAAAAATGTGGTGGTGGTGGGGAGTTCTGCAAAAAAAAAAAAAAAAATCCACAATTCTGCAATTGGAGTAAATGCAGTTGTGGAATCTGGTGTTTGTTGCGGAATTCAGCATCCATCTAATCTACTTGAAATTAACAAAATGGCCAGCACATCCTTAAAACCCTTTAGGTGGGATGGAGTGCCTTAAGCTTAAGGTGCTCTGCACAATTCCCCCCCCCCACCCACCCAATCTTCCCCTTCTCAGGTGACAACCTGGTGCAAAAGTGGCAAGTTCTGGCTGACATGTTCGTTTGTTCCGAGACATTCGTCTCCCTCCTCGGCAAGATCGAGACTGTGAGTGAAGCAAAAGCTTTCTGCCTGGAAGCTCTCAAAATCTCCATGAAGCTGCAGTCCCTCCGCTGGTAAGGACTTTCTAACAAATGCCTTCTTGCATAGATAGGACCGCGGGAGGGGAAAATATAATAAACTGGAATCGACATATTGGTTTTTAAATCAATACCGAATTGAATGTTTTTATTGTATTGTATTTTATGATATTTTAATTGTTAGCCGCACTGAGCCCGGCTTCGGCTGGGACAGAGGGCAGGATAGAAGTCAAATAAATAAATGTTTCCCAACATGGCTGTTACCTTTTTAAAATGTACAGACCCAGGAGTTTTGTTAGTAGCATGCATTCTACGTTGGGCTCCATGGTAGAGCATTTGCTTGGCATGCAGAAGGTCCTGGGTTCAATCTCTGGCATCTCCAATAAGGATCTAGTTGCAGGTTATTTGAAGAACTCAGCCTAAGCCCCTGGAGAGCTGTTGCCAGTAGGCAATACTGACTTTGATGGACACGGTCCGATTCAGTATGAGGCCGGTTCATGTTTCATGATTCACTTTTTGGGAAGCGTCGGCTGATAGAGCTGTGCCACAGGTGGAGCCACGTAACTAAACTGAGCGAGGGCTATAGTTAATGAACTGCAACGCTGTGGCATGGTTCGGGGAGGGGGTCATCAGGTTGGCCTCGTATGAGCCAAATGTTTCAACGGTCTGCTGACAGGAAGTGGCATTGTGTTCCTTTGTTTTTCTAATTTTGTAATCTGCCTCAAGTCTCCTTGAGAAAGGCAAACTGTAAGTCTGAGAGCAAAGCCCAGTCTTGTGACCGCTGCTGGCTGTGGATCAGGACCACTCTAACGTTGTCTCCGGCTACATTTTCATCTCAGGTGTGCTCGGTTTTTGGTCTTGAAGAGCGAGCTGGAGCTGAAGCGCGGCGACCTGGAGGTGTGTCGCTCTGATCTTGAGCAGGTGCTGTTTCTCCTGGAATCGGGCACTGGTGAGCCTTAATTCCCCCCCTCCTTTCTACACTACGCGCCCTCAAGTGGTGAGACCAGGATTATTTCATTACAGACAGTCATGCAGCCTGTGGTTGCAAGTTTCTACTGTGAGGTTTGCAGTCTGTCCCCTGCTTGGGGGAATAAATCCCAGTTCGTGACAGCAGGAATTCAGCTCTCAAATCTGTGCAGATTTTTTTTACAGCAGTGTGCATCTTCCGCATTCTTGCAGGGGGAGGGGGTAAGGAGAACTGGAAAACAGGGATTGGTAGAAAAACAGCTATTGAGAAGGGGAGGTGTGCCGTGCAATTCAGTTCCTACCCCAATGGCTAGAAGCCCTTTCTGGTTTCCAAAGCATCCATTCAAATTTTAATCGCTGTTTCGATGGCATGAGTAGCAATTCTTCCAATTCTGAATTCCGCACTGGAGACCAGGATCCAGCACCCTGGTAAGCTAGAATGTATGCCCATCTCTAGATGCACTTTAAGTTTCCAAAGAGTGCATGATAGCCAGAAAAGCCAGAAAAACAAGCATGCACTGATTATTGAGACCACTGGGGGTCCTCCTCTGAGAAGTGTTGCTATAGGAATTAAATTCAGGTCTTCAGATTCAAGGTTATTTATTGCTGATAGCCAAAGGCCATTGCAATCTTAACATAAAAGATGAAAAAGACTGTACAGGATTTAAAACAAAAAACCAAGCAAACTTCAAAGCACTAAACATTATCATAAAAGAACAGGATCAGAGGAGCATGCCTATTATCTTGGGTGCGGTAGAACACAGGCACGACAGTGCTGCTGCAGTCGTCTTGTTTGTGGGCTTCCTAGAGGCACCTGGTTGGCCACTGTGTGAGCAGACTGCTGGACTTGATGGGCCTTGGTCTGATCCAGCGGGGCTTTTCTTATGTTCTTATGTTCTAAGTTCAAATTCATTTCCCGTACAACTAGTGAAAATACATTTGAGTCTGAGCGATTTGCTACCTGGCCAGATGCAGCTGTAGCTCAAATTTTCTTACCTACCAATGCATAGAGAGGCCACTGCTGTGTAGTGGCTAGAATGTTGGACTAGGATCTGGGAGACCCAGGTTCGAATCCTCACTCATGCCATGGAAGCTCCCTGGGCTACCTTGTGTCAATCGCTCTTTCTCCAGCTCACCTACCTCACAGGGTTGTTGTGAAGATGAAATGGAGAACAACATAAGCTGCTTTGGGTCCTTTGGGGAGAAAGGCAGGGTTATAAATGAAGTAAATCTTGAGTTGCATAGTGGCCTGTATTGGATGATTAGGTAAATTTCTATTACTCCTCTTAAGTTTGAGGCTGAGGAGTCTACAGTCCCACTCTTGGTCTCCTGCCTGTGGTACTGCTCTAATTATAGAGAAGGAAATCCCTACCCCCAGTAGGTAAAGGTAAAGGTCCCCTGTGCAAGCACCGGGTCATTCCTGATCCATGGGGTGACGTCACATCTCGACGTTTACTAGGCTGACTTTGTTTACGGGGTGGTTTGCCAGTGCCCTCCCCAGTCATCTTCCCTTTACCCCCAGCAAGCTGGATCCTCATTTTACCGACCTCGAAAGATGGAGGGCTGAGTCAACCTTGAGCTGGCTACCTGAAACCAACTTCCGTCGGGATCGAACTCAGGTTGTGAGCAGAGCTTGGACTGCAGTACTGCAGCTTACCACTCTGCGCCATGGGGCTCCCCCAGTAGCCATCCTTAAACAATGCAGCAGGGGTCATAAATAATAGCCTTCTTCCTAATTTACATAGTAGCTAAAAGGAGAAATATCTTAGTATGTCAGACCTCAGTTTTCCATTGGAGGAGATGCAAAGGCTTGTATTATAGCAGAGGTGTCAAACATAAGGCCCGGGGGCCAGATCCAGCCCCTTAAGAGCTGTAATCCGGCCCACGACCCAGCCGAGGCAGCCACTCCCACCCCCAGTCCTGATCTGGGCTGGCGAGGCATGGCCCAGCCTGACCAAGTGACATTTATGTCACACCCGGCCCATGTAACAATTGAGTTCGACACCCTTGTATTATAGTCATGTAAGCCTCTGGGGGGGCAGTCTTGCTGAGGGGCAATGTTGTCGCTAAGTTCAGTGCCAAGGAGTAAAACGAAACGCTAAACCAGCCCATCTCTTCTGCCCCCCAGTGTTTGAAATGAAAGCGGGAAAAGGCGATGTGAAAATTAAGCCAAAGAAAGGCAGGCCAAAGGTCAAGAAGCCGCCAGGCCCATGCGCGGAATCCTCTGAAGAGGAGCGGCAATTTCTGCGAGAAGCCTCCCTGGAGTTTATCGACACGGTCTCCACGCAGAAGGGGAACCCTCTCGCGGACTCGCCAGTGCTGAAGCCGAAGCAGAAGAAGCGCCCCAGCTTCCTGACCCACCTGGACGGATGCCGCTGCCTGCTCTGCTCTGACGTGGTCCTCTCGAGCGTCTGCCTCCGGTGGCTGTTAGCCTCTGCAGAGGGGGAGTTGGCCCTCGGGCGCACAGGAGAAGGGCTGCCGCTCTTGGAGGCTTGTCTGAAACGGTGCGCCTCTGCTACAGCGTACATCTGCAACGTGGTGGCATCAGCATCTCAAAGCAACGGCAGGAAGGCCGTTGACCAGGATCTGTCCGCAGTTGGACTCCTGGATGACCTGGTGGCCAGTATCTACGTGTCTCTGGCAAAACTGAGCATGAACACCAACCGACCAGAGAAAAAACTGTGGAAACTTCTAGAGACTGGCCTGGCCACGCTGTCTTCCAAGAGGCCCCGGCTGCCAGGGCTCGAATACTCAAAGGCCAGTCTGCTCCTTACCAAAGCAGTAGCCGCCATCTCGGTTCTGGCTTCCGGTCACGAGGGCTACGCTGCAAACATATTTTCTAGTGCCTGGCCCTGGAAGTACCCACCTTCCCTCTGTGAGGACAAAGAAAATATGCCGACGGTTGCAGAGACGATGCTCGAAGTGCTTTCTTCGGCGGCCCTGAACAGTAACAACACCAAGAGGCAGCCAGAAGCTGTCCAGAAAGCAAAGCCTAAGAGAGCCCTAGGAACCAAACCCCTTCCTGTGATCCACCTCAGTGCCCCGCTTGCCCTGGTTGACTCCGGTATGGAGGCTGCTCCGCTTGTTGTTAGGCTACCCGTAGAACCCTGCACCCCGGCACAGAAGTCCTTTACAGCTGCCAGGACGAGCAGGTCGGCGGCAGCCAAACCAGCCCTCTCCTCCAAGGCCCCCTTTAAGATTTTTGAGGAATCTTCTTCTCTGAGGTTGAAGGCTGAAGTCCCGAAGGCGCCCAAAGTGTCCAGAAGAACGAAGTCTCGTCTTAAGGTAACCGAAGATGTAGCTGGGAGCTGAGCGTGACGGGCGGTGGATGGTATACCGAGAATATAAAATTGGCTGCCTTGAGCAGACCATTTACTCCAGTTCCTTGTTTTCACCAGATGCTTTTGAGAAACCGGAAGCACAGTGTGAAGATGGTGATCTTCCGTTGGCCCTGGTATATGGTACTCAGAAGTATATTTGGGTACCCAAAAGGATGGGTGAAACACGACCTAAATAAAACACTGAAATATATTTATTATAAAGCCCTTGTGCACAGATTAAAAAACAAGCCCATTAAATTGGGGGTTCCGATTAGCTAGCTGGCTTCTATTATTTATTCATTTATATTAGTTTGTTTTTTTTAGTCAACACTCATCCAAAGGTTCTCACAATGGCTCACAACATTAAAACAGTAGAAACGAGTTTAAAACAACATAAAACAGGCAACAAATATAAAATATTAACATTAAAATATTAAAATGTCTGGCTAACGCCATCCCACTAACAAAACACGCCAAACTTGCGGAATACACTCCACATGCCAACCTAAACAATTCAGCCTTGCTTGTCTTGTGGAAACTAAACAAGTCCAGCAGTTCTATCCATCTGTTGCGTCTCCTTTTAAACCTACCTAATAGTGGCCATCACCTGAAGCGGTGGATTCTAAAAGTTAAACTGTACAGTAATACTGGAACTTAGGGGTCATCACGCGATAATCTTAATTAGCAGAAGGACAGATGAAGGGAAAACACACGTCTCTAGGTATTCTCTCAACGTTGGTTGTTCGATGCCTCCGTTATGCTTCCTTTCTGTTTAAAAAAAAAAACGCTCAAGGTGGCTTGCAACTTTGTCAGGTACAGAAAACAAAAATCTGTATGGAAAATCATGAGGCAAACAGAGCCGGGGTGGGAAATTGGTCTTCCGGGAATATGGGGGTGGGGGGGCAAGTCTTAAATGTTGACAGAAGGTCAGCAGCAAGAGGTTCACAGGCAGGGGAAGAGAATTCCAAAGGGCTCGGCCGGCTGCGGAAAAGGCCTTTGCATGGATGGATTTCCTCTAGACGAGGGGTGTCAAACTCATTTGTTACAAGGAGTGGACATGACATAAATGTCATTTGGCCGGGCCGAGCCATGCCTCGCCAGCCCAGATAGGGAGTGGGGGGTGGGGTGGCTGCCTTGGCTGGCTCGCGGGCCAGATAAGAGCTCTCAAGGGATTGGATATGTTTGATACCACTGCACTAGACAGTTGCAGCCATTCTGAATTCCTACAGCAGAGTCTTGGCAAATGTGAGTGGATTTCTTCTCACCTCTCCCCCAACCTGTACCCTAAAAATCTCGAAATGCTTTTCCTTGTAGGAAAGAAGTGCTAGCCCTTTGATCCTCTTGGTTGCCCTCATCCTTACGTCTTCCTAGCTTGGATCTCTCTGTTGAGATTTCGCTCTGTGCTGTACCCCAGTGGGGAAGGGTTTGATAAATTATCGATTTTGTGGTGGCTAAAAAACTGCCGTAAAACCACTTGGAGGGAAAGCAACTGTCTGTCTGTCCCCAGGTTGTGTTCAGCGACGACAGTGACCTGGAAGGTCCTCCAGAAGCTACGTGGGAGGCTAAGCTCCCAGCTGCCAAAGAACCAGCAGCCTCCTCCCGCAGGATGGGGCGGAAAGCGGCCCCCAGCAGAAAACAGTCAGCGGCGAGCCTGGCTAAAATGGAGGGGTGCAGCGCCAGCTCTTCGGATGACCACCCCCACGCTGCAAAAGCACCGCCTCGGCGTGGAAGGCCAGGTGGCAGGAGAGCTGCTAAGCAGGGGAGGCAGCAAGAAGAAATTAGCAAAGCTCCTTGTGAGGAGGAAACACCGAATGAGCCGGGGGAAGAGGAAAAGGAGGTTCTGAGGACTGTCGAGGACATCAAGGCCGGCTGTGAGGTCCTGCAGGGTTCAGGTGAGGAGGAAGCTGCTGAAGGTAACGTTTGGTCTCCTGGAGATGCCCGGTAACATGTTGATGTAAGATTATTTTCAAGTGAAATAGCCAGACTGGGGAACAGGGAGGGGCAGCGAGAGCAGCTTTGTGGTAGAAATATGAAGGACGTTCTTCTGTGTGGCGGGAAGGAAGCTGAGGTGGCGAGCACATGAACATGACCCTTCTGAGCCAGATATTGGAGTAAGTCTGGTCTGTCTGGTACTTCCAGAGGGGTAGCTGTGTGTATTTCTGTCTTGCGGCTCTTCAAAAGATGTTTCGTTCTAGCATAAGCTTTTTGTGGTCTGTAGCGCACTTCTTTAGGCACAATTACAGACAGACAGTGACCAGATAGTGTCACATTAAGGACATTGCAAGCGAAAATAGCTTTGTGCCACCTTAAAGAACAAAAGGTTTCCTTTTAGCAGAAGCTTTTGCAGGGGACAGCCTGCTTCGACACAGGTAATGAAATCTGTGTAAAGTTGTGCTATAATAACTTACCAGTAAGGTTTCATGAGGCTTCTCAGGAAAATTCTGTGCCTATTGGCTACCCATGGTCATTGATGTTGAAGGGAATCTTTGGGGAGGGCATGTTTGACGTTGAAGGGAATATATGGGAAGGGCATGTTTGGTGTGATGATTCCCCCTCCCCCCGTCTCCACAGGACGTAGAAAGCAACCTGTTCCTGAACCGAATGGCACAGAAGAGGACCAAGAGGTTCTCCAGCGCGATGCCAGTGCTGCTCTGCAGGAGACTTTCCATGCTTCAGAGAAGCGAAGTCCCACAGACCCATTTGATTTGCACACTCTTGCCTCTTCCCTAGAAGTAGCTGCTAGTAAGAAAGAACTTCTTGATGTTTTCCCTATCCTCCAAAAAAAAACTGCGTAAAAATGTGTCCTTGTATGCTCCTCTAGTATCAGGAGCATGCCTATTATTTTGGGTGCGGTGGAACACAGGCAGGATGGTGCTGCTGCACTCGTCTTGTTAGTGGCTTCCTAGAGGCCCCTGGTTGGCCACTGTGTGAACAGACTGCTGGACTTGATGGGCCTTGGTCTGATCCAGCAGGGCCTTTCTTATGTTCTTAAGGTTTACACTGAAAAATCTCCAGAATTCTGAGTTCTCCCCGCCCCCTTCTTCTCAAGCATTGCACTTCAGTAGTTACCTTTGCAGGGGTGAAAACTAGAAACTTGCCTTTTTTCCATTTTGTAAATGGAAGGTGAGCTTACCCAGATGCTGAATGCCGTTGTTCTTTTGTCCTTGGGTAGACAAGCAGGACTCTCAATGGGCTTCCCTGGGGAGCTCTGTTAGAACAAGAGTGCTCAGTTCGTAATACCAGGATTTCTTGCAGTCAAAAGTGCTTCAGTAACCCACTCACCTCCAAGTGTAATCTAGTGTTATTCCCATATTACAGACAGAAGAGATGGTAGTTAGTTTAACACCTCCTGGTGAGTTCATGGCACAAATGAGATTTTTTTGAGCCAGAGGGATCCTGGTTTGCAACCCAGTCTTTTGGGCAGAGAGGAAATCTCCCCCCCGGGTCCAGATCCGGATTCCAATGGGACCAGTCCTGGAAGAGATGCACTTAGATTGGACCATTCTCATTCCAGGAGAGATGGAGCACTAGATTTTGAAATCTGTACTTGTCCTAAATTAAACAAGAATTGGAGTTAATGTTATGCCTCAAAGTTTATTTGAATTTTCCTTGAAAACTCGCATTGAATTTAGACACACACACCCTTGTGATTATTGCAGATTCCTTCTCCGTGGACTCCGTCTATGAAATCCTGCAAGCCGCCTTCTGTTCCATCAGCCATAACCCCCCAGGTGCCCTCTACAGCCGTCTCTGCCAAATCATGGCACTGTGTGTCGGGAGCCGGGACCCCGTTGTTACTGCCTACCTGGTTTCGGAGTCGGTCGCTGTCACTCTTCGCCATCAGATAATGAGCACCATTCACAAAAGACTCGAGTAAGAGCCCCTACCAAGAGGGGAGGGGGTTTGGTGTGTACAAAAACAGGGAACATAGCATAGCCATGGCTGGTTTGCCTAAAGATCGCCCTTGACAAACTTTACAGCAAAACTGTCTTTCTGCATAATCTCCTGTAATATGGGGAAATACATAGAAAACTGAACAGCTGCTGGGATCTCTTTGTTACAGCTGTACAGGTGTGCTTTTCAAACAAATCTGACAGCTTTTGCTGTTGAAGGTACTGAACCAACAGAAGCTGGTCAAAAGGGGTCTGGGGGAGAGGGGAGAGAACAGCAACACGAGTCTGATCTAGGAGACAAATCTGTCCCTTAAGGCAGCATTTCTTAAACTGAGGAGAGTCCTTCATAAGGACAAGGGCGAGCCCTTTTCTGGGCCCGTCCAGCTGACATGAAAACGGAGCCACCTCAATTTTCTGAGAACACGGTCAGGGATGCTCCGCCGCAGGAGAAGGGGATGAAATCAGTTTCCCGCTCTTTTTCAAACAGCGGGAGCTCATAGAAATGTCAGCTGGCTTCCAGACTGCCTCCGAGAACTAGTCGGGAAGCTTGCTGATAGGCTTCTGGGAACCAACAGCTCTTTCCTGGGAGATTGTGGCACGGAGGGATGGAGAGAAAGGCTTGAGAGGATCCGCAGGAAATTTTTCATCAGAACGTGGGTCCTCCGGTTGCTAATGTTTGAGAGCTGATGGCCTGAAAAGGCTTACTTCTAGCAGGTGTACAAGTAAAGAATGACCTTTTCTGAGTGGAGCTTGCCTTGTGTTCCTGTATGACTCACTGATCTGGGCAAGCATATTGATTAGACGGTGGTAATCCCAGAGTAGTGAGACTCACGCAGGACCTTGTAGCTGTTGGCTGTGTGTTTGGGGAGGATTGGTCAGTGACTCCTGATCCGTCACTCCTAATCACACTCAGTGGGGCAGAATTATCCGTCCCCTGTGAAGCTAAGTAGGAGGCAAAGACAGAGCAGTGACTCATTCAGATGTGGCAAGCCGTTGCCTCAGCTGGGTAGATACCCAACGCTCTCTGGAGCTTTTACTTTATTTGTCATCGCACCGGACTGTGCCTGGCGCGCAGTTTGGTCACTCTGGTCTTAAAACAGGAGTGGTATTAAGAGCATTTGGAGAGAAACTCAAACGAACCTGCAAAGCTGTCCCAGCAGACTTGTTCCTCCAGGATCTCCCTAGTATAAACATCCCTCTCATTTCATCTGTTCTGAAATGATAATGTATTAATGATCTTTGCTGGTAGAAACCGTAAACTACCAAATTAATCTGGTGTAGCAGAGGTTTTGATTGCTGTTGCTGCCAGAATGTAGAGTTTTGAGCGTTTGAAATGAACCAACCTTTTGCCTGTTTGGTGGTGTCTGGTGGTTGGTTTGGAGCGATGGACTCTAATCTGGAGAACCGGGTTTGATTCCCCACTCCACATAAGCGGCAGAGGCTAATCTGGTGAACCGGGATGGTTTTCCCACTACTACACATGAAGCGAGCTGGGTGACCTTGGGCTAGTCACAGCTCTCTCCGAACTCTCTCAGCCCCACCTACCTCACAGGGTGTCTGTTGTGGGGAGGCGAAGGGAAGGTGATTGTAAGCCGGTTTGATTCTCCCTTAAGTGGTAAAGTCAGTATATAAAAACCAACTCTCCTCCTCCTTTTTTCCTGTGAAAACCAGTGCCTCAAATGACCTTTGCTGTTCATTTCACCCTCAGCAAAATGAAGAAGGCCTCGGTGGCCAATGCATCAAGGCAGCTGGAGATGCTGAGCCTGTGGACAGGGAACGCTGATCCTCTGCTCCGGTGCCTCGCAGAGCTGCAGAACCTCTTTGCGTTTGGCTGTCCCAGTCCCGCTAAGCTGGAGACAGAAGACTTCCGAGAACAGCTGCGACAGATCCCCGCTGGTATTGGATTGGTTTTGATGTGGGAAATGAGGAGTGGCGGTTATTAGCTGCCTTTCTAACTTGAGGAACCAAAGGTGGCTTTACTGTGTAAATAAAACAATGATAAAAAAATACACAATTTAAAATCACAATTAGGACTGTCAATAAATAAATAACAAAATTAGCCAAACTGGTCCTAAATAAAACAGTCTTCAACTGCCTCCTGAAGGTTGAGAGTGGGGGGGCCAGGCTCACCACCCTGGGGAGGGTGTCCCGTATTTGTAGGGCTGCCACCAAAAAGGCCCTGTCTCATGTGCCCACCAGGTGAACTTTGGTTGATGGGACAGTCAGGAGGGCCTTCTCCCTGTTACCTTAATGCAGAAACTCTGCTGCTGTGGCAGGGAAAGCCACAGAAATTAAAAGAGACACTTGAGCTTGGTTGGCGTAACAGAAAGGTGAAACTTATCATATAAGTTAGCAATACCCCAGATGGTCACGAGTACTGAACACAAATTGTGCCATCTGGGTTGATGCAGGCTTCATATTAAGCAAGTTAGTAGATCAGTGTATCATTGCCATGCCTAGATTTTTTTGCAGGCTGTCTTCCTAGAGATGTTCTGTTGGATATTAGGTGGGGCTAGGATGTGAATTAAACAACTTTAAGGTTGACAATGAGGAAATTGAAATTGTTCAAGACTTTCTATTCCTTGGCTCCACCATCAACCAAAAGGAACACTGCAGCCAAGAAATCAGAAGGAGATTGAGACTGGGAAGGGCAGCCATGAAGGAGCTAGAAAAGATTTTGAAGTGTAAGGATGTGTCACTGGCCACCAAAACTAGATTAATTCATACCATCGTATTCCCTATTACTATGTATGGGTGTGAAAGCTGGACAGTGAAGAAAGCTGATAGGAAGAAAATAGATTCCTTTGAAATGTGGTGTTGGAGGAGAGTGCTACGGATACCCTGGACCACCAAAAAAACAAACCAGTGGGTTATAGATCAAATCAAGCCTGAACTGACCCTAGAAGCTAAAATGACTAAACTGAGGCTATCGTATTTTGGTCACATTACAAGAAGACAAGAGTCACTGGAAAAGACAGTCATGCTAGGAGAAGTTGAGGGCAGCAGGAAAAGAGGAAGACCCAACAAGAGATGGATTGACTCAATAAAGGAAGCCACAGCCTTCAATTTGCAGGATCTGAGCAAGGCTGTCAAAGATAGGACATTTTGGAGGATTTTCATTCATAGGGTCGGCATGAGTCGGAAGCGACTTGACGGCACTTTACACGCACACACAGGATGTGACCCCCCCCCCCAATTCCTCTTCTAGGAGAGACAAGGCAGTCTACAGTGAGATTGCCCAGAGTTCTGAATCATCAACAGGTCCTTGCTTCCTGTTTCCTCTGTTGAGAGCCAGTGTGGTGTAGTAGTTAAGAGCAGTGGTTTGGAGTGGTGGACTCTAATCTGGAGAACCGAATTTGATTCCCCACTCCTCCACATGAGCAGTGGATGCTAATCTAGTTAACTGGGTTGGTTTCCCCACTCCTCCACATAAAGCCAACTGGGTGACCGTGGGCTAGTCACAGCTCTGTTAGAGCTCTCTCAGCCCCACCTACCTCACAGGGTGTCTGTTGTGGGGAAGGAAAGGTGATTGTAAGCTAGTTTGATTCTTCCTTAAGTGGCAGAGAAAGTCAGCAAATAAAAACCAACTCTTCTTGATTCAACCCAAGTTCTGGACGTGGTGCTGGCGTCTGTTTCTTTAGCTGTCACATGTTCCTTAAACATAGATAACTCAGTGTGTGCTTATAAACTGGAGCCGCCTTGCTGTCTCTCTCTCGCAGGGGTCACAGTGTGTGTGCTGACCCTGGTGAGCATCAAGCCGGGAACTGTCGGGGACATCCTCCTGCTGACGCGGCTGGAGAAAGATGCCGTCCCGGTGACCCTCCAGATACAGACAATGCACAGCAAAGTAAGAGGCAGGGAAGCAAAACCCACCCCCCGGAGTTCCAGCCTCCTGAGCGCATAGTGAGATTCTGTTTTCTCATGATGCCGTCTTCCATTTCCCAGGTCCCCTTGAGCACGGCACTCAGCGAATTTGATGCCATTCTGCAGGAACAGAAAGAGATTTCTAACCTCACAGAGAAAGAGGATTGGTGGCTTGGCCGGACCGCCCTGGACAAGAGGATGAAGGTTGGGAGTTCTTACATGTTTCTGTCCAGGGGTGGGGGGGGGAAGCGTTTGCACTAAAGGTTTCCTGGATGCTGAACCTTCTGGCTTCCTGTTCCTAAAGGGATGAGAGGCGTGAGGCTGATCGTGAGACTGGACCCTTTTCTGAGAGGGGCAGCATTCATGTGCTGCCATAATGAGTGGAAACAGTAATGAGAACCAGCGTGGTGTAGTGGTTAAGAGCAGTGGTTTGGAGAGTTGGACTTTGATCTAGAGTACCAGGTTTGATTCCCCACTCCTCCACATGAGTGGCAGAGGCTAATATGGAGAACTGGGTTTGTTTCCCCACTCCTCCACATGAAGCCAGCTGGGTGACCTTGGACTATTCACAGTTCTCTCCGAACTCTCTCAGCCCCACCTACCTCACAGGGTGTCTGTTGTGGGGAGAGGAAGGGAAGGAGATAGTAAGCCAGTTTGAGACTCCTTAAAGGTAGAGAAAATCAGGGTATAAAAACCAACTTTTCTCTTGTTCAACAGGCTTTGATAGAGTCCCTGGAGAAGCACGTGCTGGGCTGCTGGAGGGGTGCCCTGCTGCCAGGCTGCGAGGGCCAAACCGTGGCGCAGGAAGCCTTTAGCCTTCGGAAGCGTCTCGGGGAGTGTGGCTGTGAGGTGGATCCGGCACTGCTTAAGGTGAGGAGCTGAGCAGGTCTCTGTTGTCCAGCCTTCTGTTTTGAACAGAGGCTGGCCAGTTGCCCAGGAAGCCAAGATCAGTGCATGGAGGACATCCCTTCTTTCTACTGCATCTATTTATTTTTTTTACAGAGGTGCGCTGCCACTGCACATGGAGGGTTGATTAATCCCTCATAACTACCTTTTTTATTAAGGCATATTCCTCTTCCCTTATCTATTACCATATATACTCAGGTATAAGCTGACCGGAGTATAAGCCGACCCTCCCAAATTTGAGGCCAGAAAAGGGAATTTCTTATTGACCGGAGTATAAGCCGAGGGTCAATAAGAAATTCCCTTTACTGGCAATGCTGCGTCTAAAATGGCGGCCGCCATTTTAGAGCGCAGGGATGATCTCGCCCCTGCCCCAGGTCGCCCTCCCGGGCCCTCCCGACCCCCAACCCTAGTGCAATCCAAGGGGGGGAGGGGGAAGAGCCCCTGAACCCCCTACTCACCGGGAGAGGCGGCGAATCAGCGGCAGCGCGGCCCTCCTGGGCCTGCAGGAGGCCCCTGCAGGCCGCTGCTGGTCGGAGGAAGCCGCGCTGGCCCGGCGGCGTGGCCTTTCTGGGCCCGCAGGAGGCCCCTGCCAGCCGGAGGAAGCCGCGTGGGCCCAGCTGCGCAGCCTTCCTGGGCCCGCAGGAGGCCCCTGCAGGCCGCTGCCGGCCGGGGAAAGGTGCGCAGGCCCGGCGGCGGTGACGGCGGTAACTTCCCCCCTCACTCCTCTTCCGTATTGATCCGCGTATAAGCCGAATTCGGCTTTCTCAGCCCTTTTTGGGCTGAAAAACTCAGCTTATACGCGAGTATATACGGTATATGCTCATGGAGTCACATGCTTCTAAGTGGCTTCAACATATTGAGAGCAAAATTAAATCTATTGGCTTTAACTTCGACTCCTTGCTTATGCTTACTGAGGCAGAAGCTTTTCAAAGGATAAAATGCAGACTCTTAGATATAGGACTTCAAGACTTAAATAGCGTTGCTAATAAAACATGCTCCCCATCAAATTTAGGGGTATCTTTTGACTTTTATCACACCTCCTAATACTTTATCTCACCTGTATGATCCTTCTCAGCGCAGAGCCATTTCTTTGGCCAGATTTAATGTTTTGCCATCTGCGCTGCTCGAAGGCAGATTTCGGAAAATCCCTCCGTCTGACAGGCTTTGCCCTTGCGGCGACAATTGTATTGAAACGGTTGCTCGTGTGTAATTTTATTGTAGTTTTTACACAGAATCTCGTGACGAACTTTTAAGCCCCCTGTTGGTTAACGGACAGAATGTCTCAGATTCCTTTAACATTTCCTATTTATTGAACAATCGTTCGCCCCAAAGTTTGTTTTAAAAGTTCTGCCAAACAGTTAATTAGATGGCAGAATCAACAAACCTTTTGTACCCTTCTGTATTGTGTTTTTATGCCAATAAAGCAGGGGTGGGGAACCTCTGGCCAACGGGCCGGAAGCGGCCCGCGAGCTCATTTTAAATGGCCCCCCGGCCCGCCTGCCAAGGCTGGGAGTTCCATGGCCTGCCTGCCGAGGCGGGGAGCTCCACGGAGCTAGCCACCGCTAGCCAGGGCCTCCTCTCAGGCTTTGCTGGGAGGCAGAAGTGCATGCCAGCCCTGAACCTCCCTCCCCCTCCCTGGTTGCCTGTGTGGCGGGACAATCCCCCGGCCGCACCCCTGTGCCGCGGACTAATGCTGCTGGGGCGGCCGACACTCGTGCCGCTGGGCCTCGCGGCCTGCGCTCTGGCCGCGCAGCTGGCTCGGTGGGCCCCTATACAACCCTCCCCCTGCTCGACCCCTCCGCAGCCAACGCTGAGGGGGCGGCCGAGATTGGTTCCACCAGGGCCTTGCCGGCCTGCGCGCTGCCCGCCCCGCCAGCTCGGTGGGCCCCTGTATAGCTCCTCTGAAGGGGGTGGGTGTGGGGGAGGCGGCGGCAAGGCCCGGCCGGGTGGGGAATCCTCCTCCTCCTCCTGCTTGCCCCGGGCACGTAGGAGGCAGCGGGGCCCAGCCTGGCTCACAGGCATGCCGAGAGCCCGGCCAGGAACTCCGCGGGAGTGGCCGGCTCCGCCCCAGCGCACCCACTCCTGTGATCTGCCGCGCCACGCCTCTCCCTTCCCCCTGGCCAGGCAGAGCCTGCGACCTTCGCCACGCCGACGAGTCCCTCCAGACAGGCAGGCAGGATGTGGCCCCGGGCGCTGCTGTTGCTGGAGCACAGCCAGCTTGCCTGGAGTGCCATCCCCGCAGGGCGCCACTGGCCAGGGAGCATGGCTCGGCGCCATTCTGGCTCAACATTAGGAAGAACTTTCTGACAGTTAGAGCTGTTCCTCAGTGGAACAGGCTTCCTCGGGAGGTGGTGAGCTCTCCTTCCATGGAGGTTTTTAAGCAGAGGCTTAGATGGCCATCTGTCAGCAATGCTGATTCTGTGACCTTAGGTAGATCATGAGAGGGAGGACAGGAAGGTTTGCATCAGTGTTTGGCCCTTTCTTGCATGCCCATGATAGTGCCGATTGCCACTTTGGGGTCAGGAAGCAATTTTCCTCCAGGCCAGACTGGCCAGGGATCTGGAGGGTTGCTGGTTTTGTTGCCATCTTCTGGGCATGGAGTAGGGGTCACTGGGGGTTGGGGGGGCAGTTGTGAATTTCCTGCATTGTGCAGGGGGTTTGACTAGATGACCCTGGTGGTCCCTCCCAACTCTATGATTCTAGATGCCATTTCCCCCCCTAAACTGAAACCCTGTGGCAAACTTGTCCTAGCATTGCATAGGAGTCCTGGGCCCAGAAATGGCACGCGTTGAACTTTGATCCTGATCCAACAGGTCATGCTTACCGGCTCGCATCTCCTGGCCCCAGAAGACATACAGCGTTTGGCGTTGGGGCTCAGCCCAGCTCAGCCCGAGAGAGCTCGGGACCTTCTTCAGGAGGCAGTAGAAAAAGTGGAGTCCGGTACACTCCAAGCATCAAGTGGCCACTTGGTCCTCGTGCTGGACAAAGTAGGCGAAATTCCTTGGTTGGTTTTGTTTTTATCAGGAATGGGCAACTGACGGCCATTAGAGCTGTGTCCGGCCTGTACGGTTGTTGTTGTGTGGGGGTTTTTTTTGGGTGGGGGGGTTAGTTTGAAGTTTTTTTATTTTCCAAAAGGATATTACAAAACCTATAAACATACACATCACATTCTTACATTATATTGGAACTTTATAACTTGTATTCTAATATTTGAATGTTATAATTGCACTTTCAATGATGTATTTCTTACTTAAATTTTAACATTCTGTTTTTTTTATGTTAATATTGAAGAAGTAAGAGCCCCGTGGCGCAGAGTGGTAAGCTGCAGTACTGCAGTCCAAGCTCTGCTTACTACCTGAGTTCGATCCCGACGGGAGTCGGTTCCAGGTAGCCGGCTCAAGGTTGACTCAGCCTTCCATCCTTCCTAGGTCGGTAAAATGAGTACCCAGCTAGCTGGGGGTAAAGGGAAGATGACTGGGGAAGGCACTGGCAAACCCCGTAAAACAAAAGTCTGCCTAGTAAACATCAGGATGTGACGTCACCCCATGGGTCAGGAATGACTCGGTGCTTCGCATAGGGGACCTTTACCTTTTTAATATTGAAGAAATACTTTCCATTTTTCATAAAAATCAGATTGATCTATTATTCTCTAAAGACATTAACTTAACAATAGTTTCATATTCTGCTCCTTTATTTGTCCATTCAGTTACATCTGGGTAGTCTTCTGCTTTATGCTTTCTTGCATACTCCACTCTTGCAGCTGTCACCATATATTTAAATCATTCATTATATATTTTTGACATATTGTCTGGCAAAATATTTAACAACGTACGTCTTTGAATCTAGGACAAATCTGATTTTCAACATTCTTTGTGTTTCATCGTGTATCATTTTCCCGTATTTTCTTTCTTTTTTTCACAAGACCACCACATACGATAGAATGTTGCACCTGTGCTTGGACATTTCCAACACTTTCCATCAGATTCCTTACTTGCCTTTGCAATATCTTTAGGCGTTATATACCATCTAAAGTACATTTTATGCCAGTTTAGACCGGCCTGTACCGTTGACTGTTTTGTACCCTACTGAAGGGGAGCTCCTGCCAGGTGAGAAGGGGCACTTTGTACGCCCCTCTTGGTCTGGCGACTGCCGCCCTCAAAGTGTTCAGTCAGTGCTCTGGAAATGGAAGCTTGCTGCTTCTCTGAGGTAACTTCCTGCTTTCCTTGGTAAAGCGGCCTGCCATTTTTTCTTTAGCTTGGCAGTATTGGGGAGGGGAGAAGAGAGACTTCATTGGGAAAGGGCTCTGGACCCCCTTGCCCACGCCAGTACAATTTAACCACTGCTGACATTTATTTCTATTTAGAAAATTTATAAGCTGCCTCCTCAGAGGACCTGTAATGTGACAAAATTGTGGGGTTTTTTTTTAAGCTAACGAACCCAGCCAGCACATAAAACAGACATCTAGCAGCCTAAAATAATGCTCATAAACAATTATTGGGATAGAACTAGACTATAAAAACTATTTAAATAGATCGACCGCTCAATTAAAAGCCTGGGTAAAAAGAAACGTTTGGCCTGGTGCGTAATGTAGGCGCCAGGCGGACTTCAAAAGGGAAGGACATTCCACAGACAAGGCGCCACCACTGAAAAAGCCCTGGTTTTGTTTGCTTGCCTGCTCGGCCTCTTAAACTGTTTCATGGGCGTAGCTGTATAGAGGAGGGTCTTAACTCCCAGTTCTCCTTTCCAGCACCTGCAGAGACTCCCCTGGGAAAACATACCGTGCCTGAAATCCCAGACGGTGACCCGATTACCTTCTCTGCGTTTCCTGCTCAGCTATTCGCTTACGAAAGAGGTAAAGAACGACTTGCCCGGTTAATACCATGCACCAGACGTCCGTTCCCTGATTCTAAGAACGGATTTCATAGCAAAACTGTGTTTTATATAATCACCGCTGAAGCAGCATCATATGAACACATGATGAAATGCAGCCTTAAAATATCCAAAATAAATTTTAACTGTTCTGCTGCTTCTGAAATACAAACACTTAAGACCATCAGTAAATTAGTTTTGCCAAAGACTTCAGAAATTTAAAACCCCTTCACGCAGCACCTTAAAGCTCCAGAGCAGGTGCCTTGCGGATAGATACAAGGAGAGAACTCTGTGCCACCACAAAGTAGACCTTGTTCCTAGCCCACCCCCCAGTAGAACACACCAAAGAGGGCTTCTGGTACTGATCTTAACCGTTGGGCAGCCGACAGTCGATATATATATTTGGGGTAGTTTATTGGGGAAGAGCCCCATGGCGCAGAGTGGTAAGCTGCAGTACTGCAGTCCAAGCTCTGCTCACAACCTGAGTTTGATCCTGACAGAAGTCGGTTTCACGTAGCTGGCTCAAGGTTGACTCAGCCTTCCATCCTTCCAAGGTCGGTAAAATGAGTACCCAGCTTGCTGGGGGTAAAGTGTAGACAACTGGGGAAGGCAAACCACCCCATAAACATAGTCTGCCTAGGAAATGTAGGGATGTGACGTCACCCCATGGGTCAGGAATGACCCAGTGCTTGCATAAGGGACCTTTACCTTAGTTTATGGGGACGGGCAATTAAAAGCATACTTAACATTTAAGCAAGATTATCTTTTAAAACCCAAGCTTTTATGTGGAAATGACTGGAATTAAGGCACTGAAAACTGCTAACTGAATCGATCCGGTGGTGTGCACAGTTTGTACCTTTTGGTCTAAGCCCACTGCCTGGAGTAACCGCACAGGATCATGCTCAGAACAGCTGAGATCTGTGGTCTGTGAAAGCCAGCTTACTGGAAAGCCATTTGACTGGATTCCTATAGGCTTCTGCTAGTCATGGGGAAAGGATCGCCGCACACTAGAAATGCCCCTTTTCTGTGCGAAGCTCTAGCTTTGGGGTTTTGTGGGGTGACCCAGACCTTCACGTGCTGAGTTCTGCATGTAGCACAAATTCCCTGCTTTCCCCTTCTTGCTTCCACAACGCCGTTTGCTGTCTCCTTTTTAACAGTACCGAGAAGAATCCGTCTTCCATCGGGGGATAAACGCGGGCAGTGCCTTCTACGTCTTAAACCCGCAGAGAAACCTTTCGGGGACGGAGAAGCTGTTCAAAGACTGGTTCCAGAGGTAGGCGTATTGGCGCACATGGGCGCTAGGTGCACGTCTCTCACGTCAAGCCCCTCACGCATCCCTGGGCACGGGGGGGAAAGCTAGTAGCTTATGCGGCCTGCCAGCAGATGCCCCTTTCGCAGACGGGGGCTTGTACATTCGGCTCAGTTGCGCAAAGCACAGCGTGGCTTACCTCTCCGATTCTGTTGTCTCACAGCGAGCCTGGCTGGACAGGAGTGGTGGGTGAAGCCCCTGCTGCGGACCAAGTACCGTCGGCTCTTGAGGAACGGGATCTCTACATGTGAGTACACGAAAGCCAGCTGGAGGCAAATGGGACAGGAGGTGGCTGGGACCTTAGTGTAATTGTGGACAGGATGGGTGTTAGCTAAATCTCTCCACTAGCTCTTTAATGTGTTGTGTTATTGTTGGGGAGGAGGGAGTGTGTGGCAAGAATCTTTTGAAGCATAAGAGCAGCTCTGCTAAATCAGACCAAAAGTCTTGTCTTGTCCAGAGAGCCAGCGTGGTGTAGTGGTTAAGAGCAGTGGTTTGGAGCGATGGACTCTGATCTGGAGAACCGAGTTTGATTCCCCACTCTTCCACACAAAGCCAGCTGGGTGACCTTGGGCTAGTCACACTCTCTCAGCCCTACCTACCTCACAGGGTGTCTGTTGTGGGGAGGGGAAGGGAAGGTGATTGTAAGCCAGTTTGATTCTCACTTAAGTGGTAGAGGAAGTCGGCATATAAAAACCAACTCTTCTTCTTCAGTCATGCCAAAGTTTCCTGCTGTTAGTGGGGATAGAGATGATGATTCTCCTCCTCCTCCTCTGCTTTCCACAGTGGATCAACCTGGTACCCCTGGAAGGCTTGCGAGCAGAACACAGAGGTGGCCACCTGAGCCTGGTTGTGCCAGGGAGGGTGGGGTACAAATCTAAAGAATGAATAAATAAATAAATATCCTCCCCAGGTGCCCCCCAAGCAGGTATTTATTTTTCTGGAGATATACTGTTTCTCAGAGCCAGAAGCACCATAAAATCTAGTGCTAATGACTACTGTTTTTTATTTACTTCATTTATACCCTGCTTTTCTCCCTGCTGGAAATCCAAAGCAGCTGATGTGGTTTGCCCCTCCTCCAGTTTATCCTCACAACAATCCTATGTGGTAGGCTAAGCATAGTTTAATTGTGGAACTCCCTGCCCCAGGATGTGGTGGTGTCTGCCAACTTGGAAGGCTTAAAGAGGGGAGTGGACATGTACATGGAGGAGAGGGCTATCCATGGCCACTAGTCAAAATGGATACCAGTCACAATGCATACCTGTTCTCTCCAGGATCAGAGGAGCATGCCTATTATATTAGGTGCTTTGGAGCGCAGGCAGAACAATGCTGCTGCAGTCGTCTTTGTGGGTTTCCTAGAAGCACCTGGTTGGCCCCTGTGTGAACAGACTGCTGGACTTGATGGGCCTTGGTCTGATCCAGCATGGCCTTTCTTACGTTCTTATGAGAGTGGGACACCCAGCAAGTTTCTATGGTACAGTGGCGATTTGAACCTGATCCTGGTCTGGCACTCTAAACTTCTATACCACATAAGCTATAGATAAGGTATTTTTAGGGGGGGAGGTTCATTTAGGCTTTGCTGGACGCACACCCCTAATCGCAACCCTTTTCTTCTGTCATAGCTACGCTGGGCATGGTGCAGGTGCCCGTTTCATGGACTCCATTCTGAAGGTGGACTGCAGGGCCGTGGCTCTGCTCTTCGGCTGCAGTAGCGCCGCTCTAGCCGTGCAGGGCAACCTGGAAGGGACGGGCATCATCCTCAAGTTCATCCTGGCAGGGTGGTGAGTGAGCTGCGGTGACCTCCATTGGCTAACTCTCTGGGACTTGGGATCAGCGTAATCCGTTGCCCCTCGTGCCTGGGGCAGGGGGGCTAACTGGTGAGCTACAAGAGAGGCTGAAGACCCTTGAGAAACTAAGCCCCCACATGTGGGATGCATCCATCACCCTATCATGTTTAGCGCAGGGAGATCCAAAGTTATAATCCACAATATTTCTACTGGCATGGAATCAAGAGTCCTTTAAGTTTGTTCTTCCCTTTGTCGTGGATATTTCCTCGACAATGCAACGCCATAGCTCAGTTCTTAAATAATGCTGTAAATCACCTCTTCAGTCTCGGCTGAAAAATAGCAATAAATCATCATCTTTAGTAGTTAAGAAGATGATTGACTGCTATTTTTCTACCGATACTGAAGAGGTGATTTACAGCTTTATTTAAGACGTGATCTACGGTGTTGTATCATCGAAGAAATATCCACGACATAGGGAAGAACAAACTTAAAGGATTGCAACAGATGCTTGATTGTATGCCAGCAGAATTATTGTGGATTGTAACCTTGGATGTATTTTAGTCAGTGTATATAGGTAGTCATAATGTTTGTATATGATAAATTATATAAATCCCTCAGCCACATACTTTTGTATTTTGAGGTTTCATTACAGTTGTTGGTGTGGCATAGCTACTGTTTTGTATAAATTAGTGTAGGGAGATCCCATGCAGCACTGAGACGCAGACCTATCCATGTACGTGCAGAGGGGTGCCCTAAAGAAAGGAATTTTGTCTAGCTGCTAAAACGAGATTAGGCAAAAAAATGCAGTTAACTTGCCGATTCTGTCTCAAATATCCCAAGGGAAAGGGGGAGCAAGGTGGGAGAAATATTACGTAGCTCTCTCAGGACAAACCAGGTTCAGGAAACTTCATACCGTGTTAGAACATCCACTTACTACATTTGCTTTTTTAAAAAAGTGACTTTTTGGTGGTTAACTTTGTGTGTCTCCCCCCACCCAACCTTTATCTTTCAGTCCCCTAGCTCTGGGAAACCTCTGGGATGTGACGGACCGAGACATTGATCGCTATATGGCGGCGCTTCTGAAGAACTGGCTGAAGGCAGGCTCTGGAGCGCCTCTGCTCCAGTATGTCATACAGTCCCGTCAAGCTCCCAGACTCAAGTACATGATTGGAGCTGCCCCCATAGTCTATGGTTTGCCTGTCTCTCTGCAGTAGGAAACACGGAAAGAGCCCAGTACCTGGTTTTCTGATGGGCATGAATGCATCGTCCTTGGGTTTTGGAACGGCCTTTAAAAATGCAAATAGCTGCTAGAGAGGAGATAAATGTTTGCTTCTGCGAACGGGTGTCTCTCATCCATTTCTGCCTTGCTATGTCTTCCATGGAAGGTCTGAGTTACCCTTTAATGAGGAGTGTTTTTAACCCCACTGCCGTTTTTTGGAATACAGTTATTTGCACAGCATATGAATTGCATTCCCAGAGATTATATATTAAATTATTAAATCTATTTTGTGTGTTTATGTTGAAAAATCTAAATAAAGGTTAAAGTTATTAAGGTTTAACTTGTGGAGTACTTTAAAAAAACACACGTTCTGATCTTGGAACATGAACCAGAGATCTAGCTCTGAGTAATGGAGAGTCTTAAGTGTAAGGATTTGTTGCTAGCAACCAAGATCAAGTTAATTTATGCCATCGTATTCCCTATTAAGGAGCCCCATGGCGCAGAGTGGTAAGCTGCAGTACTGCAGTCCAAGCTCTGCTCACAACCCGAGTTCGATCCCGACAGAAGTTGGTTTCAGGTAGCCAGCTCAAGGTTGACTCAGCCTTCCATCTTTCCGAGGTCGGTAAAATGAGGATCCAGCTTGCTGGGGGTAAAGGGAAAATGACTGGGGAAGGCACTGGCAAACCACCTCGTAAACAAAGTCTGCCTAGTAAACGTCAGGATGTGACGTCACCCCATGGGTCAGGAATGACCTGGTGCTTGCACAGGGGACCTTTACCTTTATTCCCTATTACTGTGTATGGGTGTGAAAGCTGGACAATGAAGAAAGCTGATAGGAAGAAAGTAGATTCCTTTGACATGTGGTGTTGGAGGAAAGTGTTACGGATTCCGTGGCTTGCCAAAAAAACAAATCAGTGGGTTATAGATCAAATCAAGCCTGAACTGACCCTAGAAACTAAAATGACTAAACTGAGGCTATCGTACTTTGGTCACATTATGAGAAGACAAGGGTCACTGGAAAAGACAATCATGCTAGGAAAAGTTGAAGGCAGCAGGAAAAAAGGAAGACCCAACAAGAGATGGATTGACTCTATAAAGGAAGCCACAGCCCTCAGTTTGCAAGACCTGAACAAGGATGCTAAAGACAGGACGTTTTGGAGGTCATTGATTCATAGGGTCGCCGTGAGTCAGAAGCGACTTGACAGCACTTAATACACACACACACACACACACACACACAATGAGAGTCACCATATCAGACCTCTGGATCTGCTTGCTTAGCTACCCAGCTTTTAATGTGTCTTTAAACCTTCCCTTTTGGCTTGTCTGATGCACAAACATCCAGGGCGCTGTGGGTCTCAGAGCTTCCCCAGACTTAGCAGGACACGCATCTTGGCCGTGGAGTAAACATCCCCAGTTTGATACTGTAATAGCTCAATAGAAATTGACTTAGGAACAGGAGAAAGAGAGAATAAGGCTGAATCAGAACGCTAGAGCACTCAAGGTGCATGTGTTTGTGTGTGTGCACAGGTGTGCTGCGCTTCCATAACGTGTGAAATTGGGAGCAGAATTTACTTCCTGCAGCTAAACGTTTATTTTCTAAACACGTGTTCCTTGCCTTTAAGGGTGTGGTTAATTCCCGCCTATCTCTGAAATGAGAGGTGGTTGAAAGAGGTTAATCACTTACATTTTAAAACAGATCTTGGCAGACTGGCCTATAATAGGCGTGGGGTGGTTTTTGAGAGTCGGGGATGTTTCACACCATCACTCTTTTCCTTTCTCTAAAACGAACAGTATGCTGTGAAGACACAACCAGATCATGGCAACCCATCCTACAGCATGAGCCAGGCGTGAGATGAGCAGAGGTGGTTTATATAGTTCCCCTCTCCCCCTCCTCAGTCCATTTAATATCCTCAGTCCTCAGTTTCTCTCTTTATATTCAGTTCTAATTCATTATAATCAACCAATTCACAAAGTACATACAATAAAAGATTTCTCTCTTAACTCTAAGCAAGTATATATGATTAACTTCCCCTCTCCCCCTCCTCAGTCCATTTAATATCCATGTTTCTCTCTTTGTGAATTGGTTGATTATAATGAATTAGAACTGAATACAAAGTACATAATATAAAAGATTTCTCTTAACTCTAAGCAAGTATATATGATTAACTTCCCCTCTCCCCCTCCTCAGTCCATTTAATATCCATGCTTCTCTCTTTGTGAATTGGTTGATTATAATGAATTAGAACTGAATACAAAGTACATAATATAAAAGATTTCTCTTAACTCTAAGCAAGTATATATGATTAACTTCCCCTCTCCCCCTCCTCAGTCCATTTAATATCCATGCTTCTCTCTTTGTGAATTGGTTGATTATAATGAATTAGAACTGAATACAAAGTACATAATATAAAAGATTTCTATCTTAACTCTAAGCAAGTATATATGATTAACTTCCCCTCTCCCCCTCCTCAGTCCATTTAATATCCATGTTTCTCTCTTTGTATTCAGTTCTAATTCATTATAACAAACCAAATCTGTCAATCCTACAATACATTTTTTTAACGTTGGTGATTCAATTCTGCAGACGGGCAACCAGAATCCCCCCTCCTCTTGGCGCGCGAGCGCGCTCCTTCCACCCCGGGGAAGTGGGCGGGGCCTCGCCCACGCCACCGCGGCGGACTGACCACAGACGCCTCCGCCTAGAGCGGGCACCGGCGTGGCGGGCGACGGACGGGAGGGGGCGCTCTCGTTGCCCTCCCTCTCGGCCAAGATGGCGCAGCAAGTCAACCTCTCGGAGCTGTCCCTGCCTCAGCTGGAGGTGCTGAAGAGCCAGCTGGACCAGGTGAGAGAGAGCGAGGGGCCCCTCTCGCCCTCCTTCCCCGCTTTAATGAACCGCTGCCCTGGCCCCGCTACCAGGGATGGGGAGCCTGGTCATCCCCCGCCTGCTAGCGGGGTCTGGAGGGCTGCGCGGAAGTTTCGGGGGTGGGGGGAGGGGAGGATACATCCCTGACTTCCTTGCAGCCGTTGCGGGAGGGGGGAGGGGGGACGGACGAGACGACCGTTAACACGAGGGAGGGGCCGAGAATTCTGCATCAGCTTCCTTTACAAAGGAGGTTAATAAGAACGTAAGAAAAGCCCTGCTGGATCAGACCCAGGCCCATCAAGCCCAGCAGTCTGTTCACCCAGTGGCCAACCAGGTGCCTCTAGGAAGCCCACAAACAACACGACTGCAGCAGCATTGTCCTACCTGTGTTCCACAGCACCTAATATAATAGGCCTGCTCCTTGATCCTGGAGTGAATAGGTATGCATCACGACTAGTAGCCATTTCAACTAGTAGCCATGAATAGCCCTCTCCTCCCTGAAGATGTCCACTCTCTTCTTAAAGCCTTCCAGGTTGGAAGCCGCCGCCGCCACATCCTGGGGCAGGGAATTCCACAATTTCACTCGGTGCTAAGAACATAAGAAAAGCCCTGCTGGATCAGGCCAAGGCCCATCGAGTCCAGCAGTCTGTTCACCCAGTGGCCTACCAGGGGCCTCTAGGAAGCCCACAAGCAAGATGACTGCAGCAGCATTATTGTGCCTGTCTTCCTAATATAATAGGCATGCAGCACCTAATATAATAGGCATGCTCCTCTGATCCTTGGAGAGAATAGGCCTGCATCATGACTAGTAGCCATGAATAGCCCCCTCCTCCATGAACATGTCCACTCCCCTCTTAAAGCCTTCTAAGTTGGCAGCCATCACCACATCATAGAATTGGCAGGGACCACCAGGGTCATCGAAATTCACAACAACCTCCCCCCCACACACACCCAGTGATGCCTACTCCATGCCCAGAAGATGGCCAAGATACTCTCCCTCTCATCATCTGCTTGTCATAGAATCAGCATTGCTGACAGATGGCCCATCTAGCCTCTGCTTTAAAACCAGGGAAGGAGAGCTCACCACTGTGAGGGTTCCTGACCTCTCTGTGCAAACTCCATAAAATCACTTGCTCAGACAGTCATGCAGAAACAAGAAACTTTAATTGGAAGCTTCAGATGATACAGGCCGCACACTGGTAAAGTTGCAAGTGAATACAGATTCACAAAGACAGAATTATAACCCCTACAGGGAAGCAGATGTCAAACGTATGTTATGGGAATCTACAAGATAATTGTGCATGGTACAAAACATCAAAGAACCCAGAGCTTGTTAGTACTATCTACCCACCAAGGCCACAGTGGTGGAAGGGAGTCAGTGAGAGCAAGGGAGGGACGTGGGAAGAGGGAAGACATTCCAACCTTGGGGCCCGTCAGACCCTGCGCCTGAACCAAAGAAAGTCAAGAGGCCTGGACTGCTTTTACGAGCCCAGGAAGGGGGGGGGGGGAACATACAAGGCAAAGGCCTACCCAAGGCAAGGCATACAGACCCTCACAACCACCTCCCGAGGAAGCCTGTCCCACTGATCTTGGATGGGTTTGTGATGCCACAGGAAGATAAGGCACCTGCAGATTGTACTATATTAGAATCATATGAACACATGAAGCTGCCTTATACTGAATCAGACCCTTGGTCCATCGAAGTCAGTATTGTCTACTCAGACCGGCAGCGGCTCTTGAGGTCTCAGGCTGAGGTCTTTCACATCACCTCCTTGCCTTGTCCCTTTAACTGGAGATGCCGGGGATTGAACCTGGGACCTTCTGCACGCCAAGCAGATGCTCTACCACTGAGCCACAGCCCCTCCCCTAAAATTATTCTTTCCCATACCAGGAGCCAAACCCAGGCTGCCTGGGTGAAAACCAGGAATCCTAACCGGTGGACCATATGGGAAAGCGATATCATTCCACTTCGCTCAGAGCTCCCCTTTTATAAAGTTAAACAAAAGGAAAGGTTGAAGGAGCTGGGTATGTTTAGCCTGAAGAGGAGGAGGCTGAGAGGGGATATGATAACCATCTTCAAGTACTTGAAGGGCTGTCACATGGTGGATGGTGCTGAGTTGTTTTCTGTTGCCCAAGAAGGTCGGACCAGAACCAACGGGTTGAAATTAAATCAAAAGAGTTTCTGTCTAGACATTAGGAAGAATTAACAGTCAGAGCAGTTCCTCAGTGGAACAGGCATCATCAGGAGGTGGTGAGCTCTCCTTCCCTGGAGGTTTTTAAGAAGAGGCTAGATGACCGTCTGTCAGCGATGCTGATTCTGTGACCTTAGGCAGATGATGAGAGGGAGGGCATCTTGGCCATCTTCTGGTCACTAGGGGTGTGTGGGGGGGAGGTAGTTGTGAATTTCCTGCATTGTGCGGGGGTTGGACTAGATGACCCTGTTGGTCCCTTCCAACTCTATGATTCTATGAAATTTTTGCATTGCCGCTGTTTGCAACGTGATAGCTCCACTTGCTTTCTTGCCATCTTGCTCCTTAACCAGATCATGGTGTCATACAAAGTTGTCAATGCTTTTTCATGAAATCAAGTGGGATTTACTGTAGTTCATGTGGCACAGTGCCCCCTGGTAGCAGCCGGGTCACCTGCCAGGGGTCCAGAATTTCTGATCCATGTATAGTTTATGATACAGGCTGAAGTTGTGGATTTTTGTACACCTCTCTGTAGGAAGTGGAGTTCCTTTCTTCCTCCATTGCTCAACTGAAGGTGGTACAGACAAAATACGTGGAAGCGAAGGACTGTTTGACTGTATTGAATAAAAGCAATGAAGGCAAGTGGTGACTTCTTAACATTTAAAATGGATAGCCTGAGTTTCTCCTTTCCAAAAAGAGAAAATCAAAGTAGGTTACAGCAATGGAAAGATAAAACTCCAAAATCTAATAATGAACATGTACGAATGACTGTGTCTGTCATGTTTTGGCCTTAGCCTTGTTTTGGACTATTTTTGGACTTGGCACATGTATAATAAGTAATGGAGTGGGGAAAGGAATATGTGTGTGTGTTTGTAAAGTGTCGTCAAGTCGCAGCCGACTTATGGCGACCCCTTATGAGGTTTTCATGGCAAGAGACTAACAGGTAGTTTGCCAGTGTCTTCCTCTGCACAGTAACCCTGGACTTCCTTGGTGGTCCCCCATCCAAATACTAACCAGGGCTGACCCTGCTTAGCTTCCGAGATCGGGCTGTACCATGCTGCCTTTCCTCCTCAAACACCTCTATACCCGTGTATATGTGCATCTTAAGTATATGCTGTATACACTGACTGAGTGCTACCCTTCCTCTATCTGATGCCATGGCTGTAGTCACACATAAAACAATTGCGATCCGTTTTTCGGTCTTGAATACAGCATCCTAGAATTTTAAATTTGGGAGTGGGGGGGGAGGGTGATGCACTCTGTCATCAGCAGGCATGCCATTTGCCCTGTTCTGGAGTTTTTGTCTACGGACCAGCAGCATCATGCCATGCATTGACATCAAGTCCAGCCAAAAACACAGATGTGATGTCAGCGCATCAGCTGTCACTCTGGAAATTCTAGAGTTTCCAGAGCATCAGCTGATGTCTTATCCAGGTTGTTGGCCAGATGAGATGTTGATGGTCCTGTCCCACCCTTTGCCCCGCTCCCAGGAGTCCCAGGCAGTTGCTCTGCAGGGTCTCAGGCAAGGGTCTTTCACATCACTGACTTGTCTAGTCCCTTTATCTGGAGATGCCGGGGATTGAACCTGGGACCTTTTGTGTGCCAAGCAGATGCTCTACCACTGAGCCGTGGCCCTTCCCTACGGAAGCACCCAGGCAAGCTTGTTTCCAAAGAATGCTTTGTCAGAGGATACATGAACACATTGGGAATGCTTGCCCCTACACACACACTTTAAACGAAATCCACTGTACACAGGCTTGGGAACACCCTAGTATTGGTTTCAGCTGGATTTCCCCTATCAAGAGTCCCTGATCCCACAAAGACTTGTAGACAGTAACCAAAGCAACCAACCACAATTTATTTCCACCTACTAAGCTGAGGCAAAAGTTTTCTTAACCCCTTACAAAAATTGACCATTTCCACTTTTCTTCCTGAATGTTTCATTAAATCAGATCTTTATTTCAGAAACATGTATGGGTCAGGAAATAGCTCTCTCCTTCTGCCCTTGGCAGTGGGCATTTTGCTGTTGCACCAACTACCTTTTCTCCAACTTCCCAAAATGCTTGCAGGCTCAAACGAGGTTGAGTGCTCCTGTCTTTTCACATGTGCTAAATAGTGCACTATCAGTCCTTTTTCAGTGCACTCCAGCAATCATTTGCAAGTACATTTTGCCATTTCATACAGTTAAAATCCAGTTGCAAAGTGCATCAAAAGTGGATTGGAAGCGCATTATTCAGCAGGCGTGAAAGCGCCTTCGACGCCGCCATGAAACAAGTCTTGAAGGAGCTCTGTCTCAGCACTTGTGACTTGAACAGTTACCACTCTAAACACCTTTTGTGTGAGGTGTGTGTAGGGCTACCAAAAACCGGGGGGGGGAGTCTTGCCCCCTCTTTATGTGTGGAAATGCGCAGTTGAAACTTTCGATGGAAAGTGGGTAAATGACTTCCCATTAAACTTCTGTTAAAGGGACAGGACTCCCCCGCCCAAGACTGCTGGCTGCCTTAGGCTTGTGTGTAAGGATTAATGATGTACAATGAAAGGAATAATGAAGTACAATAATTATGTATAATGAAAGGCCTCTCTTTCTGTCTCATTAGGTAAAGAGCTGCTTGTCCCACTCTCCAGTTCCGTATCCTTGCCCCAAGGGGGAAGTGTGATGAAAGAGAGGGATGCAGATTTAGCCATGCTGAACTTTTCCCCTCTGTCGCTGGCATCTCTTTCAGTTTGATATTGGGGTTGTTCAGCTCAGGCTTTATTGGAAACCATCACAAGGCTCTTCCTTGACCTCTCTTGTGTTTCCCCCTCATGTAGGGGGCGGGGGAAGCTGTTGCAAAGGGTTTAAAATCAGTGTTTTTTAGACAGAGAGGATAGCATTAGGTAGCTCTGGAGTGCCACTTTCTCTCTGCTTGCTTTAACAGAAATTTGCTGACCAACATTATTGATGTGCAGCTGCGTGTAAGGAAGGTTTCCAAAAGCGCTGGGATTTTTGGAAAAAACTGCCTGTTGATCTTTCTGTAGCTCAAAGCCCCCCCCCCCCCAGTGATTCTGCTTCCTCCTGCCGCATGAGTTGCTCAGGGCGAATGTGGCACATCTGCTTAAACTTCACCTTGCGTGACTTTTTCCTGGGGGGTGGGTTTTCTCCCCAGAAATTGAAGAGGTAGTGTCTGGTAGAGAGATTAGGAGCCAAGATGACCCTTCAGCAACTGCATAGGGTGCACACAGGTGACCGTGTTTTCTGAGCCTTCCCACTTAGTTTTATCCTGACCTTCAGGGCCAGAAACATGTTTTTCATTTTTCTACCACTGAAAGAGCTGTGCGCAGTGGAGAACGTGAATTATGAAGAAGAGTTGGTTTTTATATGCTGACTTTCTCTACCACTTAAGGCAGAATCAAACCGGTTTACAATCACCTTCCCTTCCCCTCTCCACAACAGACACCCTGTGAGGTAGGTGGGGCTGAGAGAGCTCTAAGAGAGCTGTGACTAAACCAAGGTCACCCAGCTGGCTTCATGTGGAGGAGTGGGGAAATCAACCTGGTTCACCAGATTAGAGTCTGCCGCTCATGTGGAGGGGTGGGGAATCAAAACCGGTTCTCCTGATTAAAGATCAGATGTAATTCTATACCTCCAGGTCTCACCTGGAGGTTGACAACCATATCTACAGTGGCCACCCTAAACATACTTACTAGAAGGCAAATGCCACCAAACCACTGCTCTTAACCATTAAACCATGCTGGTAAAGTCTTTTCTGGGTATATCTATATATCTGTATGGCATTATTGGGCAGCTCAACAACACATGGAACTGGGTGTTTTAAAATGCATGTAACTATTACGCACCCCCCCCCCCCCCCAGCCTGGCTTCCCATATATCAACTGCCATTGGCAGAATACTTTGTCCTTGAACCAGAAATTTGATTCTTCCCATGTGGCTTCTCTCTGGTACTTGTGCATTTCCTTAACCCTCGCCCTCCAGATGTATGTCCCTGGGAAGCTCTCTGACGTTGGCCAGGTGCTAATAGACGTGGGGACCGGCTACTACGTAGAAAAGGTAAGACTCTCTGGCTACAGGTTTGCATGAAAGTGAATGGTCGGCTAGCTGCTCTCTACAGAGGCGGCAGCACATGACATAACCTGGTGCAGTGTTCTGGCCCGTCACCAGGTTATGTGTGTGGGGGTGTTCGCCGTGTTTTTGCTGTGAACTCTGTGAGCTGCAGTCTCACTGTTGAACTGCAGCTGTATCCATGGAGTAGGGAGAGGATGAGGGACTATTACACTCCTCCTCCTAGGCAACTGTCTGGGTACCAAGAGGTTCAGCCTGGAGACTGGCCTCCTGGGTCCTAATGCTTAACAGTTTCTAGGCTGATGCCAGAATCCCAGGATAGACGAGGTTTTGCAAATATGTTTTGCCAGAGACTTTCTGACCTAAGACAGTGAACTGAGATCAGCCCCTGAGCCAAGCATGACTGTTTCTATTCTGTAACTGCCTTTGCAAGGTCACACTCTTGTATTCCGTGGTGGCTGATTGGGAGCAGCGACCTAGACTCGCACTAGACTAGTACACCTGTTGCTTTGGAATTTGCTTCTGTATGGCAGAGGCTTGAAAGGGGGCTACAGGTAGAGCAGGCTGCAGGTTTTCGATACTTGAAGTAGAGACTATCAGTGGGCCCTCCGAGTCCCATTTTACTCTAGCTGTGTTTAAAAAAAATGAATTCCATTGAGAATGTACAGAGTAGTAAGTCACACCAAAGTTTCCTGCTGCTAGTGGGGATGGAGAATCGCACCTGTGTACCTGAGGAAGCAGTGGTGGGGATGGACGGTGGGACTCTCAGCAGATGCCCAACTCCAGTTACTGCCAGCATCAGTCATGCTTCCAATGATTGTAACTGGCTTGCCACATGGGCTGAACCAATAGCTGGGGAAGTCTGCACACTAGCAGACTGCTGCTGTATAGACTGTCTGCAGCAATGAGGGTTGATCCACATTTTCCCAGCCACCACCACATTGCAAGCATCTAGTAGGACATGGCATCCATGGAGATGAATGATGTTCCCACTCAGGGTCCCACTGAAGAGCTTCTAAGGAAGCCAAGAGTTTGGGTAAGCCTTTGGGGGATATGCATGCATCCCTACAGATTAGAATCCATGGGCATATAATGGAATATGGAGGAGAAAGAAGACTTGCGTTTTTATATGCCGACTTTCTCTACCTTTTAAGGAGACTAAAACTGGCTGACAGTCCCCTTCCCCTCCCCCCCCAGACACCTTGTGAGGTAGGTGGGGACTGAGAGAGTTCAGAGAGAACTGTGACTAGCCCAAGGTCACCCAGCAGGCTTCATGTGGAGGAGCAGGGAGTCAAACCCAGTTCTCCAGATTAGAGTCCACTGCTCTTAACCATTACACCACGCTGGCTCCATAACTGACTATGCTGGGGAGGTTAAGGGCTGAAGGGATCAGGAATATTCTCTTTTACTGGAAGCTGGACTCTAGCTCAGCCGTTCTCGATTAGGAACCTCATTTTGGTGCTGTGTATGGTCGTCATGCTCTCTTTTATCTCTGCAGTCCGTGGAAAACGCCAGAGACTTCTTCAAGAGGAAGATCGATTTCCTGACGAAACAGATGGAGAAAATCCAACCAGCGCTGCAGGAGAAACACGCAATGAAGCAAGGTGGGGGCCCCGAGGGCAGGAGAGTTGTTAGAAGGGCCAATGCTATCATCTGGGAGTAGCAGCAACAACTGAAATGAGTTCTTGACTCTTTGTGTCTTCTTTGCAGCCGTGGTGATGATGAGCCAGAAGATTCAGCAGCTCACGGCAGTGGGGGCTTCCCAGACAACGGCAGCGAAGGCCTAGCATGCACCAAGCCACCCACGTGCCCTTTAGAGTTACATCATTTAGTGACGTAACCCCCCCCCCCCCCGGGAGCAGCACTCCAACTTACCCCAGAGGAAAGGGGGGGCGTTCTTTGTTTGAACACAAGAGGAATTCTATTCTTTAAAGCTTTTCTGGGGTTAACATCACCGAGACCCCATCTGCTCAGTTCCATGGGCTTTCAGGTATCCTCTTCGGTGGGTGTTGTGTTTCTGGCTGTAATGTGAGGTTGTTCTTAATTTTAATCCTCCATGAAAACTTCTTGTCACTTGAAAATGGAATTGTACAAAATAAACAAGGGGAGGTGACTGACCAAGTAACCCTCATGGATTGACTGGTATAACTGGGTGATTTTTGAGAAACTTGAGTGGTGAGTATAAAGAACTGGGTTATGGGGGTGGCCAGCTCCTGCTGCATTAGATGTAGCGGAGAGAGCACTATGGGATGGAGGATAGCTCTAGACCAGCGTTTCTCTACCTTTTGACCCTTGAAATAATATTCATGTCTCAGGGAACCCCTACATGTGATTACATATGATTTACATACGATTAGCCTATTCATCACTATTTCTCACGGACCCCTAGTTGAGAAACGCTGCTCTACACCCGTACTGTATGAATTGCAAATTTTCTGGGTAGCATCATGATCCTAAGCTTCACCTGTAATTAAATTCCATAGAATTTAATGAGGCTCATGCTGTAGGAAATGTGCTTTGGGTTTCGCCCTTAGTGTACTCTCTGCTCGCTGGAGGGGATAAAATATACCAAATGTATCCACAGCAGTTTCTGCAACCAAATTCTGTGTCTTATGAACCCCAGTTTCCTGTCTTTCACTTGTTTCCAAGTAATCTTGGAAAGTCAGTTTCTGTTTGCTTCCTCAGAAGAACATAAGAAGAGCCCTGCTAGATCAGACCAGAGGACATTCTGGTCCAGTGTCCCGTCTCTTATAGTGGCACCGTTACCCACAGGGGCCGAGGCCTTCCCTTGATCTTGCCTTCCAGTACTGGGTTTCAGAGATTTAACTGTCTCTGAACGTGGCGGTTTCCTCACGTTATCCTTCTCTCTCGTTGTCTTGCCTTACCTTACTGTGCTCTGTTATTTGAAGGCTTTTTCTCCTAGGCTGGCTCACTTCTAGTCTTGGGCCTGTGCTGGGAGAAACCTGCATAAAGCCGCAGAGAACAGTAAAGAAAAGGGGGGAGGATCCAGGTCTTCTGAGCCACGCGCTCCACTTCTGAACCCCCCACGCTGTTTACCTGCACAAATAAATACTTGTTGCTGTGCCCATTGAAGTTAGCGTTGCTCCAAGTTATCAAATAACGGGGTCCAAAATGGGATGGCCTTTCCTCTTCTGGCCCGGGCCAGGAGTTTGTCTGGGCCCTTGACTGACCACTGTGAGTGGCACAACGTTCCGCTACGTGAACTTCCGACTTGCCCCAGATGGGCTTGTCTTTTAGCCTCTTTTCTAGGTGTCTCTCAGCAATACCTCCATGCATCGGACTTCCATCTTTTTGCCTTTTCCTTCTCTGGCCCCTTCCCTCTCTTCAATCCTTCCTCTTGTCTGCTTCCTTTGCACTTTCGATCAAGACAAAAGCCATCAGCGACTCCAGCCTCTTGGTTCTCTGTGCGGATAGGAGGTAGTGTTAGAGAGTAGAGAGCTGCTGTGGGTTTCTTCCTTGCCGTCCTTATTTCCATAGAAGGGGAGATCGGCTTGGAGGTGGTCAGTCTTTTGGACAGAAGACTAACCTGCCTGGCACTGCTGCCTTCTCCCCATGGCCATAGGCAAGTCAGCTCAGCCCCACAGCTGATCCCTTACTGGGACGGTGTTCTGAGCCAGCTACTAGAAGACATTCTGCCACTGGACCAACTACAGCATGTCACTTGGGAGGGGCTGTGGCTCAGTGGTAGAACATCTGCTTGGCATGCAGAAGATCCCAGGCTCAATCCCCGACATCTCCAGTTAAAGGGACTAGGCAAGTAGGTGATGTGCAAGACCCGCCTGAGACCCTGGAGAGCTGCTGCTGGTCTGAGTAGACAATACTGACTTTGATGGACCAAGGGTCTGGTTCAGTATCAGCCAGCTTCCGGTGTTCACTTTTGCTTGTACAACCCTGCAAGCATTTAGCCTTTCCCTCCACTACAGTTAAACTTTGGCTGTTGTCTCCCATTTCAAATGGCTACAGTGCTTTCTTCCCTCCAGTATCTAGCCAGAACTCTGCTGCCTTCGCCTCTCTTGTTGTTCACTTCTTCTTGTATGATCTCAGCCCGCTCATTCCCCTTACAGCTTCACTCCTCCAGTTTTAATATCGCTGCCTCTCGCTGAACATGTCTGTGGGGTTTCTTCTCCCTTCCAAATTGACTTATCTCTACTTCTGTGGGGGGCTTTGATCAAGGAGAGGAAGGGGAAGGTTGCCTTTTCCCTACATTCATCCCTTATGATGCTTTCCTCACCCTTTGCTTCATTGCCTTTCTGCCATCTGAATTCAGATCAGGGCCTTTTTTGCATGGGTTGTTTCCGTCACCGTCATTATGCATGTATTTTCCAGCCTCTAGAAGTCATCTCGCTCTCCCCTTGCATTTTCCCCACATTTTGTGGATGCTGTTTTACCCCAAATTTAAAGTCTGCCTCGATCCCAAATTGAATGCTGGTCCTGGGCATACTTGTCAGTTTGGGGGTTTCTCCCCATGCCTATTCTTGCTTCTCCCTCTCTCTTGCCTTTCCCCTCATCCAACCCCGCCTCTCGAAGCTGGAATACTATGAGGGTGCTTATTTGGTCAGTTTCACAAAGAGTATGGTCAGTTTCAGACCTCAGCTTGATCCAACAGTTTTTTTGTTTCGACTAGGGAGAACACTGACATAAACACAAATGATATATATGGCTGATTATTTGGTCAGTTTCACAGCGTCATCAGTTTCAGACCTCAGCCGGATCAACCAGGTTTTTTTTTTTTGTATCTAGCCAGAACACTAGTGAGAAGTTCTGAAGCTCCGCGTTTTCCCTGGTGATGCATACATTTAACCCCAAGTACTCCGGGAATTTCTTTAAGGAAAAAAGCCCCTGTGCATAGTAAATTGAGAATCTGAGTTCAAATACTGTGCATCAGGAGAACAGCATATCCAGCAGAAACTACCCATGCATAAAAGGCCTAGGTCTTTACTCTGTAAAGAATGGCAATGGTGATGTTGCAGTGAACATGTACACATCCTCCACTCCCCTGTGTGCCCCCTATGACAGTCTCCGCAGCTGTGAGGAGTAGGAGTTTTAAAAACCGGAAAATGTAGAAGCTGAGATGTGCAGGTTTACTATACTCCACGCTGCTTATAAGAGCCTTTGGGTTTAGATGGTTTTAGGCCTACACATCTCTTTCTTCCTGACCTCTTAACCACACCAGTCTCTTACTAGTCTTTCCCTCAATGTCAGTCCAGCACCTCTTCAAAATTTGATCAGTTTTCTATTGCCTTTCACCCCCTCGATCACATGGGTACGAAGCTGGAAATAAGTTTCCTAGAGAGAGAGAGAGACTAACCCATCAAGATAAAGAGAGGCAGAAAACATTTATTTCACAAATCTGATTTCCCTCTCTCTTGCTTCCGCGCCCCCTCCAACTAGCCCAAACCAGGTTACGAAGAATCCATGTTCTTTCCAGGGGCAACCTAATTCAAGCTAAGAAATGCTTTTCCTCCAGAATCCATTACAGTCTGATTATTTTGTCTGGAGAGTGGATCTCTTCCCACCTCACCCCTTGGTAATTTCTAGTATGGCTTCTAACTAAAGAATATCCCGCACATTATGTACAGTGACAGAGCCCAGGCTGTGCTGGTTTGCAGAAGATCGGTGAGAATTGTACTCCGCATTGATCTCGCCCCCACGGGCAAGTCATCCAGCTCCAAGCAGTCTCTCCCACTGAGTGAGTGACATCTATGCTCTCAGCCCAATTTCCTCCTCACTACAGTGGGTTTGCTCATCCCTCCCACTTTGATTCGATCGAGGAGAGCCCGGACTAGAGTCAAAGGGTCTCCTCGTATCACAATCTGAAAACTCCAGACTACAAGCCTGGCCATGCGGTCATCGTTTCCCATCCCGCAGGAGCCAGAGGTCAATGTACAAAGATCGGCTTGTGCACTCTCTTGTGGCGGACAAGCGTGGTACTCTTGGCGAAACACTCTCCGCACTCCACGCAGATGAAGGGCTCAGAGGGGGCGACGCCGTGGTGGGCGACACGGTGGCGTTCCACCTCGGAAGGGGCCCGGAAGCGCTGCCCGCATTCTGGGCAAGGGTGACCAATGGGGGAGTCACTGTCGTGGCGCAGGCGCTGGTGCTTCACCAAACCGGCGGTGTGCGCAAAGCCACGGCCACACTCAGGACAGCGGAACGGCCGTGCCCCCGTGTGCGTCCTCCGGTGCTTAGCTAGGTTCTTGCTCTGAGTAAAGCTGCGGCCGCAGTCCCCGCAGGTGTACGGACGCTCTCCCGTATGGATGCGCTGGTGCTGGATCAGATTGGAGCTCCAGCTGAAGCTCTTGCCGCAGTCACGGCATACATAGGGCTTTTCCCCCGTGTGGGTGCGCCTGTGCTGCACCAGGTGCGAGTTCTGCGAGAAGCTCTTGCCACAGTCAGAGCAGGTGCTGGGGCGCTCCCCGGTGTGAGTACGCTGATGCCGCAGAAGTTTCGACCAGTGGCTGAAGCTCTTGCCACACTCGTTGCAGATGAACGGGCGCTGTTTGCCGGAATGCGGGACCACCGAGGTCGCGACCGCCACTTCACTGTCGTCATAGCTACCAGGCAGTAGCGGGCTCCGTTGCTGTTCCGCTTCGGACCCATCCTGCTGTGAACCTCCCTTCCAGCTGGGCTGCCTGAGCTCATGCTCCAGGAAATCTTCGCCCTCACTCGCTACATCTCTATCAGCTGTAAGGGAGGAAGAGACCCATGTTGTTCAGGCACAAATAAGACCTACAAACCAGACGAATGTCACTCGCAGCTTCCACAAAAGAGCCCACTAATCTTAAGCACTGTACTAAAAAACAAAATTGCATCCAGGTTAAAAATTCTGTACCAACAGCTGAATATGCATTGTGCTAATATACACAAAGGAGCCCTGTGGCGCAGAGTGGTAAGCTGCAGTACTGCAGTCCAAGCTCTGCTCACGATCTGAGTTCGATCCCAACGGAAGTCGGTTTCAAGTAGCCGGCTCAAGGCTGACTCAGCCTTCCATCCTTCTGAGGTCGGTAAAATGAGTAACTAGCTTGCTGGGGGTAAAGGGAAGATGACTGGGGAAGGCACTGGCAAACCACCCTATAAACAAAAGCCTGCCTAGAAAACGTTGGGATGTGACGTTACCTCATGGGTCAGGAACGACCCGGCGCTTGCACAGGGGACCTTTACCTTTTATAATATACATAGGCTTGGGTCTGATACAGTCCGAGCAGGGTTGCACTGCATAACTTTCCAAAATTTCCTGACATATTTTTTTTTTGCACACCCCTAGTAATGATCCTAAAGTGCCTTCTAGATACACTGTTCGAAGCCGAGCATTGTCTTTCAAGGAGATGTCCACATAACCCAAGGGGCATGGAAAAGTTCCTCAAAGGATCCAAGCAAGGACATCCCAGGGGGACCAAAACTCTCACCTATGTAGACTCGCCTCACGATCCCTCCATCGTCCGAGTCGTGGATCTCCACAATCCCTGGGTCTTCGCACTCCATCGTGGGAAACTTACAAGCTGGGGTCGTATGGTTGACAGAAGCTGAAATCAGACATTGGGGAGCATTTGTGGAGTCAGCAACAGGGTATACAAGTGAGGGGGTTAGAGAACCAGAGGGTCACTGTATCCTGAGGTCTCAAAGCCTCTCCCCCTCGCAACCATGCTCTGCTACCTCCAATGCCAACCCAAAGAGGTCTACCTTACCCTGCTCATCCACAATCTCCCTCTGACAGAGGGTAATATCTATACCAAGAACGGGGCTCAAGGCTTGAAAACAACATTCTTAACTCTGAAAATCCTGCCCTGTAATCCCAAACAGATGAAAGTTATAAGGTAGTGATCAAATATCCAATCTGCCCATGTTAGGAAGCATCCTTTACTACTAGTTTGCAAGATTTGCCCAGGTCAAATTATATCCCGCTCATAGAATATACAGCATGACTGTTCTGGTCCAGGGCAGGTGGAAAGCCTAGCAGTATTTTAAATCATAGAATCATAGAGTTGGAAGGGGCCATACAGGCCATCTAGTCCAACCCCCTGCTCAATGCAGGATCAGCGTAGAGCATCCCTGACAAGTGCTTGTCCAACCTCTGCTTAAAGACTGCCAGTGAGAGGGAGCTCACCACCTCCCTAGGTAGCTGAGTCCACCATCGAACAACTCTTACTGTAAAAATTTTTTTCCTAATATCCAGCCAGTACCTCTCTGCCAGCACTTTAAACCCATTCTTGCGAGTCCTATCCTCTGCTGCCAACAGGGACAGCTCCCTGCCCTCCTCTAAGTGACCCCTTCAGATACTGAAAGAGAGCAATCAGGTCCCCCCTCAACCTCCTCTTCTCCAGACTAAACATTCCCAACACCCTCAGCCTTTCCTCTCAGGTCTTGGTCTCCAGGCCCCTGATCATCCTCATCGCTCTCCTCTGCACCCGCTCAATTCTGTCCACATCCTTTTTGAAGCGAGGCCTCCAGAACTGCACACAATACTCTTGTACTCTTACTGGAATATGGCTGATGTCATGTGAGGATCAGGTACCATGTTTTATATTTCAAGGATAACATAGGCTCAAGTGTCCACACACATCTACAGAAGGCTTAAGGCAAAGGGTTTTGCTAATGCGGTGGAATCTTCCCTCACAACAACCCTCTGAAGCAGAGAAGAAAGTGAGTGACCCTAGGTCACATGGGGTACATGTAGGAAGACTATACATTTGAACCTGGGTCTCCCAAAACCGATTCAAACACTCAACTGCTGCTTTAGTTTTGGTCTCTCTCCCCCATTCAGTATGTCCATTGCTCTTTATTTGGTTCCCTATCAATTTAATTCTACAGTTTTATGTAGAGTTGCCTGCCTCCAGGTGGGACCTGGGGATCCCCCAGAATTACAGCTCATCTCCAGCCTACAGAGATCAGTTCCCCTGGAGAAAATGGATGCTTTGAAGGGTGGGCTCTGTGGCATTGTACCCCACCTGAGGTCCCTGTCCTCCCCAGTCTCCATCCTCAAATCTCCATGAGTTTCCCAACCTGTATCTGGCAACCCTAGCCCCCACCCCCCATTTCCCAACTTGGACCTGGCAACCCTATTTTTATACAGTGTTAAAAAGAAATGATGCCATGTACATAAAATCAATTTAAATTTTGTTAGCCCCCACAGAGGCCTAAGGACCAAAGCCTAAATCTTTTGAATTAAAACCAAAAACTAAGCTCAGTGTGATAGAACTCCCTCTGGTCAACCATCTAAGAAGCTAATTCAACCAAGGGCTTGTCTAATCTGAGCTTCAAAGATCTCTGGGGCTGAAGAGTCCTCTATACCCAAGGTAGGGTTGCCAACCTCTAGCTAGGGCCCAGAATTATGAGTGAACTCCAGACTACAGGGATCAATTCCCCTGGAGAAAACAGCTGCTTTGGTGGTTGGGTTCTATGGCAAGATACCCAGCTGAGGTCCCTCCTCGCTCCAAATCCTGCCCTTTACAGGCTTCAACACCACCACCCCCAATCTCCAGGAATTTCCCAACCCCATGTTGGCAACCCTAACTTCAGGCAATCAGTCAGCAGGGGGAAGAACCTTCTTCTTTTGGTAAGGGATGAGTTTCACCCAGAAGCTGCTTGATTGGCCGACAAGTGTTTTATGCTGGGGGAGTGAAGATAAGAGACAATTTTCAACCGCAGCCCCTCAAAGCAACCTTTGATACAGGTACTTGCAAACTCCACAACACTGAAAACGTCACCCATCATTAAAGAAGAAGAATTTTTAATATGCCAACTTTCTCTACCACTTAAGGGTTAAAGATATCAAGCGACAAGTAGATCTAGCAAGAGTGCCCCTATTTATGGCTCCCCCACCCACCCAAATTTATCCTTGCACCAGCAGCCTGTCTCCGTTACTTAGAGAGAAACAAATATAGGAGGGCTTTTACCTTGGCTAGGTGCGCAGCCTTACCCTCTGCTATGTTAGAGGGGAAATTCAAGAAGATACCCAGGGCAGAGAGACTATGCCCCTGTAAATCCGGGGATTTAGAAACCACTGAACATGTTCTCCTGAATTGTAACTTTTACACTATACCCCGTCCTAAGTTTATTGAGCCCCTCATACTGAGAATGGAACCGGACAGGGAAAGAGAAAAGACAGAAAAGCTCCTACAAGGAGATAATCCCTCAATCATCTCTCAGGTAGCAAAATTTTGTACAGCTGCAATGAAAATTTGTTGCCACAGAGTAGTCTTAGTCCAAATGGCAGATGTAACTTGGATGTCATTTTTTTAAAGTTATTAAGACTCGGACTGTAAACCTTTGTCGGTAAGACCATTTTAGTCCATGTATCTTGCTTTATCTGGCCAAGGGCCGCAAATAAACAATCTATCTACCACTTAAGGGAGACTCAAACCGGCTTACAATCACCTTCCCTTCCCCTCCCGACAACAGACACCCTGTGAGGTAGGTGGGGCTGAGAGAGTATGACTAGCCCAAGGTCACCCAGCTGGCTTTATGTGGCGGAGTGGGGAATCAAACCTGGTTTTCCAAATCAGAACCGCTCTTAACCACTGCACCATGCTGTTCTAAAGCAGGAGCATTTCGGAACATCTCAGAGGCCCTATTCCCGTGTAATGTTACAGCTGAAAATCTGTGTACGTATAAAGACAGGATGTAATTCGAAACAAAACTAATTTGCCTTTCCAACCAGGCAGCCTCATCAGCTCTCTCCCGCCGTCCTCTTTTGCAAGTGAAATCATTTGCCTTCTCTTCTGGGAAACAGGCGTGTATTACTTGACCTGAGCAAAAAGTAATGAACAGGCAGCCCCTACTGATATTTAATACTGTGTTGCTGTAAAGCCCTAATCTCAAATCTGCCTGCCTGTAGAGGGGTCTGCAAATGCCCACGTTTATCATTAAGGGACATCTGAGCTTTGGGCCACACATTTTGCCCAAATTACTCAACTAATTCACTTTTCATCACTGTGCAGAAGAGAAGGAGAGTTTTGACAAGGGCAGCTTCTCACCCTTGCAGTAGGGACATCCTCCATCACCTCTAGTAAGGACCCCGTAGAGCTCTAGTGATGCAGGTAGATGGCGTTTCTTTGACCTCACTAAAATAAACCAGGGGCAAGGAGAATCCCAGGCTACCTACAGGGCAACAGCATCCAGTTCAAGTCCCTTCACAACCTTTCTTTGGCCAGGCTAGGGAATTGTTTTAATTTATACCCCACATCCTCTCCCTAATAAGGACCCAAAGTGCCTTACAACAATGTTCCCCCTTCTCCATTTTAGCCTCACAACAACTATCTTGTGGGGCAGGTTAGGCTGTGACTGGCCCAAATCACCCAGTAAGCATCCATAGCAGAGGGGTGATTCGACCCTGGCTCTCCATGTCCCGGTCTGTCTCACTAACACTGATTCACGTGCTTATTCTGCATGTTATTGGGGTTCCTCACACAAAGAAGAGGAGAAGGAGTAGTTGGTTTTTATATGCCAGCTTTCTCTACCACTTAAGGAAGAATCAAGCTGGCTTACAATCCCCTTCCCCTCCCCACAACAGTGAGGTAGGTGGGGCTGGGAGAGCTCTAAGAGAGCTGTGACTAGCCCATGGTCACCCAGCTGACTTCATGTGGAAGAGTGGGGAAACCAACCCAGTTCAACAGATTAGGGTCCGCCGCTCATGTGGAGGAGTGGGGAATCAAACCCGGTTCTCCAGATCAGAGTCCACCGTTCTTAACCACTACATCACGCTGGCATCATTTTCCAGGTTAGAGTCCGCTGTGCTTAACTATTACGCCATGCTGACTCTCTTAAGTGAAGGCATCTAGAAAATATCTGCCTGCTCACATCAAGCGTCTGCTATTTCTCATGTACATTGGACTGACAGCATGCAAACAAGACACTGTATTGGAAGCAGTTTTATCACAACAAATCCACATTTAGTGTGGGTTGCAGAAGAAGAAGAAGAGTTGGTTTTTATATGCCGACTTTCTCTACCACTTAAGGAAGAATCAAACCGGCTTACTCCCTCCCCCTCCCCACAACATACACCCTGTGAGATAGGTGGGGCTGAGAGAGCTCTAAGAGAGCTGTGACTAGCCCAAGGTCACCCAGCTGGCTTCATAGCTATAGAACAACTTTATTTGTTAAGGGATTTTTTTAAAAAAATGCATGCTTCCTATTACTCTTTGCTGCCTGCCCATGCCCCTTCCCCACCCCCACAAAACACATGTTTTAAAACAGAACGTTCAAAGATGCAAGTTTACTTAGACGCCTCTATCTATCTATCTGAAGAAGTGAGCTGTGGCTCATGAAAGCACATACCCTCCCAGAAATTTTGTTAGTCTTTAAAATGCTACTGGGCTCTCGCTCTTTTCTACTGCTAATGACAGACTAACACGACTCCCCATCGTGATCTATCCCCCTTTCTAGCAACTCGCATACATTGGCCTAATAGGAACCTTCCAGCTTCAGTGGCTCATCTTCTAAGAAGCGCCATGAAAAGGAAGAGGAAGAAGAGTTGGTTTTTATATGCTTACTTTCTCTACCACTTAAGGAAGAATCAAACCGGCTTACAATCACCTTCCCTTCCCCTCCCCACAACATACACTCTGTGAGATAGGTGGGGCTGAGAGAGCTCTAAGAGAGCTGTGACTAGCCCAAGGTCACCCAGCTGGCTTCATGTGAAGGAGTGGGGAAACAAACCCAGTTCACCAGATTAGCCTCCGCCGCTCATGTGGAGGAGTGGGGAATCAAACCCGGTTCTCCAGCGTCCACCTTTCCAAACCACCACTCTTAACCACTACACCATACTGGTTCTCTCATTTAAGAGGAAGGCTCCAAACTTTGCTCAATGGAGCAGCAGGATAAAGCCATTCTTTCTGCAAGGAACTTCCTGCCTGTCATAAACCCAGATGCCACACAGGACGAGCAGAGAAATATTCTGAATTTGCGGGGAGGAGGGAGAGAGATCTTGCTATATCAGTGAACCATCCCATCCTTCAATGCAGCTGAACACAAGCCAGGACCATGGGGAAGATGAAGAAGTTTCAACAAACAAGACATCCCTTCTGTACCCCCCCCCCCCAAAGCCTGTATGGGCCAATTATGCATGGGAGGTTTTGCCTTGGATTTGCCACTCTTTCGATGCACATTTTCCCCATCCCAATTCTCCTAACTCAGCCATGGCCATTTATGCACGGGATGTTTTGCCTTGGGTTTGCCGCTCTCTGGGTGCACATTTTCCCCACCCGAGTTCTCAAAACTGTGCACGGGGGCTTATGGTTGAGTTCTGAGAATCCGGACGGGCAAAATGTGCATCTAGAGAGTGGCAAACCCAAGGCAAAACCTCCCAGGCACAAATGGCTGGTGCTGTCCAACCTCAGCCCACTAGGATAAAGAAGAATTGCCCCCTTCTTGCTCGGCTCCACCCCCGAACCTTTCTGACTCGAGGCTCTCGCCAGCGGCAGCCCCACATCTACAACTTTGCAATGACAATAATTCACAGTGGGTAGCTGTGTTAGTCTGTCTGCAGTAGTAGAAACCAGCAAGAGTCCAGTAGCACCTTAAAGACTAACAAAAATATTTTCTGGCAGGGTATGAGCTTTCGTGAGCCGCAGCTCATGTATCTGAAGAAGTGAGCTGTGGCTCACGAAAGCTCATACCCTGCCAGAAAATATTTTTGTTTGCAATGACAGTTTTCTCTTGTCGCTCGGGGGGGGGGGCATCTTGGGAAAGCAGCAATGTCATCTGGGGCAGCTAGCAAAGGCAGGTGGTGGGAGAAGGGGGGGGACGACGACTGCCCCCCTCCAGGAGCGAAACAGCTGCAGAGGGCCTCCCAAACCACCCCTTGCACCCGAAATAGAAAACCCAACCGGCCCGTTGGCATCGCGATGAGACAGAAGGACACGACCATCACTGGGGGAGGAGGGCATCTCCCAGGAAGGGGGTTTAACTGAGCCATAACAAGTCACCGCAGTCCTTTTGCATTGCATCCAGTTGGGCAATGCAACGTTAAGTCGCTATTCACATTTACATACTGTTAACATTTACATACTAATGCTTGTCTGAATTCACTCTCCTCTACTTAGAGACAGATGGATTCACATTCTAGCTGTATCTGAAGAAGTGAGCTGTGGCTCACGAAAGCTCACACCCTGCCAGAAAATATTCTTGTTCGTCTTTAAGGTGCTACCGGACTCTTGCTCTTTTCTACTACTGCAGAAGGGAGCTGTGGCTCACGAAAGCTCACACCCTGCCATAAAATATTCTTGTTCGTCTTTAAGGTGCTACCGGACTCTTGCTCTTTTCTACTACTGCAGAAGGGAGCTGTGGCTCACGAAAGCTCACACCCTGCCAGAAAATATTTTTGTTCGTCTTGAAGGTGCTACTGGACTCTTGCCCTTTTCTACTACTGCAGAAGTGAGCTGTGGCTCACGAAAGCTCACACCCTGCCATAAAATATTCTTGTTCGTCTTTAAGGTGCTACCGGACTCTTGCCCTTTTCTACGACTGCAGAAGTGAGCTGTGGCTCACGAAAGCTCACACCCTGCCAGAAAATAATCTTGTTCGTCTTTAAGGTGCTACCGGACTCTTGCTCTTTTCTACTACTGCAGAAGGGACCTGTGGCTCACGAAAGCTCACACCCTGCCATAAAATATTCTTGTTCGTCTTTAAGGTGCTACCGGACTCTTGCTCTTTTCTACTACTGCAGAAGGGAGCTGTGGCTCACGAAAGCTCACACCCTGCCATAAAATATTTTTGTTCGTCTTGAAGGTGCTACCGGACTCTTGCCCTTTTCTACTACTGCAGAAGTGAGCTGTGGCTCACGAAAGCTCACACCCTGCCATAAAATATTCTTGTTCGTCTTTAAGGTGCTACCGGACTCTTGCCCTTTTCTACGACTGCAGAAGTGAGCTGTGGCTCACGAAAGCTCACACCCTGCCAGAAAATATTCTTGTTCGTCTTTAAGGTGCTACCGGACTCTTGCTCTTTTCTACTACTGCAGAAGGGAGCTGTGGCTCACGAAAGCTCACACCCTGCCAGAAAATATTTTTGTTCGTCTTGAAGGTGCTACCGGACTCTTGCCCTTTTCTACGACTGCAGAAGTAAGCTGTGGCTCACGAAAGCCCAACCCTGCCAGAAAATATTCTTGTTCGTCTTTAAGGTGCTACCGGACTCTTGCTCTTTTCTACTACTGCAGAAGGGAGCTGTGGCTCACGAAAGCTCACACCCTGCCATAAAATATTCTTGTTCGTCTTTAAGGTGCTACCGGACTCTTGCTCTTTTCTACTACTGCAGAAGGGAGCTGTGGCTCACGAAAGCTCACACCCTGCCATAAAATATTCTTGTTCGTCTTTAAGGTGCTACCGGACTCTTGCCCTTTTCTATTGCTGCAGAAGTGAACTGTGGCTCACGAAAGCTCACACCCTGCCATAAAATATTCTTGTTCGTCTTTAAGGTGCTACCGGACTCTTGCTCTTTTCTACTACTGCAGAAGGGAGCTGTGGCTCACGAAAGCTCACACCCTGCCATAAAATATTCTTGTTCGTCTTTAAGGTGCTACCGGACTCTTGCTCTTTTCTACTACTGCAGAAGGGAGCTGTGGCTCACAAAAGCTCACACCCTGCCATAAAATATTCTTGTTTGTCTTTAAGGTGCTACCGGACTCTTGCTCTTTTCTACTACTGCAGAAGGGAGCTGTGGCTCACGAAAGCTCACACCCTGCCATAAAATATTCTTGTTCGTCTTTAAGGTGCTACTGGACTCTTGCCCTTTTCTACGACTGCAGAAGTGAGCTGTGGCTCACGAAAGCTCACACCCTGCCAGAAAATATTCTTGTTCGTCTTTAAGGTGCTACCGGACTCTTGCCCTTTTCTATTGATGCAGAAGTAAGCTGTGGCTCACGAAAGCTCACACCCTGCCAGAAAATATTCTTGTTCGTCTTTAAGGTGCTACTGGACTCTTGCCCTTTTCTACGACTGCAGACAGACTAACAAGGCTACCCACTGGAATTGACTCAGGATTGCCTCCGGATGCTCCTTTCCCCGCCCGGCGATCCCGTTTTTTTTGCAAATGACAGCCCGAGGCGATGCTTTTCCCCTGTCTCTTTCCCCACCCCGCCAGATCTCTCGATTGCAAAAGGGGGAGGGAGAAAAAAACAACTCACTTGCAGAAGGGAGCAAGAGATCCTCGGCGGTTTTGCTTTTAAATCTTTCTCCCCCTCCGCTAGGCAGAGAAAGAAAGCTCAGCCACGGCGGCAGCGCTTTGCAAGGAGCTCGGCGCTCGGCTCGGGGGGGGGGGGGCTGCTGGGAACACAGGAAGGTCCCGGTTCCATCGAACCCCCCCTGGTCCTCCTCCGGGGCTGCTTCCTGGTGATCGCTAGGAAAGCGGAGCTCTATGGTCTCTGCTGCTGCAGCCTGCAGTTGCTGTCTGGGAAGGGGAGATGCAGTGCTGTAGGGTGGAGGGGAAAGATGGGTTGGGGAGCCGGGTGGTTGTTGTTGTTTTAAAACATTTTTTTTAATTTTTCTTCATTTAATATATCCATAAAAACAATATAATAATAATAAAGAGGAAAAAAATGTTTTTCTAGTTTAACAATCAAATGACTTCTGTTTAGACGTAGTGCTCTACAAATGATTAATATTTTGAACACGATGAGTTAATTTTCAACGGAAATTGTTACCTGTCATATTTTATATATTATATTGTGTGTGTTTTTTTTACTTAATGTTTTACCCTTTCCCTTTTTTTTCCTTTTGTATCCCCCAAATTTTATAAACAAATAAAAAAATATTTTTTTAAAAAAACAATCAAATGACTTCCCCCTCTCCCTCTCCCGTCTAAAATTAAATTGTATAATCTTTTGCTAACAGGACTCACCCCAATATTATCTTAATTTGTCTATTCTTGTCCTATCCAACATTATGAAATCAGGACCTGATATAAAAATTAACCCAAAATGTGAACAAGGGATTCGATCAGTGGTTCCCAACCTTTTTTTGACCAGGGACCAATAGGACTTTTTTGTTCGGTGCAGGGACCCCAAGGTTCAAAATAAAAATTCTGAGAATTTGAAAATAAACTTTAATCATGTTAGTTAAACATTAAACTTAGAATAATATTTGAATATATATTTTTATAATAGAGAACTTTTAATTGAAAATATTAATTTATTATGAGTTTATAACTTTGTTTCGCGGACCTTAATTTAGTTCTCGCAGACCCCTGGGGGTCCATGGACCCCCGGTTGGGAACCAGTGGATTAGATCAACGGGTATCCTTTAAATCAGTGGTTCCCAACCTTTTTTTGACCAGGGACCAATAGGACTTTTTTGTTCAGTGCAGGGACCCCAAGGTTCAAAATAAAAATTCCGAGAATTTGAAAATAAACTTTAATCATAACTGTTAGTTAAACATTAAGCTTAGAATAATATTTGAATATATATTTTTATAATAGAGAACTTTTAATTGAAAATATTAATTTATTATGGGGACCCACGGACCCCTGGTTGGGAACCAGTGCTTTAAATGGTCCTGTTAAAAAGTAGTTTTCACAGTACGTTCTCCAAGCCTCCCATTCCCCCCAAAATTGTTCATTATCATTCTGATTTATCAGAGCTGTAAGTTTCGCCATCTCAGTCAATTCCGGCATCTTTTTTATCCAGTCTTTTTTATCTGGTATCTCAACTGTCTTCCATTTAGCTGCATATATCAATCGAGCAGCCATGGTGGCATAAATCAAAAAAGTTCTATAAGTAAAAGTAGTGTCCGGTATCATAGTAGCATCATTTATTGGGGAGCCGGGTTTTGGCCCGGTCCCTTGCAGTCGCCTCTGATCATGTGGTGTAGTGGTTAGAGCGGTCGGCGTCTGCACTTCCTTGGATCTGTGATGTCAATGGCGCTCCAGCAATCTTGAAGTTGGACTGCCTTGTCCACACTGGAAAATCCAGTTGCCCCAGTGATTGCTGTAGTGAAGAAGAGTTGGTTTTTATATGCCGACTTTTTCTACCACTTAAGGATAGGGTTGCCAACCTCCAGGGCATTAGTTGTTTTGCATTTGATTACCAAAAACCTCCAGGCGGTGGCTGGAGATCTCCCGCTATTACAACTGATCTCCAGCCGATAGAGATCAATTCACCTGGAGAAAATGGCCGCTTTGGCAATTAGACTCTATGTCATTGAAGTCCCTCCCCTTCCCAAACCCCTCCCTCCTCAGGCTCCGCCCCAAAAACCTCCCACCGGTGGCAAAGAGGGATCTGGCAACCCTACTTAAGGAAGAATCAAACCATCTTACAATAACCTTCCCTTCCCCACAACAGGCACCCTGTGAGGTATGTGGGGCTGAGAGAGCTCTAAGAGAGCTGTGACTAGCCCAAGGTCACCCAGCTGGCTTCATGTGGAGGAATGGGGAAACCAAGCCGGTTCACTAGATTAGCATCCGCTGCTCATGTGGAGGAGTGGGGAATCAAACCCGGTTCTCCAGATTAGAGTCTTCCGACTCATGGCGACCCTATGAATCAATGTCCTCCAAAATGTCCTATCTTTGACAGCCTTGCTCAGGTCTTGCAAATTGAGGGCCATGGCTTCCTTTACAGAGTCAATCCATCTCTTGTTGGGTCTTCCTCTTTTCCTTCTGCCCTCAACTTTTCCTAGCATGACGGTCTTTTCCAGTGACTCTTGTCTTCTCATAATGTGACCAAAATACGATAGCCTCAGTTTAGTCATTTTAGCTTCTAGGTGTGAGAGATCCCCCTCTCTGAGTTTGCTTCTCCAAATCAGTTGCTCAGACGTTGATACAGAAACAATAGATTTATTGAAGCCTTCAGGAGATGAGACAGGCACAGGTAGAAAGTTGCAAGTGAGGGGCTATACGGGTTTACAGAATATATTGACTCCAGGGCACTGGGGCACTGGGGTTCACACTTATTGTTATGGGAAGTTACAAGCTTGGCATAATACAAAACATCAGACGGATCCCAGGAAGTCTGGTGCGGCTATCACACTTCCAAGGCCGCACCGGCCTGAGGGAGTACTGGCAGGAAGAACAGCGGGGGGGAAGATACATGGGCCATCAGGCCTGGCGCCTGAGACCAGAAGGTGTGAACTGCTTTTACGAGTTCACTGATAACACCGCAGGTGATGGAAAGCAGAGACACAAAGACAGAGACTCTCACATTCTGCCCCCCTTAAGGCCCCCCTCCGAGAGGACGAGGCTTATCGGGATAAGCGAGGTGGAATTCTCGGACCAAGCGAGGAGCTGCCATGTGGGGTGCGGCTACCCATTCGTCATGAGCGGAGCCAAGGTTTTTCCAGCGAACAAAGTAAAACAGTTTCCCTTTCTTCCATTTGGAATCTAAAACCTTGGATATTTCCAAATGGGTATCCCCTCCTACTACGGTAGGAATCTCATGAGCGGGAGGGGGGTGGAACTGGGGAGCTGCTACATAAGGTTTGAGGAGGCTTATATGGAAGACTGGATGAACTCCCTTGAGAGTCTTAGGGAGACTCAGTTCCACGGTAACCTCGTTGATTACTCTGGTAATGGGGAAAGGTCCTACATAACGGTCGCTCAGTTTTTTGCAGGGGCGAAGAGAGCGGAGGTTTTTGGTGGACAGATAGACTTGCTCCCCCACCTTGAGTTCCCATCCCGGAGACCGGTGTTTGTCTGCTTGTTCCTTGTACTTGCTTTTTGCCCTTTCCAGATTTTTGAGCAACCATGGCCAGGTGGATTTAACCACCTGAATCCACTCCTGAAGATCAGGGGTAGACTGGAGCTCTGGCGAGACGGGGGCAGAACCGAAAGGGCCAAAATCCGTCCCGTATATAACTTGGAAGGGACTAAAGCCGGTAGAGGAATGAGGCGCATTGTTGTACGCATATTCGGCAAATGGCAGCAGGTCGACCCAGTCGTCCTGGTGGAAATTTACATAGCAACGCAAATAACATTCTACTACCGCATTTACTCGTTCCGTTTGACCATCCGTTTGGGGGTGATAGGCGGAAGAAAGGCCCTGTTCCTCCACTCCCATTAACTTTAGGAAAGCCCGCCAGAATTTGGCAACAAACTGGACCCCCCGGTCGGAGAGGACCTTCCTCGGGATCGAGTGTAGCCTGAGGACGTGCGTGATGAACAGTTTAGCTAAGCCCTGGGCTGAAGGAAGACCTGCACATGGAACGAAATGAACCTGTTTGGAAAAGAGGTCTGTGATAACCCAGAGAACCGTTTTCCCCCGACTTGGAGGTAGGTCGGTGATAAAATCCATGGCGATGACTTCCCAGGGACGGGAGGGGTTCTCAAGCGGTTTGAGAAGCCCCGGGGGTTTTCCCATCCGTTTCTTGGCTGTGGCGCAGGTGGGGCAGCTGCGCACATACAACTCTACATCAGATCTCATACCGGGCCACCAGAATTGCCTTCGAACCAGGTGAAGCGTTTTTATGAAACCAAAATGACCCGCTAGCCTGGCCCCATGTACAAGTCCCAATACTTCTTTGCGAAGGGAAGATGGGACATATAGTTTCCCCCCTTGCACCCACCAAGTGTTGGTTCGTTCCAAGCCAGTGGGGAGGAGATGGTGCTCCTCCTCCTGTAAGGAGGCGTCCCGGAGTCGCTGTTGGAATGCTTCCGGGATACCTTTGAGCGTAGGGGGGGTCTCCGGTTGGCGGGCTTGGGATCGGGTGGTGACGGCCAAGCCAGGGGCTTCCCCTCGCTGTTCGGGAGTGAACAGGGAGTCGACGGGGCGATCGAAATCGTTGCGATACTGGGGAAGTCGTGACAAAGCATCAGCTAGGGCATTTTCTTTGCCAGGGACATGTTTGAGGGTGAACCGGAATTTTGCAAAAAATTGGGCCCACCGAATCTGTTTGGCATTGAGTTTTCTAGCTCCCTTGAGAGCCTCAAGATTCTTGTGATCTGTGCACACTTCGAACGGCAGCTCGGCCCCCTCCAAGAAGTGTCTCCATATGGTAAGGGCATGTTTGACCGCTGCTGCCTCCTTCTCCCAAATGGCCCAGTTGATTTCGGACTGGGAAAACTTCTTGGAGAAGTAGGCGCATGGCCTCAACCGTCCCCCCTCATCCCTCTGCAATAGGGCCCCGCCCATGGCTACATCCGAGGCATCCACCTGCACCACGAAGGGCTTGGTGCAATCCGGGTGAGCTAAAACGGGTTCGGATGAAAAAAGTAGCTTTAAACGTTCAAAAGCTTGCTGGCACTGGGGAGACCATTGCAGACGGGCTGAGGGGAGTGCGGCGCTAGCCCCCCTGTCCTTGGTACGCAACAGGGCAGTGAGGGGAAGCGCAACTTGGGCAAAGTTGGGAATGAAATTCCGGTAAAAGTTGGCAAACCCCAAAAACTGTTGAAGTTGACGGCGGGTAGTGGGGGTTTCCCAGTCCCGCACCGCCTGGACCTTGGCGGGGTCCATTTCCAACCCTTGGTGGGAAATCACATACCCCAGAAATGTAATAGAAGGTTGGTGGAATTCACACTTGGACACCTTAGCATACAGTTTGTGCTCCCGCAGCCGCTGGAGCACTTCTCGCACTAGGCGCACATGTTCTTCCATGGTCTCAGAGTAAATAAGAATGTCATCGAGAAATACCACCACCCCCCGAAACAGTAAATCATGCAAAACTTCATTAATTAACTGCATAAAGACACTCGGAGCCCCCGAAAGTCCGAACGGCATGACCAGGTACTCAAACATCCCAAAACAACTGGAAAAGGCCGTTTTGGGTTCGTCTCCTTCTTTGATGCGAATGCGGTGGTAGGCTTCTACCAAGTCCAGTTTGGTGAAGATTCGGCCCTCCTTTAATTGTGCTAGAAGGTCAGGAATAAGAGGGAGGGGGTAAGCATTAGACTGGGTGACTGCGTTCAGTCTGCGAAAGTCAATACACAGTCTTAAATCTCCCGTCTTTTTCTTTACAAAGAAAGCTGGGGCTGAATAAGGAGCCTTGGAGGGGCGTATGAAACCCCTCGCCAGATTGACATCCAGATAGTCTCGCAATACAGTCTTTTCACTAGGGCTCATGGGGTAAACCTTTCCCTTGGACAGTTTGCCCTCCCCTACAATCTCGATGGCACAGTCCGTTTCTCTGTGGGGAGGCAGTTCGTCGCACTCTCTAACATCGAAAACATCAGTAAACTGCGAGTACTCAGAGGGTAATTGAGGAGAGACTGGGGCGGGGGACCCTACCAGTGCGGCGGCTGGAGTTCTGAGTACCCGTTCCTTGTCATGCAACCCACAGGGGTTTTCGGGGAAGGAAAGCACCCGTTTAACCCAATCAATGGAGGGATTGTGTCCCCTTAACCAGTTCATCCCTAACACCACAGGGGTTACAATAGGGGCGATGGTGAAATACAACCGTTCCCAATGTTCCCCCACGGACATAATCACGGCTGCAGTTCTGTGGGTCACAGGGCCCCGTTTAAAGTCACTCCCGTCCATTTGGGAAAAACGGAGGGGTCCCGGAAGCCGCTTGCGCCGGACACCCAACTTCTTGGCAGTTTCCTCATTTATCATGGTGCGGGCACACCCCGAGTCGACCAACGCGGGGACCTCTAACGGGGGACCCCCTTTGGGTAGGGACAGATGAACACGCACAAATACATTGTCCTCTTGGGCGCTTACCATCGGTGGAGCTCCTTGCACAACGATAGGGACGGTCTGCTGCGGAGCCCCCTCTACAGCAGACCGACGGCGTTTTTTGCCGGCTGTTCCCACTCTTCCTCCTCGCTGGAAGAGGGGGACGGGGTGGTGGCTTCCGGGGAGCCGTCCGAATCAAAGACGGTATTTGTAATCCGGGACCCCGATGGGACCGTAGAGTCGGATGCCCCATCCTGGGGGCGCGCGTGGAGAGCGGAGGGTGCGCCGGAGCGCCGGCTCAGTGGTCCACTTCTGCGGCGAGGCTGGCTGTCGGCGGCCGGTTTCGTCGGCTCGGCCTGGGTTTGGCGGGGGGGGGTCGGACGGCCGGAGCGAGAGGGGCATTGCGATGCAAAGTGACCCTTTCCCCCGCAGATCAGGCAGACGCCGGCCTCGAACCGCTTGCGGCGTTCCGCGGCCGAGAGACCCCCGCCACCCCCTTGCCGGAGTTCCCGGCCACGGTCACCTCGGGGCCTGGGGTCTCGCCCAAGCCGTTGCTTGGACAAGTTCAGGAGTTGTTTGCGATTCTCGATGTCAGCAGCATGGCGAACCCAACCTTCCACATCCGGGGGGTTCCCTTGCATGAAGGCCCAATGTTGGAGGTCTGGGTTGAGACCCTCCCTGAAACATTGTACCAAGGTAGCTTCACTCCAGTCCAGAATTCGGCTAGCCAGTGACTGGAACTCACTTGCATACTGCGCCACCGACTTAGTCCCTTGGCGCAGTTGCATCAGGGATGCTTTAGCCCGCTCACCCAGAGTCGGGTCCTCAAAACGGTTTCGGAGCGCTACCATGAACTCGTCCAGGGTTCGCAGCACCGGCGAGCGGAGTTCATACTGCAACACCATCCAGGCAGCCGCCTCCCCTTGCAGTAAGGAAGCCACGTACTGCACCCGGGACTCCTCAGAAACGAAGGTTCGGCCTTGTTCCCGCATAAAAATGTCTACTTGGACCATAAAAAAGGTCAACTGGTCTCCCGACCCGTCATACGTGACTTTCAGGTCCCGACGGGCCGGGGGGGCAGGGGTTGCGGGCGGAACTACCGGCGCCCCGTCTGGGGGAGCACCGGCTGGAGGTTGCAACTTCAGCGCATCTAGGGCCGTGGCCATCTCACCCATTACGCGTTGCATGGTCTCCATCTGCTCCTGCATAGCCCGGCGGTCTTCCTGCCACTGCTTTCGTTCTTCCTCCATGAGGGCCTCTTTGCGGGCCGGGTCCCCTTCGAGTCCCGTGCTGGGGAAGGCCAACCGGCGATCCTTCGCCGCAGTCCGCGAGAGCGACCAGCCCTTGGGAGAGTCCAGCCAATAAGTAAGCCCCCGGGGACGTTCGTCCCGATCTTGGTCGGGGGCGCGACCCTTCGGTTTCTTTGGCTTGGCTCCCTCCTCCTTCGGGTCCGGCTTCTCCGGCTCGTCCGGTTCCTTGGGGGCATCGGGGTTAGGGGTGGTGTCCTCGTCGGCTGACATTCTGTCCAAAGCGGTACAGCTGCAGTCCGAGAGGCAAGGACTTGCAACTTAATGTGAGAGATCCCCCTCTCTGAGTTTGCTTCTCCAAATCAGTTGCTCAGACGTTGATACAGAAACAATAGATTTATTGAAGCCTTCAGGAGATGAGACAGGCACAGGTAGAAAGTTGCAAGTGAGGGGCTATACGGGTTTACAGAATATATTGACTCCAGGGCACTGGGGCACTGGGGTTCACACTTATTGTTATGGGAAGTTACAAGCTTGGCATAATACAAAACATCAGACGGATCCCAGGAAGTCTGGTGCGGCTATCACACTTCCAAGGCCGCACCGGCCTGAGGGAGTACTGGCAGGAAGAACAGCGGGGGGGAAGATACATGGGCCATCAGGCCTGGCGCCTGAGACCAGAAGGTGTGAACTGCTTTTACGAGTTCACTGATAACACCGCAGGTGATGGAAAGCAGAGACACAAAGACAGAGACTCTCACACTAGGGTCAGCTCACATTTGATTTGATCTAGAACCCACAGATTTGTTTTTCTGACAGTCCACATGGTGTCCACAACACTCTCCTCCAACACCACATTTCAAAGGAATCCACTTTCATTGTCCAGCTTTCATACCCATACATAGTAATAGGAAATGAATTAACTTGATCTTGGTTGCCAGAGACACATCCTTACACTTCAGAATCTTTTCTAGCTCCTTCATGGCTGCCCTTCCCAGTCTCAATCTCCTTCTGATTTCTTGGCTGCAGTCTCCCTTTTGGTTGATGATGGAGCCAAGGAATAGAAAGTCCTGAACAATTTCAATTTCCTCATTGTCATCCTTAAAGTTGAGTAATTCTACTGGAGTAACTCTCCTTAGGATTGCGCTATAAGTCTCTATTAAAGAGGCAGGATATATTTGTCCCGGCCTGTTGGCAACCTTTCAGATGGATTCTAAACTGGTTCTAAACTTACAGATTCTTTACATGGTAAAGATAGGGAGGAATTTAAAAAAACATGGTCAAAGTCCGCCGCATTCTGGGACAAACAGGCGAAAATGAATTTTACAAATATAGTTAATGAATTATAGATATATATTTTTAAAACAAAAGCAATAATAGCAATGTTAAATACTGTCAAAACACTTCTCTGGAAGTCCAGTGGTGATGGGATACACTGTTAAGGTGGGTGGTGGATATTAGAGCACTATATATTTTAGAAATTATATTATACACTGTAATTATAATGATTGAATAAGTGCTCTTTTTGTATTTTTTTTTTTTTATGATTTATGTGCTATATAATTTGTTTTCTTTTTTCTTTTTTTTTTACTTCAACAAAAAATAATAAAAATTTATAAAAAAAGAAGAAGAAGAAGAAGAAGAAGTAAGCTCACTTGGTTCCAATAGAGCTTTCTTCCAAATAAAGATACTAAGGCCATTTATGCATGGGAGGTTTTGCCTTGGATTTGCCACTTTCCAGATGCACATTTTCCCCGTCGGAATTCTCAGAACTCTGCATGGGGTTTTTATTTTTGAGTTTTCACAACTCAGGTGGGGAAAACGCGCATCTACAGAGCAGCAAATCCAAGGCGAAACCTCCCATGCATCAACGGCCTTAGGCTCACACCCTTTCCACGCAGCCCGGCACTTTCTCTCTCGACGATGATTGGGTCACGGGCGCTGACCCATTCGCGAAGCCGGCGATTGGAAGGCCACGAGACGAAAATTTCTGGGATATGATTTACAATGAACTAAGGTTGATAGTACAACATAATATCCCTAAAACACCTGAAATGATGTTGTTAGGTATAATACCAGATTCAGTCGTGACTCAAGAGATCATTTTTGATACATGCCACTATTGCTGCAAGACTGGTCTACGCAATGAAATGAAAAACATCTGAAATACCAGATAAGACTGCTTGGACAGATAAAATGATGGAACTGGCTGAAATGGCAAAACTTACCGCATTAATAAATCAAAAAGAAAATGCTGAATTGGTGGAAGAATGGAAGGCATGGACAACATACGGTATAAATGAACTTAATTTGGGAAACATTAAGGGATATGTTTTGAACTAATTCAAATTTTTTGAAATAATTAAGATACGTTAAAAAGTAGAGTTTTAAGAACGATAAAGGTGGTTTATTACAATGAATTAAGACACTAAATACAAAGAGAAATAAGAATATCAAATGGACAGAGGGGGGGAGAGGGGAAGTCAACTATATATATTTGTAGAAAAGGGCAAGAGTCCAGTAGCACCGTAAAGACTAACAAAAATATTTTTCTGGCAGGGTATGAGCTTTCGTGAGCCACAGCTCACTTCTTCAGATACAGCTAGAATGTGAATCCATCTGTCTTTAATTCCCAGTGGGTAGCCGTGTCTGCAGTAGTAGAAAAGGGGAAGAGTCCAGTAGCACCTTAAAGACTAACAAAAATATTTTCTGGCAGGATGTGAGCTGTATGTATGTGTATGTATGTATATGTGTGTGTGTGAGTGTGTATGTGTATGTGTATCTATCTATATCTATCTATCTATCTATCTATCTATCTGTATCTGTATCTGTATCTCTATATCTATATTTGATTAATGATAAGATAGAAATTGTTTATAGTATATACTATATGAATGGAATGATATAACAGAATGTGAACTAGTTTGAAAAAAAAATCTTTTTTTTTTTAAAAAGGAAGGCCAACGGTCGAAGGGCGGGGCGTGGTGTGAGGTCTCGCGGGTGATTGGAGGCGACGGGTGCCAGGGGGCGGGGTCTATGCCAAGGTGTCTGGGCTCCCTTCCTTCCTTCCTTCGCGTCTTGGATTCGGAAGGCGAGGGGCGGGGTTCTTCCGGTCGGTGGGAGTAGAGCTTCCGGTTGGCGGCGCTGGCGGCGGAGGGAGCGGGAGGCGCCGGGGGTCGGTGAGTGCGGCCGGGCGGGGGGGGGGGCGTAAGGGCTGGGCCTCTGTGGGGTCGCCCCAGGGAGTCGCTGTCGGCAGCGAAGGCAGCCCCTGGGTGGTGATGGGCGACGGCTCTGTCCTTTGCCCCCCCGCTTGGGTAAGCCTATGGGGCGCGTTGCTTCCTAGTGGTCTTTGACACCTGAGATAATCTTTCTCCCCCCACCCCTTTATCCAAATTTTATTCTTTTTCATAAAATCATAGAGTTGGAAGTCGCCCTACAGTTCATCTAGTTCAACCCCCTTCTTCTTCTTCTTCTTCTTCTTTTTTTAAAATATTTTTTTAATTATTTTCCAGCATTATTAATCGCATAGTTTAACAATTGACATAAACAATAAAAAGTAAAAACAAACAGGAAACATTGCTAAAGATATTTGTGTATAATCAAAGAAATATTGACTTCCCCTACACCTCCCTCCATCTTGTGATAAATTAGTAATCACTTTTGCACGAAGTTCTAACCCTGATATTGTTGCTGATACTTATTAATAATTAGTACTATCATATAAAAGAAACAAAAAAGGGAAAAGACCCCCTTCTTAAGGCAGGTTCAGCCTAGACCAGTGGTTCCCAAAGTGGGCTGTACCACCCCCTGGGGGGGGCAGTGGGATTACCTAGGGGGGCGCTAAGAGGCAAGGGAGCAGCAGGGGGGCGCTAGAGGTGGGCCTCTTTAACTGTGTTGTTCACTAATTTACAATACATCAAATTTACACTAATTTACAATACATGCTGGCAAATTTGGTAGAAACTATCAGGATTCCCCCCCCCCCCCGACTTCGAAGAGCTGGTACCACTGGATCAAGCTCATCAGTTTTGTTGAATGAATTTCAACTAAAAAGTTTAAATTTGAACAGATGTGCAATTGTTACTATTTTGAAATTTCATTATTTTCTTTAGTGCGTCATGCAAACTCCTATTTTGAATAATGCTTTTTATAGGATAGGGTAGGGGGCGCTGGGGTTGAGTTTTTGGAACCAAGAGAGCGGTGGCCTGAAAAGATTGGAAATCCCTGGCCTAGACCAACCCTGACAAGTGCTTGTCCAGCCTCTGTTTAAAGTCTGCCAGTGAGGGGGAGCTCACCACCTCCCTAGGTAGCTGATTCCACTGTCGAACAACTCTCACTGTACATTTGTCCCTAATATCCAGCTGCCCCTCTCCACCCTCAATTTAAACCCATTATTGAGCACATGAAGCTGCCTTGTACTGAATCTGACCCTTGGTCCATCAAAGTCAGTATTGTCTACTCAGACCGGCAGCAGATCTCCAGGGTCTCAGGCAGAGGTCTTGCACATCACCTACCTGCCTAGTCCCTTTAACTGGAGATGCCGGGGATTGAACCTGGGACCTTCTGCATGCCAAGCGTGTGCTCTACCACTGAGCCACGGCCCCTCCCCTGTTGTGAGTCCTAGCCTCTGCTGCCAACAGGAGCAGCTCCCTGCCCTCCTCTGACAGCCCTTCAAGTACTTAAAGAGAGCAATCATGTCCCCCCTCAACATCCTCTTCTCCAGGCTGAACATTCCCAACTCCCTCGGCCTTTCCTCGTCGGGCTTGGTCTCCAGGCCCCTGATCATCCTTATCACTCTCCTCTGCACCCACACGATTCTGTCCACATCCTTTCCCTTCTATTTCCTGAATCTGGAAGAAAACAAAAAAAAAGCCTTTCCAGATTTCTGCTTCTTTCTGTATGTCTGGTGTGTGTACATTACACTCCCATGTAGAGATCTAAGTAGCAACATTATAAATTCTTCCAAAGCATCTCCCCCCACCCCCCAAAAAAGAATAAAGGAGTGGACATAAAAGAAAAGGGATGGGGGGGAGGGAATAGGGAATTACAATCATGCATCAAAAATATTACATCTATTGTTCAATTATATCGAAGAAAAAGTATATACAGGGGGTGGGAACATTATAAATTCTTTAACTGTGTGTTTTCTTGAAAACGTCTTCTATGAGATTGTTTGCCAAAGTAATGATTCCATGCAGGTCTACAGCTGAGCATACCTCTTCCCCTTTTTAGGTTTTCAGTTCCAGGTGGCCAGTATATGGATGACTGTGTGATAGAGAAGGGAAACTCATGCGTTGTGTGACTGGATTCACACTTAGGCGCTGCTGAGTAGATACAGGAAATACAAGTGCCTGGAAATGGATAACGTAGGCTCCAAGCTGCTTGTTGGATTCCTGGAAAGATTCCCTTACAAAAATGCAGAGAGAGACCCAGTGACTTACTGACCCTTCTTTCCCTTCTGCCTAAATCTCTTTAGGTTGAAGGACGTTTCTCTCACTCTGTGCCGCTTGGTGTCTTTCCTTGGGGCAGTTAATTTGCCTTGAGATTCTCTTCCCTCACCCATCCATAGATTTGAATTTGAACATGAGATATATGTTTTTAAAATACCACTGGGGCACATGGATGACCCATCCTTTACATTTTGGAGTATGCAATAATCTACATGAGGTATTTGTTCACACATTTGGAGAATTGTAGTTTCCGGAGCAGTTTTTGGATGTTTTAAAAGGCATGGATGACTATTTCCAATGTTCACAGCATTTTGTCAGTATTATGTCAGTAATCATTACAACAACCCTGTGTGGTAGGCCAGTAGTATCCTTATATTGCAAGGAGGGGACTGAAGGAGAGAGAAAGTGGCTTATTTTATGGCATCTAGTGATCTTGTGGTAGGTGAAATATAAGGTTTCCTGGTTCATGGCTTAGTGTCTTAACCACCGTGTTGTAGTTTTTTTGTGCTTGAACACATGAAGCTGCCTTACACTGAATCAGACCATTGATCCATCCTGGTCAGTATTGTGTACTCCAACTGGCAGTGGTTCTCCAGGATCTCACAGGTCTTTCACATCACTTACTACCAGATCCTTTTAGCTGGGGATTGAACCTGGGACCTTCTGCATGCCGAGCAGATTCTCTACCACTGAGCTGTAGGACTCTTCCTTTTCTTCTACCCCAATTCCTGAGGAGGTTGCTGTGCTCAGAGGGGATGCGCTACATGTTACTCTCTGTGTTGTATTCCTCTTCAGATGTTGGGGAAAGGCAAAAGGCTGAAGTGTGCGGTTCTTCATATGCCACAAACTCACGAACTTCCATGGTGGTTTCAGCTAATAATATTTGCTGACTAGCAACTTGTCAACTGCCAGTAGGTGATAAAAGTAGAAAATGGAATTTCAGCAGACATTGCTTATCGTATAGTAGTGTTGCAGGGGTTAAGAAAACTCTTAGAAAGCGCCAAATGGAGCACAGGCTTGAGTCTCAATAGAGCTGAGCGAAAATAGTATATCCTCTCCAAAAGAGTGCCAGGTTCAGTGAATTAGTTCAGACATCAGAGGGCTGGAAGCCACCAATTCTCTCTCAAATAAGAGTGAATTTTGGCTGATTCCTCTGACTTTTCCCCACCGTAAAGGAGACTCTTTGGACAGTTGCTTTGTGACAGCAAATGTGCTTTTAGCTTGGTAGTGAGTTTCCTTGTGTGAGCGATCTGGTTTCATGCAAGGGTTCCACGTTGTCCATTAAGCAGTTATCTAAAGGAGTGTTGAATCTGTACCTCATCTTCTGTTAGCCATTTATTGCCACCCTGTTGAATTTGTTGCTGATTGTTGAACATTCTCCAGACTGAACATTCTCAATTCCTTCAGTCTTTCCTCACAGGGCTTGGTTTCCAGGCCCCTGATCGTCCTCGTTCATTTCCCCCAAGAGGCCGTGGGACTGGTTCAGCTCTCCTGCTCCCATAGTGAACTGACAAGTGTTTGTTTTCATAGTTCTCATTTACAGTGGCGTAACTACCGAGGGGACTTCGTCGCAAGAGAGAAATTGTAACACCCCCCTTTTTTTGTCGTCTAGGCTGTTTGGAGCATGTGAAACGACGCCCGGAACTTGGGTTCCAGTATGTGGTATATTATGCAGAGCATTCAGAGTAAATATTCTTTGTCTGAGCGTTTGATCCGGACCATAGCAGCCATCCGCTCCTTCCCGCATGACAATGTCGAAGACCTTATCAGAAGGGTGAGTGAGGCCTTGCGCCGGAGTTAAAGCTTTGTTTCAGAGCTTACATTTTCGTTATCGGCAAAAGCCGTACGAGATGGTGTCAGATTCAGTCACGAGGCTGTTCCCTTAGGCGGCGCTTTCTCTGTGCCTCCCTTGTCTGGTACATGTTGAGACGAATTAAAGTCTTGTTAAGTTGGACAACTGGGAGAGGGCAGGGAATTTGCTGTCTCTCCTCAACTCAGTTTGGCAGCAAAGCTCATGACTGCACGGACCCAATATTTACTGTCTTTCCCCGCTCCCTTTTATTTAACACTAACCCAGCCAGTGGAAAAAAAGGCTCCCATTTCTCTCTTGCAACCCCCTCTGCTTTTTTAAAAAAGAAAGTGAACAGGGGCTGCTTGTGTTTTATTCTGGTACAGCACTTAAAATATTATAAATAATAAACTGGTCGATGAGGATGGTCCCCAATAGAAGAAGAAGAAGAGTTGGTTTTTATATGCCGACTTTCTCTACCAGTTAAGGAAGAATCAAACCGGCTTACAATCAACCTTCCCCTCCCCACAACAGACACCTTGTGGGGTAGGTGGGGCTGAGATAGCTCTAAGAGAGCTGTGACTAGCCCAAGGTCACCCAGCTGGCTTCATTTATAGGAGTGGGGAAACCAATCCAGTTCACCAGATTAGCCTCCGTCGCTCATGTGGATGAGTGGGGAAATCAAACTCGGTTCTCCAGATCAGAGTCCACCGCTCCAAACCACCACTCTTAACCACTACACCACGCTGGCTCTTGGAGAAGATTTGTGTTGGTACACCTAAACAGCTACGGTCCGACTGGCACAGCTTCTTATCTTGGGATTCCTAATCTGCATATTGTATTTGGGGCCTCTGCCACTAAATGGGCTTAAATATGGGGATGCCCTTAAAAATCCATACCCTCCAGAATACAGAGTCACAGCATGACTGCTGTGTGTCTGATTATCTTTGTTCAGTATGTTTTGGGGCTGGGGCGGTGCTGATGGTAAACTTACAGTGCAATTCTGCGCAGCGTCCTTCCACTTTAAACCTCCCAGTTTCGATGAGATTAGACTGGAGTAATTCTGAATAGGATGACACTGTTGTTGTGGTTTGTGCTGAGTACTAGAGAGAGAATGGGAAGAATGGGTTAGGGCAGGGGTGTCAAACTCATTTGTTACGAGGGCCGGATATGACATAAATGTCACTTGGTCAGGCTGAGCCATGCCTCGCCAGCCCAGATTGAAAGCAGGGTGGTGGTGGCTGCCTCAGCTGGTGACCAAGCAGCAGGCTCGCCAGTCCAGACTGGGAGGGGTAGTAGTTGCCTTAGCTGGCTCGCGGGCCAGATAAGAGCTTTCAAGGGGCCAGATTTGGCCCATGGGCTGAATGTTTGACACCCCATAGTTAGGGATTGATAAATCCCCTTGTGAAAGAATGGGATGTGAAGGTTGACTTTTAGAATATAGTTGGGGAGCATGAGGGTAGGAGCAATAACTAGGAGTTGTAAAGCTTGCTGCAGGATTTACCCCCAAAGGTAGTTAATACTACGGTTCTGACCTTTTCTTGTGTCTTGGGATCGGCTTATTTGGAGTGGTTTGGAGCTGTGGAGTCTGATCTGGAGAACCGGGTTTGATTCCCCACTCCTCACATGAGCTGCAGAGGCTAATCTGGTGAACTGGATTTGTTCCCCCACTCCTACACATGAAGCTGGCTGGGTGACCTTGGGCTAGTCACAGCTCTCTCAGCCCCACCTACCTCACAGGGTGTCTGTTGTGGGGAGGGGAAGGGAAGGTGACTGTAAGCCAGTTTGAGTCTCCCTTAAGTGGTAGAGAAAGTCGGCATATAAAAACCGACTCTTCTTCTTCTTATATTGTAATTTGTCTTCAGGCTAGATAGCGTGGGAGTCTACAGTCTGAATAATGCTGTCAGTTCTGCTTGCCGTATGATGCAAGAGATCTGGCCTTCGAGGCTTTCGTGGGAGGCGTGCACGGCTCCTGTGAACAGAGCAGGCATGAAGCTGCTCCACGTCTCTCCTCGTATCTGTTTCCTGGTGGTGTCAGTGCGGAGAAATGCAGCCTGGGAAAGGCAAGCACTGGAAGGACTTCCTTCTGCTTCTTCCTCTGCCTCTTCAGCAGAAGAACAAGGGAGATCTTGCTTTGCACTTAGAATCTTAAGGAGAGGAGGCAACACCTGTAACTGAAAAACGTTGCAATCTTTTTCTGAAAGAGGCCACAATTAATTTATATTGTGAATATATATATCTACTGACAGAACTGAAATAAGCATATTGTGGTTGCCTGTGCTAAAACGATCCCTGTGATCTTAGTCTTTTCATGTATCATATACTCTTATTCTGGGCAAAGGCGTACATCCTCCAGATGTTTTTGGATTCTAGAAACGCTTCTTTCTGACTGGTGTCTGTGTCCACTTCTGATCTGATTTACAAATGTAGGCAATTGCCCTGTTAGCCATTCTACAAGGGCGGTGTGCTATCAAGTGAGCAGTTTGGAAGGGGTGGCTCCCATCAACAAATCTGTATGGGTGGGGAAGCACTTTTTTACCGATTCTCCCCCCCACACACACACACACCGCATTTCTTGGCTGCAGTATACTTTTGCATGTACGTGTAAAAGTAATGCTCTGTGGGTAGAAATCTTATCACGTGTGGTCAGATTCACTGGGAATCCATGTCTGTGTAGAACAGAGAAGGAATTTTGAGAAAAGCTTGCTTTTTAAAAGGTCCTTGGCCAGAAAGTACTTCCTCATCACTAATCTGTTTTTTGCTAAGCGTGTGTCTATGTGGATTTTGGCTGTATAAAGAAAGGAGATCCAGGAAGATCATCTACTTCCCTTTCAGTGCAGATGCTCTGGAGTTTCTTGAATACTGCTCCTCTAGCTAGCGTGGCGTAGTGGTTAAGAGCGGTGGTTTGGAGCGGCAGACTCTAATCTGGAGAGCCAAGTTTGATTCATCATCATCATTAACCTTTAATAGGCATAGTTTGATTCCCCACTCCTCCACATGAGCAACAGACTAATCTGGTGAACCGGGTTGGTTTCCCCACTCCTCCACATGAAGCCAGATGGGTGACCTTGGGCTAGTCAAAGATCTCTTCGAGTTCTCTCAGCCCCACCTACTTCACAGGGTGTCTGTTGTGGGGAGGGGAAGGGAAAGTGATTGTAAGCCGGTTTGATTCTTCCTTAAGTGGTAGAAAAAGTCAGCATATGAAAAACAACTCTTCCTCTGTTGAAATGTGACATTCTGTTCTTCGAGGGAAGGGTTTTAAAGCCTCTCCAGCTTCAAAGGGCAACACTAAGATTTCCTCTGTTTCCGATGACTCAGCTGTCGTAGATGGAGGTTTTCCAGATCGCATTTGATGGACGCCGCCAGCTGCTTGGGTATATTAATTCCTTGGTCTCTAGAGACTGCCCGAGCCCATTAAATAAACCATACTTCAACCTAGTGGCCAAAAAGTGCAACAAAGATGGTAGTCCTTGGATGTTACCCAAAGAAAGCCTCTTACCAGTGCTGGAAGGGGCCGTGGCTCAGTGGATGAGCCTCTGCTTGGCATGCAGAAGGTCCCAGGTTCAATCCCCGGCATTGCCAGTTAAAAGGACCAGGCAGTAGGCAATGTGAAAGATCTCTATCTGAGACCCTGGAGAGCAGCTGCCAGTCAGCTTAGACAACAATGTCCTTGATGGGCCAGAGGTCTGATTCATAGGGTTGCCAACCTCCAGGTGGTGATGGGAGATCTCCTGCTATTACAAACTGATCTCCAGGTGACAGAGGTCAGTTTACCTAGAGAAAATAGCCACTATGGAAGGTGGACTGTATGGTATTGTACTCCATTGAAATCCCTCCCCTTCCCAAACCCCGCCCTCCTCAGGCTCCACCCCCAAAATCTCCAGGTATTTCCCAACCCGGAGCTGCCAACCCTACTGATTCAATATAAGGCAGCTTCATCTGTGTCCATGTGTAGAAGGCAGCATTAGAAGAAGAAGAGGAGTTTTTATATGCCAACTCTCTCTACCGCTTAAGGAAGAATCAAACTGGCTTACAATCACTTTCCCTTCCCTTACCCACAGTCTGCCAGAGTGAAGCAGGAAGTTTTTTAAATAGGCATTCAAGCAGGTAGCTGAGTTCTCTCTGGGAAGGTGAGGAAAAGCAAGCTCTGGCCACATCTAGTCCAGCTTCCTGTTTCATACAGTGGCCGACCAGATTCTCCTCCTCCCCCTCCCCCCGGAAGAGCTACAAGTAGGGTACAGAGGCAAGACTGTCTTTGTTCCTGTCCCTTAACAATGACATTGAAAGGGTTACTGTCTTTGAACATGGCAAATGGCCCATCAGTGGCTTATATGCCACACATTTGCCTAATTTTTCTTTTGAAGCTAGCTAAACTAGTGGCCATTGCTGCATCCTGCCGTTCGTTAATCCACCAGTTGACTTCCTTCTGTTTTCCTAAATCTACGCCCATCAACTTTATTGGGTGTCCAAATTCCAGTCATATTGGAGAAGGAAGATGAAGTCCTTTTTCTACTTTCTCCATCCGATGTGGCTGCACTATAAACCTGTAGTGTGGAATTACAATACTGGCCGTCTTGTTTATCAGTCCTTTTTTTTTGTGTGGTAAGTTTTTGGCTGTATTTCAATAGCCTCAATTAGTTTGTGTGTCCCCCTCCATACTATGTATGTAGTAATTAAGAAGTACCCATCTGTACTGCAGGTTGAGTATCCCTTATCCGATATCCAGACTGATTTGAAAACCGGACCTTCTGAGCTGGTATGCAGGCATTACTCACAAGCCCTCAGCAGTGCCTTGATGGTTCAATGTACACAAAATTATTAAAAATGTTGTTTAAAATTACGTTCAGGCTATGTGTATAAAGTATATACAAAACTTATATAAAACATCAATGAATTTCATGTTTAAACTTGGGTCCCATCCCCAAGATATCTCATTATGTACCTGCAAAAATTCCAAAATATTCCAAAATACGGAAAGATCCGAAATATGGACCACTTCTGGTCCCAGTCAGTCTAGATAAGGGATACTCAGCCTGTATTGCTTTTTATCAAATGTCATGTTTTAGAGAAGAGTTGGTTTTTATATGCTGACTTTCTCTACCACTTAAGGGAGAATCATACCGCTTACAATCACCTTCCCTTCCCCTCCCCACAACAGACACCCTGTGAGGTAGGTGGGGCTGAGAGAGCTCTGAGAGCTGTAACTTGCCCAAGGTCACCCAGCTGGCTTGATGTGGAGGAGTGAGAAAACAAATCCAGTTCACCAGATTAGCGTACGCCGCTCATGTGGAGGAGTGGGGAATCAAACCCGGTTCTCCAGATCAGAGTCCACTGCTCTTAACCACTATGCCACGCTGGCTCTCTGCCTTAGCATTAACAACACTCAGGAACAGATAGATTTGCTGAACCCTCTCTCTCTTTTTTTCCCTTCTATGTTCCTCCAGGGAGCGGATGTTAACTGTATGCATGGCACACTGAAGCCACTGCACTGTGCTTGCATGGTTGCGGATGCCGACTGCATTGAGCTGCTGTTGGAAAAAGGAGCTGAGGTAAGGACGCACACAGAAAATCTGCTCACACATGAGAGACGGTAGTAATGAGTAACAGTTATGCGGCACTCTGAAGCGTACCAATCAGTCTTAACTGCATTGTCTCAGAAATCCTTGTGAGATCAATTTTGTCCCATATTGAAGGTGGGCAGAGACGGGGTCAGAGTGTTATGTCTAAGGTCCAGCTGTTGATTTCCCAGCAAAGATGAGATTTCAGGTTTATAGCCGAGTCTCCTAGCCACTGTCCCGGTCCAGCTTCCTGGTATAGACATCAAGTTCTTTATAGTGGCATGGAAGGTCAGGATTTCTGCCTGTAAAAGATGGCTGTTTGCCGCAAGTTACCTTGTTCACTTGTGTTAGGGTAACTAAGGTATGCAATAAAACATACTAAGGATCATTATGGGTAGATTATATTGAGCTGTTTTGGGGGAAATGGAGCTTTCCTGTCACCTTTGAATCTGATAAACATCTGGGTGGATTAGAAGTAATCCAGTGTGATGTAGTTGTGCCATAGGGAAAATAGAAGTAATATAAAATTAGTATTAGGTTGCACAGTTGTCAAGATGACTTATACTAAAGGTGTGAACTGTTCGCTATTAGCAGTTGATACCTTCTTTGACTGTCATGTTAAACATTGGAAAGTATTGTTGGTCCCCTCATTTTGGAATGGAAAAAAAATCCATGAATATGTTGCAATGCCTAAACTAACTTGTGAATGGTTGGTTAAAGAAGGCAGATAATACTGCAGTAAAAATAATCTAAAGGTAAAGGTCCCCTGTGCAAGCACCGGGTCATTCCTGACCTATGGGATGACGTCACATCCCGACGTTTCCTAGGCAGACTTTGTTTACGGGATCGTTTGCCAGTGCCTTCCCCAGTCATCTTCCCTTTACCCCCAGCAGCAAGCTGGGTACTCATTTTACTGACCTCAGAAGGATGGAAGGCTGAGTCAGCCTTTAGCCAGAGACCTGAAACCAACTTCTGTTGGGATCGAACTCAGGTCGTGAGCAGAGCTTGGACTGCAGTACTGCAGCTTACCACTCTGTGCCACTGGGCTCATGCTTAAATGCTAACAGGGTTTTATTCCAGCATAAACTGTTTTACAAAGTGGCGGATTCTCAGGGACAGGGAAAAGAAGCCCTTTGGCAGTGTGTATTTCTGCCCTGAAACGCCTGCATTTCAAAAGCAGCTTGATTTGGAGCAGGGTTTTTTTTTAATGGCACAATGCATTTCAAGATCCACAAGTGAAACTTTTTTGGGGTTGCTGAAGTTGTTGTGGACTTTTTTGCTCCGCGGCTTGAGGTTAGGTTGACAGCGTTTGATGGCAGCAGGTCGGCTTCTGCCACCTGTCAGCAATGAATGTTGTATTTCAATACTCTCAGCAGTGGAGTCGCGCCCTGCACTTTATATGTTCTCTTTTCTTATGATAAAAAGTTCACATTGGGAGGGAGATGCCGAGGCCGCCAGGACCAGTGTTCAAAAGAGAAAAAAGATTGCAGGCCCTGATATTTTCAGAGCAGTGAGGTGAGATGAGCTAATCTCAGAAGCTTAGCAGGGTTTGTCAAATCACAGAAGTTAGCATCCTTTTAGACCATATTTATATTTGAGGACCGAGGCCCAGAGAATGCAAGATCTGCTTTGCTGGGCCAGGCAAAAGTTTTCAGCCCGGCCACCTGTTTCCCCAGGAAGCCCAAAGACAGAACAAGATGGAAACAGCCGTCCTTTCCTGCCTGCCGCAGAGATGCCGATTCTGAATGTGGGGGCAGAACAGTAGTGGAATCTTTTGACTCTTGAGATATGTTCTAGGCCCTAGGGTGAATTTTCAATTGAATGGATCTTATATGAAGGTAGCTGCACTTTTTTTATTTTTATGATTTTATGATGGAATCCGAACATAGCTGCACTGTGAATTTTATGATGAAGTCAGAACAAACACCATTTCTCCTCTGCTATCTTGTTTCAAGCATCTGAACTATTTTCTGGGGGGTATGGAGTTAGCCCTGGTAAAACTGTTGTTTGCGGATAAGGAGGCTGCCGTATCCCATATAATGGCCTTACATTCGCAGTACAAACATACAATGCTAACCCCTCTATGGTTATGCAAGGCAGAATTTTGAACATACCATACCCAGAAAGGACCTGTCCTTGCTCTTCTGGCCCTACTGATTCATTAGCTCATGCCCTTTTACAATGACGCTTTTATGAGGAACTTAGATCACATTATATCTCTCCTCTTTTAATATATAAATCTAATGCCTCTGTGTCTGACATAATGCCTTTTTTATTAAGTGACAGGGATTCCAAGGCTACATTGTCAGCGGCAAGATTTATTTCAGTCCTTATATCCCTCAAACATTAGATTTAGAATTACGCTGCTCAAGGTCAATGGATCAAGGTGCTTCTAAGGGATAAAGGAAAGTACTAATGTATATTGTAGCTGAGGTTCACATAACTTATTAATGATAGTCATCTAGCTATCCTTAGCCTATGTATTCAATGTAGTTTTTAGATTTTATACAGTTTCCTTCTTTCTTTTTACAACTACTGACTAATTTGTATGTTTGCTGGTCTTAGACTGTAACAATAAAGATTGATTGATATATGAAGGCAGCGTGTGTTGAGGGTCTTTTTTGGTCTGAATTGGGGGTGGGAGTTGAGCCTTCCATCCTCTGACTTGTTTTTTAAAGTGTGCCTGACCAATGCTGAACTTCTGAGTCAGTTTTTATGACTAAATCCTTTTAAGGTGTCATCGTCACCAAAGAATCCTTTCTCTGCTTTGCAGGTGAATGCCCTTGACGGGTACAACCGGACCGCCCTTCACTACGCAGCGGAGAAGGATGAGACTTGCGTGGAGATCCTTTTAGAATACGGGGCCAACCCAAATGCCCTGGACGGTAACAAAGACACCCCGCTGCACTGGGCTGCCTTTAAGAACAACGCAGAGTGTGTCCGAACGCTTTTGGAGAGCGGGGCCTCTGTCAACGCTCTGGACTACAACGACGACACCCCCCTGAGCTGGGCAGCGATGAAGGGCAACCTGGAGAGCGTGAGCATCCTCCTGGAGTACGGGGCGGAGGTCCGGGTGGTCAATCTGAAGGGGCAGACGCCTATCTCCAGGTTGGTGGCCCTGCTGGTCAGAGGGCTGGGCACCGAGAGGGAAGACTCCTGCTTCGATCTCCTGCACAGGGCCGCCGGGCACTTCGAATTGCGGAAGAACGGGGCTATGCCCCGCGAGGTCCTGCGGGACCAGCAGCTGTGTGCGAAGCTCACCACTTTGTGCTCGGCCCCCGGCACCCTAAAGACACTGTCGCGCTATGCCGTGCGCCGCAGCCTGGGCGTCCAGTTCCTGCCGGATGCAGTGAAGGAACTACCTTTGCCGGAGTCTCTGAAGGAATATGTCCTGCTGAAGTAAAAAGGGGCGGGGGGGAAAAAAGCTTTGTAGGATTCTGGTAGTTGCACAGATCAGTCGGCAGCTGCGCCACTCCTTTCATGGCATTTCATATGGACCATCGTAGCAAACGTCCAATAGATTCAGCGGCACTCTCTGTAGCCTTGCGGGCAGAATGGCTCCTTGGTCCGACAGTGGCTGGTGGTTTCCTTCGGCTTCTGCCTTTGCTTCTTCGGCGAAAGCGGGCGGAAGGTGTCTTTGGTGGCCACTTGCGGCTGGGAAAGCCTCAGGCACTAGCCCTGCTGTTTATACCCCTCAGGTGGATCTTTGTTAGAACCTTAGCGAAGATTTCTGCCGAGACTCGTTGACAGAAAGGGGAAATAGAGTTGTCGTCTGGAGCCGCTTCTGAAGGACAGCAGAGTGACAGCGGGGAGTGGGGGCTAATGCCTTTTATACACAGTGAAGCATTCTGATGACCCAACTTCCCTGTTTCTAGCTTCATAGTTTGGGATTTGCATGCCTACCCCCATTGCTTCATTTTGTAGCAGGAGCTGAACCGTCCCTTTCGGGGAGAGCTGCGGCTTGATGGATTTGAGCCAAGGGATCTGGAGGTCACTCATTCGACCGCCTTCTTTATATCTTTCCTGTTCACTCTGATGAGAGGTTCTACTTAAGCAGGCGAGGTGGGGGGGCAGCCCTTCTGACAGCGCTACTGAATCACAGTGTTTGGTTATTAATTTTGGGCCAGGCCTATACATGGATTAGCCTGAGGCAGTAGTGGAAGCTTGAAGCGCCCTGCGTGACTTCGTCCCGAAGGTGCAGAATATTGATTTTGAATGCTCCCTTGTCATGGGTGGAGTGGAGAACAATACATCCTGCAGATAGCAAAACTAGCATTTTGCCCCAGTTCAAGGAGCTGGGGGGAGGGGGGGGGGAGAGACACAGAGAAGTGTTCAAAATTGCACAGTTCATTCGGCTGCGCATGTAGGTGCAGCCTTCGTTGATCAGGAGTTAGCAGTAAGTGTCCCAGCCAAGCCACTTGGCTCACTGCTTGGACAGATGTAGATCATTTAAAAAACACACACACACACACCAAAATCCTAGTAGCGTGACCAGTCTGTATCTTGTAGGGTGATAAGGAAGTGAGCTCATTTCCGCACTGTGTGTTTTGCGTAACTTATTCACAGCTTAGAAGCTCAATAAGCACACACTTCAGCTTGACTCGCCGCTCCGAAATATAGCCCTAGCTGACGGCGTTCAGCTAAGCCATAGCGGCTCCTGTCATATTCAATCCACACCTGGGTTGCCTTCATACTTTACAGCTTCTTTTTAACATTGGCTATTTTTTTGCTGAATTTTCAGTGTGTGTAAGGAGAGAAATAAAAAAAAACCTGGAGGCGCCTGCTTGCTTCTTGGGGGGGGGGGGCGGAAGTTCTGAGCTCACTTTCTGGGGCTGTGCTTTCTGATGGTAACGTTCGGGCTTCCCCTGTGTCCTGTAACATGGACTGCAATCCAGGTATTCTGTCCTCTCTCACTTGATTGGGAAGATATCGCTGCCTATGTAATGGGGTGTGGGGGAGAATAAGGCTGCAGAAGGCTTCCTTGTTTTTGAGGGGAGGCATGGATATATCAGTCCTGGCAGCTGAACTTTTCAAGCCATGCTGTTGCTCCCTTGGGGACATACAGTTTTGTAATCGCAGCCCTAATCGATTTGTAAAGTAAACATTAGTGTACGTGAGACGCAACCGTGATGTCCTCCCACTGTTTAATGTAAAAAGCCATTAACTTCTTGGGAGATGCATTTGTGCCCCCAGTATGAGCAACTAAGGAACAAGGGCTGCTACTTCTGACTCCTGCAGGTCCTGCCTTCCATAGAAAGATGCTTAGGTACAGTGCAGTACTCTTCTCCCCCCAGAGCTATGAGCCTGCCTGTGCACATGCTGAGTATTCAGAATCCTAATCCCAGCAGGTGAAAATCATGCTGGGGGCCTCTCCACCCTTTTTGCAAGAGTCGGTAGGTCAAGGTACATTCAGAAAGACGGTGATTATTCGCATGGAGCATTTAACAGTTTGCTGATTAAACTTGTGATGTACTGGACAGCATTTAGTCTGCTGTGAATGTGTTCAGGGGGTGAAATGTTTATATCGATCATACTGTTTCCTTTTGCACTGTTTGTACTAGGTTGTTGCCTGATCTCTCCCACAAAGGAAGACCCTTGTTCTGTGATCTGTACAATGTGAAAGAGGCTTTATAGATGTAGAATGAAATGTATTTCTGCCCAGTTAGGAAAACCGTGTATTCTATAGGAGCAGACAGGCCTGTTAACATCTTCCCTGCAGACCCTGCTAGTTCAAGCAGTGATGCCCTGATCAGTGTTTATCCACAGGCTTCTGTAGCCAACTTTTCAAATTGCTGAAAGACCTTAAATCTCTGCTCACATGAAGCTGCCTTATACTGAATCAGACCATCGAAGTCAGTATTGTCTAAGACTGGCAGCGGCCCTCCGGGATCTCAGGCAGAGGTCTTTCACATCGCCTACTTGCCTGGTCCCTGTAACTGGAGATGCTGGGGATTGAACCTGGGACCTTCTGCATGCCAAGCAGATGCTCTACCACTGAGCCACGGCCCCTCCCCACTAACATGAGGGCTGCATTTTTGAGTTGAACGAAGGCTCAAAGGGTTGACCATTTTGACACTGCTCGCTGGTTCTCTCTCACACAAGTCAAAAACAAACCGGTAAATGGCTCTCCTTTGGCAGATCCCCTCCTCTTACCCCCCTTCAGCTGCTTGTTCCCTTCTGCTTAAGCAGATCCTGCAGAGCACCCTCTGGCAACTGTCAAACCTCTGGGAAAAAGCGACTGGTTTACCCTGAGTCAGCAAGAGACCTTTGAGGACGAGCCTGACACAGCGCTCGTCAGGCTGGGCTACTTTGCCCTTTGTTTTCATTGTGGGGATCCTTAAAACTAAGGAATGCATTCCATATTAAAGCATAGAGCTGGAAGGATCCACATGTTCAGTCACCATGACAACCTTAGGACATAAGAAAGGCCATGCTGGATCTGACCAAGCTCCATCAAGTCCAGCAATCTGTTTATACAGTGGCCAACCAGGTGCCTTCTAGGAAGCCCACAAACAAGACGGCTGCAGCAGCACCATCCTGCCTGTGTTCCACAGCACCTAATATAATAGGCATGCTCCTCTGATCCTGGAGAGCCTTTTTTTAGTGTGAACCTGGGACTTAGGGAAGAAGTAAACCTCACCTCTTACCTCTTTTGCCCCACAGTGCTCATATACTTCTGGTTTAGTTTTCAACAGAATAACTAGTTGCTTTGATTGCTGGGCTGGATTTAGCTGTTGCAAGGACTTCATGAGACGGGAGACTTAGAAGAGACCCATTCAGCTTACGGAGACCAGAGGCCAGTTTTACTCATGAGCATTCACAGGGGCATCAACCTTTGTGCCAAAATATTCCCGTTCTCCATAGTCAATGTGTTTTTTTCCCCTAACGAGCCCGGGGGCACCAGTGGCAAAAATAATGCGTGTCAAACCCTGCAAGTGTGAATGAACTGAAGAGTGCTGGAGTATAGAACTGTGAATGGCGGTATCTGTGTTCCTTTCATGCACTATGTGGAGTGGCTCTTAAAAGCAACACACACCTCTTCAAATCAGGATTATCAGAGAGGCAAGAACAGCTGCCAGCATCTCATTCAGTGTTTCTCCCCCCCCCCAGTTTGGTGCTCTGTTTCTCAGTTTAAGCAACACAAGCCTGTTGAATGGGGAACACTCTGCAATGTTGGGTTGTTGGGGAGGGGCTGTGGCTCAGCGGCAGAGCATCTGCTTGGCATGCAGAAGGTCCCAGGTTCAGTCCCCGGCATCTCCAGTTAAAGGGAGTAGGCAGGTAGATGATGTGAAAGACCTCTGCCTCAGACCTTGGAGAGCCGCTGCCAGTCTGAGTAGACAATACTGACTTTGATGGACCAAGGGTATGATTGTGTATAAGGCAGCTTCATGTGCTCTGCAGAGGCATCCTAAGGACTGGCACCATCTATTAGCTAGAAAGTCCCTGAACAATTCAGCGTAAAATATGGAACAGCTAGCTGCTCGCATTCACTGAACGGACCATGTCTCCAATGCATTAAGGAATTAAAGAGTGCAGAGGAGATCAATGTTACAGCCTCTGGACAGCCAACCTCCATTTTATTTTAGATGCTTTGAACTCTTCTGGCTTAAGGTGACGCAACTGTAAATGTACCCCTAGGGAAGCTCTGAAGCAGTTCTTGTTATGTTCAGATCGAGAATGCATTGTTGGTAAAATAACTTGCAGTAAAATTCTGATCAGCTAAAATAAATACTGTGTTTTATGATCATTCAGATGGCCACTGAATGGCCTGATCCTACAGCACTGATAATGCTAGAACAAGGTGTGTTACCCGGCCATTACATAGAGGAGAAAGATCAGCACAAGCCCCGTCTCAGCCACTCTTTCTACAGGAACAATGAGAATATTCCTTAACCCATAGATGCAGTACCTTTTCACATACCAAGATATAAGAGCCAGTGTGAATAGGTTCTTGCTTTTTAAAAAAAAATCCATCTGTGGCAGATCTTTGAGTGTGTGTGCATGTGCTGTCACATCACAGCTGCCTTATGGTGACTAGGATTTTCAAGGCAAGAGACATTCGGAGGTGGTTTGCCATAGCCTGCCTCCGCATCACGACCCTGCTATTCCTTGGAGGTCTCCAATCCTCAGGCTAGCCAAAGCCGACCCTGCTTAGCTTCCATGATCTGATGAGATCAGGCTAGCCAGCGTGGTGTGGTTAAGAGCAGTGGTTTGGAGTGGTGGACTCCAATCTGTAGAACCGGATTTGATTCCCCACTCCTCCGCATAAACAGTGGATGCTAATCTGGTGAACCGGGTTGGTTTCCCAACTCCTACACTTGAAGCCAGCTGGGAGACGTTGGGCCACTCAGCTCTCTCAGCCACACCTACCTCACAGGGTGTCTGTTTTGAGGAGGGGAAGGTGACTGTAAGCCGGTGTGATTCTTCCTTAAGTGGTAGAGAAAGTTGGCATATAAAAACCAACTCTTCTTCTTCTAGCCTGGGGCTATCCAGTTCGGGGCGTGGCAGATCTACAGCCCCAAGTATTACACAAACACCAGGTGGACAGCCACACACTACAATGAAGGAGGAACTGAAAATTCAGAATTTATTTCTGATCTTTCCTAAAACATCTTTGTTGAGAGAGAGAGTGAGTCGTAGCTGCTTTCCCGGCCGTTCAGAGTGCGCCTTCCCCAGATACCCTCTTGCGCGTGATGTGCTCTAAGTGGGCTTTTTCTGAAGTATCCAGATCAATCTTGTACTTGGCAAGAATCTTCAAGATGGGCCGCAGCTTCAGCCACCACTGCTCTTTTGGGATACGGTGCCTGTTGGAAAGAGAGAAGGCGGGTGTCTTATAAGAGGTATCAGGTTCCCAGTTCGGTGACAGTGCACGGCAGGGATTGACCATAGCTGCTTCGTCTTTGCAAGATAGTCATAGAATCAGAGTTGGAAGGGACCCCCAGGGTCATCTTGTTCAGCCCCCTGCACAAGGCAGGAAATTTGCAACTACCCACCACACCCCCAGTGACCCCTATTCCATGCCCAGAAGATGCCCTCCCTCTCATGAACTGCCTAAGGTCATAGAATCAGCGTTGCTGACAGATGGCCAGCTAGCCTCTGCTTAAAAACCTCCAGGGAAGGAGCGCTTACCACCTCCCGAGGAAACCTGTTCCACTGAGGAACAGCTCTGTTAGAAAATTCTTCCTAATGTCTAGACGGAAACTATTTTGATTTAATTTCAACCAGTTGGTTCTGTTCTGACCTTCTGGGGCAACTGAAAACAACTTGGCACCATCCTCTATATGACAGCCTTTCAAGTACTTGAATATGGTTATCATATCCCCTCCTCTTCAGGCTAAACATACCCAGCTCCAGTCGGGCCCCATGAACGCATTACCAACTTACTTTTTTAACATTAAGAAACAATGTCAGGCCAGTCATTGGGCCCAACTGAGTATCTGGTTAAATATGCGTTACTAAGGCTTTGTGACCACTACCGCCCCAGGTGAATATGACATGGTTTTTCAGTTAAGTACGTCACAATAACACGGATAAACTCATTTCTCAGTTGCAAGATGCTCAGTTGGGCCCTGTGAACCCATTACCAACTTATTTTTAACATCTGGCTTTAGTTGGCACAGATCTCAATTTGTTATCACCATCTTAGGACTGCTGACCTGGACTCGGGAGGTACAGAAGGTACCTAATGGGCTTTGTGACCACTACCACCCTGGCTGAATATGACATGGTTTTTCAGGCAAGTACGTCATACTAACACGGATAAACTGATCTGGCTTTAGTTGGCACAGATCTCAATTTATTATCACCATCTAGGACTGCTGATCTGGACTCTAGGGGTACCGACGGTAGGTACCTAATGGGACGGTGAGTGTAATCTGTGTGAAAGCAAAGTAGCCCCGACCTTGCGATTATTACACCTATGGCCACGACTACATTACATTTCAGATGTGCATTTAGCACACAAGCCAGCGTAGTGTAGTGGTTAAGAGCGATGGTTTGGAGGGATAGACTCTGATCTGGAGAACCGGGTTTGATTCCCCACCCCTCCACCTGAGCGGCGGAGGCTAATCTGGTGAACTGGATTTGTTTCCCCACTCCTCCACATGAAGCCAGCTGGGTGACCTTGGGCCAGTCACGCTCTCAGCCTCACCTACCTCACAGGGTGTCTGTTGTGGGGAGGGAAGGGAAGGTGATTGTAAGCCGGTTTGATTCTCCCTTAAGTGGTAGAGAAAGTCGGCATATAAAAGCCACTCTTCTTCTTCTAAAGGGAGTGCAGCCATTGCAAGCTGCAGTAAGTAAGCTCGTTGAAGGCGCTGTAGTTGGCTGCAGCTCCGTATCAAAGTTTGCCTTTATGTCATACGCGGAAAGGCCCTCTACTTCCTAAATACTGAGACGATATTCCAGGTGTTTACATGTTGCACTTTGTAACCCACCCACCTAGTTTCTCAGATTTCTGTTGGAATTCCAAAGTTTTGGGGTGCACCCCCCCACACACACACATTTGCAGAAATGTGTGATCATTTATTTTTATTTATTATTGGTCTTATATCCCTTTCTATATTCCGGCCGAGGCCACGAGCAGAGCAGCTAACTGTCATAAAAAATAATACATCTAAAACATAATGTGTAAATTAAAAAAAACCCCAACTTCCTAGAGACCCTGTGGGATTTAGAAAGTGGTATGAACAATTCACCCCACACCTTCCTTGTTAAAACTCAGAACTGTTCACATATATTCTCCAATATCTTTGCAATTCACAGCCCTGGCTCCCTATCTATTGACTGACGAAATTTATATACTACCCTTTCCCCGCCAAGATGGCAGTCTACAGACTCTTGCCTCTACCAGCTTCTTCCTAATTCTTCTCAAAATCATTTGCATCTCCTGGGGCGTGGGGAGGGGAGATAACAGGCTTCTTACATCTGCTCCCCTTGTTTAGAAATCTGATATATATAAAATATAAAATTATGCATGGTATGGAGAGAGTGGACAGGGAGAAGCTCTTCTCCCTCTCTCATAATGCCAGAATGTGGGGTCATCTGCTGAAGCTGGAGGATGAGAGATTCAAAACTGATAAAAGGAAGTATTTCTTCACACAACACATAGTTAAATTGTGGAACTCCCTTCCCCAGGATGTGGTGATGGCTACCCACTTGGAAGGCTTTAAAAGGGGAGTGAACATGTTCATGGAGGATAGGGCTATCCATGACTACTAATCACAATGGATACTAGTCATGATGCATATCTATTCTCTCTAGTATCAGAGGAGCATGCCTATTATATTGGGTGCTTTGGAACCCAGGCAGGATAATGCTGCTGCAGTTTTCTTTTTGTGGGCTTCCTAGAGGCACCTAGTTGGCCACTGTGGGAACAGACTGCTGGACTCGATGGACCTTTGTCTGATCCAGCATGGCCTTTTTTATGTTCTTAAGGCTTGAAGAGGGGAGTGGACAAGTTCATGGAGGATAGGGCTATCCATGGCTACTAGTCAAAATGGATACTAGTCATGATGCATACCTATTCTCTCCAGGATCAGAGGAGCCTGCCTATTATATTAGGTGCTGTGGAACACAGGCAGGATGGTGCTGCTGCAGTCGACTTGTTTGTGGGCTTCCTAGAGGTACCTGGTTGGTCACTGTGTGAACAGACTGCTGGACTTGATGGGCCTTGGTCTGATCCAGCATGGCTTTTCTTATGTTCTTATGATAGTCACCTGCCAGTGGTACGGCGTGAGCTTGTTTCCAGTCCTCCCAAGGCAGATCTACAGAACTGAATTCTCACTGATTAATAAGCTGCAACCCAGGGAGGTTACTATCATGATCCTATGCGGGCAATTTTTCAGTCTCCATTTTAAGATTTTTTTTCCTCTCTGGCATCAATGAGGGCTAGAAACTGTGGCGTGAGATCCTTAGGCTTTTAAGACAGGTTGCCCAACTCTCTTTTGCTCATAGAGCCCTCAGAGGAAGGAAGGAAAAAAACTTACTCAAAATCTGTCTGTTCTTTGATTTCGGCAAGAGGCTGGAAGACGAGGGCTCTTCTGCGCATCCCCAGGAGGCAAGCGGAATCGGCAGTGTTGGCAAAGATACGGCCTGAAAAGAAAAACGGGGGTGAAACGCTCACTGAATTAACAAAAAAAAACCTATACAGGTGAGAGAATGAGGTTGTAAAATGGACCACACCGCATTAGAGCACAGGTAGAAGATGATAATTTTGCAACATTCTCCCCTTTAAAAACAAAACGCGACAACCCTGCAAATAGAAAAGCAGCACAGCAAATAAAGTAGGGTAGAAGCTTCCTCCTTGCCATGCTAGCTTTCTATCTGCATGGATTTTTTTTTAATGTGAAGAAGCACGCAAGACTGAAAACCACCATCTGCTGCAGTCCATTCCACTACCTAATTCTCCTCCGTGTGTGAACCAGTTCTAGGAAATGGGGGTGGGGAGGGGACCTGGCGGTTGGCAACCTTCACTGCACAACCACCCCATGGAAAGTGACCACCTACCATGCCTGGAACACTCTTTAATCTTGCCAGACATCCACGCCACTGCTTTGGCACCCATCTTCGTTCCAAAGTTCCTGTCGAATGGAGTTGGTGTCCCACCCTGTGATAAATAGAGGAAGAATGGGTTGGGTTTCCCATAAAAGCCCCACCTGTGGGAACAGGGTTTGTAGATGACTCCAAAGGAGGGATTTTACTGCACCAATGCTGCTCAGTCAGGAAACCTAAAGCCCAGGGGTCCACAGCGTGGTGCCCGCCAACACCTTTCCTTGTGCCCGTGAAGTGTGGGGGGTAGACGGGACCGGGGGGAGGGCTTTTGCCAGTATGGCTTCGAACTGGCCATTGGAAATCAGATTGGCGGTAGAGAATTTGAAAAAGCTGCTTCGGCAGTAACTACCTCCACAGCATAAGGAGCAGTGTATATGCAAGAAAATATTTTAAAGCAATATGTTCATTTTAAAAGGCATCCTGCTAAGCAGAGATTCTGCCTGAAAGGCTGAAGAGTTAATATTAGTTATGCAAGACCTCACTCCCTGAGATTTTGGTGGTTGCCTCTGCCTCCTGCAGCAGCCATTTTGTGGCTGCCCCTGTCTAGGGTTGCCAGGTCTCCTGCCAGCACCCCTAGGTGCCAGCTGCTATGTGGTACAGCAGCAGCATTTTTTTTAAGTTGGCGTCGTGTGCAGCATGATGTCACTTCCGTTGGGAAACCAGAAGTAAATGTCATGTCGCTCTAGGAATCAACAGAAACTCTATGGCTTCCTAGAGTGCCCTCCCCATGTTCCTGCCGGTTGCCAGGCACAGTGAGACACGGAAGATAGGCATAATATTGATCACAAATTCTCCGTCTTATCATCCCTGCAGCTTTGTGATGTAGGTTAGAATGAGACTGGCCCAGGGTAACCCAAATAAACTTCATGGCTGAGTGGGGATTTGAACACATGTCTCATGACACTATGAGGAAAGACTGAAGGAGCTGGGTATGTTTAGCCTGAAGAGGAGAAGACTGAGAGGGGATATGATAACCATCTTCAAGTACTTGAAGGGCTGTCATATGGAGGATGGTGCCAAGTTGTTTTCTGTTGCCCCAGAAGGTCGGACCAGAATCGACGGGTTGAAATTAAATCAAAAGAGTTTCTGTCTAGAACTTAGGAAGAATTTTCTAACTGTTAGAGCGGTTCCTCAGTGGAACAGGCTTCCTCAAGAGGTGGTAAGTGCTCCTTCTCTGTAGGTTTTTAAGCAGAGGCTAGATGGCCATCTGCCAGCAATGCTGATTCTATGATCTTAGGCAGTTCATGAGAGGGAGGGCATCTCGGCCATCTTCTGGGCATGGAGTAGGGGTCACTGGGGGTGTGTGGGGGGGAGGAAGTTGTGAATTTCCTGTATTGTGCAGGGGGTTGGACGAGGTGACCCCGGTGGTCCCTTCCAACTCTATCATTCTACTGTAACCACTGCTCTACAGTAGCTCTCCTATTATCCTGCATCTGAGTTTTGACTCAGAAAAGCTTACGCTGGAATCTTGTTAATCTTTAAGGTGCCACTAGACTCTTGTTTTGTCATATAAATGAAGAAACTGACGAGAAAGCATCAGAACTATTGAGGGGAAGAAAAGGGATTCTGCTAGTAACATTTGAATAATATTCCTTATAACAAACCTTTAAATGGGTCACATGGAAAGGAAGGAACTGGGAGCTAAAAAATACCGGCTTGCCTACTATGGGAGATCTGAATCGGGGATTTCCTGGTTTACAGTTTAATCATTGCCCGGGCACCAGTTGATGAAAATCAGCTGGTGTGACCTGAAAAGCATACCAGGGACGAAGTAGAATGTCACAGACGCCAAGAGATCCAAGCACCGAAGCAGTAATTTCAGGTTGCCACTTTACTTAGGACACCATGTGTCCAACTGGTGGTCTACGAGTGAGACCAACCCTTTACGGCTCTTCCAAAAGGTCTACCTATTTGTCTTGCGTCTTGATTCAGCGGTGGCACCATCACATTCAGGGAACATCTAGCATGATTATTAAAGACTGCTGTGGCATCAACTGAATACCATGTTCTCTCGCAGCAGACTTACCTGCTGCATGTGACCCAACACGTTCTTTCTGGTGTCAAAGATGCCTTTCCCTTCCTCAGAGTACAAGTTGTATACAAAGTCAGTGGTATAGTTCTCATTGCATTTCTCATTTCTGGAAAGGCAGAAATAAAAATGGCATGTATGAATGCGGTTGAAGGTGGGCATCCACCGTTAGCAAGAATTACAAGCACCAGCAGAAAAGGAAAGCGATAAAGAAGAGTTGGTTTTTGTGTGCCGACTTTCTCTACCACTTAGGGGAGACTCAAACAGGCTTACAATCACCTTCCCCTACCCTCCCCACAACAGACACCCTGTGAGGGAGGTGAGGCTGAGAGAGCTCTAAGAGAGCTGTGACTTGCTGGCTGTCACCCAGCAGAGCTGTAACCCAGCTGTAACTTGCAGAGCTGTCACCCAGCTGGCTTCATGTATAGGAGTGGGGAAACCAAGCCAGTTCACCAGATTAGCCTCCGCTGTTCATGTGGAGGAGTGGGGAATCCAACCCGGTTCTCCAGATCAGAGTCCATCACTCCAAACCACTACTCTTAACCTCACCACGCTGGCTAGCCCGATCTCATCAGATCTCAGAAGCTAAGCTGGGTTGGCCCTGGCTAGTATTTGGATGGGAGACCTCCAAGGAATAGTAGGGTCATGATGCGGAGGCAGGCTTCACGTGGAGGAGTGGGGAAACCAACCCGGTTCTCCAGATTAGAGTCCACCGTTCATGTGGAGGAGAGGGGAATCAAACCTGGTTCTCCAGAGTGGAGTCCACCGCTCCAAACAACCGCTCTTAACCACTACACCATGCTGGTTCTCAGAGATGGAAGGTTCAATCCTGTGCTAAGAATGTACTCTCTCAAGAGACGGTTGACAAACTGTCTTTCAAGTTATCTGGCAGCCATATTTAGAGCTAAGAAAGAGTTATGCTCTGCTTACTCATTGGCTTGATGACCCTCCAGCTTAGCTGGCTATTTATTCCGCAAAACAATCCTGTGTGTTTATACGGTGGCACTTGCAGGTCCATTTCCCCCTCTGCCAGAAAACAAAGGAAATCCCTCCCCCACCCCCACCAAAGGCTTGCAAAATTGTTCTGAAGATTTGGAGTTGAATGGGAGAGAAGAGAAAGTGGATTGATGATGTCACAAGTGCCAGCCAATAGGCATCTTCATAGCCAGATGTCTCCTCATTCAAGCTGAACCATGCTGAAAATCTAAAGAACTGAAGGGTGTTTTTTGTTTGTTTAGTTTGCCTCAGAACAGAATAAGGTGTGCTGGTTTCGAGAGCAGTCAAATGCTTCCACCCCTCCTATAAGGATAGGGAAGCCACTTATTTTTTTAAAAATTGACAAGACTTGAAGGTTACCTCAATACTAGACCTCTCTTCACTGTGGTCTTCATTTTTTCTGTCAGATGCTCCACGTTAGCCTGTTAGCCAAAGAAAGATTGGTTAACGTTGATCACGTGGTTTCTTATGAAAGCAGGAGGCTGTTTCTCCAAACCATACGCAAGCCATGGTCTTTCCACACAACTAAGGCTTACGGCACTGTCTTCCGAAAGGGTGCTTCCCCCCACCCTGACAGACTGTTTAGTGCTGTGGTATGGGTTGGGGGCTTGAACGCTGCACCACAATGTATAAAATGATGTTTGGGCCATCACTTGGCAATGTTTTTTTTCAAGTGTGAAGTTCTGAATCCATTTACATCAGCAATATCATATAGTCCCTGTCCACAAATACACTCATGCTTAAGAACCTGAGGTATACTGGTCTCCTGAATTTAAACTGAAAAGAAACTGTACTCTTTGACTTGGAAAAGTTGTGTGCGTGTGTAGGAGTAAAAGATTTATCTGCCTTCAAGAAAAAAATCTACCCCCTGTTGCTCTGCGTGTTTCACTGTTCAGGGCACGTCTCCTGGTTGGAAGGAGCAAAGCCCATAGGGATGATTCATACAGAGACACAACAGGTAGCCTCTTTTGAACAGGGGGATATTGCTGCATCTTATTGCTGGGAGCAATTTAATCTTTGCTCTTTTTACCATGATGCAAAGCTACACCAGCATTACTCATCCCCCATGAAGGCTGATTCCAAGAAAACAGCAAGAGTACATCTGTGGATCAATCATGCAGAGATTGTGAAGGTCACCTCCTCCAAGGGTTAATTAATTTATTCCTCGTGGTGCATTATTGGTTGTATCATAGCCCCATCACACACTCTGGGAAAGATTGCTTCCATATTTGTGGTGGAGGCTCTGGGAGAGGTAGAAGAAGAAGAGTTGATTTTTATATGCTGACTTTCTCTACCACTTAAGGGAAAATCAAACCAGCTTACAATTTCCTTCCCTTCCTCTCCCAACAACAAGCACCTTGTGAGGTAGATGGGGCTAAGAGAGTGTGATTAGCCCAAGGACATCCAGCTGGCTTCATGTGTAGGAGTGGGGAATCAAACCCAGATCTCCAGATTAAAGTCCACCGCTCCAAAACACTGCTCTTAACCCCTACATCACCAAGATTTCCATTAACCTGAGTCGTACTGCAATGCACTCTTAGGAACAGGCCTGCTTTTACGAATCAGCTCTTAAGAGGTCTAGAAAGATCTTCACCTCCAAGTCGCGGATGGTGAAAGGGTCTTCATAAATATACGCCGCGTCAGCTCCTGCAGCCAAGCCCGCCATGGTAGCCAGGTAGCCGCAGTAGCCTCCCATCGTCTCAATGATGAACACCCGCCTCTTGGTGCCGGCTGCAGATTGCTTGATACGGTCACATGTCTAGGGATGCAACAAGTGACACAGCAAATAATACATCAAACAGCAGTGACCAGTTTTGAATGAGGGTTTTGAAAAAAATGGGTGTGTGTAAAGTGCTGCCAAGTTATGGCTCAGTTTGTAGCCAACTTATGGCGACCCCTTATGGGGTTTTCAAGGCAAGAGACGTCCAGAGGTGGTTTGCCAGTGCCTGCCTCTGCGTAGCGACCCTGGAATTCCTTGGTCGTCTCCCATCCAAATACTGACCAGGGCCGACCTTGCTTAGCTTCCGAGATCTGATCAGATGAAAAAATTACTGGACGGGAAAAGGTTCCTCTGAGAGGCTTTTGGGGGGCTCCAAAACCAGGCTCGGCTACTACTGAATCTCAGAGGTTCTGAGGTTTTGTGAAGACAAAACTAGCTCTGAGATAAATGGAAATTTTATTACCTATATTCCTCTTAAAATCTGAACTGAAGGTAAATATGAATCTTGAGAAAAATGTAATTTATTTGTTGAAATTTTAATCGATTAAGACATAAACACTGTTCAAAAACTGTAAATAAGATGTTATAGATAAACTTGATGGGAAGGTAATGAAGAAGAAAATGTAGAGGATTGTAAATATAATGTAATACCCTTTTAGTTATATAAAATCTAAAGTAGTAAGCTGGATCTATTAAAGAATGTATAGATGGTGGTGGTTAGATAATGTGAGGTAGTGGGTCAGTTTAACTGAATATGTAGTAGTAATATTAATATGCTAGTTTAACTATGTATCGTTGGAATCTCAGTTTGATCTCATTTATAGGTTTTTTATAACTTTTATATTCTTTCTTTTTTTTGTAAGCTTTGTATCTTTTATATTTCTTTGCATCTTTCTATATTTATCATATTGAAAGATACAAAGAAATATAAAAGATACAGAGCTTACAAAGAAAAGAAAGAATATAAAAGTTATAAAAGATCTTTGCAAGATCTGAGCAAGGCTGTTAAAGATAGGACGTTTTGGATTACATTGATTCATAGGGTCGCTATGAGTTGGAAGCAACTTGACGGCACTTAACACAAACATATTTTTCATAAAATTTAAAAAATAAAAAAGACAAGACTAGCAAACTTATAAATTAGCATATTCCCCTAGTTTGCATAACTGTTTTTGCTTCTGCCAGTGATGAGGAGAAACAATAAGCTATGCATTGGCCCAGAACCCCGCCCTCTGATGTCACATCAAATCCAGCCCTGGCACTATGTGGAGTCACCACAGACTCCATATAGATCATCCCAAATCTTCGCAGTCCCAAATGTTTGCTTTTCTTTAAAGGAAAACCGAGGAGTCCTAACCATTTAAGGACTCTGTCGCTTTGAAAATCCGATGTTAACAAAGTCTTGGAGGACACGTAAAAACCTTCCTACCTACAATGGCAGCAGAAAAGGAACTCAGGGGGAAGGGGGGGGGGCTCGGGTCATGTGATGGTTTAGAATCAAATCGTCTTACAACCCCCCCTCCCCACAACAGACACCCTGTGAGGTAGGTGGAGCTGAGAGAGCTGTGACTAGCCCAAGGTCACCCAGCTGGCTTCGTATGTAGGAGTGGGGAAACAAATCCAGTTCACCAGATTAGCCTCTGCCGCTCATGTGGAGGAGTAGGGAATCAAATCCGGTTCTCCAGATCGGAGTCCACTGCTCCAAACTACTGCTCTTAACCACCACACCATGCTGGCTCTCTCTGGAATTTCATGTTTTCTGCGCTCGCCTGGAAACTGGAGAACAGGTACAATGTACAGAAGGAGTAGGCCTTCTGGCTCTGTTCTTCAGAACCAGCCTGCTGCTCTGGGGCAGGGCAAACACGTAAACGAGGATGGCATTCGCCCTTGCAGTAAATGCGACTGCTCTCTGCGGAGCGCTACTTTCGACAGCTGCCACACTGCTCAGTGGGTAAAGCCAGCCTGGCACACAATGAACCGGAGCCAGGAGGAGAAAAGATGCTTTACCGCTGTGATGGTGTTGAGAGCGGTGTCGGCGCCAATGCTGAAGTCTGAGCCAGGAACGTTGTTGGAGACGGTGGCCGGGATAACGCAGATGGGGATGCAGAGCTCCTCGTACTTTGCTCGGCCTTCGATCATCTCCAGGCTGCCGGTGAAAGCCTAGGGGAAGACCAAACATTGTTGCTTTCATGGCCTGCGTTAGAAGCAGGAAGGGCACCAGGAAGAAGAAGAGGAGTCAGTTTTTTTACCCCGATTTTCTCTATCTTTAAGGAGACTCAAACCGGCCTTCAATTGCCTTCCCTTCCTCTCTCCACAACAAACACCTTGTGAGGCAGATGGGGCTGAGAGTGTTCTGAGAGAACTGTGAATGGCCCAAGGTCACCCAGCAGGCTTCAGGTGGAGGAGTGAAGAAATAATCCTGGTTCACCAGATTAGCATCCGCCACTCATGTGGAGGAGCGGGGAATCAAACACCTTGTGAGGTAGGTGGGGCTGAGAGAATTCGGAGAGAACTGTGACTGGCCCAAGGTCACCCAGCTGGCTTTGTGTGGAGGAGTGAGGAAACCAACCCGGTTCACTTGATTAGCATCTGCCACTCGTGTGGAGGAGCAAGGAATCAAACCCGGTTCTCCATATTAGAGTCCACCGCTCTTAACCACTACACCATGCTGGCTTTGCATGCGAGCTGTTCTGAGCATGCTTCTAAAATCCCGAAAAGAGCTTTCGATGTCAGCCCCTCACAGCTTCCTCACTCCCTTCTGCCAATTTCTTTTCACCTCTGTTCAGAAAACGGGCTTTCCACTCTCATCATCTCTCTCGTCCATAAGAGATACTAACTCAACCACCACCCAAACCTCACCCTGCAGAGGGATACCCTTTCCTGGCTTGGCTTAAGATGCAGATGGTAATGGAGTATGCAGTCATGGCGAAAATGACCTATATCATAAATACAAGTAACAACCTGAAATACCAACAGTTCTATGAAAAATGGAAATTATTTTATAAATATGTTGAGGCTTAAAATTAACAATAATAAAATAACAAAGTAGATAATAGCAAATGTCAAGGATACTCAACCTAATTTTACACCCAGAGAATAATCTTGACTGTCGAGATAAAACAGCAATGTAAAGAAATAATTCTGATGGTAGAGTTATAACACAGATAGTCAATATGTTGAATAGCTTATAAAATGGCCATCTTTAGAATATATTATATGCTTTAATATCTTTTTCGAGGAGCCCCATGGCGCAGAGTGGTAAGCTGCAGTACTGCAGTCCAAGCTCTGCTCATGACATGAGTTCGATCCCAACGGAAGTCAGTTTGAGGTAGCCGGCTCAAGGTTGACTCAGCCTTCCATCCTTCCAAGGTCAGCAAAATGAGTACCCAGCTTGCTGAGGGTAAAGGGAAGTTGACTGGGGAAGGCACTGGCAAACCACCCTGTAAACAAAGTCTGCCTGGGAAACATCAAGATATGACGTCACCCCATGGGTCAGGAATGACTCGGTAATTGCACAGGGGACCTTTACCTTTTACCTTTACAGTGTCCTATAATTAAGCAGCCTTGCTCAGGTCTTGCAAACTGAGGGCCGTGGCTCCCTTTGAGTCGATCCATCCCTACTTTTGATAGCTGCCATACTGCTCTGTGGGTTAAGCCAGCGGGTTAAGTTGCTCTGTGGTTTACACCATGCTGGCTCTGCATGCGAGCTGTTCTGAGCATGCTTCTAAAATCCCGAGAAGAGCTTTCGATGTCAGCCCCTCACAGCTTCCTCCCTCTCTTCTGCCAATCTCTTTTCACCTCTGTTCAGAAAACGGGCTTTCCACTCTCATCATCTCTCTCGTCCATAAGAGATACTAACTCAACCACCACCCAAACCTCACCCTGCAGAGGGATACCCTTTCCTGGCCTAGCTTAGGATGCAGATGGTCAACAAAAGGACACTCTTTTGAAGCCCAAAGGCAATAGTCATGTCATGCCTACTGAAGAGCTGTTACAAACATATTCGGGAGGCCTTGATTGTTCCTATAACTAAGAGCTCGCCAGGGAGGAATAAAATGTTTTACCTTTATACTATGTTATCAGATAAGAATCAGGAGTTGGCTTTTAAGGTAGCAACATTTGGCTGGCTGGTCTTAAAGATCAGGAAATCATGGGCTACACCGGTACAGGAAGGATCATAAGCAATTATTATTGTATATCTTCCTTTACCCATTTTAATTTTTTTAAAAAAATATTATTTTATCTTATATTTTAGTGGTGAATGATTGTCAATCATATCAAGTCTGATTGATATGATATTTGTATTTATAACCCATGTTATACTTTTAATTCTACGTATATAACAGCATTCTGATCTAGGACCGTAATAAATATTTACTTACTTACTTACTGAAGAGCTGTGCAGAATGCAGAAAATTGGGGTAGGAAGTGCCATTAAGACACTGCCAGTTTATGGCAACCCTTCATGAGGTTTTCAAGGCAAGAGAAGTTCAAAGGTGGTTTGCCTTTTCTCGCCTCTGTGGAGCAACCCTGGACTTCCTCGGTGGGCTCCCATCCAAGTTCCAACCAGGGCTGACTCTGCTGAGCAGCTGAGATCTGATGAGATTGGGCTAGCCTGGGCCATCTGGGTCAGGGCATGCAGAAAATTACCCACCCCTAAGCAACACCAATAATCCCGGAGAAGATCGCTTTCGATTTCTGTCATCTCAAGTTCTGAACAGCCAAGGCTTTCCTGAGGGCCTACCTCAAAGCCTCCAATGATGATCAAGCCATGAATGCTGTAGTCGGCGATGGTGTTACTGATTTGTTCGAAGTATTTTTTAGGCAGAGTCCTGCAACAGAATAAGTAGAGAAAACATCAGTTCCTCTCTTCCATGGAATGGTTCATTTTAAGTTCACTTGTGGAAAACACAAGGTATCTATTTCAGTAATTCCCAGAAGGCATGCTGAGAGATACTAGGGTACTGCTAGACAACTGTTAGTGTGCCTAAAGTACCTATACCATAGGGAAGGTTGCCTGTTGCATCTCTGTATGGTTTACTGCTCTAGCTAGGGCTCCTTCCAATCAGCCCTGCTTGGGAGCGGGTAGTTTTGCTGCAACTCAGCATCAGGTGAAAGGGAAGCATTCAATCGCTCAAGAAGAATGACTATCCTGTAGTGGATGCTGCTTGTTGTATCTCTGCATGAGTCACAGCTCTGGCCTGGCACCCCTTTCAATTAAGGCAAAAATATAGGTAGTTATCTCTACTGAGGGTGGTCGTTCTTACTCTTTCACACCCAAAAAGTAAGCATTTCTGGGGGTAAGATCAAACTGCTTCTTCAATTTTAATTTAAGGGCGGGGGGAAATCAGCAACTTTAATTACCTTTAATTTAAAAAAGCGTAGCTCAGAAAAAAGATTTTTTTTTCAGCCAGGGCTGAGGATGACTAACTCAGCCCGGCCCTCCCTGGTGCCGCTAGAACTATCAAGATCTTTGCCTGGACCGGAACTTAGACCTATCCAGTCTGAGATGTGGTATATTTGAGATATTATTTTTATTGTTGTTTGAGTGTGGCTTACAATGTAAGCTGCCCTGGCAGGAGAAAGGCGGGGTAGAAGCTTTTTAAAATAAAGAAAACACTTCAAAGTTTAATTGTAACAAACAACAGCCCTGGGGACATGTAAATCAATAAAGCTGTGATTGTAAAGGATCTGCGGTAAGGATTTGATACTCAAAAAGAAGGATGTAAATACAATCAATTAAATCAATTTCTCCCCATCCAGATATGGTTGCCAACCTCCAGGTGGGGCCTGGAGATGTCCTGAAATTACAACTGATCTCCAGACTACAGAGATCAGTTCCCCTGGGGAAAATGGCTGCTTTGGAGGGGGTATTCTATGGCGTTATACCTGGCTGAGGGCCCTTCCCTCCCCAGGCTTCACCCCCAAATCTCCAGGAATTTCCCAATCCGGAGTAGGCAACCCCACATCCAGATACCTTTTGGTTCCAAGGTTCGAGCCACCTTTTCCCGTCCAGCCACCAACTCCTCCCCATCCAATCTCTTCAACCTGTGGGGCAGGGGTAGGGGGAGAAGGAGAGAGAGAAGGATTCCTCAACTCGAGTGGCTCTTCCAAACTGACAGCATGGTTATCAACCTCTGTCACATAATATCACCACAATTAGAAGAAGAGATGGCTTTTATATGCCGACTTTCTCTACCACTTAAGGAAGAATCAAACCGGCTTACAATTACCTTCCCCTCCCCACAACAGACACCCTGTGAGGTAGGTGAGGCTAAGAGAGTGTGACCAACCCAAGGTCACCCAAGCTGGCTTCATGTGTAGGAGAGGGGAAACCAACCCGGCTCACCAGTGTCTGCTGCTCATGTGGAGGAGTGGGGAATCAAACCCGGTTCTCCAGATCAGAGTTCACCGCTCCAAACCACCGCTCTTAACCACTATACCATGCTGGGCAATTACAGAAGAATGAGAAACTCTTCCTTCGATGAATAAGTGAACCAACGTATAACGTACTTTTCGTTCAGCCAGGCCTTCGAACCCATCGTGAATGGCTAGCATCCTGTGGCCATGGATTAACCCGATCCTGACAGTAGACCTCACTGCGGCATTCATGCCAGCAGCTGGGGCACCCACATTCATTACGGCCAAGTTGTAGCCACTCTGCAGGAGAGAAAGGGACAAAATTACAAACCATGTCAAGTGCCCGTCGCCCATGCTGAGGTACCTCTAAGAAGACGAAGAAGAAGAAGAGTTGGTTTTTATGTGCCGACTTTCTCTACCACTTAAGGGAGACTCAAACCAGCTTACAATCACCTTCCCTTCCCCTCCCCACAAGAACAGACACCCTGTGAGGTTGGTGAGGCTGAGAGCTCTAACAAAGCTGTAACTAGCCCAAGGTCATCCAGCTGGCGTGAGTAGGAGCGGGGGAACAAATCCAGTTAACCAGATTAGCCTCCGCTGCTCATGTGGAAGAGTGGGGAATGAATCCTGGTTCTCCACATCAGACTCCACCGCTCCAAACCACCGCTCTTAACCACTACACCACGCTAGCCAGTCCTAAAGAACAGAAAAGAAATAGCCTGCCATGGTCTTTAATACAAGGTGCAGATGATTCTGCAGAGATGAAACAACTGCAAGGGGGACACAAAATTGCCCCCCTTCCCCCAAAGCAGGAGTCCCCAACATGATGCCTACCAACACTTTTACTGATGCCCACCCAGTGTTTTTAGGAAGTGGAGGGGGGCTAGGTAGGGCTTTTGCCCAGCAGGGCTTCTGACTGACTATGGGAGATTTGATCGGCTGTGCAGATTTTTAAAGTGTTGCTTTGGCAGCAGCTGCCACCACAGCACAAGAATCTGCACTGTGTTACTGAAGTTCAGCTGTGGCAATCACTTTGTGGCGGGCTCCACCTCCTGCGGCAGCCATTTTGGGGCAGCCATTTTGTTGGTGTGCCCACCACGCTGTGTCAGAATTCCAAATGTGCCCGCAGGCTCAAAAATGTTGGGGACCCCTGCTCTAAAACGTTAAGAAACGACAACACCGACCCATGACTTGAATGTCTAGGTTCACAGCTGAAGGTCACCATTTGTGTAGCAGGAACAAACTGCGTGTCATGCTCCAGGTAGGATGTTTGGGCAACCTAAAGCACCACTCAGAGCTTTCTCCAGCTAAACCTTCAAGACCAGGAATGCCAATATGCTGCAGAATTATACACAGCGCTCTTACAGCCCGGCTCAGAAAGAGTGACCTGGGCAGGGGTGGCCCGCACACCACCTTTCTGCAGTGACTCCGTACAGTAGTTTGGAATTGGCAGTGGATGCCAGCATCAAGAGATTTTCTGCTTTGGGGTTTCTAGGCCTCAAGACCATGTAGCAGCCACAGGAAACTGTGGGTGTGTAAAGTGCCTTCAAGTCGCAATTATGGTGACCCCTTTTGGGGTTTTCATAGCAACTAGTGGAAGCAACAGTGAAGAAAGCTGATAGGAAGAAAATAGATTCCTTTGAAATGTGGTGTTGGAGGAGAGTGTTACGGATACCCTGGACCGCCAAAAAAACAAATCAGTGGGTTATAGATCAAATCAAGCCTGAACTGACCCTTGAAGCTAAAATGACTAAACTAAGGCTGTCGTATTTTGGTCATGTCATGAGACGACAAGAGTCACTGGAAAAGACAGTCATGCTAGGAAAAGTTGAGGGCAGCAAGAAAAGAGGAAGACCCAACAAGAGACGGATTGACTCAAGGAAGCCACAGCCTTCAATTTGCAAGATCTGAGCAAGGCTGTCAAAGACAGGACATTCTTGAGGACTTTCATTCATAGGGTCACCATGAGTCGGAAGCGACTTGACGGCACTTAACGGCACTTAACACACACACAGTGGAAGCAAAATTATGCAAAACAGGCATGTGTAGGTTACAGAATTCAGTTTTACTCTGAGCATAAATTTGGATTCCACTGGTGCAGAATGTGGGGTTTTTTATTGTTGTTGTTGCTTTCAAAACAGAAGAAGCTGCTGTATCTTACGTTCCTTGAGAGCTCTTATCCGGCCCGCGAGCCTGCTGAGGCATCCATCCCCTCCACTCTTGATCTGGGCTGGCGAGGCATGGTCCGGCCCAACCAAGTGACATTTATGTTATAGCCGGCTCTCATAACAATTGAGTTTGACACCCCTGGTTTAGAGTGAGCGCAACAGCTTGGAAGCATAGAAAGCACTCTCTCTCCCCCCCTAGATGTGCCCCAGCTAGCCAGGGTTATGCTGTCACGCGCTTTCCACCTTGTGATTACCATGCATGTTTCCCCTCTTACCTTGGCAGATGGTGGACGTATGTGGGCCAAAATCTTGTAAACGTTCCAGTTATTCTGGAAACTCCTGCAAGAAGGGAGGGAAAAGGCTGATGGAAATGCAGTCTGTTCCTTCCTCTGCAGGAATACCTGGGTATGTTCTACTTTGTCTGATGGTCAGGCCATTTGGGGATGCCTTAATTAAAAGGTGAACTCTAGAATCACATTCATTGGAGAGAAAGTATCCAAAGGGCTGCATACAGACTTCCTGCACTTGCACTAGGAATTCTCTGAGCTATAAAGTAGGAAGGCCCTAGTACAAATGACCCCTCTGCCATGAACTCAGTTGAAGCCCACTTTCTCCCAACCGCGGTCCCTCCATCTGTAACATGGGGATAATGACACCCCTCGTTTTCCCCCAATGGGGACACAAAGTAGCTTATGTTGTTCTCTGGTCCTCTTGTTTTATCCTCACAACAACCCTGTCAGGTAGGTTAGGCCAAGAGTGTGTGACTGGCCCAAGGTCACCTAGCAAGAACATAAGAAAAGCCATGCTGGATCAGACCCAGGCCCATCAAGTCCAGCAGTCTGTTCACACAGCGGCCAACCAGATGCCTCTAGGAAGCCCACAAACAAGACTACAGCAGCATCCTGCCTGTCTTCCACGGCACCTAATATAATAAGCATGTTCCTCTGATGCTGGAGAGAAGAGGTATGCATCATGACTAGTATCCATTCTAACTAATAGCCATGAATACCCCTTTCCTTCATGAATATATCCACTCCCCTCTTAAAGCCTTCCAGGTTGGCAGCCATCACCACATCCTGGGGCAGGGAGTTCCACAATTTAACTATGCGTTGTGTGAAAAAATACTTCCTTTTATCTGTTTTGAATCTCTCACTCTCCAGCTTCAGCATATGACCCCGTGTTCTAGTATTATGGGAGAGGGAGAAAAGCTTCTTCCTGTCCACTCTCCATACCAAGCTTCCATGGCAGAGTGAGAATTTGAACCTGGGTCTCCCAGATCCTAGTCCAACACTGAAACCACACTGGCAACATCCATCTCCTCTGGAAGGCCACCTCTGAAGGGCTGGGAGCAACTTGAGCCCTTGGAATGACTGGGGGCAGGGAAGACGAGGGACCGTGACAGCGACACCCTCAAGAGTTTCAGCCTCACATCCTACCTGCAAGAGAGTTGCAACCTACTTCTGGATCATGCCCAACACTTTTAGTATCACTGGATTGATCTTTTATTTATTTATTTATTTTCGAATTTGTAGCCCTTCCTCCCCAGCAAGCCGGCTCAGGGTGGGTAACATCAGTTTAAAACCCAACAATCATACAAACACATAATACTACTACTGAGTACCCAGCTTGCTGGGGGTTAAAGGGAAGATGACTGGGGAAGGCACTGGCAAACCACCCTGTAAACAAAGTCTGCCTAGGAAATGTCGGGATGTGACGTCACCCCATGGGTCAGGAATGACCCAGTGCTTGCACAGGGGACTACCTTTACTTTAAAAGCTCTGTCTTACAGGCCCTGCAGAACCCCCTTAGGTCCCGCAGGGCCCTGATGTTCCTCGGCAGAGCGTTCCGCCCGGTCGGAGCCAGGGCCAAAAAAGCCCTGGCTCTTCTTGAGGACAGCCGCACGCTCTTAGGGCCAGGGACCACCAGTAAATTATCACTGTATGGTCTCAATGTCCTATCACCCAATTAAATACATCTGCCTGTTAGCCAAACCTACACACACTTGCCATTTAATAATCAAATAAAGAAAACCCTCGTGCTGACGCCGAGAAACTAGCAAAAAAGAGTAGCACTGTGACTAAATGGAACTGACAACCTCGATACAATAAGCAATTAAATAAATAATAATAATGAAACTTTAAGTTTAAATGTAAATTGTGTAATATTTTCAATACAAAAACATTCCTCAGAATTAACAACGGAAAATATAGTTTCACAAAGGTGCAATGACAAAAAAAAAATCATTATTTTTTCATTGTCAAGTTTCATTATTATTATATTTATTTAATTGTTTATTGTATCGAGGTAATCAGTTCCATTTAGTCACAGTGCTACTGCTTTTTGCTAATTTAATAATCAAAAGCTACCACTTATCAGTGTTCTCCTCTTCCTGCCCCATTACAACAATAGATGGCTGAAACCAAACAGCTTCCCCCTATAAAAAATGAGCAACTGAGAGACCTGAGCTTGTAGCCGCATGGATTAAAACAGGGGTGGGGAACCTCAGGCCCGGGGGCCGTATGCAGCCCCCGAGGACATTTTTTGTGGCCCTCGGGAGCTCCGGGAACCCTGCCACGGAGGCGGGGCGCAGGGTGGCCCTCCCCGAGGGTGTTCCTAGGGCCACGGCTTACAGCGCCCTTGTAGCGCCCTTTGGACCTCCTCTCACCGACTGTCGGTTGTTAGTCGGCGAGAGGGGAGGGGGAGGGACGCTTCCCCCAAGGCAGCCCCCTACAGCTGTGGCGTGCAGGAACGCTGCGGCACATTGTAAGCCCCTCTCGCTGCCTGTTGACTGTTAAGCAGTGGGGGGCGGGAAGAGGCCGGCGGCTCCCGGCGGCAGAACATGCATGCGGGAGCCAATTTGGCGGGCGGGGGCTTTTATGGACTCTGGGGGGGAGTGCATGGAGACTGGGGCCCGGCTGCTTGGTGCTCTGTGCGCCGCCGGGTGTGTGTGTGTGGGCGGGGGAGGTGGGGTGGTTGGGGCCCGGTCGCGCAGGCCGGCATGCGCGGGTGTGTGTGTGTGGGGGGGAGGCTTTTCTCTCTTTTCTTCCTCTTTTTCTGTCACTCTTTCTCCTTTCTCTCCCTCTCTTCCTCCCTCTTTTTCTGTCTCTTTCTTTGTCTACCTCCGTCCTTTTTTTTCTTTCCCTCCGTCCTTTTCTTTCTTTCTCCCCCTCTCTCCATTTCTTTCTTCCTCCCTCCCTTTTCCTCTTTCTCTGTTTTCCTTCCTCCCTTGCCAATCGACTGTGGGCTGCGCCCCCCTGGCACCTCGTTTTCTGGGGCCCACCACTGGCTGCCCTCCCACCTGGGAGGGGGGCGCCCTGCAGGCCTTCTCTGGCTGGCCTCCCCTGGGGTTGCCAACCTCCAGGTGGTGGCTGGAGACCTAGCAACCCTAGCCTCTCCCCCCCACCGGGAGATCTACACCTGATGTGGCCCCCGAAATATGTTATTAATGTGCGAATGGCCCTTGGCAGGAAAAAGGTTCCCCACCCCTGGATTAAAATGTATCCTAATAGAAACATCATTAGATTGAAGCTTGCTGAACCTTAGTGAATCTGAATACAAAACGAAGCGACTGGCCCCTGGACCAAGGTTTGTTTATGTTGCGGCAGCTCTCACTCACCTCCCTCGGAGTTTAAGAGCATCATCAAACCGCCCTTCTTGCATCGCTGTTGTGACATCTTTTGTCTGGTAAAAGAGGAAGGAAAAGGTTACAGAGGAAGAACTTGGCATCTGTGGAAAAATGGTTTGGGACTTCCCCTCACACGAAAACAACAGCTGCTTTCAGTCTGTTCTAGAACGGACACAATTTGTTCACTCCATTTTTACAAAGAGTCCAGATATCATCACTGGTACCCATTGCATTCTGCTGGTTTCCTTGGTGGTGTTCTGTCTTTTTTGATACTCGATTTATGGAGGTCCCCTCCCAAATTAAACCACAATTGCAGTGCCAGCTTATACAGAAGGGACTGAATGACAAAGTACTTCTGAGGCTTTCCAGCACTACTGTCCCTTCCTTCAAATTTTCTTCCCTGCCCCTTCATTTTAAAGCCATTTCTGATTCTAGGCTTCTGCCACTTTAACAAATTTCTTCCTGCTTTTATGCTGGCCAGGTTTAACATTTTGCCCTCAGAACTGAGAGAGGGGAGATATCGTAAAGTTCCATATATGAACAGACTCTGCCCTTGTGAGTATGCTCATGTTGAAACTGTTACTCATGTTTTGTTATACTGCCATTTGTATGCAGAAATCTGGGTCAAATTCTTATTACCCTTGCTAAGTAAAAAGGAGGAGTTGTCTGATAAATATAAATTATTCTTCTTATTGAATAACCAGAACCCAGACTTAACCAATCGGGTAGAAGAATTCTTACAACGTGCAATAAGCATAAGGGAGCTTGTATCTTAACTGTGAAATTTTTAAATTTGATCCTGGATGTATTTAAACTGTTCTGATTATTCCTTTTTATGCCAATAAAGGTGATGGTTGATTGACTGATTGATTGAATTTCTTCCTGATCATTCACCTACCCACTGCTTTTGTGCACTGCCCCCCTAACCAATCAGTTCCTGTTCTCTACAGGAGGGCAGGTGTTAATTGCAGGTTTTCCCTTTGTAGCCGAAGCAGTTGCTTATAATTTTACCTTTTCTTTTTTCACAACTATAATATGTAAGTTTCTAATCACAATGGACAGAGGTCCTGAAATACAAATAGACCTTTAAAACTGCAAACCAGCGTTTAGAAGCAGAAGAGAGCCCATGCCGGGAGGACTGGGATAATAAATTAGCTGAATATGCAGTAATGGCAAAATTAAGGAACTATGTCAATAAAAGACCAAGCAAAGAATTTCAAGACAAATGGAAAGCACACTAGTTATATATATTTTTAAATGGGGAGGAAAGAATGAGGTCATTAAAATAATATATATGAATTATTAATAATCTTGATATACTGTATTGAAAATGTTCATTACAATTCATCTTATAATATTGTCTAACATTATCGTGTATATCAAGTATTGTATAGGGTCTCTTATGATTATGCTAAGATTTATTATTATGATAACCATTATTTAATGCTTATTATTATATTACTATTGTTAATTGTTGCTACCATATTTTATTGTTTACTGTTTAGAAGAAGAAAAAGAGTTGGTTTTTATATGCCAACTTTCTCTACCACTTGAGGCAGAATCAAACCGGCTTACAATCGCCTTCCCTTCCCCTCCCCACAACAGACACCCTGTGAGGTGGGTGAGGCTGAGAGAGCATGACTTGCCCAAGGTCACCCAGCTGGCTTCGTGTGTAGGAGTGGGGAAACAAATCCAGTTCACCAGATTACCCTCCGCCACTCATGTGGAGGAGTGGGGAATCAAACCCAATTCTCCAGATCAGACTCCACCGCTCCAAACCACCACTCTTAACCACTATCATTGTCTATTATATTATATGCACATTTTTTTCTTCTGATGTAACTGGAATTGAAGTTAGGTACAATTTATATTCTCTTTCTTTTTTTCCCTGTTCTGTTTATCTTTATAAAAAATAAAATCTTATTAAATAAATTACAACCAGTGAAAGGCCTAGTTTGGTTGTACCCAGAGCAGGCCTTCGTATACCACCATTCCTCTTCACTCACCCCTGCAGTGGTAGTGGCTTGTAGGTGCACAGATTTGCCCACAAAGTGTGGCAGAAAGGAGAGAAGGGTACCAACAGCAGGCAAGGATGGAGTGTGCCCTCACCTGAACAGATGCTTCACATGAAGAGTCCACAGCTTCATATTTCTGACATTTTAGAAGTGAATATGATAAGTCACATAGTTCGGCTCGCACCCGATGGTGCCATTTTGGTAATGCAGCAGCCGTTCCCCCAACGGAACAAGGTTTCACTTGTAGCAGAGGGAAGGGCGATATTTGCTGATTCTGACCCCCATGCACTTAGGTTTGCCAACCAACAGGTACTAGCTGGAGATCTCCTGCTATTACCACTGATCTCTAGCCGACAGATATCAGTTCACCTGGAGAAAATGGCCGCTCTGCCAACTGGATTCTATGGCATTGAAGTCCCTCCCCAAACCCCGCCCCCCTCAGGCTCTGCCCCAAAAATCTCCAGGTATTTCCCAACCTGGAGCTGGCAACCCTGCACACACTGCAGATTCCCAATTTATCCCACCCCCTTCCACTGTTCCTTCAGTTGCACGGTGTCATGGGCCCTGCTTTGGGAGCTGAGGACTCAGAGGACTCTGAAGCTGAAGTGGAGGAACAGGTTGCCTCTGGGCCTTCAGTACCTCCATTGCAGTCAGTAGCACAGGAGCCTGAAACAACTCAGCAGGAACCACAGCTAGGCAGAGAGATGGAACAAGGGCAGACAGAAGCTACTCTTCCCCCAACCCCTGCAGCAGAATCTGAGAATGGCAGCCCTCCAAGCTCACCTGAACCTGATAGGCATATCAGGACTCGGCAGCGTGTTGTTTTGCAGGGTAAAAGGAGGAGTGCTCCCTTGGAGAGGCTAAACAGACAGAGAACTGGTGCTGAGTCTTTTCAGGATGAAGCCTAGCTTGGAAGTGCACTGACTGATAAAGGCAGTGCAGGCATGCTTTCACTTTGCGGAAGCAACCGTGCAGTTTCTCTGTGTTCCTGCTACTGCCTCTGATTCATCTTTCCGGACGTTGACTCCTGCTTCTTTGACGACGCCTCTGACTTCTGACCCTGGTAAATAACATAATCTTTGTCGCCTGCTCCGAAAGGGGCTAAATACCTCCCGCACGTCTGAGGACTGCGGGCACCGCCCAGCCCTTGGCCTACGCCGGCACACACCACCCTGAACGAATGTGATTTCAGGGAGCTGAGATGACCACTACAAGATTGGGGGGGGGGGTTAGGCAGGCAAGTTATCTTTCTATATCGTGACTCGGCCTGTACAGCTTATGACTCAAGCCTTTAAAACCTAGTTTTCAAAACCCAATGTTTAGTTTTGTAGAACTGCTCTCCTACTGCATTCTGCTTTAGCTAAGAGTTCCTCCTGTCAAGTGCTTTATTTTATTTTTTGCTTTTCTCTAGCACATTGACTCACAAAGGACAAATGTAGTCACGGTACCACCTCTTAAGTTGGTTATCTGAAGGAAAGCACTGTAAAGATAACATGTATAACATCTCCATCTAAGCCTGCAGGAAAATTTGTTCTGAATACTAGCCTTAAGAATATATCTTCACTATACATTTATATCGCTTTTTAACAGTCATGCCTTCCCCCCAAAGAATCCTGGGGACTGTGGTTTGGGGGCCGTGCTGAGAATTCTTGCCCCTTCCCCTCCTCAAAATTTCCAATGTACCTGGGAAGAGGAAACTACCGTTGAAGCAGTAACAGTCTGTACCACAGACACATGTCCCAAGGGAGGGATGGAGCCTATCTCCACAGATCAGTGTGACAGAAGAAGAAGAAGAGCTGGTTTTTATACGCTGCCTTTTCTCTACCTTTAAGGAGTGTCAAAGTGGCTTACAATCGCCTTCCCTTTCCCTCCCCACAACAGATACCTTGTGATGCACGTGGAGCTGAGAGAGTTCTGGGAGAACCGTGACTGGCCCAAGGTCACCCAGCAGGCTTCATGTGGAGGAGTGGGGAATCAAACCTGGTTCTCCAGATTACAGTCTGCCGCTCTTAACCACTACACCGCGCTGACTAATGGTAGCTGAGACAGCCAAGATACTCACTACTTGGACACACTCCATGAGAGGAAGCCGGACGGCCTGGTTGCCAGACAGGCTGACGACACACGCTGGCGTATCGGGGGTTCCCTCCAGTAATGCCATAACTGCTTCCACACCCATCCTGCTTCCCTGTGAGATGAAGAGAGTTTGCTTGAGTCCCCCCAGGATTTTGTTTCATTTCAAGACCAGGGATTTCCCAAGGGCAACATACAGACCTGTGAATAGGGTTACCAACCTCCAAGTGGCGGCTGGAAATCTCCCATTATTACAACTGATCTCCAGGCAATCACCTGGAGAAAATGGCCTCTCCGGAAGGTGAACTCTATGGCATTATACCCCATTGAAGCCCCTCCCCTCCCCAAATTCTGCCCTTCTCAGGCTCCACCCCTAAAATCTCCAGGAATTTCCCAACCTGGAACTGGGCCATAAATCTCTTAATGTTTAAGAAAAAAAGAAGAATCAGTTTTTACACCCCACTTTTCTCTACCTTTAAGGAGTCTCAAAGCGGCTTACAATCACCTTCCCTTCCTCTCCCCTGCTTAGCTTTCGAGATCTGATGAGATTGGGCTATTCCGTGCTGCCGTCCCTCCCCAGAGATGATAACAGCCTACTATTGCTAGTGGAACAACATAAGAACGATGTAAGTTTCGGCTCCCCTGAGCTCCCCCAAATCCTTACCACATCTATGGTGATAGGCACTTCACTGGCAAAGCATCTGTAAAAGTAGCGAGGACAGAAATGTCATGCTTTTTATTTTTACCAGGATACGATCAAAGGCAGAGGGGGTCCCGCCACGCTGCACATGACCCAGGATGGTGACTCTCGTGTCGTAGCCCAGGCGTTTCACGACCAGCTAGAGTAGAAAGAGAGGCACAAAAGAGGCTTATTTTACCGAGCCCCACAAATGTGCAGACAGAAAGATTCCTGTCTCAAGGAGCTTACAATCACAAATTCGGGAAACAACGAGGAGAGGGTTGGGAATGCAGAAAGAAACACGGACGAGAATGTTTTCCCATTCCAGGAATGTTAGAATGGAAACAGGGAAGTCTGTGTTAACTGGCTAGAGCCACTGGGTAAGATCTGCCTGGGTTTGCTTCTCCTTAGCTGCAGGTACTTAAAGCCTGGGCGGATCCCAAAGGCGTGAGCCTGAGCACATGAGCCAAAGGGTTCAGGCCTCAGGGTTGTAGTCACGACCTAGGGAGAAGGGTCCACTACCAGAGAGATGAAGGGAGAGAGGGTGCCAAAAGCCATCCCCCCTTCTATTTCTTTTTGTTGAGTTGGATCAAGACTAATTTCTGCAGAGACAAGGATTTCCACTCACATAGAGCGACTTCCCCCTATCCCCCAGCAGCCTGAAATGCCCCCCAGAATCCTGTCCTCAGGAGAGACAGGACCCCAGGAACAAGACTGAGGAGGACATTTGGGGCTGCCACAGGAGGGGCAGGAAACTCATGTTCCATTCCCTGCACCCATGCAAATGTCCATTAAGAACATAAGAAAGGCCCTGCTGGATCAGACCAAGGCCCATCAACTCCAGCAGTCTGTTCACACAGTGGCCAACCAGGTGCCTCTAGGAAGCCCTCAAACAAGACGACTGCAGCAGCATTATCCAGAGCACCTAATATAATAGGCATGCCCCTCTGATACTGAAGAGAATAGGTATGCATCATGGCTAGTATCCATTTTGACTAGTAGCCATGGATAGCCCTCTCCTCCATGAACATGTCCACTCCCCTCTTAAAGCCTTCCAAGTTGGCAGCCATCACCACATCCTGGGGCAGGGAGTTCCCCAATTTAACCATGCATTGTGTGAAGAAATACTTCCTTTTATCTCACAGTGGGTAGCCGTGCTAGTCTGTTTGCAGTAGTCAAAAAGGGCAAGAGTCCAGTAGCACCTTAAAGACTAACAAAAATATTTTCTGGTAGGGTATGAGCTTTCGTGAGCCACAGCTCACTTCTTCAGATCTGAAGAAAATTTCGGGTCCTCAAAGCTGCAAAGCTTGGAAGGACATGGGCACTCCCTGCCGAAATTTCAAAAGCTGGGAGCAGGCGAGAGCAGAAGTTTCCAAAGACATCATAAGAAGAGCCCTGGCGGATCGGACCAGCGGTCCATCTCATCTGAGCTTCACACAGCAAGTTCTGCATTTCAAGAACCGATGCCTGAATGCAGTTTACCTTCTGATTCATGATTTAACTCCCTCGCTGTCTACATGCTGCCCAGTTGAGCAAAGCTTGTGCCTGAACTCCCATTTAACCCTGTTTCCCAAATAGTTGCTGCCAATACTGTGGTTATCCTCCCCACCTTCACTGCACAGGGATGGGGAAGGGCCATGGCTCAGAGGCAGAGCATCTGCTTGGCATTCAGAAGGTCCCAGGTTCAAACCCCAGCATCTCCAGTTGAAAAGATTAGGCAAGTAGGTGATGGGAAAGACCTCTGCCTGAGATCCTGGAGAGCCGCTGCCAGTCTGAGTAGACAATACTGACCTTGACAGACCCAGGGTCTGATTCAGTATAAGGCAACTTCATATGTACATGTATAGGATAGTGTATTTCTGGTGCTGAAAGGGATGGAAATTAAAGACAGCAAGGAAATTAAGCAGTGGCTGAATAAGTAAAACACATTTAAGCAAAAGGCTCCTAAGAATAAAATCTGGGTGTTGCATAATTAGCAGCTCTCATGCCTTTGTAATAGTTTTAGAAGATGCAGCTGGAAGACCAGCAGACATCTGCAGCACTCCAAAACAACAGTTTTTCCCCACCGCAAGAAAGTGACAAGACAAAGAACCACACTCGCCTCCAGGTACAGTACCCTTTTTCTTCTCTTCCAACTGTACAATCTTAGAATCAGAGAGTTGGGAGGGACCACCATGGTCATCTAGTCCAACCCCCTACACAATGCAAGAAATTCACAACTACCTCCCACACACACACCCGGTGACCCCTACTCCATGCCCAGAAAATGGCCAAGGTGCCCTCCCTCTCATCAGCTGCTTAAGGTAATAGAATCAGCATTGCTGACAGATGGCCATCTAGTCTCTGCTTAAAAACCTCCAGGGAAGGAGAGCTCACCACCTCCCGAGGAAGCCTGTTCCACTGAGGAACCACTCTGTTAGAAAATTCTTCCTAATGTCTAGACGGAAACTCTTTTGATTTAATTTCAACCCGTCAGTTCTGGTCCGACCTTCTGGGGCAACAGAAAACAACTCGGCACCATCCTCTATATGACAGCCCTTCAAGTACTTGAAGATGGTTATCACATCCCCTCTCAGTCTTCTCCTCTTCAGGGTAAACATACCCAGGGTTTACCTCTTCAGGGTTTACCTCTTCAGGGTAAACATACCCAGCTCTTTCAACCTTTCCTCAAAGGACTTGGTCTCCAGACCCCTCTAAAGCCCTTTTGACCACACTGATAGAAAGCCAGATATGTTGCCACCTGCTTGTAACTTTATTGTAGCGTGGCCTCAAGGCTCAGCAAAGGGCGCTGACACGAATCCTCTGGCAGAGCCAGGGTGACCCCCTACCTTTTTGATGTCTTCTGAAGTGATCGGCTTGCCGTGCTTGTCAATTGCTCCTTCAGCCACGATAATGATGTTCAGCCTCGAGCCTCGGTTTCTCGTCTACAAGGAAGGGAAGTGGTGAGGAAAGGAAAACTGAGCCTCTTACGTGGGCAGCCAGTTCCAGATATCTCTGTCCTAAAATCGGGGACTCTGCATTTTGCTTTACCTCAGTTAGCCTCCTGCACAAATGTTCTTCCCAGTCGTCTTCAGGGGGAGATTCTGGAATGAAAACCCAGTCTGCGCCACTTGCCAAAGCCGTTACGAGAGCCAGATAACTAGAGTAGGAAAGGAAAGATAAAGGATGAACCATGACCGATCTGGTCCAAAGAGAACCAGCTAGTAGGTGTAGTGGTTACAGCCCTGGACAGGGGAAACTCAGGTTCAAATCCCCGCCCTGAGTCACTTGGTGATCCTGGGAACCTAAGGGTTGAGCTGAGAAATAAAAATTCTTAAAACTCGAAGAGGCCGAAACGCGTATGGTCTATTGGTCATTTATATTTTGCATATCATCGATGGTGTAGATTATTTTTGTAACAATTTATTCTTGTGGTTTTATACGTAGCCTGTACTCCACGCCCAGTATGTGTGTGTTAACTGCCATCAAGTCGCTTCCGACTCATGGCGACCCTATGAATCAGTGTCCCCCAAAATGTCCTACCTTTGACAGCCTTGCTCAGATCTTGCAAACTCTGTGGCTTCCTTTATTGAGTCAATCCATCTCATGTTGGGTCTTCCTCTTTTCCTGCTGCCCTCAACTTTTCCTAGCATGATTGTTTTTTCCAGTGACTCTTGTCTTCTCATAATGTGACCAAAGAACTACAGCCTCAGTTTAGCCATTTTAGCTTCTAGGGTCAGTCCAGGCTTGATTTGATCTAGAACCCACGGATTTGTTGTTGTTTTTTGGCAGTCCACTGGGTCCAGGCCCAGTGTTTTTATTCTTTTTATTGTGTACACCTAATAAATATATAAATATAATACTTTTTAAAGAATTTTCAGTTCTCAGCTCACCTCTTAAGTTCCCTGTACTTTTTGGTTGAGTTCTTTCCCCCTTTTGACTACTCGGCGATCCTGGGCCAACCACACTCTGTCAGTTTAACCTGCCTCACTGCCTGGCCTAACCTAACCTCTTGAAAGACTAAAATGGGGGAAGGGAGAGCCACAAAGCCCTCCCTGAGCTCCCTGAAGGTGGGATAAAAACGTAATATCCAGATACAGGCAGCCCCGCCCTCCACAAACTGAAAAAAATATAACTGGAAAAAGTGCTAAACAGAAAAGATAAAGTTCACATGTGACTAAATAATAAGAAACATGATTTGCCGAGCAATCCTAAACAGGGTCATATCTTTCTAAACCTAATGGGCTTAGAAGGGTCTAACTCTGATGACTTCTAAAAGTGTAATTATCCCTCTTATCAACTTCTCTGGGGAAAACTGGCAGTTACCTCATTCTGATATTCAACAGAGCTGAGAGAGGGAAATTGTTCTTTGTCCCAGCAGACTGACTGGCACATATGCATGCAATATGCATTTGAATCGGAGCGGGTGAGACTCATCCTGAAAGGAGATGACACAGAAAGCCAATTGGCAATTGACAGGGCGGGAAGAATGATGAAAAATTCCTGCAGGCTGTTGGCGAAAGTTCCTCTGCTCCGAAGGTAGGGAAAAGTCTCCCTCCAGTTAACCAAAAGGGTATGTTTTTTGTTTTTTTAAATTATTGATAGAACAGAAAATTATGGAAGATAAAACATCTATGGTAGGCGGTACACACAAACAGGGACGGAGACATATTTTGGCACATGCTAACAGAATGGGCGAAAACGCATGGTCGCTTTAGCCTCTTTTATTCCCTGTTTCAGCCAGGATTCAGCCAGGATCGAACACATGCAGTTCACCAAAAGTGTGTTCGATCCTGGCTGAGTCCTGGCTGAAACAGGGAATAGAAGAGGCTAAAGCGACCATGCATTTTCGCCCAATGTTTGCAGACTCAAGACAACAAATTAGCCTTCTGACCTATGACAAACATAAACACTGACTAGCAAAGTAACGTTCTTTCCTACCCGCAGTGACGACCCATCACTTCCAGCACAAATGTCCTCTGGTGACTGTCGGAGAAAAAGAAAGCCAATGCAACATGTTAAGGCTGGGTTTGCGCCGACTGATTTGTGTACAAGAAAACATCCACATCTCTCACACACACCTCTCTCAAAACAACCACATCTCTCACCCTTGGCCTCTTAATGCAAATATTAGGTAAAGGTAGTCCCCTTTGCAAGCACCGGGTCATTCCTGACCCATGGGGTGACGTCACATCCTGACGTTTACTAGGCAGATTTTGTGTATGGGGTGGTTTGCCAGTGCCTTCCCCGGTCATCTTCCCTTTACCCCCAGCAAGCTGGGAACTCATTTTACCGACCTTGGAAGGATGGAAGGCTGGGTCAACTGTGAGCCAGCTACCTGAAACCAACTTCCGTCAGGAACCTCAGGTCATGAGTAGAGCTTTTGACTGCAGTACTGCAGCTTACCACTCTGCGCCACGGGGCTCTCAATGCAAATATTGTGTGTGTAAAGTGCCGTCAAGTCGCAGCTGACTTATGACGACCCCTTTTGGGGTTTTCATGGCAAGAGACTAACAGAGGTGGTTTGCCAGTGCCTTCCCCTGCACAGCAACCCTGGACTTCCTTGGTGGTCTCCCATCCAAATACTAACCAGGGCTGACCCTGCTTAGCTTCTGAGATCTGACGAGATCAGGCTAGCCTGGGCCATCCAGGTCAGGGCAATGCAAATATTAGGACCTCATAAAACAGGTACCAATTTTAGCAGCAAGTCCATTGTGCTCTGCATTGTGTTTGACACGTGGTTTGCAATGTCCTTCCATTCTAAAATATTCCTCTTTCCCTCTTATTAAACAAATGTAACAACCTTCCTGCTTTAGTATCTCCTTATCTGTTTGTGAGCTTTTTCACCTATCCAATAACCCCACCAGGGAGCAAGCAAATGGCTCTGCACATATCTCCTTAGTTTGCCCCATTATTTCAGCAACTGCAAGTCATGAGGAAGGGCAAAGAACTCCTGAGATTTCTTTCGCTATTGGTCGCTCGCTGTCAGACCTAGCCACAAGAAACGTGCTTACTTTAAAAATGTATGCTCTCAAAATGCTAAATTCTTGGTCCCAGTATCAACTTCCTGTGTTTTAAAACTGCTATCATAGAATACACCCAGCCAGTCCTGCTTAGTGCCCACAAACCTTACCTTTGGGCAGTGGTAGCGATAGCATCCACTATTTCCATTATCCTGTGGAGAGCGGAGTCTGTGCCGATGGTCATGTCAGTGCCACAAAAGTCATTATCAATAGAGCCAACCATGCCAACGATGTTCAGGAAATTAGACTTCTTGGCCTCCTCTGCCGTGATGGCGCCTGGGAAGATATTGGCCAGAGAAGAGCCAATGGAATGTCAGTAGATGGGAAGCATATTAGTGTGGTGTGGTGCATGACCTATGGACCTTGCGGAGCAGCACACCCCCACTTCCCCGGCAGTCCATTAAGCCCCACCAAAATTTTGTTCCTTAAGGTCAGCAGACCTTAAAGAACAGCACAAGGAACAAAGTGAGGGATCTAAAGTGGGGGGAGAGGAAATCAGTGGGAATTGCTGCTCCCTCTTCCGAAGACTTAAGTGTTTGAACTGTGGTGTAGTGGTTAATAGATGGTTTGGAATGGTGGAGTCTGATCTGGAGAACCGGGTTTGATTCTCCCACTCCTCCACATGAGCGGCAGAGGCTAATTTGGTGAACTGGATTGGTTTCCCCACTCCTACACATGAAGCCAGCTGGGTGACCTTGGGCTAGTCACACTCTCTCAGCCCCACCTACCGCACAGGGTGTGTGTTTTGGGAAGGGAAGGGAAGGTGATTGTAAGCCGGTTTGAGTCTCCCTTAAGTGGTAGAGGAAGTCGGCATATAAAAACCAACTCTTCTTCTTCTTCCTGACATCAGGCCGAGAAATAATTTTTAAAATGCAACAGTACGCAATTCTGACTCCCTTATCCTGAAACTGACCAAAAGGGAGGAAAACCCCATCTCAACACTGTCGCTGTCTTCTGTGGGTTAGCATTAAAAGAGCGACAGCATTTAAACCCAGCCTCTCTTTATACAAGAATTGAGTGTTGCCACAACCCAGATGCAAGAAGCTGAATTAGCAAGGGGGTAACTGCAAGATCTGGATAGCCCAGCTTCGCCCGAGCTTGACAAATCTCGGAAGCTAAGCAGGGTTAGGCCCTGGATAGTACTTGGTTGGGAGGTCACCAAGGAAGTCAAAGGTTGGTACAGAGAGGCAGGCAATGTCAAACCACCTCCCTCCCAAGGTGTCTGTTGTGGGGAGGGGAAGGGAAGGTAATTGTAAGCCAGGCTGATTCTTCCTTAAGTGGTAGAGAAAGTCGGCATATAAAAACCAACTCTTCTTCTTCTTCTTCTTGTTGATCGGGCTTGCAAATTGGAGCAGATTCAGGTCGGAACCATGGGAAACATGGGTTCAAGCCACAGCCCTACCCTGGCTCCTCATTTCCGTAGGTCACCTCTTCCCCAGCCTTTGCAATGGGAATTGGAGCCTCCCTGTGCCTCAAAGAGGGCTCAAGGATCAGACAGAAAAAGATGGGTGTGCTTTCCACTCCTACAATCACGTAGACAGAAGCTCGCAGTTACTAATGGGAGTGCGAAGGAGCATGCATGTTCAGGAGGGCTACAGTGTAACAGAACGGCTCAGTAAGTCATAAGAACATAAGGCCCTGCTAGATCAGACCAAGGTCCATCAAGTCCAACAGTCTGTTCACACAGTGGCCAACCAGGGGCCTCCAGGAAGCCCACAAACAAGACGACTGCAGCAGCACTGTCCTGCCTGTGTTCCACAGCACCTAATATCATAGGCATGCTCCTCTGATCCTGGAGAATAGGTATGCATCATTTTTTATAAAGGGAACAGCATTATAGTCTATGCACTGTTTTTGGTATATATTATCCATTTAAGGTATGTATCCTCTTGCTTTTCTACTTTTGTGATTCCATTTTCTGCACTGTTTGACACCTCTGTGATACTTTTTTGGGGTTACTACAAAAAGGACAGCAAGATGGCTCCAAGAATACAGACATGTGAAAATACACTCTTAACAAAACACCGAGCAATAGTAAATACATGCATACAAAAGGACAATCAATCAATACATTCTAAACACTACACTGTTGTAATTGAGGATTCATATACACTCAAAGAGACAATTTATAACAATCAGCTATATAACAATTAGTGAAAAGTCCCGCGGTACTGTAGTCCACTGACAACAATGTATTGCTACTACCCAGAAGTAATACACTTGCAATGGGCTCGCTCCAAAGTAGCAGTAGATGTAACTTCTCTGAGTGGATGAGCTTCTGAGTAATAATAAACGGAAAGCCTCGCTGAGAAGCATAGAAATATGCAGGTATGTGTTCTCCGGATTTGATACACGTTTCGACAAAGATACTTTCTCAGCCTGTAATAATATGCAATATTATGAAAACTTTGAGTGTCTATGTATCCTCAGTTACAATAGTGTAGTGTTTATACTGTATTGATTGATTGTCCTTTTGTATGTGTGTATTTACTATTGCTAGGTGTTTTGTTAAGAGTATTTCCACATGTCTGTATCCTTGGAGCCATCATGCTGTCCGTTTTGTAGTAATTATATAGTATCAGCATAGGATTGTAATTAATACTTTTGGGGGGCATTGTTTCTAATTCTGGTAATCCTGGTCCTCTTGCAGTGCTTTCGCAACGTGTAACCCTGCTGGAGTCTCAGTGAGAAAAGCAAGCTAGAAAAGTAGACAAGCAAACAAATCTAACTCCTATCAGATTCCAGCATACGGTCCTCTTGGCATCCGCACGGCGCTTGCATCCAATCCCAACTGGAATACCTGCTTTGACCAGCTCCTGTAGCAGGGTGCTCCATTCTGCACGGAAGGTGTCTGCTCCGGTCAGGCTCCCATCGCCCCCAATCACACACAGGTTTGTTATTCCTCTCTTTACCAGGTTGCGAGCGGCTTTCAGGCGTCCTTCGTGTGTGCGGAAGTCTTGGCACCGGGCACTTCCGATCACTGTGCCACCCTGGCAGGGGTGAAAAAACAAACTGGGTAAGAGTGCAAGCTTGGAATCAGAAGATAACGTTAGGGCCAGAGTTAGCAAAAAGCAAGAGAGAGAGAGAGAGAAACAGAAAGAGAGAGAGAAAGAGAAAGAGAGAAAGAGAGATGCTCGGTCTAGTTGTAGAAGAAATGCTGTATAAGATTTCTAACAATATGACCAAGCTTTTTAGCTCTGTCTCTTTAGCCCCCAGTACATTCATTTGCCTTGACACTACTGGCGTTTTAAAAAACACATCTATATATAGTCCTATGAGGAAAGGTTGAAGGAGCTGGGTATGTTTAGCCTGACGAGGAGAAGACTGAAGGGTGTTATGATTACCATCGAGTAATCATCGAGTAACTTGAAGGGCTGTCATATAGAGGATGGTGCCGAGTTGTTTTCTGTTGCTCCAGAAGGTCGGACCAGAACCAACGGGTTGAAATTAAATCAAAAGAGTTTTCGTCTAGACATTAGAAAGAATTTTCTAACAGAGTGGTTCCTCAGTGGAACAGGCTTCCTTGGGAGGTTGGTGAGCTCTCCTTCCCTGGAGGTTTTTAAGCAGCTAGATGGCCATCTGTCAGCAATGCTGATTCTATGACCTAAGGCAGATCATGAGAGGGAGGGCATCTTGGCCATCTTCTGGGCATGTAGGGGTCACTAGGGGTGTGGTGGGGGAGGTAGTTGTGAATTTCTTGCATTGTGCAGGGGGTTAAACTAGATGACCCTGGTGGTCCCTTACAACTCTATGATTCTATTATTGCTTTTCAATATCTATTTTCAGAGCAATGTACTATGTGACCAGTTCAAAGCAACAGTAAAGCTAATAAAACCCAACAAATAACAGATCAAAAAACCCTCTCAAAAGCCAGGTGGAACAAAATTGTATGGTTAGCTATACACAGCACACTGCATGAAGCAACTGAGGCTGAAAACCCTTACAGCAGAAAGGAAAAATATGCCCCTTCCTTAGGGTTGCCAGCTCTGGGTTGGGAAATACCTGGAGGTTTTGGGGGTGGATCCTGAGGGGGGTGGGGATTGGAGAGGGGAGGGACTTCAATGCCATAGAGTCCAATTGCCAAAGTGGCCATTTTCTCCAGGGGAACTGATCTCTGTCGCCTGGAGATCAGTTGTAATAGTGGGAAATCTCCAGCCACCACCTGGAGGTTGGGAGAACGAAATGGACACCACTGTACAGGTATCAACAGATTTGGAAATTAGTACAGGAGCGAAGCTGATTTAAACAAAGTGCAAAAATACTTTATAAGCTACCACATATACGACAACATATGACAAGTAATACACCAACCCTACAAAAAACCATATATACACAATGTACAAAAGTAGTTTGTCAAAGTTGTCTCAATAATGAGTACATAATCTTCTCAATGAAGGCAGATGTCACGTAGTAAGATAGAGGCCATCAGTTTATGGAGGATACAGCCGTTTCAAATTCTTAGCTACACTTTGCATCCTTACCCAGAGAGGGACGTGGTTTTGCTCTTTACCCCTTGAGGGACAATTGAAGTAACCTACATTATGATAAAGAAAGATATGCAGGATATTGAATGAAGGACTGAAGAAGAATTGCTTGATAAGCTAAGAATTTGAAACGGCCGTATCCTCCATAAACTGATGGCCTCTATCTTACTACGTGACATCTGCCTTCATTGAGAAGATTATGTACTCATTATTGAGACAACTTTGACAAACTACTTTTGTACATTGTGTATATATGGTTTTTTGTAGGGTTGGTGTATTACTTGTCATATGTTGTCGTATATGTGGTAGCTTATAAAGTATTTTTGCACTTTGTTTAAATCAGCTTCGCTCCTGTACCACCTGGAGGTTGGCAACCCTACCCTTCCTGGTGCCCATGATGGCCATGCCCTGTGGAGAATACATTGCCTGAAGAGAAATAGGATAGAAGCTTAAGGAATTGCCTGTTGCTGGAAAGCAAAGCAAAGGGAGAAGAGATCTTTTTTCAGAACCTGTGAATGATTTCCAGCCTGTGGTTAAAAGCAGAAAAGGGCTATTCACCACCTCATCAGTTTATGTGAAACCTTCCCAGACAGCAGGCTGCCACTACTGAAAAACAGAACATTGAGATTCTGAGGAGTTTAACCTCATGGAGGGAACAATAAAGCTTGCCTTTTGGGGAAACATACATTTCTGTTGCGGGTGACCCCCTTCTAGAGACACAACTGTAAGGTCTAGCTGCCTAGGAAGAAGCGTTGGTTTTTATATGCCCACTTTCTCTACCACTTAAGGGAGAATCAAACCAGCTTACAACCGCCTTCCCTTCCCCTCCCCACAACAGACACCTGTGAGGTCCGTGGGGCTGAGAGAGTGTGACTAGCCCAAGGTCACCCAGCTGGCTTCGTGTGTAGGAGTGGGGAAACAAAGCCAGTTCACCAGATTAGCCTCCGCCGCTCATGTGGAGGAGTGGGGAATCAAACCCGGTTCTCCAGATCAGAGTCCACCACTCCAAACCACCACTCTTAACCACTACACCAAGCTGGCTCTCTGGTATATCCAGGAAGAGGCCTGGATATACCAGAATCCTCTGCAGTTCTCATTCGCATAACACAAACAACCTCCCCATTATGGAGTATGACTGCAGGCAAAGGTCAGCTCCAATTTCAAGTTATTTTGGGCCTCAGACATTAGTTGTGACCCCAGCAGCAGAAGTATCATTACACTGAAGAGGGCCAGTCTGGCCAATGACCTCAACCGAGGAAAAGGTCAAGATCTTACAATGATGTTCCTCCGGTCAGGAATCCCTTCCCGCAGACAGCCAAAGGACCTTTCTCCAACTACAGCAGCAGAGAGGACTTCCCTCAGAGGGCAAAGAAGAACATTTTGGACTGACAACTCTAATTTCTGAGTTTCACAACATTTTCCCTCAGTTTGCTTGCCAACTTGACGCGCCGATCCAGTTTCCAAGGACTGCTCCAGTACAATCACAGGGCAACATCCAGTGACGCTTGGGTGCCGCATTAGAAGCCACAATGAACAATTGGTACCCAGTGAGGCTTACAAATCCACTACAAACTTGAGCAGGAACGCCTGGTTTGGTGCCAGCCTTTGAGTTGTAGGACCATTTTCATTCAGAAGTCACAACTCACGATCAAGCCAGGGTTTATAAAGCACAGTTTGTCCCTGACTGCAGCCCCAAGAGGGTCATCAGCTCTCTAGCTTTCTTGTTGAGGCCATTAGCCAAGCTGCAAGAAAGCCTACAGCAAGCAAAAAGATACGTTTCACCTCTCTTTTTGCCTTGAAGTGAATGCCTTGTGGCTCAGTGGCAGAGCCTCTGCTTGGCGTGCAGAAGGCCCCAGGTTCAATCCCTGGCATCTCCAGTCAAAGGGACTAGGTGAGTAGCTGATGTGAAAGACCTCAGGATGAGACCCTGGAGAGCCGCTGGCGGTCTGAGTAGACAATACTGACTTTGATGGACCAAGGGTCTGATTCAGTATAAGGCAGCTTCATGTGGATTTTTGGGAGGGGCAGTGGATCAGTGGCAGAGCCTCTGCTTGGCATGCAGAAGGTCCCAGGTTCAATCCCCAGCATCTCCAGTTAAAGGGACTAGGCAGGTAGGTGATGTGAAAGACCTCAGCCTGAGACCCTGGAGAGCCGCTGCCAGTCTGAGTAGACAATACTGACTTTGATGGACCGAGCATCTGATTCAGTATAAGGAAGATTCATGTGTTCACGTGTGTGTGCAGTGGTTCTCAACCAATGGTAGAAATGCCACCAGTGGGATGAAGGGTTTCATAACAATTACTCAGAATTTGCACTCCCTCAGTCCCCATGTGTTTACCTGCTAGGATTACAGAGTACCAGAGGTCTAAAAAATAGTTAGAGAAGCATTAAAAATACCAAAAGGTGTATATATAATTCAAAAATTACAAGAAGTTAATAGAAAATAATAAAGATTGTTATTGCAGTTACAAAAGTATAAGATGGCACCATAAAATGTCCACTATTTAAAAGATGGCAACAATAGGAACACTATTTCCTTTCTCCCTTTTTGTTACCTGCTATTGTTGCCTGGTCGCCCCCTTGGCCATCAGCGGGGAATGGGGGGGGGGGAGGTAGGGTTGCTAGGTCCAGGTTTGAAAACTAGAGATCTGGGGATGGAGCCTGGGGAGAAGAGGGACCTCAGCGGGGTACAATGCCACAGAGTCCTCCCTCCAAAGTATCCATTTTCTCCAGGGGAACCGATCTCTGTAGTCTGCACAGGTCCCACTTGGAGGCTGGCATCCCTATTACCTACAAGTGTGACATGCCATCTTCTGCCAACTGATTATTCATCTGTGACCTTTTGGCATGCTAGTAATAGACTAGTTGTTTCTTCTAATCCTCCATTCCCCTGACCACCAGTAGGTATCTTTGATTCACCACTTCCTGCTGACTTTACTAGCCAAGGATTATCCATTATGCTTCTGCAATTTTGCTAAATTCTTAAATCTTGCCATAAATGATGAAACATAACAACAGAATGCCTGTAAACATATGAATGTCCTTTTGGGCTTTTTTGTTCCCAGCCAGTGTGGTTAGTGGTTAAGAGCAGTGATTTGGAGCGGTGGAGTCTGATCTGGAGAACCGGGTTTGATTCCCCACTCCTCCACATGAGCGGCGGAGGCTAATCTGGTGAACTGGATTTGTTTTCCCACTCCTACACACGAAGCCAGCTGGGTGACCTTGGGCAAGTCACAGCTCTTAGAGCTCTCTCAGCCCCACCTACCTCACAGGGTGTCTGTTGTGGAGAAGGGAAGGTGATTGTAAGCCGGTTTGAGTCTCCCTTAAGTGGCAGAGAATGTCGGCATATAAAAACCAACTCTTCTTCATTGTGGTGGTTCTTTAACAGGGTGATCATTGGGACATAAGATACAAACAGCTGAGAAACTCTGCCTGAGTGCATGGCAACTGTTCAAACAGCAGCATGGAAATTATCTTGAGAAGCAGTAAGGGCCCGTCCTCCAACTCTGCAATGGTACCACATACAAGCACATCCGGACTCTCACACACCCACAGGCCCTTCTGAAAAATCTTAGTAAACGGCCCTTGTGAAGACGGACACCTCTCAAGCGTTTTGCAAACTGAGGAGGTTCAGGGAGACTTACCAGCTGCAGCATCATGGACACGCTCTCCCAGGTGGCTTCCTTAATGTTGTCCCCACCATCCACAAGCCCTTGGTAGCCCTGAAACAGAACACACAGAAGTGCATTACTGAAAGAGAAGCATTAAACCTCTCCTCTTCTTAAAGGAGGAGCCCCGTGGCACAGAGTGGTAAGCTGCAGTACTGCAGTAAAAAGCTCTGCTCGCGACCTGAGCTCGATCCCAACGGAAGGTGGTTTCAGGTAGCCGGCTCAAGGTCGACTCAGCCTTCAGTCCTTCCCAGGTCGGTAAAATGAGTACCCAGCTTGCTGGGGGTAAAGGGAAGATGACTGGGGAAGGCACTGGCAAACCACCCCGTAAACAAAGTCTGCCTAGTAAACGTCGGGATGTGACGTCACCCCATGGGTCAGGAATGACCTGGTGCTTGTACAGGGGACCTTGACCTTACCTTACTTCTTTAAAAGGTCAGTATGTACAAGGAGCACCGCCAACGTCCAGGTGGGGCCTGGAGAGCTCCCGCAATTACAGCTGATTTCCAGACTACATAAATCACTTATTTGTTTATTATTTATTTGAAGCATTTATTCCACTTCTCCTGGAGAAAATGGCTGCTTTGGTGCCAGGTCCCTCTTTGCCACCAGAGGGAGGTTTGGGGGCGGAGCCTGAGAATGGCAGGGTTTGGACTGTAATAGTATGAGGCAAGTATTGGGTTAAAATTATAATTTTGTAATTATAATTGTAATTTTAGTCACTGATAACAGTAACTGAGCGTCTTCAGGGGAGGGAAGAGATTTCAATGCTGTAGAGTCCAATTGCCCAAGTGGCTATTTTCTCCAGGTGAACTAATCTCTAGCAGCTGGAGATCAGTTGTAATAGCAGGAGATCTCCAGCTAGTTCCTGAAGGTTACAACCCTATAAACACAGCAGCACAAGACCAAACTATGCAAAAAGTGCTATATTCTATGTGCAGTGACCAGATATAAGTGAACACTTATTAATATATACAGTTATATTATCTAAACAAATAGAACTATCTACAAAGGTTAGACATTCTTTTTTAGAATCATTGTTCTTTTGGGATTATTGTCCATATATAATCTTTTCAAGGTTGTCACAATTGGATGCCTTGTTGTTGAAGTGCATACGCAGAGTCGTATCCCGTTGACTGCACTGTCAATACGAAGTTGGGATCTCACGAACTTCACAGTCCGGGGCGTATATTACAGAGGTCCGGATTATCGTCCTGTTTCGACCCAAAGTCTTCATCAGAATGTGTTCAAGGCAGTTAGTATGTCTGCTCTTGTGATAGGCGGTTCCTGAAGGTTGGCAACCCTCTTTGGAAGGTGGACTGCATGGCATTATACCGAGGGCCACCAACACGGTGCCTGCCAAGTGTTTTTAGGAGGTGAGCGGGGCCAGGTGAGGCTTTTGCCCAGCAAGGATTCCGATTGACTATTAGAGATTTGATTGGCTGTGCAGATTTTTTTAAATGTTGCTTTGGCGGCAGCTGCCACCACAGCACGAGGATCTGTATCAGAGCTGGCAACCCTATGCTCTGGGCATACTGATTCAGTTTGCTTGACCCACACACGCGCCCTCAGACTCAACTTCCACATTTAGCTATGAAGCCTGGGGCAAAACTATACACTGTCCCAACAAACACTGGCTCGCCAACTCTGGTCATGTGATTTCATTGTATTTGTGTTATTTATAGTCTGCCTTCCTCATGGTGCCTCAAGCTGGATTGCACCAAGTAAATCAACGCAATCTGTAGGATGAGTGATCAAAAAAGCAGGGCAATAGGATTGGGATGGCAGAACTCTGAACCAAAGCATAAGTATTAAACATGGCGTGATAAACAAGCAGTAAATGGTATCACATAAGCAGAAACGCAATGCACTGAGAATAAGATAATGCATATAGCACCAGATATCACATATCATATTGGTCATTTATGCAGGGGAAATTTGTGTTTGGTTTGCTGCAGTTTTCTGCTCCAAATTCTCAAACCTCATATGCATGAGGGTTCCCACCCCGCAAACCAAGAGTATCTTGTGATTAATTAGGCATCCCCAGTGAATCATGAAGCTTGAGTCCCTCCCCCTGAAAACAAGCCTTGTTGCACTTTACTTGGAGGGGGTGGGTCAGCTCTTAAAGGGGCTGTGTGCGCTTTTGCTGGGTATTCCTCCACAGCTCCCTTCCGGGAGCTGCCTTCCAACCTTTGCAGCCTCTCTTCAGTGTCTTCCTGCACATTTCATGACGGTTTAACTCCCTCTTTTGTGCTTTGCTTTGAGGGAAGGGGTTGGATGGGAGGGACAGACACGTGGGAGGGAGAAACCAAAATGGGCACGGGGAGAGAAACCTGAAGTTAAGAGCTATGCATGGAAATAGGGGGAATTTGGTCGCTCTTGCCTCAAAGCAGTATTTAAATTTGTTCTAAAACAGGATCCTAGAACTGCGGCGGAAGAATGAGGCCACAGCAAAGTCATGTCTGAAGGTCGGTAAAATCATGAATAATGCAAAGGAAGCCTCGAAGCAGTTCAGCAGGGACTGCGAAGTAAATACCTCTGCATAAATGGCCATACAGTAGTAAATAAGTGATTGGAGGATCAGTCTCTCCAGTGACATGTAGAACCTGAGCTTTGGCTTTATTTACTTACTTCGTTTATAGTCCACCTTTCTCACTGAGAGCCAAAAGCAGATTACACACAGTCCACCTTTCTCACTGAGAGCCAAAAGCAGATTACACACAGTAAGTCAATACAATAAGCAATGTAAAAGGACTGGGATTACCGAAATCTGAACCAAAGCGTAAGTATTAAACATGACATATTAAACAAGCAGTAAATGGCATTACTTAAATAGAAATGCAATGCACTGAGAACAAGATAATGCACAAAGCACCAGATATCACATACCATATACAGTAGTAAAGCCAACAAACCCGCTCCCTTCCTTGAAACCTCTGAACCATTCTGCTACAATCTAGCCCTGTCACCTTTATAAAAATGCCCTCCCAAACAATTCTGTTTTACATAGTTTGCAGAACGCCATCAATAAATATACTGCTGGTACGATTTTGTGCCTTAAAAATTTCTCTCTCCAGAAGGATCTGCTTTGTTGCAGAGGCAGGGTCACACTTAATTCACACTCATCCTGTGTTCATAACAGACCCCAGTTTTTGAACAAAACACCCATCTGTAAGCCATAAAATTTTTAAGGCCTTCCAGCAAGGACAGGTTTTTATACTGTGCAGGTGGACAATATAAAACAGAAGGGAAGGGGACCCCTCCAGAGGATTGTAGCTCAGAATTAAATGCCGTTTGTAACTAAACAAAGAGAGGCACCGGCTAAGAAAGAAAGTATTATATCAACTTACCTCATGAACAAAGAACACTTTGGCACCTGTGTATATCCCCACACGGACCACTGCCCGGACAGCGGCGTTCATGCCTGTGCAGAAAGGAGGAAAAAGAAAAGTTGTTCATGCCCACAAAACAAAACTGGATTATGGTCTGATATAAAAGATATCTCCGTAGCAATTTCTAGAGGCTGTAAGACCACAGAGACCTGACCATCTAATTTACACTAAGAAATCCTACCGTAGGTGGATTCTTCATTGAGCAGGGGATTGGACTAGATGGAAGAAGGAGAAGAAGACTTGGCTTTTATATGTCAACTTTCTCTACCACTTAAGGGAGAATCAAACCAGCCGACAATCACCTTCCCTTCCCCTCCCCACAACAGACATCCTGTGAGATAGGGTGGGGCTGAGAGAGCTCTAAGAGAGCTGTGACTAGTCCTAGGTCACCCAGCTGGCTTCGTGTGTAGGGGAAGGAACAAATCCAGTCCACCAGATTAGCCTCCGCCGCTCATGTGGAGCAGTGGGGGAATCAAACCCGGTTCTCCAGATCAGACTCCACCACTCCAAACCACAGCTCTTAACCACTACGCCACGCTGGCTCCCCTGTATGGCCCCTTCCAACTCTATGGTTCTAGGATAAAGGAGCCACTCTACCTCTAGCAACTCTATGGTCCCTGGCACTGGTTCCCCTGTACACAGTGGCATTCCATTTATGACCAGCCTGAACATTGGCGTGGCAATAACGTGTAGTACTTGTTTTTATCAGCTACGTGTTGCCCCAAGCAGTGATCTTCCCCCATCTCACAAGGCTTTTTACAAAAAGGAAAACTGGAATTGCACAACAGTGTACATTATTGCAATTTGGTGTGCATGGTGCATGCTGCTACTACACACCTGTGCACTTTTTCTTATGTGTGTATCACTGCCCCATTATCCTAACATTAACAACTTCCTATGGCTTGTCAGGAAAAGGGTCCCCATGTTCTACAATTATGACATTCATCTTTGAAACATTGGTGAACACTATATGGAGAGAAGGAGGGGAGTCCACAAGGGAGTGTCTTTGGCTGGAGGGTGGGGACACGAAATCATTATGTGTGATCCAGGTATTGTATTTTAGAGGAGCCCGGATGTTACTTTACCCCCTATATTCAGTGGCTTTACCCCCTATCATCAGTGGCTATTTGTATCAGCTAGCTTTTGCAGTTTTTTGCAGCTAGCTTTTGATTTTTTAATTGCACATTTTCCCCCGTTTGGAAGTGGCCATTCCCCTTACCCGGAATTGCACTTATTTTTTATTTTTAAAAAGCTCTTTATTTGGTTATTTGGTTTTTTGAAAAACACACACAAAGAAATACAAAATAAGCAACGGTACATAAATCACAACGGTCACAACAGAGCGGCTCAAAGGTGTTGCAATAAGAGTCGTTCTACAACAAAAATTCTCACAAGGTCAACGTTCTAGGTGAACCACTGAACCGTTAGCAAATAGGGCAAAAAAACCAAAACAAAAACCTCCTCTGAAGGCCTGGAAGTTGTTTGGTGCAATTTAATGCACAGGTGCTCATGACCCAAAACAAGAGAAATTGGGGGTCTTCCAAAAAAACTGCCGAAGAAGAGGTGGTTTTTATATGCGGACTTTCTCTACCATTTAAAAGAGACTCAAACTGGCTTACAATCACCTTCCCTTCCTTTCCTTTCCCTTCCCCACAACAGACACCCTGTGAGGGAGGTGGGACTGAGAGAGCTTTAAGAGAGCTGTGACTAGCCCAAGGTCACCCAGCTGGCTTCATGTGAAGGAGTGGGGAAACAAATCCAGTTCACCAGATTAGCCTTCGCCGCTCATGTGGAGGCGTGGGGAAACAACCACAGTTCTACAGATCAGACTCCACCGCTCCAAACCACCGCTCTTAACCACTACACCACGCTGGCTAAGACAAATCGCTGTGGCTCCTCGATGGGATCACATCTCCGTCGCAAATACACAAGTGTGCAAGATCAGTGGCACCGCTGCAAGAGTTTGCCCAAGAGATTCAGAACCAGATTCCTTGAGAGGCTAGGACAATGTAAACCACAGAGAGACGAGAAGCCGAAAGAGCAGAGTACCCTCTTGTAGGACAAAGGAAATGGGAGAGTGAGGAGGGGGGTTGGGGGGTTGGCTGCCTCGAAAGCTGGATAAGAACTCTCAAGGGGCTGGATCTGGCCCATGGGCCTTATGATTGACACCCCTGGTCTAGGGTAAAAGGCCTTTCATATCACCTGCTACCCAGTCCTTTTGACTGGATATACCAGGGATCGAGCCTGAGAAGATGCAAAGCAGATACTCTCCCCAAGCCACAGCCTCTCCCCTTATTTGCCTTTTATTTCCTACAAGCTCCCCAATGACCAGGGCAGATTACATAATTTTATACAGACCGCTCAGAAGGATTTACATCTGAAAAAAGTATACCAAGACTTCAGCTGTCTACTTCGCAACTCATGTTGTGGAAGAGCCAGAAAGTATATGAAGATCTGAAGAAGTGAGCTGTGGCTCACGAAAACTCATATCCTGCCAGAAATTTTGTTAGTCTTTAAGGGGCTACTGAACTCTTGCTTTTATCCTCATAGAAGTAAGCCATCAGTACAAGCTTTGCATCTTCCTTTGTTCCCAAACCTGCAGAAGAGCCAATGTGGTATAGTGGTAAGAGGACTGGGTTAGCAGTAGGGAAATGTGGATTCCAATGTACTTGGGTGATCCTGGACCAGTCATCATAATCGCCCAGATTAATCTACTTTGCAGGGCTATTGCAAAGGAGTAAATGTGACAACACCCAGTGTACCACTGTGAACTATTTGGAAGGTGAGTGTGATACAGATGAGATAAACTTACTTATGTTTTACTGTTTCAGTATTAAAAAGCTATGCATTACAGATCTGAACACACATGAAGCTGCTTTATACTGAATCAGACCCTTGGTCCATCACAGTCTTGTTTACTCAGGCTGGAAGCAGCTTTCTAGGGTCTCAGACCTTTCACACCATCTACGACCTGGTCCTTTTTAACTGGAGATGCTGGGAATTGAGCCTGGGACCTTCTGCATGCAAAGTGCATGCTTGTATGTATATACCGGGCTCAGAAGCTTTGTTAGGAAAGAAAGAGGATGTCACTGTTTAACCGATAAAGCTTCCTTTAGTTTTGACAGTTATGAACCCTGCCATGTGTCAATGGACATGGCCAGTGCTAAGAATGAGCTACAAACTATACAATATAACAAAATAATAACATTTATTTCAAGGTGTACACAGCAAGATTGTTAAAAACACAGGGCCTTGAATACAAGCTACATATAAAAATCAGTTATAAAATTCTTATGCACAGCTGATATAACAATGTAAATGACCAATGCTTGACCAGACGCGTTTTGGCCAGAATAGGTCTTTCTCAGTGGTCATAAATACATACATTGCCAATTCTGATTCATCACAGGTTGATGTATGCACATTCGGAAGCACTGTTCATTTCGCATCAGATTGTGCGAGCCACTGTCCATGTGGCAAAGACCCACAATTTGGGTTAAGAATTTACAGCAAGCCACACAAAATATTAGATTAAAATATTTCTTAAGGTTTATTTCTGGATGTGTTTTTATAATTTTATGTATTTATGATTGCTGAGCCCTGACCTGGATGGCCCAGGCTAGCCTGATCTCGTCAGATCTCAGAAGCTAAGCAGGGTCAGCCCTGGTTCGTATTTGGATGGGAGACCACCAAGGAATACCAGGGTTGCTGTGCAGAGGAAGGCACTGGCAAACCACCTCTGTTAATCTCTTGCCATGAAAACCCCAAAAGGGGTCGCCATAAGTCGGTTGCGACTTGATGGAACTTTACACACATGATTGCTGATGGCCTACTCAGGCCGAAATGCATCTGGTCAGGCATTGGTCATTTACACAGTTCTATCAACTTTGCATAAGAATTTAATAACTGGTTTTAATATGTCGCCTATATTCCAGGCTCTGTGTTTTTAACAAGTTTACTGTGTAAGCCTTGAAATAAATGTAATTATTTTGTTAGACTGAATACTTTGCAGCTCAACCTTTGAAGCTCTGTCTACATATCTGGTTGAGTTCCCCCCCCCTTTTTGTTGTTCCGCTGCTAAGAATGAACCAGGTGTTACAGACACAATCTAGCACAAGGGAGTGGTGGCGCATGTGCAAAAAACCACAACCCTGAGGTTGTGATGAACTGAACTTTAAGACAGAGTAAACGCCTAAGGTCAAAAGCCAAAACATTCTTGAAAAGAAATTTCATACCTTTTACATAAATGAAAAGGCTCAGGATGGCAGCGTCAGAGAAGCACTTCAGACAGATCATAAGACCAACATCTTAAGTTCTGTTCCTGTGTCACCTTTGGGAGTTTGGATGCAAGCCCAGCATCTCGATACATGACGGGACAAGCAGCTCCCAGGGTGTTCCAAGCTAGTTTCTCCAGAGTGAAGCGGAGATACCTCCAACCGTTCCAGTTTGGCCCTGACATAAGTCATAACATCAAGATTGATCTAAAGCAATGCCTAAAATGAACACTGGGGGGGGGTGAATCATAGAATCATACGGTTGGACCACCAGGGCCATCTAGTCCAACCCCCTGCACAATGCAGGAAATTCACAACTACTTCCCTGCCACCACCCCCAGTGACCCCCCACTCCATGCCCAGAAGATGACCAAGATGTGTTCCCTCTCATGATCTGCCTGAGGTCATAGAATCAGCATTGCTGACAGATGGCCATCTAACCTTAAAAACCTCCAGGGAAGGAGAGCTTACCCCCTCCCAAGGAACAGCTCTGTTAGAAAATTCTTCCTAATGTCTAGAAGGAGATTAGGAGAGAATATCTCCAGATCAGTGGGAAATCCAACTAAGAATTAAAATACAGTCATACAGACTTAGGTTAGAAATTGCAGCAGCAATACGTTTCTTCACACAATGCATAGTATAATTGTGGAACTCCCTACCCCAGGTTGTGGTGATGGCTGCCAACTTGGAAAGCTTTAAGAGGGGAGTGGACATGTTCATGGGGCAACAGAAAACAACTCCACACCATCCTCTATATGCCAGCCCTATATATCCCAACTGCATCCTCATATGACTTGCACATTTTATTTTGGGCATGTTGACATTTAAAGCAAGTGCCTGCAACCTGTCTGCCAGTCCACCGTGCTTGCCGGCTCCAAAATATACTACGGCGGTTGCAGAGGCGCAATCCAACACCACTCAGAAAATCCCCCCCGCGCATGTGACTGCCCCCATGGAGAATCCATGAACCCAGGTGGCTGCTGCTTTGGAGATCTTGCTTTCCCTGAAGACCAAGGAGGCTGCAAAATTCCCTCAGGTTTCCATTGGCCTTTCAGAACTCATGTTAGGACACCTGTGTTCTGGCTAATGCAGTAAAAATAAATTCATTCATTCATGTTAGGAATCAAAGCCGGATTCTTCTCTGATGAAACTTGGTCCCCGGGCTCTCCAACATCTTGAGGGCAAGAGGGATTACTTTGTGTTGGCCTGTAGGGATTACTTTTCACTCCCGGGTGTTTTGTGCAAGGAAATGGAAACCTCATGCTTAATTGTGCCGGCAATCAAAAGCATGTGCATCAACCTATTTCGTTCCCATATTTATTGCTTTCTGAAGACCAAATTTATTACTATTTTTTCTACTTAAAACATAATTGCAGCACCAAATCGAGGCTTCCAAGGGCTACTGTTCTTTTTAGAAGAAGAGTTGGTTTTTATATGCCGACTTTCTCTACCACTTAAGGGAGACTCAAACCTGCTTACAATCATCTTCCCCTCCCCTCCCCTCCCCACATCAGACATCCTGTGAGGTAGGTGGGGCTAGGAGAGTGTGACTAGCCCAAGGTCACCCAGATGACTTCGTGTGTAGGAGTGAGGAAACCAACCCGGTTCACCAGATTAGCCTCCGCCGCTCATGTGGAGGAGTGGGGGAATCAAACCCGGTTCTCCAGATCAGAGTCCACCACTCCAAACCACCGCTCTTAACCACTACACCACACTGGCTCTCTAACAAATGCATTTTTAATGCATTTTCCTTCTCCTTTATATTTGTATTTATATGATGTTAGCCACCCTGAGCCCGGCTTGCTGGGGTACTACTACTACTACTACTACTACTACTACTACTACTACTATTAATTTATTTATTTGTACCCCAGCAAGCCAGGCTCAGGGTGGCTAACTTTATCATCATCATCATCATCATCATCATCATCATTATTTCATGTCTGAGTAACGATTTGCCACCTTCTCTGGCCAGTCCTATCCCATTAATAAACACTTGACTTTTCTTACCTTGTGTTTGAAATGACCTATTTTTGTGATGAGGCTATAACAATAACAAACAATAAACTTTAAAAATATGAGCAGTGACTGTGGCTTGTTAAAAAGTGAAAAGAGAGTCCATCAGACACCTTTCCCTCTTCCCCAACGAGAACTGATAATCAAATATTTATTCACAAGCCACAAGGGAGAACGGAATGTCCCAGAAAACGGGAAGTAATTAATTAGCCTAAAGACAATGGAACAAAAAGGAAATAGAAGGGAGAAGCAGGTCCTTTGCTGAACAGACACATGGCAGAATCTTGGTCATGGGGAAACATCTTTTCTCTGGGGAATTCAGAACTTTATTAAATGCAATGTGGAATCCTTTATTTCGATTGCATTTGCAGCCAGATGCAGAAAAAGAAGGATCGAGCAGTGCAAAAAAAGGCCATCATATGGAACCAGTCAAAGATAGTTAATCGCTTTAGTCAGCTTTGCAATAATCTCTGTAGCTGCAACAGATTCAGATAAATCCACAGTTCAGGAACAAACAGCAAGAACTGGGGATTCTGCAAAGGTAAATGAGGAATTGCAGAGAAACAAGGGCTCCAATCCAAGACCCTTGAGAGTGAATGCAGGTAAGCTCTCAATGCTGATTCTGTGAACTTAGGCAGATCATGAGAGGGAGGGCAGAAAGGTTTGCATCAATGTTTGGCTCTCGTGGCCCTTTCTTGCATGCCCAAAGAAATGCCAATTGTCGCTTTGGGTGCCATTTTCCTCCAGGTCAGATTGGCCAGGGATCCTGGAACTTTTTTTGTTTTGGCCATGTTCTGGGCATACTGTAGTAGGGGACAGTGGGAGTGTGGGGGAGGTAGTTGAGAACTTCCTGCATTGTGCAGGAGGTTGGACTAGATGACCCTGGTGGTTCCTTCCAACTCTATGATTCTATGATTTGGGCAAGTAATTGCTGACAAGCTGAGTGACATGTGGCAAGATGTTTTTAAGTGGAATATAAATATATTTTTTAAAAATCCAGAACAAAAGCAGAGGACTACTGGGGAGGAAGGCAGAAGTGGTGGCAGCACGGGAGAGTGGGAAGTAAAAAGCGAAGCAGGTGTGGGCAGCAGGGACTGGCTTGTTGGATCAGACCGGAGGGCTTTCTAGCCCAGTTTTCTGTCTCCAGCAACGGCCAGTCAGATGACCTGAGGAAGCTCATGAGAAGGACATGATAGTGATAAGGGTATCCCCTACTGAGAAAGGCTGTAATTTTGAGAAGGAGAAGCACTTTAATAGAGTGCGGACATTCCTGCTGTATAACACATTGACCAACTAAAACATGCCCAGGCTCATCTGGATGAGCTCACCTTGATACGCTCATCAGAGGCCCCAAATTATCTGAACATAAACTAGGGTTGCCAGGTCCCTCTTCACCACCGGTGGGAGGTTTCTGGGGTGGAGCGTGAGGAGGGCAGGGTTTGGGGAGGGACTTCAATGCCATAGAGTCCAATTACCAAAACGGCCCTTTTCGCCAGGTGAACTGATCTCTATTGGCTGGAGATCAGTTATAATAGCGGGAGATCTCTAGCTAATACCTGGAGGTTAGCAACCCTAACATAAGCTCATCGGATGCCCTGAAAGTATCCAAACACCCAAGTCCTTCTTAATGGTTCTCCTACTGGGATTTTAACCATTCAGACTCGTTTTGCCTCTTCAGGCCACCAAGCAAAAACCCAAACCCGGAAAGCGTCTAGAAGAGGAACCAATCCACTTACCCTGGGCATCTCCTCCAGACGTCAACACGGCAATGGCCTTGCCAACTCCCATAGTGTCGGTGTGTTCATGTTTTGCTGGGTTCTGCGACATTCTTCTAGCTGAAAAGTCAACACCAACAAGATTTTAAAGGGGCTGACGGAGCAAGCGCCCTCTCTCCCTCTCCCCGATGCCTTCTTGTCCCTCGCAACAGCAAGGCAGCAGTGCCGGCGAGACCCGGAGCGTTTCTTGTAGACCTCACGTGTTGCCCTTTTGAAAGAACACTCCGCCTACTCCCAGTAAATGACAAGTGAAAATGTCACTGTAAGTGATCCCGGCTGCAGCGTCAGCCACACCTAATCCTAAAAGGCTCCCAGCCAGCTGCCACGGGCATTGGTGAGCAGCAGGTAGAGATTTTAAATCAGTAGCTGTAGCGTCCGTCCATCATTTTCAAGGTTTTTTTTTTTTTATAGGCCTTAATCCCCAATTAGGGTTTGTGCCAGCTCAAGTGCTCCACGGCCTTGATAAGATTTCCAAAGGAGGCGAAAAGACTTTGAAATCTCTGTAGCCAGGGCAACAAGATCCTTTGGAAGAACCAGCCTTCGGGACGCAATGAAAGCCTGCATACCGTAATGCAGGGGTGTCAAACATAAGGCCCGCAGGCCAGATCCAATCCCTTGAGAGCTCTTATCTGGCCCACGAGCCAGCCGATCTGGGATGGCAAGTCCCAGCCCAACCAAGTGACTTTTATGTCATATCTGGCCCTTGTAACAATTCTGACACCCCTGGTGTAATGGTTTTAACACTGGACTAGGACCAGAAAGACCCAGGTTCAAATCCCCAGTTGGCCATGGAGGTCACTGGATAACCATGGGTCAGTCACTCTCAGCTTAACCTATCCCAAGGGCTTGCTGTGAGAACACAGCAAAAAGAAGGGATCCAATGTACAATGCCTAGTTCTCCTTGGATGAGAGCAGGATTAAAAATGTAGTAAATTATATTATTACAATCAAGTATTTTGCCACAGCAATGGATGGATTAAACGAACCTGCCTTGTACTGCATCAGCCCTTTGGTCCATCAAGGATAGCATTGTCTGTTTAGTCTGGCAGCGGCGCTCTAGGGTCTTTCACATCACCTACCGCCTGGTCCTTTTAACTGGAGATGCCGGGGATTGAACCTGGGACCTTCTGCATGCAAAGTTTATACCCTTCCATTGAGGCACAGCAGCTCCCCAGATTGTGAATTGCTGGCAGAATCTTTTAATATATAGTTATTCTATCTATCTCTGCTCTTATAGATATAGCCTTGAGCAGAAAATAAAGGAATAAAATGCCTTACTTAGTGTAATTCTTTTGGTATTTAATTATCGCCCCTATAAATTTAACCACAGAGTAACAGCATCACAACAGCCATGTCACCTGCTTTCAGTGGATGCAATAACTTGTAATGAACAGCCTTTTAAATTAATTACAATTAAATAAATTACTCAGGAATAAATGAGCATTATTAATAAGAAAATATCAATGTAGGTGATTTTGAGATGCTGATGGAAATGTACAAGCACGGCCAACTTTTGTTATAAGTCACATCTTTATAATCTTGTTCTTCATTCCTTGCTATATGAAAACACAACGGAATCAAAACCGCTCCCCAAAAAGGTACGCGTTTAAATCTCAGCTTCACAGTAAAATTGATGTTCCCCCATTAAAACTGGCTGCCACTGATGAACGGCCAGAAGCTTCAGTCAATTAATGCTTGCACTCCAAGTCAAGAAAGCCGAACAACTTGCATTAACGTCTCAAAGTAGACTCAACACAGCCAGAGCCGCCTGCTTTTTGCGGACCTCACTAAAAGGGCCATTGTCACCGAAAGGATAAATAAAAACACCCCTCCTCTAAAACACAACCTCAGCCGCAATCTTTTCCAAATGGGCTATGAGAAGCCAAAGCTCCAAAGTTCAAAAAGCCTTGCTTTTGAAAAGAAGAAATAGCACAATCCTGTGCAGTCTTACACCAGTAGCCTCCTGATTCCTGCAAACCACACAATGAAATCAATGCCCATCTAGGTCAAACCAATTTATATTATCCCTAGCAGCAATAAAGGATTTTTGTTATGTTCACAAAGATGGCCTCTACTGTTTCTGTGCCCAGTAAGCAGGTTCTTATGAAGTATTCTGGTGTTTGGATTCTGTACCATCCCTTCTACAGTTGCCAGTTCCAGATTGGGAAATTCCTGGAGATTTGGGGATGGAGCCTCGGGAGGAGAGGGAGCTCAGCATGCTATAATGCCATAGAGCAGGGGTGTCAAACTCATTTGTTACGAGGGCCAGATATGACTAGGGTTGCCAGGTCCTTCTTCGCCGCAGGTGGGAGGTTTTGGGGGAGGAGCCTGAGGAGGGCAAGGTTTGGGGAGGGGCTTCAATGCCATAGAGTCCAATTGCCAAAGCGGCCGTTTTCTCCAGGTGAACTGATCTCTATCAGCTGGAGATCAGCAGGAGATCTCCAGCTAGTACCTGGCGGATGGCCAGGTACTAGATATGACATAAACTAGATATGACATAAACGCCGCTCGGTCGGGCTGGGCCATGTGTACCATAAAATTTAATGCCAGGTACCGGAGATACAAACTTAATAGAAGACACAGGCAAAGCCAATTAATGATTTTTTAAAACTTTATTTTTGTACTTAAAATACAAACAGGGTTAAAACAATAACACTCTTACAGTCGGCACGGCAGCCCAGGTCAGGAGCAGGGTGGTGGTGGCTACGGCTCACAGGCCATATAAGAGCTCCCAAGGGGTCGGATCTGACACCCAGGCCATATGTTTGACATCACTGCCTTAGAGCCAGTTCTCCAAGGCAGTCATTTTCTGTAGTCTGGAAATCAGTTCTAATTCTGGGAGATTTCCCCACCTGGAGGCTGGCATTCCCTTCCCGTGCGCTTGGTTTATCTGTCGAATCTACTGGGTTTTTGTGTATTTACAAAATTTTAAATACATGCACACTGTGAATCTTCATATGGGCAATTCATAGTTTGCAGAAATTACATAATTGGCAAGTAAGACATATTAAATATAAAGCTACTTATATTAGAGAAGTGCAACCCTTTACAGTTACTCCGGTGGAAACCCACTGAAATCTATACAGAGTAACTCTCCATAGGATTACATCGCCTGTGCATCTACTGAGAACATTAGAAACCGGAACTGTGAATGCAGTCTATAAAATTGTAATTTTAATGGCTAAGTAAAAGTGTGCTTTCTTTTTAACTTTCCTCGGATGAATTATGTTATTTCATGTACAAGTTCTTGGTCTATATTGATCGGTATCTCTTTGGGATGAAATTATCATTCTTGCTTCTAAAAAAGTAAATCAGCTCACAGATGATTTTAGTTGAATGTTAGCAACACAAGGAATTTGACAATATTTTGCAACACTGAACAGTATTACCCCCTAACAAGGAGCCCAAATATTCCCAATTATGTCTGTCTGTTTGCTGAATTGTTTTTATTGATTTATATATATGCATTTTTAAAAGTGTTTTAATATTTTGGGTGTTCACTGTCTTGAGAACCCTGAACTGGGTGGAAAGGGCAGCATAAAAATGTTTTAACTATATAAATAAAATATGTCATAATATGTCAATAGCTGCATAATTTACAGGTATTTTAAGCTTTATGGGCAATACTGCACATTAAAAAAATATGAAACTTATATCCCCACAGCCTATATCACCTTTTCCCAAGCTTGTCTTTATATATGCTAAGAAAAAAACAATTTTTAAAAAAAGTTATCTATTAACACAACAGTGGGATTGTGTGTGTGTTAAGTGCCGTCAAGTCGCTTCCGACTCATGGCGACCCTATGAATCAACGTCCCCCAAAATGTCCTATCTTTGGCAGCCTTGCTCAGGTCTTGCAAATTGAGGGCTGTGGCTTCCTTTATTGAGTCAATCCATCTCTCGTTGGGTCTTCCTCCTTTCCTGCTGCCCTCAACTTTTCCTAGCATGACTGTCTTTTCTAGTGACTCTTGTCTTCTCGTAATGTGACCAAAATACGATAGCCTCAGTTTAGTCATTTTAGCTTCTAAGGTCAGTTCAGGCTTGACTTGATCTAAAACCACGGATTTGTTTTTTTGGTAGTCCAGGGTATCTGTAACACTCTCCTCCAACACCACATTTCAAAGGAATCTAATTTCTTCCTGTCAGCTTTAAAAAAACAGTGGGATTAGCCTGTGCCAAAAAATGTAGTTTTGAATTTTGTGGGTATTTTTTCCCCTTCTGTTATAACTGGAATTTTTGCCTTTGCCATCCTCAGGAATAATAATAATGCATATTGTAAGATGAAGAAAAACATTTTTGGAAGAACATCCTTGGCTGGCTGGATGCCAGCCCATAGAACTTGCAGTGTCTATACTGTCTTCAGGTTAGTCCCGACTCTGCCCACCTGCCCCATCTCAGTCCGTTACCTAGCGTGGAAAATCGTGCCTCCCATGTCGCTTCGGCAGCATCGTTAAAATAAATGTCAATTGCCTTTGTATTTGCCATCATGGTGACATCTGATACCTTTTCCTCCATCCTCCGAGGACCGCGGTCATAGAATGTTCACCCTGGCATTGCTAGGAGACCCAGGCACCTCATTCTTAGACCCCAGGTCACAACCACCGGAGGGTTGGTGGTTCACCATTGTTGACCATTTCGCAGACCGTCGGGCCAGAAGATCCTACTGCGATAGTTTCGCTTGAGCGTGGCACGTGTGCGCACCAGGTAGGTGAGAGCAATTTCCAGAAAGACGACCCATTCTCAATCAAAAGCCCCAAACCAACAGTGGATTCATTTCCCATTGTTATTACAAAGGCAGATTCCTGATGTCCTAACTAGTCAGGAGACTTTTTCTTCTGGTGGTGGATTCCCAGTGTTCATGGTTAAGATTTAAAATACATTAAGGGCTCATTCCTGAGGTTGGGGGGGGCAATTGGGCTTGGGAGGCGGCGTGACCCCACCACCAGCGTAGGTGCCTCTTATTCCGTGATAAGAGGCACTTACAGCCCATTCCTGAGATGTCAGCGGCTGGGGACGGCGTGGCCAAGGTGCAGCTGCGGCGCCTCTACAGCCGTTTCCTGGCCGCTGAAATGCCCAAAAAAGCCTTTTAGAGGCTTTTTGTTTTTTAAATGGGGCTTTTAGCCCCATTGAAAACAGCGAGGCTAAAAAACAGGCACAGCCAGGCTGTTCATCCTGGTGGTGTACCCGTGGTGAAAGGGGACAGGAGGCTGCCTATAGGCAGCGCCACCCTCCAGCACACCCCAGGAACGCCCCTGGGATGCCAGCACACCCCCTGGAACGCCAGCGTGGGGATTTGCACCGGTGGGATGCTGGGAGAAGAGCCAGCCGGTGTCCCTGGGTGGCACTGCTGCGGCAGCACCAGGGGACCGGCATCCGGGCCTCCCCACTGGCGTTGGGGCCACTCATGGCGGCGTAAGTAGCCCGGGTGCCGGCATGGGGGGAGCAACGCCAGCGCAATCAGGAATGGGCTGATATGCTGGCGGAGGGGGCAGTTCCATCAGCGCCCGAGCACTATGGAGCTGCATGCTGCTCCCCTGGCAGCGCAGTCCCTCCGGGACATAAATCCCAGAAGAGACATGTGGCGCCAGAGTGGGGGGCGTTCCCAGAGGCGGAGCTGATGGTAGTCAGCTTCCACAGCCCCTCCAGGCTGGGAACGCTCCCCCCAGAAACAGCGTTCGCAGTTTTTCTTTTTTAAAAAGGCTTTTTGCAGCCTTTTGGAGGCTGTGGAACCTCTTTGGAGGCGCCTCGGCAGCGCCTCGGCCACACCGTCCCCAGCCGCCAAAAGGCTCAGGAACGGGCTGCCCGCTTTCAGCTCTCGTGGCTGTTGCTAAAAAGGGTGAAAGCTGTGCCCACTAAAACATGTGAGCCTACAGGTGAACTGGGACAGAATTTTAACAGTGCATCCATAAGCTGAGTTAGATCCTTCTAAGCCCACTGAAATCAATGGGCTGAGAAGGGCATAACTACTACTACTACTACTACTACTACTACTAATAATAATAATAATAATAATAAACATTTATACTCCACCCTCCCCCGGCCAGGCTGTGCTCAGGGCAGCTACCAACACCATCAAACATAAATAGCCCTTTCTTAAGAGAGTTCCACCAGGCTGAGAAGGCCCTGGCTGAGGACAGCTGGATGCTTAGGAATACACTGTAAGTTGCACAATGAGCGACCCTCTTATTCTTTAGAGTCCTCTGCATCTATGCAGGCTTAGTCTTGGACCACGGTATAACTTCCACCCCTCTAACAACTGTGCATCCATAACATCAGCCCCCCCTCCACTTCCTCCTGCAGGATCAGCATTGAGTACGTTGAGGGTATTGCCTCAAGCCTGCTAGCCTCCCTGCTGAAGCACAGAAGAACTGGTTTCTATACAAATCAAAACACAACTGAGTCGGGAAATCAATCATGCATGCTATTTTTGTAACGTATGTATGTATGTACTATGAACTAGAAACCTTTGACTTCCAAGTCTGCAGAGTCACAGAGACAAGCTATTTACCTATGTTCACTGCTACCAAGAAGCAGCCTCATTTTTCAGGAGGAACTTAAATCTGTGGCTGCATTTGTAAACAAATTACGCTCCCGACGTGATAATCTCAGTCTCTTTTTCACAGCCATGTCTTAGGACTATTTGTGGCACAGAGCAGATATAAGCTTCTGTGCAATATTTTTTGCACCACGACCTAGGAAGCCCTGACATAACTGGGCCCGTATTTGAACAAATCTATTAGGAATACCAGAAGACAACATTGCTGGCAAAGCCACGTTACGAACCAATCAAGGGAGAAACACTACTGCCATCTTCTGGACGTTACGCAAAAAACAGCTTTTGGATCACTGGTGGTAGGTACTGCTAGATACAACTGACTACCGGTACATAAGTTCTTATTTAAACAGCTCGAAGGAAGCGCATCTGGATCCCATACTGCCACCATACTCCCATACTGCCACCACCTTAACCCCCATATGTTATTCACTGTCCTGCCAATATAGGCAATGCCCTAGCATTCAGAGGAAGCAAAACTGTACCCCCTAATATAGCCTCTAACATAGCTAACAGCTTTCAGGATTTCCTTGAGAATCGCCATTAACCAGAAACTACAAATGCATCCCCTAAAATACGGAAGGATACTGAGAAGGGGGGAATGTTAAGCAGGGTTTCTGCCATTACATCATTTTGGGAGGAAAGTTATTTATATCTTCTTGAGCGTAAGAAGGCAGACTCTCTCCAACGTTAGTTGGGGCACAGGGTTTTTTCTCTCCCCCCAAGTATTAAAAGGTTTCAGAACTATTGATCTAGGTGGATGTGTCGATACGCTTCTGGTTCCGTTTTCACACAAACATGCGTAATTTTGTATTTTATTAAGCTCAGGAGGCAAACCAAAATAACGCCACGTTCTTCATTTTTACAGTGTCATACAGTTTTATTTACTGTTAAAGGCAAACGGCAGAAACGCAATAAAAGGTTTTTCGCGTTACTGACGTGGTTGCCCCCCATTCTCAGTCCTTCTTGAGAAGGCTTGTAACGGACGCTTATCTGGCCATCTGCGGGAAGTAAAATTCCCCTGGGGATGATCCACAGTGCTACCCTAAAGACCTTTTCCAGGAAGTAAACCCCACTGAACTGACTTGAGTATGATTCTGAGCAGGCCTGCTCCGGAGGGAACTGCAGGCGAAGGCATTTCTGTAAACCCAAAGTTGGTTAGTTGTTCTCCCCACTCCCCAATTTCAAGGTGCCACATATTATTAATCGAGGCATGAACACATGAAGCTGCCTTATACTGCATCAGACCCTTGGTCTATCGAAGTCAGTATTGTCTACTCAGACTGGCAGCGGCTCTCCAGGGTCTCAGGCAGAGGTCTTTCACATCACCTACTTGCCTAGTCCCTTTAACTGGAGATGCTGGGGTCTGAACCTGGGACGTTCTGCATACCAAGCAGATGCTCTACCACTGAGCCACAGCCCCTCCCCCATTTGTGACAAATGGGTGTTGTGTAAGCTACTGACTTTTCTGGACTTCTTGGCCAGGCTCCTCTCCATGTAAACAGAAGCCACGTTACCCTTAATGCACTTCCAGGCTTGCCTCTCTAGCCCTTGCTTAATCTTACCAACCCCAACCCAGGATTGAAAGGTAGCCTGCTGTAAATCAGTCGCTTTGTAGCTCGTCCCTTTAAGCCGTCGACTGGATCGATGAGCCCTTTGGCGGCAGGCCATCAGTGCCAACTGAGCCAGCTGTCATATTTCGTGCCAAATGGGATCTGGCATGGCTGATCGATAGCAGTTCGTGTCACAGACATGTCCCCATAGCAAACAGGCCGAGCGAATGTTGTATGGAGGCACACAGACCACACACACACAAACACCCGCTTCAAGCATGCTGTGGAACTAGCCCAAGATCACAAATCAAACTTAGAACTGAGACTTTCATTTAGGGGTAGGAATAAGAACATAAGAGCATAAGAAAAACCATGCTGGATCAGACCAAGGCCCATCAAGTCCAGCAGTCTGTTCACACGGTGGCCAACCAAGTGCCTCTAGGAAGACCCCAAACAAGACGACCGCAGCAGCATCCTGCCTGTCTTCCACAACACCTAATATAATAGGCATGCTCCTCTGGTACTGGAGAGGATAGGTACGCATCATGACTAGTACTCATTTTGACTATTAGCCATGGATAGCCCTATCCTCCATGAACATGTCCACTCCCCTTTCAAGTTGGCAGCCATCACATCCCAGTTCAGGGAGTTCCATAATTTAACAGTGCATTCTTCACTTTTAAAATGAAGAAACAGAGTAAATTCTATTCAATACAACCGCAACAGCCAATCCACGTCTAGGATTTTGCCTTGATCTAACCAACGGATCTTCACTAACCTGGTTGCTTATCTTTTTCCTCAGAGAAGGAGTAGAAGGTAAAGAAGAAGACAACAGCTGCAAAGGTAAGGGACACCGAAATGAAAAGGCTGGATCCTACTACAGAGAAATCCAGGGGAGCCCACATAACCGGGACATGCCTGCTTTCCTGTATGATATTTATAGATGTGTGTCAGGCCTCCCTGACAGTTATTTAGGGTGTGCCGCTCCCTGGTTGGTGGATATAAAAGACATGGCCTTTGAAAAGATTCCAGTCATGCTGCACTGGAGACTAGTTTTGGAAGATGCAAGTCTTTATTTGCTCTTAGAAGCCAGGATAGGGTTCCAACCTCCAAGAGGGCCTGGCGGTCTCCTGGAATTACAGATGACAGAAATCAGTTCCCCTGGGGAAAAATGGCTGCTTTGAAGGGTGGACTCTATGGCATTAGACTCTATGGCCGAGGTCCCTCCCTCCTCGCCCCACCTCTTACCAGGTTCCACCCCCAGATGTCCAGGAATTTCCCAATCTGAAGTTGTCAACCCTACATCAGGAAGATTTCCTTTAAATCAGCGTGGCAGCACAAGGTATAACTGACCCCTTTCCAAACAAAAGGAGACAGCATGGGGAAAAAATACATGAATTATCTCAAGCAGGTGGAAACATACATTTCCTTTGGGTACCAACCCCTCACGGTCAAGTACAAGCAGGTTATCCCGAAATATATGTATAATAAACCTTAGCAACAAAATTAATCATGTGTTCACTGAACAGTCTTAAGAATATTAAATGTTGGTGGGGGGAGGTGGTTTTTTGCTGAATGTCATGCATCTAGATTTTATGGAAGCATCACATCTAAATAGGACTTGTACGAGGGACATAGCATCACAACGACAACAAAATCAATATACAAATCTAACATTGCTAGGCATTACTTTACTGACCCTGAGGCTCATTCTCAAGACCATCATGCCATTTTCCTGGGACAGCCCCATTCAGAAATTCTCTCTCAAACCCATCTTCCTCCTAGATCAAGGATAGGCAATGCTAGCCACACATGCTAGGCAACTGCATAGCAGACTGTTTTGTCAATGCAGAGGGCTGGTTCTCCACCCAAGGGGCTAGGGTACCCATGGGCATTGGCAGCATTGCTGGGCCTTACCTTGCTCCTCGTGAGGCTGGCTAATTACACCCCACAGCTCTCTCATCCCAGAGCCCGACATCTTCATAGAAAGACACTGCAGGGTTGGGGGGGGGGTTGCACACAGGCCAAAAAGATTTCCTATTCGCCATCCTAAGCTAATACATTCACAGTTCACTCATCATCCTTGCTTTGGAAACACATTCACATGCCCCCTTCTCAATTCTCAACTTGGCACTGTTCAAAAATACACGAAAAATATACTGTTTTCCCTTTGCCTCCACCCCCAGATGTAGGGTTGGTAACAGGCCTGGAGAAAGCTGTCCTGTCCCTTTAGCAGGGGGGAATTCATGCATGGAAATGGGCAGTTGAAACATTTCAGGGAATGGAGACATATAATATTCCATTAAGCCTCTGTTTAAAGGGATGGGGCATTTTTTCCTCTCCGATGGCCAACAGGCTAGCTTAGACAGTTTTTCTGAAAAGGTACAGGGATCCCATAAGGAATTTTGCATGAGTGGGGAGGGAATAAACGACATGCAAATACCAAAGTCTCCCCCCTCCCCAGGAATTTTGAAGGTCCTGAGCCAGCTAACCCCTCCCCCCCTTTAAACCGTAAAATAGGCTACAACTACGGGGGACGGGAGAAACCACATGCTTATCATGCAAGAAATCCCTGCAAAATTAAAAGTGGTCCATCTTGAAGAAAGGTCTGTTCTGGACCTCTGCCCACCGCGCCAGTTTTCCATTTAAAGGGCATTACTAACCTAGAGGAGTTTTGAAAACTGCAATGCAATATGAAGCGTTAAAGCCCATCCGACCATGCTCAGCTATTCGCCCCCTCATTCCGTTGCACATCTAGAGCAGGCCTAACACAGATTTGCCTTCAGCTTTCCAGTCCTCCTGGGGCATTTTCAGTCCCCATCAAGTTGTTTGTCAAGCATCCCCCCCCCCACCACACACACACCTTCTGCTTAATTTACAGTATACAGTATTTTTCCAGTATACCTGGGATATCCCGCATGCAGGCAGGCGCACAAACAGGCAGGCGCACAAACAGGTAGGGTAGTCTGGTTTCGTGTCTTATATAACTCACACGGGAGTGGAGGGGCAGCCAGCTTACTATTAGATATATTGACTGGACGAGCTCACGGAAGAACAGGGGTTATCAACACTGGCCATTTATTCATGGAAGGTTTTGCATTGGATTTGCCACTCTTTAGATGCACTTCCCCCCCCATCCATATTCTCAAAACTCAACAATAAGCCCCCCATGCAGAGTTTTGAGAATTCAGAAGGGGGAAATGTGCATCTATGGAGTGACAAATCCAATGCAAAACCTTCCACGAGAATGGATGCAGCATGCTTTGGAATGCAATGCAAGACAAACCGCTTGCAACGCCGGCGCTGCATACCACTTACTTAAAGCTAGGAAACTAAGGCCATTTATGCATGGTTTTTTTTTGCCTTGGATTTGCTGCTCTCTAGATGCGCATTTTCCCCATCCGAATCCTCAAAACTCTGCACGGGGGGGGGGGCTTATTGTTGAGTTTGGAGAATTTGGATGGGGAGGGGGGGAAATGTGCAAACCCTCCCACGCATCATTGCCCTAAATGCACCCACGCGACACACACACGCACCCCGCCCCGACAAACTAAAAATAAACTGAGATCCACACGTTATCAGAAACACGGGTGGAAGGGGGGAAAAAAAACCCCATTCCGAGCAAAGCAGCCTCGGCTGCAGACTCTTACCGGCGCGCGCTGAGAATCCTTTCTGTAGCCACGCCCCTTTCTGTAGCCACGCCCCCTCCCGCTCTCCCCGCCTTCGGCCGCGTTCTCTGTTTCGCCGGGAGGAGCGAGGGGGAGAGAGAGAGAGCGAGAGAGAGAGAGAGAGGGAGAACGCGCATGCGCGAGTAGGCCCGGAACCGGGAGGCGCGAGCACCTGTCGGCGAGCGCTTCCGCTTCCGCCTCGCCTTGACGTTCCCGCCTCTTCGAATCCGGTGGGAAAGGGAAGAAAGGAAGGAAGGAGGTAGAGTCGTTGCCTGAGGAGGTGTGAGGGATGGTCTTCGCGGTTTGTTTCTCCGCCGTTGCTTTCGTTTCCGGTACGGGGGGGGGGGAAATGGGGCGCAGTAACCATGGTAACCGCCCCCGGCCGGGTGTCTCTCCCGTTCCCCCCTGATCCCAAGCTCCGAGGCCGGGCCCCTCAGCTGCCCCTTTCCTCTGCTTCGTGAACCCCCTTTCTCTACATAACTTTATAGCCCGCTTTTCCTTTTGGCCCTTCGGGTGCGAGTCCGGTTTTAACGTCGCCTCTACTTGCAACGGAGGCTGCCCGGTGCTCGAGGACTGATGGGGCTCGCAGGATCAGGGGAGAGGGGAAGTTAAAGAATTATACTTTTTAATATGTGAAATGGAATGTATAATGATTTGGAAAAAATAAAAATTTTATAAAAAAAAAAAAGAGGACTGATGGGGCTCGCGGCGCGATCCTATGCAGGGGGACCCCGGTCTGGAGGGGGCTGAGGCCGGAGTCACTCTCTTTAGGATCGCGGCGTTGCTCACGTTTCCAGAGCGCTTTGAAAGGGGAGGGGCTGTGGCTCAGTTTGTAGAGCCTCTGCTTGGCATGCGGAAGGTCCCAGGTTCAATGCCCCGCATCTCCAGTTAAAGGAACCAGGCAAGTAGGTGATGTGAAAGTCCTCTCTGCCTGAGAGCCTTGGAGAGGGCCTGTGGCTCAGTGGTAGAGCATCTGCTTGGCATGCAGAAGATCCCAGGTTCAAACCCCGGCATCTCCATTTAAAGGGACCAGGCAAGTAGGTGATGGGAAAGACCTCTGCCAGAGTCCCTGGAGAGCCTCTGCCAGTCTGAGTAGACAGTACTGACTTTGATGGACCAAGGGTCCATTAATAGCTGAGTCCCATGTTCCTGTTCCTGAGTTTTATGTTCAGTAGGATTTTTCTCTGGTACACAATCCTGAGATTGGGGAAGGGCTGTAGCTCAGAGGTAAAGCATCTGCTTGGCATGCAGAAGGTCCCAGGTTCAAAACCCCGCCATCTCCAGTTAAAGGGACTAGGCAAGTAGGTGATGTGAAAGACCTCTGCCTGAGACCCTGGAGAGCCGCTGCCGGTCTGAGTAGACAAGACTGACTTTGATGGACCCAGGGTCTGATTCAGTATAAGGCAGCTTCATGTGTTCAACGGTCGCACCCAGCCTCGTGTTGTCATCAGCAAGGCGGGGATTCCAAAACTGGGCAGAAGCCAGACAGAGATGATGGGCTTTCGGGCTTCTTCGACCTCATCCTTCTCAGGATTTCCAGGGGGGGTTGGGGTTGGAGTAAGATTCTTAACACGAAGCAGAGGTCGCCAGAACCGATTGGCCGGAGGGGGGGTCAAGGTGGTCTTCTCTTGAGCGTGAGAGCTTCGTATTCCCCCACCCCATGACCCGTCAGGTGCCATCCTCTGTGTGTGTTAATGTCAGACTTCAGTACCTCGTTGCATCTCAGTAATAGTAAGCTTCACTCCAGACGTTGCAGAGAGTTTAAAGTTTTATTAAGAAAGCAAACGGGTTCAGTAGGTCTATACAAACTTAAGGTCAGAAAACAGATGGGGAAAATACAGGTTATCTTTATAGGGGACACACACTAGAATTGATTACACGTAATGGCTTTGAAATGCAAAACATTAGGGTACTTTCAAGTTTCTAGAGATGCCAGGGTTCCGGCAGAATTGACACCTTGAGAACCGATAGCAGATTTACAATAGGAAGTGGAAGTATTAGTGCCTCCGGCCTTCACACCTTCCTCCCAAACTGAAGAGACTTTCCCACGAGACCGGGAGGGGGGGAAACAGCACGGAGCTTGCTTATCCGGGGCCCGACTGGGTGCCCTCGCTGACACTTAAGTGCCCTCAAGTCGCTTCCGTCTCATGGCGACCCTATGAATCAACGTCCACCGAAATATCCAATCTTTGACAGCCTTGCTCAGATCTTGCAAACTGAGGGCCGTGGCTTCCTTTACTGAGTCAATCCATCTCTTGTTGGATCTTCCTCTTTTCCTGCCGCTGTCAACTTTTCCTAGCATGGTTGTCTTTTCCAGTGACTCTTCTCATAATGTGACCAAAATATGACAGCCTTAGTTTAGTCATTTTAGCTTCTAGGGTCAGTTCAGGCTTGATTTGATCTATATAATTTGGGGAGGGGCTGTGGCTCAGTGGTAGAGCCTCTGCTTGGTATGCACAAGGTCCCAGGTTCAATCCACGGCATCGCCAGTTAAATGGACTAGGCAGGTGGGTGATGTGAAAGACCTCTGCCTGAGACCCTGGAGAGCTGCTGCCAGTCTGAGTAGACAATACTTATTTTGATGGACCAGAGGTCTGATTCAGTATAAGGCAGCTTCATGTGTTCAACCCACTGATTTTTTTTGGGGGGGGGGAAGGTCCATGGTATCCTCCCCCCCCCCCAACAAAAAACAGGCATGATGAAACTCCACCTGCTGATCCAGGCATTGTCTCTAGATGCGACCCTAATGAGGCTTGCTGGACCATACCGCAAATTAATCATCTGGCTTTGATTTTTTTGTTAAAAATATTTTTGTATGAAGCTTAGGTTGGCTTGCAGCACAATAAATAGCAATAAAACCCCACCACATTTGAGTCCAGTAGCACCATAGAGACCAAGAAGACTTTTGGTATATAAGGTTTTGAGAGTCAAAGCACTCTCGGAAGGGATCACAGTAAAAAACAGCTGTTGGTAAAAGGCCAAATACACGTTAGCTTGTTAGTGCCTATTTTCCGTAATCTTAGACCTTCCATCTACAAAATGGAAATAATAGTACTAATCTATTTGATAGGGTTGTTGTAAGGGCTGCTGAGCCACCCAAGTGTCTTTTACTGAGGGTTGCAGGCTTGGAATACTGAGAATAGTGTGCGTGGCATTGAGCACTCAAAGCACTGCATAAATGCAAAGTGGTGTAGCTACTGCTTGGGAGAGGATAAATCACTTGGAAATTCTGCCCCCCTCCCTCTAGCATACTATAGACCCTTGAACATCTCTGTGTCTTCCTCCTTTCCCATCTTGCTTTTTTAAAACTGCTAAAGCTGTCTTCAGTGTGGTTTGTTTTCAATCTTGGTGACACATCCTTACACTTAAGAATCTTTTCTAGCTCTGTCATGGCTTCTCTTCCCAGTCTCAATCTCCTTCTGATTTCTTGGTTGCAGTCTCCCTTTTGGTTGATGACGAAGCCAAGGGACAGAAAATCTTGAACAATTTCTTCATTGTCAGCTAAGTCGTATAATTCCCCTTTAGTCATTACTTTTGTCTTGTTGATGTTTAGCTGTAATCCTGCTTTGGTACTTTCTGCGTTATCCTTCATCAGCAGTCGTTTCAAGCCTTCGCTGTTTTCTGCCAGTAATGTGTCATCTGCATATCTCAATTTGTTAATGTTCCTTCCACCAGTTTTCACTCCACCTTCATCTAAATCTAATCCAGTGTGCCTTATGATATATTCTGCAAACAGATTGGATAGGGAGATAAAAGTATTTTTGTTCTCTGATGCTAAATTGCTGTGTGGCATCCTTCCTGCATTTCTCCAGCTTGCTAACCTGAATTTCTGCTTATTTCTGCTGACTCCCTGGTTGTCTCCTGTCTGTCTCATGCTTCATTTCCTCACATTATGCTCATCCTGCCTTTTCCATATTTCTCAGAATTTTGCATATTCCTCTGTAGCAATGACTGCTGTAACTTTATCTCATTAGTCCTGTGTTATGTCCCCAGGATCTATTGTGATATCTTAAGCACATGAAAAATTTTATGGCACTAAATCTACTCCTTTGTCTCCCTTCTGTATGCCCAGTTCTTTCCCATCTCATCCTTTCAGTCTGGCGAGAAGAGAGGATAGTCTGTTTTGCCTTGTGAGTAGTCTTAAGCTGGTCTACTTGGAAGTAAGTCCTGTTTTATTAATTAATTTACATTATACAGCATGGATTCAGAGAACATTCCCATAGACTTTTAAAAGTGTGTGTGCAAGGGAATCTTTTTATCTACCCTAATTGTGACACCAGAATGGGCCTATCGGGAAGGGAGTGTCATGTACTTACATATCTTCCTTATGCTAACAAACAGCCTGTCTTGGACACAGTTAAGTAGTTCATTTCTTTGAAAATCAGTAAATCAGGCACCAGGAAAGGTGTCATAGGGCGGCATGGTGCCCCCAGGCACCACATTGGGGACCCCAACAGTATAGTATGAAATGTCAAATGTGCACGATGCTGCAGTCAAAATCAATAATCCAGCGATGTGCATGAGATAACATAATAATTAGTGAACCCTTGTTTAGAATTTGTGTTTCAAAGAGCCACAGATTCTGATTCTAAATTTCCAAAGGACAGAAACAGTGTTTTAAATAATGTATTTCTGTTCATTGTGAAGCATCTAGTTTTTCATTCAGTACACTCATAGTAATGGTTTGTTCTCGTTTTTCTTAAAATCCTTGTTTACCCCCAGACCTTGCCAGCTTCTGCCCTACATGTTCAGGAAACAGGGTGTTTGTACTAGACAAAAATTCTATTTGAGTTCTGCGTCCACTGGGGTGCCAGTTTTATATAATGCACTTGCTTTCTTTTCAGGCATTTAATGTTTAAGCCATCTGTCAGTTATGTGAGCAGTTGCCGTCATGGGTGAGTATTTTTCATACCGACATTTATAGCCTTTGTCAAGACTACAGGAGGCATAATGCCTCTGGCTCCGGCGTTGGAACCAGTCTTTAGCCAGTGGCTTCCTCACCCTTGCCATGGCAATGCTTGCTCTTCAGAAAAGGCAATTTGCATTGCCTGCTTTTGGGAGGAGCAACAGGGAGGTAGGTTCCCATCTGCCCTGCTAATACCACATTGGGCAGTCTTTATCTGGCCATGCAGGCTTTTGCAAATGGTATTCTGGCCATAAAGGGGGCAGGCCCTGCTAGTAACCCATTGGGCAATCTTCCTGTGGCCATGCAGGCTTTTGCAAATGGTATGCTGGCCATATAGGGAGCAGGCAGGATGCTTTCCTATCAGGCTTTGAGTTTAGTGGCACAAGTTGTGAATTTCCTGCATTGTGCAGGGGGTTGGAATAGATGACCCTGGTGGTCCCTTCCAACTCTATGAATCTTTGTACTGCAGCTGCAATGCTACTCTATTGAATCCGTTTATGAATAAGGGATAGGGATTACTTTTATGGCCTGTGATTGTTTTTACTTAGCTTTCTAGAAAGTGTGTACTGCACCTTGGAAAATGAAAGCTGGTCACTATATCCATGTTAGTAGATACTATATTACAATTTGAATGAATTCTTGATAGCTTGGTGTGTTTGTCAGGTTTATCTTCATTGCCACATGAAGAAAGTAATAAGTAATTGGGGGGGAAGCTCACATGTTGCCTCGTTTTCGGTACAGCGGCTGTTCTTTGCACAGTCCAAGATAGCCTATTTTATCGCACTTCTTTGTTTTCTCAATACTTCATAGTCTGGGAGGAAACCTTTCTGTTCTACAAGTCCCACTGAGATGAGGACTTCTGCAACAGAATGGCTGTGTTTTTGTTCAACTGGTGTTGGCTTCAGTGGTGCTTGTAGAAGTGGAGCCGTCTTGGGATTGCGTATCCTCTCTTTCCATCCAAGAGTCACGCGCTAAGAAGCTTTCTTTCTTTCAGATGAAACTGCTGATTTGATGAAGGTGGATGCCGGAGACTACGCGTTAGCAAATCACACCTCTAAATTCAAGGCCCATCCTCTACAACAAGATGCTTTCTCAGGGGATCATCTTCTGTTGTCTGGCAACAAGGTTTGGGAATCGGTACATTTGCTTTCTTACCAGTGCGAGGGGTGTGTCTTTGTAAATGAATGCATAGATTAGTTCAGAAATAGTTTTCTGTTATCTCCCAATCAAAACTTATGAGGGATTAATTTGGGGAGTTCAAATAAAACTGGGTTTGATTTCATGCAAAATAAACTTGTATAAAAGATTCTTGGAATTCTGTCATTGCTGAAAATGCTGCAGAATTCATCAAGCTCTTCTTTGCTAACTAATAACCATGCTAAGCCCTTCCAGAATCTTCCTCTAAATGTTTTCTGTCCTGTTTATCTTCTCAATAAGCGTCCAAATCTAAATAATTTCTTAAAGCAATACAATTTCCACACCTAGAATTGTGCAAAGCATCCTACCTGTGTCACTCCCTAAATTTACATAATTGCTCACAGGACACTTTCATGTTTCAGCTTGCAAAATTCTAGGGTTACTGTGTAATGCTTGTTTTAATATGTTTAAACACTTACTTGTATTTTTGTAGCCTTTAAAGAGCTGCATGATGCACCTATTATGCCCCAGAGCATAATGGATCTGATTAATTCTAGTAATATCTTTTGTGTTTTTTTTGTTTCAGTTTTCATCAGACAAGTTTGGCAGTCTGGAGGGACCTTTCACTGGTCCAACTGCAAATGCCTCATGTAGTCTCAATTATTGTTCAGGTGAGACAGGCTGTGTTGGCTTCAGCTCAGGGATCCTTCAAAATGGGTGCAGATTGTAGCAGCGCAATGAAATTGTTTTGGTGAGAGTACCTATGCTGAAGTTAATTCTCTCAAAGTTCTAGGGCATGGCTGCCTTACTGCAATTAAACTGTTGAGTCATGCCCTCTTGTTAAATAAGAAAGTTCATTTTTATCAAAGCAAATTGAGTCCTTGTTGAAACATGAAGTGGTTGGAGATGAACTTAGCTAGAAATTGGTAGCTTGACCCTAACCCACTCTTAGTTATTTATTTACTTTATTGATACCATTCTACTTCCCAATAGAGACCCAAAGTCTCTATTACAGCATTCTGCCCTTTATTTTACCCAAACAATAGCAGCCTTGCAAGGTAGGTTAAGCTGAGTATGCATATGACTAGCCCAGTGTCACCCATCAAGCTTCCATGGCAGAGCAGGGATTCGAACCTGGGTCTCCCTGATCCTGGCCGGACACTCTAATAACTGCACCGTGCTTGCTCTGAAAACTCTTGCAACTGGTGAAACTGGGCAAACCTTTGGCCACGTGATACATAACAACTTGGCAGCCTGTTAGAATGGTCTTTTCTGGATTTGGTGCCAAGGGTTCTAGATGGCCACCGCCAAGTTAAAGGGTGAAGCCCTCCCCCCCATAATTGTATATAGTGGGATCACATCAAAGGCAATAACTAGGGTTGCCAGCTCCGGGTTGGGAAATACCTGGAGATTTTTGGGGCAAAGCCTGAGGAGGGGGGGGGGTTGGGGAGGGGAGGGACTTCAATGCCATAGAGTCCAATTGCCAAAGCAGCCATTTTCTCCAGGCCATTTTCTCTTATTGGCTGGAGATCAGTTGTAATAGTGGGAGATCTCCCTAGAGGTTATATACAAAGTAACACTTCCGTGTGTATCAGTACGTAGTACAAAATCATACACAGAAACCAATATGCACAAGGAATATAACAAAATGCAAAAATGTATTACATGCCAAAAAAGCAAGTATAAGTCAACTATATACAGATACTGAGATGCGATAAATATGATTATGTAAGTCCCATGTCTGACACTTTCTCTCAAATCTTCTTGTTTTACAGGTGCAGGTCAGAGACTTTTCTCTATTGGATATATTCTGGTGTGCTCCCCTTGTCAGGGAGGAAGAGGAAGACAGCTGTTTCAAGTTCTAATTCTTCATCAGTCCCTCTTCATATCCATTTTGTATCTCATGTTACAAATTCCAATCCCTTCCTGGTCTGACTTGCAAAGGTTCCCAGCTGGATACAATCAAGTTAGTAAAGGTTCTAAGATGGATATGAAGAGGGACTGATTAAGAATTAGAACTTGAAAACAGCTGTCTTCCTCCCAGAATATATCCAATAGAGAAATGTCTCTGACCTGCACCTGTAAAACAAGAAGATTTGTGAGAGAGTGTCAGACATGGGACTTACATAATCATATTTATTGCATCTCAGTGTTTGTACATAGTTGATTTATACTTGCTTTATTGGCATGTAATACATTTTTGCATTTTGTTATACTCCTTGTGCACATTGGTTTCTGTGTATGCTTTTGTACTAAGTACCTGGAGGCTGGCAACCCTTGCAATAATGCAAATGCTGCTTGAAACACTAAACAACTGTACACCAGTGCAGGAGCAGCCCAGTTTGATTAACGGTGAGGCAAACTGCTTGTGAGACTGCAGGTGCAATAATTTTTTTTTAAAATCTCCTTTTAAATTTCTATTAATTCCTTTCAAGATAATAAAGCAACTGTATAAGAAAATGCTTGTTCCTATATAGAACTCCTGTGGAGGCCAGCAGTGCTTGAGATGGTTACATCTTTTTGTAACCGGAAGCCTGGATGCGAGGCTATGAGTTTCTCACTTAACTGTTCAGTACTTCTTTCCTGGCAGAAATTTCACCCCCTGAGAGCTATCAAGCTGCGGGAGCACTGAGGACATTTGAAGCGAGTGCCAATGGCCAGTGGAGGAGTTGCATTGCTCCCCTTGGTTCTGTTTTACAGAAGCCCAGAGCAAGTCGGAGTGCATATTTTGAAACTCGCAAACTCTCAAGGTACATACAGTTTCATACTTCTTATAAATTGTATTCATAACGGATACCCAGTATAATAGAAAGATTATTGTAAAAATCATTCATCAGTTCATTAGCTAAGTAATTCCTGGCCAACAAAATTAGTTCTTCCCACAATAATTCTTGCCATGCTCTTTAAATGTAAAGGTTAAGTCAAATGGACTACTGGAGTGCATTCTCCCCTCGATGTCCATGGGTTGATGTCCTTGGCTTGTCCTCTGGATTTTCTTACTTTTTGGCACTATTAATGTTATTCCTTCTAACAAGTCACAACTCAGTCACCTAAGAAATGAAAACTGCAGTTATGGTTATAGTACAGGGCGGGACTAAATGAAGGGCATTTGTCTACACCAAGATGCCTCTCGGTGTCAGACATTGCAAATAAAAAAGTAACCTGCTGCTATTCCAAGAACGTTCTTGTCAGTGGGATACTGGACGATATTTGTGGCCAAAGAGGGCTATAATAGAATAACTCCAGGGGCACTTTAAAGACTAATGTCTGTTTCTTTATGACCTTTCATAGAAATAAATGTTGTTAGTCTTTAAGGTGTCATGGGACGTCTGTTTTATTTTACTACCATAGACTAATACGGTTACCACTTTGCGGTCATCAAACAGGGCGTAGAGGCCGAGGCAGTCCCCTGATGTTGCCTCCTGGCACTGGGATTCAGAGGTTTACTGCTTCTGAATGTGGAGATTCCCTTTAGCGGTCACAGTCCTGTGTCCCACACCTTAAAAGTCTCATTGGTCGTACCCAACTTGGTAGGCAGGAACACAAGTACCTCATACTAAGGAGCAACATATTTCACATAGCATGAGTGCTTAAGTTGGTGCACCAGAAAACTTTCTGCTGTATTGTTGGCTGAATACCACCACCACTGCCCCCAAAGATGCTATGATGTGGAATGGAGTACAATGAGGTTTTCACATACAGAGCAGTAGAACTCAGGCCTGGCCAAGTTTAAGTGAAAGTGAAAGTGGAGGGGGCTGTAAAGAGGGGGGGAAATTGTGAGCTTTGTAGTAATTGGGATGTGGGCAGCCTGGATACGCAACTTTGAGGGCCTAAACAATTGTGATGGTGACAAGCCGTATGGTTTGAGTCCCTGCCAAGTAGAGGGTCGAAGGACAGCCCTATGGGAGGGGAAGCAAAACCTTCTGAGTTCTCATTCTAAAACTCCCTTTTAAAAAAACTGTTTCTCTTCTAGTGGGGCTCCAGGATAGGAAGTAGCCCCTGCCGGGAGATAAAATGACTTATATGATGTTGGGCGAGTGAAAAGGACAGGGCAAAGGATGGCCTCCCTTCCCCCCCCCCCCCCCAGTTGTGCTGTTCTTCACATCTCCTTCCGCTGCCCCCTGCCTTGTGCGGACTTGGCTATGGGATGTGTCGCGTTTCAGTTCCTGCCTGCTTCCCTGTAAAACCTGTACAATCCAGGAATCCAGCTCCATCTGGTGACCGGATGTGTAAAATGAAGATAGTCGGCAATACAGTTTTAATACAGTTTTTATCATTTGGACCATCAGTTTTAAAATAAACGCATCCTAAGTTATATACCGAGGCCCTTTCGTTTCTCTGGGTTAAACTCAGTAATCTGAGCACAGGGATCGTGAACCATCCCTGCACTCCCCCCCCCCACCCAGAAATCTTATCCAGACTGGGAAAGTTGATTCTCAAAATTCAGGGACCTGCAGGAACTAACCGCCATGTGGGTCGAGCTTGAATGAGGTGGAGTGTGAGGGCAAAAAGACTCTCTCTGCCCTCTTCCGTTAGCAGAACTCGGAGAGAAGTGGCAGGAAAGGCTATTTCATCACCTCAACAATTCAGGTTCCCTTCCCAACCTACATGGCTATTAGTCTATGCAGATCCACCATCCCAGGGCTCAACTTCCCCCACCAAAGTATGTGAACACATGAAGCTGCCTTATACTGAGTCAGACCCTTGGTCTATCAAAGTCAGTATTGTCTACTCAGACCGGCAGAGGCTCTCCAGGATCTCAGACAGCGGTCTTTCACATCACCTACTTGCCTAGTCCCTTTAATTGGAGATGCCGGGGATTGAACCTGGGACCTTCTGCATGCCAAACAGATGCTCGACCACTGAGCCACTGCCGCTCCCCTAAAGACAGTGGAAGACAAAATAGCGGAAATGGCTAAACTTACGGCATTGATAAATCAAAAAGTCAATGTTCAATTTATGGGTGAATGGGAGGCATGGAGGGTTTACTGTGAAACTGAACTTCAAATGGGGAAACTTGAAGGTTATTCATTAATCTAATCCATTTTTCAAAGATATAGTTGAAGCAATGTGGTATATTAACTTTGTTTTAATCTTCAATAACTGTATATCATTATACTTAATGTTTGATAATTAAAATTCTTAATTGTTATACTATATTTAGTTTTAAAAAATGATGAAATAAGAATATTTGATTTGAAATATTTTATAACTACAGATGAATTGATATTGATCAAAAGTATTAAACAATTTTAGGATTAGAATTTTTAATGCAAAAGACTTAATCAGTTTATAATGGGATGGAAGAAGATGAAGGGGAAGTTTTTTATTTTATATTTTATAACAAAGATATACTTTCAACTATAGTGTGAACTTTTCTTTTTCTATATTGATAAATTGAGTATATTGTTGAAATAGTTTGTTAAAATATTTTGAAAAATAAAAAATGTTTTCAAAAAAAAAAAGACAGTGGAAGACAATGGCTCTAATTTCCTGCTTGAGTGTGCAGCATCTAGATTTAAAAAATTGGTACTGTCACACTTGCCAAACCAACTCACAGGCTGGTCTCTTTCTGCAGCGGGACATCAAACTCCTTGGCAGGGAAATCCAACCATCATTGCCACATTTCTGCCTATGAAAAATCATTTCCGATCAAGCCTGTCAGCAGTCCGTCATGGAACGCTTCGTGCTGTCGCCTGCAGAGTCCCAAGAAATCCCAGAGAAGGTTCATCAGTACGGCAGAAGAGGTGAGCAAAAGGGATTTGAGATGCTTATGCTTGGGTTTTTGTTGGGTGGGAAAGGTCTCTATACACACACAAGATGAGCTGTGTTGTAGCCACACACTGTGTGGTGGTGATGAGGCCTCTCTCAATGATTTTGTCAGGTAGTGCAATGTCACAGAAAGGTAAAATGGACCTCAGGATCTCTAGCTCTGCTTCTACAGTCAGGGCACATAGATGGCACAGGGAAATGGAGGGGCGAGAGAATTGGGAGAGAGAATGCCGCCAAGAAATGTCAGAGGTAGAGGGGTGGAAAGGTTCAGGAAAAGAGAGCGTGCAGAGTAGAGAGGTGTCCGCATGAACGGCTAGAATGAGTAGGGCTGAAGTTGACATACTGATCTGAAACAGCCAGACAGATCATTGGCTGCTTTTTTGCCTGCTGTAAATACGGATTTGGAATGGAGAGGCGCCTTGAGAACTGGACATGCTACAGACAAGTAATCCAGATCTCTCACTTCCTTTATATTGGGCTGGTTTGAGAACGCTGATCCAGACCACACTTGGTGTGGAACTGTAATAGAAATCTGCAAAAAATCACACACACACTCAAGCCTTTCCCCAGTGGAGAATGGGTGGTTGGATACACTTTTTGTGTGTGGCAAACGTTTCCTTCTATAGACTCCCCCCGCCCCGGATGTTGAAGGGAAACCACTGCCACCCAAAATATTTGATCCCACTCCAGCTTCATGACATGTGGACCAAACTGCTCTTTGCTTTTCGAGCAGTATTTTAAATATTAAAATGTTTCAGCCCTGATTTTTCAAACTTTAAAAAGGTTCAAGACAACTAAATAATCAGAAACCAAAATACAAACTAGAATGCGGATCTTCAGCTCTAACCAGCCTCGACGACTCTTTCTTTATGTAATTCTAGTTTGTATTTTGGTTTCTGATTATTTAGTCATCTTGAACATTTTTAAAGTTGAAAAAGCAGGGCTGAAACATTCTAATAGTAAGCCTTTATCAGCATGTTTGACTTACAGAGGCTCAGGTCATTTTTTTAAGTTAAATTTCTCTGCTTAAGCATGAAGAAACATTGAAGAAGAGTTGGTTTTTATATTCCGACTTTCTCTACCAATTAAGGAAGAATCAAACCGGCTTACAATCACCTTCCCTTCCCCTCCCCACAACAGACACCTTGTGAGGTAGGTGGGGCTGAGAGAGTTCGGAGAGAACTGTGACTAGCCCAAGGTCCACCAGCTGGCTTTATGTGTAGGAGTGGGGAAACCAACCCAGTTCACCAGATTAGTGTCCACCGCTCATGTGGAGGAGTGGGAAATCAAGCCCGGTTCTCCAGAGTCCACCACTCCAAACCACCACTTTTAACTATTACACCATGCTGGGCTCTCCACGTCTGCGTGAATCCAGAGTTTCGTGAGTTACTTGCAAACTGCCCTTGTGTTTTTCCCCCCTTCCCCAGACTGTTCGAGAGGAAGAGAAAGAAGTTTACAGGCAGCTGCTCCAAATGGTTACAGGAAAAAAGTTCTGCACCTCCAAGCCCTCTTCGCTGTTCTCTCTCCACCTGTGAGTCTTGGAAATGTGTTTTCTAGCTGGTTGCCAGCTTTATTGTGTTCACAGTTGGTTTTTGGAAGCTCTGATCTTCAATGGTTATGCAAGGCAGAATTTTGAATTTACCATACTCAGAAAGGACTTGTCCCTGCTGGTCTGGCTCCATTGACTCATTAGCTCATGTGCTAATTTCTGTGCCATTTCTGTGAGGACAGAGCATGATATCTCTCTCCTCTTTTAGTACATAAATCCAATGCCTCTGTGTCTGATATAATGCCTTTTTATTAGGGATCCCAAGTTCAGTCCTTATATCCCTCAAACATTAGATTCAAAATTATGCTGCTCAAGATCAATGGATCAAAAAGCTTCTAAGGGATAAAGGAAAATTTCGTTTTTCTTTTTTTTTCTTTTAAATTTGTTATTGATTTCCCAACAGGAAACCACCACCCAAACAACAATAACAAACTTTTTAATAAACAAACCTAGAAGCTATATAATTTAAAAAGCCCAACATACATAAAGTTGAATCAGAGTATTGACAGAGGGCTAAGTATTTAACACATTTTCCAATTTATCTTGCAATTACAGATAAGAGAGGAATTCATTGATGGTATTGGGTTTTTTAAAAATCTTTATATATTTTGGACTTAATTCCTTTTCCATAATCTAAGGAAGGCCTTAGATGCTGAATACCTTTCTGATTCACGTATGAAATAAAACCATGCTACGTTTCATAGAAATCTGATATTTTAGCTTTACCTTTGACTACTCTTAAGTTGATGTGTCAATTTTTTTCTGCCATAGCTATTTGCCACAGTTTGAAATACCAAGACAGTAGTGTTAAATGTTCTGCGGTTTTCCAACATTTTGCTATTACCCTACGGGCTGCCATCAACATAAACACTATTAACCCCTTGGATGCCACTTTTCCGTTTTGTTCCCCCCCAGATTGTCAACAGAGCCAATGCTCATGTAGCATGGATGGTTTGATGCGTAATATTTGTCATTTCTAAGAATAATTTCCCCCAAAACTGATGCTACAGGGCATGACCACCACATAAGGATAAACTCACCTTGAGGGTTGCAATTTCTCCATCCTTTTTTATTATTTGTATTGCTTATTTTTGCAAGACGCACTGGAGTAGTATCGTTGTAGTAGTTTCAAAGAATTCCCCCTAAGGGCTGCTGATACAGTCTTCCTTGTTTGAGTCATCCATAATTTATTCCATATATTTTGTTCTATTTTTCTCCCAGTATCATGAACACATGAAGCTGCCTTATACTTAATCAGACCCTTGGTCCATCGAAGTCAGTATTGTCTACTCAGACAGGGAGTGGCTCTCCAGGGTCTCAGGCAGAGGTCTTTCACATCACCTTCCTGCCTAGTCCCTTGAAGTGGAGATGCTGGGGATTGAACCTGGGACCTTCTGCATGCCAAGCAGAGGCTTTGCTACTGAGCCACGGCCCCTTCATCTTCCAATTTGACATGCTTGCATCTGTTTCGATTCAATGAGGATACGTTTTGAAAATCCTTTTGCGCCGTTCGGTTTTGTCTTTCAGGCCCCGATGTGTGAGTTCCAGTAAAAACCTTGTGAAAGAATATGAAAAGAAAAGCAGGAAACCAGCTGAAGTTTATGGCCTCACTCCAGGCAACCAGCTGCCCGAGGCCGTCAGGACTCCGGAGCACCACTCACACAATTCACTGCCATGCCCCCTTGGTAGTTATCCGTCGCGGCTTACCTTTGAGCCTCAGGACAGCAGTACGCCGATTCAGCAAAATAACACACCCTCTTTGGATGTGCAGCCTGAAGGTAACAGCAATAGATGCATAGATTTATTAGCATAGGTTTATTAAATACGGTCATTTACCAGCATAACAGTAAAAAAGTAGAAGTAATCACAATAGTACACAATCGTACAATGGCACAATTAGCGAGCTGTTTCACATAGCCAGAACGATCTCTGTATTCTGGTAGCAACATAACAAAACTTCGCCACTGTATGCGAGATGGTGGGATTCTTATCTTCAATTAGAAAATTCACCATTAAAACACTACCAGGGCTGGAGTAGCTGGTGTATCCAGGGAACCTGGACAGCAGAGGTGAGATCAGGCAATTTCTGACGTCCCTATAAAATTCACAGTTCAGTAAAATGTGAGCAATTAACTCGATCGCATTGGCACTGCAGGGGCATAACCGTGCCTCCATAGGCTAGCGTTGGAATCTTCCACTAAGCAGGGCTGATGGAAAGGCGTTAAACCGAGCTCCAGAGAAAGCCCATTGGTATTTAGAGAAAGTGATAGCTGTTTACAGCAATAGATGTAAATTGAATGATGTGATCACTACACTCTGTTTCCAAATCATCCATGGGCACATGATTTGGTATTTCGTTCCTCCTCACTATAAACTTGTAACGTGGTCTGACACCATCCCCATTCTTCAGAAGGGAAATTTGTGCCCCAAACTGGATGCCGCTCACACGTAAGCAGTTCCTGCTTTCAGTGGGACTTGGTTCCTAATAAGGTTATGACACGAGAGCTGGCGGATTGTGCCAATGTCCAGGGATGACCACCAGAACCACTAGAGCTTATAGAAATGCAGTTGTTTATTTACAGTGCTATATACACACTCTCTCCACCTTAACTCCCGACACAGACTCACAGAGTCTTACACTTATATACAATGCCACCACCAGGCATTAATTAGCAGTACATGCTTAGTCACTTTCCAGGTGCAACACCACATCACACCTCAGCCTCTGGCCTCAACTTGATCTGGCCAGTATAATCAGGCCTCCTAGGGGCTTTCCAGGCCATTGCGTCAGCCTATGGTTGACAGTTAGATCCATGCCATCTAAGTCTGCCTGTCACAGCTAATATGACAGCCTTGCATATTCCAACACTCCTTCTCATATATGTCATATTAGTTTGGACAGTTGCAAGAATCTGTTACGATCCACCACCTTGGTAAACAGATCTGCTATATTAGTTTCACCTGTACACTTTATTACAGTTATCTGACCATTTGTTACTGCAGCTGACACATTTTGGTACCTTATTTTAACATGTTTGCTCTTGCCTCTAAAAGATTGCTCGTTGGCAAGAGTTTTTGCTGCTTCATTGTCAGAAAACACATTCACTGTACATCCAATTCTTTCAACAAGAACACAAACCATTCTACTTGTCCCACACACTCGCTAATGGCGCTATACTCCGCTTCACATGAGCTAGTAGTCACGAATGATTGTTTTTGGGACTTCCAATGAATTGGTGCCTTTCCTAGATACAAAATATACCTACTGGTGGACCTTGAATCTTTTTCATCTGCCCAGGAAGCATCCGCATAAGCTGTCAAGCTTCCTTCCTCTGCTCTTAAGTGCAACTGCTTATCCACGGTGCCCTTCAAGTACCTAAGAACCCGCTTAGCAGCCTTCCAGTCTCTTTGCTTTGGAGACATATTTTGCTTTGTGAGACAGTGTACAGCTTGATAGATATCAGGTCTTGTCTAGCAAGCTAGATAGAGAAGGCTACCGACTAGAGATTGATACAGTTCTCTGTCACACTCTTCTTGCCCTTCTGTCTCATCTTTCCCATACCCTGTGACCATTGGGTATTCCACAGCATTTGCATTTGCCAAATTAAACCTTTCCAGCAATTGCTGTATTTTGCTTGGTTGAGATAAGGAATAAAACCCTTCCTTGTCTCTAGTCACTTGCACCCCCAAATAACTTTGAATGGGTCCCAAACATTTCAGTTTGAACTTGGTACTCAACTCCTTCTGAAACTGTATCTGTTCTTGTGTTGTACTAGTGACCATACAAATATCATCTACAAACACAATCAAGTAAGACACACTTTGCCCCGTGCTTCTTGAATACAGACAGGAGTCAGCCACACTTTGTTTAAATCCCAATTGCTTTATGGCTTTGTCAAAGCAATTGTACCATTTCCTTTGCTGACTGATGGAGACCATAAAGAGCTTTGTTAAGACATAACACCTGGGCTCCCTTTGTCAGTTTAAACCCGGGAATTTGCTCCATGAAAATTGTTTCTTTCAGGGGAGCATTGAGGTATGCAGTTTTAATATCATAGTGCCATACCTCTAACTTCTTTAACCCTGTAACTGCTAGAACAGATCGTACTGATTCAGCCCAAATCGTGGGGCTAAAGACTTCGTCATAGCTCAGGTATTTTCTTTGGCTATATCCCTTGCAAACCAGCCTGGCTTTTCTCTGCACAGCACCATTTGCAAGCCTCTTTACCTTGAAAATCCACCTGCAGCCTATTACCGGTTGCCCACTTGGCAGTGATGTGGGAGTGAACACCTTATGCTCCTTCAGAGCTTCCATTTCAAAATTCATCACCTCAAACCATAAATCTCTCTCCTTCTCTCCCAGAGAAAGCATTTCTTGATAATTAGCCGGTTCATGCAGTTGCACATAATTCACAGTCACAGTTGTACCCAAACCTTATAGGAGCTTTTCCTTTTGTAATTCTGTCAGAGCGTCTGACCACCATTTCCCTCGCCTCCCCTCCTCAGAGCTCGCAGCTTCCCTGCTGGGAGTTCTCTGCGGGGAAATGTTTATCTCTTGGGTTTCTGCCTGCTCGTTTAAAGGCAACTGCACTATCTCCAGCTCCTTTTCTTCCCCATTCAGCCTTGGCCAGTTAAAAGATTCACCAAATGTAGCAGACCTTCTGAAGGTAATCTTATTCTGGGTATCTGCAAACCTGTAAGATTTGGCTGCATTTTGATAACCTAGGAAAAGTAATGGCTTGGACTTTTTACCTCCCTTTCTCCTTTGATGCAAAGGAACATTTACCCATGCCTTTGTCCCAAACACTCTCAGATGTTTCAAAGAGAGATTCTTCCCATATAATACCTTATAGGGAATGTCATTGATGCTTGATGTCCACAACCTGTTGATTAAATAATTTGATACCTTTATAGCCTCACCCCAAAATCTAGGTTTGAGCTGTGAGTCTTCCAGCAGAGCTTGCATCATTGATTGCAAATATTGATTCCTGCGCTCTGCGACTCCATTTTCCTGTGGGACCCCGGGGTTAGCTAGTCTCTGCTCTATCCCCTTACTTTCCAACCACTGAGTCAGGGAATGTGATAAGAATTCTCCACCCCTATCACACAGTATCTTTTTTACTTCAAGGTTTAACTGCCTCTCAACTCTGGCTAGCCAATATTTGATTGTTTGACAAGCCTCACTCTTTTGCTTCAAGAGATAAATCCAGCCAAAACGCGTCCTGTCGTCCACAATACATAAAGCATATTTGTTTTTGGAGACACTGTCAGGATAGAGGCCACTCAGACCCATGTGAACAATCTCTAGGGGTTGGTTACTAACCCTGCTGCTGGCTTTTGCCACTGGACCCCTCCTACTTTTGACTGATTTGCAAACCGTGCAGTCCAAGAAGGAATTGCATTTGTTTAGCTTTAGGTCACCCCCTAAAGCCTCCAGGGTTTTCTTTAGAGTAGAGAAGGCAACATGACCAAGCCTTCTGTGGAGGAGATGCACACAGCCGTCATGTAGCTTAGGATTTAATGCTTCCACCGCATTAAATGACTCCTCTGGGGACTGTGCACCACATACACTCCTGTTTAATGTTCCCTTTCAACAGAACAGCCTCTTGCTTCTTTATCAGGCATGTTTTATCCTGAAACACCACAGTAAAACCATCCTGAGCAAGAGATGACACACTCAATAAATGATTCTGTAGCCCTGGGACACATAAAACTCCTCTGGATGTGTGTTTTAAAGCTGGGAAAAACACCTCCCCCTCACATTCCACCTCCAAACGTTTCCCGTCCGCCAAACTTACATGGGTTTTGGCTGAACATGTTTTAGATTGTAGCTTTGAAACATGGTTTACAAAAATCTTGCTGGCTCCACTGTCTATGAGCCACAGACTGTCCACTTCTCCAGTCTCTGCCAGCACAACTGAGGTATACAAGGAATTTCCAGGCTGTTTTCTCAGACGCCTCCTTGCCAGTTCATTAGGGCAATCTCTTTTGAAATGCTTCATTGATCCACAGCTGAAGCATTTTTTCACAAAGAGCACATGTTCCTCCGGTTCCTCCTTGAAGATTCCACTCCTCCGCTCAGCTCCACGGGCTTGCTTTGTCTGCGCAGAGTAGAACGCCATCCCTCCGGTATGGCCCCTCAGCTCGGCTGATGTCTTTGGCATTGTTATTGGCATTGGCTATCTGGGTGGTCCCTCTCTGGGGTGTACTCCCAACTGCGGGGCTGCTGTCTGCCGCGACGATTGATGAGCTGCTTTTATCTCCTGATGCGGTCTCGCCTGGGCTGCGGCCATTTGGTCCTGGCTCTCCCACCGTCTTGCTTCATCTTCAAGGATCCGTCCCGACACGTATTCAGGTGTTAACTGTGCCGCGTCCATACACTCCAGGGATGTTATTAACACATGGTAGCTGTCATCCAAAGACCCCAACATGATATGCATTCTGTCCTCTGGAGAGTAATTCTTCCCCCTCAGCTCTAGCTGTCTGAATAGCTCCGCTAGACTTCTGAGGTGCTCGGCTGCAGGCGTGTAGGGTGATTTATGGCTTCTGTACAGCCCCCTCGTTAATGAGAGGATAATCCTGGCTGAAGTCCGAAGATGTATGGTCTTCAGAGCTTCCCACGCTTCTCAAGCATTTGGCTTCCCTGCCACGTAGACTAACTGGCTATTGTCTACTGACAGAATTATGTTTGCTAGAGCCTTACTGTCCCGTTCCCGCTCTATCGCAGTTACAGGCACCTGCTCTACGGCTGCCCACTGAGCCTCCCGCTTGAGATAATGTTCCAATCTCACCGACCATGTAGCATAGTTGTCTGAGGTCAGCTTTTCCACAGGTAACTGAGATTGAGCCATAACTCCACTCAACCTGCCTGCTTCCTTAGCTGCTATGGCTTCTGGAATCCTGGATGCTGCTGTGCTACTCCCACTAGTCCTGTGAGGCGTAGCAGACTGGGCCCATAACCCTGACGCGAGAGCTGGCATATTGTGCCAATGTCCAGGAATGACCACCAGAACCACTAGAGCTTATAGAAATGCAGTTGTTTATTTACAGTGCTATATACACACTCTCTCCACCTTAACTCCCGACACAGACTCACAGAGTCTTACACTTATATACAATGCCACCACCAGGCATTAATTAGCAGTACAAGCTTTCCAGGTGCAACACCACACCTCAGCCTCTGGCCTCAACTGGATCTGGCCAGTATAATCAGGCCTCCTAGGGGCTTTCCAGGCCATTGCGTCAGCCTATGGTTGAAAGTTAGATCCCTGCCATCTAAGTCTGCCTGTCACAGCTAATATGACAGCCTTGCATATTCCAACAGGTTACTCGGGTTTGAAGTCTTAAATCTGGCTTGCCCAGGCTCGCCTAATAAACAAAACAGTTCGACGAGAGTTTGAACCCAAGTCCACCGCATCTCTCAAAGTATGAATAAAGCAACTTCTGTTGTAAGTGCCGCTGGGGAATAAAAAAAGAGGGTCTGAATGCTGTGTTGTGCTCCTTTCAGGATCTGACTCTGTCATAATGCTCAATGGCAAAGACTTCAGATCTCCAGCTCCAAGGTGAGTGTTCCCCCACCCCACCCCCCCGGACTTGCATTTCCAAATTCTGGCAAGCAAGGGCAGGAGCTGCTGCTGGGGAATGTAATGAAGACAAAACCTTCCGTGTGCCTTTCTTAAGGCCCAGCAATTGGGGCAGGCTAAGCACCCCAATTTGCAAGATCTGAGCAAGGCTGTCAAAGATAGAACATTTTGGGGGACTTTCATTCATAAGGGTCGCCATGAGTTGGAAGCAACTTGACGGCGCTTAACACACACACAAGCACCCCTCATCCTTTTGTCTTTGTATCAGTGCAACTACAGGGGCCCTTGAATTCAGGCTATGCATTGTGGGGCAGCAGAAAACGGGGTTGGGGCTGCAGTGTGTTGGTATAGGTGTGTGAGGTCTGTTCCTTGGATTTCTGCCAGGGGTCGCTTGTCCTCTTCTGTCACGTCAGGCTGCTCTCGTAGCCTGTTTTCAGCACCTTCTGATGGCGGGTTCACAGCACTGGAGCCTTGTTGGCTCCTTCCTTGGCCTGTCAGCCGCATAGGCAAGCCTGGCTCTTTCTCATCCTCTGATCCCCATCAGGTTCTTAAGGTCCCGGTATCATTTTAAGTTGCAGCTTTTTCTCATAGTCTGGCATTAGTGCATGTAACTGGACCGAATTATTGTCTGTGTTCTTCGCTTCATCTAAAACTCTCTCCTGAGTGTCCCGCACAGACGAAACATTTACACTTCTCTCCCCGTCTCTCTTTCAGTACCCCTTTCTTCCAGGCCGAATTATGGATCAAAGAATTGTAAGTGTGTTCTTGTTTTGACTATTAACTGCTTTGATTTGGCATAGGGCTGGATGTATTTGGGCGTTAGGCTTTTCTTTTAAACACACCGCGTATTCTTCCAAGCCATGGTGGTGGTTGCCGATGCAGCCACTCTTTCTCTCAAGCCCTTTAGGAAACCACTGCCAAATCGTGGGGCTTTTCCTGGTGTGCTGATAATGCTTTCCTTCTAGCTTGCCTCTACTCTTTTATTGTTAGGCTGATATTTGGAGGATTTGGATGGTCGAGGGAGGCGCAAGTAAGGGAAAGCTCGGTTTCTCGAGCTGAATATCATAGCTTTTTCAGGGAGTGGCTGGAGCTGTCCCCCCAAAAAATTCCATATATGCTTTCAGTGCATAGGGGTAAAATGTGTGGTGTTTTGGGACCAAAAACTTCTTCGTCATCTCCTGATACAAGGAAACTGGTCTGGATCACACACGCGAGGCAGGGAAGCAGCAGAAAGCTGAGGTGGAAGAACGGACTGCCTCTTTTCAGAATGCAGGCAGAGGAACAGGGAGTCAGCGGCGCAAGCAAAGAGAAGGCGTAGAACTTTTCTCCCCACTGTTACTGTTTTCTGTTTATGTAGAAACAAATTTTAGAGGTGTAGGCATGTTATTCTGTGGCAGAAAAGCAAGTGGGAATTTTACAGCACCCTAGAGATTAACTTGTGTTTATTGGAGAGCCAGCGTGGTGTAGTGGTTAAGAGCAGTGGATTCTGATCTTCAGTAAGCCTAGGTAACTTTGTGGCATTTTGCTGTATTCAGGGGTTGCATTAAACCCTTTTGGCTCTCTGAAATCATCAGTAATAATAATAAGAGTTGGTTTTATATGCTGACTTTCTCTTCCTCTTAAGGAAGAATCAAAGCAGCTTACAATCACCTTCCCTTCCTCACAACAGACACCCTGTGAGGTAGGTGGGGCTGAGAGAGCTCTAAGAGAACCGTGACTAGCCCGAGGTCACCCAACTGGCTTCATGTTGTAGGAGTGGGGAAACCAACTTGGTTCACCAGCTTAGCCTCCGCCGCTCACGTGGAGGAGTGAGGAATCAAACCCGGTTCTCCAGATTAGACTCTGTCGCTCCAAACCACCGCTCTTAACCACTACACCATGCTGGCTCGCTAGTAATAAGTTACCAGTTTAGCCGTGCTGATAGATGTAGAAAGTGAAGTGAACTAAAAAGCTAGAGATCGCTGTCTGGTTTCGTAGTGTGAATGTGCATTGACTTTTCCCCTGTTGGTTTCTAATGCTGAACGCTTTGCTTTCTGCATACAAAGAACCAGCGTCTATGACTCCCGAGCCCGCGAGAGATTGAGACAAATAGAAGAGCAGAAAAGGTTGACGCGGCAGCTGCAGAGCCAGGTGAGAAGCTCGCGTCGGTTTCTGGAATTAGCGCTGGATTTAAAACTGAGCTGTATACAATGGTGCAAAAACCAAACTAAACCACACCAGGCTCTGAAAATTTTACAATTTATATAGATAGAAATGTTCGCAGGGATATAAAGGTGTAGCGTACCAACGATAAATGACACAAATTAAATGCAAATGCATTAACCCAACCCCACAAGAAAGGTGAAGAAGAATCAAAACTAAAGTCCAACAGACATGTAATAAACTCCATGGTAAAATATCTTCCGCAGAGGGTAATTGCCAAAATGGTCAGGTGAGTGTTCTTTACAGCAGACAACTGGCTATATCCAAGGGAGATCAAGGGAGACGGACGTTCCAGATAGAAGATTAAGATCAAGGTAGATCAAGGGTGACAGACGTTCCGGATAGGAGATGTAGATCAAGGGAGACGGACGTTCCGGATAGGAGATTAAGATCCATTTGCGCCAGTGGCTTCATCAGTCACTTGATCCCCATAAAGCCATCATATAACTTAGTCTGAAAGAAGGGTGGAAAAAAAAGACTTTATTTTTTATTCTTCTTTACTTTTCTTGTGGGGTTGTGTTAATGCATTTGCGTTTAATTTGTGTCATTTATCATTAGTACGCTAGACCTTTATATTGTTCCTACAGACATTTCTACCTATATAAATTGTAAAATTTTCAGAGCCTGCTGTGGTTTAGTTTGGTTTTTGGATTTAAAACTGAGCCAGGGAAGGCTGCCCAATTTTCTAGGTTCCTGCTTTGCTGAGAATAATATTGGTCAGTGCAAACACGGGCCGTAGGGGAAGAGATGTTGCTTTTGCTGCCGGGCTGCCTTGATTTGAGTTTTAGTGACTGCAGATTGAAAACGAAGGGACAAAACTGATCCCCATTCAGTGGAAGTAATACGATTTCACTGCTGATCCACCCCCCCACACACACACTTTGGTCTGGACCCTGAATAAACCGAATGGCTGAGCCTGTTTGTCCAACGTCACGTCCCCCCCAAAAGTGCGAAAGCCAAGTCGTAAAATGAAATCTTGCTATCTTAAGAGTGTCTGTTGCAGAGACTGCAGAACCAGGAGCTTTCCATACCTGATTCGGTGGACCTGCATCTGCGAGTACCCCTTGAAAAGGAGATTCCCGTGACGATTGTCCCGGAGGAACCAAAGACAGCTGACGGCAAAGACGAGTTCCCTGAGCTCACCGAAGTAAGTCTCGAGTTGATGCTGGCAGGATTTGAGGGCCTTCATAAAAATAAGGGTTCACACAGCAGAATAAGTCACATGGAGAACGATAGTCAGTTTTTATACCCCGCTTTTCTCTACCTTTAAGGTGTCTCAGAGCAGCTTACAATCACCTTCCTCTCCCCACAAAGAACTACACTGTGTTACTGAAGTTAAGCTATGGCAATCATTTTGTGGCTGACTCCGCCTCCTGCGGCAGCCATTTTATTACTGTGGCCAGCATGGCGTGTCAGAATTCCAGATGTGCCCGCAGGCTTAAAAAAGGTTGGGGACCCCTGCTATAAAACATTTCCACTGATGGAAGGTTTTTTTCGTCAGCTGACCATACTTCCTCCCCACCCCTCTCCCAACACAGTGCAAACTCTCCACCCTACGCATGCATCCTGGGGGACAGGGGACCTTCCAGAACTGTATGCCGTATGCGATGAGGTGCTGCAGTATGAAGTGGAAGGAGGAGTGAGAGGTCTACAGTGGGTGAGGGGAAGGGTGAAAATACATCCCCTCCATTCACGGAAATCCTCTCCAAGATCCAACTCACTGCCTTACTCCCCAGCAACACTCCTGCGCATACTTCCTGGGCTATGTTGATGCCTGGCCTGAGCAGCTCAGAACTGAAGCTTCTCTCACCTTTTGCTGCCTCTTGCTTGCAGTCTCTCGAGCCAAGGAAAGCAACACTTGTCATGGCGATTTGAGTCTGCAAGCTCAATCCTCTGCGAGCCCAATCGCACCCCCTCACCACAGTTGAAATAAGCAGTGTTTTTGCATTATAACTGAGCATACATTGTTTGAGGAACATTATTCCAGATTCAACAGTATTTGTCTACATTCTGGAGCTGTTTTTCTTTGCTGAGTTTTTTTTTAACCTACATTTTTAACAAGTGTTCTGTTTTTGGGCTGGGATTAAGGTCTTCAGACGAAGTGGCGGAAGTCTTTCATCCCTTTTTATTTCCTTTAGGAGATGGAAAGGGAAATAAAGTGCGTGTTGCGAGGCGGGAACCAGGATGAGGTCCTGAGCGAAGCCTTCCGGTTAACGATAACCAGAAAAGACATTCACACCCTGAGCAACCTCAACTGGCTCAATGACGAGGTAACCCCGTCCATGGCGTGATCGTCATCCTATGCTGAAACCCTTCTTTTTGTACTCTGTAGCTGTTTGATGGTTGTATAAAATCTCAGTAGAGCAGTTGGAGCCGGTTTGCATCACCCTCATGCCTTTGTTATCGTGCCTCCTCTTTTTAAGTAAGCGAGCACTGCAGTTGTGGCTGATAAAACCCACTTGATGCTGCAGCACCTCATCACATATGGCGCATAGTTCTGGAAGGCCCCAGAGACTCAGCAGCTTTTCAGGGAACTGCTGGGTGATGGTCAGGGTTTTAAATGCTCTTTGCGGTGTGAGAGCCCGTGTAATGGTTAAGAGCAGAGGACTCTAATCTGGGGGACCGGGTTTGATTCCCCACTCCTCCACATGAGCGGCGGACTCTAATCTGGGGAACCGGGTCGGTAGCTCTTAGCCCGACCTACCTCACAAGGTCCCTGTTGTGGGGAGGGAAAGGGAAGGTGATTGTAAGCCGCTTTGAGACTCCTTAAAGGTAGAGAAAAGTGGGGTATAAAACCAACCCTTCTCCTCCTCCTCCTCCTTCAAAAAGAGCATACTGTGTTACTTGACCATTATGGTCTGTACCCCAACCTGACCCTGACAGACAGGCCCTAAGTGACTTCTGAAAGCAGTAATACCCAGATGAGGCTTGCAGTAAATGGGGGTGGGGGGTACTCATTGACTAACTGCCTTGGATGGAATCACATTGTTTAGTGAAGAGCCTTGAAACTGTACACAGGTGTAACACAACAGCATTGGCTGGGCTCACGCAGTTATAACATTTCGCTTGGCTAGGTAGGAGCACAGAGATCAGTTGCCATCTCCAGTTCAAAAAGGATCAGGTAGTCGGCGAGGTGAAAGACCTCTACCTAAGAACCTGAAAAGCTGCTGCCAGTCGAAGTAGACAGTGCTGACCTCGATAGACCAGTGGTCTGACGCAGCGTACAGCGCTCCATGAATCAAACCCAAGACTTTGGCTTTAGTCGCTATCAGTGCCATGGCCAGCCCACATCTTGGTTCTCTTTCCCTTTCTCCCCAGACCCTGTCAAAATTACCTGATGTTTTTGAAACCTTAAACATCGCAAATCAAACGTGCGCATAATGTTTAGAGTACTTTAAAAGTTTACAGCAGGGGTGGGGAACCTTTTCCTCCCCAAGGGCCATTTGGATATTTATAAGATCATTCGCGGGCCATACAAAATGATCAACTTACAAATTAGCCGACTAAGCCCCAAGCAGGCAGCTGCAGCTTCCCCAGATGACCTCTACCCCCCGGCATGGGCAAGCAGGCAGACATCCAACCGGTGGCGCACTCGCCCACCTGGTGGCACAGGATGGTCAGGGCCGGATTCAACAGCCGGCTCCTGCTACCTCCTCCTGCAGGGATGAAATAAGGACACACTGGCTAAGAACTCGCCCCCCCCAGGCATTCTGGCCCTGCCCCCTTTAACTTCTCCATTGTCGCCACTTCCACCCTCAGCCCTCTTGTAGTACAGAGGGAATACGTTTCTCCATGGCCCGGGTGGGAAAGGGTTAACACAGTTTCTTGGGCGGTCCTAGCAGCTCCATAGCTAATGATTCTTCTGCAAGGGGGGAAAAGGTTCCTTTTCTCAGCAAAACAAACTCACATCCGCCTTCAGTAGAGGCTATTCCTGTCCGCGAGAGGGGGCGGATCACCAGTCTTAGATCCTTCTGAGCTAGAGATCTGCCAGGACCCACAAAGGGCCAGACCAAATGATTTTGCAGGCCTTAAATGGCCCCCGGGCCTGACGTTCCCCACAGCTCTTAAATTAATGAGCAGTTCTGTTTTTGATAGAAGAGATGATTGGAGCAGCTCTTAAATTAATGAGCAGTTCTGTTTTTGATAGAAGAGATGATTGGAGCAGCAGACTTAGCAGCCAACAAAGTTGAACGCCACCCTTTGCACAAACGTTCAAACAAATGTTCTTCTATGAATGCAAAAGGCAGGGCCATAACGGTGGGGGGGGCAGGAGGGCAGCCACCACCCCTGTGGCATGCAGAGAGTGGCAGAATTGTCTCGCCTATAGGCTCCTCTGTGCTAGTTAGGAACGGCAGTTCTGCCGCCCCCTCTGCATGCCACAGGGGCGGCGGCTGCCCTCCTTGCCCCCCCCAAGCTACAGCCATGGCAAAACGACAGCTTTAAAAATTGACCGGTTATCTCGCAACTGTCTTAACAATGTTTGTCTTTACCTCCCTATCAGATCATCAATTTCTATATGAATATGTTGATGGAGAGAAGTAAACAAAAAGGGTTTCCAACTGTTCATGCCTTTAACACGTTTTTCTTCACCAAGTTAAAAACCGCCGGTTACCAAGCTGTAAAACGTTGGACTAAAAAAGTGGACGTATTTTCTGTAGATATCTTGTTGGTGCCTATTCACCTGGGTGTCCATTGGTGCTTAGCAGTGAGTATGGTTTTTTAAAAAAACATGATGAAATGTTTGTCGCCTACTCCATCACAGTGCAAATCAACTTACAAAGATAGCCAAACATATACCCACATCACAAATAAAAATCACAGATACATAAAATCTAAAATAAAGCAATAACAATTGAACTCCCAACCCGAATATTTGGTCTAGAACTTGGAGAGCCAGGGTGGTGTAGTGGTTAAGAGCAGTGGACTCTAATCTGGAGAACCAGGTTTGATTCCCAACTCCTCCACTTGAACGGCGGACTCTAATCTGGTGAACCGGGTTGGTTTCCCCACTCCTACACATAAGGCCAGCTGGGTGACCATGGGCTGATCACAGCTCTCTTAGAGCTCTCTCAGCTCCATCTACCTCACAGGGTGTCTGTTGTGGGGAGGGGTAGGGGAGGTGATTGTAAGCTGGTTTGATTCTCTTTTAAGTGGTAGAGAAAATCGGCATATAAAAACCAACTCTTCTTCTAATCTTATTAATTTACATATTCCTTAACCTCATAAATCTAAGCCATCTCAGACCCCCCTAAATGGAAGCTTAAAGTTCCAAAAAGCAAATCAGCATTAGAAAGATTTTGCCTATCAACTCAAATTTCACATACCAATGGAATAATACTTCTTCATGTAGCTTCCTAAGTTTTGCCAGAGAAGACCAGGTATAGCTCTGGCAAGGTATTCTGTAAAGTGGGATAACCACAGAAAAAGCCAAAGCCGTACAGATGAGTAAAACCTCCCAGAAAGAGGGAACGATGAAAAGATGGCCGTCTGTTGGTCTTAAAAGTCACTCAGAGGTAGACTGGGAGAGTTAGTCCTTCAAGTATGTGAAATGTGGCTCCCAGGTTTTGAAAGGTTTTATAGGTCAAAATTGGCACCTTGAATTGAGCCCAGATTTCCACTGGAAGCCATTGCAGTAGTTCTAAAATCTGTGCTGTACATGGATAAGCACCCCTTACCAGTCAAGCGGCACGTTGCTGCATTCTGCATCAACTTCCGTTTCCAAGTTACCTTCAAGGGTGGCTCCCCATACAGCGTGCTAACAGCAGTCCAATCTGAAGGTTACCAAGCTTGAATGGATGTTGCTAGGTTATCAGAGTTAAGGAAAAGAGACAGCTTTGGAATCTGATGTAGCTGATAGAAAGCATTCCTGGCCACAGCACTCACCTGTTGTTGTTTTTTAAGGCTAAATCTAGGAACACTTCAGGCTGGTCACATGCTCAGGTCAAGATAATTGAGCTCCTTCCAGCTTAGGCCATTGATTCTTAATGGGCCCTCTACAGATTTTATAGATGGACATTCTACATTTTCCACTTTCAGTGGCTGTTTACAGCCAGTGATGGAGAATTCTTTTATACTGCTCACCCCGCCCTGAGTATAAAGTCCCAGATCCTAGATTTCTTCTCAGGGTTCTTAAAAATGGTACACAGCACATAAGAATCAAGCCTAACATTATGGAGTGTTGGGCAAATCATGAGAGGGATGGTATCTTGGCCATCTTCTGGGCATGGAGTAGGGGTCACTGGGGGTGTGGGTGGGAGGTAGTTGTGAATTTCCTGCATTGTGCAGGGGTTTACACTGGATGGCCCTGGTGGTACCTTCCAACTCTGATTCTGTGAGTTGTCTGGCCATCAGCTGCAAGCATCCTGTTGAATGCATCCCTGAGATCTGTGTATGATATGCATGTATGATAAATAAAGTCGGTAGTTCTGATGATCTGTAGCAAAATCCAAAAACAGTCTTATAATTACTTTTATTAAGACCAAGCAAAATAACTGCATGGTATATAGGCTTTTGAGTTCTCCAGAACTCTTTTTTTAGGATGGATGTTTAAAAAAGGGGGGGGGGTACGGGGGGGTGAACTTAAGGCTCCTTCATCAGCCTCCTGTGTAGAATGTTTTGCTTGGTTGTGCTGTTGGTACCCCTTAGTATGCTCAGAAGTGAAAACTGGAAGCTGTGCAATTGAAAATGCCTTAAAAGGCTGAGAATTGAAATATAGTGGGGAGGGAAAACCCATGAATGGATGCCTTGACTATGTTTTCTGTCTGCTTTAGGTCATGGACTTCAGGAAAAAAACCATCACATACTATGATTCAATGGGTGGAATGAACAGTGAAGCTTGCAAGATACTGTTGTGAGTATTCCACAATATTTTACATGGTCCTACTGGTGGAATGGGCCTCAAAGGCCATCTCGGTCTGAAATCCATGCATTCAAGTTTTCCTAGTTGGAGGGACTAAGAGCACAGAGTGATAAGAAAATGGGGCTCGAACTGTCCCAGCATGGTCAGATATACCTTAATTTCCAAGACATCCCAACAAGACGTCAGTAAAAATAAGCAGGCTGCAGTAAGTTCAGAGGACCCAGGTGGTTTCTGACATGCAGCTTTATGAAAAATATGGAGGTCTAAATCAGATTGTTGCAGTTCTAAAGAGAAATTTGTGTACTTCTGAATCAGTAGTCCAAGAGAGAGAAAATTGTCAAGTCGCTTCCAGCTCATGGCGACCCTATGAATCCGTGTTCTCCAAAATGTCCTATCCTTAACAGCCTTGCTCAGGTCTTGCAAATTGAGGGCTGTGGCTTTCTTTATAGAGTCAATCCATCTCTTGTTGGATCTTCTTCTTTTCCTGCTGCCTTCAACTTTTCCTAGCATGATTGTCTTTTCCAATGACTTTTGTCTTCTCATAATGTGACCAAAGTACGACAGCCTCAATTTAGTCATTTTAGCTTCTGGGGAGAGTTCAGGCTTGATTTGATCTAGAACCCACTGATTTGTTGTTGTTGTTGGGTTTTGTTGGTGGTCCACGGTGTCCATAACACCCTCTTCCAATACCACATTTCAAAGGAATCTACTTTCTTCCTGTCAGCTTTCTTCATTGTCCAGCTTTCAAACCCATACATAGAAACACCCATGCTATGGCATGAATTAACTTGATCTTGGTTGCCAGAGACATTCATATCCTGCTTGTCATACGCAGTGGTTCCTGACGTTACAAGAGCAATTGCCAATGTATAGGTAAAGGTAGTCACCTGTGCAAACACTGGGTCATTCCTAACCCATGGGGTGACGTCACATGAACACATGAAGCTGCCTTATACTGAACTTGACCCTTGACCATCAAAGTCAGTACTGTCTACTCAGACTGGCAGCAGCTCTCCAGGGTCTCAGGCAGGGGTCTTTCACATCACCTACCTGCATAGTCCCTCAACTGGAGATGCCGGGGATTGAACCTGGGACCTTCTGCATGCCAAGCAGATGCTCTACCACTGAGCCACACCGCCTCCTCACATCCTGACGTTTACTAGGCAGTGTGTTTGTGGGGTGGTTTGCCATTGCCTTCCTAAGTCGTCTGCACTTTACCCCCCCCCCCCAGCAAGCTGAGTCCTCATTTTACCGACCTTGGAAGGATGGAAGGCTGAGTCAACCTTGTGCCGGCTACCTGACACCAACTTCTGTCGGGATCGAACTCAGAAGAATTCCCAATGTATAGGGAAGGCCAGAGTGAACTCGGACTGGCCCTGGGACATCTGTTCCAGCCCGTGTGATGGCAGCCGAGTTAGACTTGTGATAACGGCTGGGGCCACAGGGAGGATGACTCCGGGCTTTTGGCTCGTTGTTGCTGCCCTTCCGGTAATCGCTTTTCCCTTTCTATTTCCTTTCAGGAGGCTTTAATTGGTTGAATGCAGTGGGAGGATCACACCGGGAAGAGGGGACGGAGGTCCTATTCATGGTTAGTGACCCTTTCATGCTTTCAATCTTTAGAGCTTCCTGATTTTTGGTGAGTTTGGAATGATCCGTCTGCACCCTTTTTAGAAAAGGGAGAGGTTTACGGCGATGCCATAAACCTCGTGGCTTACTTTGTTGGGGTCTTCTAAAAAAACATGCCTCTTTCTCCTGGAAATCATTTGATACAAAGTCATCTAACCAAGCGGGCGCAGAGTCAAAATGAAATTAATTTTGAAAGGGTTTCAGGGAGCAAGTATTGGGAAGGGGTCTTTTCTGCCTGAGAACCACTGCTAGTCCCATTGGGGGCTAGATCAGGTGTGTCAAACATAAGGCCCACGGGCCGAATTCGGCCCCTTGAGAGCTATCCATCCCCCTCCACTCTTGATCTGGGCTGGCAAGGCATGGCCCAGTCCTACCAAGTGACATTTATGTTATATCCGCCCTTCGTAACAGTTGAGTTCAACACCCCAGGGCCAGATGAATCGATGGAGTGCAGCTTGTGTTTGTATATTGGCATTCTTAGCGGCATTTGTGCTGTTGTATGTTGGAATATGAAGTGTGCCTGGTTGTGAAATCTAGGTAGAAATGGGACATCCCCCCAGTTAATAATTATCGGGAAGGCTTTCCCAGAGAAGGTGCTGAAATCCTACCTCGGAGGGAATTTCTCAGTGATCTGCTGTTGAAAAAACGCTGGCTGTTAGAAAGCCATTGATTGGGAGCCGGCCTTATTGAGCATGTTCTACCCTCCCTTCCCTTCTAGATGTTAAGCCTGGTTTTGCACTATGTGGGCACCAGTGAAAACCTGTAGGGCCTTTTTGTGCAAGTCTAGCAAAATCAATATTGAATGAGAGCTGCTTCAGGCCTTAAAAGAAGCAGCCAGTGCTTTTCTTTCCTGGGTCTCACCTCTGATGTGCAAAGGGAACACCTCTGATGTGCAAAGGGAAGAACAGGGGCAAGTTGTGCGGAGAAGTTCCATCACCTTGGCTTGCGGACTGAGTCTTCTGTATGTCACTGGGGGGGGTGGTATGTCTCTATGCCGCCATGCTCTGTACTCACAGTTAGACTTGCGCATTCTCTTTATCAGAGAGGAGACACCTCTGGAATTGGTGTAGTGGTTAAGAGCGGTGGTTTGGAGCAGTGGACTCTGATCTGGAGAACCGGGTTTGATTTCCCCACTCCTACCCATGAAGCCAGCTGGGTGACCTTGGGCTAGTCACAGCTATCTTAGGGCTCTCTCAGCCCCACCTACCTCACAGGGTGTCTGTTGTGGGGAGGGGAAGGGAAGGTGATTGTAAGCTGGTTTGATTCTTCCTTAAGTGGTAGAGAAAGTCGGCATATGAAAACCAACTCTTCTTCTTCATATAACCTATCTTACATCCCCCTCAAGAAATCATTTTATTGCTGCTTAAAAACACAGCTCAAGACCCCAAAGTCCCGCTGTTGGCCAGCTGAACAATTTAATCTAGGTTAATCTGGGTTGTTAAAAAAAAAATAGGGAAAAAAAGTCTGTTGTTGGAAGAGAAAAAGGTTTTACGTGGTTTGCCATAGAGCTTTGACGGATACAGGCCGCTGCTTCTCAGAAAACAGTCTAAAGGCCTCTTGGGTATATGGGACTGGGCGTATGGCTTCTTCAGAAGGACAACCCAATCTGGCCTCTCGGTTCAATTCAGTGACAGAATGGGCCAGCGCAGTCGTGAAGCGTGTCTTTAAAAAGGCACGGTCACCGGGAGAAGCGAAGAGTTCCAAGCGTGCATGCCCCTGTGTGCATAAGCTCTGTCAAAACGTATCCCGGGACCCCACGCGGCAGTGGACCAGCTGCCAAAATTACCCCCAAACGGCACAGCATATAATTAAAGCCGCTCTGTTTGTGTGTCAGAGGCAGACCAGGCTGAATGGGTCACATTTATTTGGAGTGAGGTAGGGGCTGGGCAGGGGATTGTGTTTGGCAAATAGGCCTTTCATCCAGCAGGATGCGTCCCAGCAAAAGTTGAACAGACCTATTTGCCTTGGAAGTATGGCCCAGGGTATTAGCAGCAAGCCATTGGAAACAGTCAGCAAGTGAAGGCGGTGAATGCTTCTATTGCTTTTGGAGTTTTTAGAAGGAGGCTGTTAAGCTAGTTTGCTGTTCGGCTGATTTGTGTACCACTCTCTGGAAGAAAAAAACTATTATGGGACTGAGGCCTTGTCTGGTCCCCCTGAAGGATCAAAGCATTGCCATTCAACTGGCTTTTCTGAGACATTCTAGGTAAAGTTGTAGAGGAAAAAGGATCACAGAAAACTATAGAAAATAAGCTCTTAGAAATTGAAACATGTGAAGTATGGCATTGTGTTGTGATACATGTATTTGTGTTATGTGTTTCTATTTGTTTTAAATAGTTTATGTGTATATATATATATATATAAACTATTTGTGTGTCAGATATATATAAAACATATATACATATATATATATATATATATATATATATATATATACGTTTTAAACATTGTTTTAATGGTTGAAATGTTGGTTTTTTAAAGATATTTTATTAACATTTTCAGAAAATATACATATACTTCCATCCACACAGTTTACACTTACTTCTGGGGTCAACACGTATCTTAAACATTACTCCATTATTATTATTATCATGTTCTCTTAATATTCTCAATCTATGATAATTAACCAATATTCTACTTCAAATTAACAGTTGTTGCTTTTATATGTGTTTATATTCTAAGTTTATCTTAAACTACATCTGGTTGAAATGTTTTAATGTCCGCTGCCTTGGGGATTTGAGTGGACAAGCAGCATAGACATGTTTTAAATATAATAATATATATATAATATATCCCACTAGCTGCCATTTCACCCATTGTTATCTCTAGATCAGGGGTCCCCGACCTTTTTGAGCCTGTGGGCACATTTGGAATTCTGACACGGCCTGGTGGGCACAGCACCAGAATGGCTGCCACAGGAGGCGGAGTCAGCCACAAAATGATTGCCACAGCTTAACATCAGCAACATAGTACAGAACCTTGTGCTGTGGTGGCAGCTACTGTCAAAGCAGCATTTTAAAGAAATCTGCACAGCCAATCAGAAGCTTTGCTGGGCAAAAGCCCTACTTGGCCTTCCCACTTCCTAAAAACACTTGTTGGGCACCAGAAAAGGTGTCAGGGTGCCATGGCACCCACGGGTACCACGTTGGGGACCCCTGATCTAGATACTAACTTCTCCTAGTGAAGAAGTTAGTTGGTTTTTATATGCCAACTTTCTCTACCTCTTAAGGGAGACTCAAACCGGCTTACAATCACCTTCCCTTCCCCACAACAGACACACTGTGAGGTAGGTGGGGCTGAGAGAGTGTGACTAGCCCAAGGTCGCCCATCTAGCTTTGTGTGTGGGAGCAGGGAAACAAATCCAGTTCACCAGGTTAGCCTCCGCCGCTCATGTGGAGGAGTGGGGAATCAAACCTGGTTCTCCAGATCAGAGTCCACTGCTCCAAACCACCGCTCTTAACCACTACATCACACTTAACCACTACACCATAATCTAGTGGATTATTTCTCACCTCTAGTTTCTACTTTAAACACAACAGACACTACTTGGTGCAATGAAATCTTGTGTTTGGGCACGGAGATTGCTGTTAACCACCCCCTTAACTTCTTGGATACAGATCCATTCTTCTTGAAGGCAAAACGCTTTACCCTGTGTGTTCTCACCTGCGTGAGCAGCCCGATCTGGACAGGAGGGTGATCAGCCCAGGGTTCTCCTTGCTGCGTTCTCCCCCCCCCCCCAAAAAAAAAGAGTTTAATGGTTCAGTCCTATGCAGTTACTGAAATCAGTGAGTTTAGACTGGAGTAACTCCACACAGGTCTGTATTGTCCATCTGCTTCATGACCTACCTGTGGGGAAGGGATCAGGGATGCAGACGTGGCCTTGGACTGGGAAGGAAGAAAACTGGAGCAGGGTGCAATATTGTATGGAAGCCCCATGCGTTTAGTCAGGCTTGTTTTGGCTTTAAGATTGTGAGTGGTTTCACAGTGAGGGCCTCCTAAAGGAATCTATGCATGCGGTGCTCATCTTGCATAGATTCCTTTAGGAGGCCTTCACTGTGAAACCACTCACAATCTTTTTAAAAAAAAATTTTTTTTTTGCAAATTAACATTTAAAGAAGGCTCTCTTTGTGTTTTTTTCTTTGGACTCTGCATTTTTTTGATGCTACACTTCAGTTCGAAGCGTCACCTAAAGGTACTCTAAATAAAATGCCATTCCGTGTATGCATTTTTGACAGGTGGACAGATTTTGTTTTCCATTTATGTGGCTACATTTGCAAGCTTTGCAGTAACACTTAGGGGCAAAAACGCATTTTCCTTCAAGTTAAAAATCCTAAGCAAGGGTAAATAAAGGTTCTACATTAACACGCTGGTATCAACACACACACATCTTAAACTTAGTCTTAAAGCCAAAACAAGCCTGACTAAACGCATGGTACTTACATACAAATGTGGAGCTGAAATTCTTGACACAATTTCGTTTCCTGGGGGACCTTTTTTAGCCAGAGAACCCACTTGTTTTCATCAGAAGATTTCCATTGATGTTTTGTTTGTGGCCTTAAACCTTCTGCGATGGATGGTTTTGGAGCTGAGCTGAGCTTTTAAACCGGGCTGTGAAAGAGGCATTTCTGAAATTAAAATCAAGCGGCTTAAGTTAATGGTTGGTTCCTTCTTGCTAAACACGTTCTTTCTCGTTCTTTCCTAACTTCTGCAGGCAGTACCTAAAGCAGGAAAGCCTGGACAAAAAGCGGAAGGAATTTGATGCCAATGGCTGGATGCTGCTGAGCAAAAGGAGCCAGGTACGTTGGCCTGATCTAGCAAGCTGCACAAAAAAAGGTCCAAAATAATGAATATGATTTATCGCAGCCTGTGCACACATCCTTCCTCTTAAGGGAAAAATGAAAATCCCATTTCTTCCCCATCTGATACCCACCTGTATGCAAATGTTTGGGCCTATGTGTGCCACGACGGACAGTTGAAAAGACCTGCATCGTAGAACTTGTGACTTGAAACTCTGTGTTATCCTGAAGCTTTTGAGCGCCTGAAGCGACTAGTCTTTCCAGTGGCTGCTACAAGCCCCAGCGACTGGAGCGACTTCTTCTTGTGATTCTCTCCTTGCAGACAGAGTTTGTCCGCGTGATTCTCTCCTTGCAGACATTGTTTGTCCGCGTGCCTCCGGATAGCACCTTCTTGCTTCCGGCAAAGAACAAGCAGCTTGTCTGCAGTTGGAAAAGCAACCAGTGACCAAAAAAAAGATGAGGAAACGGCTGGGAGCGACTACTGAGCTAGAAGTAGCGAGGCACTGCTGGAGGGCAAGAGGGTGGCAGGCCTGTCTTTGCCTAAAACATGGGACCCGTAGCACCCGTTGGAACTGATAGTGGGTCCAGGCGCTTGGAGGCTTCTCTACATGTGGAGCCTGTCACATACCAGCGTGGTGTAGTGGTTAAGAGCGGCCCTTTGGAACGGTGGACTCTGATCTGGAGAACCCCCACTCCTCCACTTGCACGGCGGAGGCTAATCTGGTGAACTGGATTTATTTCCCCACTCCTCCACATGAAGCCAGCTGGGTGACCTTGGGCTAGTCACACTCTCAGCCCCACCTACCTCACAGGGTGTCTGTTGTGGGGAAGGTGATTGTAAGTGGGTTTGATTCTTCCTTAAGTGGTAGAGAAAGTCAGCATATAAAAACCAACTCTTCTTCTTCCTCTTCCTCCTGTACCTTTCCTTGATAATCAAGTTGAAGTTTTCCCAATCTAGCCATCTTCGTGACCAGAATGACACTGGGCCATTTGTTCCCATTCATTCAGAAGACTTGCTCTTTCATATCATCCCCAGAGTTTGGAGGGGCTTCCTGGGGCTTCTTAAACCTTTCATTATTCTGAGCTGTTTATAGCACAAGTATTTGATAAAGCTAACATGAGGTTTTTTTATCACCTAAACAGAAAGGGCTGGGTTTGTTTGTCTTTAAAGGAGATCCCTCAGCAGATGAATGGCAGTGACTGCGGGATGTTTGCTTGCAAATACGCTGACTACATCGCCAAAGACAAGCCAATCAACTTCACTCAGGTGAGGCGGTCTGCTGGGGTAGCGGTTGCTATATGGCTTAGAAGGGCTGGGTTTACGTGTTCGCAGTGGCGTCTTTCTGCCTTTAGTTAGATTTGTGCTTAAAGCATCAAGGAAACAGATTCTGTACGCAAAAGAAGAGTTTGATTAAAGATATCCCCGTAGATCTGGTTTTGTCCTAAAATTCTGTTTCTAGGATCTTGGTTTTCAAGCTTGGTGTAGTGGTTAAGAGCGGTGGTTTGGAGCGGTGAAATCTGATCTGGAGAGCCGGGTTTGATTTCCCACTCCTACACACGAAGCCAGTGGGGTGACCTTGGGCTAGTCACCGCTCTCTTTGAGCTCTCTCAGCCCCACCTACTTCACAGGGTGTCTGTTGTGGGGAGGGAAAGGGAAGGTGATTGTAAGTCAGTTTGATTCTGCCTGAAGTGGTAGAGAAAGTCAGCATATAAAAAGCAACTCTTCTTCTTCTAATGTTCTAAGCAAAACCAGTGGGAACAAAGGAGGGAAGGGTGACAGCGGGGTGGGCCTGTGGCTCAGTGGTAGAACCTCTGTTTGGCATGCAGAAGGTCCCAGGTTCAATCCCCGGCATCTCCAGTTAAAGGGACTAGGCAGTTAGGTGGTGTGAAAGACCCCTGCCTGAGACCCTGGAGAGCCACTGCCGGTCTGAGTAGACAAGACTGACTTTGATGGACCGAGGGTCTGGTTCAGTATAAGGCAACTTCGTGTGTTCAAGGGTCTGGATGCTTCTGAGGGATGCTTCTGCTACAAGATGGCCCAGGGAGGATTGGCCCGTTTTTGTTTTGTGTTAAAGATCTTTATGCCTGCTTTCCTCCCCTGCAAGCAGCTTCACAGTAAGACCCATTGAACAGGCAGGATAAAAACAGCACAGCACAAAACGGCACGCTTTTTGCAACAGGCCACAAAATCACCATTGCTGAACAGGCCATCAGATCTTCAGCAAATGCCAAATGAAACAAACATGTTTTGCAGCCTTTGCAGAAAAGACAGGAGAGAGGTGCCTTTCTGCACCTTCTCAGGGGAGTTATTCTAGAATGAAGGGCAGCTATCGCGAAAGCCCCATTCCCCCCCAGAATTTGATCTTACCAGGGCCAACAAGTGGAACTGCCAGCAGGGCCTGCTGTTGGTAAATATGGGGGGAGAGAGGCCCTTTGGTATATGGGCCCTGGCCCGTGAAGAGGTTAAAATGAACACCATGAACGTAGCCTAGATGCAGATGAGCAAGTAGTGTAACTGACACAGAAAAGGCTGCATGTGAACACGCGCTGTCCAGTGCACCATTCTGTACCAGTTGAAGGCTCCACGCTGCCTTCAAGGCCAGCCCCGCGTAGAGCACATTGTAGTAGACACACCCGGAAGCCCCATAATTACGGATCAGTTGCAGTGAAGCCAACCCAGTCTAGAAGGAGATGATTCCGCCAGGCTAAATGCAAATGAAAGAAAGCACTCTTAGCAACAGCAGCCTTGTGTTCCTCCAGAAGCAAAATTCTATGATTCTATAAGTCCTGACCTGATAAGGTCAGTCCCACTCCATTACATTAGACAGTTCCTTTCCAATGACACGGCATTCCATATGTTCACAAGATTTTTTTTAAAGATAAAAACCATTAGAGGGATAGTCCTGTTAACTCCTGCCATGTGATTTGAGTAGTCCAAAACAATTTAAGCGATCAACCACATCAAAGAACACTGGCAGATCTAACAAAATCCCCAAGGTAGACTTCCCCCTCATCCATCTAGGTGTGCCCTGGTGGCAGGACCCTTATTCTTGGCCAGTCAGAAGGGGCTTGACGATATTGATGAGCAAGTTTATAGAGCAAATGTACTTCTTAGCACAACCAATCCCCACTTGGTCGGCACTTGCTGTTATGATGTCAGAATCATTTTCCAACTTTTTTGGCGGTCATCCTTTTGAACAGAGTAGTATTTCATATGTGCCTGAAGTACAGCGATCTTGTGTTTCAAATATCTTAATATGTTGCTTTTATTGCTATAGGTCTTTTGTGCGTGGCTGTTTCACTGGCCGTCACCCCTTCGATGACGTTGGGTCTTTGTTTGGATTATGCAAGTCGTTTCAGACCATCAGAGGTTGCCTCGCTCTTCCCTTGCGTTTCCCCGCATTTTGCCTGCATTTTCAAATTCGAGATGAAACAGCTCCTGCAAATCACGGGGAAACACAGGGGGGAGAGCAAGGCGACCTCTGACAGTCGGAAACGGCATGCATAATCCAAACCAAGACCCGAAGTTGTTGGAGGGGGCAAATGAAACAGCTATATATAAAAGACCTTAGACTCATTTAGAGTTTTTCTCCCCCCACCCCCGCCGAGCTTTCATCCCACCAAGAACCAGATTCCATGCGATACAGGACTGACACTCAATGACATCTTGGTCCAGTTGATTCCCCCCCCCCTTTAAAACTTTGCTTAAGTTGTGGGTGTTTAAGAGTTGGGAATGTGGTGGGGCTGGAGTTGCCAAAAGAAAGTTGATGATCTTTCTGAAGTAGCTCAAGGCCTGGGCTACAGTGCATCAGGAGATAACCATTGACAGTGTATTTCCCACTAGCCCATTGTGCATTAAATCCTGACATTGGCCTCCGTTCCTGAAATGTTGATTTGCTCCCTTTTCCCCCCTAAAGCAACACATGCCTTATTTCCGGAAGCGGATGGTCTGGGAGATTCTCCATCGCAAGCTGTTGTGATTTCACGTCAAGCGCAGGACCCTTCAGAGACTAAATAGGCCTTTACCCTTCTCAGCCATCTCAGATACAGACTGCATGGGATTTCCACTGGTACTTACCAGACTCAGTTTAAACAAACTTCTGTGGACTTTGAAAAGAACAAAATTCCATTTCATGGACCTCTGTGCTGTGGAACCCTTTCAGAAGCACACTTGCCTTTTGTTTTTGTTTTTTGTCATTTTGGAACCCTGTTTTTACCAACACTGATGAACACTCCTTTTGACCGTCCTGGAGTTTGTCTTTCTCTTTACTCGTGAGCCCTGCAGCTGATTTGTAGAAACGATTCAAGACCTGCCGAACTTCAGTTTTGGGATGGGGGTGGCGCAAAAGCACTTGGGCGGTTGCACTGTTTCCGCCACGACCTTTCAACTGGATTCCCTGCGCTCGGTGAGGACTGCACCGCAAGTGACCACCGCTGCAGCTCATACCAGCAATTTCTTTTCTGCAGCGTGAAGCCTACTTGCAGATGCACAGTTAAGCACTCACGCTCACACGTCTGGGGACCTGATCGGCTGATGTTTCCCAAACGTGTGTGCGTGCTTTAATTCCAACATGTTGTGTACTTGGCTGTGGAGAACTCAAGTTGTTTCCCTACAGCGATGGTTAAGACGTAGCTCTGCCCCATTTGTTTCTAAATCTTCCGAGGACCAGGTGGGAAGAGGAATGCTTGAGCATGGAAAGCTCTGATAAAACACACCAGCACATGAAACGTCCCTTGCTGCATAGCCCTCCCTTCAGTCCTGCAGCAGGTGCCGCTCAGTGGCAAAAGAATGATCTCATTTCACCAATGCTGAAGCCAAGGATCTTCCTCGCGTCCAAAATCCGTTTTGCCCTAGTGAATCGTCGATGAGCTTTTGTCTCACCCTCTCTCTGGACGCTCAGGGCTAGCTGCCCTGCCCCTTAGAATGGGGAGATGTTGACCCACGGAGGGGAGGCTTTTTGGTCCCTGCCCCCTCCAGTACTGCCTCTCATGGAACAGAGGGTAGGAATGGAATCTGACTGGGGGAAGGTCGGAGCACTTTGGGGGCCTTGCCTGGGGTTAACCCTGTAAAAGCCAGCACATACCCTCTCCCCCCTCCTCCCATTTTCTTGGCCTGTAAATGAAATTGTAAGGAGATCCTGTAATAAAGGTTGACTTGTTGCACGAGATCCCAAAATAGGATCCATACTCTGGGGTCTGTGAGCAAGTGAAGCAGCTATCGGTCGACCGGATGGCCGACTGACAATGGAGGATGGAGCTCTGTAGATTTTAGGTACAATTCGCTTAAATTTCTTTTATAATTATTGGTTCAACTGTTTTTATATACCATAAATATATTTATAAGCCTTTCCCACTGGTGCAGTGAACAAATATATATACGTGTATATATATATTGGGCTTTGCAGCTATTGTACGTACTGTATGAAATTCTCCATGTGGAATTCTCGCCTCCTTCCCCCCCTTTTGTTGTTGATAGCCATAAATGGCGGAGTCGAAAGGCCATCTAAATTGGAGCACTTCCTCCTCCTCAAAGCCCACTTTTAACAGGGGCTGTCGGGTGTCGCAGGACAGCATATAGAATCTGTCTGGATTCTGTATGAAGCGTATGTTAAGACGTGCTGCCAGTGGCAGCTTTGGTGTGTACATATAATAGGCAGACGTTTTGCAGAGCCCAAGGCACCCTGATTCTCCCTCGCCAGCATATCTTTAACCGAGAGAGGGACTCTTGCAATGCCACCCTTAAGCACCCTCTCAGTCCACCGATATCAAGGGTGTAACTCGGCTGAGAGCGTCACTGTCGATCTCTCCTAGGCCCTGTCGGGGGGGGGGGATTGCATTGTCTCCTGCTGCCAACCAATGCTGCAGCCCGCTGTGCACGACCCCTGTGCAGCCTCTGTTTGTTTCAGGGGGTGTCGCACAGCGGCTGTGCTTGGTCTGCTCATAGTCGCGTCTGCTGCCAGGCAGCAACTGCGGGGTGCCGTTGGGGGATTCTGGTCTGAAGGTCGCAGGCCTGCTCACCAAGATCACATGTCACATATTACCTCTTGGTGTACCTTTTTTGTTTTAAATTCTAAAGAGTAAATAAGTAAATGTCCGGTTGTATTTTTGCCATCAGATAGGGAACATTTTATATATTCTGTACCTGTAAACAGTAGTTTTGTACAAACCTCCCTCTTTGCCTTTCCCTCGGTTGTGTTCTTCCTAGATGAGTTTGTAACTTTTTTGAGCTGTCTGTGTGTTTTTATACCAGTCTCTTTGGTAACCTTTTTTTCTATGTTTTTTTTCTGCAAGTAATGATTTAAAAGCCTGAAAACGGTATTTTTTTGGGTAATGTGTTGTTCTTAAATAAAGACCGCTATATAAAAAAAAATGCTGAAGGATCTGAGTCTGGTCTACCCTATCACTCCCCCACCCCCTTTTATTGTGTCCCGAGGAGAGAACTGCATGTTAGAAAGATAACAGGGCTGCATCTAAAAACGGCAGCCCCGTGTTGAGTTTGCCACTTCTCCCGCCTTTCTTTGTGCTCTGATTTCACCCTGGGGAATGTTTTCCTGCCCCTTGTCTATACGAGTGGCCTATGGAGACGGGAAAATGACATCAGTAAATGGGTAATTCTCAACATAGTAGAAGGGGGAGGGAAGAGCTTGACGGAGGCGCTGTTTGCAGCTGCAACCTCAGATTTCTTATAAAAATGTAGCTCTGCCCTACAGCTGAATACAGAAGAGGTAAAGACTGAACGACTCATTGGTTAATTCATTTCTTGCTTGGTTCTTCCCTTGTAAATCTGTAGAAGTAGTCCTGGTATTTCTCTAAGCTTGCCCCAGGGGCGCAGATACATTGGCCATGGGTAGGGGGCAGCAGCTAACCAAGTTCTTGCTGAGACATGTATTTTCTTTGTCAAGAAAACGCCTGCAGTGGGTAACGCTCCATGATGCAGCTTGCACTGCTGCCAGGCGTGTAAAAACGTCTGATTTCTGTAGCCGGACATGTACCTTTTTAACACGTAGTAGAGCCAGTGTGGGGTAAGAACATAAGAATGTAAGAAAGGCCATGCTGGATCAGACCAAGGTCCACCAAGTCCAGCAGTCTGTTCGCACAGTGGCCAACCAGGTGCCTCTAGGAAGCCCACAAACAAGACGACTGCAGCAGCATTATCCAGCCTGTGTCCCACAGCACCTAAGATAATAGGAAAGGTCCTCTGATCCTGGAGAGAATAGGTATGCATCATGACTAGCATCCATTTTTATTAATGGCCATGGATAGCCCTCTCCAAGATGATGTCCGCTCCCCTCTTAAAGCCTTCCAAGTTGGCAGCCATCAGAGAAGGAAAGATTTGGTGGGTTAGAGACTTCATGACCATGCAGTCTGTATCGGCAGGCTATAAGGGGGCGGCTCTCAGCATAGGAAGTGCTGGCTCCCAAAGTCTCAGCATTGATTTTGATCTTGCTCTTATAGAATATTACCCAGTGTGTTGCTGGCTGAGAATTTTCAGGTCATGTTGACTCTTTTCCTTGCAGCCTCTTTCCTAGACATGAGCAAGGGCTTTACTAACATTTACAAGCAAGCCGTCATTAGCCTTTTTAATCTACACACACACACAGAGAGAGCTGTGTAAACCTACCATTAGCTCAAGCGACAATGTCCCATTTATTCCTTACTCCTGTCCCTAACCTCTGCTCAAATATGGGAACTATTTATCCCATATTTAAATGGACGCATGCTTTAAGATTCTCTGTAAGCCTTGGCTCTCAGACAATGGGCTGCGGCCCTCTTGAGCATAGGTTGCAAGGCTCAAGCTATCAGAAGAAGGAGAGTTGGTTTTTCTATGCCGACTTTCTCTACCACTTAAGGGAGACTCAAATCGGCTTACAATCGCCTTCCCCTCCCCACAACAGACACCCTGTGAGGTAGGTGGGGCTGAGAGAGCTCTAACAGAGCTGTGACTAGCCCAAGGTCACCTAGCTGGCTTCGTGTGTTCCTGCACACAGAAAAATCTGATACTTAAGAGCAATCTCTTTGCCTTCTCCCAGGCATACTAGAAAGAATTCAGCTATGCAGTTGCATCCTGCAGTCTCCAAGTGATACAGTGCAGGAAGGGTTTTACTGTTCATGTAATACAGTGGTTCCCAAAGTGGGCAGTACCACCCCCTGGGGGGCGGTGGGATTACCTAGGGGGATACTAAGGGGCAAGGGGGCAGCAGGGGGGCGCCCCTTCAACTGTGTTGTTCACTAATTTACAATAGATCAAGCTATGGCACCATGCTGGCAAATTTGGTGGAAACGATCAGATTTTTTTCCAGACTTTGAAAAGCTGGTACCACTGGATCAAGTTCATCAGTTTTGTTGAATAAATCTCAACTAAGAAGCTAAAATGACTAAACTGAGGCTGCCATACTTTGGACATATTATGAGAAGACAAGAGTCACTGGAAAAGACAATCATGCTAGGAAAAGTTGAGGGCAGCAGGAAAAGAAGACCCAACAAGAGATGGATGGATTCTATAAAGGAAGCCACGACCCTCAATTTGCAAGATCTGAGCAAGGCTGTTAAGGATAGGACACTCTGGAGGACATTGATTCATAGGGTCACCATGAGTCGGAAATGACTTGACGGCACTTAACACACACAAAAGTTTTAATTTGATTTTGAATAGTTGTGCAATTAATTGTTACTGTTTTGAAATGTTATTGTTATTATCTTCTTTTGTGAGTCATGAAAACCCCAATTTTGAATAATGTTTTTTATAGGATAGGGGGCGCTGGGGTTGAGTTTGTGGAACCAAGGGGGTGTTGGCCCGAAAAGTTTGGGAACCACTGATGTAATACAACTGAGTCTTGAAAGTGCAGAACAATACAAAAAGCAGCAAGGAATTAGTGCAAGCTTATGCCAAAAAAATAAAAATAAATGCCGTGCCTTATTTACTTTGAATCAAATAATTTGATGTTGTTGCAGGAAATATGTGGTGGTGCTGCAGAATTTTAACCACCCTGACTGTCTTTTCCCTCAAAGGAAGTCCCCTTAAGGAAGAAAGGGGCTTGTTCTAGCGCCTTCCCCCTTCCCAAAGCAGGGTGCATCTCTGCCATCTGTCTCCAAATGGATTCAATATTGATCTTGACAAAGTGTGCTCAAATACGGGGGAAGCCAGATGCCACCGCCAAGGTCTCTTTCCTGGCAACTCCATGAATATGGTGCCTGTATGAAGTTCTCCTAAACTTATGCCCAGCTGAAGGATGCCACCTTGGCCCTTCTGGTTCGATTCACAGACTGCCAAGTAAACACAACAGTTTGGATCCCATAGAAAAATCTCAGCTAATCGAGTTTTTGTCAGCGGAGAGGGGCTTCCTCGCCTCCCGTCCCCCATTCTGCTGTATCCCACAATGTGTCTCCTGGGGGACAGGAACAGCCTGAGGGGGGAATCAATGCAAAAGGTTCTGGGAGGAGGTACACATGAACACATGAAGCTGCCTTATACTGAATCAGACCCTTGGCCCATCAAAGTCAGTATTGTCTACTCAGACCGGCAGCGGCTCTCCAGGGTCTCAAGCAGGGGTCTTTCACATCTCCTACTTTCCTAGCCCCTTTAACTGGAGATGCTGGGGATTGAACCTGGGACCTTCTGCATGCCAAGCAAATGCTCTACCACCGAGCCACGGCCCCTCCCCAAAGAGGGGTAATTTAGACAATACGCTGGGAAACAGGAGGTAGCCACAAGAAGTTGTCTTCTGCTAACTGGGAACATGTGTCAATCTAGTGCAGTCTTGTCTATTCCAGGGGTCCCCACCCAGCATGGTGCCTGTGCGCCCTATGGTGCCCACTCACACCTTTCCTGGTGCCTGCCAAAAATATTTTAAGAAAGTGAGTGGGGCCAGGTGGGACTCTTGCCCAGCACAGCTTCTGATTAGCCATTAAAGATCTGATTGGCTGTGCAGATTAAAATAAGAGTTGCTCCGGTGGTCGCTGCTACCACAGCGTTGGTTCTGTTCCGCCTCTCATGCCTGTTTCCCAGCGCATTGTCAAAATTACCCCTCTTCTTCCCAGTGCTTGGACTGGCTCTGGGTGTGCGCTTGGCTCTGCCTCCTGCAGCAGTAGGGTTGCCAGGTCCCTCTTCACCACTGGCAGGAGGTTTTTGGGGTGGAGCCTGAGGAGGGCGGGGTTTGGGGAGGGGAGGGACTTCTACGCCATAGAGTCCAATTGCCAAAGCAGCCATTTTCTCCAGGGGAACGGATCTCTATCGGCTGGAAATCAGTTGTAATAGCAGGAGATCTCCAGCTAGTACCTGGGAGTTGGCAACCCTACGCAGCAGCCGTTTTGCGATTGTCCCCAGCACCGTGTGTCAGAATTCAAAATGTGCCCACAGGCTCAGAAAGTTTGGGCACCCTTGGTCTATTTTTACTGGTCATGGCTCTTCAACATCTATCTTGTCCCTGCCCTTTTACTGGAGTTTTGCATGCCTGCTGTGTACCAACCGGTGTTCTCTATTCCAGGATCCATCTTTGGAGGGGATGAGTCTAGAAGGTGGGCAAGAGTTGTTCGACAGTAGAATCAGCTACCTAGGGAGGTGGGGCGCTCCCCCTCACTGGCAGCCTTTAAGCAGAGGCTGGACAAGCATTTGTCAGGGATGCTCTAGGCTGATCCTGCATTACACAGCAGGTAGGACTAGATGATTGGGAAGGGCAGCCATGAAGGAGCTAGAAAATATTTTGAAGTGTAAGGATGTGTCACTGGCCACCAAGACTAGATTAATTCATGCCATTGTATTCCCTATTACTATGTATGCGTGTGAAAGCTGGACAGTGAAGAAAGCTGATAGGAAGAAAATAGATTCCTTTGAAATGTGGTGTTGGAGGAGAGTGTTACGGATTCCGTGGACTGCCAAAAAAACAAATCAATGGGTTATAGATCAAATCAAGCCTGAACTGACCCTAGAAGCTAAAATGTCTAAACTGAGGCTATCGTATTTTGCCCACATCATGAGACGACAAGAGTCACTGGAAAAGACAGTCATGCTAGGAAAAGTTGAGGGCAGCAGGAAAAGAGGAAGACCCAACAAGAGATGGATGGACTCAATAAAGGAAGCCACAGCCTTCACTGTGGCTGAGAGACACTGTCCTTCAGTGTTACTCCTCTGAAGATGCCTGCCACAGCTGTGGGCGAAACATCAGGAAAGAAAATACCAAGACCACGGTCACACAACCCGGATAATCTACAAGAACCACGGCCTTCAGTTTGCAAGACCTGAGCAAGGCTGTCAAAGACAGGACATTTTGGAGGACTTTCATTCATAGGGTCGCCATGAGTTGGAAGTGACTTGACGGCACTTAGCACACACACACACACAGGACTAGATGGCCTGTATGGCCCCTTCCAACTCTATGATTCTATGATTCTTCTTATAACTCACATTTTATTATATTTTATTGGTTTAGTGTTATGTCATTGTTTGTTTTTACTTCTTAATACCGGTAGATGATATTTTTATTTGGTACTGCTCCATATTTATTACTGGAGTAGGGAGTCCTTGCAGTATGGTCCCAAACCACTCAGGGCTTTAAAGGTCAAAACTTGCACTGTGAACTTATGAGGGTTGCCAGCTTCCAGGTGTGGTCTGGAGTTCTTCCGGAATTGCAACTGATCTCCGGAGATCTGTTCCCCTGGAGGAAATCACAGCTTCAAAGGGGTGGGGGGAGACTCCATGGCCTCACATTCCTGCTGAGCTCCCTCCCTTCTGCAAATTTCACCCAGACTCTAACCCTAAATTGGCAGCCCTCGAATTCGCACCCCTTAAAATGACCAACTAATGCTGACTTCTACAAGAAATGTGCTGTCAGATACGGCCTCCAGCTGAATACCGGTGTCAGAAAAGGTTCTGTAAATTCCACATGCACAAATACACCTTTTCCTTTATTCTTTCTTCGCATATGTCAAGGTTAACTTCCGCTTTTCACTCCAGATTCCATGATTTGCTCCAATGAACCCTCTCCCAGATTCATCCTCAGCCCTGCATGGAAATTTAACTTGGGCCCACTTCTGACTTTTGTTTTTAAACCCCAGAAAACTGTACCTTTCCTTGGAGCAATGAGCAACTGTGTGTTGCAACTGGCATTTGAATTGTTAGGTAAACTTCTAAAATAAAACAAGCTTTCCTCAAATTTTCTGTTTGCTAGAATTAGATAATTTATGGAGGGCTCTTTTTTTTTTTTAAAGCCCAAATTGTAGATTTATAAAGCTAAAGCAGAGGCACAAACAAGTCCTTTGTGTTCCATAGTATTCAAACTGTAGATTGGAAAAAATTGTGGTATGGAGAATGGGGGGGCGGGCGGTGTTTTTAGTCTTTCGTACTGAAAAGCAGCGATTGTTAAAGAGTCTCTCCCTCTGGGGTGGGCAAATAAGTCCAGAAAAGAACAAAAACATATTCTACGACCCATGGGTGCCAGGTAGGTAACCCTAATGGAGGGGGGAATGGGGGGGCATTTACAGGAGAGAACCTGTAAAAAGGGGAGATGTGCTTGGCCCCCTCCTGGCCCTTTCTTCCTGCAGCTTTCCCCCCCCCCATCTTCCTTTCCCCCATCCAAGCTTGCCTGTGCAGCCCCCCGCCTGGACAAATAATTAGGATTGCCAACCGCTAGGTAGCAGCTGGAAATCTCCCGCTATTACAACTGATCTCCAGGCGACAGAGATCAGTTCACCTGGAGAAAATGGCTGCTTTGGCAATTGGACTCTATGGCATGTAAGTCCCTCCCCTCCCCAAACCCTGCCCCTTCAGGCCCCGCCCCAAAAACTTCCCACCAGTAGCAAAGAGGGACCTGGCAACCCTAGTCCCTAGGACGTCCTGCGTGCAAAGCAGATGTTCTGCCACTGAGCCGCAGTCCCTCCCTAAGGATGAGCACACTGCAAGATCTGGGAGGAAGCGTTCAAGCTGCAGTCCGTGGTGTGAGAAAGGGGTGGTTGGAGTTTAGTTTCCTTTTCAAATGCATAGGCCACCCTTCTGATCCAAGCGAACGCCACAATGGCTTAGGTGCACAGGGTTCTGCCTGTTTTCATCTTTCATACGGTGAAAAGTTATGCCATTACTATTATTCTTTTTGCTCACCGTGAGAGGAGGTGGTATTGTTTGCCTCCAATCAAATACCACTTTAATCTCTGGATTAAAGGTAAATATAGGATTACACTCCTTCCAAGCACAGAACCTTTCATCGGTGCAAGGAGCCTTCCTCAAGCAGAAATGAGATATGTAAAAATGTCCCAAAATATGCAAAACTTAGAACAAAGTATGAGTTCTGGTGTTTGACAAAGCATGTACATCAAAATGTTCATATTACATTACCATGAGAAAGAAATAGTACAAGATATGGCCCAATGGTATAAAACACCAAAAAGACTGCATAAAATAATATGTAATTATAATTACCCTCCCCCTGCCCTTTACTGACAGAAACCAAAGCCGGAAGGCTGGTAATATTGTTGTGGTTGCCTAGCAATGGTCACAGAGGGCATTAGTTCCTTAAAGGTACAGGTGCTAATTCTATTACTTTGTGTGTGTGTGTGTGGGGGGGGGGGTTAACCCTTGTATTTGTTTGTTTGTTACATTTCAGATTTTTCTTCAAACCGGAGGTTTTTCTTAGGTTTGTAGAACCTATCTGGCCTGTTCATGGCTCCAGTCCCCAGATTTAAGTATCCACAGACGGGGCCATGTTGAGAATTAGATACATCGATTAGCATAACAGGGAACATGCAACAATTAATATTCATTATGCATTTAATGTGTTGTAAGTAGCAAGTAGTTGAAAGTTGATTAATTTGAAAGGTGGTGTTGGAGGAGAGTTTTATGGACACCGTGGGCCATCCAAAAGACACATAAATGGGTTCTAGGTCAAATCAAGCCTGAACTCTCCCTAGAAGCTAAAATGACCTGGGACTATCGTACTTTGGTCACATTATGAAAAGACAGGACTCACTGGAAAAGACAATAATGCTAGGAAAGTTGAAGGCAGGATGAAAATAGGAAGACCTAACATGAGATGGATTGACTCAATCAAGGAAGCCATGGCCCTGAATTTGTAAGACTTGAGCAAGGCTGTTAATAACAGGACTTTTTAGAGGTCATTAATTAATAGGGTTGCCATACGTCGAAGGTGACCTGATGGCATTTAACACACACACAAGTATTATCTTGTATTATGCTATACATTTAAGTTTAACCTCTATACACTTTATTTTAAAATAATAAAGATACGACGGGCTAGATTTCTGTGGATGGAAGGTTTTCCATCTGCACAGTATGACCTCCCTGCTTCCTCCCTCCCATTGAAGCCCCAAATACCCCATGCCCCTTGCCCTTGGGGGACCTCCAGGAATAGCTTGGAGGATTTGGAGGTCTGCCACAGGAATCAGCAAAAATCACATTCCCCTTTGCGCACGAGGAACTTTTAAGCATGATCGAGTTCAGCGCATATAACATTTACTTCATTCATTTTCAAATCTAGGGTTGCCAACCTCCAGGTGGTGGCTAGAGATCTCCCACTATTACAACCAATCTCCAGGTGACAGAGATCAGTTACCCTGGAGAAAATGGCCTCTTTGGCAATTGGGCTCTATAGCATTGAAGTCCCTCCCCTCCCCAAACCCCGCCCTCCTCAGGCTCTGCCCCAAAAACCTCCAGGTATTTCCCAACCCGGAGCTGGCAACCCTATTCGCTTTCAACTCCTATACTGTCGACAGGTGATAACGTTAAAATCCTAGCAGAGTTTTCCCCTAAAGTGTGTATTTAACTCTACACGATCAGACTACATTTGATCACTTGCTTCTCGGCTGTCCCCATCCAAAATATTAACCAGCTTCCAGGATATGGAAAGGGGCTTCTCCCAGTTCTTTCTCCCTGGTCGAACCTTTGGGGCCTCGATGAGCCTTGCATCCCCTTTTGTGGAGGACAGCAGGCCCTTTGTCTAGGAGGAAGGTCCGTTCCCTAGCAACGTCGCACCACCTATTTTGCCGACTGCTATCAAGGCAGAAGCAAGCCCCGGCGGTGGTTGCTTCGGCCTCCTCTTGACAGGAATTTGTCTGTTCGGTCCTCGGTATGCCAGGAATGCAGGCATGCCCAGAAAAGCTGTCCTCACTCAGCCCTGTCCTTGCAAGGATTAAGAGGTCATTCGGCCCCCTGAGCAGAATGACTTGTTTCTCCCAAAGACATTTTTCAATGTCCTAATTGAATACAAGCTTAAAAGAAGATGCCCTCAATCCCTTTCTCCAACCTTGCAGCATCAGTTCAGTCTTGAGAGCACCATTGCAATGCCAACCACATACTTACCCCCTAGGGTTGACAACCTCCAGGTAGTAGCTGGAGATCTCCTGCTGTTACAACTGATCTCCAGCCGACAGAGATCAGTTCACCTGGAGAAAATGGCTGCTTCGGCTATTGGACTCTATGGCATTGAAGTCCCTCCCCTCCTCAGGCTCCGCAACATAAATCTCCAGGTATTTCCCAACCTAGAGCTGGCAACCCTAGGTTATGTACATGGGTGCACCATAGAGTTACCAGCTGCTTGGAGGGGGGGAAATGGCCTGTTCCTTTAATAGAGGCTTAGTAGAAGATTATTTTAGCGGGTATTGCAACTGACCACCATGCCATGAAAAGCTTCAGCTGGCCATTTCCAAACACGAGGCCTCTCTTAAAGGGACAGGATGTTTTTTCTACAGGCCTGTTGGAAACCCTAACACACAGGTGAAAAACCATTGCTATGAACCATGTGGTTCCTGCACTGTTGCTGACTGGGGCAACTAGGAAACAGTGCAGCCACAATTACAGCAAGGGGTGCCGGCTGGCCCCATGCACAGCGCTGAAAGCTGTAGTTGCAGTCAAGGGCAATTGAAATACCAGATAGCTCACTGGGCTAAACTGACCATGCGCAGAGCAGTAGGGTTTCATATGACAGTTTGAGTCTATGGCAGTGCAAGGGAGTCAACCCAGGCTATGCCGACTGAGAAATCACAGTTATCCTAGGCTCAGAAGGTGATGTGGACGAACCCTGATTTGAGCCACAGAGTAAAGTAAAAGCGAAAGTAGTCACAAGTCGCACACATGTTCAGGCCCATGCGTTCTTTAATGCCTGCTGGTCTCTACATAAGGCAACAAATGAAATCCACATAGACGGCCAACCTTAAATTACCAACTGTTATATATTAACACGTGTGTGTGTGTTAGGTGCCGTCAAGTCGCATCCGACTCATTAACATGCAAGCATCTAATGGCCTGAAATTGACAAATATACAATAAGACAACCAATACCAGGTAAGTATCCAGGGTAATAACCCACAAGGGGATTAGGTGCAGCAGGTAAGTATAATGTCAAGTCCATTAAATTCCAAAGCTATTATAAAGTTCCAAAGTGATATCCACAAAACTATATTAGAAAAGCACTCCAAACTAGACTGCTGAGGTGAAGACGGTCTTCTAGAAAATTAGCTCCGTTTCATCTAATGACTTCTTCAGTTCCTCATTCCAAACACGGATTGACCTATTTAAATTGCCTATGTTGATTTCATTTGTTGTGTTATATTTCACATAGCAGGCCTCTACATAAGCCCATTCAAGTCAATTCAATACATAGTAACATATCTGTTTGGTCATTTGAATTTGCCTAGGGACTTAGTTTGAGCTATAGCTCTTCCTGAAGCCTTTGTTGAATGTTAGAGGTCAGCCTTAGGAAATAAGACTCATATGAGCATGTGAAGAGTGCAATTCCATTAGTGCTGAGTGACCGTACTGTGTACCTCTACATCTGGGATGCGACAGCAGATTTGATCCACTACAGTTCTGATTATGGGTGTGCATTCAATAAAGCCGACCTGAAAAAATAGCTGAAAAATACCTAATGGGTATTTTTCACCTATTTTTTTTAGCTGAAAAAAACCTCAACAAAATCCAAAAAAACACCGATTTTTTGTGTGCATACCCCTAACTCTGATTACTGAACTGCACTACTGATCAGCAATAAGATGGCTGGAGGGTTGTTTTTTTTTGGGGGGGGGATACTAAAACATTGAGGTTTCCATCCTTCTGTCCCACTGACAGCAGAGACAATATTTTGTTCAGTGACGGTTTCAGACAAAAATAAGTTCTATGTTCAGATCATAATGAGTCACCGTAGCTGCAGTATTCATTAACCCCAAACTGCATTGCATGTGAGAAAGTGGGGAGTTTGGAATCAGTTCCCATTAAGGCCCTCTAGGCAGTCCTACTGATTTTAAAGGCTCTGGGGTTTTGGCAGAGGTTGGTGCTTTCCATCCAGCTGTTCGGGGAGACTTCAACTGAGATTAGAAGATTGTGGACAGCCAAAGGAAAGCCAAGAGGAAAAATAATTAAGAATAATTAGAGTCAAATGTCCTCTGGACTGTACTTGAAATTTCGGTCAGAAAAAAACCAGCCAGGGGTTCCGCTTAAGCTTACAGCAAGCGTTATTTTGATAATGGATAAGACACATCCAGGAAACACAGAATTTAGAAGGGCTGTTATTTTCTTTACAGGGGAACTTTAAAGCTCTGTGAAGTTTCGGGCTGGGTTTTTATCACGTGATGACAACGCAATCTCGCCCTTCTAGATTTAGCACCATGGATAGACCGCTCCTATCACCCAAAGCCATTTCAAACATATGAAGAGGCCTTTTTCCAAGCAGGGAGGGATACCACACATTTTGCTGCGAGCGAGTTCAGCGGTCAAATTTACTGCGCTGTCTGGGTGTGAAACCTGGGGAGTGGATCCCCAGAGTTGATCACTTGCTTATTTGCTTGACAAACATCGCAAATTACTTGCAAGGCAGGTTGTGGCTGTGCGGTTGCTGTGTCGCTTTCCCGCTGCGCTAGCATGTCCTGGGGCCATGTTTTGCACACACTCAGTTCAGGACCATTATGCTACCTACACACATAGATATTTCATCTGCTTTTGTGCTTGCACAGTTTTAAATTGTACACTTGCATTTAACAAATTGAGAGCCAGTGTTGCCTAGTGGTTAAGGTGTTGGACTAGGATCTGGGACTAGGGACTAGGTTTGAATCCCCACTCTGCCAAGGAAACTTGCTGGGTGACCTTGGGCCAGTCACACACTCTCAGCCTCGACCCTGGCAAGTATTTGGATGGGAGACCTCCAAGGAATACCAGGGTAAACCACCTCCCAACATCTCTTGCCTTGAAAACCCTACAGGGTCACCATAAGTCAGCTGTGACTTGATGGCAAAAAAAAATTTTTAACAAACCAATCAGTTTAAAGGTAAATTTTAAAAATGATTTTTGCAACTACTGGTATGGCGAACACCAAACAAGCAATGGGGATTAGTCAGAACAACCCTACCCACCCACTATTTCCCCCACCCTGCAATGGTTGTATGTATGCTATTTCATCTTTTGGTAGGGTTGGCAGGTCCCTCTTCGCCACTGGCAGGAGGTTTTGGGGGCAGAGCATGAGGAAGGCAGGGTATGGGAAGGGGAGGGACTTCAATGCCATAGAGTCCAATTGCCAAAGCTGCCATTTTCTCCAGGTGAACAGATCTCTATCGGCTGGAGATCAGTCATAATAGCAGGAGATCTTCAGCTAGTACTTGGAGGTTACTATCAAAGAGAACATCTCTGTACTTATACCTATGGGTTTGGAAATTAGCACAGGAGCAAACTGATATAGCAAAGTGCAAAATATATTAAGTGCTATAATATCACAACATCAAATATATATAGACAAATGTTGCTATCCCAAACAATTATATACAAAAGAAGAAAATCCTATTTAATCTGGGATATAATATTAATCCTGCTACATTTTGTATCCCTGCGGGGAACCAACCAACCAATTATCCTGATGTGAGATATTGTAAGCCTTTTATGCTGGAAAAACAGTACAAGAACTTTTGTTGAACTGATTAGAAGTGGGACTGAAGAAGAATTCGAAACGGCCATATCCCCTTCTGCTTTCTCTGATGGTACCAACTGGACCTTCTCTTCTGTTTTCCCTGTTATGAACTTAAGTGGAATTCTACATTTGAAACTTTAGGATTCATATCCAGGATTAAATAGGATTTTCTTCTTTTGTATATAATTGTTTGGGATAGCAACATTTGTCTAAATATATTTGATGTTGTGATATTGTAGCACTTAATATATTTTGCACGTTGCTATATCAATTTGCTCCTGTGCTAAGTACCTGGAGGTTAGCAACCCTATCTGTTCGGAAAACCCAAAAGTGTATAAGTGTAACTGGTCCAAGGACACTAGGTAAACTTCCTGGCTGCTTAGGGTCAAATTTTGGCTTCCCTTTTCCTAAACCAACCCTCTAACCACCACACTACACTGGCTACAACACTGATATGGTGGGAAGCTTAATATCCTTCAAATTCATCCGCAAGACTTAAGGTTCAAGTACGCCTCAAATTTTAAAAGGCTATTGACAATCAGATTCTGAAATTGTGAGTGTGTATGAAATTGTATTTGAGCTGTAGCCCTGGATTTTGCTGCTGTGGTGAGTTTGCATGTGTGTGGGGTGGGAATACCTGTAAAAAAAAGAAAAAAAAGAAAAGACTTTTCAGTCTCTCTGCGTAATAGCAGCCGGTATGGTTTGCATAAAATTTGCCTTAGGAGAACAGCCAATTGGACCTGGGTGCTAATTCTGTCAGGTAGCAGCAGTCTCCTAAAAAAAAAAACCCCGGAGACATCTGTGCTATCTGTAACTGCCTTTGGGCGGGGGCACAAACTGCCAAGCCCTAGGAAACCCCACAGAAAATTATCCCGGCTAGCAAACCAGCCAGCTCTTCCTGTACAAACAGGATACCGAAAGCACGCCAAATCCTGCCTCGGTTAGACCTGGGCCTTTCGTTACCTGACCTGAGCGTGTTGCAGTAAGCCAAATAACACACTTCTCTCTTCCCTCCCATCCCGCCGGCCATCTTCTCCCACTCGGGCGGCTGGAATCTCGATGTGTCATCCAACCTCCCTTATTTCCAATCAGCCCAGTCACCGTTGAAACCACGGGACCCTCCGCGAACACAAGCTCGCTCGGACCGTGGCTCCCTCGAGCTTGCATTTTTCCGGCATTCTCGAGCTGGTTGGGCAAAGATAGAAGGCAGCTTTGTGTGAGGTCACCCTGGCTCACAAGGATCTCTATCAGGAGACCCCAGCTGAGCGAAGGGGGAGGGAATGAGAGGTCGGTGGTTTGGGGACATTCCAGCTGCCCACACTTGGATTTTGTCCAGTGCAAATACATTTCCTTCGGGAATGTTGTTTTTTTCCCAAAGGGGTTTGGAAGCCAATGTAGAGAAAAGGGGCTAGGGCAAATGAAGAACAACTCTTGGCGTAGGCCACGCTAAGAAACAAAATGACTTTTAGAAATTCCGCGTAGCTTTTCTTCAGGTTGATAATGAGCAGAACCAAATCTTGGTTGTGGCTTGGTTGTCAGGGCTGGTGTTCCATCCTAATCTGCTGTACATGTTCCTATCCCTCACTGAAACCTTTGGCAGAGGCAGAGAAAGAAGAAGGGCCAGAATTTTTCTTTCCCCACAGGGATGAATGGCTCCCACGAGGGCAAAAAGGCATTTTGTAAAATAAACACCATGGTGGAGGCTTTACCATCGAGTTGTTGATGTGATGTCCCTTCCAGGTTCATCCCAGAAATGATGTCATGCCGTTGACACACTATAGCATCCCTAACTCCCGCTATAGCATCCTTAACTCCAGCCCCCCCACACACCTGGAGGCTAGCAACCCCGTCTCCATCCCTGCCAATATGTGCAGAGAAACAAAAGAGGGCTTGCTCTGGCATTGCCTAGTGTTAGAGCTGTCCCATAGGGGGAAATCCCAGTTGCCTGGCATGAAAAACCCTATGTCTGAGCCCTGCCCAGGGGGCCTAATGACACAGGCTGTTTCCCACATGTACTCCCTGAGTCACATGATCAGACATGACTTCCAAGTTCCATGCTGGGAATAGGGTTGCCAACCTCCAGGTACAAACTGGAGATCTCCTGCTATTACAACAGATCTCCAGCCGATAGAGATCTGTTCACCTGGAAAAAATGGCCGCTTTGGCAGTTGGACTCTATGGCATTGAAGTCCCTCCCAAACCTCGCCCTCCTCAGGCTCCGCCCCAAAAATCTCCAGGTATTTCCCAGCCCAGAGCTGGCAACCCTAGCTGGATATGGATCGGGATCACGGTGCATGGGTTGAAGTGGCAGAGACCTTCCCCCTAGGGCTGTCGATTTGGTTCATCCCAAACTGAAAAACAGCCGAATTCCCCCCGATTCGGCGGTTTTTAGTTCAGATGGAACCGAACTCAAAAAAGGCGGGAAAACAGGGAGCCGAATTCGGCGAGTTCGGGGTGTTCAGTGAATAAATTCGGCAAATTCAGGGTTCGGCGCAGCAGCATAATCATCAGTTAGTAAGCAGCATTCTCCCGCGGCCAATCGGTGGCCAAGCAGGGTCTTCTTCTGGCCAATCAGTCGCGAGCATGTGAGCCCAGCTGCTGCGCGGCCTGGGGAGAGAAAGAGAGAGTATCTGTTTGTGTGAGAGAGAAATCGCCGTGGGGTGTGTGTGTGCACATTCGCTCCTTTCTGTGGCTGCAGGGGGCGCATTTTGGGGGGTAGAGCCTCCAAACTTTCAGCGTAGCTTCAAAGGACCCTTCTTGCAAGAACCCCCAAGTTTTGTAAAGATGGGATCGGGGGGGCTGAAATATGGGCCCCGGAAGGGGTCCCCCTCTTAATGTGCATTTTTATTCCATTTACAGCACACATTCGAGCCATTCCGTGGCTGCAGGGGGTGCCTTTTTGGGGGTACAGCCCCCAAACTTTCAGCGTAGCTTCAGAGGAGCCTTCTTGCAAGAACCCCCAAGTTTTGTAAAGATGGGATCAGGGCCCCCCGAAATATGGGATCCCCCCTTTTCCCTATTGGGATGAATAGGATCAGCCGATCCTGTGTGCATCTAGAAAGCGGCAAATCCAAGGCAAAACCTCCCGGGCTTAAATGGAATCGTATTGGATTACCCAGTCCTCCCAGTCCGTCCTGATGGAACAGAAGACATCCACAGTAAGAGCCCTTTGGGGGCTTTAATCTATATTATTTCCCGTGTGTAAGTGGGGGCGGGGAAGCAGAGTCTGTGTGTGTGGGGCAGTTTCTGGTGGTGTGTGGAAGCCAAAGGAGGCTTTCGCCCATTCTGCCGAGGGTTGTGTGACCACTCACCTCTGTGGGAGTGTGTGTACTGCTTTTAAAGTTTTAAAGTTTAAAGTTGAGTCTGTGCGGCAGCTAGCGAGTCTCTCTCCGCTCGGCACCCAGGCCGTGCCTCCTCCTTGGTGTTTTTCCCTGTTTTTGCCCCTAGCCTGGGGTTGAGTGCAACGGGGCGGCTTGCGTGAGATCCCCTGCGTCTTGGATTTTTTCCCCATTTGGGGGGTGCACCGCGGCGCCGTATTGGTTGGAGAGGTGGGGGGTGGTGCTGGTGAGACTTGCTTGAGTTTGGTGGGGTCGTTTGCATAAGGGGGGAGCGTCCCTCCACCATGAGAAGAAGGAGCAGGGCAGAAAATACAAACTCTGGGTGTTTTTTCTGCACAGTCTGTTTTGCTGCTTGCTCAAAAATGTTTTTGCAAAATCTGACTTTCACAATACATTTGCATGGTCCAAGTCACCTGCTCCTTTTTTCCTTTTTGCTGAGTTAATTAACAGCATGCAATGCACAGCTCACGTGTTGCTTTGCATTGCAATGGTTAGCACGGGAGGTTTTGCCTTGGATTTGCCGCTCTCTAGATGCACACAGGATCGGCTGATCCCATTCATCCCAATAGGGAAAAGGGGGGACCCCATATTTCGGGGGGCCCTGATCCCAACTTTACAAAACTTGGGGGTTCTTGCAAGAAGGCTCCTCTGAAGCTATGCTGAAAGTTTGGGGGCTGTACCCCCAAAAATGCGCCCCCTGCAGCCACGGAATGGCTCGAATGTGTGCTGTAAATGGAATAAAAATGCACATTAAGGGGGGACCCCTTTTGGGGCCCATATTTCGGGGGGCCCTGATCCCATATTTACAAAACTTGGGAGTTCTTGCAAGAAGGCTCCTCTGAAGCTAAGCTGAAGGTTTGGGGGCTGTACCCCCAAAAATGCGCCCCCTGCAGCCACGGAATGGCTGGAATGTAGTTTTTATGGCTTTATTCGGCTGAATTTTCCCCCGAACTCAAATCTCATGCCGAATTCCACGGATCCGAAGTAGGGGAGTTCGGACTTCGGCATTTCCCGAATTAAAACAGGCCAAATTTTGCCGAATCCAAATTTTACCGAATTTTTTTTCAACAGCCCTATTTCCCCCATGTAATTTCTCTGCCCTGAAATGACCCTCAGGAGTCATTATTTGACCCACTGAGGGCGGCATGTGTACTATGATCATATGGGCAGCCCCCAATGGGAACCTCAGTGGCTCCCTGGAGCCATTTCAGGTCAGGGAAAGGATGCTGGGGAGAAGATCTAAGCCGTTTCTCCTCACGTTCTGTGGTCCTGAATTGGCATGTACATCTGATCATGCAAGACGCAGGATGCGAGAAAATGTAATGTGTAGCTAAGAGGAGTGTATGATGACTGGAGGCAAATTTAATTGGCCTATCCTTCAGTCCGTTGTTCTCTGTGTGTGTGTTAGAGTTGCCAGGTCCTCCCTATCCTGTGGCTGGAGGTTTTCAGGGCGGTTGTGAGGCAAGATTGCGCGGGCGGCTGCGCCAATGCGATCATTTCATTTCCAGTTTACACCCAGAAGTAGGGTTGCCAACTGCCAGGTAGTAGCAGGAGATCTCCTGCTAATTCAACTGATCTCCAGCCGATAGAGATCAGATCACCTGGAGAAAAATGGCTGCTTGGCAATTGAACTCTATGGCATTTAAGTCCCTCCCCTCCCCAAACCCCACTCTCTTCAGGCTCTGCCCCCCAAATCTCCCGCCGGTTGAGAAGAGGGACCTGGCAACCCTACCCGGAAGTGCCGCATCGCAAGGGGCCTTTACCACTCAAACTGGGAGTTTGAGTGGTAAACAGCTCCTTGCGATGCGGCACTTCTGGGTGTAAACCGGAAGTGATGCGGCGGGCAGATGTGCGTGCACACATTGCCCGCTGACCCTCAGCTGGTCAACAGGCAGCCAGGTGGATTGGCAGGAGTTTGCCCGCCACCAACTGGCACTTGGCAACCCTAGTGTGTGTGTGTGTATGTAAAGTGCGATCAAGTTGCAGATGACTTATGGCGACCCTGTAGAGTTTTCAAGGCAAGAGATGTTGGGAGGTGGTTTGCCATTGCCTGCCTCTGCGTGGGCTGAGAGAGTTCTGAGAGAACCGTGACTGGCCCAAGGTCACCCAGCAGACTTCACGTGGAGGAGTGGGGAATCGAACGCAGTTCTCCCGATTAGAGTCCCGCCACTCTTAACTATTACACCATGTTATTCCAGCAGCTGATTAAATATCTTTTTTTTAGTGAATGACCCCCCCCATTTAAATACAGAACAAACTGTGCCCTGCATATCATGGTATGAGAAATACCCTTACAAGAAAAAAAAGCGTGTGTGCACACGCAAATACAGAACAAACAAAACAGAGCATCCATCTTGCATATCCCTCTTGGTTCTCCACGCCAGCTTCACATGAAGTGGACTCTTCTATGCTCACTGGCGGGTTAAGTTGGCAGCGCCGCACACCCCATCCAGTTGCCAATCTAAGCTGATTTCCCAGCATCACACGCCTCAGCTGTTTGCATGTCAGACTCGACAGCAATGCCAACCCTACTGGCCTTCTTCCTTCATTAATGAGGTGGGGCTGCCTCTTTAAATGTTATTCTGTTTGAACTTCCTACCACGCTGTGGCCATAACCAGTGGCTTTCTTTCCTTGCTATTTATGGCCCCTGTAATAGGAACAGTAATTCAACGGTGTGTGGACTTGTGATGTGTATGCTCCTCTGAGCAGCGCAGGAAGAAGTTGTAGGAATCTTTTCATAAGACTCTAGATAATGGTTCCTGCTGGTTTACTTCTGGTGGTAAGGATTCTGTGAGGTTCGTTCTCATGGAACAGGGAGCCAATACTCAGTGACAGACAGTAGCTACTAGAATCAGTTATGTTCTCTTGAGAAAACCAGGTGTTACACCTGTTCTTTTGCAGAGCAAGAGGAAGAGGAAAATAGAGGAATCCAGTCATAGGCCAGATGGGTATCTAGGGTTGCCAGGTCCCTCTTCGCACCGGCAGGAGGTTTTTGGGGCGGAGCCTGAAGAGGGCGGGGTTTGGGAGGGGAGGGACTTCAATGCCATAGAGTCCAGTTGCCAAAGCAGCCATTTTTTCTTCAGGTGAACTGATCTCTATCGGCTGGAGATCAGTTGTCATAGCAGAAGATCTCCAGCTATTGCCTGGAGATTGGCAACCCTATGGGTATCTGATCCGTTAGTTGTATCTTCAGTGATGTTATAAATATCAGATCTTCAGTACTGATTGCCTATTGATAAATGACCCAGCATAAACCTCATTACAGTTCAACAACTGAGGGTTTATCAAGATTAGACTTCTGAAGATTTTCTTAGTTTTTAAAAAAGTGAGAATTGTCACAATTCAGGACTCTAATTCAAAGCTAGTTTGATTCTCCTTAAAAAGGTAGAGAAAATCAGGATATAAAAACCAACTCCTCCTCCTCCCCCTCCTCCTCCTCCTCCTTCTTCTTCTTCCACCCTTGCATGGTTTTGTTTTGCCTTGGGAGCAAAAAAGACAGGTAGAGGAAGAAGAAGAAGAGTTGGTTTTTATATGCTGACTTTCTCTACCACTGAAGGGAGAATCAAACCGGCTTACAATCACCTTCCCTCCCCCTCCCCACAATGGACAACCTGTGGGGTAGGTGGGGCTGAGAGAGCTGTGACTAGCCCAAGGTCACCCAGCTGGCTTCGTGTGGAGGAGTGGGGAAACCAACCCGGTTCACCAGATTAACCTCTGCCGCTCATGTGGAGGAGCAGGGAATGAAACCCGGTTCTCCAGAGTCCACAGCTCCAAACCACTGCTCTTAACCATTACACCACACTGGCTCTCTGTCTCTTGTCTGTCGGGTGTCTGTCTCTTGTCTGTCTTTCCCCTTTCCCCTTCGGATGTGAGCTTGCCAACAGACAGAAATAAGCCCACCTTTGCAGGCGTGAGTCCACCTAAGGGGAGTCTGTGACAGATAGCTCAGCACTGGCTTTCCCCGGGGTGAAGGATCCACTCACCAGACTCCCCATCAATGAAATTATGCCTCCATAAACAGGCGTTCACACAGTAATGAATCAGCTCTCTGTTCCCAGCCCAATCATTTATTTAACCTCCAAAGTAGCTTTGCTTCATCCCCCAGCCGAAAGCGGAGCAAAATGCTTTCTATTTATATTTCCTTCCAGACACAGGCATCCTTGTCTCCTAGGTTCCCCCCCCCCTCCTCTTTTGCCTTTGACACCAATACATACTGCTTGGATTCTGTTGTCACTAGCACACTAGCAAATGGACGGACACGGAGAGAGTTACGGCAGGGTAACGTTGGCACGAGTGAAATTTATCCTATGCGGCTAAATAAAGCCAAAAAGACGGATGAAGGAAACCACACATAAGTAATCGCCCCCCCCTCTTCTTCCTCCCCTCCTCCCCAGGATCTCTGTTTGGGGAAGGCAGATTTCATCGTCCTGGGCATCTACACCAGAAATGTCCCACACGTGCAACAGAACCATTATCATAGCATCATCTCTTGGATATTAAAAGTGGGAAACTCTAGGCAATATCTCTTCCAGGCACAAGGCCTTGCAGGAAATGGCCTCTGAGGACAAGATGGGGGTGTATGTAGGGTTGCCAACCTCTAGGTGAGCTCTGGAGATCTCCCAGAATTACAACTAATCTCCAGATTACAGAGATCAGTTTGCCTGGAGAAAATGGCTGCTTTGGAGGGTGGATTCTATGGCACTGAAGTCCCTCCCTTCTCCAAAGACCATTCTCCCAGGTTCTGCCCCCAAATCTCCAGGAATTTCCCAACCTAGAGTTGGTTACTGTTACGGTTGCCAACCAACAGGTAGTAGCTGGAGATCTCCCGCTATTACAACTGATCTCCAGCCAACAGAGAACAGTTCACCGGGAGAAAAATAGCCGCTTTGGCCATTGGACTCCCTTTCCCAAACCACACCCTCCTCAGGCTCCGCCCCCAAAAACCTCCCATCGGTGCTCAAGAGGGACCTGGCAAGGTCTTTCTGGGGAGTTCTGGTTTCTTTAGGCCTTTTATGCATAGATAGTTTGCATCGCAATCACTGCCAGACTACTTTGGGGCTTTGTTGGAATTCTGCATGATTTTTCAGACCTTTAGTAGTCACTTCACTCTCCCTCCCTCCCCCCAATGTGTTCCCTGCGTTTTCAGAATGCTGTTTTGCCGCTCATTTAAAGTCTGCCTCTATCCCAGATCAAAAGCCAGTCCTGTGCATAGTTTTTCTTCAGGTTTGTCTCCCCACACCCATTCTCTGATTTCCCACCCTCCCCTCATATGCCTCCTCTGGTCAGTTTCACAGTGAGTATTTTCAGACCTTGGGGACCAAACAGAGCCAGGCTGATTCCTCCCCCCTCGTCCTCTTGGTCAGTTTCACTGCAAGTGTCTTTAGACCTCAGGGATTGAACAGAGCTGGGCTGACCCCCCCCCCCATCCTCTTGGTCAGTTTCACAGCATGTGTCTTTAGACCTCAGGGACTGAACAAAGCTGGGCTGATCCCCACCCCCCTGGTCAGTTTCACAGCTAGTGTTTTCAGACCTCAGGGATGGAACAAAGCTGGGCTGATGCCCCCCCCATCCTCTTGGTCAGTTTCACAGTGTTTTCAGACCTCAGGGATGGAACAGAGTGGGCTGATTCCCATCCGGTCAGTTTCATAGCTAGTGTTTTCAGACCTCCAGGATCGAACAGAGCTGGGCTCTTGGTCAGTTTCACAGCGAGTGTTTTCAGACCTCAGGGACTGAACAGGACTGGGCTGATTTCCCGCCCTCCTCCTATACGCATCCTCTTGTAGGCATGAAAGCCTTTTTTTCATTTGCAAGTGCAAGACTACCGATGGAACAATGAAATGGAAATGACCAAGCAACTGTTTTTATGTTCTTATGCCCCTGCATTGAGATAGCCAGAAACAAATTGGGGTGTATTTGGGGAGTCATCCGGACCCTTCTCTGCTTTGGCTGTAAAATGGCCACTCAGTTCAGATCAAATGAAAGATTCCTGCTGTAGGGCTGGTGGGGGCTGGTGACATATTTTTTAAAAAATACACTACAGCCAATCACAAAGCAGCATTTTCAGAGGAGAAGAACTCGGAAACTCCGCATTTTCACTGGGGGGTGCTTTCACACATGCCGAATAATGCACTTTCAATCCACTTTCAACTCACTTTGCAGCTGTGTTTTGCTGGGTGAAATGGCAAAATCCACTTGCGAATTATCGTTAAAGTGCGTTGAAAGTGGAACGAAAGTGCATTATTCAGCATGTGTGAAAGCACCCTGGGATGCATAATTGATCACAAGGTACTCCTAGAATTTCTTGGGGGGTGGGGGGAGCCCCTACGCATAGGCCATTTATGCATGGGAGGTTTCACTTTGGATTTGCTGCTCTCTAGACCATAAGTTGGCTGCGACTTGACGGCACTTTACACACACACACACACAGATGCACATTTCCCCCATCTGAATTCTCAAAGCTCTGCATGGGGGCTTATTGTTGAGTTTTGAGAATTTTTTTTTTAATATATATTTTTATTTGTAAAATTGGGGGGATACAAAAGAAAAAAAAGGAGAGGATAAACATTAGTAAATAGAAACAATATAATATATAAAAACCATATAACAAATTCCATTAAAAGTAAACTCATCATATTCTAAATGTTAATCATTTGTAGAGCACTGTATCTAGTTGAAAAAGTACATGTTGAAGGAATCATTTAGATTAAGTATCTGTTACACATTGAAAATATAGTGAAACCTTTGGTTTATTTAACAGACGATCAAGCTAATCTTATTTAGCATGACTAAAAATTTATATAAGTATAGAATGACTCCCACTTTTCATCGAATTGTTCTGTGAATTCATTGAACTTTGGGTTTAAAACGAAAGTCATTTTGGCCATACTAGCGTAGTCCAACATTTTTTTTTCCCAATCCTCTATTTCTGATGTATGCGTTTGTTTCCAAGTTCTTGCTAGAACCATTCTAGCAGCCGTTGCGGCATACTTGAAGACATCATGAAATTTCGAAGGAATATTTGGTGGTACCATGCTAAGAAGATAATATTTGGGGTCAAATGTTATCTTTGTTTTCATTATCATCTGAAGTTCCCGGTGGATCTTTTTCCAATACATCTGTAATTTGGGACAAGTCCACCAGTCATGAAAATAAGAGCCATCTGTGTCTTGACATTTCCAGCAGACACCTTTTTTCCCAGAAGAAGACATCTGAGAGATCATATTTGGAGTCAAATACCATCTGTAAAATGTTTTATACCAATTTTCTTTCACCTCTTGGCACACAGTATATTTCAATTCAGAGGTACATAATTTTTCCCAGGATTCCATATTAATCGTTTTTTTAGAATTTGGATGGGGAAAATGTGCATCTAGAGAGAGGCCAATCCAAAGCAAAACCTCCCATGCAAAAATGACCAAAGTGTTTTGAGAACTCGACTGTAAATACTGTTCAGTTAGAAAGCAGCAGATCCAGTGGAAACAGACCATGCATAAAAGACTTTGGCCTGCTACCAAGGATTCAGCCACTGGTTTTAGATCCCTTGGACAAATTAATTGTTGACTACAAAACAAAATACACAATTAACAGTTAATGGTGCGTTTATGGTATCTCGGAAGCTGCAACAAAACACTTCTGTTGTTTTCTTGCTTACCCTTTCAGCCTAATTCCTCCTGTGTCCTTTAGATGAAAAGCAGCAACTGGCTAGTCCAAAGTAGCGTTCATGGTGATTTATTAAATTAAAAGTAAAAAAATAACATGCAACAAGTAAGGTACCAGTTGATCAAACCATGAAACAGCAAGATAATAAACACAAAGTAACAAATTTACAAAGTAACAAATTTACATCCTTGACCTGGATGGCCCAGGCTAGCCTGATCTCGTCAGATCTCAGAAGCTAAGCAGGGTCAGCCCTGGTTAGTATTTGGATGGGAGACCACCAAATAACACCAGGGTTGCTGTGCAGAGGAAGGCACTGGAAAACCACCTCTGTTAGTCTCTTGCCGTGAAAACCCCTAAAGGGATCGCCATAAGTCGGCTGTGACTTGAAGGCACTTTACACACACACAACAAATTACAGTGTGTGTCAGTTTTTCTGTCAGTATTAGTGTACTGAGGCTGCATTCCTCAGGACACTTTCCTAGGAGTGACCCCCATTCAATAAAATGGTACATACTTTAAAGTAGACCTTCTTTGGATTGTTCTTTTATACAACCAAGTTTACACACACTGTAGAAAATACACCCTCCTCTAAGGAGTATTTAAAACATTTTAGCCAACTTTCTCCCTTGTGAATCTCAAGGCAGCTATGAATAAAACCATTATAAAAATAAAAATAAAGCCAATGTAAATAAAACAGCAATTATAAAAACCCATAAAAGGTCACAGTTTAAAAACACCAATCAGGACTGCCAATAAATAAAGACTAACAGAGCAATCCTAAAGTGGGTTGAAAGGGGTTTAGAACCGGGGTGACCCCTGAGCTGCCGTTAGTGCCGCTTGCGCAGAAGAAGAAGAAGAAGAAGAAGAAGAAGAAGAAGAAGAAGAAGAAAGAGTTGTTTTTTATATGCTGACTTTCTTTACCACTTAAGGAAGAATCAAACTGGCTTACAATCACCTTCCCTTCCCCTCTGCAAAACAGACACCCTGTGAGGTAGGTGGGGCTGAGAGAGTGTGAGTAGCCCAAGGTCACTCAGCTGGAGTGTAGGAGTCGGGAAACTAACTCCCTTAAGATTACTCTGTAAATCAGCCAAATGCAGTCCAAAATAAAACTTGCAAGGTGGTATTGTGCCTGAAAATCCTATGGCTGGAAAGGGAGAGGAATAATTTTTCAGACATCCCCAAATTTTTAGGGCACTCCTCTGTTTATGCCATAAAGAATCCACAAAACTACAATGAATAAATGAATGGACGAATGGCAGTTATACAACTCTTGAGAAGCTAATTTTCTACTGCTGAATATCTTTAACCCTCTGCCCCTTTCTCTAGACTGCTCTTAGCCAGAGCCAGTGTGGTGTAGTGGTTAGGAGCAGTGGACTCTAATCTGGAGAACCGAGTTTGATTCCCCACTCCTCCACATGAGTGGCAGACTCTAATCTGGTGAACCAGGTTGGTTTCCCCACTCCTACACATGAAGCCAGCTGGGCGACCTTGGGCTAATCACAGTTCTCTCCGAACTCTCTCAGCCCCACCTACCTCACAAGGTGTCTGTTGTGGGGAGAGGAAGGGAAGGAGATTGTAAGCCGGTTTGATTCTCCTTAAAAGGTAGAGAAAGTCAGCATATAAAACCTTCTTCTTCTTCTTCTTCTTCTTCTTCTTCTTCTTCTTCTTCTTCTTCTTCTTCTTCTTCTTCTTCTTCTTCTTTCCCCCCTCATATTTTGGGATATGTAGCAAATTCAACAAACCTACAGGACCACCTGTCCTCACAGAGCACAAAGGGAACATTCTCCACAGGGCCACAACCCATGCGGCTTGTGAATGGTAGCTGAGGAGGCCAAGAGGGCTGTGAGTGTACATTCATCGGGACCGAGGATGAGGTAGACGAATCACCCTAATGATGGAACTTTGGATATTGTCTCCAGGCTTCCGATGGTGAGACTTCCTTGGTGCCAAGGGAAGATATTTCACACCTTCTGTTATTTTCAGTCAAAATAATCAGGGAATTGGAAATAAAATATAGTGAGGGATTTGAAAAAACAAATGACATGTTTATGCTTTCCATAGTGTGGTTTTCCAAACCAATCAAGAAGGGCAAGAAGAGTTTGGGGCTGTTCTCTGGATAACCAGAAATGTCCTCCCGCATCCTAGTAGAGGACCTACACAAAACAATTTCAAAGGCTTTCCCTGTGCAAAACTGTTCTCCAGGATTTATCTATTAAAGGTGATTGTGTGTGTATGTGTGTGCGTGTGTTAAGTGCCGTCAAGTTGCTTCCGACTCATGGCAACCCTATGAATCAATGTCCTCCAAAATGTCCTATCTTTGACAGCCTTGCTCAGATCTTGCAGATTGAGGCCTGTGGCTTCCTTTATTGAGTTAGTCCATCTCTTGTTGGGTCTTCCTCTTTTTCTGCTGCCCTCAGTTTTTCCTAGCATGACTGTCTTTTCCAGTGACTCTTGTCATATCATGATGTGACCAAAATATGATAGTCTCAGTTTAGTCATTTTAGCTTCTAGGGTCAGTTCAGGCTTGATTTGATCTATAACCCACTGATTTGTTTTGTTGGCAGTCTACGGCATCCGTAAGGCGATTAACAACCATTAATGGTGATAATACAAAAGAGTAAGGGGTTGAGTTCGGTTCTTTGAACCTGCCTAGAGGCTACGATTTAGAAGAGAGTGCCATCTTGCTTTATTACAAATATGAAATATGAAGTATGACATTGGGAAAGGGGGTCCAATTTCCTATATCCAAAAAGGTATAATAATATTCCATAATAATTCCAAATAATAATATTTAATAATAAGTCTCCTATGCATTATACAATTATGTTTATTCTATATGATGTAATATTTCTTTTCTTTTCTTTCTTTTCACAGGTGTCTGGTAGAAAAGGAAGATGGCCGTTTCAGTTCTTTCCTCAGTTCCTTCTCAAACCCTTATATTGCCAGCTGGTATTTTTCCTTTATATTTCAACAACTCCCATGAGTAGTACTGATCTCATATCATCTGCCAACAAGTGGCTAGTATGCTTCCATTCATTTCTTTGGTTCCCTTCTGGAGGTTGGCAACCGTAGGTTTTCAAGGCAAGAGACATTCCGAGGGGGTCTGCCTTTGCCTGCCTCTGCTCCCAGACCCTGGACGTTTTTGGAGGTCTCCCATCCAAGCACTAACCAGGGCTGACCCTGCTTAGCATCTGAGATCTGACAAGATCACACTAGCCTGGGCTATCCAGGTCAGGGCAATCTTTGGTTACAGATCTCTAGTAGTTTAATAATAGCGGAAGAAGCATGATAATTCACTTTCAACAGATGCAATAATCAGACAAATGCATTCTAGTGTCTCCAGGCAAGACTTCCTTCTTCCTTGCATCAGGACTTACCCGCAAGAAAGTTTTTCGGTGTTTGTTTGTTCTTCAGTTATTAAAAAAAAGAACTGAGGACGAGGAGTTTCATCTATTTCCATCTGCAAATGGCTTCACAAACACAAGATGATCTATTAAACAAAGTTCTTTCCAGTACCAACAGAAACTGGGCAGAAAAGGCAATTTGAGATGCAGACTGAAGTCTTGATCCACCATGCATGCCCTGGTTAATGCAAAGAAGCGGGTGCTACAGAGAGCAAATCTTTGGTCTCCCCATTTGGCTCTCTGTTCAGGGATGGTTCAATAGACTGAATATATGAAAAGTTGTCTCTGCTTCTCTCTCCTAGCAGCCCGGGTGGCCATCAAACGTATCTTCCAATTGCAGTTTTTTTCCAGAACTAGAACCACTTTTCAGGGTTCTCAAGTTACAACACAGAGGTCTGTTCTGAAAAACCAATGATGCACTGAAAAATGATTGAGCCATGGATCCTCCTCCCCCCTCCCTCCCCTGCTTTGTCAGATTCAGGTATGTTGCACATCAAATAGGAATAAAGATGGATGACGGGACCATGAAAGGAAAGGGGATGCTGAGGCTGCCTTGGCATCTTCCAACGTAAGTTTAGACAAGGGTTTAAAGGTACCTGGTAGATCTTTGGGTTGCAAAGTGACAATCATATTACTTCTAATTTCAACCTACTTTCAATTGTTTACCTTTCTCTTCTCTGAGGTCTAAATGTGTGTGTGTTAAGTGATGTCAAGTTGCTTCTGACTCATGGCAACCCTATGAATCAATGTCCTCCAAAACGTCCTATCTTTAACAGCCTTGCTTAGGTCTTGCAAATTGGGCTGTGGCTTCCTTTATAGTTTCAATCCATCTCTTGTTGGGTCTTCCTCTTTTCCTTCTGCCTTCAACTTTTCCTACCATGAATGTCTTTTTCAGTGACTCTTGTCTTCTCATAATGTGACCAAAGTACAATAGCCTCAGTTTGGTCATTTTAGATTCTAGGGAGTGTTCAGGCTTGATTTGATCTATTACTCACAGCTCTGGGTTTTTTTGGCAGTACGTGGTATCTGTAACACTCTCCTCCAACACCACATTTCAAAGGAATCTACTTTCTTCCTGTCAGCTTTCTTCATTGTCCAGCTTTCACACCCATACATAGTAAAAGGGAATATGATGGCATGAATGAATTTGATCTTGGTTGCCAGTGACACATCCTTACACTTAAAAAAATTTTCTAGCTCCTTCCCAGTCTCAACCTGATTCGGATTTCTTGGCTGCTGTCTCCCTTTTGGTTGATGATGGAGCCAAGGAATAGAAATACAAGGAATAGAAAAGAGGTCTAAATACTTATTACTATGTTCTTGGGTCATGTTTAGCTCTGCCAAGAGGTTTTTCATTCAGATGTGCATTGCAAATTCCTGTTGGGAACTCAATTTCCAGACATGTTAGACCCAGTTAAGATCAAGACCATGGCATATTTGGGAGAGGGTGCTGATGTCATTGTCAGTGCCACTTGTCTGTCATGAAATGGCCCCAAAAGCAGGAATAAATGTTGCATGGCATTGCATGACATAGTATGATGCCATACCTCTTCCAGTTGTGTAACTGGAAACTGGACTCTGTGGCATTATACCCCATTTAAGTCCCTCCCCTCCCCAAACCCTGCCTTCCTCAGGCTCTACCCCCAAAACTTCCAGGTATTTCCCAACCTGGAGCTGGCAATCCTAGAATTGGGTTGCCTATACAACTGGGAACAGTCCCCAGCAGGGAATTCACAATGCATTCTGATTTACAAGTCCTAATGGCAAACCTGGACAGAACCCACGGACTTTGTAACCTGTTCTCCTTCTCATTCTCTGCAGCTGCTTCATTTGTACAACCAAGCCAGGACTTTCCCACCAGCTTCTGATATATGAGTGTTGGAAGTAAACATGGCTTGTTTATACCTTGCTTCTCCCCAAACAGAGATAAAAATGTAAGTCAAGAAAATGATATATGAGTGTTGGTAGTAAATATATTTGTTTCCTTTACACTTTGCTTCTCCCGAAATAGAACAAAAAGGAACCCTATGCTGAAAGGGGAGCAACTCAACCAAAAAAGGAACAACACACGGCTCAAATATATCAAATATATATACAACACACAGTGCTAAACATAGGAGACAACAGTGCACCATAATAATACAACACAAACCCCAGAAAACATAAACAACAAAGAGAAGCATTTTCTCAAATTGGCCCCCGAAATGTCCATGATGAATATCTTTACATTAGCCTTCAATTCCTCCCGAAGGAATTGGCGAATCAGTGAAACCGTAATGTGAAATAGGCAGAAAATAGCCCGCAGGCCTAGATGCTGTGCTGCACTGAAAGATCCAGCTGAGGAATAAACCAGCTTAACCAAAGTCTGGTGACTCTCAGGGAAGCCGGACTCAGTCCACTGGGGTTGAAGCCAAATTCAAAGTAGGGCTTGAAAGACAATTCCCAGAACGTGTGTTCTAGATAATAGACCATGTTTCACCATAAGGCTTCATTAGCCTAAGGAAGTAATACAGCGTACGCTATCGAGAAATTTTCCAACGAAACTAATAAACAAACAAGCACATAATAGGGTATTCGGATGAGCAGTATATAAATTATTGCATATAATCTTCTCAAACCTACCTGAAAAAGAAAACATTTCCAAATGACCACAGAGGGTTCCTACAGGAAGCTTACAGGAACGAATTCACTGCAAGACTATCCTCCGCTAATTATAAGGATCAGGTGTGAGAGACGACAGTATCATGGAAGAGCCTGTGGCACAGAGAGATAAGCTGCAGTACTGCAGTCCAAGCTCTGCTCACGACCTGAGTTCGATCCCAACGGAAGTTAGTTTCAGGTAACTGGCTCAAGGTTGACTCAGCCTTCCATCCTTCCGAGTTCGGTAAAATGATTACCCAGCTTGCTGGGGGTAAAGGGAAGATGACTGGGGAAGGCACTGGCAAACCACCCCATAAACAAAGTCTGCCTAGAAAACGCCGGGATGTGACATCACCCCACGGGTCAGGAATGAACCGGTGCTTGCACAGGGGACCTTTACCTTTTTTTTAAATCATGGAAGCAAAGCGAAAGCTGATAAGAGAACCTAGCCAACTGCAGCTAGAGAAAGCAAGTGAGATTAACAGCGCATTCCTGAAATGCGCTGGCAGCACTTACCAAAACCCCTAGGAGGCCGACGAAGGCCTCTGCTGGCGCAGGGGCCCACACTACCGGCGCCTGGATGGCGCACGCCGGCATGAGTGGCCCCAGCGCTGGCATGTAGGCCTTGACACTGGTCCCTGGCCGCCGCCGCAGCAGCGCTGGGCCCAGCCACCGCTGCATCCTACCGCCGGCCTCCAGCCTCCGGCCGCTGGCACAGGCCACAGCGGCGAGCCAGGAGGCATTCCAGTGCCCCAGAATGCATTCCTGAGGTGTAACGGCGCCCCAAGAGGTGTTCCCAGGGTGTTCCAGCGCCGGCCGGGGGGCAGGGCCGACGTTAGTCGGCCTCCCAAGCCGAAACGGCTCGGGAACGCCCTTTTTGTTTTTCTAAAGATACACCAGCTTTTTGCACCGGGTAGAGGTTTCGGTGGTGCCGGTAGAGGTTTTTGGTGCCGGGTAGAGGTTTCAGTGGTGCCGAAACCTCCTTAGGAGGCAACGTCACTGGGTTGCCTCCTAAGCCCGGTGCAGGCATTCCTTTCCGGAATGCACTGTAAATTTTGTGTTAAGCCCATTGGGGGCAAGAGTTAGAAACAGCGATGTAGCTAACTTTGGCTCACTGACTCATAACAATGTCCATTCTGCTTTCAAGATGAGTCCACATATACAGGAGTATGTTTATGTCAGCGTCTACTTCTTTTGGATGAAGCCATGTCTGTCTTGCAGACAGCTTAGGCCTTGCCTAATGAGCTGGAACTGTCTTTGGATCATTCGTGCTCACTGCAAAGTGAAGAATGAACGAGCAACTGCCTTCGGCTCCTGACAGCTGCAACTCATGTGACACTTTGATATTGCTTAGGGGAGGGTCATACAACCCTCCAGGAGTTACAAAGAGGCAGCTGTGATAGTTAGGGTTGCCAGACTTCAGATGGTACTGGAAATCGCAAGCATTTATGGCAAGAAAACAATTACAGACAAAAATATGCTGTTAAGTCTATTCAAAATATGAAATGCACACACATTAATCTGTATAAGGTTACAAGTGATGCAATAACATGCAGTACATGTGTAAATTCCGTTTGAAATGCATCAACTCGTCCGTGAGACTCTAGGTCCTTGAAGATGTGTACGACTCTAGGTCCTGTAAGCTGCGTAGGTGAAAGCCAAAATAGGTCTCGCAAGCCGCTATTTCGTCATTGGCAGTCCCCAGAAGCTAAACAATCAGAACGTATGTTCCAATGCAGGCACATAGCCTTCCTGTAAACCTGGATGGCGAATCTAGAGTCTCACGGACGAGTTGATGCATTTCCAAACAGAATTTACACATGTATTGCATGTTATTGCATCACTTGTAACCTTGTACAGATTAATGTGTGTGCATTTCATATTTTGAATAGACTTAACAGCATATTTTTGTCTGTAATTGTTTTCTTGCCAGAAGTGCTTGAGATTTCCAGTAGACTTCTGGTGGTAGCTGGAGATCTCCCGCTATTACAACGGATCTCCCGCCGATAGAGATAAGTTCACCTGGAGAAAATGGCTGCTTTGGCAATTGGACTCTATGGCATTGAAGTCCTGACCCTCCCAAACCCTGCCCTCCTCAAGTTTCCCCCCAAAATCTCCAGGTATTTCCAAACCCAGAGCTGGCAACCCTAGTGATTGTGCAGAATATTCTGTGGGCCTGTGGCCTACCATTAGGGTTGCCAGCTCTGGGTTGGGAAATGTAATGTTATCTAGATTCACCATTTTTAAAGGATATATGTTTTCTCCTATAAAATCCAACAGCAAAATGAGGTTGCAGTTGCTGAGTTTGAACGGCGAAATTAAGTGGAGGTTAAACTCTTGTTTTCTGCATGACTCTGAGGCAAACCGAGGCTGCACAAATCTGCAATTTGCCTTTAATGCACATGACCCAGGCATGTGATCTTCATCTCATCTGTTTGAGTCCTAAGTCTCCATCCATTAGTACAGGACTTCCTCATCAGCAGGTGGTATATCCAGGTAAGACTTGAGCACGGGCATCTCTGTTGAAGAAGTTATCAATGTTTGTGAACCACCACAAACTTTTACTAGCATCATCCAGGACTCGCGGTTGTGCAGCATGTAAAAATCAGTTCTATGAAGTTGCTCTGTTTTTGGAAGCTTTGGATCCAACAAACTGTCTATGGTCATCTATGCCTGGGAGTTTTACCTGAGGTCCGTTGCTCACTGGACCCACACTTTCCAGTTGGGAATCTATGCACCAGCAGTCACCAAGCTCAAATCAAGTCCCTGCCCCATTAAATGCTGCTTTGTAATTGACTTACTTTGTAATGCTTACTGTGAGAGAAAATCCCCCCCAAACCCAATTGCCACATAAAAAAGCATGTTAAGAACAACAACATAAAAAACAGAGCAATCGGAAAGGAAGTGGGGGGATAAATCCAAGCCTCGGTTTTAAAAAGATTTTTTTCTGCTCAGAAAGCAGGAAGTATTTCAATCCCCGCCTCTGGACATGCTGCTTTGTAATTGTTTGTGAGTGAAACCAAGCTTGCGTGCTCTGCACTTTGCCTTATGCATGGAAATTTCACCAGGGCTTTGCTCAGGGAAGATGGAAGAGTCGGGTTAACAGAGGAATGGGAAGACTCGGACATTGAGAGGGCTGGCAGCGAGGTAATCACTAATGTACGGAAAACTCATGCATAACTCCAAGGAACAACCGAGACAGACCGGGGCGGATGTGAGTGAAAGTACCCATGCATAAACAACCTATGTGGGTTTATGTTGCAAGCTGCAGAAAAGGCTCTGATAGGCAGGACAGTGGTCTACAAAAATTAAAGTAAAACACAGTGCCATGTAATTAAGTATCTGTTGACACGTGAAGACTGTATAAGCCATTTCTTCGTTCAACTGCTCTCCTTTGTGCAAACATACATCTTACTTTGGCCAGAATAATAACTTATGCTTATCTTCTGTTTACTGTTCCCTATGAACAACCGCTGGGTGTTGTTAGCATAAATAAGCGCAATGGCTTTAGACTCACATGAAAAAACTATCCATTTTTGCGGCATGGGTACCACTAGCAATGGGAGGGAGCCAGGGCTCAGTGGAAGAGCCTCTGCTTGGCATGCAGAAGGTCCTGGGTTCAATCCCCAGCATCTCCGGTTAAGAGGCTCAGGTTGGGGAGATGGTAAAGACCTTTACGAGAGACCTTGGAGAGCCACAGCTAGTCTGTAGACAATAATGACCTTGATGGACCAATGGTCTCATTCAGTATAAGGCAGCTTCATGTACCTTCAAAGATGAAGGGTCAGGAGAGGTGGTGGTACAAAACAGGTTCCTCAGGAGCAAACTAAGCATCCCATGTTTCATCTTAAACATCCAAGTACAAAGACTTTGGCTTTTCCGAGTCTGTCTCATTCATTTTTTCCTCTTCAGGTGGAGAAGCCTGGCACCTGGCTTCTGCTCCTGTTGCTGTTGGAGTTGGATGAAAAACTACCCATGAAGGATGGTCTGTTTAAGTGGTGTTTATATTGGTGTGCTGGTACAAGCTTCATAAAAGGATCCGATCCTGCTCCTTGCTCTTGGACAAAGCTGCAATTGAGCTTCAACGGGGTTTTTGCTGAGTGATGGCATTAAGGAAAAGGCCCATCAGAGGAATGAAAAACCGTTGACATTGGTGCATGCTTTTCTAGGTTCTTGTTACCGTGTCCTCAATTTATTCTGTAGAAGGGTATTGAAGCAGGTCAGTGCTTTTTAGTGCCTATGCTCTTAGAATGGACCCCTTCCTGAGAAGAAGTATGTTATCTTATTCAGTTAGACACCTACTAAGCAGGACTCAATGCTTCTTACTGAAGTAAGTTTTCTCTTGAAGTGCTCCAATAAATTATGAAAAGGATGTGAATGTATATACACTTTATTTTACATAATATATATGCATGTAAATGGTTACAAAATTCTAAAACATGTTATAAAGTTCAGACATTATGAGTCTTAAACATGTTCATATATGCAAGCAATCTTAAGCAATCTCTATTCCTCTATATGAGAATTGAAACCTTAAACCAGTAATAATATTTCATTAAGGAAATAAAATTACAGAAATCTTGTATAAAATGGTTAGTGTTATGAATAAGATCTAATTTAGTTAAAAGCATCTTAATTCAAAGTACCTAGAACATCATAGAACATAAGACATACTTCACCTAGTCATGTCATTTGCAAACCTCCCCAGCACGGCAGGGTCTAGAGAGATCTGAAAAGTTCCTAATTCATGTTAAGGATATTTAAAGGATATTTAAAGGATATTTAAACCTTTTTGGTCCTCTATGTGTTATTTTAGTATTTAAATCTCTTTGGTGTATGCAAAGGTTAGAGAAATCTCTGGTTCCATGAGTTCATGTAAGAGCTGAAGTCATGAGCCCTTGAAACATATTTTCAGTCCATGCCAGGACTAAGTTCATGAAACCATAGAGAAATGTTTTTAGCCTATGAAAGGCCTCTGATCTATGCTAAGATCAGGGAGTTTCGGTGTGTATGTGCATGCCATCTTTAGCTGTGTCGGAACTAGAAAGCTATGCAAAGCTTAAAGCCATGTGAATGTCAAGAGTTCTGTGTAAGAACTGAGTTCAGATTTCTCTCTGTTTGTTAGAGATCTCTCTGACTCATGCTCAGAGAATATTCAGAGGTCTCTCTGTTAGCTAGAGAAATCTCTGACGCATGCTCAGGGGATCAGCTCCTGGTCTTCAGCTCGTTGAAGGGCTAGAGACCTGTGTGAAGGAAGCTATAGGTTTTACAATCTCCATGTCTGTCAGGACTGGGAGGCCTATACAAGGCTAGATAGATCTTAGTGAGAACTCATCAAACCCTGCTAGAATCAATGAGTTCTCAGTGTTTCCATTTCAAATATGGAAAGATCTAAACTCCTAGACTCCACACAAAGGTTGATGGATTCTAAGAGTCTCCATCTTATTCATAAGATGGAGAAGTCTGCAGGCATTCAGTTTAGATATCCAGGCCTAGCAAGGGCTGGCTATCTTGAAAAGAATCCCCCTTTTGGGGAGTTCTCCAGTCTTACAGGAAGACTTGTAAATGTTGGAGAAATCTGTAAGTACCCAGTCCACACAAGGACTGAATACTTAGAGAGACCTCTTTAGGCAAAAAAGTCTTAACCCATATGGAAAGTCTGAGAGCCTCAATCCACGCAAGAATCAAGGTTCAAAGTCTTTATATCCCAGGTAAGGGATGGAGAGATCCATTCAAGTCAACGGGTATCAACTTGTTAGGAACTCTAACTGCTGGCTAAGAAGTTCCTCCTTATATACCTTTCACAATCAGTATCCTTCCCTACCCTTGACGGTGCTTGGTAGGATCTGATCTTGAAATTCTTCCAGTGCATCAGCACTTTTGGAACTTTGAGCAGCAGCATTGTTGCTCTCACCTTGTAAGGATTACCGGACCTGGCCATGTACTAAAGTTTAGTACATTGTTTAGTAACTAAACAATCAGTTTATGGCTTTACGATATTTCTTTAAATATAACTTTTCCCAGCATTCTCTTCATGTTAAGAATACGGTTAATTTGACTCTCTTCTTATCTTGGAAAGACCTTCTTAACTTTAAAAGGACTTAAAACATCATATAAAATCACATTGTGACATTTCATTACATCATTGCTCACAGTCAGCAAATGTTATCAGAATACAGAGCAAAAAGTCAGAAACACCTTGATGCTGCCTGCATTCAGTGGAGAACATCCTGGAAGCTTCCTCGCCGGCTTCAAGGTTGCTCTGAATATCCTCAGAAACAAGCGCCTTTCTAAGAGTCAAGGATGGAGCTGCTGCTCCTTGACTAAAAACATTTAAGCTGATTTTTAGAGTCAGGCTTCTGAAAAACCTGTTTTCTCCTTACATATGAAGTCTATATGGATTTCAAATGGGAAAATTCTGTATTCTTCCTTCATTTGTGCATTTGCCCATGACAGTATATTTACATGCCAGGCCGCTGACCATCATGACTTTTCCCTTGCATGGATATTGAGATCCAAAGAATTATCTTTTCAGTTACAGCAATGCAGAGGAGCACAGGGAAACTCGATGGTAGGATACTGCCCAGGGTCTCTGCCTCTCTAGCATGTTAATGTCACATAAAACCACACCTATCTATGTATCGCCAACAGGTACCAAAATTCACATAGTATAGCCATTAGGTATTAACAAATTATATTGCACATGTGTTCACAATAAGCCATAGACAACTCGTGACATACCCCTAGTGCACATATATAGATACAATCATGAATACAGGAAACATACTATTTGTACATTTGTCTGACTAAATGCCTATTCACAACTTATCAGAAATCAATCCTTGCTAATGGCTCTATGCCTATATGTATGATCAAATCAGTCCAAGAACAAATGCCAAACAGTCCAATAACATATAAAAGACTGATTTGATCAGTCTTTTATATGTTATTGAAATAACCCTGGGGAGATGTTGTTTTCACCAGGGGAGAAACATATAAATATACTATCAGTATCTGTATGTTTTCGCAACTGAACAAGCAGGAGCCATTTCAGATCAGGGTAATGGCACTGTAAGTTTGTATGTTAAGTGCTGTCAGTGGTGACCCTATGAATTAATGACCTCCAATATGTCCTATAATTATCAGCCTTGCTCAGGTCTTGCAAACTGAGGCCTGTGGCTTCCTTGGTTGAGTCTTATGTTCGATCTTCCTTTTTGCCTGCTGCCTTCAACTTTTCCTAGCGTTATTGTCTTTTCCAGTTTATCTTGTCTTCTCATGATGTGAGCAAAGTATGATAACCTCAGTTTAGTCATTTGAGCTTCTAGGAAAGGTTCAGGCTTGATTTGATCTAGATCTCATTTATTGGTCTTTTTGGCAGTCCACGGTGTCTATAAAACACTGGAAAATGTCTTACCACTCTGGCATGTAGTAGAAACTTCTAACAAACCTCAGGTGACTGAACATTTTCCTGATGGTCTCAGGAACCAGTGTCCTAGTGCTAGCCTCGCTGTTCTGAATGGATAGTCTGCATGTCTAGAGAATTCTGCACAGTAGAGATCCTGGTCTGCGTTCAGATGTTAATTTAGACTGGGGCTCATCCAACAAACTCTAGTTCATCTGCCAGATTTAAGAAACAATTTAAGTTTATCCATAAATCCTGGCTGTTTCCTTTCCTTGCTGCCTCCAAACAGGGAGGGTGTCTTCTCTGTACTGTGATCTCTTTAGCCAGGCCATTGCAACAAATGGTGGCTTGTGAATTTAGACACCACAACACACCATAGTTAGTACACACGGTAGTTAACATACCAGCTAAAACCGTTGCTTGAAATTATTTTTTGGCGGCGGCAATGAACAAACCCCAGTTTGTCGGTTTGTTGGACCATGTGCATTCACAACTAATAGGGGTTTATAGAGCAAGCTATGGTTTATTTAAAAAAACCCAGTGCTGTGTAGTTGTTAGAATGTCAGACGAGGGCTGGGAGACCCAAATTTGAATCCTCTCTCTGTCACAAAAGATTGACCTTGAGTGATGTTGAGCTAGTCCAGGGGTCTGCAAAGTGCGGTTCCCGAGCTGCATGCGGCTCTTTGGCCCATTGAGTGCGGCTCTCCGAACTTGGTTCGGAGCCCCTGCTCTTGCGCCCGCTCGCACCGGCAGCCGGGCTGCGGAGCCGGCACACCTGAGAGAGAGAGAGAGAACGGGCGAGCGGGCGCGCTGTCTCTCCCCCACCCCCGCCGTGGAGAATGGCTGGGTCCCCCTTTCCCTTGCCCTCAATGGTTGGGAGGCTAAAGCCTCCCCTCCCCTCTAGCCCCGCGATTGCTGGGCAGCCGGCTCAGCGGTTCCTGCCTATCAGATGTTGGGCGGGGCGGGCTTCCTTTGGTAGACCTGGCCTCCGGCTGAGTCCCATTGGGAGGCCATGTCTACCCACTGGCTTTCTTGGCGGTAGACCTGGACTCCGAGGAGGGGGAAAAGTCCCCTTCGGAGGCCAGGTCTACCAATTGGCTTCTATGGGCCTCTGGAGGCCAGGTCTACTGCCAAGAAAGCCAGTGGGTAGACCTGGCCTCCCAATGGGACAGCCAGAGGCCAGGCCTACCAATAGGCTTTTATGGCGGTAGACCAGGCCTCCAGACGAGGACTCCAGACGGGGAGGGGGAAATGGCAGGGACTTACAATTTAATTTTTATCAATAAATAAGATCACTCTTAAGTATGATATCAAGTTTTATTCAGTGTACCTATAGTTTAATTAAGACTTAAAACTTTAATTAAAGTTTATTAAGTTAATAAACAGTGTACCTACCTATATAGTTTAAGTTTAAGAAATTTGGCTCTCAAAAGAAATCTCAATCGTTGTACTGTTGATATTTGGCTCTTTTGACTAATGAGTTTGCCGACCCCTGAGCTAGTCACATACTCTAAGCCTAACCTACCTCACAGGATTGTTGTGAGAATAAAATGGAGGAAAGGAGAACGATGTGAGTTATTGTGGGTCCTCATTGGGAAGAAAGGCAAGGTATACATGAAATACAAGTAAGTAAATAAACAAACCACGGTTTATTTTGATGTCTGAATGCAGTCCCACATTGTCCCCAATAGTTCTGCAGAACTCCAAAATCCCCACAATTAGGGTTGCCAGGTCCCTCTTCTTAACCGGCGGGAGATTTTGGGGGCAGAGCCTGAAGAGGGCGGGGTTTGGGGAGGGGAGGGACTTCAATGCCATAGAGTCCAATTGCCAAAGCGGCCATTTTTCTCCAGGGGATCTGATCTCTATCAACTGGAGATCAGTTGAATTAGCAGATCTCCTGCTACTACCTGACAGTTGGCAACCCTACCCACAATAGAAAAATACTGGTAACATTAAAACCCACTGACCAGATGCTGCACTTCTGTAGATGCTTCAAAGATATCGGATCTTCTGTCTACTGTGGAAGCGAATGGCTGAAAGACAGAGGAGAAACATTCAAATAAACATTCAAATAAACTCTACCATTTCGCTGTTTATGTAGGTCTCGCTTCTGATTTTCAGGCAAGGAAAGGTTGTGAAGTGAAGGTTTAAAATACCCTGACTTCCGATAATAGCAACCCAGGTTTGTTAAGTCTAAGCGTTGCTTGGCTGTCAGTCTAGGGAGGCTTAGTCGAGGGGAAAGTAAGAAGGCAAAGTTGTGATGGGGGGGGGGGACAGGGACGTGGAGACCATTGTTGAGTTTTTACTGCTCTTTGAAACGTGCAGGTTATTTTCAGACTCCATCGCCCCTGGTTGGGATTAGGTGAGAAAGGGGGGAGGAGGGGGGGGGAGAGAGAGAAATGCCAGCTGTTCAGCTCCTTCTCTCTATGAACTCCAGCCTGTAAATTCAATAGGCCTCTTTGTTCACAAGCTACCTTTCCCCCCAAAGTTGACTTTTCATAGCCCACCTCTCTGGGAGGAGACACCCCGCAACACCAGCTTTAGAGGGAGTGGAAGAAAATTTCTTCTCTCTTTCCTCTGGTCAACTGAAAAACAAAATATGTTCAAAAGGATCAAGGAAGCACTGCCTTTAAGTACATATTCCACAGAAAATGCTCCTTCCAGAAACAACGTTTCCTTCTCTCCCCCCCCCACCTTGCCTAGTTGCACAAGTAGGGTTGCCAACTGCCAGGTAGTCTAAGAGAGAGGGCAGCACGAGGCTCAAGACTAAAGATGAAAAATATATATGTTATACTTCATTCATCAACAAGCAAGGTAGTAGAAGGAGATCTCCTGCTAATTCAACTGATCTCCAGCCGATAGAGATCAGCTCACCTGGAGAAAATGGCTGCTTTGGCCATTGGACTCTATGGCATCGAAGTCCCTCCCCTGCCCAAACCCCGCCCTCCTCAGGCTCCGCCCCAAAAATCTCCTGCCGGTGGTGAAGAGGGACCTGGCAACCCTATGTACAAGGGACAACTGCAGGGTAGCAATGAAGTCCAGAATTCAGAGACGAATGACCCACATTTTTGGAGCAGAATACTCAGGTAGTATAATTTAGTGCCTTGCAATGGATGCTAATGGGGATCAAATCTTCAGCTGGTATAAGTGACATCAGTGAGTTAAGTTCTTCACATGGCAAGTTTTACACCAGAAAATACTCCACTGAAATCTATCTAAGTAAACCAGCGTGTTCTTAAAGTGACATTGAGGGTCAGTATGGTGTAGTGGTTACAGTTTTGACCTAGGACTGAGGTGGCCCATGAAACCAGGGATGCCAGCCTCCAGGTTGGTCCTGGGGAATCCCTCGAAATTACAGTTCATCTCCAGACTACAGAGATCTTTTATTTTATTTTATCATTTTAACCTAACTTTGATTTTTACTCAGAGTTGATATTGTATCGAAATAAAACTTGATTGATTGACTACAGAGACTAAATAAAACTTTACTTTTATTATCGTTATGGTCTTTGACCAGTAGAATGCATATTCATATATATAAAACATTCAAGTGAAGAAGAAAAAAAAACAGTTTTCGATAGGGCAACACCAGAAGACTAATTCATGATAATAGTAAGACCGTTTTACCACTTGTATAATTCCAATGACAATGGAGTCTATACATAAATCTATAAAAGCTAAAATAAAAATAAAATACAGTTAAAATATGAATATAAAATTTGAGAGTTAAGTTCATTTAACATTTTTCCCATTGTACTTGCGGTGAACTTTTTATACAAAAGCATGGAACTTAGCAACATTACTTGTGACCTGTGAATTTTCATCACAAAGGAGTTTTTCGAGTTAATTTTTTTCAGAACGACCTGGGATTTTTTTTTGGTGTGTGTAAAGTGCCGTCAAGTCGCAGCCGACTTATGGCGACCCCTTTTGGGGTTTTCATGGCAAGAGACTAACAGAGGTGGTTTGCCAGCGCCTTCCTCTGCACAGCAACCCTGGACCTCCTTGGTGGTCTCCCATCCAAATACTAACCAGGGCTGACCCTGCTTAGCTTCTAAGTTCTGATGAGATCAGGCTAGGCTGGGCCATCCAGGTCAGGGCGGGATTTTCTTTAGTAGAGGGTAAATCATCTTCATTTGCTGGTTCTTGTAGGTTATCCGGGCTATGTGACCGTGGTCTTGGTATTTTCTTTCCTGACGTTTCGCCAGCGGCTGGGGCAGGCATCTTCAGAGGAGTAACACTGAAGGACAGTGTCTCTATCTTCATTTGCATTCCATTGTAAAAAGGACAACAAAAAAACACATGTGTTCTCGCGTCTCTACTTCCCCAAGTATAGATGAACACTTTCTCTCTGAGAAGTGGATCTTTTAGTACCTGCCTTCTAAGACTGCCGATGGCTAGGCAGAGAATCTGGCGACTACAGAGATCAATTCCCCTGGAGAAATGGATGTTTTGGAGGGTGGTCTCTATAACATTGTACCCCACTGAGGTCCCTGTCCTCTCCAGGCTCCACCCCCAAATCTCCAGGAGTTTCCCAACCTGCATCTGGCCACCAACCCCCCCATCCCCTGTCAGTGGTCAAGAGAGACCTGACAAGAAAAAGAGTTGGTTTTGATATCTTGCTTTTTTCTACCTTCAGGGAGTCTTAACGGGGCTTACAATCACCTCCACTTCCCTCCCCACAACCGACACTTTGTGAGGTAGGTGGGGCTGAGAGAGTTCAGAGAAGTGTGACTAGCCCAAGGTCACCCAGCAGGTTTCATGTGAAGGAGTGGGGAATCAAACCCGGTTCACCAGATTAGAGTCCGCCGCTCTTAACCACTACGCCATGCTGGCTCTACATGCAGCTAGCTGGATGAACTTGGGCCAGTCACCCACTCTTGCTCTCAGCCTAACCTACCTCACAAGGATGTTGGGAGGGTAAGACAGGATGGGAGAACCAGGGGTGCCACTCAGAACTGAGCCAGCATGGTGTGGTAGCTAAAATGTTGGACTAGGATCTGGGAGACTGCAGAATTTCTACTCCAGAACCATGGAAGCTCGGTGGGTGACTTTTGGACAGTCCCTCACTCTCAGCCTAACCTGCCTCTCACAGTGGTTATGAGGATAAAACGGAGAAGAAAAGAATGATGTAAGCAGCTTTGGGTCTCTCTATTGGGGAGAAAGGTAGCATATCAATGAAGTAAATAAAATAAATAATTAAACAAAAATGTAAAAAAACAAACCAGAAGAAGAAGAGTTGGTTTTTATATGCTGACTTTCTCTACCGCTTAAGGGAGAATCAAACCGGCTTACAATCACCTTCCCTTCCCCTCCCCGCAACAGACACCCTGTGAGGTAGGTGGGGCTGAGAGCGTGTGACTAGCCCAAGGTCACCCAGCTGGCTTCATGTGGAGGAGTGGGGAAACCAATCCAGTTCACCAGATTAGCCTCCGCCGCTCATGTGGAGGAGTGGGGAAACCAACCCGGTTCTCCAGATTAGAGTCCACCGCTCCAAACCACCGCTCTTAACCACTACACCATGCTGGCTCTTGGAAAATCCAAAACAAAATCCATGTAATCTCTTTTAGGCGTCATCAGAATGACACAAAACATTCTGCAAACTTGCAGACTCGCCAGAAATCTTCATGAAGCCAGATATTACAATTTAAAAAAAAAAAATTGAGGGAGGAAAAGGGGATTTTTTTTCAGGTCATGATCTTAAGACTTGGTCATGCCGGCTTTGGGTGAAGATGTTGCTTTGCTGTCGGTGTTAGATTACAGCGTTTGCATCCTGGGAAGAAGAACTAAGCACTACAGGGTCATCTCGCTGGAAAGGTGAAGGCCAGCAAAATCCACATGCCGCTCAAAATAGGCTAAAAATGTTAGCTATGCAGTATGCACAATTTCTAAAAAAGGCAGAGGAAGCACTCGATCACATCTTTTCTTGTTCCTGCGGAGCAGAAAACTACAGGTTTGTCTCACTGAAGCTGATTTTCAGTACCACAGTCCTCTTTTTAAAAAGTGTGGCTCTCTGATAAGAAAACGTGAGAAACTCCCTGCTGTACCTCACCACGGTGGGACTTTATTTTGTATTTGGGGGTTCTCCTGCCTTTCTCCAGCCGGACAATCTTCGCCTTAAGCGCCATTGCATCCCGTACACCTGAAAGTTTCCCTCAGCAAGTAGCTCCTCCATTTATATATGCAGCACCAAAAATAAAGCAACGGACAAAGAAACCGGAGGGAAGGGGGAGAAGAAAAGCCACAGAAGAACCGAGCAGGGGGAAACGCCCAAGGAAGATGGGCTATTTCATTCCACTGCTTGTAAACGGATGCCACGTTTCTCTGAAGGGTCTTTCAGCATCGGGCAACAGCGGAGAAGAAAGAGCCATTTCAGTCGGTAGAAGCCATGGCTTTTCTCCAGATTCTGGAGGTATATGGGACCGCACTGAAAATGAGGTAAAGTCGTCGCTGGCACGGAACCGGTCTGTTCCTTCTCTGGTGAGCAAAGCTTAGCTTTACTGCCAGGGTGTGAGAGGACAGAGCATCCTTCTATAGGTCTTTGAAAGAATCCGGAGAATTCGGCTTTTAGACGTGAAAAAGCCTTAAACGCATTAAAAAAAAAATGCAAACCACCTCATGATGCAGTTTTAGTGAGACGTGAAAACACTCTCACAAATTAAATTCTGGGCCGGGGTCCCCAACTTTTCGGAGCTTGCGGGCACCTCTGGAGTTCTGACACCGAGTGGTGGGCGCAGACTGGGGTTGCCAGCTCCAGGTTGTGAAATACCTGGAGATTTTGGGGGTGGAGCCTCAGGAAGGCGGGGTTTGGAGAGGGGAGGGACTTCAGTGCCATAGACTCCAATTGCCAAAGCGGCCATTTTCTCCGAGTGAACTGATCTCTAACGGCTGGAGATCAGTCGTAATAGCAGGAGAATGGGAAGACCCGGACATTGCGAGGGCTGGCAGCGAGGTCATCTCTAATGGACAGAAAACCCATGCATAACTCCAAGGAACAACTGAGACAGATCGAGGGCGAACGTGAGTAAAGGTGCATAAACAACCCAAGATAGATTGAGAGATTAAGCTAGCCAGACCACACTGAGCCCTAAGTACATCCTAAAATGAGCACAGTGTTGCCCTGCAATTAATCCTTCTTCATCATCACCTTCTTCTTCATCATCACCACGATCAACATTATCCTCACATACTTCATCATTTATGTGCATGGTGCTTATAGTGTACCAGGAATGCAAGCTCCTGCCCCAAAGAGTTTACAGTTTAAAATGTACCATGAGGGAGACATCAAGAGGAGAGGACGAAATGTACCATGAGGGAGACATCAAGAGGAGAGGACGAAAGGGAGGTGGGGATTGCGTGGTGGTGGTGGAAAGTGTGTTCAGGTTGCAGTTGACTTACAACAACCCTGTAGGGTTTTCAAGGCAAGAGACATTCAGCGGTGGTTTGCCATTGCCTACCTCCGTGTAGCGACTCTGGACTTACTTGGAGGTCTCCCACCTAAGTATTGACCAGGGCCGACCCTGCTTAGCTTCCAAGATCTGACGAGATCAAGCTAGCCTGGGCCATCCCTAGGGTTGCCAACCTCTCCGAGGAGGCGTATGAGACGCAATTAAATAAATTAGAACAGGATTTGGAAAAATACGCAGCAGATATTGAGGGCTATAAAAGTCGCAAATTTCAAAGGGACCGTGATGATTATTCCAATAATAGAATCTATTTTTGGCACGGGCAGGGACAACAAATTAGAAGTTTTAGAAGTAAGGGCGGAGCTAGGGCCGCCGACACAGAAGCCTCCTCCTCGGAAGGAGGTAACTCTAGCATCTCCAGTGGGGGCTCTTTTGGTTCCTCTTACCATCTTCGATCCGGGAGATGGGATTTTTCCTACGACCCGAGGCCACCAAGACGCCCAAGGCGCCAACAACAGTACCAACAAACTTAGTAGTAAATATTTCATCTAGAGCTCTAACGTCAGATGAACTACGTGTCTTGAATTTAGGTCTTGGTTTCGTCCCTACCCCGCGCTATTCAGCATTTCAAACCCGTGTAGATTTATTTAAATTTTTTCGTACCATTAAATTAAAAGAATTTTTCCAGGGCCAGACTTCTGCCATAAGAAACTTTAGACCTAAATCTTCTTTTCTTCCTAAAAATTCCAGCCATTTCATTAATACCTTCTCCGCTGTAGTCCTTAGAGACGTGGCAAAATTGGAAAAAAGGAAGGCGTGGAGAAATCTTCAACAATCCAATTTATCACAAACTGACCAAGGCTTATTACAGTCTTTAGCTAATGATCCCCACATTACTATACGCGAAGCTGACAAGGGCGGTGCGGTGGTTATTATGGACACAGAAAAATATGAGTCTGAAAATCTTAGACAACTTAATGACGGCCAATACTATATTAAATTATCTAAGGACCCTTCTAATAAAATAACTAAAATTATACAAACTGTATTATATGAAGGTTTGTCTTTAAATTACATAGATAAATCCACTATGGATTTTCTATTGGTACAATTTCCTAAAGTGCCTCATTTTTACTCTTTACCTAAAATCCATAAATCACTGAACAACCCCCCAGGTAGACCCATTATTTCAGCTTGCGGTAGTCTGCTTGAACCCGTTTCTAAATACGTTGACTCATTTTTGCAGCCTCTTAGCATCCTCACACCTTCCTATATTAAGGACACCGGTGATTTTATTAGGAAAATAGAGAAGCAGCAGATCCCTGAACAAGCAGTTTTTGCAACATTGGATGTTGCGGCTTTGTATACCAACATCCCATTAGATGCCGCAAGGAACATCATCCAGGACAACTTAGATTCCAGAAACAATCCGCACCTTCCCACTCATTTTATTCTTTCACTTATTGATATATTATTTGAGAACAATTTTTTTCGCTATCGGGACCAATTTTTTTTACAAAAACAAGGCGTGGCTATGGGCTCCGCGTGCGCCCCTGCCATAGCCAACTTATATATGGCGGATTTTGAAAGTAAGTTTCTTTTTTGCAATACGTTTTTTCTATCACACGTCTTATTTTATTTTAGATTTATTGATGATTTATTTTTTGTCCTGGATTCTGTCAACACCTTTTCCGAATTGAACAGGTGGATCAACTCTTTGGACAGTCATCTTAAATTTTCTGGAGGTTCTGACCCACAATCTATCGACTTCCTTGACATTACGGTCTTTAGGACCCAGACGGGTCAGATTGCAGTCAAACCCTTTAAAAAAGCTACAGATCGTGGCGCAGGGTTACATTTTGAATCACACCACCCTCTTCATTTGCGTAGAAACTTACCTTTCAGCCAATTTTTAAGGCTTAAACGCAATTCTACTTTTCATCAGGATTACATACAAACCACATCTGCATTATGTGTCCAACTGAGAAATAGGGGTTACAATGACCAGGTCTTAAATGCAGCCTATACTAAAGCGGAACTAAAAACTAGAGAGTCATTATTTCTGTCGGAGCAAACAAAGAGCAGTACCACTAGGATTGTTTCATCCCTAGAATTTAATCATCTTACTAATGATATCAAAAGGATAATCAACAAGCATTGGCACATTCTGCACACCGTTCCAGGTTGCCAAGAATTTCCGCTCTTTGGCTTGAGAAAAACAAACTCACTGAGAGACCAATTAATACAAACAAGTGCTACTCCGGTACAACAGGAAGTTACTTTCGGCCATTTTAAGTGTGGCTCCTGTACCTTTTGCCCGTTAAGCCTACAAGTTAAGGAAGTCAGCTCTACAGCATTTAAATTTAAATATAAATTAAGACATTTTAGTAACTGTGCATCATACAATATGGTCTATGCGGTCACGTGCCCGTGTTCCTTAATTTATATTGGCTCATCCACATGCCAATTAAAACTTAGAATTGGCGAGCATAAAGCGCGTTTACGCGCGAGGAATCTCGAAGCGCCATTAACAGAGCATTTTCTGAAAAAGGGACACTCAGAGAATGACATGCTCTTCTTTGCATTATGGAAATATAGACCCAAACCTTTTCATCATCAAAATGTAGCCCAGATTTTGCACAGGCAAGAAATGAAACTCATTTTTCTCTTTAAAACACTGACCCCTACTGGACTTAACAGTGACTTTGATTTATCCTGCTTTTTGTAATATGTAGCTTTAAGACCCTCAGAATGCCATGTATTCAATTCACCTGTATGTAATGAGCTGCTACTTTAAAATTCATACCCTGACATTATTTCATGATCTGTTACCTCGCTGAAGGACATGAGAACCTGTGGTCTATGAACCCCCTGGGTCAATTGTAAGACATATGGTAAGAACATTCTGTTTTTTATATATCAGAAAATATTTAGCAATGGATTTTATGTTATATAAGCCTTTATTTTGCCTAGAGAGTTTTCACATGATGGCAACATCCGACTGAAGAAGCACATGCGAAACGAATACCAAACCGGAGGTGTCGTCTCGGCTTCTTGGCTTCCTTCATCACCTTCTTCTTGATATATCAAGTACACCACAGAGACTCTTTACCACTTGTTAGTGGAACATTTTTCTCATTTGAGGGCAATTCGCCCGTGTACATGTATTTTGCTTTGGGTGTACTTACTTTGTGTTGAATTGATTATATGCATGAAGCAATGCTTTTTCTTCTTTTTTGTTTCTAATTATATTGTCAAAAATTATATTGCCAAGCTCTTTAACAATTATTTTCATTAGTAATTAATACAATATTTACATTATTGTGAGCCTTCGTGCTGCTGTTTTCACAACCTCCAGGTGGTGGCTGGAGATCTCCTGCTATTACGGCTGATCTCCAGCCGATAGAGATCAGTTCGCCTGGAGAAAATGGCCGCTTTGGTAATTGGACTCTACGGCATTGAAGTCCCTCCCCTCCCCAAACCCTGCCTTCCTCAGGCTCCGTCTCCAGAATCTCCAAGTATTTCCCAACCCAGAGCTGGCAACCCTAGCTAATCAGGGTGAGGGATTGTAAAGGCAGTGTGAAGAGAGCCTGTCTGGTTCCATCTGCAGTGTGTATAGTTGCGTGCCTTAACCTCCGGATGGTCCTTGTTCAAGATACATAAGCAGATGTTTGAAGTGCTGACATTGCTTTGGAGCTGGAGTAGACAGTAAACTAGGTCTTACCCAGAAGCCGGGATATATTCCACGGACAAGATCTACCCTCCCTCACCCAGGAGTCAAGATTCCTCAACCCCAGTAGGAGTAAGTGAGAATTGACTTGGGAGGAGTAAGTGAGAATTGACCTGGAATTTGCAGCTTTCTTTCACTGTAAGACACACAAGTTAAAACCTTAGTCAGATACTTGCCCAAAATTGCTCCACCCTTGGAGGAGAAACATGACCTATATTGTTTCTTCCCATCAAATATCCATCAATGAAACTGACAAGGTCAAATAAGTCAGCAAGGAGCATGTGTGTGTGTGTGTGTGTGTGTGTCTGTGAAGGATAGGGTTGCCAGGTTTTTCTTTGCCACCGGCGGAAGGTTTTTTAGGGCGGAGCCTGAGGAGGGCGGGGAGGGGCGGGGTTTCAATGCCATAGAGTCCAGTTGCCAGAGCGGCCATTTTCTCCAGGTTAACCGATCTCTATCGGCTGGAGATCAGTTGTAATAGCAGGAAATCTCCAGCTACTGCCTGGAGGTTGGCAACCCTAGTGAAGGAGAATCTGCTCTTGGAAGGAAGACACAGAAATATCCATATAGGGATCTGCACAAAGATCCATGTTATTTTGTTCTCCTTTTTACGATGAACAAGCCACGATTTGAATGTCTCACACTGAAAGTAAACAGAAACCTAAAGTGGAAAAAAAACCAAGTTTACAATTCAAAGTAAGAGTTTGACTTTTTTTTAAAAAAAAAAGGGAAAGAAAATCATATTGTGGGAGACACATAATGACATTCAGGGACATTCCAACACTCATGGGCTTCAACCGGAATGAATAATGAACATTTGAACACACGAAGCTCCCTTATACTGAATCAGAACGTTTGGTCTATCAAAATTGGCATTTTTTTTACTCCGACTGGCAGAAGCTCTCCAGGGTCATTCACACCACCAACTACCTGGTCTCTTTAACTGGAAATGCTGGGATTGAACCTGGGAATTTCTGCATACCAAGCAAAGGTTCCACCTCTGAACCACAGCCCCTCCTCAAAGTAAAATAACCAACCCAAGATTGATCTTGGGTTCGGCATCTCTTGCTGCCGTGGGCACTATACTATGTGGCGGCTATCTTTTTAATAATTTGGGAGTGGTTTAATGGCTTTTACTGTTTTATCACTATATTGGTAATTTTTAATGTTGTTACCTGCCCTGAGCCCGGCCTTGGCCAGGGAGGGCAGGTTAGGAGTACAATAAATAAATAAATAAAAGTAATGTTTGGGAGTAATGTTTGGGAGAATTTTCAGGCATTTGTGGTTAGCGTAGGCTTACGCAACAGGCAGGAAGCAATCCATGTAGCATATTTTTTCTTTAAAAATATCTATCTATCGGAGGTTTTTATCCTGCCCTGTCTCCAAGGAGCTCAGGATAGCTTACATGGATCTATTTCTAGCCCCCACCCCCCCACACCAGTGGCCGTGGAGGACCTGGCTATCTGAGGGGAAACTTACTGGCCCAAGATCTAGGGTTGCCAACTGCCATGTAGTAACAGGAGATCTCCTGCTAATTCAACTGATCTCCAGCCGATAGAGATTAGATCACCTGGAGAAAAATGGTCACTTTGGCAATTGAACTCTATGGCATTGATGTCCCTCCCCAAACCCCGCCTTCCTGAGGCTCCGCCCCAATAATCTCCCGCGGGTGGCGAAGAGGGACCTGGCAACCCTACCAAGATCACCAAAAGAACTTCCTGGCAGAGTGGGGACCTGAACCTAGGTCTCCATGGTCCTAATGCAACACTCTAACCACTACTCCATGGGTGTCAACCATAAGGCCTGGGGCTTGGATTTGGCCCCTTGAGGGCTCTTATCTGGCCTGTGAACCAGCTAGGGTGAGGTACCCAACATGAAATCATGGGCTAATATTGATACAAGTGATTTTGTGAATAATATATAGTAAATTTAATACAAACAAAAAATTAATATAAATATAAACCACTTGTATGCAGCCCTGTTCTAGCCTCTAAGTATCTGTGCTGAACATGCCAAATAAACATAAAAACACAAAATTACGACAATATAACAATATACCCAAACAATATCACAGCTCAGACCAAATAGCTCAGACCAAACCAGCTAGGGTTGCCAGGTCCCTCTTTGCCATCGGCACAAGGTTTTTTGGGAGAAGCCTGAGGAGCGCGGAGTTTGGGGAGGGACTTCAACACCATAGCGTCCAATTGCCCTTTTCTCCAGATGAACTGATCTCTATCAGCTCGAGATCAGTTGTAATAGCAGGAGATCGCCAGCTAGTACCTGGAGGTTGGCAACCCTAGAGCCAGCCGAGGTAGCCACCCCCCTCCACTCCCGATCTGGGCTGGCAAGCACGCTGCGGGCTCGCCAGCCGAGGCAGCCCCCTCCCCCAGTCCCAAGGTGGCAATTATCAATGACAGAGTTAAATAAAAGAAAACACTGTAAGAGTTATTGTTTTAAGCAAGTTTGTATTTAAAGTAAAAAAATAAAGTAAAACACAATATCATTAATTGGCTTTGCCTGCGTCTTCTATAAAGTTTGTACCTCCAGTACCTGGCATTACATTTGATGGTACACAAGGCCTGGCCCGACCACGTGACATTTATGTCATATCCGGCTCTCGTAACAAATGAGTTCGACAACCCTGCACTACACAATACAAGCTTTCTACAAAACCTTGGTCCTCAACTAAAGATAGTTCTTTTTATTTCAAGAATGCTTTATAGAATGCATGGGATACAGCAGACAAGAAGCCGCACTGGAACTTATTCCAAAGGAAGTATACGTACGATTAGCTGGAACAAATCCGAACCATTAACTTGTTCTGCAAAACGACACAGTAGTCAGATTCATGTTCAAGGTTTTCCATGTGTGAGAGGGAACCAAACCTATTCCAGCAGTGTGCCAAACCATATTGGACTTTTATTGATAAAACACGATCCGCTAGAATGCGAAAGAGCATTCACACATGTCCCCAGAAATGTGCATGGGGGTTTGGAAATTGTTTGGCATACAATCTGTTGCCTGTGCCGCCGTGTTTTTGAAATATTATGTGATCTAAACAAACACGCCAGCTCTCGGATGCCGTAATGGAGCAAAAATGCAAAGAGAAAAGTGGAAGCTTTGGTTGCACTAGAGAGGACCAGAGGAGATGTATTATGGGAGCCGTCTCTCCTGTCCAAAGGATATTTCTTTTTTCGTTTCCTCATTTCATGCTCCTTGCTCAGAAGCCGAGAGTGCACTACTGATCCAGAAGCACATTCCATTCTGTTGCCGAAGCCGAATTGGAATGGGATTTCTTGGAGAGGCGAATAGCTCCGAGTGCTTATTTGCTGAGCTGGGGGGGGGGGGGAGGCTCTGAGACCATGAGACAGTTTCCATTAGAAGTCTGCGTTCTGACAAGGAACCTTTCTGCCAGACGTTTCTCATGCCTGCCCATTAGGCCAGAGGAAATATTTTTGGGAAAGTCTGAGGTTAATTGGACATGTCATTTTGGACGTGGGAGAGGGGAGACAGCTTTTGCACTTGACGAAAAGTCGAATCCCGCCCCCCCGCGGTTTGTCCACCTATCTCTCAAAGTTTTGCTTTGCACATTGGATCTTGTCTAGACTGGCAGAGTTTGCCTTTGGAGGGGTGGTTAGGAAACATCAGTAAATTCTGGCGACCTGTTAATAATCTTTATGCAAGGTCTATGAAACTCCAGGAGGAGACAAAGAAAATGGCTCAGGTACTCCAGAGGGCCCAGTGCCCCCTCTCCCTATCATCTCAGCATAGTGTAGTGAATAAGAGCGGTGGTTTGGAGCGGTGGACACGAATCTGGAGAACCGTCTTTGATTCCCCCACTCCTACACATGAGCGGCGGACGCTAATCTGGTGAACCGGGTTGATTTCCCCACTCCTACACATGAAGCCAGCTGGGTGACCTTGGGCAAGTTACAGCTCTCTCAGAACTCTCTCAGCCTCACCTACCTCACAAGGTGTCTGTTGTGGGGAGGTGAAGGTGATTGTAAGCCGGTTTGATTCTCCCTTAAGTGGTAGAGAAATTCGGCATATAAAAACCAACTCTTCTTCTTCCTTGCCAACAAGGATGTCTGGGGCAACAGGGAAGAATAATGTCCCATTCATTGGTTCCTTTTTGTTGCATGGGGCTGCCACTGAAAATGGCATCTCTGTGTCAAATTATCCTGTTCTTTCCTATATCGCGTAGTATCAATCTTATAACATCATATTCTAGGTTTCCCCTCTCTCCATAGGCTTGCCAACCTCCAGGTTGTGGCTGGAGATCTCCTGCTATTACAACTGATCTCCAGGTGACAGAGATCAGTTCCCCTGGAGAAAATGGCTGCTTTGGAAGGTGGACTCTATGGCATTATACCCCATTGAAGTCCTTCCCCTTCCCAAACCCCACCCACCTCAAGCTCCACCCCAAAAATCTCCCATGTATTTCTCAACATGGAGCTGGCAACCCTGTTGGTCCATGATGTAGTGTAGTATGGAGAAATACTCATGAGATACTATTTTGCTAACGTCTAAGCTCAACTACATTAATGCAGTCTAAGTGGGGCTGTCCTCAAAGATGACTCAAAAGCTTCAGGAAGTACAATATGACATTGCCTGCTTTTTGATTGGCATATCAAAATGGGGCCATATTTGACCTGGGTTATGTCGGCTGCACTGTGTGCTTCCAGGTCCAATTCAAGGGACTGTTTTTGACCCTTCATGGGTTAGGATCTACACATCCAAGGGGCCTCTGCTCCTTAAACCAGTCCACATGCTGTTCATGAAAAACAGATCTGGCCCCGCTCTGGATGCTTTCCCTCTTTGAAAGATTACATAATTGACTGCATCACCAGTGAGGGCCCCCACCACAGAGTAAATCTCCTGCTAGTTGCCACCCTTGGTCTGTCAAGACTAAGCTCTAGTCATTCTTCAGCAGGGTTGCTAGCTAGAGAAAAAAGCAACAAATGACCTATTCTAGTTCCTTCAACAGCCTCTCGATGTGCAAGAACCAGCTTTGCACACAACAGGTCCAACTTTATCCCCAGATAATTCCTGCACATCTAGCAGCTGCTAAAAGTACAGCTACAGACATTGGCTGTACAACTGGCAAATCCATTCCTAAAGGGTCTGGTAAGATTAGGGTTGCCAGGCCCCACTTGGCCACCTGTGGGAGGTTTTTGGGGTGGAGGCTGAGGAGGGCGGGGTTTGGAAAGGGGAGGGACTTCAGTGCCATAGAGTCCAATTGCCAAAGTGGCCATTTTCTCCAAGTGAACTGATCTCTATTGGCTGGGGATCAGTTGTAATAGCAGGAGATCTCCAGCCAACACCTGGAGGTTGGCAACCCTAGATAAGATAAATACAAGAGTGAGTATCATCTTGCTCATGGATAGGGTTGCAGGGTTCCTCTTCGCCATTGGCGGGAGGTTTCTGGGGCAGAGCCTGAGGAGGGCGGGGTTTGGGGAAGGGAGGGACTTCAATGCCATAGAGTCCAATTGCCAAAGTGGCCATTTTCTCCAGGTGATCAGTTGTAATAGCAGGAGCTCTCCAGCTAGTACCTGGAGGTTGGCAACCCTACTCATGGATCTGGTATGGAGAAGGAGGCCGGCCACAGCTCCTCCCTTCTGTGCCTTGGAAGAAAAGTTAAGGTTTTCCAGGGCCCATCTGACTGGGATCTAGGTGAGAGATGCTCATTACTCTTTATGGGTTCCCCCCCCCCGCCTCAGCCCTAGAGTTCATGAGCCTGTTTTACACACTCTTCCAAAGCGGCTTTATCTTTTCAAAAGCAACCTGCAGAAGCCGAGGCGCCTGCCAGAACACTCAAGGCAGTCAGGAACACCAGACGGCCTGTTTCCTGCCCCCTGGAAACGAAGCTGAAAGAGCTGATTATCGCTCCAACCTGGACCGGGGTGTAGGGGGGAGGGAGTAAACGGGCTCCACCGTCCTTTAGAAGCTCACAGGGGAGGTTTCACAGCTGACCCTTCGCTGCTGACTCATCATCACTGGTATGCACAAAACAACAGCCCGTTGCTTGTCAGGTTACATTTTTAGACGGGGCACTGGGGCAGCCATCTCTGTTAGTTCTACATGCAGTTTGGATGGGTTTTCACCCTGCTACCAAAATCCTCAACACAAACAAACAAAAAAACTTTTGCGGGGAGATGGAGAAATTCCTCCAGTCCACATCCGGCAAACACACAACTTGCCGTGCAGAGGGGTAGCAGTGTCCCCCCCCGCCCGCGATTAATTGAGGTAGGCGTGCGTGTTCTCTGTGTGCTTTGTTTCAACTAACTTCCCAAACACAGCTTTCCCCTCTGGACTAATATGCTTTCTCCCACACTGTTATTTAGCTGTCTTTATTTTCACTGGTTTCAAGAACTGTGACTAGCCCAATGATGTGATCTCTGTAGGGATGCCAACCTCCAGGTTCGAGTTGGGAGGGACTTTAATGCCATAGAGTCCAATTGCCAAAGCGGCCGTTTTCGCCAGGTGAACTGATCTCTACCGGCTGGAGATCAGTTGTAATAGCAGGAGATCTCCAGCTAGTACCTGGAGGTTAAGCAACCAAAATAAACACCTCTGTACTACTACCAAAGGTAAGGAACTACCGTAAGTACAGGAAAGGCTGATGATATTCAATCAATCAATCACAAGTTTACAAAAACAAGGTGCATTACCGTAAGTGCAGTGAATGACATACAACACAAAAATCTATATACAATCCTATGTTAACAGTCCTAAAGGGTACAAGTCTCAAAAGTTCCACTATGAGTAATCTTCATAGAAGAATGGCGAGGGAATTTGGTATAAACAGTCCCATACAGGTACAAGTATCCAACAATGAACTTCTATTAAGATTTGTTGCAGTTCATTGTTGGATACAAGTTTTTGTAAACTTGTGATTGATTGATTGAATATCATCAGCCTTTCCTGTACTTAGTACCTGGAGGTTGGCAACCCTATGCGCATCTTCCCCAAGATCTAAGGGCATGCAAAGTAGCTGCTGCCACCCCTCCCCTTTAGAAAGCCCAAGTACCAATCCTTATGACAACTTTGGAGGAAGATCTTATATGTTGCAGAGACCTCAAGAGATGCATTGCGTACCAGAGCATGTGACAGAAGCCTGAGCGCCGGCTTTGATATACAACTATAAATTCCCCTTTGTACTCTGGAGCGCCATCTACCAGTCTGCCCGTTGACATCTCTCCCATTCATTCAACAATTTCTTAAAAGCGTCTTTAAATGTTGACTCTCGCAACACGCCTCGTCTAGCAAGGGAGACCACAACCTCAGACAGTTGGGTTGTGTATGTTTTGGTTTTGTTTTTAATATAGAGGGCATTCTTGTCCAAATTCCCCGGCCACCTCCTCTTCCTCTAGGTAGGAGGTGTGTGCAGCTGGTTCCTTGGTCGCTTGCTCTTATTCCTGCTGTACAAACGGCGTGGTTTAAATACCGCTTCCCGGAACAAACATTAAGTCTTTCCCTACTGAGAAGGCCATGAGGGAGAGAAAGAGAAGGTTTTAAAAGGGCCATTGTGGCAACCTATTTGTTTTTAAAGAAAGGGATCCTGCCTGAGTCGATGACAAAAATAAGCTGCCGAGAAAAGCTTCTTTGGAGAGAGGCTTTATGTGGACAGAAGGAGTGGTGGTCCGGTACCCCTCACCCTTCTCAGTAGCAGGCACATATCTGCAAAACTAATCAAGCATGAGAGGGTGGGACCTATACAGCCTGGTTCTTTAAGGAAAGTTAGCAGCGTGGGCCTCGTGTGAGACAATGAGGGTTGCCAGGTTCCTCTTCGCCACCGGCGGAGGTTTTTGGGGTGGAGCCTGAGGAGGGGGGGTTTGGGGAGGGGCTTCAATGCCATAGAGTCCAATTGCCGTTTTCTCCAGGGGAAGTGATCTCTGTCTCCAGGAGATCAGTTGTAATAGCAGGAGGTCTCCAGCTAGTACCTGGAGGTTGCCAACCTTAATGACAATGGAAGGAATGAGGGCTGCTTTCTGTAGAACACCGATATCAACTCCAGCGCTGGAGGCTGATATAGCTTTAAAGAGGAGTTTTGCTGGATAACATTGTGTGGTTAGAGTAAATCCTAGGCACAGGATAAGAATGTTGTGTCTAACTGAGCCGTGGCTAAGGTGCCAGATTAGGAGTGGGGACCTCCTCAATCAATCAATCAATCAATCAATCAAACAAACAAACAAACAAACAAACCTTTATTGGCATACACATACCTGCAGAGAACATAATCATACAATTTTACTCAACAGAGCCCGCCTGTTCTTGTTAACAGTGTCTTTCGCGGATCCACATTGCATATTGCAAAAACTTGGCTCCATGGTCAATTGTGGCAGGGACCTCCTTATCTCTGTGACTATTAAACTTTGCTAACTTTCAGCTGTTGAACAGTTTATGTAAGATGTGTTCTTAGGGTTGCCAACAGCTTGGAAGGGAAAAAAAATTCTGCCCCTTTAGCAGAGGCTTAATGTGTGGAAATGGGCAATTGAATTATTTCGTGGTATGGAGATAATTACACAGGGTAAATAACATTTCATTAAGCCTCTATTAAAGCGACAGGACTTTTTTTTTTCTCCAGGCAGTTGGCAACGTTAGCTGCCACATAACATCATTTGGTACGTTCACACTAACCCAGGGTTGCCAACCTCCAGGTACTGCAGGAAAAATAATACCAAGCTCGAAATATTCAGTAAGAAACTTGTATTCTACAATGTGTTCGTGAAAAGTGCTGTGCTAAATCATATAAACACAAATACAATTTCAAAGGAAACTTAACTAACTAATGGAGATAACATACATAGGATGAATTTATACAAAGTAGCTGAATACAAACGCTACAAGAAATTGAGAAATTGACTTTATGCTATTGCTATTCGTACTTACCTTACTATCTTGTGATTTTGTTGCCTTGCAAAACGTTGTAGCGTTTGTATTCAGCTACTTTGTATAAATTCATCCTATGTATGTTATCTCCATTAGTTAGTTAAGTTTCCTTTGAAATTGTATTTGTGTTTTGTATGATTTAGCACAGCACTTTTCACGAACACATTGTAGAATACAAGTTTCTTACTGAATATTTCGAGCTTGGTATTATTTTTCCTGCTGCTAGTCTATTTAATACCAGTCCAATTTTTGGTTTCAACCTCCAGGTACTAGCTGGAGATCTCCTGCTATTACAACTGATCTCCAGATGATAGAGATCAGTCCACCTGGAGAAAATGGCCACTATGGCAATTGGACTCTATGGCATTGAAGCCCCTCCCCTCTCCAAACCCTGTCCTCTTAAGGCTCCGCCCCAAAACCTCCCGTCGGTGGCAAAGAGGGACCTGGCAACCCTACGCTAACCTTATACGACCCCTGCCATAAAGATGTCTGTTTTCCACACAATCTCAACGATTAATTTTATGTTTCAACCGCTAGAGGTCTCTATTAAACCTGGTAGACCATGAGGAGGGAAAGGAATGAGACAGTAATTCTTTTTTAGCTGAACACATAGTAAACCTACGCTTCATTTCCACTTAATTCCAAACGGATTTGCAGGCTATAGGACCAGTCATGATTACACAGTTATAAGTATCCCAATTAAAATTATCCCACCTGAGACTCTGTTCAGACATTGCACAAAGCTATGGTTTAATTACACTGTTAGAGCGGTTGTCTGAATGTGCACCACCCCACTATTAAACCACTGATTTGGTATGATGTCTGAATTGAGCCCCGAGGGACGCTGTTTGCTCAGCTCCTGCTACGAGATGCGATTCCTGCTGTTCTCCAGCTCCAAGCCTGCCCATCCCAACAACTCTGTTTATACAATAGGTTTTTTTTAAAAAAAATTGGTTAAGGGAATTTATCAAAAAATATTATAACATGATGCCCCGTTTTGGGTCAAGAGAAAGCGCCGTCTAATTATCAGCAACCTTTTCCTTACAAAACATCACAAGCTGGGCTGTAAGGTGGTGGGCATCCCTTGCAGGCTATCTTGGATTGCCAGCTCTGGGTTGGGAATTACCTGGAGATTTTGGGGTGGAGCCTGAGGAGGGAGGGGTTTAGAGAGGGGAGCGACTTCAATGCCATAGAATCCAATGGCCACAGTGGCCATTTTCTCCAGGGGAACTGATCTCTATCAGCTGGAGATCAGTTGTAATAGTGGGAGATCTCCAGCCACCACCTGGAGGTTGGCAACCTTAGGGCTATCCTATGGCTTGTTCCAGGTTTTGGGGGACCTTGGGCAGATGATGTCAAGGGCCCCCATAATTAGAGCTGCCTACCTCCAGGTAGGCCTGGAGTTATCCTGGAAATTACAACTGATCTCCAGACTATAAAGATCAGTTCCCAGCAAAGAAAAGGAAAATCTATGCAGGGATAATATTTAGAAAGCAAATGATCAATCTTTCTTCCCTCCTTTCATTCCTCCCTCTATTGGCTGCTTTGTGTTGGATTTCAAACTGTAAGCTCCTTGGAGCAGGGGTTTATCTGCAAAGTGTAACACCCACCCACAGCGCTGTATAAATAAGTACACGTGCAGGAATTGGGTTTGGGGTTTGCTGCATAAAACGCAGAGCCGATCTTACGTATTGGAAAGCTGCCCGCAAATTCTGAGAGCTTCGTAGGGACCTGGAGTCTCGGTAGTGCTTATGAAATTCTGCAGATTTCCTCACTCACACCTCCAACTCCTGGCTTAAAAAGCAAACATCCTTCAGGCAACACAGTGTAATTCTTATGCCTATTAGGTAAAGCAATTTAGAAAATGTAGACATTTCTATCCCAAGGGAAATATGATTGCACTGCAAACCTGAACTGGATTTTGTGTGTGTGTTGATCACTGAAGGGTTTTTTTTTTAGATGATGAATGATATGGAAACGATTAATACGTTTAAAAAGTAAAAAAAACAGAGGCAGCATTTTCCATTGAATTAAATCTCTAGACATTGAAGATCAAAGATCTTACTTTTGTGATTACAGAGGACAGTTTGGAACTGTAGCTAGAGTAGGATCGCATTCCCGCCCCCAAGGCCCATAAATCATGAACTTGTCCAGTGATATATTTCATGCTTTTGAAGTCAGTCTTATAATCTAGAAGTGTTGGAGAATTGATTTGGGAACGATGTCTGTGTGGCAACTTTGCGAGGGCCATTCCTGTAAAATCATTTGCCTTCTTAGGATATTATGCCTGCGTAAGTTGTGTTTTCAAAAAGAAAATTTACACTCCAGTAGAAATTCTGTTGCAAGACCCCAAAGCGCCAAGCTGCTGTGGGAAAATCTGTGAGCCTCAGACCTTTGCCCCTTCTTAAGAAAGATGAAAGCATCAGAAAAGGAATGTGTTTCCCAGATCCTTTCCCTAGAGTCTGCTCCCAAAGAATTCGCACACACCTTGGGGAATTTATGCCCATCTGGAAGTACGAGGTATTAATGAGGAAAGCAATGAAACAACATTGAGGATATAGATTAAAATTAAACCCACAATGCAGTTCCGACTTTTCCCCCCACCAACCTAAACCTACGAGTTAGTTGAACATCAGCTGTTCAACTATTAGCAGTTGTCTTGTAGGACCTGCTGGTTTTGGCAGGTCTGTTGTATTGAAGACACAACTAAACCAGGAAGCCTATAGGCTGAACTGGTATGGCTGTAAGCAGAGAGCAACTGCTGACTCATGCAATTTCTCCTTTGCTTCAAGAGACTTCGGTCATTAATATGCACTATTTAATTTCAGTTTGGGTGTATCAGGATTCTGTCTTCGAACCTGTTTTTGTTTTGTTTTTTAAAAACACACACACACACACATGTTTCGCCCAGAGCTGGATGGGCCAGACTAGTCTGATCTAGTCAGATCTCGGAAGCTAAGCAGGGCCAGCCCTGGTCAGTATTTGGATGGGAGAATACCAAGGAATACTTGGGTCGCTACGCAGAGGTGGGCACTGGCAAACCATCTCTGAACATTTCTTGCCTTTAAAACCCTACAGGGTCTCCATAAGATGGGTGTGACTTGATGGCAAATACACACACACACACACCAGATTTTAAGATTAATGCCAAATTGTGCTACGCTAGAACACTAAAGGATAACATTGCTTAAGTAATAGAAGCATTAAACATTAAATAACGGGAAAATAAAGCCAAGTGAGTAAAAGTTAAACTGATTTATTGCAGCATGGATACTGGTGGGAATCTGTTGATAATGCTCTCCTGTCCCAAATTCAACCCCTCACACCTCCAGATAAAGAATCTTGGGCACCAAATGATAGGAAAGAACTTTCTCTACTTGAGAGCATACTCTCTATATACATTATACTGTTTATGGGCCCACCTATCAAACAGATGTAATTGTTTCTGGTTATTTGGCAACTGATTCCTGAAGACTTGTGAGCAGGCCTGGGGTAGGGGTGGGTGGGGAGTCCCATCCCTTTAATAGAGGCTTAATGAGATGTTATTTACTGGGTGATGTTATTTCCCTCCATGCCATGAAAAGCTTCAGCTGCCCGTTTCTACACATTAAAGGTAAAGGTAGTCCCCTGTGCAAGCACGGGGTCATTCCTGACCCATGGGGTGACATCACATCCCAACGTTTACTAGGCAGACTGTATTTACAGGGTGGTTTGCCAGTGCCTTCCCCAGTCATCTTCCCTTTACCCCCAGCAAGCTGGGTACTGATTTTACAATCCTCGGAAGGATGGAAGGAGGAGTCAACCTCCAGCCGGCGACCTGAAACAGACTTCCGTCGGGATCGAACTCAAGTCGTGCACAGAACTTTTGACTGCAGTACTGCAGCTTACACTTTGTGCCACGGGGCTCTCTTTCTACACATTAAACCTCTATAAAAGGGACGGGATGTTTTTCTTCAGGCCAGATGGCAATCCTACATTCTTAGCCCCTTCCCCTGTCTGCCACATTTTAGCTGCGCCTACAGATCAAGAATGCGTATCACAGGTGTCCAAGACTCAGCTTCAGACGGCAACCCCCGAAAAAAGATTAGACCCATCACCAATAATTAAACACAAAAAAATAAAAAAAGATGTTGAAAAACATTATATGATCTGACACAGAAGTCCAGGTGCAGAGCTGTCAGGTGTTGTTGTTTTTTTGCAAAGCCCCCTCCCCTTCGTCAGCACAGACCATAACAAGGTAAGAAAGTGCAAGCTTAAACCTGCTTAGCTCTAGGAACAGCTCTTGACAGATTAAAAATAAAGGCAGTGACCAATGAGTTATTTGCCTTTTTATGGACTAATTAATTGCACTTGCATATTATCAAAATATCAAGCATGATGTGTTTTGGAAAATGTGTAATTAAAGAACACAGGGACCAGAATATGCAATGATGGCAAAACTAATCTAGTGAAAGGAAGGTTGATGGATGATTTTCGGAAGAAATGGGAACTTTACTTCGTTTATGCTAAACTGAAATGACAATCTAGTAAAGAAGGGTGATGGTATATTATTGTCTAGTAGTACAAGAGCCCCATGGTGTAGAGTGGTAAGCTGCAGTACTGCAGTCCAAGCTCTGCTCATGACCTGAGTTTGATCCCGACGGAAGTTGGTTTCAGGTAGCCGGCTCAAGGCTGACTCAGCCTTCCATCCTTCCGAGGTCGGTCAAATGAGTACCCAGCTTGCTGGGGGTAAAGGGAAGATGACTGGGGAAGGCACTGGCAAACCACCCCATAAACAGTCTGCCTAGTAAACGTTGGGACCCCATGGATCAGAAATGACCCGTTGCTTGCACAGGGGACCTTTACCTTTTAGAATAGTAACATATAGGCAGCAGATCTGTATATAAGCAGCAGAATAAACGGATATATGGAACAGATTAGTGTGGAGTAGCAAATGGAAATAAAGAATAAAGTATAGTAAAAAATCAACAGTAGAATTAGATAATATAATTAATTGTTTTTACGAATTAGAGAGATGAATAGTTATAAGCATTGAATCAATAAACACCTTTGCCAACGTGTCGTGGAAATGTCGGTAATGGATTCAAAATAGATAATTAATCAAACTAATTTCTTGAAAGATGTAAGAAGACTGTTGTAATAAAGGTAATTTCAAACCGAACCCCTCGGAAGACTTACACTGTATGTTTGGGCAGGTATGAAAATGTTAAGTGTTTTTAATGTTAAATTGTTAATAAAATATCTTTTGAAAAAGAACACAGGGACTAGTAGTGGCCACCTCGTGTGTCCAGCGGAAGTGACATTACAATCTCCCCAAAGCCCACCTTCCCTGGGGTCCACACCCAAATTCTCTAGGCATAGGCAGTGTTGAGAACTAGGGTTGCCAACCTCCAGGTGGCAGCTGGAGATCTCACACTATTACAACTGATCTCCAGCCAATCGAGGTCAGTTCACCTGGAGAAAAACGGCCGCTTTGGTAGGTTGTCTCTATTGAAGTCCCCACCCTCCTCAGGCTCCACCCCAAATATCTCCAGGTATTTCCCAACCCGCCCTGACCTGGATGGCCCAGGCTAGCCTGATCTCAGAAGCTAAGTGGTGTCGGCCCTGGTTGGTATTTGGATGGGAGACCACCAAGGAATACCAGGGTTGCTGTGCAGAAGAAGGCACTGGCAAACCACCTCTGTTAGTCTCTTGCCATGAAAACCCCCCCAAAAGGGGTCGCCATAAGTCAGCACCGACTTGAAGGGACTTTACACACACACAAATTTCCCAACCCGGAGTTGGCAACTCTATTGAAAACATTGTCGAAGGCTTTCACGGTCAGAGTTCATTGGTTCTTGTAGGTTATCCGGGCTGTGTGACCGTGGTCTTGGTATTTTCTTTCCTGGCGAAATGTCAGGAAAGAAAATACCAAGACCACGGTCACACAGCCCGGATAACCTACAAGAATCTATTGAAAACCCTATCGTTGGTCTACACACATCCCTAATGTGGCATCCATAATTGTCATCATGAGTTGACAACCAATGAGTTTCCTAGAGCCCACTTGCTTCTTCCCCAAAGTAAAAGGCTAATCCTAGCTTTCCTCTAGCTCAATGGGTACTTCTGAAGATCTCAGGAGGCATCCACTTTGGTCGTTTATGCATGGGTACTTTCACTTATGTTCGCCCCCAGTCTGTCTCGGTTGCTCCTTGGAGGTATGCATGAGTTTTCCGTCCATTAGAGATGACCTCACTGCCAGCCCTCACAAATCCCAGGACTTCCTGTTCCTCTGGTCATTTATGCCTGGGAGTTTTACCTGAGGTTTGTTGCTCGCTGCACCCACACTTTCCTGTTGGGAAACTATGCACCAAGCTCAAATCAAGTCCCCGTCCCTTGAAATGCTGCTTTTGTAATTGGCTTACTTTGTAGAGCTTACTGTGAGAGAAAATCCCTCCCCAAACCAAACTGCAGCATAAAAAAAACATTTTAAGAACAAAAAACAAAAAACGGAGCAATCTGAAAGGTAAGGTAAAGGTCCCCTGTGCAAGCACTGGGTCATTCCTGACCCATGGGGTGACGTCACATCCCAACGTTTACTAGGCAGACTTTGTTTATGAGGTGGTTTGCCAGTGCCTCCCCCGGCCATCTTCCCTTTACCCCCAGCAAGCTGGGTACTCATTTTACAGACCTTGGAAGGATGGAAGGCTGAATCAACCTTGAGCCGGCTACCTGAAACTGACTTCCGTTGGCGTCGAACTCAGGTCGTAAGCAGAGCTTGGACTGCAGTACTGCAGCTTACCACTCTGCGCCACAGGGCCCCTAATCTGAAAGGGGGGGGGAGAAATCCAGGCCTTGGTTTTAAAAAGCCTTTCTTCTGCTCAGAAAGAGCTCCCAGGGAGCAAGAAGCATTTGAATCCCCGCCTCTTTACACACTGCTTTGTAATTGGCTGTGAGAGAAACCAAGCTTGCGTGTCCAGCTTTGTCTTATGCATGGGGATTTCATCCGGGCTGAGCTCAGGGGAGAGGGAAGAATTGGGTTAACAGAGGTCATTTATGCATGGGTACTTTCACTCACGTTTGCCCCTGGTCTGTCTCGGTTGTTAATCAAAATCTCTTAGCCATAATGGATAAATGAAACCTCCATATACGGAGAGTAGGGTTGCCAGCTCAGGGTTGAGAAAAACCTGGAAATTTTTGGGGCAGAGCCTGGGGAAGGTGGGGTTTGGGGAGGGACTTCAATGCCATAACGTCCAATTGCCAAAGAGGCCATTTTCTCCAGGTAAACTGATTCCTATCAGCTGGAGATCAGTTGTAATAGCAGGAGATCTCCAGCTAGACCTGGAGGTTGGCAACCCTATCAGAGTGTCCCAGTGAATCCCAGTAGCTTGTGGGCCTTTCACAAGCATCTGCTTGGCCATGGTGGAAAATGAGATGCTGAACCACTGGTCGAATCTTGCATGACTTGTAGCTGCTACAACCAAAGGCACAGCCCTTTCCCGTCATTGTGATTTTAGTGTTCTACCACACATACCAGGAAACCGCACTGCACACAACCATCTCTATATGTGCAGTCGCCATATTTTGTGCACAAGGCAGCACACATCATTTCCAGCTTCAGGATACACGATCAAAAACCTTTTGTTAGGGTTCCTGATTTTATGTATGGTACCAGAGTTGGAAAAGAGGCTTGTTGCCCTATTCCCACAAAATGGCAACACGTATTGAGAGAATTGTAGGGGGGGCTGTGGCTCAGTGGTAGAGCATCTGCTTGGCATGCAGAAGGTCCCTGGTTCAATCCCCGGCATCTCCAGTTAAAGGGACTAGGCAAGCAGGTGATGCGTCCAATTGCCAAGGGTCTGATTCAAACCCGATTTTGATGGACCAAGGGTCTGATTCAGTATAAGGTAGCTTCATTCTTGGGGAGGGGCCATGGCTCAGTGGTAGAGCCTCTGCTTGGCATGCAGAAGGTCCCAGGTTCAATCCCCGGCATCTCGAATTAAAGGGGCTAGGCAAGCAGATGATGTGAAAGACCTCTGCCCGAGACCCTGGAGAGCTGCTGCCGGTCTGAGTAGACAATACTTTGATGGACCAAGGGTCTGATTCAGTAGAAGGCAGCTACATGTGTTCATGTGTAGGTAATGGTAACATGCTCTCCTAGTACACGATAGAAGCATCAAAAGCCTGACTACTGAAAAGGGCTACACTGCCTGGCAATTCAGCAATTGTTGAAGAGCTTTTCTCACCTTCTGAGAATGTTTTCACAAATGATGGTTATGAGGGCGTTTCGTTTTCGCCTCTCTCTTGTAACTCAGATCAGAAAGTGGAGCGAGGCAAGTTGGTTGAGAAGGCTGGATGCGGCATTTGGAGCTATCCAGCACCCTGCCAAGGAATATAGGCATGTCTTAATGATAGGCTGGAAGGAAAGATAAAAATAGGAGGCGAAACCCACACGGCTCGATGTCCTATCAAAGCCATGCTGCGTTTGGCAAGCCCTGCAGTTATTCTAAGCTCTGGCAGAATAGCCGCCCTGTCTGAATCCAATGGGGTGAAAATCCAAGCCGCTTCTGTGCCGAAGAATGGGACGGCTTTGCTGCCGGCTTATTGATAGGGTTCATTTTTAGCATCCATGACCAAACAAGGGTAAGGCACACTTGGTCCTTTTCATGACAAGCCCTGTGGGTTATTTTTGGTGAGGGTTCAGACTGCTCCATGGCGACGTTTGCCACATGCACACAACTTTGGTTTTTCATGAGCTTGGGCCAGTTCTGAGCCTACTGCAGTGATACCCCTGATGTGATGACTTTGATGGAATGCAACTGCAGGATTTGGAATACTACAATGAATTTTTGGATAGTTTATAAATATTTTAAAAAATAAACAGATGAAGAAGAAAAAGAGTTGGTTTTTATAGGCCGACTTTCTCTACCACTTAAGGGAGACCTTCAATCACCTTCCCTTCCCCTCCCGACACCCTGTGAGGTAGGTGGGGCTGAGAGAGCTCTAAGAGAGCTGTAACTTGCCCAAGGTCACCCAACTGGCTTCGTGTGGAGAAGCGGGGAAACAAATCCAGATCACCAGATGTGCCTAAAAACTCTGCAAAAGTATTTCCCCATGTTGTCCCATCTATAATCTTCTCTTGAGGGGTGAGGCAGAAGGGACCGTGAAGAGTCCTGATTGGATCGGTGCCTGTGAGACATCCCAAAGCATTCTCACACACTTGTCCGTCTTCCAACAGTAGTTTTTTGTGTAAGAAGAAACGATCAGGCTTTAGACAAGCGGTGTTTAAACACGTAACAGAGCTGCTTTGAAGAGTGGACTCTATGGCATTATACCCATTGAAGTCCCTCCTCTCCCCAAAGCATGCCCTCCTGAGGCCCCACCCCTCAAAATCTCCAGTTATTTCCCAACCCAGAGGTGGCAACCCTAGAGAGTGGGGTTTAGGGAGCGGAGGTACCTCGGTAGGTTATAATGCCATTCAGTCCACCTTCCAAAGCTGTCATTTTCTCCAGAAGTGGAATAAACGTTTTAGAACAAACAAGTGTAGTCTGGAGATCAGTTGTGATTCCAGATCCCCAGGTAGGGATGCCAACCTCCAGGTACTAGCTGGAGATCTCCTGCTATTACAACTGATCTCCAGCTGAGAGAGATCAGTTCCCCTGGAGAAAATTGGACTCTATGGCATTGATGTCCCTCCCCTCCCCAAACCTTTTCAGGTTCCACCCCCAAAATCTCCATGTATTTCCCAACCTGGAGCTGGCAACCCTATCTCCAGCCCCCGCCAGGAGGTTGGTAACCATAGATCAGCTGCCTACAACTGGAGGGTGACAGATTCAAAACAGATAAAAGGAAGTATTTCTTCACACAACGCATAGTTCCATTGTGGAACTCCCTGCCCCAGGATGTAGTGATGGCTGCCAACTTGGAAGGCTTTAAGAGGGGAGTGGATATGTTCATGGAGGAGAGGGCTATTTGTGGCTACTAGTAAAAATGGCTACTAGTGATGATGCATACATATTCTCTCCAGGATCAGAGGAGCATGCCTATTATATTAGGCTCTGTGGAACACAGGCAGGATTTATAGGGCGGCTAGCTGTACCAGGCCTGCGAGGATGATCTCACTGGCACCTGATTCATAATGGCTAATTTATGCTAACTCAGTGATCACACAGGAGTGAATAGGCACCACAGAATAATACTTGACCCCTTATACATGGGGTATTGCCATTATATATGTGTGCAGAATATGGTATTGCGCTAGATGCTAACCCTTATGCCCTGGGCTTAGCATCTTTATAAGTGTGAGTATGCGGACTGAGTATAAAAGCATACATTTCCAATAACAATGAAGATTATAGGCATTACAGGATGGTACTGCTGCAGTCGGCTGGAGATCAATTGAAATAACTGGAGATCAATTGAAATAACAGGTGATCTCCAGCTAGTACCTGGAGGTTGGCAACCCTACCTTGGTCTGATCCAGCACGGCCTTTCTTATGGTCTCCCTTCCGACAGCCCGGTTTGGGTCATGATCTTCTCTCCCCTCCCCTTATACATTTGGGAAGAGGCGGGTCAGCAGGGCGAAGATCACGACCCGAAGCGGGTCTCTGCCCCCACCGCAGCGTGGGGGAAAGCGGCGCAGGGCCAAGCGGCATGGAGAACAAGGCGGAGGGAGACTCGGCGGCGACGTCACCCTTCACGGGAAGGAAGGAAGGCGAATGAATGAAACGAGTCCCAGCGCACGTGTCTGCTTGCAAGAGCTGTGCGGGGCGCGCCCACTCGCCGGCCCGTCCGCCCCCAAGAGGACCCCCGGTCTTTTGAATGATGTATAAGTGCTCTTTTTGTATTTTTTTACGTTATTGTTTTCTTTGTTTTTTTATAATTCGTTTTGTTTTTCCTTCTTATAAAAATAATAAAAATTAAAAAAAGAGGGGCCCCGGTCTTGTTTCTTCGCCGGGAAGTGGTCTGGGGGTCTCTGCGCGCGGGCACAGATGCACCCTTCTTGCCAATCGTGCCTACCGCCGTGGAGGCGACCGCGTTCGGCCTGAGTGCCGCCTCCCCCTGTTGTGACAGCAGGCAGACTTCCCCTGACTATGGAAGATCCACTGATTTAGCAATTTGTAATAATCTCTTTCCCTTTCTGCAAATGTATTGAAATGTATTCGGACAGCCAGGGAATGGCTTGTTGCTGGGCAGAATCTCCCTGTGTGTCTGTGAGCTAGTAACTGGGGCAAGAGTCATGGAGGGTTACAGTAAACCATAACAAGAACTGGATAGAACTGAACTGTACTGCGCCGCCTCTATGTCTGGAGTGTTATCAACGCTACCCTGAATGTTGATGGGTTGTCATATCTTGAATTTGGATAAATATCCCTTCCTCAGTATGATCGGGGCTCAGAGATTTCTGCCCATTAGGGCCTCTGAGTTAGCAGCTGCAAATAAACTGTTTTCTTGAAATAACGATCTCCGGTCTCTCTCTCCCCCCACGAACCCTTGTTTACCATATCACTGTGATAGCGTTGCCAACCTCCACGTACTAGCTGGAGATCTCCCGCGGTTACAACCGAGCTCCAGCCGATGGAGATCAGCTCCCCTGGAGAAAACGGCCGCTTTGGCCATTGGACTCTATGGCATGGAAGTCCCTTCCCTTCCCCTCCCCAGACCCCGCCCTCCTCAGGCTCCGCCTCCAAAGCCTGCCGGTGGCGAAGAAGGACCTGGGAACCCGACCCTGTGAAAGTAGTAGAAAAGGGCAAGAGTCCAGTAGCACCTTAAAGACTATCTGGTAGGGTATGAGCTTTCGTGAGCCACAGCTCACTTCTTCAGATACCTGTGGCTCACGAAAAGCTGTGGCTCACGAAAGCTCATACCCTACCAGATAGTCTTTAAGGTGCTACTGGACTCTTGCCCTTTTCTACTACTGCACACAGACTAAAACGGCTACCCACTGTGAACTACCCTGTGAAGATGCTGCAGGGAAAGAGAAGGCACTTGGAGCCAGGCGAGCCCCAAAGGCGCTCCCGGGATCTCGGGGACTCGCCTGGGGCCACGCTGGTGTCTTGGTGCAGAGTAGCGCCTTGCCTCGGTTGCTTGGGTCGCGTCTTGCGGAGTAAACCGGCCCGTTTTGCACGACGCCTCCCCTCGGTTGTGTCCTCCCCCCCACACACACACCATTTGCACTTTCTAGCTGGACCTCAAACACCCCCCCCCCAAAGTGGTTCATAAAAAGCAGCGCCCAAGAGGGAAAAGGAGTCCTCAAGGCAAGGAGGCTTTTTGGAGGCCGAATCTGGGAAGAAGGCCATTTACGCACGGGAGGTTTTGCCTTGGATTTGCCACTCTCGAGATGCACATTTTCCCCATCCGAATTTTCCGTTTTGAGAATTCAGACGGGGGAAATGTGCACGGGGAGAGCGGCAAATCCAAGGCAAAACCTCTCATGCATAAACGGGTGGGCGGGAAAAGCGCAGGGTTAGAGCTGCAGCCAGATATGATCCGGATTGCAAATAGCAGGATCTGGGGAGGGTGGGGGGGGGGGAGAATTCGGGAGCAAAACGAAGGAGTGGTCGTCTTCTAACTTGGAAAAATAGGGCAAAAACGCAAGGGAGGTTTTGCCTTGGATTTGCCGCTCTCTAGATGCACATTGTCCCCATCGGAATTCTCAAAACTCTGCATGGGGGCTTATTGTTGGGTTTGGAGAATTCGGATGGGGACAATGTGCATCTAGAGCAGTGGTTCCCAACGTGGGGCACACGCCCCACAGGGGGGCAATTTGATTTTTAAGGGGGGCAATTCGAGAATGAGTTATTAACAGTGAATTTTTTTGCATTTCTTATGGTTCAAGAGGCCTCATATACAGTATATAAATATATATTGTGACATACACATTTTAAAAATTAAAATTATTGTCGAAGGCTTTCACGGTCAGAGTTCATTGGTTCTTGTAGGTTATCCCGGCTGTGTAACCGTGGTCTTGGAATTTTCTTTCCTGACGTTTCGCCAGCAACTGTGGCAGGCATCTTCAGAGGATTAACACTGAAGACACTGTCCTTCAGTGTTAATCCTCTAAAATCAGAATGTACACGGCAGTCAGCTGGTGACACTGGAGAGGGGGAAAGCCAGCTCATAGAGAGGAGTGGTGAATAGGAGTTCACTTTTGGAATAATAAGAATTATTGGTTCTTGTAGGTTATCCGGGCTGTGTAACCGTGGTCTTGGTATTTTCTTTCCTGACGTTTCGCCAGCAGCTGTGGCTGGCATCTTCAGAGGAGTAACACTGAAGGACAGTGTGTCTCAGTGTCAAGTGTGCAGGAAGAGTAATATATAGTCAGAAAGGGGTTACTCTTCCTACACACTTGACGCTGAGACACACTGTCCTTCAGTGTTACTCCTCTGAAGATGCCTGCCACAGCTGCTGGCGAAACGTCAGGAAAGAAAATACCAAGACCACGGTCACACAGCCCAGATAACCTACAAGAACCAATGAACTCTGACCGTGAAAGCCTTCGACAATAATAAGAATTATATGTCACAGGGAGGGGGGCATCAGGATTTTAGAGATGCTCAGGTGGGGCACGGCCGAAAAAAGGCTGGGAACCACTGATTTAGACTATCTTGGGAAGGGGGAATTATATTCTGAACAATGGTGAAAGGGGGGAATGGAGCAAAAAAGGTTGAGAACCACTGATCTAGAGAGGGGCAAATCCAAGGCAGAAACTCCCGTGCGTAAACGGCCGAAGTCTTTTGCAATGCCCGGCCAGCGATGCCCGCCGGCAGTCTCGCGAAAAGCGAAGTGACTCCGGCTTGGCTCCGGAGCGGACGGCAGGTGCGCGGTTACGCGGCGCGGGATCCTTCTCTCCAACCGGCCGGTGAGCTTCCCGGCCTCTTTCGAAGGGAAAGCCTCCCTGGAGAGGGGAGGGGGCTGTGGCTCAGCGGTCGAGCATCTGCTCGGCGTGCAGAAGGTCCCAGGTTCAATCCCCAGCATCTCCTGTTAAAGGGACTAGGCGAGTAGGTGATGGGAAAGACCCCTGCCGGAGACCCTGGAGAGCCGCTGCCGGTCTGAGTAGACAATACTGACTTGGATGGACCAAAGGGTCTGAGTCAGTATAAGGCAGCTTCATGTGCTCAAGTGTGTTCAAGCCCCCGCTTGCAGCCGGAGGAGAGGGGACCTCTTCTCGCGACGGGGCGGGTGGGACGGAGGGCTTTCCCTTTGCAGCCTGCCGGCCGTCGAGGTGCCTTGGTGGGAGGGGTGCGGGGAGAGGGAGTGCCAGGCTCCGAAGCCCCCCCCCCCTGCATCCCATAAGCAAACACGCCTCCCTCCGGTCCGCCCGCCGCCCGCCTGGGCTGGAGGGCCGGGGCTCCGGATCGGAGGCGGGGAGGGGTCTCTAACGTCGGGGGCTCGGGTTACAGCGCCGCTGGGGGGCAGGGAGGACGGGGGCCCGGGCATATACGCCGGCGGCGAGGAGGCGGAGGGGACCAGAGAGCCGCCGCCGCCCCAGCAGACGGCAGGGGACTTTGCCTGCTTTGGGATCCTCCTGGTTCCGCAGACGAGAGCGAGGGGAGAGTCGGCTGCATGAAGGCTCGGTAGCCACTGGGGAACACTACCACCGTCGCCTCCTCCTCCTCCTCCTCCCTCTCCCTCGCCTGCCTCCGCCGCGCAAAGTCCCTGCATGTCTAACATTTAGACATGTTCAGCTTCGTGGATTCAAGGACTCTTGTGCTCCTGGCAGCTACTCAGGTCGTCTTATTAGCAGTGGTCCAGGGTCAGGATGCGGACATACGTGAGTTGTGCCTTTTCGCCTTCCTGGAAGCAAGTCTTGGGGGGTGGGGAGAGACGATTAAGTGAGGGGTCCCCGAGTCTAGATCGATCGTTTTTGGAGCGCTTTTAGGGTTTGCGGACTTGGATCCGGGAAGGGGCCTGTCCGATTTCCCCGGCTGCCCTTTACCTAATAGGGCACTTCCACACGTGCAAAATAATGCGCTTCCAATCCACCTTGCCGTTGCACACAGTAAAATCCAGGTTGAAAGTGCATTGAAAGTGGATTGAAAGCGCATTGTTCGGCAAGTGGGAAAGTGCCCCAAATCTTCAGTTCGCCAGAGCCTTCGCTTCCCCTATAAAGCCGCTCATTGTCCTAAGGGAGGACTCCTTTCTATTCATTGCAATGAGAGGACTCACATCAGTCCGCAATGCTGGTTTATCCTTCTTTGCTCCTTGGGCCTGTTGGGAGTCTGGGGAGGTGGGGAGGAGTTGGTTTAAAGCGGTGTAGGCTTCCAGAGGCTCAACCTCCAAAAGCAGGTTCTGAAATCAGCCCCAAACGAAGGATGAAAAATCCACGCGCCGGCTTCTTGCAGAGGCAGGGAAAGAGTTAAACGGAGTGGGGTGGGGTGGGGGGTCTCAAAGAGGGGATCCAGACAAAGGAGAACATTCCTAGACAGACAAGCAAGACTCTTTTGAAAGTTTCCTTTTTTTGCTTTTTACAAAGAAAGATCTTTGTGCACCAAATCCAGCCTCCCCCTTCTCTCTCCCCCCCCCCATTCAGCCAGGGATGTAAGGTGCAGGAAAGAGATCGCAGGGAATTTGATAGCTAACAGATCTTTCTTTTCTTTTCTTTTCTTTTCTTGTTTTTTTTTTTTTTTGTCATTGAAGGAGCAGAAGGGAATTTTTTCCCCCAATTGAAGAGGCCACCTGAAGGGGGGGCAAAACATTCCAGAGGCCCATCAGTTCGTTTGTTGTGCTCTCTCTTCACCCCCAATGCATGCGCACAATATGTGCGCACGTACACAAGCATAAATTTAAACTAAGGAGGGTTCCCTCCCCCCTCCAAATCGGGAGGTGGATAAATTCATTTCTCCTATGCTGGTGTCATTTCTTTTCATATTATCAAATGGATTTTTCCGCATAGAGGCAGTCTGTTCTCTCCCCTCTACAAGCTTTTCTTGTCTGGGATATTATTCAGGGATGGAAGATGGAAACTTTATTAGGTAGTAAGAACTTCTCTCTCTCTCTTTCTCTCTCTCTCTCTCTTTTCACGTGTTCGGGCAGGTCTCCTATTGCCTGAATTCCATCCATGCTTCCATATGCCCCAGACTGTAAATCAATTGCAAAGAATAGAGCTTAAAGGGGGGGGGGAGAGAGAAAAAGCCTTGCTTTTATCTAGATCACAGACCACGCAAGCAGCTCGAAATCCCAGAAAAAAGCAAGTTGAGTCCCTTGCTCTACTGTGCAACAAGTATCTGCGATCGAGCTTGCTAAGTTAGCAGCAGAAAGTGGTCTTGTACTCAGCCTGATCTGAGATGGCTTCGAGAGGGCCGCCCTCTCCTTCCAGCGCCTATTCATGGACAGGTGCCTTTCTCCCTGAATATTTGTTGGACGATTGGTGACTGTGGTTTGCTCTACATTCCTAACCTTATAGTGCAGTCCTAAGCAGAGTTACGCCCTTCTCAACCTGTTGACTTCAGCAGACTTAGAAAGGTGTAACTCTGCTTAGAATCACACTGTTAGAGACCCATTTGGCCCTACGCTATATAGTTATTTTGGCTGACTTTCTGCATCTTTGCTGCGCGGCAAAGACGTGGAATCTCTAGGATGCTTTAAAGCAGAGTTTCCCAAACTTTTTGAGTCATGGAGAACTTTTCAGGAGAGAAATTAATCACGGAGCACTAATTTTCACCTAGCACCTATGTACTGAACCGAATGACAGTAGTATTTTTCTTTCCAATCTCTTCATGGAGCACTAGGAGATGTTTCGCGGAGCACAGTTTGGGAACCTCTGCTTTAAAGTATGAGCTGTGGCTCAGTGGTAGAGCCTCTGCTTTGCATGCAGAAGGTCCCAGGTTCATTCCCTGGCACCTCCAGTTTAAGGGACTAGGCAAGTAGGTGATGAGAAAGACCTCTGCCTGAGACCCTGGAGAGCCACTGCTGGTCAGAGTAGACAACACTGACTTTGATGGACCAAGGGTCTGATTCAGTATAAGGCAGCTTCATGTGTAGCATCTGTTGAGCTAAAAAGTGTGACAAGGAGTATATGCATGTGTGTAAAATAAATAGGGAGTGTGTGTATTCTCTGCTTTGGATGATTTTAACCTTAGTGTGGGGGAATCTCATCTTTTTTATAACTCCCACCCCCCTTCAAAGCATTCTCCCAGGTCAGAGAGCGAGCTCCGTTCCCTTCTCTATGAACGTTTGTTTGCACTTGGCAGCAATGGCTTCCAGATGCTGAAAGGCTGCCCATATTTATTTAAACGAGTCCCTCGCAGAGCCATGTGAATCGCGCTCTGTGTGCGCTCGAGAAAAGGCCCATTCATTCCTGGATGGGTCCCTTGGGCTCCTGCAGGCTCCCCTGCTCCTTGCACAATAGCCCCCCTGTCATCTCTCTGCCACTCTCCAGCCTTCACTGGGATGTTTAAAACATGCCAAAAGGGCACATTTTTAATGGGTTTCTCCTGACCCCCTTCTCCGTCGAGAATCCTTTCCTATTTAGCTGTCCTAATGGGTATAACAGCCGTCAGCTCTTCTGATTGCAGCACCAAAGTCTCCTCTTGCCCTGCTTCCAACTCTCCATCTCCCTCTCCACTGCAAGAAATTTCACGGATCTGACATCTGTTGGGGCTTTCTGCTGCTTTTCGTGATGATAAAAACAGCGTTCCCCCGTCTTTATGTGCCTGGAGTCAGCTAGAGTCGTCATTCTTTGTTAGGCACAAGTTTCGTTCTGCCGTGGGCTAGGGAGGCCACTCAGATAAAGGTCCCCGGTTACTCCCAGGTTGGCTGTTGTTATTGTTGGGTCAAGATTGCAAACTGAACAAACAATGTGGCCCGGAATGGTCTCAGGAGGTCAAGAAATGGCCTAAGGGCTTGAACTTTGAGGGGATGTGGGGGATGAGGATGCTAGCAGGGCCTCTGGTTTTGGCCAAGTGGTGTGAAACAAGCATGAAAGTAGAAGCAGCTTGTGAATGGGGTCCTCCTCCAGGAATGGGGTCCTCCTCCAAGTTGACCGTATGGAAAAGTTTGGCCGAGCAGTTTGCTTGCAGCGTTTTGAGTCTCCTTCGAGCTTCAGCCAGTTTTGAACTCTCGCTTTGGTGGACGACTGAGCTTCAGATAAGCTGGAATGAAGACCGGGATGCAGACTTGGGCCTATGTTTCCCAGAGGCCCTCACTGAAAAATGGCATCCTCTGCTCCAGACAGGATGGTACTCAAGGCTGCATTCAGTGAACTTCTTTGATGGAGAGGGATTTGAACGGGGATCAGCCACACCAAACTCAATTGTTGCCTCAGCTTTACCTCACAGGTTTGGTTGAGAGGCTTATGTGTGGGTTATATAGTTTCCCCTACCCTCATCCTTAGAGACCTGGTGGGAAGGACATGGAAAGCAGCCTTTCAGATTTCTACAGTTTATTTAATGCCACCTCTCTGGGAAACTGCTCGAGACGGCTTGCAAAACAAAACAAAACATTAACAGATATTAATTAAAATCCAGTTTTTAAACCCCAGTCCAACAAAAAAAAGAGCCCCGTGGCGCAGAGTGGTAAGCTGCAGTACTGCAGTCCAAGCTCTGCTCACGACCTGAGTTCAATCCCAACGGAAGTTGGTTTCAGGTCGCTGGCTCAAGGTTGACTCAGCCTTCCATCCTTCCCAGGTCGGTAAAATGAGGTCCCGGCTTGCTGGGGGTAAAGGGAAGATGACTGGGGAAGGCACTGGCAAACCACCCTGTAGAGTGCAAAGTCTGCCTAGGAAAAGTCGGGATGTGACGTCACCCCATGGGTCAGGAATGACTCAGTGCTTGCGCAGGGGACCTTTACCTTTTTATCAATATAAAAATGCAGACCGTACCAAGAGACCACTGACAACTTAAGTTTCCCTTCATCTGGCACCCCCATTTGAACTCTCAAAGCATTTCAAAATGGCGGCAGAGAGACAATGAAGGGGGGGAGGGAATGCAGTTCACCAAAGGCATTTTGAGTCTCCTTGTTGGTGATAATATGCCGAAAACATCGCCTTATACTTTGAAGGAGATGGAGACGAGATCTGGTGGGGAACGGAGGAGGTCACGTTTGCGCTCGCGGTAGAGGAACGCGGTAACCAATGCTGATGTCACGACCCTGTTTCTTTCTCTCCTCCCTCCTTCTCCTGGTTTTCGCCTCTCTTGTCCACCCCCCTACTCCCCTCTTTCCTTCCCCTTCTGGCACAGATGAGGCAGGCAGCTGTGTACAGGATGGGCAGAGGTATAGTGATAAAGATGTGTGGAAACCCGAGCCCTGCCAGATCTGTGTTTGCGACACTGGGACTATCCTCTGCGACGATATACTTTGCGAAGAACTGAAAGACTGTGCCAGCCCCGAGATACCCTTCGGAGAATGTTGCCCCATCTGCCCAACTGACCGGCCCGCCACCAGCGATCGTAATTTATTTATTTCCGTTCCATATAAATAAATTACTCGAGGGATCAGAGCGAAAAGGAATGCGGGGTTGAGCCATGGATGCGAATCCGGGGGCATCCATGGGAAGGCTACTGCTGGGAAAGGCTACTTCTGATTAATCCAGCTCGGGGGGTCGGGGAGCTTCTTTGCTTAAAGGGTGCAGAAAAATCTGAAATAACTGGTTCGTTCGAGCTGCGGCCCTCACTAAGGAAAGATCCACTTGTCTGTGTCTTGAGACGAAAGTCTAAATGAGTTTGTTGCTAACAAGACCGTCAAAAGGGCTAGGTCGCTAAAATGCTGACTACCCTGGCTGATCGCATGGTGTTAGTTGTCTGTGGCCTGAAAGAAGTCAAAAATAAGAACAAATTGTTTATCAGTTTATAAAAGCCTCCCTGGCTGGTTGGTCGCCTGGGGGCTGTTTTTACTCACCCTAGGTGATCAGGTGAAGGAGGGACTATTTACAAGTTTGGTCTAAGACCTTCTGGCAAATTACCAAACTGCCAGGCACCACAAGGCAATACTGAATCAGGTTTTTCTGTATCCCACTGGGCATTACTGTACTTTATCTGCTTTTTAAAGCGCTGAGGAAATGAGAAGACCGCTTCACTGAGCTAAATATATGTTAGTGTGATTCCTCTTCCCCCCCCGCACAATGTTTAACTATCATTTAAGGGGCAGAAATTACAGGGTGGTCTTCATAGGGACAGCCCTGAGACAGAAGAGATCCAATTATATTATTGTCACATGGCAAAACCTCTTCCTTTATGGAATCTTTTAAGCACTAGCTGTCCCAGCTTAAACACATTAGGGGAAAATAAAGCTCTGTTGAAATCAGCGGGATTTTGAGCAAACCTACAAGGTGTCCAGGATTGCAGTCAGAGGTTGCAATCCACGGAAAATGATGACAGTAATAGAAGGTAGTAATAGTAGTAATGAATATGGTGTTTTTAAGCATTCAGCGTGCCTCCTGTAGTCACTAAAAGTGCACCTAAATCCCATTGAAACCAATTGAATTTATGCAAATAGCCCATCCTTTAAACTAGTTAATGTCATTGTGACTGAAGCACAGCTAATTTTTTTTTTTTGGGATTATGTCCCGTGTGCCATCTTTAGCTGTTTCTATTGATAGTTCCGGTCAAGGTGTATGGCACAAAAAAAGGTATAGGCTTTGAGCCCAGTCCCAGGGAGGAGGGGTTGAATAAAGGACCATCTCATTGGAATCGTCTGCTTGGGAAAGATGTAGCGGAAGGAATGTTTGGCGCTCTTTCCTTTTCAGGGCCCTCTGATACTGCTGCCTGGAGGCTCTCTGGGCTTATTAGAATATGGCCAACAGGCCAAGATTTAACCTGGGGACAAGAGAGCACTTTCTGGGGCCAGTTTTTTTGTACCTGAGTTATTGGAGATGGTTCATAATCCTTACCTCTCCGAGGGCTTGCCCAGAAGGCATGCTTTGTAAAAAAAAAAAAAAAGTTGTAATGCTCATGCTAAAGGTGCAAGGAAAAAATTTAAACCTCCTTTCAGATTTAAAAAAAAAATTGCTTTAAAATTAGCTTTAGCCCAGGAGACACACTAAAATTAGAAGTGGCCTTCTTTAACCCTTTTGCCCATGCTGGTTGCCATAGGGGCTCCTTTAAACCCCCCCCCAAATACCTGACACTGTAAAGCTGCCAGTGTGAGCAAAGGGTTGAGACTCCCCAAAGTCAACTGTGCCTTTTCTCAGCAAATTGTTATTTTGCAGTTGTGCTGAATGTGGCTATTAACCTCTGTGTTGTGTCTCTCTCTTAATGCTTTGGTTTTTTAATGTATGCTGCTGTTTATTCTGCACGCAGTTACAGCCCTCGATCCTAACCATGCTTGCTCGGTAAAGTCCAGTTGCTACCAATGGGGGAAGTACAAAGTAAATTAGCTTAAATTTGCAACTCAAGTCCTGCTTAAGTCAATGGGGACTTGATGTGTTGTTCTCCTGTGTAAGGTTATTGAGAAGTAAGTAAGCTTTGTTGAGTTCTCTAGGATTTGCTCCTGAATCTGCATGTATAGGATTACAGCCTTTGGTGTTTGCACCTTCATGCAGAATCACAAATTTGCACGGTTCTTTCAGCTGCTTTGATAAAAAAAACCTCAGCTGTTAATTCTTGCAAGGCAAAGTGGAACTGAGCCACACCAGAGTTTTTAGCCTTGCCCTGCATGTGCTGGCCCTGCAGAGTTGTAGCCTGGCTCTGGGGATTCCGGTTGTCCCTCTCTGCTTTCCCCCCTGGTGTCATTTTGCATGGGGCGTCACACTTCAGGTGTACAAATCCTGTACAAATCGTTTCGCTGGGGCGGTGTCATCTCTAACACAGAAAGGAAATCTTAGCGGTCAGGTTTATAAAAGTAAAGCTCTCCCCACCCCCGACACTCCCATCCTTGTCTTCCTGTTCCCATATCTTGTGGTTGCATCTTGTGTGAGCGGATGCAGGGATCGGTATATATTGAAATGCTTATGTGATTTACTGAAACATGGTTCTGATGCTTTCTTTTCTTTCCCCCCTTTGTTCTTAACAGGGCAACCTGGCCCCAAGGTGAGGCAACTGAATCCTATTCACAGTCACCATTTTTATCCTACGCCCCCCCCCCCCCCATGCCAGTTTTATTACTGGCTCCTGGGGGTTCAATCCAATGACTCCCTTCTGCTAAACTGGATCCAATAACTCTTCTGCTAAGTTATCTTCCTGAAATGGGGAATGACTTTTTACGGTGCTTTTTCTGTCCCCCCCTCCCAAAAGTGCCACACTCAGTAACAGTGAGTCCCACCACACACATAAAAAGGCCTGGCTTTTTCTGATGGAGGAAGGCTTCCCCTGATGGAGAAAAGACTTTGTTGGGAGGAAGTCTTTCTCAGCTGGAGGACAATTTGGCGGAAGGAAGTCATACGATCCAACCCCTGTTCTTTTAACAATGTTCTGCAGAGGTGAAAAAGAGGAATAGTGCTTAGCTTTATGTAGGATCTAACCCCCTGTGCAGATTTAAATAATGAAGAATGGTTACCTCTGTGTTGTGGGCAAAACACCTCTGCTTGTGTCTTGCCTGGAAAAACCCCTTCCTGGTGGATGGGATCGCCATGAGAGGATTGTGACTAACTGACATGTACTCCTGTGCTGTGGAAAGCTTTACCTGCTGATACCTGCAAATCAAGATATAAAGGTCCAAGAACAAGCTAGGCTATTTTTTTTGCTGGTCATTTGGCAACCTCATTGACTCCGTTCTACACGCACTAATTTGGCGTATCGTTCCTATGCTTACGTTGGGCCCGATTCCTTGCGAAAAGCAGGAGTAAATCTGCAGAAGCCAGTGAACCCACCGCATAAAAATGGCTCTAAGGAATCACAGCAGAATCAAGCTGTCTGGCGGTCCTGCCAATGCGAACGGTATCCTCCTCACCTGACCCAGCAAAAAAAGGCCAAAACATTGGGTTCACTGAAGACCGATGAATACTTCCATTGATTTCAGTGAGACTATTCATGGTTTGGGTGAAGCTTCTGCATACCTGCCTTGCAACATCGGGACTGAATGCTTTCTACTCCGTATAAATATACAGACCCCAAAGGTGTTTAAGCAGAGGTCCTAAATAGAGGTTGTCATTGTGTTAGGGTGAGATGTATAAGACACTGCATTAATTGTGCATGTGTACGGATTTGCTGGCTTAAACAACGAAGTGTGTTCTTTGCGTTTTGCAGGGACAAAAAGGGGAACCCGGCGATATTAAAGATGTAAGTCTGACATTTTCTGTATGCCTCTCCCTCAACTCTTGAAGCCAGCGGTTCAAAGTGTGTGTCCAACTAACCTCGGTAATCTGTTTTTTCCCTCCTTCTCTCTCTTGACCAGGTTGTAGGACCAAGAGGACCCCCTGGACCACAGGTAGGGACATCTGGTACATTGCTTAAATATTTGGGAGGGTGGATATGAAAAAAATCTTCACAAACATTTAATTGAACTTATCTCTGTCCTTGTCTGTTTCAGGGACCTTCAGGTGAACAAGGTCCAAGGGGAGAACGCGGAGACAAAGGGGAAAAGGTAAGATCAGCCATTCACACGCCCACGGGGGAAGCTTTTGAAAGTGCCTGGACAGCATTCACCTGTCTTAGCTTTGGTCTGTTTGAAAATACCAGACTTGCCCTCTCCTCTAGGCAGGTCTCTCTAGCTGATTCACACATACATGCAGAGAATTCATGATAAAGGTATTATATTAGTCACAAGAAGTTCAGAAGGGGGAATTAAATAATTTAGGAGGGTTTAAGGAGAGTACTTATAGATGGCTTTTGGAACTTTGGCCATTATTACTCAGCAGCAAGTATGAAAAGGCACAAGCCTGTAGGACTTCTATGATTCAGTAACAAAACTGAATTTTGACTGCCAATCCTACGCAGAGCTACCTAGTGAAATCAGCGGGCTTAGGCTGAAGTGACTCTGCGTAGGATTGCACTCTTCAGCGGCAATATTCTGTATGTCGAAACAGACGGTGTGCGAGATTTATGCCTATTTAAGATTAAATCATATTGCTGTGCAGACAAACAAGCAAGTCTGCAGAAGTTCCGTGGCCGCAGACGGTTTTCTGACCAGCTTGCCTGACCACACTTAGCGGTGAAAGTGAATTGTAGGACAATAAGGTCTTGAAAGGGGGAGGGGGGGAGACATTCAATTCACGATCTACAAAGTGCTTTTCTGCCTTATCGCCTGGAGGTATTTGCTCACCACAGGTGACCAGGTGAGCGGATATTGACAAATCTGTTGGGTGTTTTAACATGGCATGAGAGGCTGTGCTGTCATCTCAGGCCAATAATCCATTCTATGTTCTGATGGTGTTTTCTCCTTAGCGGGACATTCCCATAGAGGAAGTGGGCCTCGATTTACGTGCTTGTAGCACCTGAAGCGCTGCTCCCTTCATTTGGATGCCCTTTTGCACATCACATTATTGGTACAGGGGATCATGTTTCCTACTACAGTACCTGCTGCCCAATCCCAGCCTTGTTTCCTGGAATACCTGAATGTACGTACCAGTACATCGACTACTGGCTATTACATCTGCTTAGCATCATCTAATATGATGGTGTACCCATGTAGCCAGTGATTCTTCCCCAAGCATTTCTCTGTGTTAATGTAACTGTCCTTGGTTTGAGCCCGTGTGATGTAGCGGTTAAGAGCGGTAGACTCTGATCTGGAGAACGAGGTTTGATTCCCCACTCCTCCACAAGAGCAATGGACTCTAATCTGGGGGAACCGGTTTGGTTTTCCCCCTCCTCCACATGAAACCTGCTGGGTGCCTTTGGGCTAGTCATCGTTATCTCCAAACTCTCTTAGTCCCACCTACTTCACAAGATGTCTGTTGTGGGGAGAGGAGGGGAATGAGATTGTAAGCCAGTTTGATTCTCCTTAAAAGGGAGAGAAAGTCAGCATATAAAAATCAACTCTCCTTCTCCCTCTTCTTTGTTAATACTCATGTCAAATTAGTAAGGAAGAATTTATGATAGATTAAAATATGCTTAGTCATTAAATATACGGATCTGAGCAGCATGACTCCCCCCCCCTCCCCGAATTTTTCCAGTGTAATGTGAGGACAGAGGATGCGTTCCCCGACCTGACTTTTGGGGAACATTTCCCTTCCTTGTTTTCTGCAGGGTGTTCCTGGCCCACGTGGCAGAGATGGCGAACCTGGTACACCTGGCAATCCCGGCCCTCCTGGACCCCCGGGTCCCCCTGGCCTTGGTGGAGTGAGTATCCTCTCCTTGCTGTCCTGCCCCCTCGGGTTTCGACATGCCAGGACGTGTGGTCACCGAAAGAGATTAAAAGAGTCCTTTCACTGTACGGTCGGTTAGCCATTCCTGGTGTCCTAACTAAGCAAAAGCCTTCGGTTTAATTCAGTTTTTCAGCACATAGCCCATGTGACCAAAAAAAAAAAAAAGTCCAATACTCAGAAATACTCAGAATGAAAATAGGGTCGCAATGTTTTTTAATTGGCTGGAATTCCTTTGCAATTTGTAAATTTTTGCTGTGTCAGAGAGGTGGTTTTCAAACTTTGTTCGGGGAAACCTTGAGCGAGCTTCCTCAGAAATGTAATACAGTTACAACGAAAAATTTGGTAACGGTAAAATTTGGTAAAAAGTTGGTACACATCCTCTGCTTACTCATCACTACCAATCTTAGCCTGTATTGCGTGTGTTCGTGGACACATTTTTGGCTCATTCCGGGGAAGACTGATGCCCAGAAGAGCTGCCAGTGGCCCATAAGATCTTGATGCCTTATTATCCCAGAAATCCTCTGTAATACATGGGGCGAAAATGCATGGTCGCTTTAGCCTCCTTTATTCCCTGTTTCAGCCAGGATTCAGCCAGGATCGAACGCACGTTCGGTGAAACGCATGTGTTCGATCCTGGCTGAATCCTGGCTGAAACAGGGAATAAAGGAGGCTAAAGCGACCATGTGTCTTCGCCCTATTAGAGGCTCTTTGGAAGATATGTTGAAGTGGGAAGGTTCCCTCAGGGCAGAAAGTTTTAAAACCCCTCCGTTAAAGAGCAAATTACAATCCCTTCTGGGGGGTACAAATTTGGGCCACACGAATCCAGCATAGATTAGGGCACATGTAAACTATGGGCACTTGCTGGGTGACCTTGGGCCAGTCACGCACTCTCAACCTCGATCCTGGAAAGTATTTGGATGGGAGACCTCCAAGGAATACCAGGGACGTGACATTGGAGGCAGGCAATGGCAAGCCACCTCCGAATGTCTCTTGGCTTGAAAACCCCACCTGGGCTCACCATAAGTCAGTTGTGACTTGATGGCAAAAAAAAGGCCAACTGATTTCAGAAGGTTTAAGTGTGCCTGTCTCTGGGCTGCACTGAGGGCCAAACTACAAGATACATTTTTAACGCTTTCCACATGAGCGGCGGACTCCAATCTGGTGAACCGGGTTGGTTTCCCCACTCCTCCACATGAAGCCAGCTGGGTGACCTTGGGCTAGTCACAGTTCTCTCCGAACTCTAGCCTCACCTATCTCACAAGGTGTCTGTTGTGGGGGGAGGAAGGGAAGGAGATAGTAAGCTGGCTTGATTCTCCTTAAAAGGTAGAGAAAGTTGGCATATAAAAACCAGCTCTTCTTCTTCCTCTTCCTTTTAGCCGCCCAGAAGCCCCAGTGAGGAATCCCCACTGGGACCATTTTGGCTTGGAAAAATGGTTGAAGAGGGAGAGCCCCTCTTCAGCAGTCCCGAGCTGAATCAGGCCCCCATAAGCTTTAAAAATGACATTCCGCAGAGCTGCTTTGGGGCTGTGAGGAAGTGAGTTTGGTCCAGGGTACCTGATTGGGGTACCTGGGCCCAACTCGCTAAAAATGGTATTGCGTAGTTTGCCCCTCAGGCTACGAAACAGTAAAGGAAATTTGTAATGCGCATCGATTTCAGTTTAAGTTTAGGTAGTCCAATCTTAGGTAATTTAGTCCTGGTGAACTTTGCTTGCACTAATAGTATAAAGCCTGCCACAGCCAGATGTAGACTTTCCTTAACAACATCTGAAGCAGTAACGTACAGCTGAGGCTCTAAGTGAATAATGGAAGCCTCATTCGTGGAGATGTTGAGGACTAGTTGTGGGTCACAAGGACAATGTTGTGTGAGCTGAGCATGTGAGGTAGCTTTTTTCTGACCATTGGTCTACCAATCTCAGCATTGTCTACTCTGGCTGGCAGCAGCTTTCCAAGGTAGATTTTGGAACAATCAAATCATCTGCAAGTCCAGACAAAGATACACAATCCATTGGTGAGTTTCCTGAACAACACTTTTTAGAGTTACTGACATAACTGAATTTCTACTCTTTGACCCTTTGTATCTTACCCAGGACTAAAACTATTAGCAGTTCATATACAATATCAAGCATATAAAGGAATAATTAGGAGCCCCATGGTGCAGAGTGGTAAGCTGCAGTACTGCAGTCCAAGCTCTGCTCACAACCTGAGTTCGATCCCAACGGAAGTCGGTTTCAGGTCGCCGGCTCAAGGTTGACTCAGCCTTTCATCCTTCCGAGGTCAGTAAAATGAGTACCCAGCTTGCTGGGGGTAAAGGGAAGACAGCTGGGGAAGGCACTGGCAAACCACCCCGTAAACAAAGTCTGTCTCGTAAACGTCGGGATGTGACGTCACCCCATGGGTCAGGAATGACCCTGTGCTTGCACAGGGGACCTTTACCTTTTAAAGGAATAATTAAGTAGAAGATTATTCCCATTGTCTGCTTGCAGCTATTGGACATGTTGTTCCACAAAAGAATATATTAAGATCATATCCCTTTAATAGAGACTGCTTTGAGGTTACAGACGACTCCTCGTATACTTTTTTATCCCTAATAAATATTAGAATTGCTACTCCACATAGGGATATGCCTTGAAAAAAGTGTACAGTATCTGCCCTTGGCTGTTGTCTAACCATCCTTTTGGTGGCTACAAAGGGGCCGTTGAAATACATCAAGGAATAACTAACCCACAGTTGATATAATGGACCCCTGTGCATAAGTGTGTTCAGTTGTTTCTGGGCAGCATTAAACCTTCCTGTTCACCTCTAATTGTGTGCAAGCGCTCTAGAGAGCCAGCGCGGTGTAGTGGTTAAGAGCGGTGGACTCTAATCTGGAGAACTGGGTCTGATTCCCCACTCCTCCATATGAGCGGTGGACTCCATATGAGCAGGTTAGTTTCCCCACTCCTCCACATGAAGCCAGCTGGTGACCTTGGGCTAGTCATGGTCCTCTCCGAACTCTCTCAGCCTTTCCTACGTCACAAGTTGCCTGTTGGGAGAGGAAAGGAAGGAGATTGTAAGCCGGTTTGATTCTCCTTAAAAGGTAGAGAAATTCGGCATATACAAACCAACGCCTCTTCTTCTTCATCATCTTTTTGGGGAGCCAGGTCTGTTTCGACAGCGTCCATTTTTAAACCACACTTCTTAATTATTCCAAGTGTCCTTTAGATTCACTGATGTACCTGAGTGTTACAGACACCCTGTCTCCAGGTGTTATGAATCACTCTTTGTTTTCCTAAGAAGTGGTTTGAAGGCCTGTGTTCTCTTTTTCTGTCTTAGATTGATTTCTATCATTGTAGACCTCCCCCCTCATCGTCTGTGGCAAGCGTTGAAACAAAGTCGTTGAGCCAGGGGGTCCCTGCAAATGCTTGCTTGGAAATCCTTAATTTTTTTTTCCCTCCAGGTGAAAATCATTCCCACCAATATTACCCCCATAAATATTTTCCCTGAGGCATAAACCCCAAGGAATGTGAAAATGTGAAAAGAGAATCAACTTGCCCTAATTTGTGATGTGTTTAGGGTTGCCCATCAGATACTAAGGCAAACTCTTGAGCTTTCGAAAAGCCTTCTCATGTTCCCTATTGAACAAATGTTCTCCATTTTATCACCTTGCATTCCTCATCCCATTGAAATGGCTTTGCCGAGATTTGACTGGGCGTTTTTTTGTGTGTGTGTGCGTGTGTGCTTCCTCTTTGTAGAACTTTGCTGCTCAGATGGCAGGAGGATTTGACGAGAAAGCTGGTGGTGCTCAAATGGGAGTCATGCAAGGACCGATGGTAAGGAATCAGAGAGTTTCTAAGCCCTTTGAAGGCATATCTGTTCTACAAAGGTATTATCAGTTTTATGTTATCATGGATGGCTTATTGGGGAAAAAATCCTGAGAACTATAGTTTTAATGGTGCTGAGAAGTCTGTGTTCCAGATCTGTAGTTTTATTCATGTAACTGCTGTTCCCCGTGTTTCCTAGTGACTATAATAGCCCCAGGATTGTGACAGGCAAGGAGGTAGGGAGTGCAGTTCTTCCAGAATGCCTCTGACTTTGGGCACTTCATGCATAGTGTAAATAGCAGATTTCCTAGGGGAGCAGATACTTGGCTAATCTTGGCAAATGCCAACCTTGGCACTCTCTGGGGTTGACACTTCCTGAGAAGAGGGAGTGACTATTTAACCAGTGTAAGTCTGTGCTGTTAGTATACCTTGAGTATGTCTAATACCTCCGGCACTGAAACGTGCTTGGCAAAATGGTGCACTTTGTAAAAATACTGAGATATTAGCAAACCTTATGGTCCTTGTAGGCATCAATGAAAGTTGTGATGGTTCCGCCATCTTGAAAATGGCCAAAATGGACATGGCCACAATACTTAGGACACGTACTGGGAAGTAAGTCCTATTTAACTTGTTGGCATTTACTCCTAAATATACATATAGATATACAGGATTGATGGCATTTGACCTCATTTAGATAGCCCTAAATGTTGAAGGGCAAGAGTACTTTTATTCTCTACTACCGGTATGCATTCGGATATGCTGAACTGAAAAAAGAGGCACCATTTTAATAGAGCCAAAAAGGAAAAAGTTGAAAAAAGCCGAATCTTTCCAGGGCTCGGGGGGACGGGACTATTTTTTAAGGTAGAGGCACTAAATTTTCAGTAGAGCCCCGGAAAGATTCACTATAGGGTAACATGGAGCTGTTCCCTTTAAAAGTTATAGGAAATGGCTCCTATATTAGTTCATGGGAAAACTTTTCATGGCTTGGGGGGGTATTTTTTAATTTGCAGCTATGCTATGCTGCAAATTTGGCGCCTCTTCTTACAAGACCCAGTCTTCACCAAACTTGGGGGTTCCTGTAAGGAGAGTCACTTGTAGCTAAGCTAAAAATTTGGTGGCTCTACCTTAACCATCCCCCCACCCCCCCGAGTCCCACGAAGATTTCCCATAGGGTTTAATGGGCCCAATTTTTTTTTGAAAAAGCTGGGGGAAAAAACATATTGGTTTGGGGAGATTTGTTTTTTTCCGGATTTTCCGAAAATTTTCGTGCCTGTTAAACCCAAATGCGAAAAATACCAATCTACCCCCAGTATGTAAAGTCCATGGCTCATGTCCATTATTAAGAGCTTAATCAGCCCACAGAATCTCTTTTGATGTTTGTGTTTTGGATTGTACCATTATATTCCCTCACATAAAACACGGTCTACACTTACAAAACAAACATGTGGCAGGGAAGATCTAGCCTAGAACTTTCTCACTGGCAGATGTAGGAAGTATTTTATGAAGGGGGAGCATTCAAACCTTTGATCCTCCCTCCTACAGCGTGAGATGGCCCAGCAACAGATACACCACTTGGTTCTTCTGTTCAGAGACTAGTTTAGACCAGAACAGTTTCTGCAATGGCACGTGAAAAGAAAATACATGTGTTTCTCTGGGACGCTTCCTGCACGTATAAGGTTTACACTTGATATTTTCCTGTGCAGGAAACAAAGGTATACCCTGTCTGTACTATTGTGTGAAGAATCACAGGTGTCTGTTTGTGCATAATTACATGCAACTGGATGATCGTTGCGTAGGAGAATATCATATATGAAGTGGCGCTCCCCAGAGCAGAACTAGAAACACACAGTGTGGTGCAGTGCTTGAAGTTTTGGACTAGGATCTGGGGAACTCCGTTTTGAATCCCCATTCGGCCATGGAAGCTTGCTGGGTGACCTTGGGCTTGTCATATACTCTCAGCCTAGCCTTCCTTCCCAGGATAAAATGTAGTGAGGATAAAATGGCGGAGAAGAGAACAAGGCAAGCTGCTTTGGGTCCCCACTGGGGAGAAAGGTGGGATATAAATAAAATAAATAAATAGACGATCCAAATGAATCTGAACACCATTTTTCAGACATGACGTTACAACAGAACACAATAATTCCAGAGGGGTCGCTGTGTTAGCCTGTTGCAGCAAAATTGCACAGGAGTCTGGTGGCACCATAAAGAGTAACAAAATTTATTTCAGCATAAGCTTTGGTGAGTCAGAGCTCACTGGATGAGGACGTGAGCACCGACTCGAGAAAGCCCATGCTGAAATAGACGTTGTTCGTCTTTAAGGCGCTATCAGACTTGAGTCCGTTTTTAAACAGAAGTGTTTTTCATGTAAAGGAGCATTCTAGCCCTTGCTGGTGTTTATTCATGTTACAAACTGAATATACCGGTAGTAGGAACCCCTTCAAGCCTCACATGAGAAAACATCCTTAGACACACCCAGGTTTTGCAACTGATAGTCAGCTAGCACAGTCCTGCTGAAGCCAGTAGGGTTTGAGTTCTGTCTATATATCATCCAAGAAAAGAGAAAACCACATTAGAAATTATCTGGGGCCACTGGTTGTCTTCTGAGGAGTTGATGGTAGCCCTCATCATGCGTTACATTTCTTGTGCTCCTATCCTACGTGCCAGGGAAACGCACTAGAGCCGTGTTGGCGAACCTATGGCACGCATGCCAAGTCCGGCATGCCGAGCCCTCTCTGTGGGCACGCGCGGGGGCGGCGGGGGCTTTGAAGCGGAGCGCGGAGCCCTTCAAAGCCGCCCCCCCTTCCCTGCACTCCCCGCGGCCCCCCTCCTTGCCAAGCTGGGAGGAAACCTCAGTATTCAGGTTACATTGCCGTGTTGGCACTTTGCGATAAATAAGTGGGTTTTGGGTTGCAGTTTGGGCCCTCGGCCTCTAAAAGGTTCGCCATCACTGCACTAGAGCGATCGCCTCAGTATGCGCAGTCAGCATTTTGTCTGGAATGGGCAGTGTGCATATTTTGCATGGGCAGTGTGCATATTTTGCGCTCAAACCTGTGGAAATCTAGTTTTTGAGGTCATGCACACTGAAGCTGCAAAATCCAAGTGTTTTCTTTTTTAGACAAAAATGGCAGTTGTACATACTGAGGAGGTTGTGTATAGTGCGTTCTCTTGGTACACACAGTTAGCATGAGAAACACAGCACCGGACAAAGGCTATGAACTCCCTGGCCTGGATATCTCTCTTTCAGTAGCTCCAGGGAAGGTGGAAGAGAACCTACATCAGCTGGTGTCTCTCAGGCCCTTCATAGTTCCCTCAAGAGCTGATGGCATCAGCTCCCTGGCCTGGGCCTCTAAAAACTGGTACTGGAACGAGGCCGAGGTGCTCCTTTTCTTATTAACCAGACTGCCTCAGTCGCTTATCAGCATGGCTTTCCTAGTGCCCAAGCTTCAGCCAACCGCATCTCATAAATAAGGTTTTTTCCTTTACGTTTAGCATTTGTTGGTTTTGCATTTCAAGATTGCCCCAGCGGTTCAAGCGGGCCGCTCAACATGAAATAGGGAATTAAAAATGGCCCCGGGGGACTTTATACTCCTTGCCAGAGCATCCTGAACCGTGGGCCAAAATAGTCGAAATAGATGATTATAGAGAGGGAAGTAACAGAGAGATTTGTTTTAAGGGGGCCGGGTCTCTGTTACTTTTGGATCGAGGGCTGAAGTAGGCCAAAACAAAACAAAACAGCAGCTACTGTTCTCGAAGATCCCACAAGGCTTCCAGCAGGAAATTTCTACTCTCTAGCCATTCTTGGCAAGCTGTAAATGAAATTCAGGCTTTGTAAACATGGATCGCTTCCAAGAGAAAGTGAGCACACGTGTGGTTTTTTTTTGCCTCCAAGTGACTTCTATAAATACAAATAGTCCTGGATGGTGCATTGAAGGGTGGGGGGAGAGAAAGAATGGAAGGAGCTGTTTCAGAGCAACTGCCACAAAATTACGTCTACTCTGGTTCTTTATACCTTTGCAGTTGGGACCAAAGGTCCCACTTGTGCCAGATTAGTTTTTGGTTTTTAACAATGTTTTTTTTTAAATTTCCAAATATAGGGACCTATGGGACCACGAGGCCCTCCGGGACCCTCAGGATCTCCTGTAAGTACCCACACCTTTGAGCCTAGTTGGATGGTCTCTCATGTTTGAAACAAAGGGAAGTGTCACCCGTTACTGAGGTAAGCACTGAGGAGTCCTTTTGTGGTCTTCTTTCAGGGCCCTCAAGGATTTCAAGGCAGCCCTGGTGAACCTGGAGAACCTGGCGCTAGTGTGAGTATGTGGGAAGGGAGGATGCCTTTGCAAAAGACCTGGTGTGTACACTGTGGCACAATTGACACATTCATGTACTCCTCCTTTCCACTGCCAAGCGTGCCTATCGATCTCCCACAGGTCTCTTGCCTTCTGCAAACCTCAAATTCAGTGGATAACTGGCAAAGGGAAGCTACGGGATACTCTTGCCTGTGGTTTGGCTGACTGAAAGCTACCCTTGTCTGAGACTTAATTGTCCCTGGGGTTCCTTTTCTGATAGACTGCATGAAAACTTAACTTGACATCTGGACTGCCAACTAGTTAACTCCTTGGCCGTAATTTTACATATATACCAGTTGATTCCTAATTTGTGACACGTATTCAAACCCCAAAAGGTGTGTTTACTGGCATGGCAATGGAAGAAGCTGGAACAACTGTAGCCCATGTGGTATAATATCAACAGGGCTATTTCCACTTCCTATTTGTTTGGTCCAGCTTCCCCTTCCTCCTCCTACCCACCTTCAGCCCGCCCCACCTCCACACAGATCCAGCATAAGAACATAAGAAAGGCCATGCTGGATCAGACCCAGGCCCATCACGTCCAGCAGTCTGTTCACACAAGTGGCCAACCAGGTGCCTCTAGGAAGCCCACAAGCAAGACGACTGCAGCAGCACCATCCTGCCTGTGTTCCACCGCACCCAAAATAATAGGCATGCTCCTCTGATACTAGAGAGAATAGGTATGCAGCATGACTAGTATCCATTTTTACTAGTAGCCATGGATAGCCCTCTCCTCCATGAAAATGTCCACTCCCCTCTTAAAGCCTTCCAAGTTGGTAGCCACCATCACCACCCCCTGGGGCAGGGAGTTCCACAATTTAACTATGCGTTATGTGAAGAAACACTTCCTTTTATAAGTTTTGAATTTGTCACCCTCCAGCTTCAGCAGATGACCCTGTGTTCTAGTATTATGTGAGAGGGAGAAAAGCTTCTCCCTGTCCACTCTCCATACCATGCATAATTTTATAGCCATTGACTACAAGTCCTTATGGCTGACTGGTTAGCCATTATTTATTCATTTGGAACATTTTTGTACTACTTCTCAGGGAACCTGTTCAGGGAGGCTTATAGAAAGAAACACGACAAATCTTTGATACTCATTGCATTAAAAAACAAAACAAAAATACAGCCAGAGTATAAAACATAAGGCATGGAGCAGCTTAAAATGTGTTGTAAACATTTCTCAAGCTGAAAGCAAAACTATAGAACAATGTTAATAACAATCCATCAACCCTGTCATTAAATGTCTTGGTAAACAGACGTGTTTCAGCCTGGCACCTAAAAGAGAGTAGGGTAGGCAGCAGATGGGATTGAAGGGGCGGGCATTGCACAGTAAAGGAGGCCACTGCTGAGATAGCGCCGTCTCTGGTTGCCACCCACCTCACCTTTGCAGGAGGGCATCCAGAAGAGGGCTTGTGAGGAAGAACGTAGCTGGCAGTCTAGACAGTATAGGAGGAGGTGGCCCTTCAAGTACTCTGGCCCCAAGCCATGTAGGGCGGCCCTTGTAGGAAAGAACCACCCCTTTGAATTGTGCCCCCGAAACAGATAGAAATGGAGCCCAGAAACATTACAATTTAAAACTGGAAGTGCCAGTAAAGATTAGGACTGCTGGTAGGGCAGCGGAAGAAAAAACGAGCTGGAAAACTGCCATTGCGTTGATGGCATGGTGTCATTTCCAGTGACATGATACTGTCGGTGTGGCATCCCTTCCAGGTTCACCCTGGAAATGACATCACAGCTTCTTTGTTACAACTGGAGCAGATGTGGATGGAATTGCATGGCTTGGCGGTAGATCTGGGGTCCCCGACATGGTGCTTGTGGGTACCACGGTGCCCGCCACCTGCTTTCAGAAAGTGGGTGGGGCTAGGTGGGGCTTTTGCCCAGTAGGGATCCTGATTGGCTGTGCAAATAAAAAGTCATCCTGTTATACAGAGCTTCTTCGTGAACTGTTGAAGAGTCACTGTCTTTATATGTAACTTCTGTCTCCGACATAATGTGGTTGGCTTTGCTTCCTGTTGCAGCCATTTTGTCATTGTGCCCACAACCCTGGCTGAGAACTCCAAAGGTGCCCACAGGCTCAAAAGGTTTGGGGAGCCCTACTGCAGATGATGGGTTGTGTGGTGCGTTCAAGGTAGTAGCTGGATTGTGACCAGCGGGTTTATGTATCCATCACAGAAGCGCACTGCGAGGCACTCCAAGTGAATTTCCTGTGCGGACTGGTCCACGCTAGGGTTGCCAGGTCCCCCCTCTCCTCCGGCGGGAGGCTATTCTGCTAATATCAGGAATGTGCGTGCACGGGTGTGCACCAACGCACAAGTGTCACTTCCGGTTTAGAACCGGAACTGCCGCCTCACAAGGGGCCTTATGCCTCTTAAAAGTGGCCCTTTACCACTCAAACTAAACGTTTGAGTGATATCTAAGAGTTTGAGTGATATAAGGTCCTCGCGAGGCAGCACTTCCAGTTGTAAACCGGAAGTGACGTGCGCACGGTATGTACATGCACGTGCACTTTGCCTGCCGACCCGCAGGTGGTCGGTGGGCAGAGGGGTAAATTGCCGGGGGTTTGCCCGCCACCATCCGGAAGCTGGCAACCCTAGTCCAGGCCCAGGTTTATGTTGTGATGGAAGTTGTTGGGCCTGGTAGAATTGTTCAGTGGGCCTTCTTCGCATGGATCCTTATGGTGAAGAAGTTGTTGATCTGCTTCAGATGCAGGAGAAGTGCTTGGGTTTGGGAGATGAGAGAAAGTGTTGCTCAAACAGCGCGTTCCTGAGCCTGAAGGTTGAAAGCCCTTAGGAGGCCAGGAAGGTGCCGCAGCGGCGTTTGGGCCCCCCGCGCCGGTGTCCGTGCAACTTACACTAGCGTTAGTGACCCAAATGCTGGCAGGAAGGCCCAGACGCTGGGCGCCGGCCGCTGCCATGGCAGCGCCATCCTGGGATGCTGCCATAAAAGCCCGTGTTCCGGCATCCCGGAAGGCGTTCCCAGGGTGTTCTGGCGCTGGGCTGGGGGAGGAGTCACCTTTAGGCGGCCTCCAAAGTCCTTTCAGTAGGGTTTCCAGGTCCCTGTTCTTCTCCAGTGGGAGGCTTTTGCGTGTAAATGTGTGTGTGCGCACGCCGATGCATGTGCATCACTTCCGGTTTAGAACCAGAAGTGCCGCCTCGCAAGGGGCCTTATATCTGATAGTTTGAGTGGTAAAGCAGCCCTTTACCACTCAAACTAAGATGTATAAGGCCCCTCACGAGGCGGAACGTCCGGTTCTAAACCGGAAGTGACACGTGCGGTATGCACGCGTGCATGCACATTTGCCCGCTGACCCTCAAGTATTCAATTGCCAGGGGTTTGCCCACCACCAGCGGGCACCTGGCAACCCTACCTTTTTGGCCGGGAATGCCCCTTTTTTATTTTGGCGAGATACGCCACCTTTTTAGATGGCGCGTCTCCCGTGCAACCCTAAGAAGGGTTACCCAGATTTTTCACGCCATGAGGAGGTTTGGGGGGGGGCGCTGCCCCCTATGACCGGTGCAGGAATTCCTCTCAGGAATGCACTGTAAGTCAACTATGAATAGGTTGGCTCCAGAAATGGGTAGTGCAACGGCTGCAGCAACAAGTAGCACATTAGTATAATTTTTAATGAAATAGCAATGTGTGTGTAGACCAATGGAATGTACAAAAAAGTTTCACATGATCTGATTGAATTTTGAAATTAGTATCCGAAGAAACACCTTGTGCTATATCTTGCACAAGTGGAAAAGATTGAGGGGGATACAGTTTCTTTAACTGAATGTCAGCAGACAGCAAGGAGTAATTTTAACACTTGTGTTTGCGCAAGGACTGTTGCAGACTGTGGAATCCAACCTATTGTGAGGTGCCATGGGAGTAGACATAGCAATGTTGTTGCATTATCATGGACCACATTCCTAATGGCTTATAGTCCATCTTTGTGTGGAGTGTTGGTGTGTAGCAGATCTTCATTCATTGTTGCTGGTGTGTTGTTTTCTGGGAGATTATCAGTGGACTGTTTATTGAGGAAACCTGTGGTATCTTGTAATGTACTTTTTATTTGCATCTGAAAATACTTTCAGAATAGCCAGGTCTTTGAGGAAGTAGACATGGGGTGAAAACGCATGGTCGCTTTAGCCTCCTTTATTCCCTGTTTCAGCCAGGATTCAGCCAGGATCGAATGCACATTCAGTGAAATGCATGCGTTCGATCCTGGCTGAATCCTGGCTGAAACAGAATAAAGGAGGCTAAAGCGACCATGCGTTTTTGTCCATGATGTTTAACATAGGACTGCTGCTAAAATGGCAGGCCCGTGTTGTATTCTTTCAATTCAGTCTCACAGAAGTAGACTTTCCTGTGGTGTGACATTACATTAAGCTTTTCTACTGTCATGTCACATCACTGATACAGGCTGATGTGTGTTTGAGGGGAAAAGTACACCAAGAAGTCTGTTTATATATTACACGATAGAACTTGACACAAGGTTGCCATTTTCAGCAGCAACCCCGAGTTGAATATATTGTTTACTTCAACCCTTACTCCACTGAATAAAAGTATTTCCAATTTAACAAGCCGTTATGAGATGGCAGGTGAAGCTAAGAATGGTTTTAGATGGAAATTTCCCCCTTGTGAATGTTGCTAATGCAGAATAGAAAGCTTTTAAATGAAACACTTGAATTTACATATATATTTGGCCATTCTGAAAGTAGGAAAATTTGTGTGATAACTTGGTTTTAAACGGATTTGTATAGTGTCACTTAACCAGCCTGTTTGGAATCGGAATAAAGGCATATTAATAGAAATTTCAAAAATAAAAACCCCCTAAAAATGGTTGTTTAAAGTTTTAAAGATTACACTTAAGATCAGTCTGAGACCCCAATTAACAGTAGCTTTAATGCAAAGTGCCTAAGCACTGGAATGAATCCATTGCAAAGACTTGAATGAGTCTGTAACGCAGATCTAGCAAATCTAGATTATTAGGAATGAATTTCTTTTAGACCTATTCTGTTGCCATGCCGTGTATCCGACTTTCTAAAATCTGTCTGGGAAGAAGTTAGAGAAGTAAAATAGGTTCTCATCACTGGACAAATTTCTGCTGATGGGCGGAGTTATGGTTTCAGGTTCTTGTTGGCTCCCTAGCCTGGCAGTTGATAGATGTAGAAAACTCATGATCAACTCTCGCAGCATGCTCAAGAGAGCGTGGAGAAGAGAGGTTCATCATGCAAAAATATCTCAGTGGTGACTTAATCCCATTTAAGTATAAACATGAGTTTCGGTCCTCCTAAAAGATCCAGAGTGGGGGGGGGGGGCTGTAAACACAAAGAGAAATGTACATCAGTAGATGAGATGATTTGAATTCAGTTGCTCCCTTAAAAGCAAGGATATGTCAGGAGAGAGCAAATCCCACCCCCAGAGCTGTGAAGGGGGAAAAGCATACAGGGAATATTGCAGTTCACCTAGTTTCATAATATCGATGAGGGGCCATAGTGCCAAACCCTCCTGTCAATTCAGAAGGTCCTTTTAACCAGAGGAGAGGGGGAGTCTGTAAAAAGAGCTCCTGGGGTCCTCCTCAGCCCGGTTGACGTAGTCATCTTCCAGCTGTCCATATAGCTTCACTGTACTCCATGCCAGAGCTGCCCAGTGTTACACACAACCCATCAGTAACCTGCTGGGCTCCTTACCAAAGTTCATGCCAGAACATTGCCCTGTGTCCATATTCCCAATCAATAACGGATATTAGAGTCGCTGGTCTTTTATGCGTGGCTGTTTCACTCGTCTTCACCCCTCCGACGACTTCGGGTCTTTGTGTTGATTAGGCAGGCCGTTTCTGACCATTGGAGGTCGCCTCGCGCTCCCCCTGCCTTTCCCCGCGTTTTGCCCGCATTTTCAAATTTGAAATAAAACAGGTCTCTGAAAACGCGGGCAAAATGCGGGGAAAGGCAGGGGGAGAGCGAGGCAACCTCCAATGGTCAGAAACGGCCTGCCTAATCAACACAAAGACCCGAAGTCGACAAAGGGGTGACGGCGAGCGAAACAGCCATGCATAAAAGACCCCTGTTTCACCCATGGGTATGCATTGCAAGGGTATTAAAATAGCTTTTCTTTTGCCACCCTAATTATGAGTATAATAGATCATATTTGTCAGTTCAGCAGGTCCTTTTAACCAGTGAGGAGAGGGGCAGCATGTAAAAAGAGCCCCTGGGGTCCTCCTCTGCCCAGTAGCCTAGATTGAGGGGCCGTGTAGTACCTCTCTGTGAAGTTTTCATCCAGTTTTCTCTGTTCTCCTGCCGACATTTGCTGCCCTCGAGAGCCGTACATGAGCTGTTCGCTGGTGTATTGGCAGTTTACGTATGGTGGGTCCCATCTCCACCCCATGCAGTCAATGCCAACACGATGACATAACAAAATAAATAAATACTAGGCTGATTTCCTCTTGGTGTGGAAGGACAGGCTTTGAGAAAGCGAGTACATGAATGTATAAAAGAGGGAAATGGCAGCTGTGAAAAACCAGCATGACTTGGGGAGTTCATGTTTAGGAAAGGGAATGAACCCAGAGTCTACAGGTAAAAAATTCAAGCCTCTAGACCTTGTCCGTTTCATTGCGACTCACAGTCCACTAGGAAATAAGTCATAACCAGTGGGTTGAGAGCCAGCGTGGTGTAGTGGTTTGGAGCAGTGGACTCTGATCTGGAGAACCGGGTTTGATTCCCCACTCCTACACGTGAAGCCAGCTGGGTGACCTTGGGGTAGTCACAGCTCTTGTAGCCCCACCTACCCCACAGGGTATCTGTTGTGGGGAGGGGAGGGGAAGGCGATTGTAAGCCGGTTTGATTCTTCCTTAAGTAGTAGAGAAAGTTGGCATATAAAACCCAACTCTTCTTCTTCTTGTTACTGGAATTTACTGTCCTAAAATACCTTGCTTGGCACTCATCGAGTATTTTTCTCTCTAGGGTCCGATGGGTCCCCGTGGGCCACCGGGGCCAGCTGGAAAACCTGGTGATGATGTGAGTATTCTTTATCTTGATCTCACTGTCTCACGATGGTTGACGCTTGCAGCTTGAGAGATATGTATACTCTTTGTAGTGCTACTTGTGGTTCTTCTGAGCGCCGTCCCCCAATGGGGTACCTGCCCCATATTTCAGGAACTTAGGCAAGGCTATTGCCTGGTCTGGGCTGTGATTGGCTGGTGGTTTCCACTTAGCACAGAGAGAGATTCTAACCGCCCCTTCTCTTGCAACTCTAGAGTTCAACTTGAAGGGTACTTTTAACATAGGAAAGAATTTTTTTAAAACATCCAGCCCAATAAAGAGTTCCGGAGGAGTCGAAAAGTTTTTTTTTTTGCTTTTGTTGCTTTTTTTGATTTAAATCAGCAACTGAATATTGTTATATTGAGATAACGTCACAACAATATGTGTAACAGGTTCTCTGAATTCCCAGCTTTCATTTAAAAAAAGTCTCTTGCCTCTTTCGTTGCAGACACATGCCTGTCCCTTTCTCTCTCCTCAATGAAAAGGGATAGAGACAAAAAAAATGAAAGCTGGGAATTATAACACGTCTTAGAACCTATGACATGTTATAATGTTATATTGCTATAATAATGTTCAGTTGCTGATTGAAAAAACAAACAAACTGGAAAAGCCCTGTTGACCTATTGGAGGAAAGGTGGCTGCAGCCATGTGACAGGGCCAGGGAAACTGCAGGGACCGTCCATGTGGAAGCCGCCACAGTAGAAACCACACAAACCTGTCCCTTGTGGAAACCACTGAACTGACTTAACAACCACAACACAATTTCTAAGGTTCTTTGGTTGAGGCGATAATAGTTGAACAAGTATGTGTGTTTGTGGTGTAGAGGTTTCCTTTGTAGTATCTGCAGCAAGCAGTGAGAAGGTCAGATTGTCTAGCCTGAGTTAACTGAATGCGATCTGATCAGGTTAAATTTGAATTCACAAAGTCAAGTAAAGGGATCAAGGGTATGTAGGGCTGCCAACCTCCAGGTGGGAGCTGGAAATCTCCTGCTATTACAATTGATCACCAGCCAATAGAGATCAGTTCACCTGGCCGCTTTGGCAATTGCTCTCTATGGCACTGAAGTCCCTCCCCTCCCTAAACCCCGCCCTCCTCAGGCTCCTTCCCCAAAATCTCCAGGTATTTCCCACACATGAACACACATGAAGCTGCCTTATACCGAATCAGACCCTTGGTCCATCCAAGTCAGTATTGTCTACTCAGACCAGCAGCGGCTCTCCAGGGTCTCAGGCAGAGGTTTTTCTCATCACCTGCTCGCCTAGTCCCTTTAACTGGAGATGCCGGGGATTGAACCTGGGACCTTCTGCATGCCAAGCAGATGCTCTACCACTGAGCCACAGCCCCTCCCCTTCCCAACCCAGACCTGGCAACCCTAAGGGCATGATACAACTTTTCTTTTTTAACCAAGACTGATGTAAAACATGAGAACATTTGCTCCTGAAAATATTGGTAATTTTTTTAGTTGATGCTAAGCTAGTGAAGAGTTTGTAACACATTGTGTTGTAGTATTTAAGTGGGTTATTTAATGAATATTTCTAATCTGTAATATCTAGAATTATGATCCAACCCGTAGTTAGTAAAAGTTTTATACGGAGAGAAGGCACTGGGCTAAATTGGATCATGGGTTGAACTCGGCTCATCTGCTTAGATTTTCTTCTGGGGATTCTGACAGTCTCTTATAGGGAGCCAGCATTTCTAGTGGTTAGAGTGTTGGGCTCGGAGTCCTGGGTTTTCAGATCCCCCTCAGCCATGAAGCTTCCTGAGTGACCTAGGGTGTTGGCACACACTGTCAGGTAAACGGTGGTGTAGCCAGCGTGGCGTAGTGGTTAAGAGCAGTGGTTTGGAGCTGTGGACTTTAATCTGGAGAACCGACTTTGATTCCCCAGTCCTCCACATGAGCGGCAGATGCTAATCTTGTGAACCGGGTTGGTTTCCCCACTCCTCCACATGAAGCCTGCTGGGTGAGAGCTAGTCACAGCTTTCTTAGAGCTCTCTCGGCCCCACCTACCTCACAGGGTGTCTGTTGTGGGAAGAGAAGGTGACGGTAAGCCGGTTTGATTCTTCCTTAAGTGGTAGAGATAGTCGGCATAAAAAAACCAACTCTTCTTCTTCTTTTTCTTCTTCTCCTTCTTCTCCTCCTTCTCCTTCTCCCTCACAGGGTTGTTGTGAGGATAAAACAGGGAAAGGAGAACCATGTGCACTGCTCTGAGTTCCTTGGAGGAAGGGAAAGAATAAAATATTTTAGTAAGTTATAAAAAAAAAAGTGATATTTTTTTTCTGTGTTTCTTTTCAGGGTGAAGCAGGCAAGCCTGGCAAATCAGGAGAGCGTGGGCCACCCGGGCCTCAGGTATGGATTTGATCAGCGTGTTGCCAATATCAGTGCCCAGGCAAAAAGAATTTAGAAACACAACAGAAACCACGTGGTTCCTCCTAGCGTGCCCAAAACCTTTGGGCTGACCCTGAAATCAATGTGGCAGAGTTTTAGAGTAGGCAATCTTCTGTGATTTCAGGCTGAAATAACCGTGTTGCTTTCCTTGGGGGGTGGGGGAGCCTAGAATTGCACCTTTCCCTATTAAACCTAACAGCTCACGAGGGCCTTTTATGCACGGCTGCTTCTCTCGCGGTCCCTCCGACGACGACTTTGGGTCTTTGTTGTGATTGTGCTTGCCGTTTCCGGCCAGCAGAGGTCACCTCGCTCTCCCCCTGCATTTCTGCGCATTTTGTACTTTACATGAAGTATTTGCCCTTAAAAGCTGAGGTTCGCTCCAAAGCAGGTCTACTAAGAACCATACAAGGAAAATTGCAGTGTCAATCAGTCATTGCTCAAACTGGGTTGGATCCAACAGAGCATTTCCAGAGGACATTTTGGGCTGCAGTGGGAGAAGGTAGGCAAGAAAGTTATGCTCCAAGGTCTATTCAGCCCCACTGAATAGACCTTGGTAGGGTTCTGAGTAGACCTGCTTTGGATTGCTCTTGAAATCTCCAAAGCAGGGGGACGATAGGGGCTATTGGATTCCCAGCAATCACCTGGCAAGAATACAGCACCTTACGTGGCTCATTGCTTCTGTTAGCCTTGATAAGGACAAATACATTATGCAAAGTACTATGCAAATTCACTTAATTTGTGCAATATAAACAGGCCATGGAATTGAAGAGAGCCAGCGTGGTGTAGTGGTTAAGAGCAGTGGTTTGGAGCAGTGGAGTCTGATCTGGAGAACCGGGTTTGATTCCCCACTCCTCCACATGAGCGGCGGAGGCTTATCTGGTGAACTGGATTGGTTTCCCCGCTCCTACACACAAAGCCAGCTGGGTGACCTTGGGCTAGTCACAGTTCTCTCCGCCCCACCTACCTCACAGGGTGTCTGTTGTGGGGAGGGGAAGGGAAGGCGATTGTAAGCCGGTTTGATTCTGCCTTAAGTGGTAGAGAAAGTTGGCATATAAAACCCGACTCTTCTTCTTCTTCTTCTCTGCAGGCAGAAATCCTTCTGCACATGGAAATGCTCCATTTGATCCAGTTTACTATCTGTACAGACAAAATGAGTAGAATCTCTGTTCAAAAGGAACCTCAGTTTTTAAAAAATCTCCCTTTAAAACAGGGGTGTCCAATCTTTTGGCTTCCCTGAGCCACACTGGAAGAAGTGTATAAAATAGTGTATAAATAAATAGTGTATAAAATACATAAATAGTGTATAAAATACACTAACACTAATGATAGCTGATTCATAATGTTTTAAGTAAGTTTACGATTTTGTGTTGGGCCGCATTCATAGCCTTCAAGGGCCGCATGCGACCCGGGGGCTGCAGTTTGGACAAGCCTGCTTTAAAAGAAAGACCAAAGACTCTAAGAATGCTGAATTATGAATCTAGGACCAAATTCTGGTTCTGTATGCAATTGTGCACTCTTTTTCTATATATGTGTGTGTGTATAGAGAGAGCACAATTACATACAGAACCAGAACTTGGTACCAGATTCATAATTCAGCTTTCAGAGGTGTGTGCGTGTGTTAGGGCCTGCTTGAGCTTCACCTAGCAACCTGAGTGTCATGAATTAGTATTATGATGTCAGTGGATTACATCATAATTCCGCTTGCTGCCTCTTGTCTGTTTTGGGTGACTTGCTGATCCATCAGCCGCTGAAGGCAAGGAGCAGATGGCAGGGAGCAGAGCATTGCCTTAGGTTTCTCATGCTGTCCATCACCAGAGACAGGATAAAGGGCTAGATAGGCTGCTGGTTAACATAGGAAGGTTGGTTTTATGTTTCAGTGTTATGCCCTGTAAGTTGGATAGGTCCTCACTCAGGAGAAGTGACTGATTATTCAGCTACTGCCACATAGCTCCTGCAGTTTAATTCCTTAGCAGGTCAGTGTATTTTAGGCTATGAAGAGTGAGCATCCACTGGAAAAGTGGTTGTACTTTTTACCCGAATGGATCTCATTTACTTTTTAGGGCGCTCGAGGTTTCCCTGGGACCCCAGGTCTCCCTGGCGTGAAAGGACACCGAGTAAGTATGCAAGAATTATAACAGGGTTAAAAAAGTCAACTCTTTTTCAGCCAGCATGGTGTAGTGGTTAAGAGTGGTGGTTTGGAGCGGTGTGGACTCTGATCTGGGGAACCGGGTTCGATTCCCCACTCCTCCACATGAGCGGCGGAGGCTAATCTGGTGAACCAGGTTGGTTTCCCCACTCCTACACACCAAGCCAGCTGGGTGACCTTGGGCTAGTCACAGTTCTATTAAGAGCTCTCTCAGCCCCATCTCCCTCACAGGGTATCTGTTGCGGGGAGGGGAAGGGAAGGTGACTGTAAGCTGGTTTGATTCTACTTAAATGGTAGAGAAAGTCAACATATAGAAAACAACTCTTCTTCTTCTCTCCCTACACACGTGTGCCAGGAGATCAAATGTAACTGTTATGTATTGCTCTCTTTTCCCTAGGGTTACCCTGGGTTGGACGGTTCCAAGGGAGAAGCTGGTGCTGCAGGTGCCAAGGTAAGAGAGTGCTCAGTCTTGTCCCTCCCCCACACGGGCTATCGATTGGGAAATCCATTCTTCTTGTAGGATACTGACAGGATTTTTCTCTTGCCCCTTGCAAATAAATGTATCATGCTTAGCTTGATTCTTCAGATAGAACCCCACTGCCCCAATCAGGTTAAACTTGTAATGGTGACTGTATTATTTTTATTTACCATTTTAGTTCTAGACAGCCTTCCTCACTGAGACTCGAGGTGGATTATGTAGTGTCTGTCAATGCAGTCGGTAGGATGATACATCTAATAAGCAATGTAATAGGACTAGGATTACAGAAACCTGAACCAAAGCATAAAGTAGCTTTTTCATTTTTAGAATGTTTTATTTTTAAAATGGAGCAAAGGGGTTGGGAAAATACAGGAAGGGGGGGACATTCATAAAATAGAAAAATTCAGATAAATATTTTTTTAAAAAAAAGTAGCTTTGACATGATATGTTACAGAATGCAGAAAGTGCTGTTACATAAGTAGAAAGCCATGCAGCGAGAGCAGGAAAAGGCACATATCAAACAGTTAATACATACTAAACACCATGGTATAGTTTAGATCTGTTCCCAGTATAAAAATGCTTTCTTGAACCATTTCAGTATAATATAGCTGTTTCCTTTATGAAAAATGCCCTTTTGAACAATTCTATTTTACATAGTTTGCAGAATGGCAAAGTGAATTAATGCATTAATTCATAAAACGTCCAAGCTGCCCTTCTATCAAGGTATGCAAGGTGGTGTACAATTTGAAAAGTGTATCAGTAACAGTTTGTTTTCAAAAAAAGGCCCTCCCCTTGAAAGGAATCATGGGGGAAATTAATTTTGGTGTCCAGGAAAATTTTTTGAAGAGTACGAAAACAAATCAATTTCCCCTCTGTGTTAAACCAAGCGAGTTGGTATTCTCCAGGGAAACAGTAACAAAGAACAGCACCAAATAATGCAGAGTTTACAAAGCACCTTTTTACAATGTAATAGACCTAGGACGAAGAGAGCTTTGACTCTCAGAAGCTTATGCCCCAAAAATCTTGTTGGTTTCTAAAATGTAACTGGATTCGAATGTACCTTTTTACAAGTTTCAGCAGGAACAATTGAAAGCTATTATCTTACGAATACGAAGGCTTTATTGGCGTTAGTGAAAGCTATTAGCAAAAGGCTTTATTTTCTCTGGTAGCCAACTGTGTAACGTGTAGATTGCTGTTTTCCAGTAGTAATGAAGTTATGTACATAATATTTATAAGTAACAAATGCCCCACTTCTAGACTGGCCTCATCCACCTTGCTACCAACTGGTGTCACTTGCTGGTGATGGTTATAATTGCATGCATGTGACTCTCCTAATGAGCTTAGGAGGAATCTAAAAGTTCTATGTGCCTAGAGTGAAAAGAAGAGCATGTATGAGGGTAAATTACAATGAGTTGGATAGTAGTGGATGCTTATTTGCTGTATGGGATCATATATCTATGAAGCTGCCTTATACTGAATCAGTCCAACATGGTCAGTATTGTCTCCTCTGACCGTCCAGGGTTTTAGGCAGAAGTCTTTCACATCACCTACTAGCGGATCCTTTTAATCTGAGATACCGGGGATTGAACCTGGGACCTTCCGCTTGCGAAGTTTATGCTCCACCGCTGAGCCACAGAGCCTTCTCCTCAAGGGAGCGCTTCTGTCTCAGAGGTATTGCATTTGTCCAGCAGTTAAGCAGCAACGTGTTCTTGCTGGGAAAATGCAATTCTTTCTCCAACGGGTGCAATTCTTTCTCCAGCTGGGAGTGGTATCAGGCATGGGGGAGGGGTATGTGGACGGAGCATTCAGCCCTCTTTACTCCTACAGCCCCATGGATTCCTTTTGCAACATTTGGAAGTAACTGTCCTTCCTGGTCCTCCCTTTCTCTCCTACCTTCCTGCCAGAAATCTGTTGCCAGTTGAGATTCGTAGCCATCAATGGGCTGCTGATGTAGTCACATGTGCTAGCGGAGCGCCCTCTAGCACTTACCCGGTCAGAATGGCAAAGAGAGGTTTGGTTGTGTTCCTGGTATGTCCGTTCTAGCAGTGTTTGATGACGCAGACTTGATAGTGGTTGACTTACCATTTGCGCTTTGTTCTAGGGTGAAGCTGGATCTGCCGGTGAAAGCGGTTCTCCTGGTCCCATGGTGAGCACAAACCACTTTTTGATTATTGTGGACGACAGACAGTTCAAACCAGCATGGTGTAGTGTTAAGAGCGGTGGTTTGGAGCAGTGGACTCTGATCTGGAGAACCGGGTTTGATTCCCAACTCCTCCACATGAGCGGCGGACGCTAATCTGGTGAACCGGGTTGGTTTCCCCACTCCTACACATAAACCAGCTGGGTGACCTTGGGCTAGTCACAGCTCAATTAGAGCTTTCTCAGCCCCACCTACCTCACAGAGTGTCTGTTGTGGGGAGGGGAAGGGGATTGTAAGCCGATTTGATTCTCCCTTAAGTGGTAGAGAAAGTCGGCCTATAAAAACCAACTCTTCTTCTTCTACTACTTTATAGGGCCATTGTAAGGATTACAGCAAAATAATTTATGTGTCATGCTTACTATTGATAACTATATGAATACTAAGTTTTAATAATGTTTGTAGCATTATCCCCTCCGGACTTGGAGGTTGCCTCTGTTTCTTTAAGAACATGTGTCTGTTCACATACTACGTTTTTGCACACTTAAGGTTTTTTAATGTGCATAGGTGCATCAGACATGAATGTGACAAACAGATGTTTGGAAAAATATAGCATTCCGGGGCACTTTTTCCATGGGGCTAATGCACATACTACCAAGCCCACATGGTACACTTGTGAACTATTAACACACATGTTGTGTGATTTCAGTGCTGGGAATTTAACTCCTAGGATCATGATGTGTGGGGAGAGTGGGCTTTTGTCTCCCCCCCCCCATGCTGTTTCCTGATCCAAAATGGCCCCATTGAGTCAGTTTGCTCCATTGGGGAAACTTATGTGTAGCTGTCAGTATATGTCAGTTTCCCCAAGAGGGTACACAGCAGCTCCCCAGGGCAATTCTAGCTTGGGAAAATGCCATAGGGGGAGGACTGAAGCTCCCTTTCTCCATGCACCCCACTGCAGTAGGCAGAATTCACCTCTGCTCATACTTGGTCCTGCATCAACGTGGGGTTGTGTGTATGTGTGCAATAGATAGAGCACTGGGATAGAGCACTCCCAGGTGGATTGTGCACAAACACAAACCAAATGCGCTTCCTGCACACACATCTGTACACCCACATGCTTGATGGTGGAAAGTGCCATCAAATTGCATTTGATCTATGGCAACCATGTAGGATTTTCAAGGCAAGAGAGGTTCAGAGGGGTTTGCCATGGCCTACCTCTGCGTAGCGCCCCTGTATTTCTTTGGTGGTCTCCCGTCCAAGTACTTGCCAGGACCAACCTTGCTTAGCTTCTGAGACCTGACGAGATCAGGCTAGCCTGGGTCATCCTGGTCAGAGCTGCACCCACATGCTAACCTGTACATTTTGGCAGTCTCCTCTAAGTAGGAAAATGTGATTCTTTGGCACACAGAAAGCTGCTCTCTAGGAGACTCGTAAGGATGCGATCTCTGTTCTGATTTTTATCTGTGACGTTCCTCAGGGTCCTCGAGGCCTTCCGGGAGAGAGAGGACGTCCTGGCCCATCTGGTGCTGCTGTAAGTGTGAACATTCCTTAATTGCTGTGGTCATGTGGCCTAGTCTTTTGTGACTATTGCAGGACAGACATCAGAACTTGTACTGCCAGTGGCAAAACCTCTCTCTGCTACTATCCTGACCCTCTTCACTGTGGCCTAACCTACCTCCAGAGGGAACAAGATCGTTTTGCTCTCTCAGTGTGCAAAGCAGAGGGAAATTAATGTATCGCTGTGGCGGATACATGTGCAATGCCCTCTCCCCCAAGAGAGAAAGCGCTACACATACTGCGAACAGTGTTACCCTCTTTTCAGTACAGAGGCAATGTTTCTTGTGGCACTGCTGTTAGTCTCCCTCTTCTAACCTACAAGGGCTGTGTGTGTGTAAAGTGCCGTCAAGTCACAGCTGACATGGCAACTCACTAGGGTTTTCGAGGCAAGAGACTAACAGCAGTGGTTTGCCAGTGCCTTCCTCTGCACAGCAACCCTGGTATTCCTTGGTGGTCTCCCATCCAAGTACAATCAGGGCTGACCCTGCTTAGCTTCTGAGATCTGATGAGGTCAGGCTAGCCTGGGCCATCCAGGTCAGGGCCTTACAAGGGCTAGCAGCGGAGAATCACATTGCAGAGTAAAAGATAACGGGGGCAGGGGAAACAGCTGCAGGGTCGAGGAATGGAACCAGCCGCGGAAGATCCCTTGGTTCCAGGGATCTTATGGTTCCACTCCACTAGCGGTGCCATTTTCCTGCAGCACAAAGAAACCTCCTTCTGCTGCCGGAGGCGCCTCTGCTGGTGGAAGAGCCTCTTGCATCAGGGGAGGGTTCCTTGCATCGTAGGAAAGCGCCACTGCGAGCCGAACGGATCAAAGCCCAAACCTGAAATAACCAATAATGTTCCAAGACTGCCTGCAATGAGTCTTCCTTCCAGCTAGTTTCTCTGGTAATGTGGATTATAGTGTGCACGCATCTAGTTCAGCATTCTATTTTCTGCGGTGGCCAGCCAGATGTTTTTGAGAAACCCAACGAACATCACACAAAGGGTGCAGCTTCCCCTACTATGAACTCCCAGCAAGTGGCATTCCGACATACACAGCCCTTGCATATGGAGGCTGCTTTCCAGCCTTTGGCCACCCTCTCCTTCTCCTTTACTCTCCCTCTCCACTACATGGTATAGTGGTTAAGAGCGGTGATTTGGAGTGGTGGACTCTGCTCTGGAGAACCGGGTTTGATTCCCCACTCCTCCACATGAGCGGCGGAGGCTAATCTGGTGAACTGGATTTGTTTCCTCACTCCTCCACATGAAGCCAGCTGGGTGACCTTGAGCCAGTCACAGCTCTCTCAGCCCCACCTACCTCACAGGTTGCCTGTTGTGGGGAGGGGAAGTGAAGATGATTGTAAGCCAGTTTGATTCTTCCTTAAGTGGTAGAGAAAGTCGGCATATGAAAACCAACACTTCTTCTTCTTAATCTCCCCTAAGAGTTTTATTCTAGTAACCATCAGGACACGTTTTACTTGATTGACTTGTATATGCAGTAAAGAAAAAAATACCAACTAATGTATGACAAGTGAGATACTGTTTCCAGGGTCAGGTTTCCAAAATACAAAAGAAAGCCATGGAAAGGGCAGGGCTGGTCATTAGGGAAGGCTGGCCCACAACCCACTCAGAGGTTTCACAACCTACTTTTGAGTCCTGACCCACAGGTCGGGAAACAGTGCAGTAGGGGAGGGAGCAGAGGACAGGGAAGTGGAGGGAACAGAAGCCGGAGGGGCTGCCTTTCATCCCACTGGAGCTGGAGAATTAATGGACAGCGTCAGGGAGGAAAAAGCTGGCAAATGGAAGCAGTGCTTATTAGCAAAGGTACAATGGTACAGTCATACCCAGTTGTGGTAACTACAGCTGTAAGGCTGGGCACATCATGCAGCATTTAGGGAAACCGCAAAGACAAGCATATTGCTCCATAGCGCCTAGATGTGTCACCCTGAACTTGGTGAAAGCTACCGGGAGAATATGTTGTAAAACAAAGCTGTAGTTACAGGCACAACTACGCACAGTTTAGCAAATCTGTGGGTTGAATACATCATGCCCGGGCAGGTTTCCAGCATTCCATTCTTCTGTCTCCCGAGAGTTCAGCTGTCATCTGAGACTGTAATAAACGTAGCGTGAAATTCCCTTTTTGCCATTTGTGGAGTACTTGGGCACAGATCCTCCCCAGGGGGTGGCAGTGAATCTTAGCAGGAAAACTTGAGCCCAGAGCTCCAGGGTTTCAACTCGGCTAATCCGGAATGCGGAGGGGAAGGGAGCGTTGACTCTTGAAAGCTTATACCTTATAACTGTGCCACTGTTAGAGGCGCCCAGGTAAATGAGTATAATGATTATAATTTTATAGGGCTATTTTAAAATGGCTTAATGCTTTTATTGATTAATATGACTTTTATATTCTGTAAGCCACTCTGAGCCTGGCTTTGGCAGGGAAGAGTGGTGTAAAAAATGGGAATATTAAATAAATAAGTAAGTAAATAAATAAATATTAATACCCTGAAACTCTTGTTGGCCTCTAAGGTGCTGCTTGACTCAAAGCTAACTGGTTCTCCTGTAGACCAACACAATATGGCCACCCCCGGGAAGTTTTGGCCATGGGGCAGGGGCGATGTAGTGGTGCACAAGCCCTCAATGTCACTTCCAGGGGAAATCCTTGCAGAGGAAAGATACAGAAAATCCTACATAGGGTCGCCAATCCCATCTTGAGACATGGAGATCTGGAGGAGGGTGGAGTTTAGAGAGGGGAGGGAGCTCTGCAGGGATGTGATGTAGGGTTGCCCAGGCAACTGCTAGGGGAAAGCAGGGTTTAGGGACTGGCACACTGGTATGATGGAGGTGTGCTGATGTCACTTCTGGTGAAAACTGGAAATGATGTAATGGGATGCTCTGGGATTTACAAAACACCCCCCCTACTCTATGGTGTAAATTCTAGAGTGTCCCTGAAGTCACTTGGTTTTTGCTTTTTTTTTACCAGAAGTGATGTCAGTGGGCTTGTGTGCTGTCAGTGTGCGCCCCAATTTCCCCCCCTATTTCTCCAACTGGCACATTAGGTGCCGGCGGGCAAAGCAACAAGTTGCTGAGGGGGCTCCTGTTATAGCCGGAGACCTGGCAACCCTGTGGTGTCATAGAGCCCACACTTCAAAGAAGACATTTTCTCCAAGGGAGCTGATCTCTGTAGTCTGAAGATCCGCTGTGATTTCCGAAGAACTCCAGGCCCCACTTAAGGGGTTGCTAACCCTAGATCTGGATCCAGTAGCAAGTTGAATCTGCTCGGAAGGCTTGTGTGTACAAGTTATTTCCTACGCATGCAAGGAGTGGGAAAGAAGAGAAACTTCTCCTTGATCCTGCACCCACCCACATCCTGCCTTTTCTGAGACAGAATACTGGCTAACTTCTTTACTATCAGTATAAGATAGGGAGTGCCTGCCTGCCATTCTGGCTGACTGATAGGAGGGGCAAGAGACTTGTGAAGAATGTTCTCATTTTTCAAAGGATTTGAGCATCTGCAGCTTCCTTATATGGAGTCAAACCATTGGTCCATGCAGCGAGGGTCACCATCTCCGACCTGGGAAAGATTCCTGGAGATTTGGGGGGGGGGGCTGAGCTTGTGGAGGGGGGATTTGAGGAGGATAATGTGGAATCTGTGGTATACCATAGAGTCTGCCCTCTGAAGCCCCAGGGGAAACTGATCTCTACTAGGGGTGGGTACTTTTTTTTATATTTGTTGAGTTCAGGTTTAATAAACCTGGAAATTTTCGAAACAGCCGTAAAAAGCTGAAACCCCTATACCGGTATGTTCCTCCCCCCACCCAACCCTAATTTTTTGGGGAAATTTGAAAATTTTCAGGTCTATTAAACCCGAACTTGAAAAATTTCACACCGCCTCCGAACTCCACGTGGATTTCGCAGGTGGCATAGATCTGAACTGGGCTTTGCTCTGCTGAACCCAGCGTTTGGTTCTGTGCCACTGTCCACGAACTCCACACGGACTTTGGAGGCAGTGGCAGCAAAGAGGTGAATGCTGGGCCCGAGCCCAATGTTCAGCGGTTCTTCCTTCCGCCGCCAAGCCCATGTGGACTTCGGAGGCAGCAGCGGTGCAGAACTAAACGCCGGGCCCCGGCCAGCCAGCTGCTAAGTGAGGAGAAGAGGGGATTCCCGAAACGGCCTGGAAAAAATGCCAAAAAAACCCGGCATTATTCAGGTTCTGCTTTTCGGCTCCCTTAAATCACAACCATTTTGTTTGGGAGAACCCCCCACCCCGAAAAATACTGATAAGGTTGTTTTTTTTTTAATTTGGTTCGGCTTTGCTGAATGCGCACCCCTGATCTCTACGGTTTGGCGGTCAGTTGTAATTCTGGGAGTACTCCAGGTCCCTTCTGGAGGTTGGCAACTCTTATGTACAGTCCAATCTGGGCATTGGCTCTCCAAGGCAGAGATCCTTCCCAGCCCCACAACCTGAGATCCTTGTAACTGCCGAGATTAAACCTGGAATTGGTTTGCTTGGAAATCACGGATTCTTTTTTTATATATACAATTTTTTTATTATTATTAATTGGTGAAAAAGAAAAAAAAACAAAGAAAGGTGATATTTAAACAATAAACAATAAAAAAGAAATTACAACCAAATTACAGAAAAGAAAAAAAGAGAAATAGAAAGAAAAAACAATCGTTTCTTTTTTATACATTATTTTGATTACATTATTAAAACATACATTGAAAAAAAACATACACACAGATGATAATAATAATAATAATAATAATAATACATCTTAAATATTAATAGAACTCTTTCCCCCCTGTGATTGTGTGCCCACCCCCCTCCCCCATTGTGACTTCCGGAGAAGTATCCCTTAGCTTCATATTATCCACTATATGTTTTATTTCCCATCTTCATAACAATTCATTCACAACTCTTTCACAATCCTTGTGAAGTCAATCTTTGCTGAGTTAGTCCAGTGTACAAAGGCCTTTTGCCAATCTTTTTTAAAGTCTTCTACATTCTTCCCATGTAGACTATTGGTTAGTTTGGCCATTTGTACAAAGTAGAAAAGTTTGTCTCTCCAGAAAGCACGGGCTCTTGAGCACCTTAATTCACTTATCCTTCGTGTGGCCTCGCTTCTTTCCCACTGATCTCTCTGGCACTCTGCCTGGGACCCGAGTGAGCCTGCCAGGCAATTAGTCTTTAGTTACAGAAGGCCACGGGTGTCAGACCATTAGCATCGGAGGCCTTTTTATCGCAGAGTTCCCCTCCGGAGGCCCTTCTCAGGATTCTGCATGGTTGTGAGATTAGAACCACGAGGCAGAAAACTTCACCCTCTGTCTGTAGTTGTGCCATAGCTAGGGAACTTTCTGGTACACCCCCTTCAGATGCCTTCAAACGGATTTGAAAAGCTTTTCATTACTAGCCAGGCTGCTGGTAGATCGCAAGCCTGTACCCCGTTATCCTTGAGTTTAATTACTAAGGCTTGGAGAGCCAGCGTGGTTAAGAGCAGTGGTTTGGAGTGGTGGACTCTGATCTGGTTAAGAGTGGTGCTTTGGAGAGGTGGCCTCTGATCTGGAGAACCGGGTTTGAGTCCCTGCTCCTCCACGTGAGCGGCGGAGGCTAATCTGGTGAACTGGATTTGTTTCCCCACTCCTTCATACGAAGCCCACTGGGTGACCTTGGGCTAGTCACACTCTCTCAGCCCCACCTACCTCACAGGGTGTCTGTTCATTCATTCATTCATTCATTCATTCATTCATTCATTCATTCATAGACCTTTATTGGCATAAAAATTATTACAATTGTTACAAAAAGGGATCATAAAACATAAAATCAGAGAAATAAAACAAAGAACAATATAATCAAATATCAGAGCTTGTAAGTTTTTGCACTTTCATCACATCCACTAGAAAATTGGCAACACCCTCAGTGATCTCAGGTACTGAATCATTCAATAAAAATTGACATTTTACTTTATTAGACAGGTGATGTTTTGAATAAAACCAAGTTTTTAACCATTTCCCACGGGATGTTTTGTATAGACAAACAGGGTGTCGTGGGGAGGAGAAGGGAAGGTGATTGTAAGCTGATCTGATTCTTCTTTAAGTGGTAGAGAAAGTCGGCATATAAAAACCAACTCTTCTTCTTCTAAGTGTCATGACCAGTGTTGTGACTAAGAAAGGCAACCTCCCCACCACCTTCCTCCCACAGCGGCTTTCTGTGCCCCTCCAAAATAGTGATCTTGCAGGTCACTGGATCCCCAATTATGATGGCCTTGAGGCAACCTATTCTGTTACTGGGATATTTTTTTTTGTACTTTGTAACTTTTTATTGTTGTGCATTAGTCCTCAGTTTTTTAATGTTTTTTTAAATCATAAGCTGCATAGTTTTATGCCGGGTATGTATAGAAACTTGTAAATAAATAGCCCTACAAGACAAAAAAGAGCGCTTTCACACGTTTCCAAATAATGCACTTTCAATGCACTTTGCAGCTGGATTTTACCGTGTGAAACGGCAAAATCCACTTGCAAACAATCATTAAAGTGGATTGAAAGTGCAGTATTAAGCAAGTGTGAAAGCACCCAAAGACAAGGTTTTGCCACTGAAGGTACACCAGAGGTAACTCTTGGAACTGTTCGTATTTTATGCTCCTGTAGCATGTACCTACGGATGCGCACTGGTGATATACCAACACTTTAAGGATTTAAGGATTTTCCAATACTGCCTTCTGCTTGTTTTTCTTACTCTTGCCCTTTTGTTCCTGCAGGGTGCTCGTGGTAATGATGGTCTCCCTGGTCCAGCTGGCCCACCCGTAAGTGAATTTTCTTTTAAGAGATATTCTTCCTAGAAATGTATTTATTTTCCTCTGTGTTTAAAATTGTGCATCATGTATTAATGGTATTGTTCTTAAAATACCAAGGATAGATATGCATACCAGGAAACTGATTTGGATTTTAAAAGAAAATAGTGTAAGAGGACAAATGTATGTTTAATTGAACAAATGTACATACAGCGTTTTGAAAACAGAAGAAAGCAGACATTGTACGAAAAGCTTAGGAAGTGCGTGCATGTAAGATAGAATGCTAAATCAAATTACTGGCTATTAGTCCATTGATCTTACACTTCTTTAGCAAGACTAGCCTTATGGGAGGAAAAAAACCCTAGCCAGCGTGGTATAGTGGTTAAGAGCAGTGGTTTGGAGCTGTGGACTCTGATCTGGAGAACTGGGTTTGATTCCCCACTCCTCCACGAGTGGCGGATGCTAATCTAGTGAACTGGATTTGTTTCCCCATTCCTCCACATGAAGCCAGCTGGGTGACCTTGGGCTAGTCACACTGTCTCAGCCCCACCTCCCTCACAGGGTGTCTGCTGTGGGGAAGGGAAGGTGATTGTAAGTCGGTTTGATTCTTCCTTAAATGGTAGAGAAAGTCGGCATATAAAAACCAACTCTTCTTCTTCTTCAGCTTGTAATTATTTTAGGCAGCCTCAGGGTTGTTTTATTTGATTGGTTCATATATCCCACCTTTCTGTTCAAGAAGAACACCCAAGGCGGCTAACAAATCCAAAACACCCCAGCACAATATGAACAAAGAGTCAATCAGTTATGAACCAAATATGGGGTGTGGCTGAGCGAGTGGAAAGCTCAGCCCTTGGGCCAAACTAGGCGTGACGGTGTCCACACGTCCAACCCGACGGTGTCCACAGGTCCGACCCGTGGACGCAGTCTCCATTTTAAAAAGATTTTAAAATATTGCGAGAGCCCAATCACTGCAGCATATCATGCAGACGCCCTCTTGCTCTCCCCCCCAAAGGAGAATGCTAAAAAGAGGTAGCGTGGTATAGTGGTTAGAATGTTGGACCAAGGCTGGGACAGGTTCCAATCTCGCCTGTCCATGCCGTTCCTGGGGTGAGCGTGGGCCAAGCATTCTCTCTCAGCCTAACTTACTTCCCAAGGGAATGGTAGCTGGAGGCGTGGAAAGAAACGTGTGTGCTACCGTGAGCTCCTTGGGGGAAAGGAGGGAGGGAGATAAAAGTATAATAAATAAAGGCCAAGGCTTCATACTTGGTTGAGAGGATGTATAAAAATATCAAAGAGTATGGGGAGGAACTGAGAATAAGGACGCTTGGGGAAAGAGATGAGTGGTTTGGTTTTGATATGACGAAGAGATGGCTCCAGCTCTTTTTGGAGGCCACTCAATGTTGGTTAGTATTACTCGGCGGAAAGAAGGAGCAACAGAGCTCTCCTGTTACTCTTGTCTAAATTTCAGCCTGGGCTGGATCGTACACAGAAGCTGTGCTATATCCACTGCGCCAGTCTCACTCTGTGACAGAAATACACCTTACAACAAAATTCGACACCAGGAACGCCTTAAAGACCAACAAAATTTTCCAGAGTATAAACTTTCAGATGTCAAAGCTCACTTTGTCCGATATCTTAAAGACCAACAACGTTATCCAAAATTTGTATGCTGACAAAGTGAGCTTTGACTCATGAAAGCTAACACTCTGGAGAAATTTTGTTGGTCTTTAAGGTGCCACTAGACTTACAGCGCATTCCTGAGTGGAATGGCTGCGCTGGTCATAGGAGGCTGGGGCCGAAACCTTCTTGCAACAGGAAAAATCCAGGCTTTGGAGGCTGCCTGGCGTCGGAACACCCCGGGAACGCCTTGTGCCGGCGACCCTGTGCTGTGCTGCCGGAGCAGCGCGGGGAGGACGGCGTCCGGGTCTCCCCGCCAGTGTCCGGGCCACTCTGCGTGGCATAAGTGGGCTGCCCGCCGGCAGCTGTCCCACTTACGCCGGCGCAGCCTCTTTTACGCCTCCTTTTCGCCGAAAGAGCTCAGGAATGCTGTTAGATTTTGTTCTCCTATTACAGACTAATATGGCAACCCAACTGAAACTATCTTCATAGCAATACATCTTAATGTCTCTACATTAATTCAATACATTCATTCCGAGCATTTGATAGCTAACTGGCTGTGGTTCCTCGTTTTGATTTCTTCGCAATGATTGTTGATTTGTGTTTTTATATTATCCATTTTCAGATTATTTGAATTTTTTTGTGAATGTGGTTTTGTGGTTGTAAGCTGCCTTGAAGGCTTGTAATGGAAAAGGTGGGATACAGATGTTCTAAATAATGCTGGTAACTAATTTCTTCTTGTTAAACTGATGGGGAACTGAAACGGACAGGATCAGGGATGTCCAGTCGTAACCTGTGATATTTCTGTATTACAAGCGCAACCGAAGTATTGGACCTGAACCAGAAAGAATAGCGCCACCTTGCCTTGTTTTTCTCAACTGTAACAACTGGATCCTAAATGAAGTTTTCATGCTTGTGCTTTGTATTATAATGCACTTTGCGCTCTAAACTTTCTATAGCGATTCTAAACAATTAAAAGAATTTTGCCCTGCTGTTGTCTCACTGATTGAAACCGGTTTTCTCCTTTGTTCAGGGACCCGTCGGCCCTGCCGGAGCGCCAGGTTTCCCCGGCTCACCAGGTGCAAAGGTAAGTAGCACTCCAAGCTCAAATTAGTCTTTCTGCTGCCTCGGGCTGGCGTGTCCTGCATTTCCTTCCCTCCCCCGACATTTAAGCAACCGTGGGAATCCCTCCTCCGCTCTGAATATTGCACTGCTGCTGCAGGAAGGTTAGACGCATTTCATCAGGCCTGTGAACGCATTAGCAACTTACCTCGCAATTTAAACATGTCCAGTACTCAAGCATCCAACACGACTTAAAATTTCTGTTCCCACTGCGACGCCTTCCTCCGCTGTATTAAATAAAATCCGTATGTTTTCCCCTTGCGGAAGCATTCATGCGCCAGCTCGAAGGAGCATTGTGATTGGCTGAGGTGGTAGCCTGCTGCGCATGCCCACTCGGTGCTTGAAACAAGGACGGCGATTGGTCCAGCGTGGGCAGTTAGGCAGGGGGAGTGGATGGTGGGCTGGCAGCAGGAAGTGGATTGAAGACAGGTTTTATGTTCGCACTTCAGGCTCCCGGTGAGGAAAACGTTTAATTTCTATTAATTCGCCGTATAAGCGAATGCTCTTAAAATGGAGAAATTGCGCTCTGGAGACGTCTCCGGAATCCTTCGGAAGAGATGAAGTGCGAACATGCAAGGAAACCCCGTAGAAATCGGAGCTGCAAACGCAAAGTGGGGACATGGTCCTGGTTTCCCTGCCTGAGAAGTAAAAAAATGGCAGGAAAATTCACAACTATATTGGGGAAAAAAAACTTGTGCATGCATGCCTGGAAGCTTGTGAATACAGAAAGAAACACGGAAGTGATTGAAAATGGACCAGCCGAGGTACAGAGTGTAGACAAAAGGAAGGAAAAAGCTCTAAGGGGAAAGAGAACTGGGGTGGCTTGTAGGGAGAAAAGCACAAGCAAGTTAGGAATTAACAGCCCATTCCTGAAAATACAGCGTGCGGAGATGGCAGGGAAGAGGTGCAGTGGCACCGGAAAACAAAAAAAAAAGCCATCTTTTTTTGTTTTAACAGGGCTTTTTGCCCCATTGAAAACAGCGAGGCTGCGCCTGCTCAAAAGCAATGCTGTTCTCACAGCTGGTGGCCATGGCTGAAACAGGATAGGGAGCCGCCTAACCGGCGCCTCCTCCCCCCGGAACGCCCCCAGAACTCCCCCCTGCGCCGGCGCGGCCTCTCCACGCCGTGGCCTGCGCCACGAAGAGGCCGCGCCGGTGGAAGGGCGAGGCGTGGTCTTGCGGCCCCACTTACACCGGCTGGACTAGCCTTGCCGCCAGCATAAGTGCATGTAATCACACAATTACACGCACTTACGCTGGCGGTGAGGTCACGCTGCCTCTAGAAGACTTTCGGCCCAATTCTCAGGAATGGGCTGTAAGAGTGCCAGAAAGTTCAATCTTGAAAAATCTCCATATTGTAAATCTCTTGACCTTAAAACCCATTAACTGTTAGTCGACTTCTTTGGAAAATTTTACTTTGTGAAGTTTTCTTCAGAGTACTTTAATGATTACTTTTGTCCTATGTAGAAAAAAAAGATTTAATTTTTATAAAAGTTCCCAATAATTGAGAGACAGGGGAGGAAAATTACATTCCATTTCATTCCAGTCTACAATTTGGCTGTCTAGTTGGATTATCACATTGGGGTTGCACGGTGGTCACAGGGACCTGAAGGAGTACAGTATTGTTGAATGAAAGAGGCCCCCAAACCCAATTGTTTTCCTATCTGATAAAACCCACATTTCCTCATAAGTGTTAGTATAATTTGCTGTAGGGCTCTTTAAAACGCTCATTCCCTTTTCTGAGTATATCTGAGGAAGACTCTGAGCTGGAGTATGAATAACCAGACTGGTCTTCTCCTGCTCCATAGAAGGTCTTGAGTGGCCTCCTGCATACAGATTGGATTTCCACAGTTCAGACACTGCAATAAGTGGGTCTGATTGAGAAGTTTGGGGGTGAGAGCAGGAGGTAAGTTCGTTTGAGCTTCCATCTTCTCTAGGGTTGCCAATTCTGGTTTTAGAAATTCCTGAAGAGGCAAGGGAGCTCAGTGGGAATGCGATATCACTCAAGGACTTCAGTTTCTCATTGACTCTGTGGTATACCATAGAGTCTCCCATTCCTTCCAGGGGAACTGATCTCTGTAGTCTGGATCCACAAATACTTTTGCAGTTTTAAGGGAAACTGAGATTGGGTCTGGGGTAAGTAGGGTTGCCAACTGTCAGGTAGTAGCAGGAGATCTCCTGCTAATTCAACTGATCTCCAGCCGATAGAGATCAGATCACCTGGAGAATAATGGCCACTTTGGCAATTGAACTCTATGGCATTGAAGTCCCTCCCCTCCCCAAACCCCGCCCTCCTCAGGCTTCGCCCCCAAAATCTCCCGCCGGTTGCGAAGAGGGACCTGGCAACCCTAGGTATAAGGCTTATGAGCATCCCCTGTTGACATCATGGTCAAGCATTCAGTAGGGAGGGGCTGTGGCTCAGTGGCAGAGCCTCTGCTTGGCATGCAGAAGGTCCCAGGCTCAATCCCCGGCATCTCCAGTTAAAGGGACAAGGTGATGTGAAAGTCCTCTGCCTGAGACCCTGGACAGCCGCTGCCTGTCTGATTAGACAATACCAACTTTGATGGACCAAGGCAGCTTCATGTGTTCATGCAGGCAGTCCCCATTTTGGACCGCTGTAGGAGAGGAAAGAGCTTTCAATTGTAGGAAGCTCAACAAGGCTTAAAGGTCTACCCTTTTGTATGTGCAAGATTAAATTTCACAAAACCATCAAACAAAAAAAGCAGAGGCGTTTAGGAGCATAGGTCAAACAGTGATGTTTTTGTAACCAAAGAGATTTGGGCCTTTGTTCAGGCATACCTCCCACAAAGGCCTATTTAAGTGTTAATTTGCTTAAAATTGCGTGTAGAACCATTAGCTGGACACAAGAAAGGCAGGACAACCCTCACTGCTTTCCCTAAACGATTTATCTGGTTGGGTGCCCTGCTCATACGTAAGATTAATCTTTGACTTTGAAGACCTATACAAAACCTTGAAACCTCTAACTGTGAATGTTACCAAAGTAACACGGCCCCTTGAATTCCCAAGCGCTCCTCCATTTGGCTGGCAGTGCTTCTTAGAGCGTTCAGAGGCGGAACCTGCCTCGTTTCTCACCCCGCATGCCTTGACGCAGTCAGACTCTCCAGTGTTACACGATGCAACCGTTGGCAGGTTGTGGGAGCGGCCGGCATCCAAGTTGGGGAAACTCTCCCTTGGCGATGCCCGAAGTCCTTCTCAGTTTAAATATCACCCGGGCAATTGAAACGGTGATGGTAAAATTCAGGCTGGATTCAAGCCGGGGCGGGGCGGGGGGGGGCAATTTGCCATGGACTGGACTGGAAGCTCAGAAGGTGTCCAAAGGGGTCAGGGCCATCAGATAATCGACTGGCATTTCGCCTCTTTCAGAGGCATTAGCGGCCCTAATGCTCAACGCTCCCCATCTCAGCATATCTGGTTTCCTTAATGTGGGGTCTGTTAGGGCAAGGCGAAAGAAAGAGAGGGGGGGGCCTTCCTCTGGGAATTCCCATTGCCACGTGGTGTATGGCTTCAGGTTGCTAATTCCCCCCAGGACTGGTTTCTAGGGTTACCAGACGGTGAAAAGGCAGTGTGTGTGTGTGGGTTGAGGGGAAACCGGGGCCTTTTGTGGAACGCCCGACAGGAATTGACAATGGCCTTTCAATAACCATCAGCGTCCTCATTATAAAAAGATGGAGGGTCTTCTGAGGTGTGGGGGGGGGAAATGCTGCCGCTCGCCACAGTAAGGCAGGGAGTGGGGAGAGAAGAAAGAAAGATGGAAAGTACCGTTTCACTTTTGATGGGTGATAAGGCGGGACTGACGTGGGGGGGGGGCGGTGAGAGGAATTAAACAATTCACCCTGACAAAAGAGTTACCGGCTAAGGGGGAAACAAAGGAACAGACCATGTTCTGTGCAGTGCGACTCATTATTTTGTCTTCGGCTTAATAGGCATTAGCAATAGTAGGGGATAGCAACAGCGGCTGCGGTAAAATATTTGCAGCATTCCCCCTGCCCCATCCAGGAATTAGGGAATCCCCCCCCCAAAAAAAAGTTCCTTTAGAAATCCTTTCTCCTGTACAGAGCTACAGTTCCTGGAGTTATTTGGGAAGAAACCATAACGGTCACACCAGTTCATTCAATTTCAAACAACAGCTATATGGTCGCTCAGGGCACTTTAGTTTGAAGGAGTGTTTGGTCTTTCACAAACCCAGTAGTAATGCAACAGTAAACCAGGGTTTTTATGAGGACAAGCACGGAGGATCCTCAGACTTTTTTTAAAAAATTAGAAACATTTAATCTTAGAATAAAAGAAAAAGGGAAAAAACCTAGATATAACATTACTTTAAAAAAATCAAATACTGGTGATACAAATTATTTTTAAAAAACAAAACAAACAGCGCTAATATAACTAAAATGCCTATAGCAATTAATCAAATAATACTCTATTTTTCTATTTAACTAAAATCTGCATTACCATTACATCCTCTCTACAATTTATACGTCAGAATGCTTTCTCCATCTTTAAAATTGTTGCATTCCAGCGAGCATCAAGTTCTTCGGTATTTTTATCGTTATTATAGTGTGTGTGTTGTGTTAAGTGCTGTCAAGTCGCTTCCGACTCATGGCGACCCTATGAATGAAAGTCCTCCAAAATGTCCTATCTTTGACAGCCTTGCTCAGATCATGCAAACTGAGGGCCGTAGCTTCCTTTATTGAGTCCATCCATCTCTTGTTGGGTCTTCCTCTTTTCCTGCTGCCCTCAACTTTTCCTAGCATGACGGTCTTTTCCAGTGACTCTTGTCATCTCATGATGTGACCAAAATACGATAGCCTCAGTTTAGTAATTTTAGTACGTCAGCTTAATTAAAGCATAGGTATCTTTAACCTTGTTGAGCCAATTATTTAAATCAGGGAATTTATTGCTTTTCCAGTTTCTCGCAAAATTTGGAGGATCCTCAGACTTGTTCACTCCCTCTCCCTCCTTCCCCACTGCTCCCAGCTTGATAATTAAATACTTCAATTTTCCTGGCATGCCATAGTTGGTAGGTGTATCTGAAATAAAAAAAACGATGGTTAGCGGTGTTTCTTTTAAACCAGGATTTTAAATCATGTTGTTAATCTGGGTTTGAAAGCCTACTTTAGAAGGAATAGAGGAAGCCATAGTTTGTGGTTCAGTTGTAACCACAAACTGAGGTTTGCTACGGAAGTCTTTCATTATTGAGTTTTTCATTATTGAGAAAGAAGGAGGGGAGGAAGTGTGCGAGTTTAAAGATCTCTCAGGTTCATTTGTGTAACAATGGGCCAAATAGAGTTACACCTTCACAGGTGGCAAGGCTGAAGCTACTTCCCACACCTCAGTCACACTCTCAATCAGGCGTCAAACACACAGGATTTGAACATAATCCGTAATTCATGTCTGACTTTTGTACGGAACACAGAGTAGACATGAACACATGAAGCTGCCTTATACTGAATCAAACCCTTGGTCCATCAAAGTCAGTATTGCCTGCTCAGACTGGCAGCAGCTCTCTAGAGTCTCAGGCCTCAGGTCTCAGACCCTTGGTCCTTCCAAGGAAGTATTGTCTACTCAGGCCGGCAGCAGCTCTCCAGGGTCTCAGGCAGAGGTCTTGCACATCACCTACCTGCCCAGCCCCTTTAACTGGAGATACCGGGGATTGAACCTGGGACCTTCTGCATGCCAAGCAGTGGCTCTACCACTGAGCCACAGCCCCTCCCAGTAGGAACCCCAGATCCAAACTGTGTAATCCTTAATACGTAAAGAGACACTGCGGGACTTACATTTAACTCTACAGATTTAGAGTTACTCTTGCCTCTGTAATTTTGATGGCAACCCTGATATCACAGATAGGTTTTGAGGAAAGACATTACATTTTAAAAAGCATCAGTAAGGAGTACACGACTCTGAAAAAAACAGTGGGGAGCTAACTTCAGGTGCTGCCACTAAAATACTTCCTGAAGTTTTTGTAGTGCTGGTGGTAAAAATGAGGGGATGCTGCGAGAAATCTGGATCTGGGAGTACGGTGACACTGGAACATGAGCCTGTTGCCATGTCTCAGATGCCTTCACATCCCCTTGCCTCATTAGTTTGGCTGTAAGAATCCATCCTGGATCTTGACAGCAACTGAACTGATGCTTTGTACTGGTTTTAAAACAAATTTACTAGCTTTGCCTTTTGCCTCTGGAATAACACTCTGTTGAAACTCTTGATTTGCCAATCCAAGCGGCAAATTATAGGGAAAAAAGTTGAACGCCCAAGTTCTATTGATGAGGTCAACTGAATATTAAATTGTGTCCAGGGAGGAATCATAGTGGAAATCATGTTCCAGATTCTCTGAAGACACTGTTTAAAGCTTTGGGTTCTTGATCAAAGATATCTTTTGGAGAGGCTCCACAATGCTACGTCCTGGATATTTACTATAAGGACTGACTTTGTACCAAATCAGACCACTCATTCATCTAGCCACTAATATTGTCTGTGGCTGGGATTGGCTCTCTGGGATTGTGAGCGCAAGGTCTTTGGAAAGGTCTTTGGTTATGCTTTTTAGTTTAAGATACTGGACCTTATACTTGTACCACACTACTGAGCTAAAGACTCCTTTTTTACTTTTGATGGGAAAAGTTGCAAACCAAATAGCTTGAGTTCTGCTCCAGCTATAAATTATTGTAACAACTTATTTCCAAAGTGGTCCATTTCCTGTTGTTCTTCATCTCATGAAGACTCTTGTATTAGGTTTTCAGACTGTGTTCCTAAGAAACCTGGTGTTGCTCACAAGCTTATTAGCGGATCTTCAGTTAGAAGATCTGTAATGGTGGGTCAGGCTTCCCTGAACCTGAGCCCTCCCCAAAAGAAGAGCATCCCCCCTCCCCACTGTGAATCTCCTACAATGCGTAGACACTGGGACATTTTAGGTGCGTTCCGAATCATGCTCATAGTTCAAAAGAAGCGGTGGTGCTTCTGCATATCCACCTTCCGGAATTCTCTGCAAGATGTTGGGTTGCCATAGCAGAAATGCAGGGTGGTTTCTTGGTAGTCTAGTTGATGTGGAAAGAGCACCCTGAAGGCTTAAGGGAAAACCAGCAAGCTAGAGCAGACCAGGTATAACACTGTGGGGGGGGGGGAGCTTCTGACTTTTGGAGAAGGATGCCACTCTAGGAAAAATGTGAAATGGGCCACTACGGCCACTTAAGCAGCATCCTCACGTTTATCAGTGGCCCATGCTTTTTGACATCACACGACTCAAAGCAGATCTGCATTTAGCAAACTTGGAATAACGTTTGGACTGAAACTGCAGAAGGATAGAAAGGAAAGCTACCTGCCAGGCATCACACAGGATGATGGGCTTCAGGAAAACCCCTTGGATAACAGCCAAGTACTCTCTGGCCACTGCAGGTCACCAAGATGTTCTTTCTGTGCTGCATTCAGGCAATACGCAGGTCTGGTTGCTTATAGTAAGAAATTTCAGGATCCCAGTGACCATCGCTGGGACATTTCCTTCATGTTCTTCTCTCCGTCTTGTTGCAGGGTGAAGCTGGCCCCACCGGTGCTCGTGGCCCTGAGGGTGCTCAAGGATCCCGAGGTGAATCTGGAAGCCCCGGCTCACCTGGACCTGCGGGAGCTCCAGTAAGTATCTGGTTCTCCAAATCAGAACTGGAACACACCTGGCCCTTGGAAGGGGCTGTACAAAAACACCACATTGGGCAAAAGATGGACATCCTTTTTTTTGCACTTAAAAAATCCATAGAATCAGACCACAACAGGCTCTCTAACCTGGCTGGGCCTGTATGTGGCAGAACATGCAGAATAATGGTGAATCCAGTTTCAATTGCATAATTATTGGGATCTTCTTTGTGGTTGGCTGAGCTAACACAATCCCCTCTTAGCAAGCAGGGAATCATTCCAGCTCTACCCTTTACCCCACCTGATCAAAGGTTTATCAAAGTATTTTCAAACATATCCAATGGCAGAAGTCACCCTGATCCTTAGTGCTTTGTGCAGCAATTCATGTGCTCCTTCTTGATTGCTGCTTTTCCATCCCCAGGCAGATGCGTGCTAAAATGTTTTCTGCTCTCTTAGTTGCTTCTGATGTTGTAAGCCACTTTGGGTCCCTGTTGGGGAGTAAAGCGGGGTATAAATATCTAAATGGCATTACCTCCCCATTCTAGAGCTTATTTTTTGACTTAAATTTATTATTACTAATGTTGTTAATCTATTCTTAATATTCTTAATGTAACTTTAATTCCATTGCTTTTTACTTACATATGGAGCTAATTCTGTATTGAAATAAGCATATAAATAAACAAATAAAAATAATACCTTCTGTTACCGTCACTCCGAGATGGATCTAAAAGCTCAAGGCTTGCAACTAGGTGTTATAGTACAACTCTGCCAGCAGATGGCAGTGTTAAGGGAGAAGTCATACAACCTTTCAATGCCCAGCTGGTTTGTTCCCTGTTTTTATTTGGCCTGATTTTTTCTGTCTGCTGGAATCGGGTGTGGATTAAAGAACCTGTGGAGGTTGCTGAACGTCTTTAGACTCCACCTGCTAACATGCCCATGCCAGTTCTGACACAAAATATACATCTACTCGCAAGTAGATGTAGTCACACACTCTTCCTTGTTTTTGGATAAGGGGCAGGCCAACATGTAGCCTGATCTCGTCAGATCTCAGAAGCTAAGCAGGGCAAGGTGGCCATACATTTCATGTTGGATTGAGGAAAGTCTAGACAGATAAACTTTGGGCCTTGCTGTGGTCTGTATATGATGATCTCTGTAAAAAGGTAAAGGTCCCCTGTGCAAGCACCGGGTCATTCCTGACCCATGGGGTGACGTCACATCCCGACATTTTCTAGGCAGACTTTGTTTGCCAGTGCCTTCCCCCGTCATCTTCCCTTTACCCCCAGCAAGCTGGGTACTCATTTTACCGACCTCGGAAGGATGGAAGGCTGAGTCAACCTTGAGCCAGCGACCTGAAACCGACTTCCGTTGGGATCGACCTCAGGTCGTGAGCAGAGCTTGGACTGCAGTGCTGCAGCTTACCACTCTGCGCCATGGGGCTCTTGATGTTCTCTGTAGTGTACTTTATATGATGATCAATCCAGCCACAGCGCAGTTTCTGGTGTAATTAGTATAACAAAGCAGAGTGTAGCCTCGCATATTTTTTTGCCATCAAATCACATCCGACTTATGGCAACCCCTTGTGGGGTTTTCAAGGCAAGAGACATTCAGAGGTGGTTTGCTATTGCCTGCCTCTGCGTCACGACCCTGGTATTCCTTGGAGATCTCCCTTGCAAGTACTTGCTAGGGTCGACCCTGCTTAGCTTCTGACGAGATCAGGCTAGCCTGAGCTATCCAGGTCAAGGAAAATATGTGTGTAAAGTTCCATCAAATCACAGCTGACTTATGGCAACCCAGTAGAGTTTTCAAGGCAAGAGGTGGTTTGCCATTGCCTTCCTATGCATAGTGACCCCGGTATTCCTTGGAGGTCTCCCATCCAAGTACTAGCCAGGGCCGACCCTGCTTAGCTTCTGACATTTGACAAGATCAGGCTAACCTGGGCCATCCCTTGCATAGACAATTAGCTAAACTGCATCACCCCCCACACAACTAACCCCCTATTAAGATGGATTGAGAAGCAATATGTTTGCCAGTCAGGAATGGAAAAATAACATTCTAACGCACCGCACGATCCCAGGACGGAAACTGTGCAAGCTCTCAAATAAATGTATTAATGTATAAATAAATGCACTGGACCTGAGAGCTCATGTTGGCTTCAGCGACGCTGCTTTGCGTATTTCAGATAGGTGAAACCTCGAACAGTAGGCTTCTTGTGCTCAAAAGCACATCACTGGGGACGTCAGTGGTCAGGCCACGTTAATTGCTGGCCCTGGGCCACAGAGAAATCTGACCCCTTTTCTCTGGACTCCGTCGAAATACAGAGTTAATCACAACTCCATCTGGTGTCTGTATTACCGTGCCTAATACAGAAAGCAAATTAGTTGAAAGCTAGTTATTTTTAACAGAGTTTCTTGATTTCCTGTTCTTTTGTTACCCAAATATGTATATACCTTGACCAAGGAGTGTCCTCCCTCTACGGGGTTGGAATCCTATACACACCTGTGTGTAGGGTAAATGTCATTGGGATTGTATTGCCTGATGTATGCCAGGGTCCAGGATTTGATCTAATGCCTCATGGGGGCATGGTTTAGAGAAGTTGGTTCCACAAACTCAACCCCAGCGCCCCCCTACCCTGTTCTATAAAAAGCATTATTCAAAATAGGGGTTTCCATGACTCACTAAAGAGGATAAGAACAATAAAATTTCAAAACGGTAACAATTAATTGCACATCTATTCAAAATCAAATTAAATTTTTTTAGTTGAAATTCATTCAACAAAACTGATGCACTCGATCCAGTGGTACCAGCTCTTCAAAGTCTAGAAAAAATTCTGATTTTTCCACCCAATTTGCCAGCATGGTGCCATAGCTTGATCTGTTGTAAATCAGTGAACAACACAGTCGAAGGGGCCCACCTCTAGTGCCCTCTGCTGCCCCCTTGCCTCTTAGTGCCCCCCTAGTTAATTCCACTGACTCCCAGAGGGTGGTACTGCCCACTTTGGGAACCACTGGTTTAGAGAAATACATTCCACTTTATTATTCCAAACCTTGGTAGAGGCCAAATAAAGGAATAAAATAAAAAGGATGACTATCCCTTCTGGGGAATCAGTGAAGAGATCCCAGCCATGTTCAACGATGATCTGAGACCCAGCTCACTTTCCCCTCAGAAACCAGTTGCTCCCAGATGTTGGGGGGAAAGTCCCAGCTGCTGAAATCCACCTCCAGGGGCTTCCCAAAGCTTCACCTTCCCACTAGTGAGGGGCAGGGTATTATTCTGCATGATTTGCCAACGCTGATGGTTGAAGTGGTTCTGGTGCCCTGATCCAGCATCCCCATTCATCTTCATCTTCTTCTTGCTTTCAGGGCAACCCTGGGACGGACGGGATCCCTGGTGCCAAAGGATCTGCGGTGAGTACTACACTCTTGGCGTGAAGAAAGAGAGGAGGTTGATAGGTGGGGACATTTGCCTCTGGGGTTGAGCTCCGCCTCCATTGAAAAGTATTGAGCATGGATCTGTGTTATACAGGGGAGCCAGCGTGGTGTAGTGGTTAAGAGCGGTGGTTTGGAGCAGTGGACTCTGATCTGGAGGACCGGGTTTGATTCCCCACTCCTCCACATGAGCGGCGGATGCCAATTTGGTGAACCAGGTTGGTTTCCCCACTCCTCCATGTGAAGCCAGCTGGGTGACCTTGGGCTAGTCACACTCTCTTAGAGCTCTCTCAGCCCCACCTACCTCACAGGGTGTCTGTTGTGGGGAGAGGAAGGGAAAGTGATTGTAAGACAGTTTGATTCTTCCTTAAGTGGTAGAGAAAGTCTTTTTCCCCTTCTCCTCTTCCTGCTTCTACTGCTTCTCCTCCTTTCTTCTTCTTCTTCTTCTCCTCCTCCTTTTTCTTATTCTTCTCCTCCTCCTTTTTCTTCTTCTTCTTCTTCTCCTTGTTCGTTGTATAGTTCTTCAAGTCAGGCTGGATCGAGTTGGGCATTTTTCTCCTCATCTAGCTCTTTGTGTTTTCTTCCTCTTCCTTTTCTCCTCCTCTTCCTCTTCCTCTTCCTCCTCCTTCTCTGGATGGATCTGCTGTATTTCAAGCTAGCTGCATTTCGTGGTCCTGACCTTGTTTGATTTTTCTCACTGTTGTCCACAGGGTGCTCCAGGGATTGCCGGTGCTCCTGGTTTTCCTGGCCCTCGTGGACCTCCTGGGCCTCAAGGTGCAACTGGGCCTTTGGGTCCCAAAGGCCAGTCGGTAAGGAACTCGCGAGACAGACATGGGGCTAATGTGAAGAGTTAAAGGTGCCTTATCTTTCCAAAGGGGTCTTCCAGGGTCCTACCACCTACTCTGTACCCTAACAGGACTATCTCCTTCCATATGTCCCTGTGTGCAGCTACTGTCATCAGGCAGCCATCTGTTGGCTGTCTCATGACTTAGGATGGCCTGTCTGACCATTGTGGCTTTTCCATGGTGGCTCCAGTTCTGTGGAGCGGGCTCCCTGAAGAGGTGAAGGAGGCCCCCTTCCTTGGAGATCTGCAGGAGAAACTCTAAGGCCTGCCTCTTTGCCAGGGCTTTTGAAGGGGGTTTGAATGGCAGGCATCTTTTTTTAAGAGGATGAGGGAGGAGAGATTTGGGGTTTGCTATTTTATTTTGGTTCTAACTGAAAATGTTTTTAACTATTATTGTAAGCTGCCTTGAACTACGAGCAAAGGTGGGATGTAAATGCTGTAATAAATAACAGTGTCATCCTCAAGCTATCCAGGATCCTACCACCTGCCCTGCACCCTAACCAGCGTGGTGTAGTGGTTAAGAGTGGTGGTTTGGCACGGTGGACTCTGATCTGGAGAACGGGTTTGATTCCCCACTCCTCCACATGAGCGGCGGAGGCTAATCTGGTGAACCGGGTTGGTTTCCCCGTTCCTACACATGAAGCCAGCTGGGTGACCTTGGGCTAGTCACATTATCTCAGCCTCACCTACCTCACAGGGTGTCTGTTGGGGAGGGGAAGGGAAGGCGATTGTAAGCCGGTTTTATTCTTCCTTAAGTGGGAGAGAAAGTCAGCATATAAAAACCAGCTCTTCTTCTTCTAACTGTGCCACCCTAAAATGTGCTGTACCCTTGTTTTTAATTCTCTGCAGGGAGAACCTGGTATTGCAGGCTTCAAAGGTGAACACGGCCCCAAAGGCGAACCCGTAAGTATCTAACCATGTGACTTTATAGTAAGTAGTCTGGCATTCAAGTGGTAGGCCTTTTGCCCTCTGTTCAGTCTTTTACAGCCCTTTTGATTCATTGGCCCTTAGCACTAAAAGACTCACCCACGCAGGATTTTGGGAGTTCCATAAACAGAACTCCCATTGTTTCATTTCTAAATTTAATTTTCAGATGCATGGACCCACCCAGCTTGGATCAGGACCACGGTGTGAAGGGAGGAGGGATTTAACCCTTCCCCTGCACCGTTTTTCTGATAGAAATTGTCCCAGGGTGCTGCTATTTGCTCTGTTGGGATAAACATACAGGTATATGTGTCAAGTAAAGAGAGCTTCAAAGGTTGAGCTACAAACTATACACTATAACAAAAATAATTACATTTATTGCAAGGGGTACACTATAAAATTGTTAAAAACACAGGGCCTGGAATACAGGCTACATATAAAAATATCAGTTATAACATTCTTATGCACAAAATATTGTCGAAGGCTTTCACGGTCAGAGTTCATTGGTTCTTGTAGGTTATCCGGGCTGTGTAACCGTGGTCTTGGAATTTTCTTTCCTGATGTTTCGCCAGCAACTGTGGCCGGCATCTTCAGAGCAGTAACACTGAAGGACAGTGTCTCTCAGAGCAGCTCCTGGCGAGGCCTGTATTTAAATACAGTGACCATTGGCATACAAAGACACATGGCAATTAAGAACTGAGAGACTATGTGATTTCCCCCCCCCCCTATGCAGGGACCTGCAGGCCCACAAGGCAGTCCTGGACCAGCAGGTGAAGAAGGGAAGAGAGGGGGTCGTGGTGAGCCCGGAGCAGCGGGACCGATTGGGCCACCTGGAGAGAGGGTAAGTGAAGTCATATGGGGTGAGATATTCTGCAAGAACAGCAGGGTACCATTCCCTTTGGGGAAGAGCTTTGACCTCTGTGGCATAAGCCAGGCTCACTTAGGAGGCCGTGTAGGACAGCCCTTTGCAACGGGTGGCATTTTTTGGCAAAACATGACAGAAGGGTTTAGCCATACTGGCATCTCTGTGGTGTACCGTGTGCAAGCTGTTGCTGCTGCTGCTCAAGGTGAGTGGGTGTGGTGGACCGAGAAGGGGAATTAGGCCACATGAAGCTGCCTAATACCGAGTCAGGCCCTTTGTCTATCCAGGTCAGTACTGTTTACTCTGACTGGCAGCAGCTCTCCAGAATTTCAGGCAGTGATCTTTCACATCACTTAACTGGAGATGCTGGGGATTGACCCTGGGACCTTCTGCATGAACAGCAGTGGCTGTACCCACTGAGCTTCTCCCCATAGATGCTGTGTTGTTATGAGGAGGAGTTGCTGGTGGGCCCAGAGAACTCGGAGGAAGATGAAACAAGGGAACTAGAAAGTGTGCCTGGAAGCTGTTTAAATAGAGAGGCAAAAGCATACAATAGAAGGAGAGCAGCTTTAGTGAGGACCAAGAACAGTTCAGCATCGGGACTGTAGAAAGGTCAAGGAGAGGTAGATGAGAGACTGAAGACTGTGGGAATGTGGAGGAAGCCCTGTTGATAGCTGACATGAAAGTGAGGGTAAGCACCAGAAACAATTTTATTAAATTGTCTACCGATCATGTGTAAGAAATATCTCGATATATTCCTCCACATATTAACAATAGCAAGGGTAAATTTTGCTAGATGCTGGAAAGGGGAAAAGATTCACCAGATATAATTAGCTGGTTTGTTAAAGTGAAAGAGACCTATGTCTTGATTAAATTGACTTATTGCCAATGATAAAAACATAGAGGATTGAGAGGAAGTACGGAGTCCTACAATTTCCAGAATGGAAAATATACTTAAATGTCTAGAATCAGATGGAGGTGGTGCATAAAGCGATTGCTTGTTCGAAATATTATATGTTTTATATTCCTGTAAGTTTTGGTCGATGTTTGGACTGTATTGTTCCTTTTTAATGCTATAATAATTTTTTATTTAAAAACAAAAAAAAAGAAATAAATTGAGGGTAAGCAAAGACAATCTACTGAGCCCAGGAACTTGCAAGCCAAGGCAGAGCAGGGCGGCCATCTTTGGTGTGGCATCCAAAGTGCTTAAGTCTTGGGTGGCCTCATCTTTTAAAGGCAGTTGCCATTTGGACATGGTCCTTGGGATTGTAATATACCAGCTGCACTTCTTTTTGAAGACTAGCCTTGAGATATCCAGCACAGGTATTTTTCGTCGCGTCTGTTCATCCCAGTTCTTCGGAATACCCCCTCCACGTGGTCTGCCTGCCTATACATATTATCTGACAACTCCTCGTCTCTGTAGAGCTTTTTGCTTGGCTAGATTGAATGCTAACCCTTCTATGGTAATGCAGGGCAGAATTCTGAATATCCCATACTCAGACAGGATCTGCCCTTGCTCCTCTGGCTCTATTGACTCATTAGCCCATGCCCTTTTGCAATGCTGCTTTTACAAGGAACTTGGATAGCACTATTTCCCCCCTTTTAATATACAAATCCAATGCCTCTGTGACTGGCATAATGCCTTTTTTACTAAGCGATAGGGACCCCAAGGCTACATTGTCAGTGGCAAGATTTGTTTCAGTCCTTATATCCCTCCAACACTAGATATATGCTGCTCAAGATCAATTGATCAAGGAGCTTCTAAGGGATAAAAGGAAAAGGAAAGGAAAGTACAGGTATTTTTATAATGCAAACTCAGAAGTCCTAAGGATGATCTGTCATGTTTACATAGTAGCAAACCTGGGTTGGCTGTCCAAAGGGAGTAACTACTGTTCCTTGACAAGAGTCATTTTGCAAACGTTCACCTTTTAATGATTTTAGAGGTACCGTTACGATCTCTTAAGTATAGCAATATAATATGCAAAGTGCCCCCTTAAGCCATTAAGGTTTTCTGGTGTGCAAACTATGAGGGTCAGAATCTAAAATGTTTGTATTATTTAGATTCAGGATGAATCCAAGCAGAAGCCCAGGAAACAATGTAGGATTGTGTCCCCCTTCTAGCTCACACATTGGTTATTGTGTTCCACCGCTGGCAGGTTCTTGAGTCTGCTGTTCTGTCTTGTCTTTTTAAAAAGCCATGTATTTCCCCCCACTCAAATGGATAATGTTTAAGGTCCCTGTTTTAGCTTACTGCTACTCGTGAGATTCATTCTGTATTCCCCAGACTACATAATGTAACTTTCTTGATAGCATTGTCATCATTTTCTTATCCTTAGGGCTCCCCAGGAAATCGTGGTTTCCCAGGTCAGGATGGATTAGCTGGTCCCAAGGTGAGTGTCTAACCATACCTGCTCTCTCAGGTGAATGGAAGGAGGGTGCTTAGTGTGAATTCAAATTGCATTTTTTGTTCGTTTCTTTCTCTGCAATTGTATGCAGTTCTTTGATAGCTGTCAGAAGTGGTTGAAGTGTTAGATTTGCCCAGAAACCTTTAGATTATACATCGTCGGTTCAAACCCAGCAAGGAGGAGTTTATTCTGATCCCTCTAAAATAGGCTTTGGGATAATATATTTCTTGTTTGTTCTTCTCTGAACAGGGTGCTCCTGGAGAACGTGGTCCTCCCGGCCTTGGGGGTCCCAAAGGAGCCTCCGGAGATCCTGGACGTCCGGGAGAACCTGGCCTGCCTGGTGCGAGGGTAAGATGCAGAGTGGGACTGGACAGCCGGCATGGGGGAGCGGAGGGCAGGGTGTATGAAAGGGTCTTCAGATGCAGACCTGCTACCACTTCAGCATTGGGGAATATTCCCCCCATCCTGAAAATGCCTGCGTTCATGGAGAATCCTCTGCTTGTAGGGTTGCCAACCGCCAGGTAGTAGCTGGAGATCTCCTGCTATTACAACTGATCTCCAGCTGATAGAGATCACCTGGAGAAAATGGCCGCTTTGGCAATTGGACTCTATGGCTTTGAAGACCCTCCCCAAACCCCACCCTTCTCAGGCTCCACCCCTAACATCTCCTGCCGGTGACGAAGAGGGGCCTGGCAACTCTATCTGCTTGGGATACTGAGCAGAAGGGCCCAGAACTCCTCAGAGTTCAGTCTTGGACTTGAAAACGGCAGCGGACGTTTGAAAAGCTGGGCTCCCCACAAAGCAGCAATTGTTTGTGTCTGGAGCAGATTCCAGAGAAGTTGCTGGCCAGGGAATAAGGAAGAGTCATGACTGACCTTTTTGCTTCAGGTACAAAGACAGCAGCTGAAGCCCTACACACTGTAAGCCGACACAGACTTAACTTGAGAAGTTAATTCAAGTCAACGTGTTTAGGGATTTTGTTTCACAAGGATATTTTTACCCTGTTTTTCTATTTAACAATAAATATTCAGGGTAACTAACAATAATTAAGATGCATACAAAACGGTTTAAAAAGACAGCATTTGTTAAAAATGTACAAACACAAGGGCCAAGCACTGACGTAACCCTTCCTGTCCTCCTTCTCATGATCTGCCTAAGGTCACAGAGTCAGCCTTGCTGTCAGATGGCCATCTAGTCTGCTTAAAAACTTCCAAAGGAGAGCCCACCACCTCCCGAGAAAGCCTGTTCCACTGAGAAACCCCTTTAACTGTCAGAAAGTTCTTCCTAATGTTTAGCTGAGAACCTTTTTTAATTTCATTACAACCTGTGGGTTCTGGTCCGACTTTCTGGGGCAACAGAAACATGTTGTGGATTACTTCTATCCTGGTTTTTAATGTCCATTGAGGGTTCCAGAACAGCTCTTTAACTTTCTTATCCTTAGGGCTCCCCAGGAGGTTGGTCCTTCAGGCCATAGCAAACCCAGTGGTGACTTCATTTGTTTCAGACAATTGGACAGTGATATTGACAAATTCAAAGATTTTTAATCTACCTGTGAAAGCTGTCACCATGGTTGTCTCAAAGAAAATCGGACAGGATCTAAAGTTTCTTTGACCAGTTTCTTCTCCTAAACCAGTAGCAGGGCCAAATCATTCAGCCCAGATCAAAGGGTATTTTCTGGGCCATTTTGGGATCCTTTCTGGATGCCAATTGGTAAACATTCTACAAGTTTTTTATTGTTAAAGAACAGTGATGCCGTGTTTGCCTTAGACCCCATATTTTAATCAGTAAGTTTCTTCTGGGTCTGCATATGAAGATTCACACAATATAGTAACAAAAGTCAATAGAATGGCCCCAATACAACACTAGTCAGTATCAAAATATATATCCAACGTATATGCTTAGCCAGATAACAATCCTCTAACATCCTATATGTACAAATCAACTACTCCTACACATATATATACATATCACAAGACACACAATCCATAACAAACCAATACATTTGAATATCTCAAGTATGGCATATAGCCTAAATCACGATTCATAGGCAATAGCAATAGTAGACACAAAGCATGTGCCTCAATATTACAGCCAAAAATGTCCCAATTATGGCTTGCAGCCTAAGGTAGAGACAGTTACAATATGCACACAAAGTATAGCACAATATTTCAATAGAAAAACGGACAAAAAATCCTCCAGAGGCACTCACGCCGTTTCGTACTAAGTACTTCTTCAGTTTCCTTTTGTTCCTTGCCGTTTTACTAACTTCGTGCTGTCTGTACGCCAGAAGCTGTGGATTCATAAAATAACTGGGTTATTTAATTTTGTGTGATTCACACAATGTAAGCATGGAAGAGTCAGAGGACAACAACGATTCAAGGGAAAAGGGAAAGGAAGCATCTTGATTGGCTGTTCCCTTTCTCTTGCAACTAGGGTCTCACGGGTCGTCCCGGTGATGCTGGACCTCAAGGCAAAGGTGGCCCATCTGTAAGTGACGTTCTGTTGTTTTTTTCCTTGTGTCTGATCCAGAATAACAGGGAGGGCTGACCTTGGGGAAAGAGGTGGAAGCCAAACTGAGGAAGGGGTCACCAGATAAGGGTGATATTTGAACACAAAATTTAAGATGTGGGAATGAAGGAAATAGGAAGAAGCTGAATTAGAGGAGGGAAAGAGCAGAAATGCTGGGTTTGGTTTTGAAGGCAGATATGGAGTGTGGGGGAGCAGTGGACATGGAGTTTTAGGTGATGAATCTGGGATATTGTGCATGTTTGTGGTGGGGGATACTGACTCTGAAAGTGTGTCTTTTTACGAAGAGTGTTGTTGAGGGATAGGTGGGTGTTAATGTGACATTGGTGAGCTCTTCAGGCCTACCTCTGGGAATTTGAATCCCCTTACTGGGTAGGAGTGAGAGGGTACAACAGCTAATAATAGGCACCAATTCGATGCTGGTTTTCCATGGGGAAATAAGCATTCAGACTCCAAAGGAAACTGGTAGCTCTCCTCTGGAACAGAGTACCCCTTCAAGCCAGTTAGGTGTACCTTCTCTGTTACTTTCAGACTTTCAGACTTTTTAACATGAGTTGTGATTGTTCTCACTAGGGTGCCCCGGGAGAAGATGGACGACCTGGCCCTCCTGGTCCACAAGGGGCCCGCGGTCAGCCGGGCGTGATGGGTTTCCCAGGCCCTAAAGGTGCTAACGTAAGTCAACCTACAGGTGATATCCATTGACAAGTCTGGCCCAAGCAATGGTACCAAGAAGGTTAGGAAGGGAAATGGGGAAAAGCTATAATATGGAATAGCTACTCTTAGCTATTGACACAGCAACGAAGACTCCATGATGTCGATAAGGAAGTATCTGGCCGGAAATCCCTCCTCCTCCTCCTCCTCCTCCTTCCTCTTCTTCCTCCTCTTCATCCTCTTTTTCCTTTTCTCATTCTTCCTCTTCTTCTTCCTCTTCCTTCTCCTCTTCTTCCTCTTACTTCTCCTCTTCCTCCTCCTATTATTACTACTATTACTACTATTATTACTACTATTATTGTTGTTTGTTTGATTTGTAACCGTCCCTCAATCCCTAGCTAAGGCCAGGCTCAGGGCGACTAACAGCATTAATATTGTACAATAAATTCATATACAATAAAACAACACACAATGTGCAATAAAAACAATCCTACTTCTACATCAGTTAGATAATTAATACAATGGTGTGGAACATAAACCCATGGCCCATAGGGCCAATAATGGACTGGAGAAGAGTCAGGAGCCCCGATATAAATTGATGATGATATAGCAGAAAGGTTAGGGAGGCCAGCGCTGAAATTAAACAGTTGCTGTCCTCAAACAGAAAACTTGCAGAATATCTCAGTTTTACAGGACCTGTGGAACTCCCGCAGGTCCCGCAGGGCCCTGATCTCACTGGGCAGACTATTCCACCAGACAGGGGCCAGGGCAGAGAAAGCCCTGTCCATAGTTGAGGACAACTGGACACTCTTTGGGCCAGGGATCACCAATAAATTATTGTTTGTGGAGCGTAAAGCTCACTGGGGGGTGTACCAGCAGAGACGGTCCCGTAGATACCATGGTCCCAGGCCGTGTAAGACTTGCGTGTGCACGATTTCCATCATCAGGCAGGAACAAAAGAGGGAGGTCATTTTATGCAGAGGACCCTGGGAAATGTTGTGCTCATAGTGGCTTATTTACCTTTTTAGCTTTTGCGAAGCATCCTTTTCTTCCCTGCTTGGGCCATTGGTCCCGTAAAACCACTCATGTTGGTCATATTAAGACAGAAAGGCGGATGGGTGAAGCAGAGTCTGTCTAGTCGAGTTTCCACTCCTTGCTTGATGAAATGTTCAGCTTTGGCCAGAAGTGCTCTCAGTCGCCATCTTTGTTTTCTTTTCGTCTAGGGTGAACCTGGCAAAGCCGGCGAGAAGGGACTTCCTGGCGCTCCTGGTCTACGAGTAAGTGGGTTTGAACATAGTTGCTCCCTCCCAGTGTGTATCACAAAGCCCTCCTTTCCCTCCCCTGACTCCTAGCAGAGACAACGGCATTTTTAAAAAGATGCCGTTGTCATCACCACACAATTGCTATACACTTGTGTTGCAATACAGATAACATGGATGGTGGTGGAGGTGCATCATGCTCTCACAAGGTACTTATAATCCACCTGTGCCAAAAAAAGAGTAAAGCACAGGTGTAGGCTTGACCCTAGCCAAGACACCACTTGGCGCAGTGTGACATTTACAGCGCATTCCTGAAAGGAATACCTGCGCCGGGCTTAGGATGCAAACTAGCGGTGTTGCCTCCTAAAGAGGTTTCAGCAGTGCCAAAACCTCCGCCCGGCGCCAAAAACCCGTGCAACCCTCATAGGGTTGATGGGAGATCTTTACAAAAATAAAGAGGGGCGTTCCCAAGCCGAAAGTGCTCGGGAGGCCGACTAATGTCGGCCCCGCCCTGCGGCCGGATCCGTTACACCCCGGGAATGCCTCCTGGGGATAACGGCACCCCGGGAATGCCTCCTGGGGTGCAGGAACACCTCCTGGCTTGCCGCCACGGCCTGCGCCGGCACCTGGAGGCCGGCGGCAGGCGGCGGCGGTCGGGGAGCTGCGCCCAGCCCTGCCCGCTGGTGCTGGGGCCACTCAAGCCGGTTTACACCTTCTGGGCGCCGGCGGTGTGGGCCCCTGCGCTGGCAGAGGCCGTAGTCGGCCTCCTAAGAGCTTTGGGCCCATTTTTCAGGAATGGGCTTTTCAGGAACTGTGCTCACTTGTAGAAAGTCTGATAAAGACACACAGGTCATGTGTTACATAACCTAAGCACAGTTTATGTAAAAGGGGTTTAAACTCTGGGGGCCTTTTAACCTTCACCGTATAGGGCTGTTCTTGCAGAGAGCTCGTCTCTGTCTTGTGTGTATTGTAAAATTGTAAAAATCCAGCTGCGTATTGTTAAATTGAGTATGCATGACCACTGAGGAAGGCCTGTAAAAGGCCCAAATTCATCTGGTCAGATTTTGGTCAATTTATGTATTGGTAATATTTATAACTATGTTTGGTAATATTTGGTTGGTAATGTGTTGGTAATATTTATATATACCAACAATGTGTTGGTAATATTTATAACTATGTTTGTGCTTTTTAGGAAGCCTGTATTTTAGACTCTGTTTTTTTTTTAAATAAGATTGTGTGTGAGAGATAACCAAGACGTTTGTTTCTTTCCTTTATAGGGTCTTCCTGGTAAAGATGGTGAAACGGGAGCCGGTGGGCCGCCTGGACCTTCAGTGAGTATTTTCTGCCTGTTTTGATATTCTAGAATATGATGTTTACTAACATCATTGATACACACACACACACACACACACACACACACACATATAATAATTTTAAAAACAGTTAAAACAATGCTGAGCTAATACGCTTGTCTATAAAAGACGCTGTGTAAAAATTCCCTATAAGGAGAGATGTTACAATGTCGGCTATGACACAACCATTCTGCTTAGTGTCATACCTCAGGGACAATGAGGAAAAAGAAGGAAAGAAGGACAAAGGATGGGAAGGAAGGGGAGATGGAAGGGGACAATCAGAGGAAAAGGGAGCTTTTTTACGGACAAGGGAAAGGTGGGGCAAGAGAATGGGTGGGCTTCCTTTTGGTTGTTCTGTTGATCACAATCAGTGGGAGATTACTTGTATAGTGAGTATACTCAAAGTCTTTGTTTATTCTACAGGACTGTTGGAAGTAGCTTATTTCTCCCTACTTGATACCCTGTCCTTACAGGGGAAGAAATTACAGACTAATGAAACTGGACACTCAGTACCAGGCTGGGCTGTTGCAATATGCTCTATTTGGGGCTACCCTTGAAGAGTGTCCAAAAGCTGCAGCTAGTGTAGAATACCGTAGCTAGACTGCTGGTTGGGGCCAGCTACTGGGAGCATGTGATCCCAATATTGCAGCAATTACACTGCTACCAATCAGCTCCTGAGCCCAGGTCAAGATATCAGTTTTGTCCTTTAAATCTCTGCCTGGCTTGAGACTGAGGTATCTGAAGGACCATCTTCTGAACAGAGGGGCTGTGACTCAGTGGTGGAGCATCTGCTGGGCATGATGCAGAAGGTCCCAGACTCAATCCCTGGCATCTCCAGTTAAAGGGACCAGGCAAGTAGGTGATGTGAAAGACCTCAACCTGAGACCCTGGAGAGCCGCTGCCGGTCTGAGTAGACAAGACTGACTTTGATGGACCAAGGGTCTGATTTGGTATAAGGCAGCTTCATGTGTTCTCCCATATGATCCTGCCTGGGAATTAAGATTACCAGAAGAGGCCCTCCTGACTGTCCCACCAATTAAAGAAGCTCATCTGGTGGGCACACAAGAGGGGGGCCTTTTAGGTGGCAGCCCCATGATTATGGAACAACCTCTTCAGGGAGGTGCATCTGGCTCCCTCACTTTTGATCTTCAGGAATCAGTTGAAGACATTTTTTATTTAGGACTGCATTTGACTAATTTTAGTCTTAAGTTATTGGCAGTCCTAACTGTAATTTCAAGATCTTTTATGAGTTTTTTTTAAATAATGGTTGTTTTATTTACATTGTAAGCCACCTTGATTTCCACAGGGTAGAAAGGTGGCTAATAAACAATTTAAATAAATAATAATAAATGAATAAGAGCTATCCATGGCCCTACAGCCAAGTTTAGATACCTTATCCATTTTTTTTTCAAGTAAACATATCAAGGATGGAAGAGATACCTTCCTAGCCTCACCTTCTCCCCTCCCCGTTGTGTGTTTGGCATAATACATTTTGCATCTCACAATGCCATAAACCTCTAGCCCTCTTAACTCAACAAAGACCATCCATTTCGCCCATTCTCCCACGGAAGGGCTTCTCGTGGGAGCTGTGCCACGCTTCCCTCTCCTAGGCATACAGCTCTTTTAGGCCTACACTGAATCTCTTCTTCTTCTTCTCAGGGGCCAGCAGGTGAGAGAGGTGAACAAGGTGCCCCAGGACCTTCTGGATTCCAGGTGAGTAGAGTGTTGCCCCATTAAGGTGAGCACAGTGTTGCCTCTTTAAGGACAGGGCTGCATAATTCCCCTCATAGAACTTCTCCTCCCAGTCCTGCTAGTTGAGTGTCTTTGCTGGAGAGTGCTGCTCTAGGCATGAACATGGGAGTTTAGGGTTGCTGCAGGCTTCAGGTTGGGAAATGCCTGGAGATTTTGGGAGTGGAGTCTAAGGAGGGCAGGGTTTAGGAGGGGAGGGACTTCAATGGGGTAAAATGCCAGAGTCCACCTTCCAAAGCAGCCATTTTCTCCAGGTGAACTGATCACTGTCACCTGGAGATCAGTGGAGATCTCCAGCCACCACCTGGGGATTGGCAACCCTATGTGAGTTAAAGTTAGAGGGTGATCCCTAACCACTGAAATTATGAATGGTGATCTCTGCTGGAAAGATATGAGCTCACCATAAAGAGTGAACTCTGACCAGCCCTCAAAGATCTATCCGTGTCCCCTGGCTCTGCATTGTCCTGAGGCTACTGCCAATCACACAGGAAACTCTCATCCACGTTTTTGACATGACCAAGAGACCCAGGAAGCTAAAGTTTTATTCAGCCTGTTCCAACCCCTTGTTTCTCTGTTGGCTGTTCACAAGTCCTAGTGGTAGATGCCTCTCGCTTTGAGAGGTGAGGAGACGATTGAGATGTGATGTGATAATCATCTTCAAGTACTTGAAGGGCTGTCAGAGGATGGTGCTGAGTTGTTTTCTGTTGCCCCAGAAGGTCAGGCCAGAACCAATGGATTGAAGTTAGATCAAAAGAGTTTCCGTCTAAACATTAGGAAGAACTTTCTAACAGAGCTGTTCCTCAGTGGAACAGGCTTCCTCGGGAGGTAGTAAGCTCTCCTTCCCTGGAGGTTTTTAAGCAGAGGCTAGATGGCCATCTGTCAGCAATGCTCATTCTGTGACCTTAGGCAGATCATGAGAGGGAGGGCATCTTGGCCAACTTCTGGGCATGGAGGAGGGGGTCACTGGGTGTGTGGTGGGGAGGTAGTTGTGAATTTCCTGCATTGTGCAGGGGGTTGGACTAGTTGGCTCTGGTGGTCCCTTCCAACTCTATGATTCTATGAGATGTATGCATGTGATGACTCTGGTCATTGGAGGACGGGTGACAGCCATAATTTGCTCCTGTAGGGTAGGCTTCCTCTGGAGGTGGTGAGCTCTCCTTCCCTGGAGGTTTTTAAGCAGAGGCTAGATGGCCATCTGTCAGCAATGCTGATTCTGTGACCTTAGGCAGATCATGAGAGGGAGGACATCTTGGCCATCTTCTGGGCATGGAACAGGGGTCACTGGGGGTGTGGGGGGGAGGTAATTGTGAATTTCCTGCATTGTCCAGGGGGTTGGACTAGATGATCCTGGTGGTCCCTTCCAACTCTATGATCCTAATCTCTGGAACAGAATGTCTCTGCTGGGATTTATGGGGATAGTATGGGTTTGCAGAATTTGTTCCTAGGAAGCTCTGGAAGGTGGGCATAGCTTCATTCAAGGGGCCTGTTCAATGCTTCCTTCCTCTTCTTCTGTTACTTGAGCCTAGACATGCCACTACTTTTCTAGGGTACTGTTGTCCCTAGCAGAGTCCACCGAGCCATGCTAACACTGGGGTATTCTTGCTTCCAGGGACTTCCAGGGCCCCCAGGCCCTCCAGGTGAAGGTGGAAAACCAGGTGACCAGGTAAGGAGAAGTGATGGACTTGCATGCCGTACACAGGAGTGTCTTCTGTATCACATGGTCCTGAATTAGGATTTGAGTCCTAGCTTTCCAGGAGGTTAGGGTACAGCCAGGTTTGAGGGTTTCCCTGTGTTTCTTTTTGAGATTACCACTTTCACACAAACCAAAAAAGGGGGAAAGATGCAAGGTGACTGGTGAGAGATTTATTGTCCTGTACGGCCCCTACTATGCATTTCACTTTTTAAACTTCATCGGGGGATCAGAACTCTTTTTGCTGAACACAGTAAAAAGAACTCTGGAAAAAAAAGAACTCTGATCCCTCTGATGAAGCTTAAACAGCGAAACGTGTAGTAGGGGGGCCATGTGTATGGTTGACATTGCTTGAAATATGAAACCCCTAAGGCCCTGGGAGATAGTAAGGATCACCCTTATTATAATGTGGACAGAACAAGAATTCAGCAGAGGATTAACTGTTTAGGCGGAGGTTGTTGACTGCAAAGTTACTTATCCTCAAACAATAACCTCTCCCTGTGTACGAAGTCAATCAGCTGTAGGTATTTCAAGAGGACAATGTGGCCAAGAAACCCTGCTACTGTTTGACCATTTAGGGAGTAGCAATGTGATTTCAGCGGTGGCCAGAAGACTTTCAGCCTTCAAGATTGCAAAAAGACAGAGCAGTTAAAGAGTGTGTGTTGTTATTCTCTTTTTAAAAACATATTAATCTCTAGTGAGGTTATGGAAACACAGCAGAACCTTTTCTGGAGCGACCCCAGGCTGTTTGGTAGTTTATGGCGATATTTACTTGCAGTATAGAACTGGAGACCTGTCAGAGTTAATAGAAATATGCTGGTTACGGCTGAAAACACAGGGCCACCTTCCCTAAAGGGCACCTCTGCTTGTTGCGTTCTCTTATTTTATCTTTACCTTTTCACGTGTGTTTTTTTAAATCCCTCGTCTAATATAAGCATAATTATGTTACAAGTGCAATACAATAAAATTACAGCAGAAGAACTCAAATGCCCATTTTGCCCGGACTCCCTAGCCCACATTGTTTTAGTATGTCCACAGAATAATATTGCATGAAATAAATATATTACTCCATGTTAAAATTATTTTATCCTATGCACGTTGTGCTCAAGACCTTTGGTCAGATGAGCCTGAAATAAAAGGAAAGGCTATATTTACTCCTGGAATAAAACAGCTAAAGACATTTTTTGATATTTCTATAAACTATACTTCTATGTTGGGTAAACTGTCTTGACTTATGTAGGCCATGCACCCATGTAACATCTATGCATATAAGCAATTTTTTAAAAATCCGAATTGTTCTATTTTTTGAATGTCTCCCTTTCCTGTATTTTCTCTACCCCTTTGCTCCATTTCAAAAATAAAACATTTAAAAAAGACACTTTCTGAGAAGCAGATACTGTGTTATCTGGTGTCAAATAGATTGGTCAACTGCTTGAGAGACGTGGCAGCTTTTCTCTTTATAATGTCAAGGAAAAATTAAATTCCCTTTCCCCTTTTCAAAGTGTGAAGTGGTTGATGGATAGCCAGTTGCTTTTAAATCTAGGGAGAGGTAGAAGGTAGATGTGTAAGGGGGAAAAGCTGAAAATTATTCAATTCAAAACATTGTGATCAGGGAAATCTCTGTGAAGTACGATGCCCATCTTGACCTAGGGGCCCTGCTTTTTAATGGCCTCTCCTTGGGTAGCTAAAGGTAAAGGTAGTCCCCTGTGCAAGCACAGGGTCATTCCTGACCCATGGGGTGACGTCACATCCCAACGTTTACTAGGCAGACTTTGTTTTACGGGGTGGTTTGCCATTGCCTTCCCCAGTCATCTTCCCTTTACCCCAACAAGCCGGGTAGCATTTTACCTACCTCGGAAGGATGGAAGGCTGAGTCAACCTTGAGCCAGCGACCTGAAACCAACTTCCGTCGGGATCGAGCTCAGGTTGTGAGCAGAGCTTGGACTGCAGTACTGCAGCTTACCACTCTGCTCCACAGGGCTTCTCTCTCCTTGGGCACTCACAATTAATAGCAAGTTCATCTGGTTGTTGGACCTGTGGATCCCCCCCTCCCTTTCTAACTCTTTTTATTTGTTTGTTTGCTTTTAGGGTGTTCCCGGAGAAGCTGGAGCTGCAGGTCTGGTGGGCCCCAGAGTAAGTGGCCTATACTAAAAACGCGGCATGTTAGGATAATCATGCCTGCTTGAAGAGCAGTGCATGTTTTAAGAGGCAGCCTGGCCCTTTTCTCACCCTGAGCTGTGAACACTTTCCTCCTCTAGGGCGAACGGGGCTTCCCAGGTGAACGTGGATCTCCAGGCTCTCAAGGCTTGCAGGGTCCTCGTGGACTTCCCGGCACTCCTGGTACTGATGGACCCAAGGTAGGTCCTTGCATAGCTTGCTGTTCTGTAGTACAGTGTGGTGTAGTGGTTAGGAGCGGTTGACTGATCTGGAGAACTGGGTTTGATTCCCCGCTCCTCCACATGAAGCCAGCTGGGTGACCTTGGGCTAGTCACAGTTCTCTCCGAATTCTCTCAGCCTCACCTATGAGGGGCTATGGCTCATTAGTAGAGCCTCTGCTTGGCATGCAGAAGGTCCCAGGTTCAATCCCCGGCATCTCCTGTTAAAGGGACTAGGCCAGTAGGTGATGTGAAAGACCTCAACCTGAGACCCTGGAGAGTTGCTGCTGGTCTGAGTAGACAGTGCTGACTTGGATGGACCAAGGGTCTGATTCAGTAGAAGGCAGCTTCATGTGTTCATGTGTACCTCCCAAGCTGCCTGTTGTGGGGATAGGAAGGAGATTGTAAGCCGGTTTGATTCTCCTTAAAAGATAGAGAAAATCGGCATATAAAAAACCTACTCTTCTTCTTCTGACGGATGGCAGTACATACAAAAGCTTGTAGCCTCTGAATCCTCCAGCCACATTAGCTGAGCTGAGAGAAAGAGTGTGCGGAAAATAGCTGAGATTTGGTCTGAGTGGCAAGGAGCATGTTGGGAGATATCCCCACCAGTTGACTTTGGACTACACAGCTCGGCAGGGGTTTGATTCGTCACGAAGGGGTGGTTGAACGCAAAGAGCGATGTTGCAGTTGCCGTCCCTTGCTAGTCTAAATTCCTCCTGCTGCATTTTCAGAAAGTGTTGCAGATGGTGGTATGGTGGCAGAAGTCCTGTTGGGTCAGAAGTGATACATGTGGTTGCCTGCTGGGTCACATAATGCAGGTGTCCGTTTAGAGAAATACATTATCAGATAAGAATCAGGAAATGACTTTTAAAGTGGCAAAATTTGGCTGGCTGGTCTTAAAGACCAGGAAATCTTGGTCTACCCTGGTTCAGGAAGGATCAGGAAGGATCATAAGCAGTTATTGTCTTCTTTTATTCATTTTCATTTGTTTTAGTATTATATTATTCTATATTTTAGTGGTGATAAATGATTATCAATCATATGGGGTCTGATTGATGTTGTGATATTTATAACCTATGTTACACTTTTAATTCTGTGTATATAACAGCATTCTGGCCTAAAAAGGTAAAAGTAAAGGTCCCCTGTGCAAGCACCGGGTATTCCTGACCCATGGGGTGACGTCACATCCCAACCTTTCCTAGGCAGACTTTGTTTTACGGGGTGGTTTGCCAGTGCTTTCCCCAGTCATCTTCCCTTTACCCCCAGCAAGCTGGGTACTCATTTGACTGACCTCGGAAGGATGGAAGGCTGAGTCAACCTTGAGCCGGCTACCTGAAACTGACTTCCTTCGGGATCGAACTCAGGTCGTGAGCAGAGTTTTTGACTGCAGTACTGCAGCTTAGCACTCTGCGCCACGGGGCTCCTTTGGTCTAGGACCGTAATAAATATTTACTTACTTAGAGAAATATGAGGGATCTTATCTCTGATTCTGAAAATCCAGTGTGATCCACATCTTGTCTTGTTTGTTCTGTTCCAGGGTGCATCTGGTCCTTCTGGCCCCCCTGGAGCTCAAGGACCCCCAGGTCTGCAGGGAATGCCCGGTGAGAGAGGAGCAGCAGGTATTTCTGGACCAAAGGGAGACAGAGTAAGTGGTTTCCTCTTTGTGGTTGCCTACAACCACTGGAGATTTGGGTGCCACATTCAACAGCTAAGTGCAATTAAATTGGAGCGTGTCCAGAGGAGGGCGACCAGAATGGTCAAAGGTCTGGAATCCATGCCCTATGAGGAGAGACTTAAGGAGCTGGGTTTGTTTAGTCTGCAGAAGAGAAGGTTAAGGGATGACATTATAGCCATGTTTAAATATTTGAAGGGATGTTATGTTGATGAGGGAACTAGCTTGTTCTCTGTTGCTCCAGAGACTAGGACACAGAGTAATGGATTTAAACTAAGAGAAAAGCGATTCCACCTAAACATTAGGAAGAACTTTCTGATGGTGAGGGCTGTTCGACGGTGGAATGCACTGCCTCGGAGGGTGGTGGAGTCCCCGTCTTTGGAGGTCTTTAAGCAGAGGCTGGATGGTCATCTGTCGGGAGCGCTTTGATTGTGGGATCCTGCATGGCAGGGGGTTGGACTGGATGGCCCTTGTGGTCTCTTCCAACCTTGTTGGAACTTGTGAACTTGTGAAATGTGCATTTAGGGTTGTTTTCACAAACTGAATTGGTTCTCAGAACGGCCAGTTTCTATTGGCTTCTTATTGCCAATTTTTCTTTGATCTCCCCTGACAGGGTGATATTGGCGAGAAGGGTCCAGAAGGTGCACCTGGCAAGGACGGTGGCAGAGTAAGTCCACAGCTTAATTTTAACTTAACATCAAACTGCCTGTTTAGTGAAACAAGCAGACAAATATGGCAAGTACATCCAATGTAGCCGTAGCTCAGTGCTTGGCTTGCAGAAGGTCCCAGGTTCAGTCCCCGGCATCTCCAGTTAAAGGGACTAGGCAAGTAGGTGATGCGAAAGACCCCCTGCCTGAGACCCTGGAGAGCCACTTCCGGTCTGAGTAGACAATACTGACTTTTATGGACCAAGGGTCTAATTCAGTATAAGGCAGCTTCATGTGTTCATGTGTTTCAATGCCCATGTATTCATCTGTTGTTTTTCCTGTATGCATATACATTTCTTTCTCTCCTCTTTGAAAAGGAAAGGAAACAACTATCGAATATGGGGGAGCTAGGGGCAGAGCATGATGAGGCTTTGGTTAGGAGTAGGCCTCTGAGATCTTGATAAAGCATATTACAGTGAAATCTTAAGCAAAGTTACACCCTTCTATGTCCACTGAATTCAATGGCCTTAGAAGGAAATAAGTCTGCTTAGGGTGGCACTGTTAGTCCGTTAGAGTTTAGTCAGAGGAGCTGAAAGAGTATTTACCAAGTGTTAAGCTACGGAATATTCACCAAGCATTAAACTTAAGGAATACTTCTGCATGTCATGAAGGGAAATCTTCCATAGGGGCGTGCACCATTATTTTTTCTTTGGTGTTTTTTGGGTTTGGGTTTAATGGACCTGGAAATTTTTGAAAAAGCCGAACCCCCATATCGGTATGGATTTTCCCCACCCCCAGCTTTTTTTCAGAAATTTGAAATTTTCTGGGTCTATTAAACTTGTACCTGAAATATTCCACGGCATCTCCGAAGCCCACGTGGATTTCGGAGATTGCAGCAGTGCAGAGCTGAATGGTGGGCCCGACCAGCCAGCAGGTAAGTTAGAGGGAGGAGGAGAGAGGGGATTCCTCCCTCAGTCTTTTTTTAAAAAATGGCAGCAAGGCCAAAGCGCCCCCCAAAATGCTGGAAAAATTCTGCATTATTCAGGATTCATTTTTCGGCTCCCTTAAATCACTGCCGTGTTTGGGGAGAAAAAAAACTAAGGTATTTTTCAGGGGTTTTTTTTGTTTGGCTTTGCCAAATGCACACCCCTAATCTTCCAGGCGCTGATGAAGTGTCAGATGTTTCTGGCCATTCTTATTGAGTTCTGGTTCCAACTTGTATGAGTTTTGGAAAGAAAAGTGATCTTTGGGGGGGGGTGTTATCCTTTAATTAACACATCAGATTTTTTAGAGACAAATTAATGAATGCCTGGGATCTGAATGGAATATGATAGGGTAATTCCAACCTCTGCTCCATAGATGGAGTATCTTTTTAAAAAATTGGTTAGTGAGATGTTAAGGTGACATTCTCTAAGAAGAAACTGGATAATTATATGTATGAACTTGCATTGATGGTGTATTGGAGCTGCCCAATGATCTGTTATAGGCTCAATGAGAGACTTTATCTACAATAAATGCAAATAATTAAGTGCTCCCATGGGTCCAAAGTACCCACACGCAAAGGAAGCCACCCACTGTGTTTCTGCATGATGAGGCAGCTTTGATCTTGCCTGCTTCCATTGTCCTCTGCAGGGGGGCTAGTAATTCAGCTACATCTCTGCAAAAGAGAGACGCTTGCAGAGAATGACCCACCCTCAGAGGAAGCGGCCCATGCTCAGTAGCCTGGATTTACCTACTTTTCCCTGCAGCGCAGAGATGCTGCCGAATTATCTTCCCTGATGCAGACGCACAGCTGAGTTAGCTGATCACTGAGGGGGCTGCCTGTTGTATCTCTGAGTCATTGATCTGTATGTACCTCTGACTGGAGGCGAGTCCAGAACAATGACTCATGCACCGACCATAGCTAGCTTCCTCTGAGGGGGGTCATTCTATAAGAACAGTATCTCATGCAAAACACAGGAGGTAGATTCCACTGAGGGAGGGTCTGACTCTTGCACACTTGTAGTGGAATCAAATTTTTGTGAATGTGTGTGTGTGTGTGTGTGTGAAGTACGCCTCCAGTTTTATTTCAGAAAACAAAATATGCCTCTGAGAAACACAAATCACTATAAATATATTCGAGTCCAGTAGCACTGGAAAAACCAACAAAATTTTCCAGGGTATAAGCTTTCATCTGATAAAGAAGCAAGCCTTGACTCACAAAAGCTTGTACCCCAGCGAATGTTATTGGTCTTTAAGATGCTATTGGACTTGAAGTTTGTTCTACTTCTAGAGAATAGCACAGCTACACGTCTGAATCGATAAATATATTTACGTTGAAAAGAACCGAAGGCAATCTGAGATTATCTCTTTCCTTTAGCCTCCATGGAAGAAAATTGGCTACTGCATCTTCCTGCAGAATAAAATTCTAAGCCAAGCTGTGTTTGTTGTGTTTTGTTCAATGGACACTTGATTTCCAGCAGCTCGTCTACCTCCGTCCAGTCATGAATGATACCGATCTGTAGAGAGCTAGCAGGGATGGTCAGAGAGAGAAAGAGCTTACAGTGAAAACTGCCAGTGAACCACAGCTTTCAGGATGAGAAAAAAAAGACAGCATTGTAGTAGTTGATTTAGCTGACTCTAGAAGAATCCTAGAAGCATCACCAGGCAAAAAAAACCATGCCCACTCTTGAGCTCCAAATTGCTGTGCAAAGGGGAGGGTGGGATGCCAGGAAGAAATGTTATCCCATGGTTGAAAGGAGGATCTCTGCCCATTATTCTGCAAACCAACTGGGAAAAATCGATAGGTATCTTTTCAAGTGTGAGAACGAAGGGTGGTTTCTCATGTGTTCGGTGTCGTAAGTTTGGGAAAGACTGTGATGATGTCTTATTCTGAAACTTCCAGCAAAGCAGGATGCCCTTGATCCAACAGGCTGCAGTGGTTTTTCACTGGCACATCTAACCCTTGACTTCCTTTTGCCAGGGTTTGACTGGTCCCATTGGTCCTCCTGGCCCTGGTGGTCCCAATGGTGAAAAGGTAAGTGAACCTGTTACTCCTTGGCTGTTCTTGACTACATGGGGTGGAGGGGAAAGTTGCTGAGGTCCTGTATTTCTGCTTCTTCACCCTCTATCCCAGCAGTAGTCTGTTCTGCTTCTTCTGTCACAGGAGATGTCTGAGACTATGTCTACATTAGTTTTAAACTTGCTTCCTTTCTCAGACAACCTTGGGAAATGTAGTTGTTTGATGGGGGAATAGGGAATGTTGAATTGCCCCGCTTCCTTACAAAACTACAATTCCCAGCAGTCTTTGGGGGAAGCCGTGACTTTTCAGCTGGTATGAAACCAATATACTTTTGTAGCGTAGATATGCCAGAAATGCATATTCACTGGAAACTGCGAGGAACAGTAGCATAGTAGAAAAGGAGTTTATTACATGATAACGAAACCAAGACCATCAGCGTTCAAAGCAGCTGCTAGGCATGAACAAGAGAGCCCAGAGTACTCCGATTTGGCAGGTGAAGCCAAAAGAAATAGATTAGTTTGGGAGACAGGTACCTCCTTGTGGAGCTTGGCTCAATTGTTTTAGTCATCTAGTTCTTTTGATTTCACATGCATGCACTTAAACACGGTGCTCTCTGTTCTTGGAATAGATTCATGATATTATCGGAGTATGCGACTATGGCAAAATTAACATCTTTTATACATAATAGTCCAGTTTCAGAATTTCAGACAAAATTGAATGTCTTTTTCAATCATATAGTAGAAAATTAAGAATAACATTAAATTAAAACAGAAGAAGAAGGTTCTTGTAGGTTATCCAAGCTGTGTGACCGTGGTCTTGGTATTTTCTTTCCTGACGTTTCGCCAGCAGCTGTGGCAGGCATCTTCAGAGGAGTAACACTGAAGGACAGTGAGACACTTCTCTGAAGATGCCTGCCACAGCTGCTGGCGAAACGTCAGGAAAGAAAATACCAAGACCACGGTCACACAGCCCGGATAACCTACAAGAACCAATGAACTCTGACGATGAAAGCCTTTGACAATAATAAGAAGGAGGATTTAGGTAACACATGTTTTACTATAAACATATGTTTTACCCTATAAAACACATGTTTTACTATGTTTTACTATACATGTTTATATTTATATATAATATATATATATATAATATATATAAATATACCTGTGAATTGTTTTTATGGTATTTTTGTGTCCTGGCAATGTTAGCTGCCTTGAGACTAATGAGATAGGTGGGATATACATGTTTTAAATAAATAAGCCACCTATACATGATTTTAATACAGAAAAGACCATGTTTTGTCCGTGGCTTCATAGACCAGTGCCCCAGACTATTGAGCAATCTCATTTTCCTCACACTGTTGGTGGGAGGAAGGTTTCTCACCAACGTCTCAGATCGTAAATCTTCCTCTTATCCTGCCCTAATAGCGGAGAATACCCTCATTCTCAGAAGACTGTGTATTGACATCAAAGCCCTGTCTGTTTGACTTCACTGCTTTATCTTTTCTCCTGTCATTCCTTTCTAGGGTGAATCTGGCCCTCCTGGCCCATCTGGTGCTGCAGGTGCTCGCGGTGCTCCCGTAAGTGTGATGTGATTATGAATTCTCCTGGGGAATTATGTTGGAAGGGGAGGAAATCCATCTCGGCCTATATTATTCTAGAGAATCTTAGCGGGGTGGTCCTGGAGCACTCGCTGCATATGGGGATGGCTTGTTAATAATGCAAGGTCTAACACGCAAATGCCCTGACCTGGATGGCCCAGGCTAGCTTGATCTCGTCAGACCTCAGAAGCTAAGCAGGGTTGACCCTGGCAAGTATTTGGGTGGGAGACCTGCAAGGAATATCCGGGTCATGACCCAGAGGCAGGCTATGGAAAACCACCTCTGAACGTCTCTTACTTTGAAAACCATACCAGGGGTCACCATAAGTCAGCTGAGACTTGACAGCGGGGAAAACTCTCCTGGGATCATTTTGTACTGAGTGAGGGAAGCGATCTGGTTCTGTGGGGATCATCTCAAGGAGCGTTTTTGCTTGTCCAGAGCTAGCAAAGTGAAACACAGATCTATTGGGCTTAGCTTGGGGTTGCATTCTTATTTGAAATGCTTCATAAATTGGTGTTTCTGACTCTTTGATCTTCTGTTATTGCTAAGTGCCTGAAAGAGGCAAGTCCCAGTATTGGAAGAGCTGGGCCTTATTATACTGAGTTTAGAAAAGTCAGCCCCCCAGGGATGCTCCCGTGCTTCAGCAGTGTAGCAGAATAGAACTTTTGGCAAATGTTAGGAATGACCGGCTGATGGCCTTATGGGCAAAATTATGCTCCTGAAACATCTGCCCCCACCCTCCCTGGTGACCTACTAAATTTTAAGCAAGGTCTGGAATTTGAAAATCCTGCTTACTGTTTTACTTCTAAGGAAAAGGAACAATACGTGTTTCATATAAGTTTTACGGTAGTGCTATCTTATAAACGTTCTGGAGAAAGGGCTGGAGAGGTGCTGAGGCTTGTTGGTAGAGCATCTGCTTGGCAATCAGAAGGTCCTAGCTTCAATCCCCGGCATCTCCAGTTAAAAGGAACAAGCAGTCGGTGATGTGAGAGACCTCTGCCTGAGACCCTGGAGAGCTGCTGCCATTTTGAGTAGACTATACTGACCTTGATGGACCAATGGTCTGATCCAGTATAAGGCAGCTTCATGTGTAACAGCAGAGGGCTCATTGGCCAGTCTGTTTGGAAGCACATGCATTCCTTAGCCCCCACCCCAGTGACTTCATGTCATCCAAGAAGAAGCTTCTATTGCTAGGTGATCTTTATTGTAGACCTGACTATCCATGAGGGGTCCAGATAGTCCGGCTCCATGAAACACAGAAGTCGGTCACCCCTAGAATAGGGCACTCAGAAGAATAGCTGTCTCTTTTTGTGCCTTTGGCCCTTTTCGTACATAACCACTGTTTCTGTTTCAGGGTGACCGTGGTGAACCGGGTGCTCCCGGCCCTGCTGGGTTTGCTGGTCCCCCTGTGAGTACGGCCTGATATTTCCTGACTCTTCTATCCCTTTCCTTTTGTGGTGTGCCCCTTGGATGCCTGTCTTACCCTTTCACTTTTCCTCCTCTGTGCAGGGTGCTGATGGCCAACCTGGTGCTAAAGGCGAACAAGGCGAATCGGGACAGAAGGGAGATGCCGGGACCCCAGGCCCACAAGGACCATCGGGTGCTCCTGGCCCACAGGTTGGTCAGTCTGGTTCATGATTCTTGGCTGGCGGCCAGCAAGAACTTGGGGTGGAGCTACTTTGAGATGGTGGAGAGAGATGCTGCCTCTTTGAAACCCTGACTGGGCACTGCGGGCAAAGCTTAGAATCTGGGCTGGGTCCTAAAGTTTACAAGAGCAGTGTAATAAGTTAGTATCTGTTGATTTACACTGAATTGATGGGTTCCCCCCCCCTGTTTATTAGTCAACTGGGATTTGACAAATTCACGGAGAGCACTTCTATCGAGAGTTATTACCCATTATAGTTAAATGGAACCTCCATGTTCACAGCCAGTATACCCCTGAATAACAAATGCTGGTAACAAATAATGGGTGGGGGGCATTCCCCACTTGGTGGCTTCCTAGAAGTGCTGGCTGGCCACTATTGGAAACAGGATGCAGGACCTTTGGGGTCCTCCAGCAGGGCTTATTGCCTACTGTGAAATGCAGTAATGTCCACGTGCCTTCATGGGAAAGCTCTAGAAGGGAAATGAAATAAGCAAGAGCAGCTTTCCTGGAAGATTTGCAAAGCATCTTGACTCCGAAGGTCTTGCTCCTTATGCAAAAAGTCCCTGTAAGGCAGGAAATTGCAATTTGTGCTCTGTGTGTGTATATCAATCAGGTTAGCATCATGCAAGGAAAGTGGGAGATGCTGTACGCCAACAAGGCGGCAGGGAGGTCTGCCAGGAAGGACAAGGAAGCCACAGGAGGGCAAGTCGCTTCACTGAAATGAGTGTCACGCAGACCATGGAAGGTCACGGGCAAGCTTATCTGCATCCAACACTGTTTTTGTTTTGTGCCTCCTTAGGGTCCAACTGGTGTAAATGGTCCAAAAGGAGCACGTGGAGCACAGGGACCCCCGGTAAGTGTTTTGAGAATAATTTGTGTTCCTTTGCAGCATGGGACATGGCACTATCCTGGCCCGTTTCTTTCCCTTACAAGCAACTCTCCCCTCCTTTATGATAAGTGGGTGTTGTAACAGGCTGGGCATTTTTTTTAATACCTTGGATCAATTTGTCAGGGATAGCTTGGAACACCAGCTGTGCTAGTCACCTTGTTCAGCACCTTGGAGAGCAGCAATAGGCTTGCCTATTATATTAGGTGCTGTGGAACACAGGCAGGATGGTGCTGCTGCAGTGGTCTTGACTGTGGGCTTCCTAGAGGCACCTGGTTTCCATCATGAGATAAGAGTCAAGACTATCCAGGAAATTTTAAAAAACAATATGGGTCTGTCTGATGAAATTCGTACTCAACGACTTTTGGAAGATACTAACCCATTAATCTCGAGATGTGTGGCTGAACTTTGTGCTGCTATATATAAGGCACAGAAAGATGTGTCATAAATAGTAAATGCTATTAGATAAACCTTTTAGAAGTTAGAATATGATCAGAAATGGGATTTTATTGGGATCGTGTCGATAATTTTTATCTATGGATTTGTTGAGCAATTAATATTGTTTTATGGTGATCGTATGTTATTTTGATTTGGTCAAATGACTGTAAATTAAAGATTGATTGATTGAGGCACCTGGTTGGCCACTGTGTGAACAGACTGCTGGACCTGATGGACCTTGGTCTAATCCAGCAGGGCTTTTCTTATGTTCTTATGATTAGCCCATTTGGCTAATATGTGAACACAATTGTTGTGGAAAATTATCAGCCTGCCTGTCTCCACTGCCTCGTCCTTGAAACTGTCAGCCGGTGCCTGTGAATTTGGTCCCTTTCCATTCTCTTTGGGCTGAGCCAAAGATTTTCTAAAGGATGTGGGCGGGGGTGTGTGTGCGTTTCATGGTACAAAAGGGTTGCATGCCTCTGCTTTTCAGTTCCCTCTCTGGAGTTGCTCTGCACATGCCTCTAATCTGTCAGCACCGTTAAGGAAGAAGGGGAAGACATGTTTTTTGGGGGGGCAAGTGCAGAAAGGATGGGCAGGTGTGTATATGTGTGACCATGCTAGATACACAGCAAACTTAAAACGATTAATGTGGCGCCCAGGAAATAAAAAAGTTGCAGGCCCTGCTGTAGACACCCCACCTGGTCAGTGCGAGGATAAAGTTGGTAGCATAATGGCAAAGCCCATGTCTGGCATGTGTAAAGTCATAGGATCAATTAAAGCAGGGGTATTGAACTCCATTGTTATGAGGGCCAGATATTACATAAATGTCCCTCGGTCGGGCCGGGGCCATGCCTCGCCAGCCCAGGTCGAGAGTTGGGGAGGTGGCTGCCTTGGCTGGCTCATGGGCCAGATAAGAACTCTCAAGGGGCTGGATCCGGCCCACAGGCCTTATGTTTGATACCCCTGAATTAAAGGCATCACCAGTTGAAGGCTCTTGGGAAGGTGGGCTCTGCCTGAAACCTTGAGCCACTGCTAGTTAATGTAGGCCAGGGGTGTCAAACATAAGGCCCGTGGGCCGGAGCCGCCCCCTTGAGAGCTCTTATCTGGCCTGTGAGCCAGCTGAGGAAGCCACCCTCCCCCAGTCCCAATCTGGGCTGGCAAGCCCGCTGCAGGCCCACCAGCCAGGCAGCCACCCCCACTCCCGTCCTGAGGTGTCCATGATTAAAGACTGTTAAATAAAAGAAAACACTGTAAGAGTGTTATCGTGTTAAACATGTTTGTATTTTAAGTAAAAAAATTAAGGAAAAATAATGTTATCAATTGGCTTTGCCTGTGTCTTCTATAAAGTTTGTATCTCCGGTACCTGACATTAAATTTTATGGTACATATGGCCCGGCCAAACTAAGTGACATTTATATCATATCAGGCCCTTGTAACTAATAAGTTTGACACCCCTGATGTAGCCAGCATTATGCTCACTCACTTTTAAGTTCCTTATACCTTTATGAAGGAGCTAGGATCACAGTCCAAGCCTGATTGGTGGTTGGTTCTCAGTACAAGTCAGTTTCACATAAATGGACGTTAAATGGCCACATGTTCACATATCCAGAATGTAGCACTATCCTTGCCTATCGCTTGCAGCTGAATTTGGCTGTATGGACCAGCCAGTCCAGTTCCAAATGAGTGCTGTAGTTCCATGATAGTGTAATACCCAGTAATGTGTGGATGTGGCCTTTGTGAATTGATTTTTCTAGGGAACAAGCAAGGTTTGTATTGCATGTGTGAAATAGGTTTCCAGCAGTCAGCATCTGGCCCCGTGAATAGGCTAACTGCTTTGCCTGATGCTTTTAAGCAACCTTGAGAGTTCTGGCCGTTACATCCAGCCACAGCTTCGAGTGAATATTGGCCTGTATGGCTGTGGGGTGAGTTGGGAGTTGAGCTTTGCTCGGTGGGCGGTCCCCATCAAACAATCCATGTACTGGTGGATGGTTCCCCCACCCCAATGCCACCACAATCTCCTGCTGCGAGAAACCAGTTGGATACACTCTTCTTCCGTTCAGGCACCTAGTACCAGCCAGGCTCTGAGACAAGGCAGGAGAGAAATAGCAAGGATACCCTAATTCCTTCTGCCCTCTGCTTGATCTCAGCAAGTCCTTTAGAGCACAAAGAGATTTCTTTCCTAACAGGCTGAAATTTCAACAAGCATTTTTTGAGGGATTTGTTAGCCCAAAGCAAGTTGGATACCAAGAGGATGGTTGTACAATATCTCTGCCACTTGCTGGGACCTTCTCTGAAAACTTCTGTTCATAATACTCTTCCTTCCCCCTTTCTTCCCAGGGCGCAACTGGATTCCCTGGTGCAGCAGGACGAGTTGGACCCCCAGGCCCCAACGTAAGTTCTTGATTATCAGGCGTGGATTTGTTTGTTTGGGTCTCTGGCAACCTGGGAAGAGTATTCAACGGACGTGTTTTTTCTTAGCTTTAACTTCTTTACCAAACTGCCAGTCAAAGTCCTGATGCAGGTACTGGGTGCACATGCAACAAAACCCAGGAAGGAATGACTTCTACTTTTTGGCGATAAGATTAGAACTTAAAATAATTTTTTTGGGGGGGAGGGGGGAAAGCCCAAGTGCACAGAAATGAAATAAGGGGTCACTGAAAAGAGTTGGTAGAACCTGGCAAACTAAGGGCCCATTCCTGAAAATTGGGCCCAAAGCCCTTAGGAGGCCAACTACGGCCTCCGCCAGCTCAGGGGCCCACACCGACAGCACCTGGAAGGCGCACGCCGGTATTAGTGGCCCAAAAACCGGCGTGCAGGGCTGGGCGCCGCTCCCCGACTGCCGCTGCTGACCGCTGGCCTCTGGCCGCTGGCACAGGCTGCAGTGGTGAGCCAGGAGGCATTCCGGCGCCCCGGGAGGCGTTCCCGGGGTGTAACGGCGCCGGCCGTGGGACGGGGCTGAAGTTAGTTGGCCTCCCAAGCACTTTCGGCTCAGGAATGCCCCTTTTTATTTTTGCAAAGATACACCAGCTTTTGGCTTTAGCTGGCGTGTCTGGTTTTTGGCGCTGGGCAGAAACCACTTTAGGAGGCAACGCCGCTAGTTTGCCTCTAATGCCCGGCGCGGGCATTCCTTTCAGGAATGCGCTGTAAATATGAGACACTTATAGTGCATGCTTATTCCTTGGTTATAACTTCATACTCACTTCACAGGAAATCCAGGTTTTGTTCAATTATCTGCAAGGATTTACAATCCTGCGATCTATTTGCAAGATTTATTTGGATGAATTTTTAGGTAACTTCTAGAATAATAAAAAATGTAAAAGTAATAGCCAAATCGAAACAGATTCAACAATTTTACAACGGCACAGCCGTTGTACATCTGAGATAAAAACCAGATATCAGTGACACTTAATGCTAAGTTTAACTGATGGCATGAGCCAACCTGGTAGGGCTCCATAGGAAAGTATTTCCCCAAGTAGTACTGAGAAGGCCTTTAGGCATACATAAATGCCATCAAGACATAACCAACTCATGCCGACCCCAGTAAGGGGTTTTCAAGGAAAATGAGAAGCAGAGGTGGTTTGCCATTGCCTGCCTCTGCAGAGCCTTGGTGTTTCTCAGCCAAATCCCAACCCTACTTAGCTTTCAAGATCTGAGAAGAATTGACTGTACCATGCCACCTTCTCCTCTTCAGAGCTCCCTCCCTAATCTCTGAAGGCCCAGTAACTCTAAGAGAGCCAGTGTGGTGTAGTGGTTAAGTGCGGTGGTTTGGAGCGGTGGATCTGGAGAACCAGGTTTGATTCCCCACTCCTCCACATGAGTGGCGGAGGCTAATCTGGTGAACTGGATTTGTTTCCCCACTCCTCCACATGAAGCCGGCTGCCTGACCTTGGGCTAGTCACTCTCTCTCAGCCCCACCTACTTCACAGGGTGTCTGTTGTGGGGAGGGGAAAGGGAAGGTGATTGTAAGCCGGTTTGATTCTTCCTTAAGTGGTAGAGAAAGTCGGCATACAAAAACCAACTCTTCTTTTTCTTCTTTTACCCAGATGGCCTCAGATTCCACAAGGGGGCCATAAGGTAGAAAGGGTTACCTCAGGAACCCTGGGGCCAAATGTAGTAGAGTAGTTAGATTCATGGTTCGTGGGTTAGGCTGGATCGACTTCATTATTTCTCTCATCAGTAGTATAGTTAGGTCATGGTTTGCTCTGGACTTACTGGTCTTATGGCTCCCTCCCTTTAGATGGTAATGCATACTTGCAATGTGAAGCTGCAGAGATATTTTGGCTCCCCACAACCTCCATGGCAGCTCAATCTGGGCTGCCGGACATCCAAACCTAATAGCACCAAAGGCTCTTATATGAGTTTCCAGTAAGAAAAAAACAACAGAACAAAGTTCTAGATATCTGTGGAGTTTCAGACATTTGGAAGCCACCAAAGAAGTGTAGGGGGCAGAAGATTTAACCTTTTTCCTTTAAAAAAAAGAAAAAAGAACGACAGCTCATGTTGCAGCCCCCACAGTCCCCACAGTCTGGCAGCTAATGGTTCTTTTCTGTCCCAGGTGAATTCTCCTTCCCTGTCAACAGAATAAGTGTTTACGTAGATTGTTCATTTGGACTCTTCCTGGACCTTCATGCTCCCTCCCTCAAGTATGAGAGCCAGCGTGGTGTAGTGGTTAAGAGCAGTGGTTTGGAGCGGTGGAGTCTGATCTGGAGAACCGGGTTTGATTCCCCACTCCTCCACATGAGCGGCGGAGGCTAATCGGGTGAACTGGATTGTTTCCCCACTCCTACACATGAAGCCAGCTGGGTGACCTTGGGCTAGTCATGCTCTCTCGGCCTCACCTACCTCACAGGGTGTCTGTTGTGGGGAGGGGAAGGTGATGGTAAACCGGTTTGATTCTTCCTTAAGTGGTAGAGAAAGTCGGCATGTAAAAACCAACTACTCCTCCTCTCCTTCTCCTTCTTCTTCGTTGTATAGTTCTTCAAATCAGGCTGGATCGAGTTGGGCATTTTTTCCCTCATCTAGCTCTTTGTGTTTTCTTCCTAGGGCAACCCTGGCGCCCCAGGCCCCCCAGGTTCTGCTGGTAAAGATGGTCCCAAGGGTGCTCGCGGTGACGGAGGCCCGCCTGGCCGTGCCGGTGATCCTGGTCTTCAAGGTCCTGCTGGTCCCTCAGGCGAGAAGGGAGAATCTGGAGAAGATGGCCCCCCTGTATGTATTTGCCTTGTCTTTTCCCGTTTGCCTCTGGTCTGATCTAGTGCTTCTGCCGCTGCTTTTGGAAATTACTTGCTATCTACCTTTTTTACCTGCTATCTCTGCCTTTCTCCCCGTTCCTGCAGGGTGCTGATGGTCCCCCTGGTCCTCAAGGTTTGGCAGGGCAGAGAGGTATCGTTGGTCTCCCTGGTCAGCGTGGCGAGAGAGGATTCCCTGGTCTGCCTGGTCCTTCCGTAAGTGATTTGGGGAGTTTGAGTCAGAGAAATGTTGGGACGCGGCACGCACAGCCTGTCAAAGGGCACCAAAATTTCCGTTTTAACCTAAGTATTTGCTCAATTTTTAATGCCTGAAGGGTTTGCTTGCCTCTGCAGGAGGATCCATTAAGGTTTTTTTTTTTTTACTCTTGTGCTTAACGCACTAGGAGAAAGGCAGATTCTCAAGTGTTTGTGGATCTTGTAATCTGACCTTCTTTCAGGTGAATGGATCTTTCAGTACAAGCCATGCATTTACTTCTTCCATACATTCAGACTCTTGTGAATTTGTCATTTAAAAAATAATCATATTCTGAAACACTGACATTCAGTAAGGAGAGGCGTCCAACTTCTTTATGTAAATTTACACAATTTTACAATATTGTTCAGTTTGTCATAACTGAGGTTGATGAGTATGAAAATGGAAATGTTCTGGCGAGAATGGTCCTGCTTCAGCATACAAAAACGGTAAAAGGCCAACAGAAAGTAATGACCAATTCTCGTGAAAAACTGAAGTGGTATGGTCCTCGCATAGAGGCTTCTCTTCCTTGTGGCTCATGCAGAGAGTTCGGTTTTTAAAAAGCAACCTTGTATGAATATTGAGGCCAAATGTACAAATCAGAAAGATTTTGCTAAGTGTGTGTGTGTTTTTTTTAAATTTTATTTTGCTAAGCGTGTTATGGGGATTGAGCACAAACCGATCCCAATAATATGCATCAAATAATTTAATACCCACAGAAGAGAGGATCTTCTTTAAAGGGTACAATTTACCTCAACACGTTGAGATATTTATTTGGGGCACCTTCATTCAATGATAGATCATGTGCTTTGCAAATATGCAAAAGCCAATATTCAGTCCCTGACAGCATCCGCTGTCAGTTCACTGTTAGGAAAATACATTTGCATGGGAGTCTGAAAATTTATTTATTTTATCAAGTTTCTACCCTGCCCTCCCCGGCCAAAGCCAGGTTCAGAGCGGCTACTACCAGTCATAATTGACAGCACTAGGCTCACACAACCATCAGACCAATTCCAGTAGTATAAGAAAACTTTCTTTCACCCCAGATCATCAGGTTTGTAATGAGAGCCAGCGTGGTGTAGTGGTTAAGAGTGGTGGTTTGGAGTGGTGGACTCTGATCTGGAGAACCGGGTTTGATTCCCGGCTCCTCCACATGAGCGGCGGAGGCTAATCTGGTGAACTGGATTTGTTTCCCCTCTCCTACATATGAAGCCAGCTTGGTGACCTTGGGCTAGTCACACTCTCTCAGCCCCACCTACCTCACAGGGTGTCTGTTGTGGGGAGGGGAAGGGCAGGTGATTGTAAGCCGGTTTGAGTCTCCCTTAAGTGGTAGAGAAAGTCAGCATATAAAAATGAAGTCTTCTACTTCTTCTAATGCTGAGTATGTAGGATCACATACATCTCAGTATCCTGCACGACATGTATGGGAATTGTTAATACCATTCTAAAACCAAATAACGCTGGAAAGGTTTCTAGCCCTTACGTGTGAGGAGAACAACTGCGTGAACAGTTTCCCTCTCAAGGGCGTAGGATTTAAGTGGGGCTTCGCGTAGCCGGTACTTTCTCACTGGGTTTAGGCTGTCGGGGGAAAAACCTGGCTTCTGCCCCAAGCAGAAGAATCTGTTTGCACCTGAACCTAGCTGTGTTTGTCTCCCTTTCTTTTCAGGGTGAGCCTGGCAAACAAGGCGCTTCTGGAGGTCCCGGTGACCGAGGCCCACCTGGCCCGGTCGGTCCACCTGGTCTGACCGGTCCCTCTGGTGAACCTGGAAGGGAGGTGAGCAGCGCAGGCAGCTTCTCATGTGGAAGACCCGGAAAATGGGGGTGGGGGTGGAAAACTCTTAATCTTTGGGGGCATTTTTTGTTTGGCTGCTGCTTGTTCCCATAGACCTGAAATTTATCAGTAACAAAGAAAGCAAAGGGGGGGAAAGAAGTTGCTGTTTTTTCTGACGCTCCAAAATGAGATGATTTTTTGAAATAAATAAGACTGATAAGGAACAGTGATTATACTTATGCAGGAAAGAACTCTCTTTCGAGTTCCATAATGCCGATCCATTGGTTGGCAAGTTTCTGCTATAATTCTTCCATAATATACTTCCTTTGTTAGAATTGTGTTTCGTAGTAGTACATTCTGATTTTCTGCTCTTACGCCCTGATCCCAATTGTGCTTACTTGTGTCTGCAGTCTCGCAGTTTTTGATGGAAATCCCTTCCATGTAAATGAGGTTAAAATCAGAGCCATGAATGAAGTTAGCCACTGGCTGCTCTGGGACAAATATGGCCCTCTGAGAGTTGCAGTCGTCTCCCTTTCCTGTACTGCCAGCTATAGAGGCTGCTGTGTATCTTTAGTGATAGAACACAGCAGGCCATTTTGGTGTGGAGTTGGGGAGTTGACCCACCCCTCACTGTATTCTCAAAATGGGCCACTAGTAAAAACAGCAAGTTTTAAGGGGGGTGTTAACATAAGAGCATAAGAAAAGCCCTGCTGGATCATACTAAGGCCCATCAAGTCCAGCAGTCTGTTCACACAGTGGCCAACCAGGTGCCTCTAGGAAGCCCACAAACAAGACGACTGCAGCAGCACCATCCTGCCTGTGTTCCACAGCACCTAATATAATAGGCGTGCTCCTCTGATACTGGAGAGAACAGGTGTGCATCATGACTAGTATTCATTTTGACTAGTAGCCATGGATAGCCCAATCCTCCATAAGAACATAAGGAAAGCCATGCTGGATCAGACCAAGGCCCATCAAGTCCAGCAGTCTGTTCACACAGTGGCCAACCAGGTGCCTCTAGGAAGCCCACAAGCAAGAGGACTGCAGCAGCATCCTGCCTGTGTTCCACAACACCTAATGTAATAGGCACGCTCCTCTGATCCTGGAGAGAATAGGTATACATCATGACATGCTCACCAAGTGATATCCCAGTTTTCTCCCTAAACATCCCTACCCCTTGAAAAGATACCCATTGTGTCTATGGCTGCAACATTTCCAGAAATGTTACATACCAGCCATTCACAAAGTAGAGATTACAAACTGGTGCTCAGGGCTTTTGCACTGCCACTGAGCGGAGGGGACTAGAAGGGATGGCCTTGGCGGAATTACATATAGGGTTTCCAGCTCTGGGTTGGGAAATACTTGGATATTTTGGTGATGGAGCCTGAGGAAGGCAGGGTTTGGGGACGGGAGGGACTACAGTGAGGTATAACCCCACAGAGTCCACCTTGCAAAGTGGCCATTTTCTCCAAGTGAACTGATCTCTGTCACCTGGACATCTGTTGTAATAGCACCTGGAGATTGGCAACCCTAATTACATATGACTGCCAGCCTTATACTGGTAGAGCCAATGTGCCTCTATATAAACCTGTGATGCAGCCTCATTTGGAATACAGCGTGCAGTTCTGGACCCCGTATCTCGAAAAGGACATTTCAGAGCTGAAAAAAGGACAGAAGAGGGCAACCAAGATGATTAGTGGGTTGGATTACCTTTCCTGTGAGGAAAAGCTGAAGAGTCTGGGACTTTTCAGTTTAGAAAAGAGACAACTGAAGCAGGATGTGATAAGAGGTTTATAAAATTATGTGGGGGTAGACCAAGTAGACAGAGAGAATGTTTTCTCCCGCTACCAAAAAACTAGAACGCAAAGGCATCTAATGAAGTCAATGGGCAATAGACTCAGATCGGGAAAAAGGAAATACTACTTTACTCAACGAGTGATTAAAATGTGGAATTTGCTGCCAGAGGGTGTAGTGATGGCGGCTCTAAAAGGGGATTCAACAGATTCAGGAGGAGAAATCTATCAGTGGCTCGTAGCCATGATGACTGAAGGGAGCCTCCGTGTTCAGAGGCAGTAAACCTCTGAATACCAGTGCTGGGAGGTAACATCTGGGAAGGCCTCCGATTCTATGCCCTGACGTTGGTCCTCCAGAGTAACCAGCTGGCCAGTGTGTGAGACAGGATGCTGGACTAGATGGACCACTAGTCTGATCCAGCAGGACTCTTCTGATGTTCTTACTGTTCTAGGCAGCCAGTGAATAGGGGATATGAACTGGGATTATTCTAAGGTCAGCGTTACCAAACGGCCCGCTCTGTTACGTCACTGTTCCAAAAGCTCTATCCAGACATTTTCCTGGCTCAGATGGAATAACTGCATTTCATTTTTCACCTTCTCAGGGTAACCCTGGTTCAGATGGTCCCCCAGGCAGAGATGGTTCCGCCGGAGTGAAGGTAAGAGTCTGACCCAAAGACATACCTGATCAAAAGGACTGGGTGGTCAGTAATCCGTCATGCTAATAGGTGTTAAAAATGAGATGTTTAAGAGTATGCATAGTATAAAGAAGCAGCAACGTAGCGAAGTGTATATTGTTGGGCAAGTATTGTGTATTTCACTCAGGTGACACAAGAAATTAAAAATACAGTTTAATAAGTTGGACTTGAGGAACAACAAGGGGAATAAAACATGTAGCTCTTATTGTCTGGGAGAAAAGTAGAACCTCCAGTGTGATTGGTGGTTCTTCGTCCTCCTTGGAGATTGGTTCATAGGCTAAAAGCCTGATTGGAAAATCAGCTGTTTGCACCGATGATAGTATTTTAATTTTGGTTGGAAGAAAGGGGGAAGAGAAGCCTTAGGGAGCTGTAAGGAAAGAAACACCCAAAAAGGTTTCATGCATGGCGCTAACTGCAAAAAGCAAGAGAGGGATTACTAGAGAAGGAGACAGTATTTGCCAGATCAAAATATAAGATCTGGATACAAAGACATAGGATACCAATTACAACTCTCTCTCTCTCTCTCTCTCTCTCTCTAGTGGTACAGCTTCTAGCCAAGAGGCTGTGAGCTAACCACACTGAACTGCTTAGTAGAATTTTTTTCCTTTTAATTATTTTATATAATTTATTTGATCATATATAAGTTCCTTAAATTCTCCTCATGCCTCTTAAATTCAAACAAACCCCAAAACAAATTTCACTACTGGAACACAACAGCAAAAGAAGGCTTCCGTTTTCTGGTTATCTGGGCGGCGGTGATTTGCTGTGCTCTCCAAAGAGTTGTGCCTGCTTTTATTATTATTTTCTTTTACTTATTTCTTTGCACCAGCTTTTTCGGGCTTTTTCGCCTTGTCTCAAGATAGCTGCCTCGGCAGGCTTGAGTGTCTTCTTGCGAAGATGTTTTCTTAGTGTTTTTCAATATCTACTTTGATAAGATGCCGAGTGTGCTTGAAATAGCTTTGGTTTTGAGGCGGGAACAGCTGGGGTTTAGGTAGGGACAGGGCCTTCTCCTCTGCGCTGTAGTTGTTGGCTACATATTGTGGTATTTTTATTTACCCGTTTATTTGATTTAATTGTTATTACTTCTTGTTAGCACTTTAGCATGGAGCTAGCCTGCCTGGCTGAGAAGGGCTTTCTTAAGCTCTCCACCCTATTTTTGTGTCCTAAAAATAATCTACGGAGTCAACCCCTTTATTTATTAGAGGAGAACAAATCTTGAATACCATGTGCCCCTGAATTTTCCACCTCATTGATTTTAGTACCAAAAGCTATAGTCCTTGATATTTATAAATTTCAGGGACAATAGATTGGTCCTCTAAATGGAAGGCAAAGAGAAACTTATCTTACTTGCTAGGACTCTCTTGTGTTAACCTAAAGTCTGTGGAAAGGATACATGACCCAGTTCTTAATGACCGTATTTTATTACATTTTAATACTTCATGGATTCCTTTTTTAATATTGTCAAAATGTCAATTTCTGCAGCATTTTGGGATTTTTCCCTCTCGATACTTCAAAAATGGGAAAGTCAAACCAGTGAGCTCATCAAATAGACAACTAGCTAATACGAATGAACGAGTTTTTAAAGAAACAACTGGTAGTGGTGTAGTAGTTAAGAGCAGTGGTTTGAAGCGGTGAAATTTAATCTGGAAAACTGGAAATGATTCCCACTCCTCCACATGAGCAGCGGACACTAATCTGGTAAATCGGCTTGGTTTCCCTACTCCTACTCATAGCTCTCTTAGAGCTCTCTCAGCCCCACCTACCTCACAGGGTGCCTGTTGTGTGGAGGGGAAGGGAAGGTGGTTGTAAGCCGGTTTGATTCTGCCTTAAGTGGTAGAGAAAGTCGGCATATAAAAACCAACTCTTCTTCTTCTTCTAAACCCAAGGAAGCACTCCTAGCGGAAACTTCTCCTAAGAAGAGAGGAGAAGGAGGAAATGCGAATTGATCTACTTCCAACGGCCAACCCTTGTATAGCTGTAGAGAGTTCTAAAAAGATTGAGAAAACCCCAACAACTGCCAAGCATCCCAAAGAGTTATCACTTTCGGAAACAGGGAAAGATCTGGTAGCAACGAGGAGGCAGACCTTTTCTCTCTCTTTTTCAACACTTCCAGAAGAAGAGCAAAATCATTTAATTTGAAGGTTCAAGTTCCTTCAACAACAACTGGTTGCTATCCAACAAAATGCCAAAAGTCAAGATGGCAGAACTGAGGAAGTGTCAATGATAACAGTGCAATCCTAAGCAGAGTTAGCCCCTTTTAATCCTATTGACTTCATTGGACTAAGAAAGTTGGTAACTCTGCTGAGGGCTGCATTGTAAATGGGATAACTCTGGTGGGATGCAAAAAGTTGCAATATCATTTGGTGAAAGATAAGACTAGGAAGCTGTAGCCTTTGACATTAAAATGTTACTTTGCTTAATTTGCCGTTGCCTCGAAATGCTCCACGTCTCTCCCCCACAAATGTCTTTCTGGAATCCCTCCCAGCATCCTTCTTTGGTGCTGGTGTCTGCCATTTCACTTAATTTTGCCCCCTGCTCCAGCAGGATGCAAAACAAAGAGCACAATTTAGGATTTAATACTCCACCAGTCACCAGGCAGAGCCCCTTCCTCTATATGCTCCCCCCCTCCCCACTTACTTTGTGGATGGTCTGTTAGCAGCAGGAGTCAACTCTGCTGGAGCTTATGGTGCCATTTTTTATTATTATTAATTATTTTGTGGAGTGTAAATCTGTTTTAACTGTTTCTGGTTTTAAATGTTTATTTGACTTCTGTTTACCCGAGCCCCGCTGTAGTGTGTGTGCGGGGAGGATATAAATCAAAATATAAATCAATAATAAATACATCTTTGTCCCCTGACAGGGAGATCGTGGTGAGACAGGTCCTGTTGGTTCTCCTGGCGCTCCCGGCCCACCCGGCTCTCCAGGTCCCGTTGGTCCAACTGGCAAACAAGGAGACAGAGGCGAATCAGTAAGTGCCCAGGAGTCGTTCAGTAGGTAGTGAGATTTTTCTTCTCTCTTAGTGAATTATACAGTAGAATCAAGAGGAAGCGTGCGTGTTTGAGGTGAACTTTAGCACTTGAAGTTGTCCCACCCCAGATCTTTTCACAAATTTGGTTACATGTTCTTCATCCAAGTATAATTATGACAACCATAGGTAGAGGTAGTCCCCTGTGCAAGCGCCGGGTCATTCCTGACCCATGGGGTGACATCACATCCTGACGTTTCCTAGGCAGACTATGTTTACAGGGTGGTTTGCCAGTGCCTTCCCCAGTCGTCTTTACCCCCAGCAAGCTGGGTACTCATTTGACCGACCTTGGGAGGATGGAAGGCTGAGTCAACCTTGAGCCGGCTACCTGAAACCAACTTCTGTCGGGATTGAACTCAGGTCGTGAGCAGAGCTTGGACTGCAGTACTGCAGCTTACCTCTCTGCGCCATGGGGCTCTTCTATGACAACCATAACAGCTCATGCCAGTGCCTTCCCCAGTCTTCCCTTTACCCCCAGCAAGCTGGGTACTCACTTGACCAACCTCAGAAGGATGCAACCTTGAGCCGGCTACCTGAAACCGACTTCTGTCGGGATTGAACTCAGGTCGTGAGCAGAGCTTGGACTGCAGTACTGCAGCTTACCACTCTGCGCCACAGGGCTCTTCTATGACAACCATAACAGCTCAATAAAAATATTTATTTATTTTTCATATTTACAGCCCACCCTCAATTCCCGGCCAGGCCAGGCTCAGAGCAGGTTACGCTGTCTAAAACACATAAACACATCAATTCAAACCATAAAACATCAATGTAAAACATCAAATCAAATCTTTATTAATGTAGTCATTGACCAGCAATACAGGTACAGAGAATTTAAAACGTCGTATTAATAAACAAATATGGCAGTTAAAAACTCCGGTTGCCACTGTGGAACTAGATTGCAGCAGATCATCCCCACAGATGGCAGTGAGGGGGGGGGGAGGATGGGGAGACCAGCATTAGGGGATATGAGAATAGCGGCTATTCTTCCTCTCACCCTCTATTAGGTAGGATTGGTGGTAGATCTAGAGGGCATATTGTGGTTTACAATTCTCCCTGAGTATTGCACCGTCCTCTACCAAGAATGATTGCATAAATTTGCATTGCCACTATGTATTTATGAAAGAGACCCTCTCTCTCCCCACATTCTTCCAAACTCTTCCCAGAGCACTGAAAGTTTGGCATGCTTAGGGCATTTTTGCACCGCAGCTCCATCTACGCAGACCTCCTGTTATTCCCTCAACCCAAAAGCTCCACGGCCTTTGCTACTTTTCTACCTCTCCTAAAAAGTGCAGCCGCTACACTCCTAACACCGTTTTGCATAGTTATGTTCTGTGTGTAAGCAGCGCTAGACGTAATCTGTAGTCGTCCAGTGGCCATGGAGAAGTGAATAGATGTGCCAAAATGTGTAGGCATCTCCTGTCTTTTCTCTCTCTCAAGGGATTCTGGGATATTTAGGGAATTCACAATGAGGGAAAACATCCACTGGGACATACCATCATGAGGTTAGCACCCACCTGAAAGAATTTCTAAATGGCTACCGTAAATAAACAATTGCTGGCTCTGGGATTCAGGCGTTTCCATAGACAGAAGGATTTCCACCAATGGAGCATGACTTCCTTGCCTCCCCCCTCCTGCTGCAGCCTAAAATGTGCCCCAAATACTGTCCCTGGGAGTAGCATTTTGGGAGGGGAGCATTTTGGGCTGCAGAGGGAGGGGGAAGGAGAGGAAGTTGAATTCCATGGGTAGAAATCTTGCCCACAGAAGAACTGTGCCGAATCCAGAACTATATGTTCCAGAGACATTTTTCTACCTCTCTCATAATGCTAGAAACCAGGTAAAGGTTGAGTATCCCTTATCCGGACATCCGATATCTGGACTGATCTAAAAACCGGACCTTTTGAGCCAGCATGCAGGCATTACAGGCCCTCAGCACTCCCATTGATGGTTCAATGTACACAAAATTATTTAAAATATTGTTTAAAAGTACATTCAGGCTATGTGTATAAAGTATATATAAAACATAAATGAATTTCGTGTTTAGACTTGGGTCCCAACCCAGAGAGATCTTACTATGTATATGCAAAAATTCCAAAATACAGAAAGATCCAAAATATGGACCTCTTTTGGTCCCAGTCAGTCCGGATAAGGGATACTCAACCTGTACCACCGAAACACTGGTTCAGGTTTCACAAAGGGAAGCAATACTCAACATCGCTTAATAAATGATACACTTTACAACTTTAAAAGCATTGGGCAACATCACAACAGATTGGTCTACCAACAGCTGTTAGCCATGGTAGCTAAATGGAACCTCCATGTGCAGAGGCAGTGTATCACTGAGGACAAATAAGGCATTGACATCACCTTCATTTTTTGTGAACTTCCAGAGGCATCTGGCTGATTCTGTTGGAACAAGAGGTTGCATTAGGAGGTGGACCTTGATCATAGTTCTTAACAAAATGTTGTGGGAGCTTTCCTGAACTGGTACATATAACTCATTTTTCTGGTGTAGTGGTTCAGAGCGGTGGTTTGGAGCGGTTGACTCTAATCTCGAGGACTGGGTTTGATTCCCCACTCCTCCACATGAGTGGCAGATGCTAATCTGGTGAACCAGGTTGGTTTCCCCACTCCTACACATGAAGCCTGCTGGGTGACCTTGGGCAAGTCACTGTTCTCTTAGAGCTCTCTCAGCCTTACCTACCTCACAGGGTGTCCGTTGTGGGGAGGGGAAGGGAAGGTGATTGTAAGCCAGTTTGATTCTCCCTTAAGTGGTAGAGAAAGTCGACATATAAAAACCAACTCTCCTTCTTCTTCAGAACATTTTGATCCTCTGGGATTCTCAGTCTGGGCCCAAATTACACATTACAGTTAGTTGTGTGTAGTTTCCCCCTGTCATTTTTCTTTTTGTGTTGGTTCTACAAAAGACAACCTTAGAGGTTTCAGTCTTCAACAGAAGATCTCTGTGAATGGGAGGGGGGCTTCTTGACCCTTCTCCTCCAGTGTTTTTTTTGCCCTCCCCAATCTGCTTTTTTCCCCTGTTTGCGGAGAGAAGTACTCTACTTAGGTTCCACCCTAGAAGGAAAGCCTTAACCTGCCTTCATCCAAATCCTGTTCAAGGGTCACCACTCATCTCAGCGTAAACGCAGAGGGTGCCAGGAGAACATCTAACCTGTCTTTGTCTCTCTCTAGGGTGCCCAAGGCCCGTTGGGTCCTCCAGGTCAAGCAGGGGCACGCGGCATGCCGGTGAGTACCTCTCCATTACCGAGTCGATTTTCTTCTGAGCTCTCATAGATGATGTTGAATCCACTGTGAGCCGAAGGTGATTAGTATCCCCAAGACATAAGCCAATAACACTTGCTGGAGTACTTGGGGGGAGGCAGTTTACCACAAGGCCGAGGACCCCCAATGAATTGGTTCATATTGACTAAGGTTAGTGGGCAAAACAAGGTCATGGTGTAGTGGTTAAGAGCGGTGGTTTGGAGCAGTCGAGTCTGATCTAGCGAACCGGGTTTGAGTCCCCCACTCCTCCACATGAGCAGCGGAGGCTAATCTGGTGAACTGGATTTGTTTCCCCACTCCTACACATGAAGCCAGCTGGGTGACCTTGGGCGAGTCACACTCTCTCAGCCCCACCTTCCTCACAGGGTGTCTGTTGTGGGGAGGGGAAGGGAAGGCGATTGTAAGCCGGTTTGATTCTGCCTTAAGTGGTAGAGAAAGTCGGCATATAAAAACCAACTCTTCTTCTTCCGATATCACCTGTGACCTTTTAATCCGTCCCTCATAGAGTCCAATCAGAACCTCTGTGCCTATCTAGTGAATTCGCATTTATGGTTATGAAGGAATATATCATCATTAAATTCCACATACTAAATTATCGAATATATCTATTATGGCAGTATTCCATGCACTGTTTTGGTATCGGGTGTGGGGGGACATAAGATCCCCTGATGCTGCCACACCGTGGGCCCATTCAGGATCAGGCCATCATGGCAATTTTGAAATGGCTAAATTCTCATCTGAAATGGCATCGGTGGCCACAAGTCTAGTTTGGCCCTGTGTTATTTACTGACAGCATTTGGAGAGGAGTGCCCGAAGGATATGTTTTGCCTCCGGCTGCCCCGGCTTACCTCTCTGAGCCTCTGAGCATAAGCATCAATCAGGGGAAAGTGACTCTGTTTTTCAAATGTGGCTGTATCACAGCAACAGTATGTTACGAGGAGTGCTTGTCATGTAACAATATCAAAGCACGAGTATCTGAGACAGCCATCATGGTGTAGTGGGTAAGAACGGTGGTTTGGAGTGGTAGACTCTAATCTGGAGAACCGGGTTTCATTCCCCACTCCTCCACATGAACGGCGGACACTAATCTGGTGAACCGGGTTGGTTTCCCCACTCCTACACACGAAGCCAGCCGGGTGACCTTGGGCTAATCACAGCTCTCTCAGCCCCACCTACCTCACAGGGTGTCTGTTGTGGGGAGGGGAAGGTGATTATAAGCCAGTTTGAATCTTCCTTAAATGGTAGAGGAAGTTGGCATTTAAAAACCAACTCTTCTTCTTCCTTCTTTCTCTCTACTTCCCTCACAGGGTTGCTGTGAGGATAAAATGGAGGAGGGGGGAATGGTGAATGGTGAGCTCCTTGGAGGAAAGGCAGGATTTAATAAAATGTTCAAAATAATAAATAATAAGTCTTCATTCATGGAAATAGAAGCCAGTATGGACTTCAGAGTCAATTGCCTTTTGTCTGTAGCGTTCGCATGCTTCATGGGCAGGAGTATCTTCTGTGCTCCTTCCTTCTCCAACCGGAGAATTGTCAGGTGCAGCAGTTCCCCAGAATTCAGTGCAGTAGTCATCATCCTAGCAATAAGGTAGAATTACCTGTGAAGAGATAAGAGCATCACACACTTTTCGTTGTCCTCCTTGCAATAGCCCTGCAAGGTCAGCCTGTGTGACCATCGTCCTCATAGTGCAGATGGAGGAGGGGGGCTGCGCCTGAGAGAAAGAAAACCCTTGCCCAAGACCGCCTGGTGCGTGTGTGGCAGAAGAGACATTTGAACTCGGGACCTCCCTGCTTTCACCGTTGAGTCTCTCGGGAGAGGCCCATTCCCCTCACAGACAAAACCAGCCTGTGATTTATTTAAAGAGATGTACTCTGCTGCTGCCTTCTCACTGCGACTCCTGTTAATAAAATTGGCCTTAAAAGGTTTATTTTTCTTTTATGGCCTTGCCTCCACAAGGAGTTGAGAATATTTTATCCCCTGGTTGTTTACTTGGCACCTCCAGTAGAGGGGGCTAGAGAACTGCAGCCTGTTTGAGTCTTACTGCTGTATTTGCACTGGAACATGTGCAGCTTGTAGCCCTTCCTGTAAAGGAAGACAGAGTACCGGTATCCCCTGTATCCTACCTTCCAAGCATCATGGGTTTCCTCTCTGTTTCCAGTTAAAGCCTCCCAGGAAGCTGACCCACATACAAGGTGTCATTTGAAATCCTTTGTTGTAAACATAGAATCATAGAGTTGGGACCACCAGGGTCATCTAGTCCAGCCCCCTGCACAATGCAGGAAATTCACAGCTACCTCCAACCCACCCACCCCAGTGGCCCCCACTCCATGCCCAGAAGATGACCAAGATGTGTTCCCTCTCATAATCTGCTTAAGGTTATAGAATCAGCATTGCTGACGGATGGCCATCTAGCCTCTTCTTTAAAACCTCCAGGGAAGGAGAGCTCACCACCTCCCGAGGAAGCCTGTTCCACTGAGGAACCGCTCTGACTGTTAGAAAATTCTTCCTAATGTCTAGATTTAATTTCAACCCGTTGTTTCTGGTCCAACCTTCTGGGGCAACAGAAACCTTGGCACCCTCCTCTATGTGACAGCCCTTCAGGTACTTGAAGATGGTTATCATATCCCTTCTCAGTCTTCTCCTCTTCAGGCTAAACGTACCCAGCTCCTTCAACCTTTCCTCATAGGACTTGGTCTCCAGACCCCTCACCATCTTTGTTGCCCTCCTCTGGACACGTTGTCTACATTTTTCTTAAATTGTGGTGCCCAAAACCGAACACAGTACTCTAGGTGAGGTCTAACCAGAGCAGAGTAAAGCGACACCAGCACTTCATGCTTTGGCATTATTTAATTCAGGGCACAAGTTGCTCATCAACAATACCATTCAGGGGGGAAAAAGGTTCTCCCATTGCCCTCACTGCTCACCTTCTCTGTCCCTTGCAAGACCTTTTATGAAATCCAAACACTTGTGGCTTCAGAGCAGAGAGAAAAGTCAGTGGCAGGCAGAGGGGATTGTAATGCTTCAGGCCTGCATCTGGGCCATCTGATGTCACAGAGGGCCTTGCAAACATAGGGCCAGTATTCTGAGTCACCTGCAGATGTCACAGATGCCCATTCTGACATCAGAACACATCAGCCGATAGTATCAAGAGGTATTGGTTAAGCAGAGACGAGTGTAGGGCCATCAGGAAGGTTGCTTGACCACATGAATGCCCCGCTGTATAAACAGGATCTTAGCCTGATGTTCAGATATTCAGGCAACAAGCAAACAGCATCACTATCCCATACCTGGCTACGTTTGGTCATCAAAGGCTTTGCAAACGAGGTCGGACATCCTCTGCTGTCTGACTCTCGGTGATTCTGGCTGAATGCGCCTTCTGTTCTCTCCTTCCAGGGTCCGCAAGGTCCTCGTGGGGACAAGGGTGAAGCTGGCGAAGCAGGAGAACGAGGCTTGAAGGGTCATCGAGGATTCACCGGCCTGCAGGGTCTCCCTGGGCCTCCCGTAAGTTTGGGTGTCAGCGCATCATAGGGTGGAGTCCACCCCCAAGCGGTTCTCTTCTAGGCTTGATTTGGGTAGAGAAGGGCCACAAGGTGTCTCTCAATTTTTAAAATTGGGAACAAAAACAAACGTTTGCTACAGGGGTATTAATTTCTCTGTAGTAAAATTCAAGCCCTGACCTGGATAGCCCGGGCTAGCCTGATCTCATCAGATCTCAGAAGCTAAGCAGGGTCATTCCTGGCAAGTAGTTGGATGAGAGACCACCAAGGAAATACAGCAGAGGTGGGGAACCTTTTTCCTGTCAAGGGCCATTTGCACATTTATAACATCATTCGGGGGCCATACCGGGTGTAGATCTCCCGGCAGGGGGGCGGGGAGGCTAGGGTTGCCAGGTCTCCAGCCACCACCTGGAAGTTGATAACCCTAGGAGAGGCTATGGAGAGAAAGAGAGAGAAAGAAGGAAAGGAAGGCTAGGAAGGAAAGCTAGGGTTGCCAGGTCTCCAGCCTGGAAAGCCTAGGAGAGGCTATGCAAAGGAGGGAGAGAGGGAAGGAAAGGAAGGAAGGAAGGAAAGGGAAGGAGGCTTTCCTTCCCTACACGCATGCACACACGCCTTTCCCCCCTACACACACACACGAGATTGGGGGAAGCCTTCTCGGCTCCCCCCCCAACATACATACGCACTCACCGGGCCACGCTAGCGGCATGGAGAAGCCCTGAGAGAGCCAGAACAGCTTCTTGGAGCCGGGTGGCATGGGGAAAGCTGGAGGCATGTGTGAAACTTGGGGGGGGGGCGGAGCTGGGCTCTCTAGGGGCTTCTCCATGCTGCTGGCGCAGGGAGGAAGGAGGGGGGTGGTGGCTCCTCTTCCTCAAGCCGGAATAAGACCTGGGGAGGGAGCCGCGCGCGCACCGAGCCGCCCTGCGCCTCGCACGCATGGCCAGCCAAGTTGCCGGCGGAGGTGGCGGCCGTTTATGCATGGGACGTTTTGCTTTGGATTTGCTGCTCAATAGATGCACATTTCCCCCAACCGAATTCTCCAAACTGCATGGGGGCTTCTTTTTGAGTTTTGAGAATTTGGATGGGGAAAATGTGCATCTATTGAGCAGCAAATCCAAGGCAAAACCTCCCATGAACAAACGGGCACAGGCAGGCACGCACCAGGCCGATCAGAGTGAAGCCTTTCTGGCGTCTCCACACACACACACGGCCACAAACACAGGGGTCTACCACGCCTTCTCCCTTGGCCCACTCAGAGGAGAAGTCGGAGGGCACGCAGAACGGCCCGCAGCGCACGGGGCGCCGGGAGACCCTCCCATTCCCACAGAGGCTCGGCGTCCTGCCCCACTGACAGCTGTCCCTGCCCAGCTGAGCTTGCCACCAGCGAGGAAGGGGAGGGAGGTGCCACCAGCCCAGTCACTGCGCCCCTCACCTGTGGGCCGGGCTGGCATGTGCTCGAGGCGAGCAACAGGAGGATCCCCTGCCCTGCCGGGCCTCGCCGCCACCTCCTTCCCCCACTGCTTTCAGAGCGGAGGCCCATCTGGCGCGGAGGGAGGGAGCCCAGCCCAGCGCCCCTCTCTTCCTTCCTGCCTGCCTGGCTCACCCAGGCTCCTCAGCCCCCGTCCCAGGGGTATCTCCCACCCGGCCTGCCTGACCCAAGGGGGGGCTCCTTCTTACCTACCTGCGAGGGAGGGATGCGGCGGTGGGGTGCGGCGGCGGGCTTATGAGAAGCGAGCGGGGTTGGGCAGAGCCCCTTCATGCTCACCCACTGGCCACGTCCCTCTGCTCGCACAGGCCCAGAGGGACGTGGCCAGTGTGGGCGCTTGGCTTCCTTTCCCCACTTGCCTGGCCGGCCGGCTGGCCACACACGGTTCAGTGGCGGGAAAGTCCGCAGGCTGCAGCCAATCATGCCGCGGGCCTGAGGTTCCCCACCCCTGAATTACAGGGTCGCTATATAGAGGAAGGCAAAGGCAAACCACCTCTGAACGTCTTTTGCCTTGAAAACCCTGAGGTTTACTGCACCAAGTGTCCCAAAACGTTTTCCAGGCCTTTTAAACCCTGCATTTTCAGCACTCACCGCACCTTTTCCCCCCCATTTCGTCGTGGAACCATTTTCACAGCGCTGAGTAATCGTTCTTTCCGGAAACCCTTTTCTGTCGATGTTTTTGAATGCGCCGTCTCCGTGATGTTTCCTCCACAGGTGCGACGGGCCAAGAACGTTGCTGCGAATACCAGCGGCAACACCCACTTTCCCCATGTTTCCCCTCGCTGACTCTGCCCCCCCTCTAGTTCATCCCAGTTTGTGTTTCCAGGCAGCCATTTAACTTCCTTCCATCTACTCCGTAATTTTTTTTTTTTAACCGAACATTTGAGTTTATCACTGGGAGGGAAGAATGTTAGGGCGAAGGGACAACAAGACAAAATATTGTCGAAGACTTTCACGGTCAGAGTTCATCGGTTCTTGTAGGTTATCCGGGCTGTGTGACCGTGGTCTTGGTATTTGCTTTCCTGACGTTTCGCCAGCAGCTGTGGCAGGCATCTTCAGAGTCCTTCAGTGTTACTCCTCTGAAGATGCCGGCCACAGCTGCTGGCGAAACGTCAGGAAAGCAAATACCAAGACCACGGTCACACAGCCCGGATAACCTACAAGAACCAATGGACAACAGGACATTGGGCCATTGGCACAAAGAGTACAGCTGCACAATGATGCGGCACTCCCCCGCTCCTCCCACCCCCAAAAAACATTCTGCTCACCCTGGTGTGTTGGGGAAATGTTACGTATTGGTGCTTTGGTTGAAAGCGTCAGTGGGGGAAAGTGCAGTTAGGATTTCCCTAAACGGTTTAAAGGGTCGGGTGGCGAGGACGTACCAATGTATTGGTGCAATAACCCCCCCCCCCGGTGGGGTTGCCATGCATCAGGTGCAACTTGACTGCACTTTACATAGTAAAATTCAGGAAGTAGCATGTTCCAAGGTTTTCTACCTGTGCTCCATAGAAAATGTGGCTTCCTTGGAAGCCTGCTAGGGGCTCCCCAGCGAGAAGATCAGTAACAGAAGATGCACTTCCCTGAAATGCCCACCTCTGTTGATTTCCCCCTCAGGTACACATAGATGTGTTCTTAGAGCGCACATTATTGTGAATTTGTAACGGCCGTATCCTATTGAAGATTTTGGCTTCTCATTCATCTTGAATATTGAACTTGAACTCATTACTTACTTGGTACTCTGCTGAGACCTTTGAAAGACTTTTTGCCCTTTGATTGTATATTTTGTACATACTGTGTGTTGGTTATAGTGTGGTTACTTGTTTTTGTACATTGTATGTATAGAGGTATCTCAGTAGCTTATATAAATTGCACCTTGTTTGTAAATGTTCTTCGCTCCTATACGGAGTTCATACAGGGCAGCATGAAGTCCTGATGAAATGAGTTCACATCCTAGAACACACCTATCTGTGATCCACAACGTGCAGGGATTTCTAAGTGTAATGTGGAAAAGGTTGGAAAACCTTTATAGTAAAACTATACTATACTATGGTGGTAAGGATAGCCAGAAAAGCCATATAAGGCTGGGAAATGATTGTGTGGTATTTCTCTCCCTCTCCCCCGCCCCAACCTGCTTCCTTAGGGTACTTCTGGAGATCAAGGTGCTGCTGGTCCTGCCGGCCCTTCTGGTCCCAGGGTAAGTCTGCCCTTCAGGGTACAATAAGTAAAAACCCCTTTCATGTAACAGCCTGGTACTTGGATGTGGTGTGTAAGTTCATTACTCAGTGTGGTGTAGTGGTTAAGAGTGGTGGTTTGGAGCAGTGGAGTCTGATCTGGAGGACCCGGTTTGATTCCCCACTCTTCCACATGAGCGGCAGACCCTAATCTGGTGAACCGGGTTGGGTTCCCCACTCCTACGCATGAAGCCAGCTGGGTGACCTTGGGCTAGCCACAGCTCTCTCAGCCCCACCTACCTCACAGGTTATCTGTCGAGGGGAGGGGAAGGTGGTTTGATTCTTCCTTAAGTGGTAGGGAAAGTCGGCATATAAAAACCAACGCTTCTTCTTCTTTAGAATTTTTCATCCATTAAAATTTTGGGGATTGTTAAGCACAGATTTCTAGACCCTTGATTTTAGTATCTTCAGGGGTTCCAAAGGTATAGGACGATTTGGAAAGAAGTTAACGTATTTAGAAAGAAGGAACTTCAAATGAAAAAGGAGACTGGCTCTCGGTTATTCTGTTTCAGGGATCCCCAACCTTTTTAAGCCTGCGGGCCTCTTTGGAAATCTGACACCGTGTGGTGGGTGCAGCCACAAAATGGCTGCTCAGGAGGGGGCGTCAGCCATAAAATGGCTGCCACAGGTGGAGCCGGTCACAAAATGGCTGCCGCAGCTTACCTTCAGTCACATCAATGATGTCTTGATGACCAAAAATCTGGGGTAGTGTTCTCTAAGGGGAAAAAATCCTGTGTGCATTTCCTCATGTGGGTGTCCTGCATGGCCCTATGGGATCTGAAATCCTGATATAATTACCACAGTTAATAATTTAGCAGTTAGACTACACCACATGGCTGGGAGCTGAAGATGACCATCAACCAATGCTAGCGGTACATATATGCAGCATACAGAACATGTAGGCCTCCTTGTTGCAGGATTTCCACAGCTTTAGAGCATCATGGCTGGCTAATTCCCCGTAGGAGTCCATTTAATGGATGCCCGCACTGATGTGCAGCCTGGTTCTCACTTAAATGTTTTGGCTCTCTCTCCTAGGGTCCCCCAGGTCCAGTTGGCCCCTCTGGCAAAGATGGATCTAATGGGATGCCTGGCCCCATCGGTCCTCCTGGTCCTCGTGGTCGCAGTGGAGAAACTGGTCCTGCCGTAAGTAACGGGAGGAAGCCATCAATTAAAAGGCTTCTCATCCCATATCTGCTTTCCCCATGTTGTCCATCTTTGGGGCTTGGATCTCTCTATGGAGCTAAACTAGGTATCAATAACAGAGTGGCCCAAATCATCCTTCCTTTGAGGATGGCCTTAAATCCCTGTATGCTCTGTGTTTTCCCATTAGTGACACTCACATAGGATGTTTGCCATTTCTAGAGAACCAGCGTGGTGTAGCTGTTAGGAGTGGTGGACTCTAATCTGGAGAACCAGGTTTGTTTCCCCACTCCTACACATGAAGCCAGCTGGGTGACCTTGGGCTAGTCACAGTTCTCTTAGAGCTCTCTCAGCCCCACCTAATTCACAAGGTGTCTGTTGTGGGGAGGGGAAGGCAAGGCGATTGTAAGCATCTTTGAGACTCCTTAAAAGTAGAGAAAAAGCAGGGTATAAAAACCAACTCTTCTTCTTCTTCTAATTCACTAGTAGCGAGAAATTAGAGTCGGAAAGGTCATGTAAGTCAGCCTCCTGAATCAAAGCAGCACCATCCAGAAATTTCACTGTAAGCACAAAAGCCCAAAAAACCTGCCGTCCCAGTGGGTGAGACAGGAGGATGCAGAGAGAGTTATGTGGGACACAGGCAAGAATGGGATGGCAGCAGATTCCTCTTATTTACTTGCAAGGATTCCAAGCGCCGTTTCCTTTCCTTTTAACCCTACAGGGTCCTCCTGGAAACCCCGGACCTCCAGGTCCTCCCGGCCCACCAGGACCCGGTATTGACATGTCGGCCTTCGCTGGCCTGGGTCAGACAGAGAAAGGCCCCGACCCACTGCGCTACATGCGGTCCGACCAGGCTTCCAGCAACCTGCGGCAGCACGACGTGGAGGTTGACGCCACCTTGAAGTCACTCAACAACCAGATCGAAAGCATCCGAAGCCCCGAGGGCTCTAAGAAGAACCCAGCCCGGACTTGCCGTGATCTGAAACTTTGCCACCCAGAGTGGAAGAGCGGTGAGTGAGTTGGGGTGTGGCACTGCCAAGTTTTGGGGTCTGGGAGGCAGGCTTTTCTTCTGTGCAGCTTGTGCTAATCCAGAGAGCACCGTTGGTGTGTTTTGCGGCCGAGAGCAAGTAGAGGTCGCCCTCACTGGAAGGGGCGGAGATCCCTTTTTCTGCATGTCGAGTTCTTGCTTAAACATGTGGCGTGCTTCCATACATCCGATAGACACCTGCATGGTCAGTGTTATCCGTGCAGTGTTCGGGGATGGTGCCAGCAGACCTTGAGGTGGGGCAGCTGCTAAGACCCAGAGCTTCTGGTGGGGCCCACTTCTGCCAATTCCTACCCATGCATCTTCTCTACCATCTGTCTGCGTGCCCTTCTCCATCTGTTTGCTTGCAACTCTACAACACCCACTCTTCTAGCTGCCCAGTGTCACGGGGGAAGGGTGTGTGTTTTCTGTTGTTGTTTTCTGTGGCCCCAGAAGGTCGGACCAGAACCAGCGGGTTGAAATTAAATCAAAAGAGTTTTCACCGAGACATTAGGGAGAGTTTTCTAACAGTTAGAGAGGTTCCTCAGTGGAACAGGCTTCCTTGGGAGGTGGTAAGCTCTCCTTCCCTAGAGGTTTTTAAGAAGAGGTTAGAGGTTTTTAAGAAGAGGTTAGAGGTTTTTAAGAAGAGGTTAGAGGTTTTTAAGAAGAGGTTAGATGGCCATCTGTCAGCGATGCTGATTCTGTGACCTTGGGCAGATGATGAGAGGGAGGGCATTTTGGCCATCTTCTGGGCATGGAGTAGGAGGTCACTGGGGGTGTGTGGGGAGGTAGTTGTGAATTTCCTGCATTGTACAGGGGGTTGGACTAGATGACCCTGGTAGTCCCTTCCAACTCTGTGATTCTATATGGGCAGTGCACAGTGGCGACACTCCTAGTGGCCATGGCAACAGCACTGCCAGCCGTGAGCAGAGGCCAGTGCTGCGTGGGAAAAGGTGTGCAGGTGGTATGGGCCACTGATCATGGGCAGTGGGAAGGCTTGTGAGCAGGAGAAGGAGTCACAGGACACAGAGGTGGGGGTGGAAAGGGAGTCATGAGTGGGCCTGGTGGTGGGCAGATGGGGGACCCAGGTACTTTCAGCCCAGGGCCCCCCAAAACCTAGAACTGGCCCTGAGAGATAAATTTGTAGATGACTAGCGTGGAATAGCAGAGAAACGGCTTTTTGGTTTGTGAATGGCAAACCCTCTCCTGACCGCTTTCTTCTCTTGGCAGGTGACTACTGGATTGATCCCAACCAAGGCTGTACCTTGGATGCCATAAAGGTTTTCTGCAACATGGAGACAGGCGAGACGTGCGTCTACCCCAAGCCTAGCAGCATCCCCAAGAAGAACTGGTGGACAAGCAAGAGCAAGGAGAAGAAGCACATCTGGTTCGGAGAGACCATCAATGGCGGTTTCCATGTAAGTCTCCCTAGTTGGAACCAGCCCTAGGGATTGGGGTGCCCTAGACGGAGCACCAGAGTGACACCCAGGTGTGTGAGGGTCCAAACTCAGGACCTTCCCTTTCCCACAGCCTGTCAACTCCCCTAATGAATTTTGTCTCTCACATATAGGGTTGCCACTTCTGGGTTGGGAAATACCTAGAGATTTTTGGAGTGGAGCCTGAAGAGGGCGGGGTTTGGGGAGGGGAGGGACTTCAATGGGGTATAAGGCCATAGAGCTCACCTTCCTAAGTGGCCATTTTCTCCAGGTGAACTGATCTCTGTCGCTTGGAAATCAGTTGTAATTCCCAGGAGATCTCCAGCCACCACCTGGAGGCTGGCAACCCTACCCACATATGTTTTGTAACCATAACGTCTCTAAGACACTACCAAATCCATTTTGAGGTTCCCTGAATGGAGGGAAAGATGAGGTATAAGTACACAAGAGCTGGTGTGTTGGTGGACTAAGACCAAGGGAGACCCAGATTAAAATCCCTGTCAGTCATGGAACTCACTGGGTGACCTAGGGTCATCTGGCAGGATTGTTGTGAGGCTAAAATGGAGGACAGGAGAATGGTGGACGCTGTCCCAAGCTCATGGGAGGAAGAGTGGAGGCGGAGGTGGGAAATACACTAACAATAATAATTATTTAACAAATATATACATTGAATGTGCTTGGAAATATAGTCATACTCAAAAGAAGAAACCATGCACAGAAGTGTCACCAGCTACTGATTGTAAGAGGTACAAAGGCCTAGCTAGGACTAGTCAAAATTTAGTGAGTTTTGCAGACAGCAGACCTGTGTCCAGCCACACAGTTCTGAAATCGTAATTTTTCGTAAAAGGGAGGTGGGGATTTTTGCTGATTCCCCTCCATTGCAGCCCTCTGAGTCTCCCGGAATTTTGTACCTGGGCCACAGTAGACTCTCAGTAACAGCAGAGGGAGGGATCTGCAGTGGGAAGAAGGAATCTGTAGAAATCGCCAACCCCGCTTAAGAAAACTAAAGTGCTTTAAGTTTTTGGAATGCAATAACAAGCCAGTGAAGTTGACCTGTTGCTTCTCAGTCGTGCTTTTGCAGTTCTCCTGAGCATTGGTCAGCCTGTACTGAAAACAAAACATTGCTAGCATAGATGGCCTGGCTTGTGCCATTGAGGAAGGCTGTTTTTTTTTGTCTGTGTTTTTTTTGCTGTCAAGTCACAGCTGGCTTATGGCAACCCCTGGTGGGGTTTTTAAGGCAAGAGACTTCCGGAGGTGGTTTGCCATTGCCTGCCTCTGAGTTGCGACAGTGGTGTTCCTTGAAGGCCTCCCATCCAAATACTAGCCAGGGTCGGGGCTGAGAGTGTGTGACTGGCCCAAGGTCACCCAGCAAGCTTCCATGGAGCAAGCTGGGATTTGAACCTGGGATACCTGGGATTCCACACTCCTCCACATGAGCGGTGGAGGCTAATCTGGAGAACTGGATTTATTTCCCCACTCCTACACATGAAGCCAGCTGGGTGACCATGGGCTAGTCATGCTCTCTCAGCCCCACCTACCTCACAGGGTGTCCGTTGTGGGGAGGCGAAGAGAAGGTGATTGCGGTTTGATTCTCCCTTAAGTGGTAGAGAAAGTTGGCATATAAAAACCAACTCTTCTTCTTCTACACTACATGGCTCTCTAGGCTGTTCTTACATTCACTGAATCAAGCGAGTACCATCAGACTTTAGCCTTCCTTCTGAAATAATTTCTGAATCACAATTCCCTCTTGTCTTGGCTGCCCCACACCTTCCCATCCCAGCCTTGCTTTCTTGGGCCTTTTGCTGCAAAGATCTCTCCTTAATCTCTGACGAATTCCCTTCCAGTTTAGCTACGGGGATGACAGCCTGGCTCCCAACACCGCCAACATCCAGATGACCTTCCTGCGCCTTTTGTCGACCGAAGGCTCGCAAAACCTCACCTACCACTGCAAGAACAGCATTGCCTATATGGACGAGGCCTCCGGGAATCTCAAGAAAGCTCTCCTGATTCAGGGATCCAACGATGTGGAAATCAGGCCTGAAGGAAACAGCAGGTTCACATATAGCGCCTTGCAGGACGGATGCACGGTAAGTGGATATATGAAGATGATATATGTCCATTTACTCCACCAACATGCTCCCCTCTTAAATTAGGTTTACAAGTTAAATATGGGAAATTACAGCAGTACTTTGTTACGCTTGAAGAACCCCTTCAATGGAGGGCATTTATGCTCGCCAGGCTTAATGCCCTTCCTTCAGAGGTACTAAACGGTAGATTTAAAAATATTCCCCCCGAGAAAAGAATGTGTGCATGTGGTTTGAGTCAATATGACACGCTACAGCATATAATCATAAATTGTCATCTGCATAACGGCCCCCATTAAGAAAATCATTCTACCCTTGATTGATAAAATGAAATCTAGCCAAGAATCTCCTGTATGCCGGTTTTTATTGAATGATTCTATTCCTGAAGTCACTTTAAAGGTGGCATAATTTCTGATGGAGGTTGTCAAAACTAGGACCAAAGCTTAAACTGTATTTAAACTGAAAATGAATGGACGGAGAATTTTGTGCACTGCTAATGTTATGTTTCTGGGTATATGCCAATAAATTGGATTGGATACAAAGATGATATTTCAGAGCTTATGGGAGCCGTTACACCAGAGGTGTCAAATTCAATTGTTACGAGGGCTGGATGTGATATAAATGCCACTTGGCTCGGCCGGCCCATGCCTCACCAGCCCAATTTGAGAATGGATAAGAGCTCTCAAGGGGCCAGATTCTGCCCACTGTCCTTATGTTTGACACCCCTACGTTACACATTCTCCCTAATTGGGGTGATACCGTTTTGCCCTTGAAGATTGTAAAATGGGCAGAAAGCGCCAAAACTCACCCAACATGGGGGTCTGTCTTAAGTCAAAGTGGCTTCCTTGGTTTTGTTCTCACCTTCAAAGGTGCGTAGCAACCAGAGCGCGACCAGTCAGCTGCAGGCACAGGTGAAGTCTCAGGGCTCAGCTACACAAGAATGTTTATGTTAGATTCATATTCAGATTCATTTATTAATACTGCAAATGCTATTAAAAACATTCATATCGGTTGTGTGTGCGTGTGTGTAAAGTGCCGTCAAGTCACAGCCGACTTATGGCAACCCCTTTTGGGGGGTTTTCATGGCAAGAGACTAACAGAGGTGGCTTGCCAGTGCCTTCCTCTGCACAGCAACCCTGGACTTCCTTGGTGGTCTCCCATCCAAATACTAACTAGGGCTGACCCTGCTTAGCTTCTGAGATCTGACGAGATCAGGCTAGCCTGGGCTATCCAGGTCACAGAATTAAAATTGGAGAGTATACAGTAACTAAAACTATAGGATATGCAATTCATAAACAGTTTATATAATGTAAACAGACCTTGAATTAATATAACCTTCTCTATTTTAAGTTAAGTTGCCAAGCCCCATCTTTGTCTGACGGATCTTATAAATTGCAGCACAGAATTTAGCTTCTTGCTTCGCCCTCTGGTGTGATCCTTCCCATAGAAGACTCCTCAGTCTCCCTTCCTCAGAGCTATCCTTTATTAGATTAAGGAGAGGAAATTAGCTTGTATCGGACTTCCTGATAGAAGGAGCACCTGAAAAAGACATAGGCAGGTGCTCCTTCTATCAGGAAGTCTGATACCCTGAAACAACCACCTTTTATTTTGCAAATGCAGCACCCAGGATTGCTGTATTCAAGGGGATGACCAGAAAAGAGGACTTTAACCCTTTAATTGCCTGGCATCTCTCCCCCCTTCCGCCCCCGCCAACTAGTTTTACACCTGCTGAGGAAAATATACAGAGAAATATATGCTTTCCCCAGCACCAGTAAAAGCAACTGAGGCCGTGTATGTGACTGTTTCCAATGAGAAAAGGCAAGAGAGGAAAGGGTTATAGTTTTAATCTCTGTCTATACCACTCTCCTCCTTGATAAAGCAATCCCTGGGGCTACAACCACCAAAAAAAAAAAAAATCATATCATGCTAAAAGGCCCTGAGCTTTAACATACTTGGCATCATGGGTTAACCCTGCCCTACCTTCTAGTACTGTTTTATTCTTTCAACTTTCTGAGCAACTGATCTGTCTAGGGCTCGCCATTAATTCCCCATTCTATCTTTGTTATTCCCCAATAATTCCCCATTCTATCTTTGTTACAGAAACACACAGGCAAATGGGGGAAGACCATCATTGAATACAGATCCCAGAAGACCTCACGCCTGCCCATTGTCGACATTGCACCTATGGACATTGGTGGAGCTGATCAGGAATTTGGTGTTGACATTGGCCCCGTGTGCTTTTTGTAAAAAAAAAAAAAAAAATCAAAACACAACAAATTTTTAAAAATATTTTTTTAAAAAACCAGTCCAGTACCATGCGAAAAAGGCAAAGCGACCCAAAGGACCCAGGTACTTCCCAATCACTTCTAGGACTTTCTGCACTGAACCATTGAACCAAACTCTCTTCCTCTCTTCCCAAAATGCCACCCCACCTTGTGCACTTACATTTTGGACTCTCTCTCTCTCTCTGTTTCCGAGGCCGCTGTCACTTGGGCCAACCATGAAGCAAGCAAAGGAAAAAAAAAACAAATGAAAAGGAACAACGAGCAATGGTATTATTTATTTATTATCTTCCTGTAAGACCTTTCTTGGGTCAGGTGGAGGTAGGAAGCTAACTAGCATGCATGAAGGGCCCTCTCCGCCAAGACACCGATGCCCCCAAATACAGGTTGTAGCCAATTCTTACCCCCCCCGCCCTATGTTGGGTGTGTATCACAAGCAAGATTACTGTGTATAAATACTAAAGATGGTGCTATTATTGTAAAACAAGTCTGTATTTTTTAACATCAATTGATATAAAAACCTATGTTGGAAAGAACAAGTCGATCTGATCTTTGTTGTCTGTTATTATTTTTGCTTTTGTCAGTTGCTCTGATCCCCCCCCCCCATGTTCTGCCCTGTCACATCTTTTTTTCATCCTCTTCTGCTCGCAAAATGAAGGAACGCATAGGGTCATCTCTCAAGCTCCCCCCCCCTTTTTAAGCTACCTCACACTAAATCTAGCTCTCGTATGTGATTGTGATGCCAACCACAGAGGGACAGAGGTGCCGGTTGAGGGGAATACTGTCCTCCCTGCCCCCCCCCCCACAAGATGGTGCTAAAGATGATATGTCACTCTCATCTCCAACTCCTCCTGACACTGAGTTAGCCTGATTGACAGCCAAAGTTTCATCATAAGCATCTCTGAAAAGATGGTTTTGATCACTATTCGAAAACTAAGAAAGTAGACGAAGCACCGTGTTTTACGAGAGCAGCTTTGGCCGACATAAATGCTAGCAAGCTTTTGAGTTCCACACACACCTGTGTTGGCCTAATAAAAAGCAGTGCTTCTTCAGCTAGTTTCCTGGGACTGACATAATTACTTTCCAAATCTAGGCAAGTGGATTAATTAAAAAAAACCTCTCTTTTTCCTTTTTTCCTGTTCCTTTACTTCCAAACCAAGAGGGGAAGAACAGGAAGGTATAATTTTGGGGAGCACAGAGTGAAAACAGCCATTAAAAAAAAGGGCCACAAATGTCTTTAAGATGTAAAATAGATTTGTAAACATAGTCCAGCTCATGAGATCACACGCACTCACCTTTTCTCGTTCCTTTGCCCTTCCCATCCCTAATATCATTTTCTTCTTTATTTTTGCCCACTCTCTCCTTGCACTCAAGGTAGAAAGCTTTTCCTATTCCGAATAAAAAGACATCTTTGTCGAATTTGTTCCATGTTATTAATTTTCACCCTATGATGTAACCTTTGTCTGAACAATGTTTACCTTACCCGGGATAACATTTTTCAAGAAAGAGAAAATCTGAAACACCAGAAATAATAAAAGAAAAAATTAAGGAAAAAAAAGTGCTGCTTATTTTTGTGACTCTGAAACAAAAGAATGCTTCTTCCAACCTGGTAAAAAGCACCTTAACATTGGAGGCAGTTTTCTTTTACTCTTATAAAAAAACCCAGTTTTCCATATGAAGGATTAAAAATTAAAGGCACAATCCACAAATGTGAAATGTTTTCAAGTTCCATTGATTTCAATGGGTGGCGTTTCACTGTGTTTCATTTCCCATTGACAATATGTATGCATGTAAAATGCCGTCAAGCCGCAACCAACTTATGGTGACCCCTGCAAGGGGCTTTCAAGGCACATGAGAAGCAGAGGTGGTTTGCCATTGCTTTCCTTTGCGGAGGCTTTTTTGGTGGCCTCCCATCTAAGTAGCAACCCTGGTTAACTTCCATGATCGGATGAGATTGAGCTATACCACGCTGCCTCCCCGCCATTGACATTATTGGGTTTTTTTTGGCCGTCAAGTCACAGCTGACTTATGGCAACCCCGTGGGGTTTTCAATTCATGAGACGTTCAAAGGTGGCTTGCCATTGCCTGCCTCGGCGTCATGCCCCTGGTATTCCTTGGTGGTCTGACCAGAGCCAGCTCTGCTTAGCTTCTGAGATCTGACTTGATCAGGCTAGCCATTGACAATAGGTAAAGGTAAAGGTCCCCTGTGCAAGCACCAGGTCATTCCTGACCCATGGAGTGACGTCACATCCCAACGTTGCCTAGGCAGACTTTGTTTAGGGGGTGGTTTGCCAGTGCTACTGGCATATAAAAGTGCTTCACTTTGGCTGAATTTATTTATTCCATTTGTATACCACAGTCCTGTAAATAAGGACTCAAAGGGTACTATCTCCACTGGTCACCCAGCTGGCTTCACGTGTAGGAGTGGGGAAACCATCCTGGTTCACCAGATTAGCATCCGCTGCTCATGTGGAGGAGTGGGGAATCAAACCCGGTTCTCCAGATCAGAGTCCAACACTCCAAACCACCGCACTTAACCACTCCATCACACCATATGTATGAGAGCTGTGAGATGTGTATTTTCTTTATACCATACCATGTAGAGAGCAGAGAGAATGAAAAGGGCACCTAAACAGCAATAGGTTCCATTATCTGTATAGAACTTTTTTGAGGTTTTTTTTTTTTGGAAATTGGTGCTAAGACTTCAGAACCGGAACTTCTTTGTGATTTAACTGACTTCAAAACCTGAACATTGACTCTTTTTTTCTGCTTTCATGATAAAATGAAATTTATTTTTCACAAATTCAAGTCTTGCAAATTTTTATGTTCAATAAATATACATGTACATTACAAAGGAAAAACGGGACGCACACTGCCAAATCTTTCTTTGGCAAACAATTAGTACGACATATTTTTATGCCAATAAAGGTGACTAAAACTGAACCTAGTACTACATAGAACTAACAAGAGATTTTTTTTTTTAAAAAAAATTATGCTTACCATCTACCGTAGGGAAAACCAAGTAGTCCAAGCCAGGACTCAGTAGATGATCTGAATATCCACACACAATTCTGGTATGCGTGCAGTGTGCCATTCACTTTCCTAGCACATAGCCAGCACATGATGGCAGAGTTGCCCTATGGTTAAAGTGAATGGCAAAGCCCATGCATGCACTTGATCTCCCATGCCTGCACAGGATCACTGGATCAGAGCAAATGGGTACAGCCCATCATACCTAAGCTCTTGCAAAGCTACCACCGGCCAAAGGAGACAGGACCAGACAGACAGTAAGACACCTTCAAGGGGCAAAGAGAGGGACCATAAGCTCCTCCATACGCAGAATACATGCTCTACCACTTACGGAAGGATCAAACTGGCTTACAATCATCTTCCCTTCCCCTCCCAACAGATGCCCTGTGAGGTAGGTGGTGTAACAGCGCGGTGTAGTGGTTAAGAGCAATGGTTTGGAGCAGTGGACTCTGATCTGGAGAACCGGGTTTGATTCCGCACTCCTCCACATGAGCAGCGGACGCTAATCTAGTGAACTGGCTTGGTTTCCCCACTCCTCCACATGAAGCCAGCTGGGTGACCTTAGGCTAGTCACAGCTCTTAGAGCTCTCTCAGCCCCACCTACCTCACAGGGTGTCTGTTGTGGGGAGGGGAAGGGAAGGTGTTTGTAAGCCGGTTTGATTCTTCCTTAAGTGGCAGAAAAAGTCGACATATAAAAACCAACTCTTCTTCTTCTACATACAAAAAGGCCTATGTTCTATCTCTCAACAACTGCAAAGGATTTCAGGTAGCTGAACATCTGGCTGAGATCTTTGATGAGTTATTGCCAGCCATAGCAGACAATACTAGATTAGAGACCAGTGGTTTGACAATATAAGCCTGTGACACATGATTCACAAGCAAGGATGGTCATATTTTACCCTAGCATTATAGCAGGCCTCCCAGCCCTATTCTGTTTCACCAACAGTTGTGTGATACCTATGCCCCATCCATGAGATACAGACGAGGTTATACCTTGCACAGGAGGGGTAGCTGTACAGTTGTTTTAAAATTTGGGTACTCAAGTACTCACAGGGAGGAATCCCATCTCTTCCATCGCTTACCTTACAGAAATGGGGGGGGGGCAGGCCAATTCTCATGCTCTGCCGCCATGGACAGGCTCCCCCTCCACCGTGCTCCTGGACTCCAACCACAGATAGGCTCCGCTGCGGGCTCCCGGGCTCTGCCATGGATCCCTGCGGTGCCCAGACATGTCTGCTGAGCCGAGTGGACCCCTGTGCTGGCCGCCCCGGATCCCACGCTCCTCTGCCACTGCGGGGCTCTAAGGGGGTGTGTTGTCTGCAAATGCGCAGACGCTTTATTTAGTTTGGGGGGTATTTAAACCCCCCGTTTAATTTTTTAAAAACTTTTTGGAACCTGTTTGGGGGAAGTGTACCCCTTGCCTGCGGATTTAAGTATCTGCAGGCAGAGGGCACACATGGGAATCAGGTATGTAGATGTCTAGGTTGGCTGGCAGCAAAGATCAAAACCGTTTCCTTGGAAAGATATACAAATTGTCTTCCTGCCAAAAAGGCAACCAAACCTGGAGTGGGATCCTAACAGGAGGGGCACAGATAGGGTTGCCAGGTCCCTCTTTGAAACTGGCGGGAGGTTTTTAGGGCGGAGCCTGAGGGTGGGGTTTGGGGAGGGGAGGGACTTCAATGCCATAGAGTCCAATTGCCAAAGTGGCTGTTTTCTCCCGGTGAACTGATCTCTGTTGGCTGGTGATCAGTTGTAATAGCGGGAGATCTCCAGCTACTCCTGGAGGTTGGCAACCCTAGGCACAGATCAATCAGAACATTCATATAATAAAGCCAATGCTAGATATACAGCTACTTGCCCCTCTGCTGTGTTCAGTGGGTGAGGCGGTGCTGGGTAAACGGAGGGCTCGTTGTAATCATTCTGGCTTTTGCAATGGCATGAACACTTCCTCGTTCATTTCACCCGCTCTTATTGTTTTATGGAGACAGGAAGTTATTAGAAATATAAATCATGGTAAAAAAAATCCCACTTCTTTTAAACAAATTCAAGTCTCAATGTCTTCAATTCCTGGGTCAGGGAAAGATGTTTTTTTATTGAGGGAGGGATGGGCATTTAATCCAGCGTCACACCTCACACCACGATTAAGAGGACAATGTAGCTGCATGAGAAGGAACAGATAGAAACTTTGCAGAAATAATCATTAACAGCTCAGTACCATAATCATTAACAGACCAGTAGCGCCATCCCCATCATGGACTGATCTTCAGTCCATGGACTGGGATCCTCACGTGGGCATAGGGTTGCCAACCTCCAGGTAGTAGCTGGAGATCTCTTGCTATTACAACTGATCTCCAGCTGATAGAGATCAGTTCCCTTGGAGAAAATGGCCGCTTTGGCAATTGGACTTTATGGCATTGAAGTCCCTCCCCTCTCCAAACCCCGACCTCCTCAGGCTCCGCCCCAGAAACCTCCCTCCAGTAGCAAAGAGGGACCTGGCAACCCCATGTGGGGTTGCCAGGTATACAGTATATTCTATAGTTATAGTGTGTGTGTGTTTAGTGCCGTCAAGTCGCTTCCGACTCATGGCAACCCTATGAATCAATGTCCTCCAAAATGTCCTATCTTTGACAGCCTTGCTCAGATCTTGCAAATTGAGGGCTGTGGCTTCCTTTATTGAGTCCATCCATCTCTTGTTGGGTCTTCCTCTTTTCCTGCTGCCCTCAACGTTTCCTAGCATGACTGTCTTTTCCAGTGACTCTTGCTGTCTCATGATGTGACCAAAATCTGATAGCCTCAGTTTAGTCATTTTAGCTTCTAGGGTCAGTTCAGGCTTGATTTGATCTATAACCCACTGATTTGTTTTTTTGGTAGTCCACGGTATCCGCAACACTCTCCTCCAACACCACATTTCAAAGAAATCTATTCTCTTCCTATTAGCTTTCTTCAATGTCCAGCTTTCACACCCATACATAGTTATAGTAGTATACCGTTTATTGGAATTGTTTTTGTATTTGGATGAATTGAGTAAAGGTATGAATAGCAAAAGTAGAGCCTTCATGCTGTTCTTTGGTTATTAACTAGGTTTATTGCAGCACAGGTGTTTGTTGGTTATTAGTGTCTATGGGAACAGCATCACTTCCTGGTAGCAAGATACCCAAGATATCTTCTATAACAAAGCAAGAATCTGAACTCGTATGGGTAGGGACCTGTGTGGAGCTGGGCTGTATAGAGGAATCCACATCTACCATACTTTCCACGAGGTGCAACAAAAATCTCTCTTCTCCTACCTCTCCCATTCCCACCTGAGATAATCAGAGGACCATGAGCCCAATTTATCTTAAGCAAGAAGCAATTTATCTATGCGAAAGCACAAGACCACCAAATGGGGTTGCCAGCTCCAGATTGGGAAATACCTGGATATTTTGTGGGTGAAGCCTGAGGAGGGTGGGGTTTGGGGCAGGGAGGGACATTAATGCCATAGAGTCCAATTGCTGAAGCGGCCATTTTCTCCAGGGGAACTGATCTCTGTCACCTGGAGATCAGTTGTAATAGTGGGAGATCTCCAGCCACCATCTGGAGGCTGGCAACCCTACCACCAAATGGTTCACACTGTGGTGATATTACTCAATCCTGAGGAGCACCCCCAGACCTTTTAAAATGGGCCTGTATGCCCCCTTTCCTCCTTGCAGTTCTATGATCCAGAGTCTTCCTCCTACAGCGATACCATCATTCAGCCAGAATTACTACTGTTTTATCCTTCAGTCGAAAAGTTCAGGTCCTTCCATAATATTCTTGCTTGTTCAGTCTCATTCATCTGGTGGCAGTGGGAGCTACGTCCTTTTGTGGCCTGCTCTATCTTCCTGCTAGGGGTGGAGCCTGGGAAGGGATGGGTCCTTAGCAGGGATTTGATGCCATAGACCTCTGCCTTATGAAGCTGCCATTTCCTCCAAGGGAACTCACCTCTGTAGTCTAGAGACCAGTAGCAATTCTGGAGAATGCCAGGCCACACTTGGAGGATGGCAACCCTACTTCCAGCAGCGAACTACCAATAAAACACCCCCCAACACACACCCTGTTTTCACCCACCATCCTGGAAACAGGTTTCTCCACCACAGTATGTTGAGATAACGTGTAGTAAGTAGCAAACCCAGCTCACGCTATGTGGAAGGCCTGGGACTTCTGCACAGTGAGAGAAACGAGTCCAGAATACGCTTGTTTGCATTGGGAACATGAACAAACATGGACTGGGTTCCTTTGAGGAAACCAGCATAATGCTAAGCCTTAACTTTTCAGCACACGCCAGTCCAAAATGGCTGCCATGAACAATTCCCCTCAGTACACACATCCTTCTTAGTACACACTAGTCTAAAACAAATGCCTCATAAAACTCCCTCACTCTTAACTTCTCAGCAGACCCCCAGTCCAAAATGGCTGCCATAAGCAACCCCCCTGTTCTTCTTTGTACACACTAGTCTAAAATGACTGCCACATAAAACTCCCTCAAACTTAACTTCTCAGCATACCCCCAGTCCAAAATGGCTGCCATAAACAATCCCCGTTCTCCTTAGTATACACTAGTCTAAAATGACTGCCACATAAAACTGCTTCACTCTTAACTTCTCAGCATACCCCAGTCCAAGATGGCTGCCATAAACAATCCCCCTATTCCCCTTAGTATACACTAGTCTAAAATGATTGCCACATAAAACTGCTTCACTCTTAACTTCTCAGTACACACCAGTCCAATATGGCTGCCATAAGCAACCCCCCTGTTCTTCTTTGTACACACTAGTATAAAACGAATGCCACATAAAACTCTCTCAAACTTAACTTCTCAGCATACCCCCAGACCAAAATGGCTGCCATAAGCAATCCCCGTTCTCCTTAGTACACACTAGTCTAAAATGACTGCCACATAAAACCCCTCACTCTTCTCAGTACACACGTCCAAAATGGCTACCATAAGCAATCCTCCTGTTCTTCTTTAGTACACACTAGTCTAACACGACTGCCACATAAACCTCCCTCACTCTTAACTTCTCAGCACACATCAGTCTAAAATGGCTGCCACACGCAACTGCCCTGTCTAGTGAACCCACACACATGCGCGCCTGGGGATGAAGAAAAAATATTTGGTCTTGTGGCCTATTTGGCTTTGTTTTTGTGTGTGTGGTGGTTCTCCACTGAGAAATGCCCCAAGGGACATGACAAACAGACAGGACTTTGTGGCAACGAGGCACCGGTGCGGTTGAAAGTCAGTCCCATCGAGCGATGGCGTGGGTCTCCAGTTCTGCCAAGGGGGTGCCCCCTACAATCTCTTCTCAGTCTGCAATGTGGTAGTATTAGTCCTCTCCAGGGGCACTCCTTGTGGATGGGGCTGCAGATGAGCTGCATTCTCAGACAAAGGCGGATTGTACCGGTACCGGTAACCGTAGGCACGGAGGTGGTAGGTCAGATACTCCAGGGTGTACATCAACTCCGAGTTTACGTAATGGAAGGAGACGGCCAGGTCGGAGCAGCACTGAGGACCCTGAGAAGCACAAGGAAGGCCACAGTTAACTTCGGGTTCCGCACCATGGGCCGAACATTGCAAAAGCGATCTCGTCACGCTACTTTGTGAGGTCAACACGTTTTCTTTCTCAATGCAGTACAGAAACTATGGGGAAAGACAACGGCTGCAAACGAGAGTAGCCCATCATTGGGCATGGACATTTGTGGGAGCCTGGGTGGGGGGGAGGTGAAGACATGGAGGGTATGTGGCACTGCGTGCACCATAACCTCGCTTCCAGGGAAACCCAGAAGTGACACTCATGTCACTCTAGGACACTGGTTCCCAACCAGGGGTCCGCGAGAACTAAATTAAGGTCAGCGAAACAAAGTTATAAACCCATAATAAATTAATATTTTCAATTAAAAGTTCTCTATTATAAAAATATATATTCAAATATTATTCTAAGTTTAATGTTTAACTAACATGATTAAAGTTTATTTTCAAATTGTTGGAATTTTTATTTTGAACCTTGGGGTCCCTGCGCCGAACAAAAAAGTCCTAGTGGTCCCTGGTCAAAAAAAGGTTGGGAACCACTGCTCTAGGAACCACCAGAAACTAATAGAGTTTCTGGAAATTCCTTGAGCTACGTGACACCACTTCTGAGTTTTCCTCAGAAGCAACGTCATGCCATGCACAATGCTGGCTTTTAAAAAAAGAATTGCTCTTCTTGGAGCCAAAAGGGGTACCTGTGAAAGGCCTCCTGCCATAGCTGGAGCCCTTGCCATCCTAACAGAGTGCAACATTAGAGGAAAAGTGTGCAAACCTTGGACAGATTTATGCCAGTGCGCTAAAACAGTTGTGCAAGGCTCCATGTGGAGGTGTGGGGAAAAACCCGGTTCTCCAGATTAGAGATCACCGCTCCTAACCACTACACCACACTGGAAATTTACGCAGGGGAGAAGGTAGGAACCCTTCTTCTCCCTGCACCAGAGTCCCCATCCGGATCAGGCCACAGCAGTGATTTTACACGTAATTGCCACCGGGACAAACAGCTACAGTACGGTGGCAAGTCCCCTGTGGTGAACTTGTGTAAAACGTAACATGTAATTTGGCCCGCAGAGCATTCATGTCCTCTCCCCATTAAATCAACAACAACAACTGGCATTTGAGTGCCAGGACCATGATTTAGATAGAGGAGACACTTTACCCCCTCTCCCTCATAGGGTTGCTAGCTCTGGATTGGGAAATACCCGGAGATTTTGGGGGTGAAGCCTGAGGTGGGCAGGGTTTGGAAAGGGGGGAGACTTCAACGACACACAGCACAACTGCCAAAGTGGCCATTTTCTCCAGGGGGACTGATCACTGTCACCTGGGGATCAGCTGCAATAGCGGGAGATCTCCAGCCACTTCCTGGAGGTTGGCAACCCTACCCTCACATCTCTGTGGGGTAAGCCTTGTTTGCTTGGTATTTGGATGTACAAATGGAAACAGAAAGTACCAGTTACACCGCTTTAGAGCTGGCCAAACAATTTCAGCGGATAACACTGAGTTTTTATACATTGAGAGGGAATAATTCCCCCCAGTTGCTCTCTCTAATGCATTCTATGAATCTCTGCACTATATGTCCTCAGGATGGATGCCACGCTGGCGTGTCCCAGTGTCCCTCTTTCATTTTTAGAGTGCCTTTCGATCCTCTTTCCAGAAGTTGCTCTCAATTCAGGGCAGATAAAAAAATTCCCCAGAAGATTAAGCCATGCTCTTATGCCTATATTTAATTTACAGTAAGAGGAAAGGCCCAGGAAAGGGTCACCCAGGACCAAACTCCCTGGACAGGAAACAATCCTGTTGGCTCTCATTCCTGGCAGCTCAGTGGTCAAGGGCTAAAGTCCAAATTAATCTAATCACTTAATCCAATTGGGTCCCTCGATCCCTGCTCCGATGCTCAGACAACTCTTGCCATTTTGCCTTGGCCCTGTGTCCATCCCAGAACCCTCTGATGGAATCTTGTGGCACAGCACATGATGCACGAGCCTCTCAATTTTTGTCGAAGCCACTATGGATTGTGACTCATAGAAGAAGGCCTCTTTGTTCCATCTCTCACTGGTGGTGGAAAGTGACATCAAGTCGCAGTTCAATTCAAAAAACCTTTACTGGCATAGCGAGTCATTCAGGACATTCCATGGTTAATCAGATAATAAAATATCAATAGACATAGATAAAACGGAGTATGCCGAAATAAGATGAATTTGGAATACATATAAAACAGGTATCTAAAATAGGCAAATGATGATATCAGCTATTGCATTTTTGATTTGATCTTAATCACTGAGGCGTACTTCAAAAACATGGCTACTGTTTCTGTAATTTCTGGATCGTAACCATTCATTAGGAATCTAAAAAGGGAATGAGGAGAAGAATTCCTGTTTACAATTAACGGCATTAAAGGTTTGGTGGGTAAGTCGACTAACATTTCCCACTCCAATAAAATATGATGAATGGAATCTATCTGATTCATGCCGCAACAGCAAATTCTCCTTTTCAAGGGGGTATTATTAAATCTCCCATATAAGACCTCCGACGGGAAGGCATTTAGTCTTGCTAGCGTAAAAACCCTATGAAGGGAGGGATCACTTAAAGAGTAGAAATAACCCTGGAGCAAACCAAAATTAGAAGATATACCTAATTTGGATGGGGAACAAGATGGAGGTATTGCGGGCAAGATTTTTTGTCTTTCATGGTCTTTGTTTAATTACTCGGAAAATGGTTTGACTGTCCAGCATCAATAGATTATCTACGTCTATTCCCAGGATTTTCAATTTGTTTGAGATAAGTGTAACAAGTCACAGTTGATTTATGGCAACCCCTCATGGGGTTTTCAAGATAAAGAAACGAACAGAGCTGGTTTGCCATGGCTTGTCCCTGCATAGCAATCCTGGACTTCCTTGGTGGTCTCCCATCAAAGTACTAAGCAGGGTTGACCCTGCTTAGCTTCCGAGATCTGACAAGATCAGGCAAGGCTAGCCTGGGCGATCTAGGTCAGAGCTCCATCTCTCAGTACCTACTCCATAAATCAGCACAAAGCGGTTTAAGCTAGTAACCTGTTTATCTGTTGGGGGCACCAGAAGTCATTTCAAATCGTCCAGGATGGACGATTTTCCTCCCAAATATCAATGTTTTTCTGGTGAAAAAGGGAGGGTTCCCCATGGCTTCAAAATTTCCAGAAATTTTACATCTTGAGTCCTCTGAATCAGCAGCTATTGCCTAATAAAAAACTAAGTAAATATTCTAAGGCTCCTACAAGTCAAGGATACTGCTCCCTGCCACATCCTTGAATGGGCTGGCTTTGACTTTTTACCCACTGGGAAGGGATAATCCCTCTGCCTCTCTGCACTGTGTGAGATTGCGTTGTTCAGTCAATCTAGAGGCAAAGTTATAGTAGCATTAACTGCCAACAGAGTAGATGTGCCCAATAGAGTGCCCGATGAAGAGCCAAACTAAACATTATCTTTTCCCATGCATTTTCACACGTTTTCAAGTGTTCCACGCAACCCTCCTTAGGCTCCGCCCCATAAACCTCCCACCGGTGGTGAAGAGGGACCTGGCAACCCTTTTGGTAGGTAGGGTTGCCAGCTCCAGATTGGGAAATACCTGGAGATTTTGGGGGCAGAGCCTGAGGAGGGCTGGGTTTTGGGAGGGGGGGGACTTCAACGCCATAGAGTCCATTTGCCAAAGCGGCCATTTTCTCCAAGTGAACTGATGTCTATCAGCTGGAGATCTGTTAATAACCAGCATCTTGACTCACATATTAACATAGTAAACAACCACAATGATAAGACTGAACTCAACTGTTTACTAGACAGTGCAAAAAGTGATCAATATGTACAAAATAAACATACACTACCACAATAACATGCATATAACACAAAATTCAGTCACCTAAATAAACAGTTCATAGAACTCATACAGACCCGGCAGAAGCCAACAGAATCCTGTTGGCTCTGGCCGGGACTGTATGAGTTCTATGAACTGTTTATAAAGTGACTGTATTTTGATTGTAATTTTGTGTTATATGCATGTTATGGCAGTAGTGTATGTTTATTTTGTACATATTGATCACTTTTTGCACTGGCTAGTAAATAGATGAGTTCAGTGTCTTATCATTGTGGTTGTTTACTATGTTGTTATGTGCGTCAAGATACTGGTTATTTTTTGCTAACTGAACTTTACAGTATTGGTGAGTGTTTTTTATAAATACTACCTAGCGGTTGGCAACCCAAATGGTAGGTCATGAAAACAGCCAGCCCCGCCCTGCACCGGAAGCTTCTAGAAGGATTTCGCCACATACCTCCACGATGGGGTAATAGCAATAGTTCCAGTACCAAAATCTTTTCGAGAACTTCTCTCTCAGGTGGGACTCTGGCACAAAAGGATGGAAAGTCTCTCTGCCCTCTGAGTCGCGGGAGTCCCCAGCCACCACACCCATCTTCTCCATGCACTGACCCAAAGCCAGGTCCTCCACAGAAGTCGTGTGGCTGCACACCTTGGAATCAAAGCCCGCCACGAAGCGCCGCACGGCCTCTCTGCTGAGGACGTAGCCGGCACCCCCGCTCATGTAGCCTTGCTTGGCAAAGGGCCGGAAGCGCTTGCCAAAATAGACGGGCATGTCGGGAGTGTAATTGGAGAGGAGCCACCGTAGGTTGTCCACCACCACAAAGGTGTCATCGTCCGCCTTGAGGAACCAGTCCGCCTGCTCCAAATGGTACTTGTGGATGTAGTCAAATGCCCGGATGGTTTTCCAGTACAGTTGGTCCCGGCCTTCCTTAGTTCCCAGACCTATGGTGGGAAAGTTGTCATCTTGGACCGAGCTCATGAAAAGGACCATGTTGCAGTGGCGGGACCAGGTGGCCTTGACATGGCGGGCCTTTGTCTCCAAGTTCTTAGGGCTGGTCATCACCCAGCACAGGATCCGCACTTTATCGTACAGATCGTCGGAGACGCTGCTCTCTTCACCTGAGGGAAAAAAATCACAGATTTACAATTTTCCACCCCGCCCAGACCCTTCCAGACATTCACCTAATCTAATGGAGGAGGAGTATTTGGCCAGGGGTCCCCAAGTTTTTTCAGCCTGTGGGCACCTTTGGAGTTCTGAGATAGTATGGTGGGCACAGCCAAAAAATGGCTGCCACGGGAGGCTTCACATGAAGCCTCAAAAGGGCTGCCATTACTTACCTTCACATAAAGCTGCCGTATACTGAATCAGACCCTTGGTCCATCAAAGTCAGTACTGTCTACTCTGACCGGCAGCGGCTCTCCAGGGTCTCAGGCTGAGGTCTTTCACATCACCTACTTGCCTAGTTCCTGTTAACTGGGGATGCCGGGGATTGAACCTGGGACCTTCTGCATGCCAAGCAGATGCTCTACAAACTAAGCCATAGCCCCTCCCCTCCCCTTCAGTCACACGGTGAAGTTCTTTGTGGTGTGGTGGCAGCTGCTGCCAAAGCAACATTTTAAAAAATCTGCATAGCCGATCAAATCTCCAATGGCCAATCAGAAGCCTTGCTGGACAAAAAACCCACCTGCTCCTGCCCAGTTTCTATAAACACTTGGTGGGTACAACACTGGGGACCCCTGATCTAGGCTATCTTCTTTTTTTAATTCTGCCATTCCTCCAAAGAGCTCAAAACTGTACACATGTTATTCCTCTCCTCTATTTTATCCCTGCCCTAACCTGGACTGCACAGGCTAGCCTGATCTTGTCAGATCTCAGAAGCAAAGCAGGGTTGGCCCCAGTTAGTACTTGGATGAGAGACCACCAAGGAAGTCCAGGGTTGCTATGCAGAGGCAGGCCATGGCAAACCACCTCTGTTCATCTCTTGCCTTGAAAACCACATGAGGGATTACCATAAATTGGCTGCGACTTAACCACACACCAGTTTATCCTCCCAACAACACTGTGAGTTAGGTTAGGCTGAGCGGGAGTTACCAGCTCATGATGAGCTTCGTGGCTAGTTGGGGATTTGAACCCAAGTCCAAGTCCTGTTGACCCTAATCCTGCATTCTAACCATTGCACCATGCTGACTCTAGGGACCTTAAGGAGTTCTGCAGGGCCTGTAAAACAGAGCTATTCCGCCAGGCTTATAGTTGAGGCCAGCTACGGTTTCATATATATGACTGCTGGCCTCCCCAACCTCACCGTCACAGTATTTTAATTCCATCTGCTCGCCTAGTTAAACCTTTTTACAATTAGAGGCGCCAAAGTAGTTTTAGGATTGGTTTTAGACTTTTAGGGCTATTTTAAATGCTGTTTTAAAAGGTTTTATCAATTAAATGGGTTTTATTCCCCTGTAAGCCGCTCTGAGCCTGGTCTCGGCCGGGGAGAGCGGGGTATTAAATTGAAGCAATAAATAAATAATAAATATATAATAAATAATAGATCAGTTTTCCCACTAGTAGGGTTACCAACCTCCAGGTACTAGCTGGAGGTCTCCTGCTATCACAACTGATCTTCAGCCGACGGAGATCAGTTCGCCTGGAGAAAATGGCAGGTTTGGCAATTGGACTCTATGGCATTGAAGTCCCTCCCCTTCCCAAACCCCACCCTCCTCAGGCTCCACCCCAAAAACCTCCCGCTGGTGGCGAAGAGGGACCTGGCAACCCTACCCACTAGGCTGGGTCCATTCTCCCAAACCCAGCCCTGCAGTCATCTCCTGATCCTTGAGTAGATGCAGGCAAGCATTTTGAAACTCACCTGCAATGCTCTATTTCCCTTACCTGCCAGGTGTGGGTGTGCCACACGGAAGAGAGCCAGTTTCTCCACAAACCACTCGGCATCCCTGAAGCCACGTGGTGTCAGAGTGCCAGGATGGGGCAGCTCTCCCAACCTCAGGTTGCCGATGAGGTAGAAGGTGCTGATGAAGCCAGCTATGAGGCCCAGGTGGAAAGCCAACAGGGAGCTCTTTGTGGACAGGAACCCCATGCCCCCTGGCTGCCACCGATCAGGGGTGGGCGAACGCGAGAAGGATGCGCTTCACATAGCCTGTACTGGAAAGAGAAGGGAGAAAGGATGAGGCATCTGAACTACGAATATTGCAGCTGCCTTCCCAGTGGCAACCCAGCGATTCGGCCGTTCATCACCAGCTCTATTTGGTTCCATTTCCATAGAAACCAGATAGGCAGAAGCAAGCCTGAAAAGGAAGGCCGAATGGAGCCTGGTGTCAGGAGACACAGGCTCATTATTTAATTACATGAATAACTCTTTGGAGCCAAAGGGCTCCCAAAACCACTTACAATGTTTTGTAAAAATTTTTTAAAAAATTCATACCATTAAGCTCTGCTAGTTCTATAGCTCTAACAAACAAAGTAGGCTCTATGCTGTGGGGTATTGTTGGAAAACAAAACCAGCACACACAATTCAATGCAATACAACTATATTAAAGTGCAGAATAACGTGGGATACTTAACTAAAGACACTAATATTTACAATATATACAAATGCACAAAAGTGCAAAGAGCAACATCCATTCTATTAACATCTGAACAATATCGGAAATACTTACCTAGAATGGATATTGCTCTTTGCACTTTTGTGTATTTGTATATATTGTAAATATTAGTGTCTTTAGTTAAGTATCCCACTTGTTATTCTGCACTTTAGTATAGTTGTATTGCATTGAAATGTGTGCTGGTTTTGTTTTCCAACAAGTTCTATAGCCATAGCTGCAGAGAGGGGGGGTTACCGCACTTGTATTCCCAGCGTTGCATTAAGAGTTTGAAAATGTTAAAAAAAATACTGTTCACACTTTCTATGTATTCCCACCGATGTATTAAGAGTTTGAAAACGTTATAAAAAATACTGTTCGCACTTTGTTTGGCCCCTTTAGCTGTGAAGACGTCTTCCAACCATTTATAAGTTGTGGTATCCAAAAACCCTTTTAAAGCGATGTTTTTTAAGAGTTTGAAAATGTTATAAAAAATACTGTTCGCACTTTGTTTGGCCCCTTTAGCTGTGAAGACGTCTTCCAACCATTTATAAGCCGTGGTATCCAAAAACCCTTTTAAAGTGATGTTTTTAATAACATTTTCAAACTCTTAATACATCGCTGGGAATACAAAGTGCGGTAACCCCTAGGGTTTACCCCTGAGGTCCAGGATAAATCATGGTCATGGGGCAAGAGAAAAATGTCCTGTCCCTTTGACAGAGGCTATTGAAGCTTTTCATGGCAAAGAGGTAAATCACAACCTGGTATTCGCCACAGATCAAACTGATATTAAAGGGACAGCTACAGGGGCCAGTTTAAAGGCTGACAGCCCATGCGGGAGTCCTCCTTTACCCTACCTGAAGGTTGCCAATGGCCTGGAGGGAAAAATGTCCTTCCCCTTTAATAGAAGCTTAGCGTGTTGAAAGGGGCAGCCGAATCTTTTCAGAGCATGGAGGTAGAATCATAGAATCAGAGTTGGAAGGGTCCCCCAGGGTCATCTAGTCCAACCCCCTGCACAATGCAGGAAATTCACAACTACCTCCCCCCCCCACACCCCCAGTGACCCCTACTCCATGCCCAGAAAACGGCCAGGATGCCCTCCCTCTCATGAACTCCCTATGGTCATAGAATCAGCATTGCTGACAGATGGCCATCTAGCCTCTCCTTAAAAATCTCCAGGGAAGGAGAGCTCACCACCTCCCAAGGAAGCCTGTCCCACTGAGGAACAGCTCTAACTGTTAAAAAATTCTTCCTAATGTCTTGTAAATAACATCCCATTAAAAAGACAGGATTTTTTCTTCTCCAGGCCAGGGGCAGTCTAACCTTCTTCAAACACCGCCAGAAGACAACATTGTACATTTAAGTGAATGGAATAGTGGCATGAATTTAATACGTAGTATTTAATGACAAAGGAGCCCCGTGGCGCAGAGTGGTAAGCTGCAGTATTGCAGTCCAAAACTTTGCTCACGACCTGAGTTCGATCCCGATGGAAGTTGGTTTCAGGTAGCCGGCTCAAGGTTGACTCAGCCTTCCATCCTTCCGAGGCCGGTCAAATGAGGACCCAGCTCGCTGGGGGTAAAGGGAAGATGACGGGGGAAGGCACTGGCAACCCACCCCGTAAATAAAGTCTGCCTAGAAAATGTCGGGATGTGACATCACCCCATGGGTCAAGAATGACCCAGTGTTTGCACAGGGGACCTTTACCTTTACCTTTTTATTTAATGACAATAACTTCCTTCATACCCACAAAGGCTGATTCACTAGCTAGGCAAAGAGGCTTCCAATTGACTCTGTAAGGGACAGCTCAGGAGGTCAAAGATCAGATGGGGACCATCTTGTTTGTCCATTAGCCTTATGAAATATGAATAGGGTTGCCAACCTCCAGGTGTTGGTTGGAAATTTCCCATTATTACAAGTGAACTCCAGGTAGGGTTGCCAACCTCCAGGTATTAGCTGGAGATCTATTACAACTGATCTCCAGGCAATATAAATCAGTTCACCTGGAGAAAATGGACTCTATGGCATTGAAATCCCTCCCCCTCCAAACCCCGCCCTCCTCAGGCTCCACCCCAAAAATCTCCAGTTATTTCCCATCCCGGAGCTGGCAACCCTATTTCCAGGCAACAGAGATTAGTTCACCTGGAGAAAATGGCTGCTTTGGAAGGTAGTTCTATGGCATTACACCCTGCTGAGGTCCCTCCCCAAAACTAGGCCCTCTCCAGGCTCCGTCCCCAAAATCTCCAGGTATTTCCCAACCCATAGATGGCAACCCTAAGTATGAACCTATTCAAGGGGTCCCACAGCCATGTAGAGTCCCAGAGGCAGTTTACCCCCTTTGATCCCAACTTTCTGCACCCCAACCTAATGAAGGAAATCATTAGGGAAAGAGGTGGGAAAACACAGGCTTTCCTCTTCAGTCGAGAAGTAATCCCCTGACTGGCTCAGTCTCCTGAACGGAAAGTTCACAGCAATTAGGACTTCCCAGCCAAGTGATCAAATCCATGACCCTTAAAAACCAGCCACGTCCTTGCCCCAGCACAACCCCCAAATCTTGTTTTCTCCCCTACAGTCTTCTTTGGAGCTTCACGAGAGCGCTGTCCCAAACCCCTGACAGCGCCGGTACATCACAGGCACTTATGGGCCCCTGGGCAAACCAGTGTGCTGGGCCCCTATGACAACCACTCACAGGAATAAAAAGTAAATGGTCGATAATAGTATTTATTTATGGCAAGTCACTTAACATACACAGATTAGCATAGGGCCCCTATGCTCGTGGGGCCCCCGGGCAAGTGCCCATCGGGCCCATGCATTAAGATGGCCCTGCTCACAGGTAAGGACTTCAATCGGCAGCTTTGTACAGTTCCCACACTCTTTTCTGCTCCCCAGCCAGAGGGGCTGAAGGATGCCCGGCTCAAAAAATGCTGTGCCGCAAAGCTCTTGGTAGATGGATAGGCCGGCGGTGGCAGCAGCCACGGCCGTGTTTAAAAGCCTGCCCCATCTATTATTAACCAGATCAAAGTGATTACTAATTAAACCCTCGGTCTCACGGGGCTTAGAGAACTAATGGCCCAAGGAGCTGGCAAAAGAGATGCCCTAGGGACCGCGGTGGCTGGCACGATCGAAACATTCTGGTTCAGAAGGGGATAAATATTGTGGGAAGGACAGAGCCTGGCTAGTTTAGGGGGCAAGAATGCAGCATCATTTCTGTAACCGGGGAGGTACCAGGACTGCAGATGGCCACTAATAAGGGGTGGGGAGCAGAGTTATACGTTACAGTCTCTGGTTTCCTGACCTGGAATCACTGCAAAATATCAGGGAAAGAACACAGGAAAACAGGGACAGTTTGGACTCTCTTTCTCCCCCCCCCCCTTTGCTGGTAAGCCAGATGGAGATTTCCCCCCTCTTTCCAGGATGAGTTTCCTGACAACATAGATCCTGCCTCGCTCACAATGGTGTAGCTTATTTTGGTTTGGGAAAAGCAGGGCCTTTGCAGACATTTGGGGTGGGGGGACAGGTCTGCATGTCCTCCTCCTTTCCCTCTGGGCGCCGTGCCAATTATCCACTCCTCACCTCAAAGTGGCTGACAGGTGTCTCCTGCAGAGGCAGCAGCTAAATCTGTGCCCCATGCAAATCTTGGCCATACTGGACGTTTGTCCCATGTAGGGTTGCCAGGTCCCTCTTCGCTACCAGTGGGAGGTTTCGGGGGCGGAGCCTGAGGAGGGGCGGGGTTTGGGGAGGGACTTCAATGCCATAGAGTCCAATTGCCAAAGCAGCCATTTTCTCCAGGGGAGCTGATCTCTATCGGCTGGAAATCGGTTGTAATAGCAGGAGACCTTCTGCCACCACCTGGAGGTTAGTACAAAAATAGTCAGTAATTAAACCAAAATTTACACAGAACACATATACTCAAGCAATTTCAATGTAATTCCAATATTACTATCATTATCCAAAGGTATTATCAAAACAATAGTCACAAAATACAAGTTCACAAAGTGTATGGAAAGTAGGTAAGTATATAAATATAGGTAAGTATGCAAATCTCAATTTCTAAATATAGGTAAGTATACACATCTCAATATCAAATATTAATCTGACAATAGTTCTTTCTTTAGCAACAAGATGATCATTCATCAGAAGTCAGTGACTATTGTTTTGATAATACCTTTGGATAATGATAGTAATATTGGAATTACATTGAAATTGCTTGAGTATATGTGTTCTGTGTGAATTTTGGTTTAACCACCTGGAGGTTGGCAGCCCATGGCCATTCAGACAGGGGAGGTTGATCTTAATATCTTGAGAGAGAACACGCCCAGTTCTTTGGCAAGGGTGACTGAGCGCTCGATTCGATTTATTAAATGCAGTAATTGACCAGCAAAACAATAAAAAATTGAAAAGGAACAATCACAATAGTACACAGTCGTTCAATGGTACAATGAACAAGCTGTTTCACACGGCAACAACGATCTGGCAGCAATAGAACAAAACTTTGCCGCTGTGTGTGAGATGGCGGGATCCTGATCTTCAAGTAAAAATATCTCGAGAGAGAGAGAGAGAACGTGCCCAGTTCTTTGGCAGAGTGACTGCGAGCCATGCGGTCATTTGCATTTGCTGAGCCTCACTGATTCCTTTGGATCTATCCCCAATTCCGCACGTCCTGAAATGGGAATGCTTTCACTTACAGAGTTGGCTGAGAGGCATCAGGTCAGACGAGAGCATCCCGCAACCAAAAGGGGGAAAAAATGTGCGTGTTTAGTAACAAGCTAGGTTTAATCCAGGCACCAAAGGGCCTTTCCTTCCCGATCCTCAGGCATGGAAGGGCTACGGAGAACCCGCTGGCTGGAAAAGCCCATCACGGGGAGAGGTTTCCACAGCATCCGAGAGGACCTCCCTCAACCCTACAGAAAGCCAGGCCGGAGTGACAGAGAATGAAAGGGAATTACACAGTCTGCATGTATAACACTGACTACAGACTAATTACTCCATAGTATTTCAACTGCCCTCTCAGAATTCGGTTGAGGTAGTACACATGAAGCTGCCTTGTACTGAATCAGACCCTTGGTCCATCAAAGTCAGTATTGTCTACTCAGATCGGCAGCTGCTCTCCAGGATCTCAGGCAGGGGTCTTTCCCATCACCTACTTGCCTAGTCCCTTTAAGTGGAGATGCCGGGGATTGAACCTGGGACCTTCTGTATGCCAAGCAGATGCTCTACCACTGAGCCACAGCCCCTCTCCAAGGCTCTCCAGGGTCTCAGGCAGAGGTCTTTCCCATCACCTACTTGCCTGGTTCCTTTAACTGGAGGTGCCGGGAATTGAACCTGGGACCTTCTGCATGCCAAGCAGATGCTCTGTCACTGAGCCATGGCCCCTGGTAAAAGGGTGTGTGCTCGCTCTTCTTCCCTCTCCTTGTCCCTTCAATGCACGTTCACAAGATTTTAATCTATAATGGCTGAAATTGGAGGCAAAGACCAGTCTGGATAAAGTCCAAATATCCTGGTCTGTGTGTCTCAAGACTACTTTAAGCCTAAGGCTCAGCAGTGTAGCATTCTGCTTTTAGTTTACCTCACCACCTTACCACCTGCAGAAATCCCTACCTGCTACTCCCAAGCTACACACCTCAGCCACTTTACCTCGGACTTTCTGTCTGACATGGTAACTCTGGTTAACTCAACACACTGGTCTGTATTCAAGTTATGTTATACCAAGCCTGACCATTACATGCTCTGTATTGGCTATTTCAGAGGTTCTCACCCTTTCATATCTTTCTTTTTTTGCCAACAAGTTGCAACCAACTTATGGTGACCCCGTAGGGTTTTCAAGGCAAGAGACATTCACAGCGCATTCCTGAAATGCGCCGGCGGCCGTGCCAAAAGCCGTTAGGAGGCTGGCAATGGCGCACGCTGGCACAAGGGCCCACACCGCCGGCACCCGGAAGGCGCACGCCGGCCTGAGTGGCCCCAGCGCCGGTGTGCAAGCCTGGCCGCCGGTCCCTGGCCACCGCTGCAGCAATGCTGGGCCTGGAGCCTCCCACCGGCATCCGGCCGCTGGCACAGGCCACAGTGGCGAGCCGGGAGGCTTTCCGGTGTCCCGGGAGGCGTTCCCGGAGCGTAATGGTGCCCTGGGAGGCGTTCCCGAGGCATTCCAACGCCACTGGGTTGCCTCCTAAGCCCGGTGCAGGCATTCCTTTCAGGAATGCGCTGTCAGAGGTGGTTTGCCATTGCCTGCCTCGGTGTAGCAATCCTGGATTTCCTTGGTGGTCTCCCATCCAAATACTGACCAGGGCCGACCCTGCTTAGCTTCCAACCACTCTACCAAAGAACCTGAGTCACATCATCCTAGAACCAATAGCCCACTTTTCCCCAAAGAAGGACACTTATATGTTTACAGGCATTCTGTTATTATATTATCACTTATGGTATGTTTTAAGGACACAAACGAAGTGGTATTGTCTACTCAGACCAGCAGCAGCTCTCCAGGGTCTCAGGCAGAGGTCTTTCACAACACTTACTTGCCTAGTCCCTTTCACTGGAGATTGAACCTGGGACCTTCTGCATGCCAAGCAGATGCTCTACCACTGAGCCACAGCCCCTCCCCAACCCTCCTTCTACCCTTGCTGCTCCAGCACTCCACGGGAGCAGGAGGAAAAGCACATTTTCAGCTCAATCCCGTCCAGAGTTCCTTCAGTCTAAGCCCACCAAAATCAATGGAATAACTCTGCGTGGGAGAGTTGCCCTGTCAACCTCTTAAAATAGGCCAGGGCAACATAGACTCAACCCAATTGCCAGGCTTTGGTTTAAGGATGCAGGCCTCCAGGTGGGACCGGGGATCTCCTGGGATTACAGCTCATTTCCAGACGACGGAGATCAGTCTCCCTGGAGAAAATGGATGCTTTGGGGGGGGGGGTGGATTCTAAGGCACTGTACCCAACTGAGGTCCCTGTCCTCCCCAGGCTCCGTCCCCAAATCTCCAGGAGTTTCCCAACCTGGATCTGGCAACCATACCCCACCCCCATTGGCCACCGCTGGCCTGGGGGAACCTTATTTGAGATAGTCATCGCAACAGGCTGCAGTGAGGCTCCTGCAGGCTGCTTGCCCATTGGCAGGCACACGGCCATTGTTTAAAGCAGTCCTGCAGAGATGGCACCCGGATCCTTACAGCTCCAGAGACGGTTCAGACGCTACAGGTTCTCCACACGGCATAATTCTTAGGAGTCGCAAAGGTGTCTTTTTACAATGCTGGTTATAGTCTCCAGCACCACCCAAGCCCTGTAGGTCTCCAGAACCACCAGCATTTTAAAAAAGTTTTTGTAAATTGAAAATACAGAAAAAAGGGGGGAGGGAAAAACAAAACAAAACATACTTTATTCTCCAAGCCTTAACACAGTTTTTATTTAAAAGGAAAAATAAAAGTATTGTCAGAAGTTGTGTCCTTAATCTTTGACCCTAGAACGTCTTAGAACTCTATCAAATATCTAAACATGCCAACTCCTTATATATCCCTACGAATTCTCTACTAAATTGCTTTCTGATATTCTAGATTATTTATAAGCTATTTGAGTAATAATCATAGAAAGGTTGCCATTTCAACTTGAATTCTTCCATGCACCAAAAATATACCCACTCTCCTATTTTTAGAGCTACCTGGGTGTGCCCTTACAGAGCTACTGCAAGGTGGAAGCAGCTGTGGGGCAGTGTGGTTGGGGGGGAAGGCTAATATCTAAATTCAGGTCTCCTGGAAGTGGAAGTCTGCAACGGCCCCGAAGGCCTTCTGTCTCCCATAGGAGGGTGGGCTGGATCTATGCAGGAGAGTAAGAAAAAGCAAAGCCAGGTTCGGCAGGGTGAGGAAATGGAAATTCTCCTGCACACCTCATCCCTGTTAGGATCAGAAGGGATGAGAAGGCATTAAAAAAAAGAGAACTATGCCCCCAGACCACCTAAGACATTAAAGCCAGATTCCAGAAGAGTGATTATCTGGGGGGTGGGCGTCTTAACAGCATTATAGGCCCCCGGGGCAAAGCAGTGCACTGGGGCCCCTACCCACACAACCACTCACCGGAATAAAAATGTAAATGGGCAATAAAATTAAAGACATACTTATTGGTACTTCCAACAAAATCAGTGTTTAAACGTTAAAAAACATGCCGTACAGCAAAGACTAATCAACACAAACTTTGAACAATACAACTTGATATTTATAGTTTATAACATTTAGTTTAGTATGGTATTCATTTATTCATTGGCAACAAGTCACAACATATGTTGATTAGCATGGAGCCCCTATGCTCGTGGGGCCCCGGGCAAAGGCCAGTGTGCCCATGTGTTAAGATGGCCCAGGCAGGGGAGGGGGGGTTGGGGAGGTCCCAAGGAACAGTATGATGGAGAAGCTGGAGGAGGAGATCTTTAATCCCCTTATTGCAGGGGAGAGAACACCAGGAAGGAGAGACGGTAATGGGTGCAGATGCTGTGGGGGGAGGGATCTGGAAATATAAAGGGAGGGCGAGGTTCCAGGGGGCCCACCGAGGATTCCCAGGCCATCCCAAAGAAAGGTTTAATTCACCTCCAAGCTTCACTGACTGGGAGGGACAAACCTCTGGTACAGACTACAGATGGGGCACAGGAGTGGGCTAGAAAGAGCCCCACTTATGCATGGAAGGTTTTGCCATGGATTTGCTGCACAATAGATGCACATTTCCCCCCTCCGAATTCTCAAAACTCAACAATAAGCCCCCATGCAGAGTTTTGAGAATTCGGAGCGGGGAAAGGTGCACCTAGAGAGCGGCAAATCCAAGGCAAAACCTTCCATAAGAACATAGGAAAGGCCCTGCTGGATCAGACCAAGGCCCATCAAGTCCAGCAGTCTGTTCACACAGTGGCCAACCAGGTGCCTCTAGAAAGCCACTAACAAGACGACTGCAGCACCACCATCCTACCTATGTTCCACAGCAACTAATATAATAGGCATGCTCCTCTGATCCTGGAGAGAATAGGCATGCATCATGACTAGTATTCATTTTAACTAACAGCCATGGATAGCCCTATCCTCCATGAAGCTGTCCACTCCCCTCTTCAAGCCTTAAGAACATAAGAAAGGCCATGCTGGATCAGACCAAGGTCCATCGAGTCCAGCAGTCTGTTCACACAGTGGCCAACCAGGTGCCTCTAGGAAGCCCCCAAACGAGACGACTGCAGCAGCACCACCCTGCCTGTGTCCCACAGCACCTAATATATATTTGGCATGCTCCTCTGATCCTGGAGAGAACAGGTATGCATTATGACTAGTATCCATTTTAACCAGCAGCCATGAATACCCCTTTCCTCCATGAACAAGTCCACTCCCCTCTTCAAGCCTTCCAAGCTAGCAGCCAACACATCCTGGGGCAGGGAGTTCCACAATTTAACTATACTTCCTGTCATCTGTTTGGAACCTCTCACCCTCCAGCTTCAGCAGATGACCCGGCGTCCTAGTATTATGGGAGAGGGAGAAAAGCTTCTCCCCGTCCACTCTCTCCAAACCATGCATGATTTTATAGACCTCTATCACGTCTCCCCCTTAGCCAGCCCTTGTCTCCATGCATACTGTCATCTAAGGGCGGGTGGACTGCGGAGTCGTTAGGATCAGAGCACGGCAGAAGCTGCAGTTTGCACATTACCTTTGCACAGCCGCCGAAGGAGGGGGGCACCCCTGGATCTCGCCCCCCACGACCCCGGCGCGGCTCCCCTTCGCCTCCTCCAGACGCCAAAAGCTACAGCGGACCCGAACAGCTGCAATGTGCCCCTGTTAAGCCGCACGGGCCGGCCCCCCGAGCGCGCCCATTGGCTGGAGCGCGGCAAGCTCCCTCCTGATTGGCGCGATTGCTCTCTCCCCCCCCCCCGCACCTTACGCTCGGGAGGGCTTTAAGGCTTTGCCCTGGTCTAGACAGAGGCGGATGCCCGCCTGGAAGAAGGGAGAGGGTGTGCGCCAGAGGGAAGCTAGGAGGCTGGCCACCGCGGAAGGCAAGCTGGAGACACCGGCCATTTATGCACGGGAGGTTTTGCCTTGGATTTGCGCATTTCGATGCACATCAGATACACATTTTCCCCATCCGAATTCTCAAAACTCAACAATGAGCCCCCGTGCAGAGTTTTGAGAATTCAGATGGGGGGGGGGGAATGTGCATCTAGACTAGAGAGTGGCAAATCCAAGGCAGAACCTCCCAGGCATAAATGGCCAGAGCTAAAAAATATGCCCCCATGCAGAGTTTTGAGAATTTGGATGGGGGTGGGGAATGTGCATCTAGAGAGCGGCAAATCCAAGGCAAAACCTCCCAGGCATAAATAGCCAGAGCTAAAAAATAAGCCCCCATGCAGAGTTTTGAGAATTTGGATGGGGGTGGGGGAATGTGCATCTAGAGAGCGGCAAATCCAAGGCAGAACCTCCCAGGCATAAATGGCCAGAGCTAAAAAATAAGCTCCCATGCAGAGTTTTGAGACTTCAGATGGGGGGAAAATGTGCATCTAGACTAGAGAGTGGCAAATCCAAGGCAGAACCTCCCAGGCATAAATGGCCAGAGCTAAAAAATAAGCCCCCATGCAGAGTTTTGAGACTTCAGATGGAGGGGGGAATGTGCATCTAGACTAGAGAGTGGCAAATCCAAGGCAGAACCTCCCAGACATAAATGGCCAGAGCTAAAAAATATGCCCCCATGCAGAGTTTTGAGACTTCAGATGGAGGGAGGAATGTGCATCTAGACTAAAGGTAAAGGTAAAGGTCCCCTGTGCAAGCACCGGGTCATTCCTGACCCATGGGGAGACGTCACATCCCGACGTTTTCTAGGCAGACTTTGTTTGCGGGGTGGTTTGCCAGTGCCTTCCCCAGTCATCTTCCCTTTACCCCCAGCAAGCTGGGTACTCATTTGACCTACCTCGGAAGGATGGAAGGCTGAGTCGACCTTGAGCCGGCTACCTGAAACCGACTTCCGTCGGGATCGAACTCAGGTCGTGAGCAGAGCTTTTGACTGCAGTACTGCAGCTTAACACTCTGTGCCACGGGGCTCCTGCATCTAGACTAGAGAGTGGCAAATCCAAGGCAGAACCTCCCAGGCATAAATGGCCAGAGCTAAAAAATAATAAGCCCCCATGCAGAGTTTTGAGAATTCAGACAGGGAAAAATGTGCATCTAGAGAGCGGCAAATCCAAGGCAGAACCTCCCAGGCATAAATGGCCAGAGCTAAAAAATATGCCCCCATGTAGAGTTTTGAGACTTCAGATGGGGGGGAAATGTGCATCTAGACTAGAGAGTGGCAAATCCAAGGCAGAACCTCCCAGGCATAAATGGCCAGAGCTAAAAAATAACTCCCCGTGCAGAGTTTTGAGAATTCAGACAGGGAAAAATGTGCATCTAGAGAGCGGCAGATTCAAGGCAGAACCTCCCATGCATCAGTGGCCACGAGACAAGGGGCTGTGGTCCAAAGCATTCGCATATTGGGATAAACTGGCAAAAATGAATTTTATGTGTATAGTGAACAAGTTGTAGATTTAATTTTGTAATTTCAATTATTGATAAAACGATCTATTAACAAACTGTTTAGACATTTCTCCGGAAGTTCAACACGGTGGTGAGAGGGAATAAGGGTACACTGGTGAAGGGAGGTGGAAATATAATGAAAAAGATAATTGTAATAAGAATGTAATAACGATATGTCTGGTTATTTTTTGTGAATTTCTTCATTCTTGTTATGTAGCTATCTATATTGTTACATTTTTTTCTTTTGTATTTTCTTTGTTGTTTGTATTTTGTTTTTTCTTTGTTTGAAAATTCATTAAAAATCTTTAATAAAAAAGAGAGAGAGACAAGGGGCTGGGTCAATTCCGCAGGCTGTTCAAGGTTCGGCCCTCTGAACGAGAGAGAGAGAGAGTTCCTCTGATCGCGTGCAGAGCGCTTTCCACCATCCACGCAGCAATAACAATGCATCTTTACAGAATTAGGGCCAGGGACTGAGATGACCTTTAAACACCTTTAAGCCAAAAAATGGCTTTTTCACCAAGGAACTCAAGAGTGTCTTAGAAGAAGAATTGGTTTTTTATATGCTGACTTTCCCTACCACTTAAGGGAGAATCAAACCGGCTTACAATCTCCTTCCCCTCCCCACAACAGACACCCTGTGAGGGAGGTGGGGCTGAGAGAACACTAAGAGAGTTGTGACTAGCCCAAGGTCACCCAGGTGGCTTCATGTGGAGGAATGGGGAAACCAACCGGGTTCACCAGATTAGTGTCCGCTGCTCATGTGGAGGAGTGGGGAATCAAGCCCGGTTCTCCAGATCAGACTCCACCGCTCCAAACCACTGCTCTTAACCACTGCACCATGCTGGCTTCCCTCCCCCCCCCATCTTATCCTCACAACAACCCGGAGAGGTAGGTTACATTGACAGAGGGACCAAGACCACCCAGCTGTCAGACTCAGGTGTTTGTCCTTAGCCTCCTGCAAGCAAAACTTATCAGGCAAGGCTTTGAAGCAGTTTAGACTTTATTAGGAGCAAAATTGGACAAAAGTTAGAAGCTGGCTGCCTTTGGGCATAGAAGGCTACTAATGAGGAAGCAAGGCAAGGATACAGAGTTGAAATACAGTTCAAACTTTGGAGATGGTTAGGACAAAGTACACAGGCAGCTACAACACATGATAAGCTTTTTCAGGATAGGTATAAACATAACACATTTATGCAGCTGGGGTGAATGTAGTAAACAGAATAGGCATAACACACAGATACTGCACACAGGCATGGGAACCAGGAGCACATGACCAGGGCCCTGACTCTAAGCCAAACTTTGGCCTGCTTAGGTCAGGAGCCTGGGAGCAGTAGTGTTAGGCTATAGTGTCAGGCCCTTAGCTTGACACCAGCAAACTTCACGAAAGGTTGGGGCTTTAAAGCCAGCGCTTCCAAATATTAGCCAAAAGTGATCACAGTTACACCCGTGCTAAGCCCGTTGACGTCAATGGATTTAGAAAGAAGAAGAAGAGTTGGTTTTTATATGCCGACTTTCTCTACCACTTAAGGGAGACTCAAACTGGCTTACAATCACCTTCCCTTCCCCTCCCCACAACAGACACCCTGTGAGATAGGTGGGGCTGAGAGAGCTGTGACTAGCCCAAGGTCACCCAGCTGGCTTCGTGTGGAGGAGCGGGGAAACAAAGCCAGTTCACCAGATTAGCCTCCGCCGCTCATGTGGAGGAGTGGGGAATCAAACCCGGTTCTCCAGATCAGACTCCCCTCTCCTAACCACCGCTCTTAACCACTACACCACGCTGGCTCACCGAAAAAAATGTAACTGTGCTCCGGATGGCACTGCACTGTAGAGTGGATTTAAATGTGTGGTGAAAGGAGCAAGAAAATGACATTTCCTGCCTTGCCCCTGTCTTAACTGAAGCTATTTAGTAACAGCTATTTAGTAAGCCCACCAAATGTCTTATCACTTGAGACTAGTTCCATGGCTAGTTTATTTACTTATTCGTTTACTTCATTTATACACCATTTCCCTCCCCAATGCAGACCAAAAGAGGCTTATAGCATTTCCCTCTTCTCCAGTTAATCCTCCTCACAATAGAAACCCTGTGAGGTAAATTAGGCTGAGAGAGCTGTGACTGAGACTCAGAAAGCTCATGTGGCAGAGTGGGGATTTGAACCCGGGTCTCCCAGATTTTAGGCAGACACTGTAACTGCTACACCAGACTGGCTATGACAATCACACCAGCATCACGGCAACACTTAGTACAAACTTTGCCAGAGAGACTATAGGATGATGCTCTAAAACAGGGATGGGGAACCTCAGGCCCGGGGGCCGTATGCGGCCCCCCGAGGACATTTTTTGTGGCCCTTGGGAGCTCCGGGGCCCCGCCGCGGAGGCACGGCACACGGCTTGCAGGGGTGCTGCGGCGCCCTTTGGACCTCCTCTCGCCGACTGACGGCTGTTGGTCGGCGAGAGGAGGGGGAGGGACGCTTCCCCCACGGCTGCCCCCTATAGCCGCAGCGTGCAGGAACGCCTGGGCACACTGTAAGCCCCTCTTGCTGCCTGTCGGCTGTTGAGCAGCGAGAGGGAGGGGGGAAAAGAGGCCCGTGGCTCCCGGCGGCAGAGCATGAGCACAGGAGCCGATCGGGCTTCAGGGGGCCTTTTGTGGACTCTGGGGGTGGGAGGGCATGGAGCCTGGGGCCAGGTTGCATGGGGCCGGCGGGTGTGTGTGTGTGTGTGGGGGAAGGCTTTTCTCTCTCCCTCACTTTCTGTCTCTTTGTCTCCCTCCCTCCGTCCTTCTCTTTCTCCCCCTCTTTCCATTTCTTTCTCCCTTTTCTTCTTTCTCTGTTTTCCTTCCTCCCTACCTTGCTGATCAACTGCGGGCTGCGCCCCCCTGGCGCCTCGTTTGCTCAGGCCCACCGCTGGCTGCCCTCCCGCATGGGGGGGGGGAGCGGGGCGCCCTCCAGGCCTTCTTTGCATGGCCTCCCCTGGGGTTGCCAACCTCCAGGTGGTGGCCGGAGACCTGGCAACCCTAGCCTCTCCCCCCCACCGGGAGATCTACACCTGTTATGGGCCCCGAATGATGTTATAAATGTGCAAATGGCCCTTGGCAGGAAAAAGGTTCCCCACCCCTGCTCTAAAAGTATCTGCCCAGAAGTACCCACATTCTCCAATTCAGCTTTGCTTACTGTTTCTGGGCCTGAGTTCTTGGAATATTAACCTCATCAAATGCATTTTATTGCTAATTTCTAATCTTCGCCTAACTGCAAGTATACATCGTAGAATCATAGAGTTGGAAGGGACCACCAGGGTCATCTAGTCCAACCTCCTGCATAATACAGGAAATTCACAACTACCTCTCCCCCCACACACCCCCAGTGACCCCTACTCCATGCCCAGAAGATGCCCTCCTTCTCATGATCTGCCTAAGGTCACAGAATCTGCAATGCTGACAGATGGCCATCTAGGCTCTGCATAAAAATCTCTAGGGAAGGAGAGCTCACCACCTCCCGAGGAAACCTGTTCCACTGAGGAACCCCTCTGACTATTAGAAAATTCTTCCTAATGTTTAGACGGAAACTCTTTTGATTTAATTTCAACCCGTCGGTTCTGGTCCGACCTTCTGGGGCAACAGAAAACAACTGGGCACCCTCCTCTATCTGACAGCCCTTCAAGTACTTGAAGATGGTTATCATATCACCTCTCTAGTCATAGCTCTCAGCCCCTCACAGGGTGGCTGTTGTGGGGAGGGGAAGGGAAGGTGACTGTAAACCAGTTTGATTCTTCCTTAAGTGGTAGAGAATGTCTGCATATAAAAACCAACTCTTCTTCTTCCTCCTCCAGATCCAGGTTGGGAATAACTGGAGGTTGTTGGGGGGTGGAGCCCGAGGAGGCCGGGGTTTGGGGAGAGGAGGGACTACAGTGCCACAGAGTCCAATTGCGAAAGCGACCATTTTTCTCCAGGTGAACTGATCTCTGTCAGCAAGAACTCAGTTGCAATAGCGGGAGATCCCCAGCTACTACCAGGAGGTTAGCAACCCTATCTCACGCCCCTGGGTAAGGGTCCAAGATGGTATGCAGAGGAAGTACCTCTGACACCCACCTGAAACAGGTGCACCATACCTGTTGTTCCTCCTGCAGTTGTTCCTTCCAGTTTGAGATGCACTCCAAGCATCTGCTTGGATCATCTGGGCAGGGAACTGGCCATGGGAGAGAGAAAATTGCAGTCAATCAGAACCACGTGATATTCAAACGGAATAAAAGGAAAGAAGGTATTTCAGAATCTAATTATATTTTTTTTAATTTCAAACTTGTTTGAAAGGGATTAGGTGCAGTCAAACGAGCACGGTTACAAATTCGCAGGCATTAGAAGGCCAAAACCACATCCAGTGCCTAGAAAGTTGGCAGCTAGCCTCCATTCTGTCCAAACATGTTCTCCCACAAAGGCACCAACAAGGAAATGGATCCTGTACCTCAGGAAGGGTTATGGGAGCAGGCGTTCTTTGTGATCTGCAGGACACTTTGGCGGTTTATGCTAGGTAATTAGCAGCGTGTTCCAGGCTGAAGTGCCCCACATATTTTTTTTTATTTCTTCACGCTGAACCGTCCTTCCCACTGTGAAGCTGGCACATACCTGCTTCGCATTTCTTAAGAGCCCCTTTAACATGACCTTTTGTATTTGCTCCGCCCCCGCCTCGGAGCGTTCACTGAAGGAAGCATGCAGAATCCCAGCTGGCGGCTTAGCTATGCAAACGACTATTGCTAATGGGTATGCAAACGAAGGAACAAAGGAGCAGGCCAGTGGGGGTGGTGGAATTTGTTTGACTTTCTTCTCTTGCATCAGGACCGTGAATAGTAATTTTAAAGATCGGATTTAAAAAATCAGCATTGAGCGAGGAGCAGAATCGACCCTGCATAAATGGCCTTTGATTTCGGTTCCAGAGCATACGAGGAACCAATTCGGTTATTTTAATATTGGCGTAATATGGTCTTACTAATGCTTGACATGAGTCTGGCTGTGGCATTTCGACAAAACAGAAGTCGAGTGGCACCATAAAGATGACCAATGTTTATTCCAGCATGAGCTTTCGTGAGTCAGAGCTTACTTCCTCAGATGCTAAGATGCGCGTTTTGAACCAGCTGAAGTGTCCAAATCATCTTCCGGGGAAGTCCCATGGAGCATGTGTCAAGAAGGTATCCATCTTGAAGGAATTTTCCAGCCTGAATAGGGTTCCCAACCTCCAGGCACTAGCTGGAGAGCTCCCGCTTTTACAACTGATCTCCAGCCGATAGAGATCAGTTCACCTGGAGAAAATGGCTGCTTTGGCCATTGGACTCTATGGCATTGATACCCCTCCCCTCCCCAAACCCAGCTCTCCTCAGGCTCCACCCCAAAAACCTCCTGCCAGTAGCAAAGAGGGACCTGGCAACCCTAAGCCTGAACTAGTTTCTGCCTATCGCAGGTGCACAGAGCACACCCCCATGGCAGTATCTCTCAAGGACATGCTGCCAGCCAGGCTTCATTGGATCATGCGCTGCAGCTGAGAATCTCAGTTTACTCATTCCCTGGAAGCTTCCATGAATGCAGCCCTGAGATAGGTTGAGGGGGGTCAGTAGGCTACGGCCAGCTTTATCCACAAGAGTAGTTAATGAGAAGAATAGTCTGGTTCAGGGGTGTCAAATATAAGGCCCACAGGCTAGATCTGGCCTCTTGAGAGCTCTTATCCAGCCATCCTCCCCTACTCTCGATCTGGGCTGGCGAGGCATGGCCCAGCCCGACCAAGTGACATTTATGTCATATCCAGCCTTTCAGGAAAATCTAACCCTTAAACTGCCAAAAACAAACAAAAAGCCATTTTATGCCACAGTAGACACCTGACAAGTTGGTTCAGTAGCACCCCTAAGCTGAAAATCCAAGCTTTCTAGTATAATCCCATCAAAAACAGGTTTTTCCCCTTCTCGCTGATCTGTTGTGCATCCCTCCTGCATCATTTCTAGTGACTCTGCATTAGGGTTTGGCAACCTCCAGGTACTAGTTGAAGATCTCCTGCTATTACAACTGATCTCCAGCCGATAGAGATCAGTTCCCCTGGAGAAAATGGCCAATTTGGCAATTGGACTCTATGGCATTGAAGTCCCTCGCCTCCCCAAACCCCACCCTCCTCAGGCTCTGCCCCAAATAATCTCCCGCCGGTGGCGAAGAGGGACCTGGCAACCCTACTCTGCATTGATGCTGAGTTTTATTTATTTACTTCCTTCATTTATACCCTGCCTTTCTCCCCAATGGGGGACCCCAAGGCAATTTACATAATTCTTCTCTCCTTCGTTTTATCCTAACAACCAGATGAGGTAGATTATGCTGCGATTGAGTTGATTCACCCTCATCTAAGATGCAATCCTAAAAAAACAAACCACTTACTAGACAGTGGCTGTTACCGCACTAGGTATTCCCAGCGATGTATTAAGAGTTTGGAAATGTTATAAAAAATACTGTTCGCTCTTTCTATGTATTCCCACTGATGTATTAAGAGTTTGAAACTGTTATAAAAAATACTGTTCGCACTTTGTTTGGCCCCTTTAGCTGTGAAGACGTCTTCCAACCATTTTTTATCCGTGGCATCCAAAAATCCTTTTAAAGCGATGTTTTTTATAATGGGGGTTACCGCACTTTGTATTCCCAGCGATGTATTAAGTGTTTGAAAATGTTACAAAAACACCGCTTTAAAAGGGTTTTTGGATACTACAGCTTATAAATGGTTGGAAAACATCTTCACAGCTAAAGGGGCCAAACAAAGTGCGAACAGTATTTTTTATAATGTTTTCAAACTCTTAATACATCGGTGGGAATACATAGAAAGTGCAAACAGTATTTTTTTAAATGTTTTCAAACTCTTAATACATCACTGGGAATACAAGTGTGGTAACAGCCATTATTTCCAAACTCTTGATACATTGCTGGGAATACCTAGTGCGGTAACAGCCAGTAAGTCCCAATGAATTCAATGGGATTTACTTCTGCGTATATGTGTTTGGGATTGCAGTGCTAATCTACAGGTTGATCATCCCTTATCAGGACCAGAAGTGGTCCGTATATCAGATCTTTCTGTATTTTGGAATATTTTGGAATTTTTGCATATTCATAATGAGATATCTTGGGGATGAGACCCAAGTCTAAACACAAAATAAATTTAAGTTTTATATATGTTTTTATATACTTTATACACATAGCCAGAATGTAATTTTAAACAATATTTTAAATAATTTTGTGTACGTTGAACCATCAGAAAGCAAATGGACATGCTGCGGAGGGCCTGTGAGTAATGCCTGAATGCCAGCTAAAACGGTCCGGTTTTCGGATCAGTCTGGCTATCGGATGTCCGGATAAGGGATACTCGACCTGTACTACCAAATTAAGGCAGATAGAAGGCAGCAGGATATAATGGCTACATACTTCAGAAGGTAGCCTAAGTAAAATGAGGAAATTCCTTGGGACCCTTGAAGTCGATGAGCTAGCAAGAAAAAGTAAGGAGAAGCAGGGAAACAAAGCTAGGTTTTTGTTGTTATGGTAATAGACAAGAATACACATAGGCCAACTCCAACATTGGTATTTGGGACATTTTCAAAATCGAAGCAACCTGGTCAATCTAAATCATGCTGTCTTTTAGAGGCTGGGTCAACACAATAATATTTGCTCTTTCGGTGACCATCCGGTAATAGTTGTAATTATCTTTGTCTCTTTATATATTGTATGAAATGTACCTGCATAAATTACATTAACTGCATGTTCATTTAGGGCTCCAACGGAAGAGACAAAAGACCACACATCCACAAAATGCAAACATACCTCACTTTGCCTTGGGGCATTGCATGGAAGGGAGGAAGATTTAACCCTTTAATATCCACACCGTTTTGCTATTAAAAACTGGGCAGCCTGCTCTATTATTTTTTTAAAAGGGGGGGAGGTATTTTAAAGGGCTCTGACTTTTCTTCTTTAAAATACTAATACCAGAGTGGGAGGGGGAGAGCTAGTCTTGAATACTGAAACCAAGTTGCCTTTAAACCCCCTCTCCTTTCCCTGCATGGCTCAAAGGCACAGTGAGGCTACTTGAGCCTGCAATTTGTATTTTATGGATGAGATTGAGGTTATTATGCCCAGCTTTCTTTGCTGACATTAAAAAAAAAAAATTCTGCCTGTCACGCCAACTGTTAAAAGCAGAAATCTTTTGTCAGGATATAAAAAAAATGTTAGCCTATTGAGCCGCTGTTCTTTGTGGCCTCCACCCCCTCTTCCTCAACCCTGAAGTCACAGATTCCTTATCTTCGTTGCAATCATACTCCTTCACCTACTTCAGGCACTGGTCCACTCTTTGCGAAGGGTACATATTTATCTATGCTTTTATAAGCTAAGGGGAACTGTGGCGATTGCTTTCACAAGTGCGTATGAATGTTATCTAATAACTACATTGCAAACAAGTGTCGTCAAATGTAGAGAGCGCTTGTTGGCTATACCGCAGCCTTCTGCATTTAAAGGATAGGTCTCACGGATGTGTGGGTCACAGAAATGTGTTTACACAGAGATCTGGGGAAATGTGTGGCACCAGGCCAGTCCCTAATTAGATCATTTAAGATTTGCTGTTCTGGGAAATAAGGTATGGAAAAAAGGATGGTTATAGAGACCTGTTCATTTGTCACTGGGAAATAAGGTATGGAAAAAAGGATGGTTATAGAGACCTGTTCTATGTCACTGGGAAATAAGGTATGGAAAAAAGGATGGTTATAGAGACCTGTTCTATGTCACACCTTAATGGTTTGAACCGGACTCTCTGTGTGGTCCCACTCCTTTAATGCCTTTATTCGTTTATTATTTTAAAGAAATCGTCAGCGTTTTGCATCTTAATCATGGACATTCTACCTAGCAGGGAACGGGCACATCTATTTTTCTTTATTTGTTCTGATGGAGGGCTGACGTGTTCTAACTTCATAATGCAAACTTGCTTACTCAAGATCTTGGTACTGTTCAGGGATAACAGATCTGTGTTTAAGAGACCCTGAGCATACATTCCTGCTTAAGAACAGGGGGAAAAAAAGTCCAGTATTCTTTGCAAGAACAACAGAAAGCAGTTGCTGCTAGGTGGCAGGGGCCTAGGGTTGCCAGCTCTGGGCTGGGAAATTCCAGGAAACGGGGGTGGGGGTGGAGCCTGGGCACCAGGGTTTGAGGAGAAGAGGGATATCAGGTTTAATTAGGGATGCCAGTAGGGTTGCCAATCTCCAGGCACTAACTGGAGATCTCCTGCTATTACAACCGATAATCTCCTGCTATCTCCAGCCGAGTGTCTCTATAAAGCAGGAGTGGGGAACCTTTTTTCAGCCAAGGGCCATTTCGATATATATAACATCATTCGCGGGCCATACAAAGTTATCAACTTTAAAATTATCCGACCAAGCCCCAAGCAGGCAGCTGCCCCAGATGACCCCCTGTGGGCAGGCAGGCATCTAACCGGTGGCGCACTCGCCCACCTGGTGGCACAGGATGGTCTGCTGCACCAGCCAGGCGTACCTGTCCAGCCACAAGCTGGAGTTGCTCCTGCTCCGCATGGTTGGGGCTGGATTCTACAGGCAGCTCCTGCTACCTCCGCCTGCAGGGGTGAAATGAGGACACACTGGCTAAGAACTCCCCCCACCCCCGGTGCATTCTGGCCCTGCCCCCTTTAACCCTTCTATTGTCACCACTTCCTCCCCCAGCCCTCTTGTAGTACAGAGGGAATACATTTCTCCACAGGCTGGGCGGGAAAGGGTTAGCACAGTTTCTTGGGCGGTCTTAGCAGCTCCATAGCTAACAACTCTTCTGCAAGGGGGAAAGGGTTCCTTTTCTCGGTAAAACAAACTCACATCCGCCTTGAATAGAGGCAACTCCTGTCTGCAGGAGGGGGCAGACTGCCAGTCTTAGATCCTTCTGAGCTACAGATCTGCCAGGACCCATGAAGAGCCAGACCAAATGATTTTGCGGGCCTTAAACAGCCCCCGGGCCTGACGTTCCCCACCCCAGCTATAAAGGAAGCAACGGCCCTCAGTTTGCAAGATCTGAGCAAGGCTGTTAAAGATAGGACGTTTTGGAGGACACTGATTCATAGGGTCGCCATGAGACTGGTCATCACTTAACACACACACACACAGTGCATGTTGCATGGCATTGATAAGAGTCCACACACACACACACACACACACACACACAAGTTCCTCCAGCCAGTCTCCCAGTACCAACACTAATAGTTGTTAATGTAAAGGACTTCAGCCTGTGACCCCAGAGAGCTGCTGCCAATCAGAGTAAACAATAATGGCCATGATAATCCAAGGGTCTGACTCATTGTGTGTGTTCAGTATGAAGCTGTTATACATCATAGCCTGGAATGGTCTATAGCAACTGTCAGCGGCTTTCCAGCATCTCAGAGGTCTTTCTCAAATTACCTGAGGCCCTTTTAAGTAGAGATGCTGGGACTGAACTATCCAATTCACTGGGGGTGGGGTGGGGTGGTGGAGATTATACACAATGGTTTATGGATCAACTCTTTCAAGAGTCGTCAGAATCAGCATTTGTTGATCATCTCCGTGCAGAACATACAAAGTGGCCATCAGTTCATCTAGCACAACATGACCTATTTTGTTCTCCAGTGTTATAGATCAAATCAAGCCTGAACTAGAAGCTAAAACGACTAAACTGAGGCTATCGTATTTTGGCCACATTATGAGAAGGCAAGAGTGACTGGAAAAGACAATCATGTTAGGAAAAGTTGAAGGCAGCAGAAAAAGAGGCAGACCCAACAAGAGATGGATTGACTCAATAAAGGAAGCCACAGTCCTAAATTTGCAAGATCTGAGCAAGGCTGTCAAAGATAGGACATTTTGGAGGACGTTGTTTCATAGGGTCACCATGAGTCAGAAGCAACTTGATGTCACTTAAAACACACACACACAGGGGATTAACGCATGGCCAATTTGTCTCGCCTTTGTGCCCCAAAAGTAGCGAATTCCCGTGGTCTAAACGCATGACCGTCCATGGGCTGCGCATCGGACCCACCTTAGGCACGAATTTCAAACGGGTTAAGCAATCCCTGGTTTATAGCGATAGTTTTGGTGCTAAACCGCTACTTTTATTTTGCTACATTACTGGAACGCCGGCATGCGTGTGATCACACGACTAGCCCGCGACTAACCTCCTTTCGTTCAAGGACCTTACTGGTTTCCCCCGTCCCACCCCCTTTTCTGAGCGAGCAATTGCCCCCTTTCCCGGCATTTTCGGTCATTCCCCGTATTCTGTCTGTCCCGCGGGACTCTCACAAGCAGAAGCACCTACCTGTGGGCAGGAGTCTGTGGGGTGCGGCAGGCACGGTGCCAGCAGCCCCAGCCCAGTCAAAGCCCGTCTTCCCCTCTCTCCCTGCAGGAGCAGACGGAAGAAAAGCCGGCCGCAGCCCCGACAAGCCGGGAGCAGCCCAGCAACCGCGCCGGGATGCGTGGAGGAAGTCGCTGCCCACGCCCGAAGCTCCCAGCCCCAACCAACAGCTGAGCAGTGGGTGAGCAAGGGCGGGGCAGGTGCCAGCCGCTGGCTAGGAAGGGAAATGACGACACGGGGAAGGAGAGCTCCTTTTATGGACTTCCGGGGGGAGGGCAGAGGGTGGAAGGGGCAGAGCTTCTCTGGCCTGAAGAGTATAAAAGGCCAGAGGAGAGCTGTAGCCAGGGAGGAAGCGGGCTGTGACCAAGGCTGGCTGAGCATAGAGCCACCCGGGTAGCCTCCGAGGGAGAGGAAAGCTCAGACTCTCCCTCGGACTGGTCTGAGGCTGAAGAGGCGCCCCAAGCCCTGACCCTCTCCAGGCCAGACAGACCCCCCCCCCCCGACCAGCCCTGTAGGGGGGGGCGCTTCACACCGTCACGATTGTATACCGGAACGCTGGTGTCCCAAGGAAAAAAAGGGGGAGAATCGGCCTTTGGTTGGATAACCCCTCAGCCAATCCTTGGGCAATGACACGGCGGTCACTCCCCTACTATCCCACATCATACGGGTGGCTCAAACGCACGGGGAGCCTCCAGCAGCTACTTGCTTCGGACTTATAGTGGGATGGACTAGCATCATGCATTTGACTATCCAGTCTCGGATCAAAATATTGGGTGAAAACGCGCGGTCGCTTTCTCCTCCTTTAATCCCTGTTTCAGCCAGAATTCAGCCAGGATCGAACACATGCGTTTCACTTAATGTGCGTTTGCTCCTGGCTAAAACAGGGATTAAAGGAGGATAAAGCGACCGTGCGTTTTCGCCCATTGTGAGATAAGGGAGGAGCGAACCAAGAACATTCTGCCCATGCGTTAATCTTGAGCAGCCATTTCTGAAATCCTCTGAACTGGAAATACTCTAGTATCAGAGGAGCATGCCTATTATTTTGGGTGCGGTGGAACACAGGCAGGGTGGTGCTGCTGCAGTCGTCTTGTTTGTGGCTTCCTAGAGGCACCTGGTTGGCCACTGTGTGTGCAGACTGCTGGACTTGATGGGCCTTGGTCTGATCCAGCAGGGCCTTTCTTATGTTCTTATGAGATGCCGTGGAACGAAACCTGCGGTCTTCTGCACTCACTGAGGAAGGTTCCATAAGCAGTTTACAGTGCTTCCTTGGGGAAATGCTGTTTGGGAGAAGATAAAGCAAAACCCCACCGTGTGTGGACAAACCTTGGGGTGTATTTGAAGTAGCCCTTTGGCTCTGGGCCAGAATTTCTCGCGATCAAACCATTTCCCCCCAGAACAGCCTAGCAGTAACATTTATACAAGAAAATGCAGCTAATGATTAAACTGCGATTTGACATGAGTGAGATCACCTGAGGATATGTCAACCATTATGATACAACAGCCTCATCTGGGAGAGGCTAATACTACCACTGGAGAAGAAGGACAATATACAATTGCTGACTTTCTCTACCACTTAAGGAAGAATCAAACTGGCTTACAATTCCCTTCCCCTCCCCACAACAGACACCCTGTGAGGTAGGTGGAGCTGAGAGAGCTCTAAGAGAGCTGTGACCAGCACAAGGTCACCCAGCTGGCTTCATGGGAGGAAACCAACCCGGTTCAGCAGATTAAAGTCTGCTGCTCATGTGGAGGAGTGGGGAATCAAACCCAGTTCTCCAGATTAGAATCCACTGCTCTTAACCACTACACCATGCTCACTCTTTATAGCTGTTTTAATGTTCTCCACCTTGGGAGACCCTAAGTTGGGTGGAAAGGTGGCATAAAAATGTTTTGAATAACTAAATTGTAATCCAGCGGATGCTCAGTCTGGGTAAGGCAGAGTTGAGGGAAGTTGGCCAGATAGAAGTCCTGCTCTGGGTCACACTTCCCCTAAAAGAGCAGAATGCTAGTTTGGAAATACCCCTGGCCCCAGCAACTTGATTCTCAAACAAGAATCAAGTTGGTTCTTGTAGGTTATCCGGGCTGTGTAACCGTGGTCTTGGAATTTTCTTTCCTGACGTTTCGCCAGCAACTGTGGCAGGCATCTTCAGAGTAGTAACACTGAAGGACAGTGTCTCTCAGTGTCAAGGGTGTAGGAAGAGTAATATATAGTCAGAAAGGGGTTGGGTTTGAGCTGAGTATTGTCCTGCAAAAGTATTGTCCTGTAAGTATCAAGATAATGTGCTAATGAGGGTATGGTATGTTAATATGGAACCATTGTATCCTGAAGTGATCTGTTAATGTGTGTAATCCAAAACTAATCTGTATGGCTATTGTTGAATGTTGTCTTTGTCTGGAGGTTTTTCAGGGCAGGAAGCCAAGCTTCCTGCCCTGAAAAACCTCCAAAGACAACATTCAACAATAGCCATACAGATTAGTTTTGGATTACACACATTAACAGATCACTTCAGGATACAATGGTTCCATATTAACATACCATACCCTCATTAGCACATTATCTTGATACTTACAGGACAATACTTTTGCAGGACAATACTCAGCTCAAACCCAACCCCTTTCTGACTATATATTACTCTTCCTACACCCTTGACACTGAGAGACACTGTCCTTCAGTGTTACTACTCTGAAGATGCCTGCCACAGTTGCTGGCGAAACGTCAGGAAAGAAAATTCCAAGACCACGGTTACACAGCCCGGATAACCTACAAGAACCAATGAACTCTGACCGTGAAAGCCTTCGACAATATTAAGAATCAAGTTGTGTTGTGTTTTCCTGCATTTTCAGGTCACCTATTCAGCAGGTTTGCTCTGCAATTCAGCGCACACTTTTTTCAGAAGTTGCCAGCTGCTGCTTTTCATTTGAAGGACTCAGGAAGAGCTTAAGTCCAAAAGACCACGTGGAATAAGATGTGTTTCACTGCATTGGATATTCCGTATACGTGGTCTAAATAAACAGTTCAGTGTTAAGCACACTTATTTGATGCTGCTGTTAGCATAACACAGGAGCAGATGCAGCTAGCTGTGTCTTTTCCCAGTTTCATTTGGTATACCAACTGGCCTTCTCCTTGATGAGGTGACTCATATCCTAGTAACATCTCTAAACTGGATTGTTATGTTATCGGGGGGGAGAGGGTGTTGTGTTTACCCAGGTATTTAATCAGTTAGGGTGTTTTTTTGGTCTCCCCCATCTTGTTTTCACAGCCTGATGGATAATATTTAAACTAACTAGCTTTATTGTTATTTTAAATTGTCTCCTATAATTTGTATGCGCCGTTCACCAACCTGAGAACTGAATGGAGCACTATCTAGACCAGGGGTCTGCAAACTGCGGCTCCCGAGCCGCATGCGGCTCTTTGGCCCGTTGAGTGCGGCTCTCTGAACTTGGTTTGGAGCCCCTGCTCGTGCCCACTCGCGCCGGCAGCCGGGCTGCGGAGATTGCACGCCTGAGACAGAGAGAGAGAGAGTGAGCGCAAGAGAGCAAGCGTGCTGTCTCTCCCCCCCGCCACCGTGGAGAATGGCCAGGTCCCCCTTTCCCTTGCCCTCAATGGTTGGGAGGCTAAAGCCTCCCCTCCCCTCTAGCCGTGCAATTGCTGGGTGGGCAGCTCGGCTGTTCCTGCCCCCCTGCCCGCCTATCAGCTGTTGGGCGGGGCGGGCTTCCTTTGGTAGACCTGGCCTCCGGCTGAGTCCCATTGGGAGGCCATGTCTACCCACTGGCTTTCTTGGCGGTAGACCTGGACTCCAAGGAGGGGAAAGTCCCCCTTCAGAGGCCAGGTCTACCAATTGGCTTCTAAGGCCTCCGGAGGCCAGGTCTACTGCCAAGAAAGCCAATGGGTAGACCTGGCCTCCCAATGGAACTCAGCCGGAGGCCAGGTCTACCAATAGGCTTTTATGGCTGTAGACCAGGCCTCCAGACGGGGAGGGGGAAATGGCAGGGACTTAAAATTTAATTTTTATCAATAAATCAGATCACTATTAAGTATGATATCAAGTTTTATTCAGTGTACCTATAGTTTAATTAAGACTTAAAACTTTAATTAAAGTTTATTAAGTTAATAAACAGTGTACCTACCTATATAGTTTAAGTTTAAGAAATTTGGCTCTCAAAAGAAATCTCAATCGTTGTACTGTTGATATTTGGCTCTTTTGACTAATGAGTTTGCTGACCCCTGGGCTAGTCACAGCTCCCTTCGAGCTCTCTTGGCCCCACCTACCTCACAGGGTGTCTGTTGTGGGGAGGGGAAGGTGATTGTAAGCCGGCTTGAGTCTCCCTTAAGTGGCAGAGAAAGTCAGCATATAAAAACCAACTCTTCTTCAGAATATACATGTTCAGAAATATTTCTCTGCTTGTGGTATGCAATTAAGTAGGCCTAAGGTCAGGAGTCCCTAACATGGCACCCACTGGTTTCCTTCCCAAAGCAAAGAGCTTTCTTCCACTTCACTGGAACATCTGGAAGGAGTACAGCCATCTCAAAACTGTACCTCCCAGGACCATCCCACTAAGATACCATTAGTGACTAAATGGAAAGGTCCAGAAGAACCAACAAGGACACACTGCATCTAGTAGTAAACCAGCATAGTTATCAGTGACCAAGGTGGTTTCTGTTCAGTAGTGATGTCAAAAGTCAGATTGAAGAGTTTCCAGAACTTCTTTATGAACATAAGTTTATTTATTCTGAAAGCAAGTCACAGATTTTTTCTCTCACTTCTCCAAAATTTCTAGCATTTCCAGTTTTCCTCAAGGAAAATAAAATAGCTCCTTCCTAGTAAAGGTTAAAGCCTTTCAAACGTCTCTTATAATCCAGTTGAGCAGCGGGTTGCTAGTGGATTTTTGTGTCAGTTCAGACACAACCAGTTTGACAACAGATTTTTTTTTTACCAGTTTGGACAAAGTCGCTTGCATACCATTGGCATCGCGGGGCTCTGCCACTTTTTATTAAAACTGCTTTCTCCCATTTTTCACTTTCTTGCACTTTTAAATTGGGCCAGGGTGCTGTTTGAACTGTCTGGAGCATTTCCGAAAGGGCAGCTATTGCTATCCTGCACTATAGCACCATAACAACTCAATGCATCCCAATGCTGGTGATATATGACTGAATGGCTGTATCACCACCATTCAGATGTATTGAATGGCTATGGTGCTATAGAACTCCTCTTAGAACAATTTAAAAGGGCCAAAAAAGAAAGGAAAACAATAGTGGCACTGTTGAACTGGTCAGAGTATTTTAGAGATGGCTCATAGACAGATTGAAATGAGTTGCATGAATGTCCATCTCTGTATCGCTTTACTCAGAAACAGGCCAACAACAGATGACATTCAGTTTAGAATGGTAATGTGATTGGGGCCTATGTTTATGGGGTGGTTTACCACTGCCTTCCCCAGTTGTCTACACTTTACCCCCAGCAAGTTGGGTACTCATTTTACTGAGCTCATAAGGATGGAAGGCTGAGTCGACCTTGAGCCGGCTACCTGAAACCGACTTCCGTTGCGATCAAACTCTGGTCGTGAGCAGAGCTTTGACTGCAGTTTACCACTCTCCTTCCCTCCTAGCACCCCCACCCCCAGAATTCTTTTTCCTTTCTGTGTCTTCCAATTTATGCTCCTCTATCCATTCCCTGATACAATTTTTTAACTGGAACATTATGGCACCTTCATGGAAGTTTTGCGATGTATAAAATTTTATTTAATCAATGAATCAATCTGGTTTAAAAAACAGACAGCTGATGGGATCTTCAAGTGATTGCCCAGCCCTATGGCATACTTGCATCATTTCTTTTCTTTAATAAACCAGTACCTCTTGATGTGCATCGCACTACCTATTTATTCCACTATTGGGATAATCTGACACTCCTAGCTCACATGAAAACACCCCAAAAAACAAGCAGCAGACACAGATATCCAGACTGGGTTGAGCTGGATTTATTGTCAGGAAAAAAATAAACAATGAATCATCCCGTGTATGCTGATGAGGTCGGTGGGAGGCCACATGGTTCCTGCCCCACCTCTTCCCTGGGGAGAATACTCCACCTCCAGTCACCCGTTAAGTAGCCCTGGTTAGTCACCGTTTGAAGTAGATTGTCGTCGGCGCCTCTCTGCAAGAGACCATGCTTGCAGTTCTGAGACTTCACAGAAGTAAAACACAGCCAGCACTCTGCACGTGGCTTTGCCACACAGACTACAGGCAAAGCTGTATTTTGTCGTGGTTTTAATAGAGTCCGCACGCTCTTGTGTCTACGGGCCCTAGTGTGGCTGAAAACGCGGCCGGAGGACAGCGCCCGCAAGAGGGGTCAGTCACCTTCTCCCTGCCCCACCCCCTTTGAATGGTGTTCTCTCTTGCCGGGCTCACTGAAGCCCAAAGCTGCAACGTGGGGTGAAGGCAGCTTAGAAGTCAACTAAACGAAGGGGCAGAATTTTGCCTCGTTCAAAGGAAGGAGGAGGTGCCGGAAGAGCACAAAGGGAAGGAGGGGAACACCCGGGCCCTCCTTTCCCCATCCTCACCGCCGCCGGCAGCTGTGTCGATTCAAGGCACACAAAGTGTCTTGTCATTGCACAAGCCTGGGGGTGAAATTTCCTCTGAGCGCGCGAAAGATCTGGGGAAAGGGAGGGTCGCCAGTTCCAGCTTTCCATCTGGACTTGAGGTTGATCTGCAGGGCCTTTCCACAGGGGTCGCCTTTTGCGTGCCACCTTGCCAAGCAGTTTCAGGCCAAGTTGCTTTTGGGAAGGGGGAGGGAGGGGAGCGCCACTCAAAACTGCCAGTCAGGTGGCCAGCGTTCCTAATGCCGAGCACGATCGGCTGATAGGAGGCCGGGGCTTTGATTGGTAGGGGAAGGTACTCAAAGTTTCTGTCCAGAGGAAAAGCCATGAGGTCGAGACGGGAAGAGCAACTGAGAGTTCAAAAGAGCCTCGTGTGACAGGAACCTGTCTAGGAAGATGGGTCTACTCCGGGGAGCAAGGTACATCCCACCCCTCACACCTCCCCACTTCTCTGTACGGATTCAGGTGGGACTCGGCCTCTACACGAACACACCGATCCTCCAGGGAAAGAAAAGGTGCCAGCCACGTCCTACAAGAGAGCAGCCACCCTTGCCCAAGTTCTGAAGGTCGAGGGCTTTCAGAAATCCACATCGTCCGAATCGGCACCACCACTCGCCGGCAGCTCCTCCTGGCTGTGCCCCCAGACGAAACGGTAGTTGTCTTCCAGCTGGCGTTGACGCTGCTGCTCTTTGTGTGCCTCCCTTTGCGTGCCCTGGATCTGGAGGAAGAGAAATATAGGCACCGTTAGCTCTGGAGAGCCACACACACGCTTTAAGGTGGGGGTGTCAAATGTAAGGCCCGCAGGCCGGATCCGGCCCCTTGAGAGCTCTTATTCGGCCTGTGAGCCAGCTGATCTGGGATGGCAAGACATGGCCCGGCCCAAACAAGTGACATTTATGTCATATCCGCCCTCGTAATAATTGAGTTCGACACCTGCTTTAAGGCATTTAGGAGTTGGGGGTGAAAATGCCCCATCTTCTGACTCAGCCAAGGGTTTAAAAATGATCAAAAACCCTGGCACCTCTTTGGACCGCAGAGAACACCCTTCCTCCCATCATCTGATGAGCACATGATCCAGCAGGATTCACACAGACATGTATATGAAAGACACTTCCCACCATCACAGAACCCACTTATTTGTCTCTTTGGTGGTCCGCGGTATCCGTAAAACTTTCCTCCAACTTTCTTCCTGTCGGCTTCCTTCATTGTCCAACTGTCACACCCACACATAGTACTGGGGAATAACTAGGGCAGGAATTAACTTTCTGAAAGTCATGCACACAGAATAAAAGTTTTTTTAAAAAATGACTGCAAAAGTTTACAGGGCACTCTGAAGGTGACACGCAGAAAATTCCTAAAAATCGCAGTTACAAACATAGGGTTGGATCCAGACTAAGTTAAGTGGCAGAGAAAGTCGACATATAAAAACCAACTCTTCTTCTTCTACCCCCCCACACTAATGTTACCAAAACTCCTTCAAACCATTTCAGAAGGGGAAAAAAAAGACCCCGGATGTCCAGCTGTGTTTAACTAGCCTGAGCTGAAGCACACACTTTCTCGTTCTAACTGAAGGGTTCTCCACAAACAGGGAACAACAACAACAAAGCCAGCCAGGGTTGGCTGAGAAAATTGCCCTTTTACCAAGAGAGAAAGGGTTGAAGGCCTGGCAGTCACAAGGTGTATTCAAAGCTGGCTTTGATACCTGAGCTAGATGTAAGGCAAGAGATTATCTCACTGGTCATGAGGCAATTACCGTATTTCTTATGAGGCATCTTAGCAGGAAGAGAGCAGGAGAGCTGCTGCTTCAAGCGCCCAATAAAAATTCAGGCATGGGGAGGGGAAGACGAGAGAAAGAGGACGTTGGATCTTCAAATTTTTAAAAATGGAGCTAGTCTATTCTGGTTGACCAAGCCTTAAAGTTTAGTGAAGAAAGGCCGGGGTTTGGCCATGGGAGAAGGTGCGCTGTGGGCTGAATCTACAGTCATCGCCTTTAAAGAGGCGCAAAATCCACCTGAGGCAGTCACCTAATCTTACCTCACGACAGGGCCACCTCTTTTAAGATACAAAATGAAGAAAGAAAGAACAATTTGCCAAGGACTGTTGCCCTCACGGCCAACCATAGTGGCAGGCCATTTCTTGGGACTGGAGGAGGGACTTCCATGTCAGATAGCAGTTGTAAAGGCCTGGTAATTCAATTTGCCCTGGAGAAGGTACAAAGAAGAAAGTAGATTCCTTTGAAATGTGGTGTTGGAGGAGAGTGTTATGGATACCATGGACTGCCAAAAAATAAATCACTGGGTTATAGATGAAATCAAGCCTGAACTGACCCTAGAAGCTAAAATGACTAAACTGAGGCTATCGTATTTTGGTCACATTATGAGAAGTCAAGAGTCACTGGAAAAGACAGTCATGCTAGGAATAGTTGAAGGCAGCAGGAAAAGAGGACGACCCAACAAGAGATGGACTGACTCTAAAAAGGAAGCCACAGCCCTCAGTTTTCAAGACCTGAGCAAGGCTGTCAAAGATAGGACATTTTGGAGGACGTTGATTCATAGGGTCGCCATGAGTTGGAAGCGACTTGACAGCACTTAACACACGCACACACATGGTACGAGGACTCCCTCTTACACCATTGCCACATCTGAAGCTTCTCACCAAAATGTTGAGAAAAATGTCCTTGAGGTTCTTCGTGTCTTCTTCAGACAGCCAGTGGGCGTCGTCATCGTCGCCGAGGCCACCGGTCGTCACTATCTTGATTTCAATTTTACCTGCCCGGGTACAAAAGCCAGCCGGTTGTTAGCTACTCCCTGAACTGTACAGGGATTCACTTTCAGAGAAACGACAAGTGGGAACGCTTGGTGAGAGAGGCTCTTCTGGCTTCTTTTGCCTATTAGGTGTTGACAAATACTAGCTAAAATCCAAGGACTTTAGATGTGTTTTTGATTGTACTATAATAGCTTCCCATTGTCGGTTCTTTACTATCTCAACAAATGGGACTTACATGGTTTGAATTCAATTTAAGGTCGCTGGGTTAAAACAAGTGTTTTAATTGTCCTGTTTCATTATTAACCCTCTGATGAGTACCACTAGTTGAAGCAGGGGATTAGAAGCCTCTCAAGTCTACTGAAAAAGAACATATTGTTTTTCTGTAAATTAGGGCTGGCCCATACTTTTAACACAGAAGCATTGTTTGTTACACCATTTAAGACGGGTGGGGAACGTCAGCCCCGGGGGCTGTTTAAGGCCCGCAAAGTCATTTGATTTGGCCCTTTGTGGGTCCTGGCAGATCTCTAGCTCAGAAGGATCTAAGACTGGTGATCCGCCCCCTCCTGTGGACAGGAATAGCCTCCATTCACGGCAGATGTGAGTTTGATTTGCTGAGAAAAGGAACCTTTCCCTCACTTGCAGAAGAGTCGTTAGCTATGGAGCTGCTAGGACTGCCCAAGAAACTGTGTTAACCCTTTCCCACCCGGGCCATGGAGAAACGTATTCCCTCTGTACTACAAGAGGGCTGGGGGTGGAAGTGGTGACAATGGAGGGGTTAAAGGGGGCAGGGCAAGAATGCATGGGGGGGCACGTTCTTAGCCAGTGTGTCCTCATTTCATCCCTGCCAGTGGAGGTAGCAGGAGCCGGCTGTAGAATCTGGCCCCAACCATGTGGAGCAGGAGCAACTCCGGCATGCGGCTGGACGGCTACGCCCAGCTGGTGCAACAGGCCATCCTGCGCCACCAGGTGGGCGAGTGTGCAACCAGTTGGATGCCTGCCTGCTTGCCTGCACAAAGGGGGTCATCTGGGGAAGCTGCCTGCTTGGGGCTCGGTCGGCTAATTTTTAAGTTGATAATTTTGTATGGCCCGCGAATGATGTTATAAATATCCAAATGGCCCTTGGCGGAAAAAAGGTTCCCCACCCCTGCTTTAAGACAAGCACAGTTTGTCCCAAACACCTCCCCCTGTATAAGTTCTGCAAGGACTTTGCAAGTCAGAGAGGACCCTGGAACTGCATGAGAAACTGCCTTTCCACAAGGTCAGGATGCCAAAATTGGCAGCTGCTCTCCAGGCTTTTGAGCAGAGATCACTCCCAACCCCACAACCCAAGATTCTATACACTGAAGAAGATATCAGGGGCTGAACCTGTTTGGTGCGTGTCCCCTGCTCAGCCGCTTCCTTGGACAAGCCAAAGTGGACAACCTCGACCTCAAAAACCCTCCAGGGAACAGTTTTAAAGATCAGATTAAGTCTTCAGATTATTGGCTCAGGATGGCCCTTGACTCCTTGCGGTTTGCATCTCCAGCAAAAAAGAAAAGGGGGAAAGGAAAGACCCAACCTAAAAAACAAAGCTGATTACCCAAAGGTTGGGTGGAAAAAGACTAAAAGTGTAAAAATGTGTTACTTTAAGGCGCAAATATATATATTTAAAACCATAAAAATTTTATTAAAAGAAAGCACAATTGGCAATTACTAAAGGTTGATAAACTCAAACAGCTTTCCAGACGCGTTTTGGCCCCCTGGCCTTCATCAGTGGTGTAATGTAGTAACTTATAATGCACACAGGTACATGATACAACATATATAACAGTATTGTAGCAAAATTGAAACTGCCAAGGTATGTATGCAGGAATGTCTGAAAAGAATAAATAATATTAATTACATAGCCTCAATTAAACTTTTCCAAATTCTATGAAGAATTACAAAATTTAGGAAAGTTTAATTGAGGTTAACTATTCTTATTTCTTATTCTTTTCAGACTCTGATGAAGGCCAGGGGGCCGAAATGAGTCTGGAAGGTGGTTTGAGTTTACCAGCCTTTAGTAGTTGCCAATTGCGTTTGCATTTCTAGGCCTGCAGTGACCTTACGTCCTTTTCTATTTCCTCCTAAGAATGCACCTTAACACAAAAAGGCTCCCCCCATCCCAGCCAAACCAGAAAGGCTCTGGCACCTCCCACTACCCATGGCTGTGTTTACCTTCTGCCTTAAGGCCCTCCTTTTCCAACAGGTCCTTAACGACACCCTCTACGTGGCGCAGCTGCGGGTTGTCCCTGCTCATCTCTCGAACTCGCAGCTCCTTCTGCTGAGCGCTCCCTGGCCGCACTTTCGTGACCCTGACTTTCACGCGTCCATCTGAGTCGTCATCTGGAACAGAGGCAGCAGAAGGCAATGTGGGAAAAGTGTTAAGAGTGCTGATCTGGGAGGACCCACATTCGAATCCTCTCTCTGCCATGCAAGCTTGCTGGGTGACCTGGGGCCAGTCACTCTCTGTCAGCCTAGCCTACCTCACAGGGATGAGAGGTTAAAAAAATGGAAGAAGGGAAAATGTTGTAAGCTGCTTTGGGCTCCCATTGAGGAGAAAACAGGATATAAATATCTACAATAAAATAATGTATTGTCTGCTCATAAAAAGGAAAATCTGTACCCAAAATTATACAAGAGAGTTATTACACTGACCTGGTCTAATTACAATCAAGGTTTTCAAAACATTCAGACCATTTTGCAACGAGGTGGTCCCGGGCAGCAAGAGGAAAAAGGCAGCCCCCAAAAGAGAATGCAGTTCAGAAACATACAGAAAGCCACTGGGACCCAGAACACTTCGGTCGTTTATGCCTGGGAGTTTTACCTGAGGTTCGTTGCTCACTGGACCCACACCTTTTTGTTGGGAATCTATGCACCTGCAGGCTCCAAGCTCAAATCAAGTCCCGCCCCTTTAAATGCTGCTTTGTAATTGGCTTACTTTGTAGAGCTTACTGTGAGAGAAAATCCCGCCCCCCCCAAAAAAACGCAATTGCTGCAAAAAAAGCATTATAAGAACAAAAAACGGAGCAATCTGAAAGAGTGGGGGAATCTAAGCCTCGGTCTTAAAAAGCCTTTTTTCTGCTCAGAAGGAGCTCCGAGGAAGCAGGAAGCATTTGAATCCCCGTCTCTATACATGCCGCTTTGTAACTGGCTGTGAGAGAAACCAAACTGGCGTGCCCCGTACTTTGCCTTATGCATGGGGATTTCACCCGGGCTGAGCTCAGGGGAGAGGGAAGAATCGGGTTAACAGAGAGATGGGAAGTCCCAGGATTTGCGAGGGCTGGCAATGAGGTCATCTCTAACAGAAGGAAATCTCCAAGGAACAACCGAGACAGACCAGGGGTGAACATGTGTGAAAGTACCCATGCATAAAGACCTGCCTGTTTGTCCCTTCCCTCCCTGCTTGGAATTGCAAACAGGCAGCTGTCAAGCACCTAGAAGCCCACAGCAGATGGCTAGTGGGCTGCATTCAACTAGGTCACAAGTTCTCCCAGCTACAGTAAAAATAAAATTGCCATCGTATTGGGAAAAGGCCAATTCCAGTGTTGTGAGCTTAGTTACTCCTTGCAAGCATCACGCATGCACAGGGGTCAAAATCCAGCATTCTGAGAGGGAGGAAGGCTTTGGAAAGCAGAACAGTCCAGTAAGGTGTAGAGAAGCATTTAGAAAGTCAGATGCGGGGAGAGTCTGGCTACACACATTTGAGATCCAGATCCAATATGTTACCAAGATCCATATTTCCAGCCTCTTTCTGGCCTGCCCGCGTACCTTACAAATCTGTACAGGGAAGAACAGTTCAAGGGCACAGTACAACTGTTGGAAGGGAGAGCTCAGAGGCTTGCCCATCACCAGCTGTTCCCACAAGCCTTTGTAACTATTCAGGAGAACCCCTGAACATCCTGAATCGATCTTGGAGGAAGTCCGTCAACATGAACCCTTAGCTTGCGGCACACCGCCGCCCCCTGCTGGTTGACTCAGGGATTCTCAACATTTCCAACCCTAACAGCACAATAAGACAGAAGTCAAGCGGCACCTTACAAGGCTAACACAGGTTAACGTGCCACTAGACTTCAGTTTCATTTGGTTGCAACAAACTAAAATAGCCAGCCCTCTGGAATTATGGGAGGGGCTGTGGCTCAGTAGGAGAGAATCTGCTTTGCATGCAGAAGGTCCCAGGTTCAATCCCCGGCATCTCCAGTTAAAGGGACCAGGCAGGCAGGTGATGTGAAAGACTTCTGCCTGAGACCCTGGAGAGCCGCTGCCGGTCTGAGTAGACAATACTGATTTCGATGGACCAGGGGTCTGGTTCGGTATAAGACAGCTTCATGTGTTCATAACCACAGAAACGTGCGAGCAGTCGGCACGCTGGCATACCTGCTGCCAATGCAGCCGTACTGTCTTGAGCGGTGTTTCCTTCTCCAGCTGCTGCCACTTCTTCCTCCTCCTCTGGCTGCTGCTGCTGCTCCTCCTCATCTCCTTTCTTGGGGACTTTCCCCGGATCCAGCTTGTCAATTAGCTTGTTGAGGGTGGAGGCCAAAGACTTGGAGGCCTGTTTGCGATCAAATTCCCCCTTCAGGCCTTCCGTTTCCAGCTCATCCTCTACCTGCCGTCAGAAGAGGAATGGCGCATTCAGATTTCTAGGAAGGATCAAGAGCCTTCAAGCCAGCAGTCGTACTTCGTCAACAAGTCTAAAAGAACCTTTGCTGCTGGTGGGGGGGGGCACTTGCTCCAACTGGGGTTTTACAGCTGCTGGGTCTTGGGAGTGGGGAGGCATAGAAAGATAATCGCTCCCCCAGGACAGGGAGCGAAGGAAAGAGAGGGGCATCCCCAGCTAAAGGAACTAGGCAAGTAGGTGATGTGAAAGACCTCCACCTGAGACCCTGGAGAGCCATGGAGAGGGGCCATGGCTCAGTGGTAGAGCCTCTGCTTGGCATACAGAAGGTCCCAGGTTCAATCCCTGGCATTCCCAGCTAAAGGGACTAGGCAAGCAGTTGATGTGAATGACCTCTGCCTGAGACCCTGGAGAGCTGCTGTTGGTCTGAGAAGACAATACTGACTTGGATGGACCAAAGATCTCATTCAGTAGAAGGCAGCTTCATGTGTGAGTGACAAAAACTGAGATCTGATGGGGGAGGTTTAGTCAGTGGAGCTCTGAGGGCCAAAACTGAGAGGTTGAAAGTTGTGAGAGAAAGGTTAGTCTAACAGCTGTGAAAGAAAGATCTCAGGGTATATCACATCTGTTGGTTAAGCTCCCCAGTCTAAGTAATTGGAGTATTTTTATTTTTAGTTGGTTTTTATGCCCTGCTTTTTTTCTACCTTTGAGGAGTCTCAAAGCGGCTTACAATCACCTTCCCTTCCCCTCCTCACAACAAACACCTTGTGAGGTAGGACGGGTTGAGAGTTCAGAGAGAACTGTGACTAGCCCAAGGTCACCCAGCAGGCTTCATGTGGAGGAGTGGGGAAACCAACCCGGTTCACCAGATTAGCATCCGCCGCTCATGTGGAGGAGTGGGAAATCAAACCACTGCTCTTAAACACAACACCATGCTGGAGTAGCCACTTAAAAACTGTTGTGAGGGCCCAATCGGGCCTGCACAGTGGCGGCACCAGACAATCTTGTGCCCTCCCCGCCGGCCTTTTCTAGTGCCGAAACAGCCGTGGCAATTTTTAAACAGCTAAATTTCCCCGTGTGTGTTGTAATGTGTGGTTTGGCTACGAGAACGGGGATTATCAAAGACTGGCTCTACTAAAGTGTTTTGGGGACCAGGACAGAGTGCAGCCAGGACCACTCTCTGCTCCTCACCTCATCAATGATGTTGTCAAACTCCTTCTCCATCTCCGACTTCACCTCTTCCTTAAGCTTGGCCATCTCCGACTTGGGCAGAAAGATGTCCTCCAGTTCCTTTTCAAACTTCCCCAGCAGGTCTTCCTCCTCCTCCTCTTGCCCTCCTTCCTCGGAACGCTCTGGCTCTTTTGTGGGCTCGCTTTTTGGTGGGGTTTCTTGAGCTGCCGCCTCTGATGTGCTGGCTTTCTCTTTACCCTGAGGAAACAAAGGGGAGCAGAGAAATTATTAAAGGTTGGGAGGAGGGAGGGAGGGAGGGAGGAAGAGGAGATTTTTCACGCCGCAAGTCTTAAGGCCTTTGTCTGCCCCCTGCATAGAATGGTGTTCAACAGCAGTACAGGGGGGCAGTTGGTGCCAGGTTGCTCCCACAGCCTTCTGGGAAGGAGCAGCAAAAACACAGATAGTGGTCTTTTATGCATGGCCGTTTCACTCGCTGTCACCCCTCCAACAGCTTCGGGTCTTTGGATTATGCATGCTGTTTTCGACCATCAGAGGTCGCCTTGCCCCCCCCCCCACGTTTCCCAGCATTTTCAGAGACCTGTTTTATCTCAATTTTTAAGACACGGGCAAAACGAGGAGAAACGCAGGAAGAGAGCGAGGCCACCTCTGACGGTTGGAAACGGCATGCATAATCAACACAAAGACCCGAAGTCATCGGAGGGGGTGATGGAGAAGTGAAACGGCCATGCATAAAAGACCCCTGTCCAACTGAACGCAGGACTTTTCCAGTTGGACGGCAGCCAATGTTTCCCTACGTCCTTCCAGAAGGCCGTGGGTGAAACCTGATGCTAGCCACACTCTCACTGCAAGTACAAGCAGGCCAGAAAGATCCAGAAGGCGACGCACCGTCCCCCATCCACACAAACGCTTACCTTCCTGGCACTGTCCTTCAGCTCGTGAATAAACTGAACCAGGTCGCCTGGGTTGCGGATCACTTTGAAATGGATTTTTTTCTTGAAATCTGAAAAGTTACAGGCAAACAAGCATTAGGACCCTCATGGCGCCCAGTATCTGGCTAGAATCGCCTCCCTCGAGACGATGTGGAAACATGAACAAAAGGTCCCAGGTTCAATCCCTGGCATCCCCAGTTACAGGATCTCCAGTTGCTGGTATTGGTAAGCTGCTTCTCTGCTGGAGACCCTGCAGAAGCCCCAGCAGAGAGAAAGGACTGAGCGAGAGGGATCAAGTGCTTGGTGAGAGGCACCAGCATATGTTGATAGTAAGTCTAACTGCTATTTACAGCTCTCCACTACCACAAGGTTCGCACACAACGCACTGCACAGAAAAAGCTGGATTTCGGCACATATTTGCAGTGAAAAATTTATTGTTTTGCAGGGATGGCTAGGCTGACACATCTATTGAATGAAAGATTAACGGAAGAGTTTGAAAGAAAATGGAAGCCATATAATTATTATGCAAACATGTAAACCTTCACCAATTTGGATAACTGGTGGTGTAATGGATGAGTTTATGTAACATGTAATATGTTAAGAGTGAATTGATGAAGTAATAGATGAATCATATAGATGTAGCTTTATACTAAGTAACAGTACATTAAGTAAAGATTTTTAGTAGAAACCGCACTAACGGTAATATGTACTTTTTTTTGGAAAACTATATAAGAGATATAGTGAATATGTTTCTCATATTCTAATGAGAAACAGAATGGGTAGTTAACACTAATTGAGAAAATATGAAATAAGAAATAAAGGGGAGTAGGTGGTCGAGACAACATCTTGATAGAGGATATAGTCCAAAGAAAGGCACTATGTAATGTTTGATGTGTGATGAGTGTTTACTAGAAAGTGTTTAGATGGGTAGGTGTTAAAAGAATGAATGTTGTTTTTCCTTTTTTTATTATGTATGTGGTGTATTTGCATCTGTGTATTTGTAAGTCGTAAACTGAAAATAAAACATTTAAAAAATTGTTGTTTCTGAGCAGAAGTACCTGCTCCCCTCTTCAGTACCTGTTTGACCTCGAAAGGATGGAAGGTTGAGTCAACCTTGAGCCGGCTACCTGAAACCGACTTCCGTCGGGATTGAACTCAGGTTGTGAGCAGAGCTTTTGACTGCAGTACTGCAGCTGACCACTCTGCGCCACGGGGCTCCTATACTCAAAGTTAGCAGCTTCCTAAAAAGCCACACACACACACGTCAAGACATTGAAAAATAAAAGCAACGATTCTTAAAAGTGTCAAATTTTGCACCCAGTGCAAATTTCTGTGCTTATTTGGTGTGGTCACAGAATATACACACAGCCCTTCGTGCCAGTCCTGCGTGCAAGAAAACAGTGGAGCCATAGCAAACCTGGATTTGATAAATTTGGGTCCCAGTTCCTCTTCAGCCCCAAACTTACCAGCTGGCACGAGCAAGTCACTAGTCCTCAGTGTCACTTGCCTTGTATTGGTAACTATGGAAATAATGACCTGCTGCACACTACTGACTGAGAGACCTAATTTAAGAGCAGCTCCATCAATTTTCTAATTGCAATAACCAGAGAGGCCTACGCTCTGCCCCCACCCCCCGGAGGCATTCACTTTCTCATTCCAAGGTTCTGATTGTTAAGACCGAAAAGAAAAAGTTTTAAAAAGTGCTTTTGGGGTATCATTTCGGCAAGTCCCAGGAGCTAAGGAGGGTGCCGAGTTTTCAGGCTGGGAAGAGCGTGGTGCCCTGTGGAACTCTTTGCCCCATCCCCGGCAACAACTGAATGAACTGTGCAAAGGGATTGTGCAAATGGAGATACACAAATGCCCGCTGCCAGAGCTAAATTTCCGGACGGGATTTTGAAAGGCGTAAACTTCTGTTGTGAAACTGAAACACTGATTTTTTTCTACTATCAGACTCTGATGCATACATGACTTATAAAATGTTTGGATTTTCCCTGGCTACTTAGAAGATAAGAGCCCTTGAGGCCGCTAAAAAGGAAACTGCTTAAGCATATCGAGTGAAAGCACTTTTAGTTTTAATGGATTCCCCCCCCCCCAGCTTTATTGTATGATTATAGATTTGTGATTGTGTGATAACTATTGTTTCACTTTTTATCCTGTAACTAATTTTTAATCAGTTTTCTTAGAATTTTGTAAATATTTTAGGATAGGGGTTCTTGTAGGTTATCTGGGTTTATAACAGCCTATGGCTATACAAATAAACTCACCACTTCACTACACAAACCAACATTTCTATACATTACTGTTCTTGATAAAAAGTCAGACAAGCAGGGGTGTCAAACGTAAGGCCCACAGGCCGGATCCAGCCCCTCGAGAGCTCTTGTCCGGCTTGGGATCCAGCCGAGGCAGCCACCCCCCACACACACTCTCGGTCTGGCGAGGCATGGCCTGGCCCGACCAAGTGACATTTATGTCATGTCTGGCCCTCATAACAATTGAGTTTGGCACCCCTGGTGTAAAAGATCTAAAGTTATTTTCAAAAAGAAAGCCAAGGAGTATGGGCAGCACTAGAAGGCACAAATAAGGCCTGCAGTTTTAGCCTCTGGCAGTGTTACCTACACGCCCTTTCAGAAACAGATAATCTACACTGATGAACACTAAACCTATTAGAGGCGGCTTTCATAGATACTATTTTCAGCAGATTAGAGCACTTGGCAAGTAGCCAGCCAGAGGCCAGCCTTATGGGACACCAATCCTAAGGAGTGAAGCGGCGGGCAGAAGAGGCAAGGGAAAGAAGCAGCAGCAGCAGCGCTGGTTTTTATATGCTGACATTCTCTGCCTTTTTAAGGGGAATCAAACCGGCTTAACAATCGCCTTCCCCCCCCCCCCCACCGCATCACAACAGACACCTTATGAGGCAGGTGGGGCTGAGAGAGTTCAAAGAAAACTGTGACTGGCCCAAGGTCACCCAGCTGGCTTCAGGTGGAGGAGTGGGGAACCGAACACGGCTCACCAGATTAGAGTCCACCGCTCCTAACCACTACACTATGCTGGCTCCCGCATGCTCTTCAGGACTATTTCCCACCCCACCCCCCAAATGCGACACAGCTAGATGTATGGAAAGTCGCATGAGCAACAACAAAAAGGGGGAGAAAAAACCTTAACCCTAAAAAACTAGAATAGGGTACCCAAAAGGTAAGGAATCAACTTGAAATCATGGGCTGATATTGATACAAGTGATTTTGTGAGTAATATATAATAACTATTAGACAAAATATTAGATAACACAAACACAAAATTAATGTAAATATAAACAAATTGTATGTAGCCGTCCTAGCCTCTATGTATGTGCTGAACATGCCAAATAAACGTAAAAACACAAAATTACAACATATACCCAAACAATATCACAGCTGAGACCATGTGCATTTCGGCTGTGAAGCCTCCTTCAGCGGTCCGAATAATACAATTCTATGCCATTTTGAAAGTGCATGAACGTAGAAGAAAATCGCAATCCTTCGAACTGAGTAAGCTGACATTTGTAAGTAGTGCAGTCTAAAATTTGTTTATGTATATTTCATCCCGAGTTGCCTTTATAACCTTAGGCTCCTATATTCCTTTCACTGTGCTCAGTCATCAGTCATGTGGAGGAGTGGGGAAGCCAGCCCGGTTCACCAGGTTAGAGTCCGCCGCTCCTTTCCACTACACTATGCTTGCTACACTTCAGGACGAGTTCCCGCCCCACCCCCCAAATGCAACACAGCTAGTTGTATGGATTCACACTTCTTTCCCCCTTGTTCAAGACCTCGGTCTAAGAACAGAAAACCATAAAACTTAAATGGGGCCACTCTTTAAAAACACCTCTTTTCACCTCTTCTCTGCGGCCTCCAAAAAGCGAGCAACAAAATAGGTATGCTGAGGGTCAGAGTCCTCTAAGAGGGACTGAACCTTTTGCTCCAAAGTTGCTCGAGAAGATGTGGACCATTTGTTAAAACCTGGTATAATCCATTTTAGTCTGAGTTGGTATATGTAAGGATAGTGCAAAAGGATATGCACCAAGGAGTCCGCTGACTGAAGAGGGCAGGGACACAGCCGGTCTGGAAAAGGGATCCTTGGGATATGGCCCAGCAAATCCCTTGAAAAGGGGCAATTAAATCTTGAACACATAAAGATTCTACATAACGTTGGACTAACCAGAGAATCCAGATAGGAAGGAAGATTACCCTTAGATAACAGGCCCAGGGCAAGTGGAGAACATGTCCTCTGAGCATCAAGATGAGTGTCTTATCTCTAGCACAGATCAATTTGGCCACATGTTTTTTACATTGATCTACAGAAGAAGTGTAAAAGGTCTTCCACCTTCAAATTTACAAGTGACAGCTTATGTTCAAAATGCTGGAGCCAGGGAGCCTTATAAGAGTCCTTGAGGGTTAAGCTTACCAAGCTGTCCTCCGGGGCCTCAAAAAATAGATGAAACCAATAATTAAAGGCGCATACCCAGGCACAAGCTTCTGTTGAGCGAAGACCAAACTCATAACAAAGGGCTGATGATAAAATGCACCTGGGGAGCTAGATGTATGGAAAGGTGCATGACCCACAGAGGATTATTTTTCATCGAACTAACCCCACTCAGCACCTTTAGACCACGGGCCCATGCTTACCCGCTAGGTGGTTGTCGGCCGTCTTCATGATGGGTTCTTCATCCTGCAGAAGAGGATACAAAAGAAGAAGAAGGGTTGTTTTTTCTATGCTGACTTTCTCTACTACTTAAGGGAGAATCAAACCGGATTAGAATCACCTCCCCTCCCCAGTGAGGTAGCTGGGCCTGAGAGAGGTCTGAGTGAGCTGTGACTAGCCCAAGGTCACCCAGCTGGCTTCATGTGGAGGAGTGGGGAAACCAACCCGGTCAAGCACGTCAAATCAGTCTTCTGCCTGCTGGGCCGAGTCATCGCACCTCAACAGGGTTTTTTGTTGTTGTAAAAAAAGGAACAATGATATTGCTCACAACCTGGTGTAACAATTAATTAAAAGGTAAAGGTGACACACTTTGTTGCCTTAAGTACACCCACATTGGGTCCCAAGGCCAGCACACGTTACCTTTCCTTGGTCTGGCATCTGGGTCACCTTCCCGTCTCCAAGCAGCACTTGGTCCCAGAAGTCGGCGTCATCACCCGAGTCACTCTCAGGAGGAGGAGGAGCCGGAGACACTGACCAACACGGAATGAAAAGCATGTAAGAGGGTGGGAAGCAGGAGGGATTCTCAACTGCAGCTTCTGTCGTCGGCTTGGGACAAAACATGCTGAGGATCTCACATGAACACATGAAGCTGCCTTATACCAAATCAGACCCTTGGTCCATCAAAGTCAGTATTGTCTACTCAGACCAGCAGCGGCTCTCCAGGGTCTCAGGCAGAGGTCTTTCATCACCTACTTGCCTAGTCCCTTTAACTGGAGTTGCCGGGGATTGAACCTGGAACCTTCTGCATGCCGAGAAGATGCTCTACCACTGAGCCACGGCCCCTCCCCTCAGCTCCTGCTTCCAAGCCTCTAGTGCCCCAAAGGCGGCAAAGACGGGCTTTGCCTAGATGCTCTGAAGCTTCAGGTTAGAGAAAAGGGAGGACATGGGCTGAACAGGGTTTCTAGGAGCTGGGAGGCAAATCTTCAGCACCCTGGACAGCAGCTCGCTCCTCCCCAAGACAACATTCGTAAGGCTCTGACGTGCTCTTTCTCCTACCTCTCGCACCGGGTCAAGAAGTAGATTAGGCCTATTAGTTGATACTCAGGTCTAAGAGACCCAGGCCCTAAATCAGGCTTGTCCAACCTGCTGCCCCTGGGCCGCATCCAGCCCAGGACAGCTATGAATGCGGCCTGACACAAAATCGTAAACTTACTTAAAACATTATGAGATTTTTTCCCCAATTTTTTTGTGTGACTTGATTGTGCTTCTTCTTCCAATGTGGCCCAGGGAAGCCAAAACGTCTTCCATTGTGGCCCAGGGAAGCTAAAAGATTGGACACCCCTGCCCTAAATAAAGGTTCAGACCCTCCTATTGGTTGAAGATTTCATTAAGCTCAAAAGCGCACAGCAAAAAGGCCTAACTGTACTCACATTTAGATGTTTCTAGCCCTAAATAAAAGTTCAGACCCTAAATAAAGGTTCAGACACTTCTACTGGATGAAGGTTTCATTAAGCTCAAAAGCGCATAGGAAAAAGGCCTAACTGTACTCACATTTAGATGTGTCTAGAGTTTGCAGATAAATAAGAGGAACATCTGGGGTTTCATCAACACTGCTAAGATCATGACGAGCTCAGGCTGACCTTGTGAAGTGACTGGCAGCACACTCCTAAGGAGAGTTACTCCAGTCTAAGACCATTGAAATAAAAGGGCTTAGACTGGAGTAACTGTCCTTAGGAATGCACTGTGGGAGTTCCTTAGTGATGTAAATGTGGCCAGAACACACCTCTTGTTAGAAAGTGGCCCCCCTTCAAGGATGGCTATGCAATCGCAGTGGGAGTTTAATTATATAAGACAGTAAGCTGTACGTGAGCTTGAATAATAATGAGAAGATGTGCCAATTAGTAATGCACTTTCCAAATATCTATAATGGAAGAAGGAAATGAGGCTACAATGGAACTACCATCTACAGAAGCAGAACACCAGTTACAGGTTGAGTATCCCTTATCCGGACTGCTTGGGACCAGAAGTGGTTGGTATTTCGGATCTTTCTGTATATTGGAAGATTTTGGAATTTTTGCATATGCAAAAATCCCCAGATCCCCAGGCGATCATCCAAGTGTGCGAGCTTAGCCTACAAACTCTAAAATGGGGGGGGGGAGGGAGGGAGGGAGAGAGAGAGGGGACCTTTCACCCAAAGAGTATCCCAAGGTAGATATGCACATGAATGGCTTGATGGTAGTACAGCCACTGAGTAGGTTCACTGAATTCTGGCCATACAGGTTGAGTATCCCTTATCCGGGCTGCTTGGGACCCGAAGTGGTTCGTATTTCGGATCTTTCTGTATATTGGAATATTTTGGTATTTTTGCATATACATAATGAAGTATCTTGGGGTGGAACCCAAATTCATTGATGTTTTAGATACACTTTATATACATAGCCCGAATGTAATTTCAAACAATATTTTTAATAATTTTGTGTACATGGAACCATCAGAAAGCAAATGTGCAACAATCTCACCAGAATACCTGTATCAGCTGTTAAACAAGAGCAACGACAAACAACCTAGCAACGGCAGGCTTTCGGTCTCCACCTATGATGCAGTGAACACTGTAGTTTATTTTTTTTAGGTGAGAGGAAACATTGAAAGCAGGCAGCACAGATCTGCCTGCATGCTGGCTCGAAGGGTCCAGTTTTCGGATCAGTCAGGATATGGGATGTCTGGATAAGGGATACTCTACCTGTACCAGGTTATGGAAGCAGGTTTGAACACTGTGCCCTGGACGAAACTTTTCCATCGCACAGGCTACACACTGCTAAACATGTCACGGTACATTAAATCGGGTCTGGTCCAGCTTGGCAAGTTCTTGCACTGGCAGTGACTGCTTTTTCCAAAAGGCAACATGCATACAAACTCCACAAAACAGCAGCTTCATTTTGGAGCCCCAGGTTTGCATTGATAGAATTCAGGCTGGCCCAGGCTAGCCTGATCTCGTCAGATCTCAGAAGCTAAGCAGCGTCAGCCCTAGTTAGTATTTGGATGGGAGACCACCAAGGAAGGCCAGGGTTGCTGTGCAGAGGAAGGCACTGGCAAACCACCTCTGTTAGTCTCTTGCCATGAAAACCCCAAAAGGGGTCGCCATAAGTCAGCTGCGACTTGACGGCACTTCACACACACGCATGTGCAGTTAAAAACACTCAGCCACGAAAAGGAGAACTGCAAGAACATTGTGCATCACTTTCTGCTCATGTGTCCAAGGATCGATATAGGTAAATGGTAATGGTAGTACCCTGTGCAAGCACTGGGTCATTCCTGACCCATGGGGTGACGTCACATCCCAACATTTACTAGACAGACTTTGTTTTACGGGGTGGTTTGCCAGTGCCTTCCCCACTCATCTTCCCTTTACCCCCAGCAAGCTGGGTACTAATTTTACCGACCTTGGAAGGATGGAAGGCTGAGTCAACCTTGAGCAGGCTACCTGAAACCAACTTCCGTTGGGATTGAACTCAGGTCATGAGCAGAGCTTTTGACTGCAGTACTGCAGCTTACCACTCTGTGTCACGGGGCTCTCTAGGATCGATACAGCTATAGCTTTATACTAGGCATTGAAAGTCTACATTCTCTGACTTAAAAAAAAAAGGTAACATAAACCTGCTTCTGGGTTCAAGGCAGTGGCTCCACCTCCCTCGTCCCCATGCACTAGGATTTCTGCAGAATCCCTGTGGGGCTGCCTTTCACGCAGCAGGGCCATACCATTTCCATCTGCATCCGCAGCAGCAGAGCTGGTGTCCCGCTCGTTCCACAGCCGGGTGTCCAGAGTCTTCAGTTCTTCAGAAATCTCCTCCACTTTGCGCTTGGTGTCAGCTGTTGGGGGGGAGGAAATGTTACTCAACACCAGACAAAGAGAGAGAAGCCGGTCTCGTACAAGGATCTGCCCGCCACAGAAGCCAAAAAGATCAGCCTTGCAACACTGAACGCAGAAGAGTCCAGAAACGCCAAGATCCATCATAGGCAGAGTTAAACTGAACCAAGAATTCTTTCACAGCCGATACTGAAGTATTCCTCAAGTCTGCTCTCCTGCCCCATAGCTCTTTTAATACACCGTGGGAGACATCTGAAATAGGAACATCCAGAGACAGAACTATGGTGTTCTAAGTCAAGAAACCAAAATGGCTAGCTAGGAACCAACTCACGCAAGTGAAAAATATTTGCATGCCTTGGTTGTTTGGGAACCTAGATAAGGGCAATGAGCCAAAGAGGCAGAAACAGGAGACAGAGGCCAAGGGGCCAGCTGCGTGATCAACCACCTTTTGACCCTAAGTTCTAAGCCTTTTCAGGTCTGTTTTTGTAAACAATCCCACTCCCGATAAATCTTCCTCTCTGATGGAACTCCCATCAGAGGAAGAAGAAGAGTTGGTTTTTATATGCCGACTTTCTCTACCACTTAAGGGAGACTCAAACCGGCTTACAATCACCTTCCCTTCCCCTCCCCACAACAGACACCCTGTGAGGTGGGTGGGGCTGAGAGAATGTGACTTGCCCAAGGCCACCCAGCTGGTTTCGTGTGGAGGAGTGGGGAAAGAAATCCAGTTCACCAGATTAGCCTCCGCCACTCATGTGGAGGAGTGGGGAATCAAACCCAGTTCTCCAGATCAGACTCCACTGCTCCAAACCACCGCTCTTAACCACTACACCACGCTGGCTCTCATCAGTGGCCTGCCAGGTAGAACGAAGGGGAGGGAGAGCCAGGTAAAGCCATCCCCATCACCCTGGTGGGGCGCAAACATGGGAGTGACTCATAAGGCTCATGGGCTTCACGCCTGATTTTAAGCAACTGTTACTTCTTTCTGGGGTTGTGTTTTACATATTTTTCAAAAGTGGTAGTTGCTCACAGTGATGGGGGGGGTTTGATGCTCCGCAGCAGCGCTAAGTCTACCTTTCTGGGGCAGCACAACCATGGTGCTACCGAGAGGATGCACACAGGCTCAGAGCCTCAGCCTTGGCTAAGAGCAGAAGGGAGCAGCTCCCACCCGGGTGTACTTACACACTTGAGCCTTGAAGTACTCCACGTACTCTGCAGGGCTCAGGGCCGGGTGACAGTGGATGGTCTGGGGAGTGGCGGTCGACGGGGGCCTCAGGAATGGGTGGTTGCAGATGCGGGTGGTGTGGACGGTCAGCACGTAGGAGCAGGACTGGGGCTCGTCCACGCGGGCAATGTAGTCGCTTGAGCCTTCTTCACACAGGAACTATAATCAAGGCATTCAGGAAATGAAAGTACGTGAAGTTACCTTATACAGGCCCTGACCTGGATGGCCCAGGCTAGCCCGATCTTGTCGGACCTTGAACACATGAACGCATGAAGCTGCCTTACACTGAATCAGACCCTTGGTCCTTCAAAGTCAGTATTGTCTACTCAGACCGGCAACGGCTCTTGAGGGTCTCAGGTGGAGATCTTATACATCACCTACTTGCCTGGTCCCTTTAACTGGAGATGCCGGGGATTGAACCTGGGACCTTCTGCATGCCAAGCAGATGCTCTACCACTGAGCCACAGTCATTCCCCTAAGCTCTCCAGGATCTCAGGAAGAGGTCTTTCACATCACCTACTTGCCTAGTCCCTTTAACTGGAGATGCCAGGGATTGAACCTGGGACCTTTTGCATGCCAAGCAGAGGCTCTACATCACCACTGCCCATCTGAGTAGACAACACTGACTTTGATGGACCAAGGGTCTGATTCAGTATAAGGCAGCTTCATGTGTTCACTCTAGGGCTTTGGTTTCTCCCAGACTCGGAGCCCACCCTCCTAAGCTGCTGTATCCTCCAGCTGTACTCATCTTGGTACTGTGGGGATCAGTTGTCATTTCCGACAAGCTCCAGGCCCCACCTCGAGGTAGGGCCTTGCAGGTCACAGGAGCTAGCCCAGGGGTGTCAAACATAAGGTTCTAGGGCCGGATCCGGACCCTTGAGTGCTCTTATCCAGCCCGCAACCCAGCCGAGGCAGGCCACCCCCCTCCTCTCTCGATCAGGGCTGGCGAGGCGTGGCCCGGCCCGACCAAGTGACACTTATGTCATATCTGGCCCTTGTAACAGGGGAGTTCGACACCCCTGAGTTGGCCCACTGAATTTGCCGCCACTGCCCTCGTGCCACCGCACAGCCCCCCTCGCTTAGAAGAAGAAGAAGAAGAGTTGGTTTTTATATGCCGACTTTCTCTACCACTTAAGGGAGAATCAAACCGGCTTACAATCACCTTCCCTTCCCCTCCCCACAACAGACACCCTGTGAGGTGGGTGGGGCTGAGAGAATGTGACTTGCCCAAGGTCACCCAGCTGGCTTCGTGTGGAGGAGTGGGGAAACAAATCCAGTTCACCAGATTAGCCTCCGCCGCTCATGTGGAGGAGTGGGGAATCAAACCCGGTTCTCCAGATCAGAATCCACCGCTCTAAACCACCGCTCTTAACCACTACACCATGCTGGCTTACCCTGACTTCAGCCTCCCTGGGCTTCCCGTTCAGGTTACACTTGGATCCGTTGACGTAGGTCTGGCTGTGGTAACGCTTCAGCTTGTGCTGCTTAGAAGCCTGCAAGGGGAGTCCGAGTTAGAGGACAATTCAGAAGTCGGCCTGGGAAAGGGGCTGGAAGCCTCAAGAACCAGCCTTCAAATATAAGATATGTGACCCCCCGAGCATGAAACAACAAAGTAGATACTAATTAATGGTAATGACATTTTAAGTATAAAGTTAGATAACCATTTCGGTTGTAGAGATACTACATAAGCTAGATAGATATAATAGGTGATCACTTTCTGATTATACTATATGCTCCATTTTTTTTCTGTTTTATAACTTGGCCATACTGTGCCAACACTGAGTAAAGGTAAAGGTCACCTGTGCAAACACCGGGTCATTCCTGACCCATGGGGTGATGTCACATCACGAAGTTTACTGGGCAGACTTTGTTTACGGGGTGGTTTGCCAGTGCCTCCCCCGGTCATCTTCCCATTACCCACAGCAAGCTGGGTACTCATTTGATCGACCTCGGAAGGATGGAAGGCTGAGTCAACCTTGAGCCGGCTACCTGAAACCAACTTCCATCGGGATCGAACTCAGGTTGTGAGCAGAGCTTGGACTGCAGTACTGCAGCTTACCACTCTGCGCCATGGGGCTCCTGCCAACACTGAGTAGTTTCACTGAATTCTGGCCATATAGGTTGAGTATCCCTTATCCGGACTGCTTGGGACCAGAAGTGGTCCGTATTTCGGATCTTTCTGTATATTGGAATATTTTGGAATTTTTGCATACACATAATGAGATATCTTGGGGATGGGACCCAAATTCATTTATGTTTTATATACACTTTATACACATAGCCCGAATGTAATTTTAAACAATATTTTTAATTATTTTGTGTTCAAAAACCATCAGAAAGCAAAGGTGTAACCATCTCACCAGAATATCTGTGTCAGCTGTTAAGTTAGAGCAGTGGTTCCCAAATCTTTGGGGCCACCCCCCCTTGGTTCCACAAACTCATTCCAGCACCCCCTACCCTATAAAAAGCATTATTCAAAATAGGGGTTTGCATGATGCACTAAAGAAGAATAAAATTTCAAAACAGTGACAATGAATTGCACATCTATTCAAAATCAAATTAAAACTTTTTAGTGGAAATTTATTCAACAAAACTGATGAACTCGATCCAGTGGTACCAGCTCTTCAAAGTTTGGAAAAAAAATTCTGATAGTTTCCACCAAATTTGCCAGCATGGTGCCATAGCTTGATCTATTGTAAATTAGTGAACAACACAGTTGAAGGGGCCCACCTCTAGCGCCCCCCTGCTGCCCTCTTGCCTCTTAGTGCCTCCCTAGGTAATCCCCCCCCCAGGGGATGGTACTGCCCACTGTGGGAACCACTGAATTAGAGCAACAACAAACAACGGCAGGCTTTCAGTCTCTACCTGTGATGAAGTGTACACTGTGTTTTATTTTTTTAGGTGAGGGGAAACCTTGAAAGCAGGCAGCACGGATCTGCCTGCCTGCTGCCTCGAAGGGTCTGGTTTTCAGATCAGTCCAGATATGGGATGTCTGGTAAGGGATACTCTACCTGTAATAAATGTTGTAGCCTACCGATTCCAGGATGGTTTAGTCTTTGGTACTAAGGTATTCCAAATCAAAGGGGACTTTCACACACACTGAATAAATGAATTTTCAGCCCACTGTCGTTGCACTTTACAACTAGTTTATTTACTGTGCCAAATGGCAAAATTCACTAGCAAACAATCGCTTAGGTGCATTGAAAGTGGAGCGAAAGTGCATTATTCAGTGTGTGTAAATGTGCCCCGAGAGAATAAGGGCTAAGAGGAAGAAAGGAAAAGGAGGAGAGAAAGACGTACCTCCATCCTTGAGTCTCCTCTGAGCTCCAGGCCAATTTCTGGCCTAGAGGAGGAGGGAAGCTGCTTCTGCACCCCCCCTCCATACTTTAGAAGAAGAGTTGGTTTTTATATGCCAACTTTCTCTACCACTTATGGAAGAATCAAACCAGCTTACAATCACCTTGCCTTCCCCTCCTCACAACAAACACTCTGTGAGGTAGGTGGGGCTGAGAGAGCTCTAAGAGAACTGTGACTAGCCCAAGGTCACCCAGCTGGCTTCATGTGGAAGAGAACATAAGAAAGGCCCTGCTGGATCAGACCAAGGCCCATCAAATCCAGCAATCTGTTCACACAGTGGCCAACCAGGTGCCTCTAGGAAGCCCCCAAACAAGACGACTGCAGCAGCACCATCCTGCCTGTGTTCCACAACACCTAAGATAATAGGCATGCTCCTCTGATCCTGGAAAGAATAGGTATGCATCATGACTAGTATCCATTTTAACTAGTAGCCATGAATACCCCTCTCCTCCATGAACATGTCCACTCCCCTTAAAGCCTTCCAAGTTGGCAGCCATCACCACATTTTGGGGCAGGGAGTTCCACAATTTAACTATGTGTTGTGTGAAAAAAATACTTCCTTTTATCTGTTTTGAATCTTTCACCCTCCAGCTTCAGCAGATGACCCCGCGTTCTGGTATTATGGGAGAGGGAGAAAAACTTCTCCCTGTGCACTCTCTCCATACCATGCATAATTTTATAGACTTCTATCAGGTCTCCCCTCAGAGTGGGGAAACCAACCGGGTTCACCAGGTTAGCATCTGCCGCTCACATGGAGGAGCGGGGAATCAAACCCGGTTCTTCAGATCAGAGCCCACTGCTCCAAACCTCCGCTCTTAACCACCACACCACGCCGGCTCTCAGAAATCCCTGTACATACGATGTTAGCCCTTCCCCGTTGCATTAGGAACTCCAGGCCCGAAGGAACACCTACCTTTGCTGTCTCATTGTCCCAGTCAAATGCAGACTGGTAATAGCCCAGGTACAGAATGTCACCTTTGATTTCAGACTCTGGGGAGAACAAACAAAGACACAGGAGGAAATGTCCATTAGGTAAGCAACTTGGAAAGTGGGATAACAAGGAGAACTAAAGCAGGATGGCGTATGAGAAACTCTAGCATGGCCCAAAGACTGGAAACGAAGTGGAAACGAACTGAACCCCACCTCCAGGTCGACACTGAAGCTACTGGGCTGGGTATACCTGCAGACTTATGAACACGGCTGCAGCAGGGGCTATTTAAATACACATGTGTGGATGGGAGTGGATTAGTCTCGTCGTTACCCCAAAGTTGAGTTTGGGGCACATTCCAGAAGCAAGTCGCTCAGTGATGTCTCCTCTCTCTAGAGAGTATCACAAGATTCTAGGAGGACTTCTGACTGCCTTTAAACCTTGCACCCGGAAAAAGCAGTGAGAAAGGGCCCTACGCTCCACCAGTAGTAATCTACCAGACCCTCGTCTGCCAACTTTGATATTAGTTGCGCCATAAAAGCCATTACTAAATTGTAGACAAGCCTAGCAGCAGGCTTACCAAACCGATACATGGAGAAGGAAAAAAGAAAATCTGTCTCTGCTCATTCTCGTCCAATTTCAAAAATCTTACAAGAGCTTATTTTCAGGTGAAGTACAAGCCCTGTCCCCCAATCCTGCAAAACCAGGCAATAGTACTGTTTGGTTGTCTTAATGCCCCGTTGTTTGCATCGCTGTTTGATAATGCTGACATTGCTGTTTTATGTTGTATGATTTTTATGAGAGTTGTTGGTTTTTTTGTGAGCTGCCATGGGTAATATTTATGTTGTGAAAAGGTGAGAGAGTGGTGTAAAGTGGTATAATTGGCAATGGAGAAACAGCAAGCAGAAGAGTTCACGCCGCCTTGAACCATAAAGAAAAGTGGGATATAAAGGTTTTAATAAAATAAAATAGACAGGCAGGCAGGTAAATGAGACAATAGTACCTTCCATATGGTATTGCTGAATGTGTTTCCCGTAGCAGAATTTGTATGTCCACCAGTCCTTAGTCTGAAACAAAAGGGGAGAATGCTGAAGTCTAGGATACTCGGCCAAAGGGAAAACCCACTAAGTCACCGCTAGCAGTAGACATTTTCACAAAAGAGACAGAGAAGGGACCATACTAACATCTCTATAACCCGAAAAAACCCTGCTTTTCCAATGCAAATAAACAAGATAAGTGGAATGTCCAATTTAGCTAAATTTTGGTAGGAGAAGCCAAAATTCATGCCGATTTTGCATTAGAGGTTTTTCCAAGATCTGGACAGTGGAAAAGAATAAAAAGAAATATAACAATAGGCATTTAGTAGGGTTGCACACTTCAATTGGTATATTAAATCTCAAGCTGATTAACTGGTGGGGGACAAATTTTAAATATCCGCGAGGCCGAGAACCATGGGCAGCTCTTTAGCTACTGATATATTACTGTGTGTGAGCATGCAAGAGAGGGAAAGGAATTAGAAATGGCAAACAGAAGAAATGATTCATAAGACCCCACATTTCATTGGTTCTTGTAGGTTATCCGGGCTGTGTAACTGTGGTCTTGGAATTTTCTTTCCTGACGTTTCGCCAGCAACTGTGGCAGGCATCTTCAGAGTAGTAACACTGAAGGACAGTGTCTCTCAGTGTCAAGGGTGTAGGAAGAGTAATATATAGTCAGAAAGGGGTTGGGTTTGAGCTGAGTATTGTCCTGCAAAAGTATTGTCCTGTAAGTATCAAGATAATGTGCTAATGAGGGTATGGTATGTTAATATGGAACCATTGTATCCTGAAGTGATCTGTTAATGTGTGTAATCCAAAGCTAATCTGTATGCTGGCGAAACGTCAGGAAAGAAAATTCCAAGACCACGGTTACACAGCCCGGATAACCTACAAGAACCAATGAACTCTGACCGTGAAAGCCTTCGACAATACCCCACATTTCCTTTGATAGTCTCACAAGGGGAACTGAAGCAAGGTTTATTAACATGTAATTTAATTAGTTAAGAGGCAAATGATTGATCACCTGAAGAAAATCCTTTAAAAGACAGATTGCCCTACTTTAAAAGGGAAGGGAAGCACAGGAACCGAAGGTAGTGGGTTTGGAGGTGGGAAATCCTATTTCAGATCCCAGCCACACATTCACTGAGTGGTCCCAGGCAAGATACATTCTTACCTTCAGGTCCCCTGCCTATAAAATGAAATTGCTAGCGAGCTACCTCCAAGGACAGCTAAATCAGAGTCCCAGCAGCACCTGAGAGACCAACAAGATTTTTGGGGTCTGAACTTTTTTTTTTAATATAATTTTTATATATAAGGGTACAGAAAAAAGAAAACGAGGGGAAAAAGAATGGGGAAAAGTCGGGCAAAGAAATATGTCTGTGCCCAAGTTTCAATGTGATAATACATGCATACGCCCTTCATCAGCTTTAAACTTAAATTGGTTTTGAATGCAAGTTATTAATTTATCATTCTTCTATATCAGACAATAAAAAGCAAAGAAGGAAAAAATTAGAAGCACTTCTTTAGTAATTAATGATAAGAAAACAGCTTTTATGATAGACTGCACACATAGACATTTCTATATCAACTGAACTAAAACTGCAGACTTCAAATGCGAAGTTCTAGTTTAGCGTACTGCCTCTCTACATACTAAAAAAACAAGAACATTTAACACTTCTTCCCTTCATCAGATTAAGCTTTTGACTTTCGGAAGCTCATACCCTGCAAATCTTGTAGGTCTCCAAGGTTCTGCTGACTTAAATCTAGCTGTTCCACTACAGACTAACACAGCGACCCTGTGAAACTTCCTCCAAGGAGTTTTCCAAAGACTGAGTTTTCCAATCCTAACGGAGGGGGCTGAACCGGCTTAGGAGCCGGCGCGACCCCAGTGCTGGCGTCAGTGCCACTTGCGCCAGCTAAACTGGCACTAACACCGGTGCGGGGCCACTTATACTAGTTCCGGGGAGCAGCATGGCAGCCATTTATGCTGGCGCAGAAGGGGGCGTTTCCCAGGGGCGGAGCTGTCCTTAGTCAGCTCCCAAAGCCCTTTTGGCCCAGCAACGCCCCTTTTAGCTGGCACTGAGTTAAAGATAAAGGTCCCCTGTGCAAGCACCGGGTCATTCCTGACTCATGGGGTGACGTCACATCCCGACGTTTCCAAGGCAGACTTTGTTTTCGGGGTGGTTTGCCAGTGCCTTACCCGGTCATCTTCCCTTTACCCCCAGGAAGCTGGGGACTCATTTTACCGACCTCGGAAGGACGGGAGGCTGAGTCGACCTTGAGCCAGCTACCTGAAACCGACTTCCGCTGGGATCGAACTCAGGTCGCGAGCAGAGCTTTTGACTGCAGTACTGCAGCTTTCCACTCTGCGCCACGGAGCTTATGGCACTGAATTGCATCTGTAAAAAGGCAGGTGTAGCCCTGTGAAACCCTATGGAGAAGTTTCACAGGGTTGTGTTAAAATCCCCTTTTTGCCTTCCTTTTTCAGGCCTGGAAGCCGCTCAGGAGGCAGCGTGGCTCCACCATCCCTGGGTGCTTCTTAACCACCCCCGCTCTTAGGATTGCGCTTTAATACCATAAGAACATTTTGCCTGGTCTAAGCACTAAATAAAGACCCAGTAATATGCTGCGCTTGCTATGCTGACAGCATGGAAGGAAAACCCCACCCCAAGGGAGGGCTAAGCAGGACTATTAAGACAGACCCCCAGGGTGCCACCTACTTCACTTGACTGTCCCCAGGGCCTCCCAACCCCTGCCCCTAAGTCACCTTGATAAGGCAAGGAGCTGCTTCCATGGGTTTCAGCAGTTCTGAGACCCCCAGTCCGGTGTAGCTCTGCGGATCCTCGTCTTTCTCCTGATGGATCTTCACAGCGGCGGCTGGTAGCCGGCATTCATATTTCTGCTTGTATTTGGAGGAGATGGTCACCACATCAGAAGCCTTACTCTGGAAAGGGCACAAGAACGGGAGTGGGAAGGTGAGAAAAAGAGGCGGCAGGATTTTGGGAGATAAACAGTGAGACGCCTGGGATGGGGAGGCAGGGTTTTGCAGGAAAGCTGTTTGCAGCCACGTTGGTCCATAACTAAAAGACAAAAACACAATCCATGGAATACCCTTATGAGGACCAACACAATGAGACATGGCAATATGCAAACTTTTGAGTTCCCCAGAACTCTTCATCAGGCCAGCTATTAGGGCAAAAAATGGATTTTTTTCCAGGTCACAGTTTTAAGAGAGCCAGCCTGGTGTAGTGGTTAAGAGCGGTGGTTTGGAATAGACTCTGATCTGGAGAACCGGGTTTGATTCCCGAGCGGCGGAGGCTAATCTGGTGAACTGGATTAGTTTCCCCACTTCTACACATGAAGCTAGCTGGGTGACCTTGGGCTAGTCACAGCTCTCCTAGAGCTCTCTCAGCCCCACCTACCTCACAGGGTGTCTGTTGTGGGGAGGTAGGGTTGCCACCTGCAAGGTACTAGCTGGAGATCTCCTGCTATTAAAATGTATCTCCAGCCGATAGAAATCAGTTCACCTGGAGAAAACTCTTCTTCTTCTTAATAAGACCTTCTCATTCCAGCATCTGGTGGGTTTGTGGACAACTTAACATCTGTTTCTTTCCTCTCTCTTTTAGATTCTGTAACATCTGGCCTGGAAGAGTTCTGGTGAAATCAAAAGCATTCACACCGTTGTGTCTCAATGTGTCAGTCCTCATAAAGGTATTACGTGGACTGTGTTCTTGGCTTTTTGGATTTTGAAGGAAAGCAGAAGGCGTTTGGGGATCCACTGTATGATCCTGCTCTCGCCAACTCTCAGCACTGTACAGAAATGACTGCAAGCTTAAAAACCCTATTTGTCCCCCTTTCTGTGGAAGTCTGGACAGTTACTTCCTTGACATGGGAAACCCCACTGTGACCAAGATTCCCCCCAGCTGAGCAGTGAAGCGACAGCTCCCTTTCTGAAGGCTCATGTGTCTCAAGGATGCTGCTGTAATACATGTCGGTTCCTTCTGCTCTGGAGCACCGCCATGCCAGCTGGCAGATCTGCAACAGGCGGGCACCTGCTCTGGGCAAATTTGCATGCAGACGAAGAGTGAGAAATGCTTGCAGAAACCGCTTCGGGCTCACAACGCCATGCATTCCATTTGCCTTGCAAATAAGGGACAAGGTTTTCCTCCCTTGTCACCCACACGCAGCAGCCTCAGGCCTTTAAAAAAAATAAATAGAGCCAACTTCATAAGAGTTCCCTGATCACCCACAAAGGATTCCTAGTCCCAGAGGCAACCGGACAAGTGGCTAATTGCAAGCCTGAATTTAGAAGAATTGGTTTTTATATGCCGACTTTCTCTACCACTTAAGGGAGATTCAAAAGGGCTTACAATCACCTTCCCTTCCCCTCCCCACAACAGACACCCTGTGAGGTAGGTGAGGCTGAGAGAGCTCTAACAGAGCTGTGACTTGCCCAGGAACACCCAGCTGGCTTCGTGTGTAGGAGTGGGGAAACCAATCCGGTTCACCAGATTAGCCTCTGCCACTCATGTGGAGGAGTAAGGAATCAAAACTGGTTCTCCAGATCAGAGTCCACCGCTCCAAACCATCGCTCTTAACCACCACATCACGCATTAGGATATTTTATCCCACCCTTCCTCCAAGGAGCTCAGGGCAGTGCGCACCATTCTCCCCTCCTGTGATTTACCCTTAAAACAACCCCCACAAGGTAGGCCAGGCTGCAGGTGCCCGGCAGAAAAATCACCAAGCAAACTCCGAGGCAGAGTGGGGGGGCCTGAACCTGCGCCACGGAGACAGACAGAAACATAGGGGAATAGTTGCTGGACTTGACCAAAAAGATGGCCGAAAATGTATCCGGGCACGGAAACGGAGCCGGCCTGGCCTCTAATGATCAGGGCCCTGGAGACCAAGCCCTACAAGGAAAGGCTGAGGGAGTTGGGAATGTTCAGTCTGGAGAAGAGGAGATTGAGGAGGAACGTGGTTGCTTTAAGTGTTTGAAGAGCTGTCATTTAGAGGAGGGCAGGGAGATGTTCCTGTTGGCAGCAGAGGATAGGACTCGCAATAATGGGTTTAAATTGAGGGCGGAGAGGTACCGGCTGGATATTAGGGAAAAATTTTTACTGTAAGAGTTGTTCGACAGTGGAATCGGCTACCTAGGGAGGTGGTGAGCTCCCCCTCACTGGCAGTCTTTAAGCAGAGGCTGGACAAACACTTGTCAGGGATGCTCTAGGCTGATCCTGCATTAAGTAGGGGGTTGGACTAGATGGCCTGTATGGCCCCTTCCAACTCTACGATTCTAAATGAAGCATGCTAAAAGAGAGTTCAGAGACCCAGAACAGAATACCCTTTGAGAGGAACAAGAAAGTAGTAACATTATTAGATGGCCTTGTGTAGATTAGAAGCCTCCTAACGCATATCAATCAATATCAGATGCTTTGAAGTCCAGGTTTGGGAGTGTCTGTATGGCAAGAAGTGGAGGTATCATTCAAACATGGGTGTGTTGACTGAGGGCCAAAAGATATTCGTATATAAGAGAAACCTGTAATTGCTAATCACAAATAAACTTTTGTTAAGATAGAAAGTAGCAAAAACGAACTAACATTTTTATATATTTTAAGAAGATACTTCAACTATAGATAACTTTGTACAGTGTTTGAAGTTATAAGATAAGGGTGCACATTCTTGGCTAACTCATCAAGTGGGAAAGTTGGCTATTGTTGGGAGATGATGTTAAAATCCTATAAAATAGGAGAAGTTCAATTGATCGAGAGCTTCTTCTCAGAGGGGGCTCCTTGATTGTGACCTGCCTATCCTTGGGGTTAGAAACTTTTATGGACTTGTGTAATTGCTCTCCTTTAATTATGGATGGTACAACATACCATTAGGAAGAATTTTCTAACAGTTAGAGCGGTTCCTCAGTGGAACAGGCTTCCTCGGGAGGTGGTAAGCTCTCCTTCCCTGGAGGTTTTTAAGCAGAGGCTAGATGGCCATCTGTCAGCAATGCTGATTCTATGACCTTAGGCAGATGATGAGAGGGAGGGCACCTTGGCCATCTTCTGGGCATGCAGTAGGGGCCACTGGGTGTGTGTGTGTGTGTGGGGAAGTAGTTGTGAATTGCCTGCATTGTGCAGGGGGTTGGACTAGATGACCCTGGGGGTCTCTTCCAACTCTATGATTCTATGAACAGTTTGTTGATTTATTTATTTTATTTTTCACTTTATTCACTTGTACCTCACCTCCCTCCCCAAAGAGGAGTCAAAGCAGCTTACGTCATTCTTTCCCCCTACATTTTATCCTCACAGCAACTCCGTGAGGTTGGTTAGGCTGAGTGTTTGTGACTGGCCCAAGGTCACCCCGCGAGCTTTCATGGCATGAGTAGAAATTTGAACCTGGGTCTTCCAGATACTAGTCCAACGCTTGTAACCCCTACACCACACTGGCTCTCTTAGGGGGTTACCGCACTTGTATTCCCAGCGATGTATTAAGAGTTTGAAAACGTTTTAAAAAATACTGTTCGCACTTTGTTTGGCCCCTTTAGCTGTGAAGACGTTTTCCAACCATTTATAAGCCGTAGTATCCAAAAACCCTTTTAAAGTGATGTTTTTTTAATAACATTTACAAACTCGGAATACATCGCTGGGAACACAAAGTGCGGTAACCCCCTTAGTCAGTGGTAAGAATGCAACAGCCATGCTTTAATGAAAAGCTTAAAATGGAAGCAGAGTTTCTCTAATAATATTACTTGAGTACTACATCCAGAAACCCTGGCCTAGATGACCCGGCCCAGCCTGATCTTGTCAGATCTCAGAAGCTAAGCAGAGTTGGTCCTGGCTAGTACTTAGATGGGAGACCATGAAGGGCCATAGCTCAGTGGTAGAGCATCTGCTTGGCATGCAGACGGTCCCAGGTTCAACCCCTGGCATCTCAGTTAAAGGGACTAGGCAAGTAGGTGATGTGAAAGACCTTTGCCTGAGACCCTGGAGAGCTGCTGCCGATCTGAGTAGACAAAACTGACTTTGATGGGCCAAGGGTCTGATTCAGTAGAAGGCAGCTTCATGTGTCCATGTGAATACCAGGGTCACTACGCAGAGGAAGGCAATGGCAAACCACCTCTGACAGCCCCTTGACTTGAAAAACCTACTGGGCAGCGACTTGACGGCCCTTTTCACAAACACACTATATCCGGAAATGCATCTGAAGTGTTACTGCCACGTACTTCTGGCTAGGAATTAAGTGATCTGAAATGGAAATGCTAACTAGATGACTAGGGCGTTAAGTGCTTCCATATCTGAATCTGGCCTGACCCGAGTCATCTGGAACACCTCGCCCTTTCAGATATTAATCCAGAGATTCTAACCACTATACCACACTGGCCGAGCCAGATGCCACTTCCAGATGCCACAACGCCTAGGGAACAGCACAGACCGTATCCCAATCTGGAAGTCACCCTACTGGTCTCCTTCCTGCTCTTAAGGCAGCCTCCTTTTGAAAGCCTCAATTGCAATTTAAAACAAATACACTGCTGTTCCTAGAATCACAGGGTTGGAAGGGACCACCAGGGTCATCTAGTCCAACCCCCTGCACAATGCAGAAAATTCACAACTACATCCCCCCACACACACCCAGTGACCCCCTACTCCATGCCCAGAAGATGGCCAAGGTGCCCTCCCTCTCATGATCTGCCTAAGGACATAGAATCAGCACTGCTGACAGATGGCCATCTAGCCTCTGCTTAAAACCCCCCAGGGAAGGAGCGCTTACCACCTCCCGAGGAAGCCTGTTCCAGTTAGGAACTGCTCTAACTGTTAGAAAATTCTTCCTAGACCAGGGGTGTCAAACATAAGGCCCGGGGGCCGGATCCAGCCCCTTGAGAGCTCTTATTCGGCCTGCGAGCTAGCCAACCCCCCAGTTTTAAGGTGTCAATGACTGTTAAATAAAAGAAAATTCTGTAACAGTGTTATTGTGTTAAGCATGTTTGTATTTTAAGTAAAAAATAACGTAAAAAATAATATCATTAATTGGCTTTGCCTGTGTCTTCTATAAAGTTTGTATCTCCGGTACCTGGCATTAAATTTTATGGTATACAGGGCCGGAAGGTTTGGCAGGTCCCTCTTCGCCACCGGCGGGAGGTTTTGTGGGCGGAGCCTGAGGAAAGTGGGGTTTGGGGAGGGACTTCAATGCCATAGAGTCCAATTGCCAAAGCGGCCATTTCCTCCAGGGGAACTGATCTCTATCGGCTGGAGGTCAGTTGTAATAGCAGGAGATCTCCAGCTAGTATCTGGAGGTTGGCGACCTTAACGGCCTGGCCCGACCAAATGTGATTTATATCATATCCGGCCCTCGTAACAAAAGAGTTAGACATCCCTGGTCTAGACGGAAACTCTTCTGATTTAATTTCAATTTGTTGGTTCTGATCCGACCTTCTGGGGCAACAGAAAGCAACTCGGGTTTGAACTGGTGGAAATGGCAAAACTTACAGCTACTTTAAACCAAAAGGACAATGTTCAATTTATGGGGGAATGGGAGGCTTGGATGAAATATTGTGAATATGAACTAGGACTGGGGAAAATGGAAGAGTACCTTTTAATCTGATCTACCGTAGATGATATTGCTAACATAAAGAAGTGTAATTAATTATATTAATAGAATATTGTGATTGAAATTTAACTGAGATATAAGAATAATTAAGATCAGATCATATCACGATGGGATAGAATACTTTATTAAGAGGCGGACGGAGGTGATGGGGAAGTCAATAAAATAAAAAATAAAGGAAAATTTGTTAAGTACTTAAATAGTTATAACAACATTACTTATGATTTAGTTTTTTATATTACTTTTATTGTTGTTTGTCAACATGGAAAATTTATATTATAAAAACCAATAAAAAATTTCAAAAAAAAGAAGAAGAAAGCAACTCGGCACCCTCCTCTCTATGACAGCCCTTCAAGTACCTGAAGATGGTTATCATATCAGCTCTCAGGCTTCTCCTCTGCAGGCTAAACATACCCAGCTCCTTCAACCGTTCGTCATAGGACTTGGTCTCCAGACCCCCCCACCCCCTTCTTCCTGCCACCTGGAGTCTCTCGCAGGACACAGCTGTGAATCAATAGGAACAGAAAGTGCCCCGTCATCGAGGCAAAAGCTTCGCCTCCCTTCCTCCCCGGTGCCAGATCAAGGCCGGAAGCCGAGGCCAAAACAAGCCGAGAAGGAGCCGTTTGGCTTTCCTCTGCTTAAGCCGGCTCTTTGCAAACGGCAAAGGAGGCCGAAGGCAATACCCTTCCAGCAGCCTCTAAAGAATCGGGTTTCCCGCGGGGTCAAGCGCAGCACAGATGCTGCAAGCCATAGGCAGGATGACGCAACCTGCGCCACGCTTGCAAACGCACACCGAGGTCACCTGCCAAGCAGTCAAAGGTGTCCCTGTTCCCACCCGCCCTTGGGATTCAGCTGTGGAAAGGCGAGCCTTGAGAGGGGCCTGAAAACAGGTATCAGGCCTGGGAACTCCATCACTAGTCTACGCGGTCATGAAGCCACGAAGACTCCTTCGGCCAAAGCAGGGCTTCCTCCCAACCCAGTTTTTGCAGAGAGGATGGTGCAAAGTTGTTTTCTGTTGGCCCAGAAGGTCGGGCCAGAACCAATGGGTTGAAAGAAAATCAAGAGTTTCTGGCTAAACATGAGGAAAGACTTCCTGACAGTTAGAGCGGTTCCTCGGTGGAACGGGCTTCCTCGGGAGGTGGTGGGCTTGCCTTCTTTGGAGATTTTTTAACCAAAGGCTAGATGCTGATTCTGTGAACTTAGGCAGATCATGAGAGGGAGGGCAGGAAGGTTGAGTCAGTGACTGACTCTCGTGGCCCTTTCTTGCATGCCCAGGGTAGTGCCGATTGACACTCTGGGGTCAAGAAGGAATTTTCCTCCAGGTCAGATTGGCCTGGGAACCTTAAGGGATTTCCCCCTCATCTTCTTTGGAAGTTTTGAAGCTAAGGCTAGATGGCCATCTGACAGCAATGCTGATTTTGTGAACTTAGGCAGCTCATGAGAGGGAGGGTAGGAAGGGTCGTGTCAGTGATTGACTCTCGTGGCCCTTTCTTGCATGCCCAGGGTAGTGCCGATCACCACTTTGGGGTCAGGAAGGAATTTTCCTCCAGGCAACATTGGCCAGGGATCCTGGAGGTTTTTTGATTCCTCTGGGCATAGAGCAGAGGTCACTAAGGGAGTGGTGGGGAAGGTAGTTGTGAATTTCCTGCTGGGTGAGCCTTGGACTGAGTAAAGGCTCTTCCTCGCCAGAGGCAGACAGCTGGGCTCGGTGAAGGAGCAGGAAAGAGAGCTGCTGGAGTGGTGAGGGTTTTTTTGGGAGGAGGGGCTTTCCTCAACTGCTGGGGAGAATTAGCTGAGGTTACTATGTGGGAGGACAGCGTTTGCAGGTGTGTACAGCCTGCTGGAGAGTGGTGTTTCTTTTGCCTGGGTTGTAGCTGATTGGAAGGGGGGGTCTGTCTGCTGGGCACACCCTCTGCTGGGTGCACCTTGAACTGTGTAAGGCTACTCCTCACCAGAGGTGTGAGCCTTCGGTGCAAGCCAAAGGGCGAGGGTTCAGGGCTGAGGCCCTGTAAGAAGCTGAGAAGTTCTTACATTATATACGTGTTCAATCAATCATAGAATCATAGAGTTGGAAGGGACCACCAGAGTCATCTAGTCCAACCCCCTGCCCAATGCAGGAATTTCACAACTACCTCCCCCCCACACACCCAGTGACCTCTACTCCATGCCAAAAAGATGGCCAAGTTCAATCAATCAAAATCTTTATTGGCATACACAATGCCTACAGAGGATATAACTATACAATTTTACTCAACAGAGCTCGCCTGTTCCCATTTACAGTATCTTTCGCGGCTCCACATTGCAAAAACTTGGCTACATGGTCAATTGTGGCCACATCCTGAGTAGACGTGAGAAAGGCTACCTTACACTCAACTGGGTGCCCATTCCCTACTAGCAAACAATGGGTTGGTAAACTTAAGGTGGATTCTCTGATAAAGGGGGGCGGGCAAAAGAACCAGTGCAACTGATTCTATGTGATTCATTCCACAGGAGCATAACCTTGCAGTGAGTGGTACTGATTGAAATCTCCCCTGTAATATTGATGAGGGTAGCACATTGAATCTTGCTAGCCTATATGCCCTCCTTTGTTTCGGGTCTGTTAAATGAGGTTGCCACTGAATGTTCACATTTTGCCATCCCCAAACTCAATCAGTGAGTTATACCGTATATACTCATGTATAAGCCGAGTTTTTCAGCCCAAAAAAAGGGCTGAAAAAGCCGAACTCGGCTTATACACGGGTCAATACGGTAGGAGGGGGGAGGGGGGAGGAGGAAGGGAGGAACTTACCGCTCGCAGCCTCGCCCGAGAGCCTTTCTCCTGCCAGCAGGGGCCTGGAGGGGCCGGCAGGAGGCCCCTGCCGGCCGCTCTGCCGCCGCCTAGGCGGCAGGGAGCCTTTCTCCTGCTGGCAGGGTCCTGGAGGGGCCGGCAGGAGGTCTCTGCCGGCTGCTCCGCCGCCGCCCAGGCGCCTGGGCGCCTTTCTTCTGCCGGCAGGGACCTTCCTGGGCCGGCAGGAGGCCCCTGCCGGCTGCGCCGCCGCCACCCACGCGCCCAAGTGCCTTCCTCCGGCCGGCAGGGACCTGGAAAGGCCTCCTGCCGGCCCAGGAAGGCCACGCCGCCGATTCGCCGCGTCTCCCGGTAAGTAGGGGGTTCAGGGGCTCTTCCCCCTCTCCCCCTTGGATGGCACTGGGGTTGGGGTGGGGTGGGGCGGGAGGGCCTGGGAGGCCGGTGGGAGGGCGACCTGGGGCAGGGGCCCTGCGCTCTAAAATGGCGGCCGCCATTTTAGAGCGCAGCATTGCCGGTAAAGGGAATTTCTTATTGACCCTCTGCTTATACGCGGGTCAATAAGAAATTCCCTTTTCTGGCCTCAAATTTGGGGGGTCGGCTTATACTCGGGTCGGCTTATACCCGAGTATATACGGTAGATCAAATCAAGCCTGAACTGACCCTAGAAGCTAAAATGACTAAACTGAGGCTACTGTATTTTGGTCACGTCATGAGATGACAAGAGTCACTGGAAAAGACAGTCATGCTAGGAAACGTTGAGGGCAGCAGGAAAAGAGGAAGACCCAACAAGAGATGGATTGACTCAATAAAGGAAGCCACAGCCTTCAATTTGCAAGATCTGAGCAAGGCTGTCAAAGATAGGACATTTTGGGGGACTTTCATTCATAGGGTCGCCATGAGTCGGAAGCGACTTGACGGCACTTAACACACACACACACAAAGAAGGACACAAGTCCAAGAAGGTAACCAGCTGGTGACAAAGAGATCAGACATACAAGAAATGGACTTTTCATCTAAAAAAGTCATGGAAGGACGTGTGGATATAAGGAAGAAGAGAGCAGGTCAAGGAACACAGATTGAAGCCATGATGGAAATGAAGCCCAGAAAGAATTATTTTTGGACACGCACCCTGTCAGAGGAAATGAGAGAGCATAAAGAAATCCTGTTTCCATACCTGACTGACTTATTTCAGTTGCAGAAGGAAGTATTAGACCATGGTTAAAGGACTGATTTAAATATGATTGCTGGATTGGAAGGCTTTGACAGTGTGGAAGGGTGGCATGGCTATTAATGATGTAGTGGAATTAAGATTTAGACATCATTTTGGGATTATGTAAACAAGTCCTTATATAGACTATCAATTGATATAAAAATATACTGGAATATGTGATTATTACTTTAAGGAAAATGTTGGAATGTACTAAGGATATTGGTTTTTTCTCCTTTTTTTTAATAAGGGGTGGACTTGTGATATGGATTTGGGATATGATTTACACTGAAATAAGATCGATTAAACAGGAAATATCCCTAAAATATTGGAGAGGATGTTGTTTAATATGATTAAATTTATGTTATACTGGCTGCAATCTTATGCAGCCAAATGGAAAGGGACAAAGGTTTCAGAATAAAGGGATTAAATCATTTAAATGTTAGAACTGGTGGAGTTGGAGAAACTAGGGAAAAGGGGAGAATTGAAGGAATCATTGTGATAATGTATAAGATCTGGGAAAAATGGAAGGTTACTTTTTACTCTGATCCAGAATGTAAAATTTTATATAACATGAAACTTTAGAATGAGATTAATACTAGGATCAGAATATGTTAACGAAGGATAATAACACTTCATTAAGAGGTAGATGGAGGTGACGGGGAAGTCGATTTATTTTTTATGTTTAATGGTAATCAAGACAACAATTAATGTAATTGTGATTGTGATATTATTTTTACATTGTTGTTAAAATTATGAAGAATTTATAGTTTTAAAAAACCAATAAAAATTTATAAAAAACACACACACACACACACAAACCCCATTCCTGACTTTGCTGTTGAGTTCTTGCAATTCGATGTCTAGCAATCAGTGTTGGATAATATCAAACACTGATTTTTCTGATAGAAATATCAGTAGAATCCCTTTATTGCCTATTGGCCTGATTTTGTTCTTATATACGTGTTAAGCTTTTTGCTTCTGCAAGCTGGGAGTCTTGTGAAGCAGCAAAAGAAGAGGAGTTGGTTTTTATATGCCAAGTTTTTCCACTACTTAAGGAAGAATCAAACCAGCTTACAATCACTTTCCCCTCCCCACAACAGACACCCTGTGAGGTAGGTGGGGCTGAGAGAGTGTGACCCAGCTGGCTTCATGGGTAGGAGGGGGGAAACCAATCCGGTTCACCAGATTAGCCTCCGCCACTCCTGTGGAGGAGTGGGGAATCAAACCCAGTTCTCCAGATCAGAGTCCACCGCTCTTAACCATTACACCATGCTGGCCAAACAGTTTGGCAGGGGAGATTTTAGAGAAGTACAACAAAAACCTAACCACTTCTGCAATGGATTGATGAAGCATGGCTAGTGAGGGAGCTGAGGCAGCAACATGCAAAGTCTGTGGCATGTTTGTATTCTTACCTGAGGGTAATAGCAATTACATATGCAGCAAGTGTAAGTTGGTAGCCCTACTGGAGAAGATACAGGGGCTCAAGGCACGCTTGCCCACACTCCATTTTATAAGGGAAGCTGAAGAGTTCATGGACAGAACGCATGAAACTCTCTTGAGAGGGCAACAGGAGGAGGAGGAAAAGATATCTCAGCACATGGAGGAGCACTCAACACAGGCACACGGAAGATTGTAACCCACAGGAGAAGGAAAATCAGGAGACATTCTGAGCTGAGCGATCGGTCCCAGAATCTCCCCATAGATATTGATTCTGGACCACTGAAACAAGGCTACTTCCCCAGCCTCCCTGAAGCTTGAAGGAAATTTCTCAGGCCCCTGTGGACAAGAGGACTCAAGCTTCCCAATAAAGGAGGAGGTGTGTGCTGGTAATATTCCCTACTGAGAGGGGTAGAGGCTAAAGTGTGCTGACCAGACTTGTCATCTTGAGAGGTACGCTGTCTACCAGGTGCATGCATCCAGGATGTGATGGAAGACTCATCAAGCCCAGAGGGTGTGTGTCGGGGGGGGGAAGGTAGTAGTGAATTTCCTACATTGTGAAGGGGCCTGGTCTAGATGACTCCTGGTGTTACCTTCCAGCTCTGATATAAAAACCTCTAAGGGGTGTTCCTTACCCCTTAGAACAGTGAATTTATAAGCCAAGAAAACCCAAGTTCCAAGCCTTGGACTCTCAGGCAGAGGTTTTTCACATCACCTACTTGCCTAGCCCCTTTAACTGGAGACACGCTGGGGATTGAACCTGGGACCTCCTGCATGCCAAGCAGATGCTCTACCACTGAGCCTCAGCAAGGCTCTACCAGGATCTCAGGCTGAGGTGTCTTTCACATCACTGGAGACATGCTGGGGATTGAACCTGGGACCTTCTGCATGCCAAGCAGATGCTCTACCACTGAGCCTCTGCAAGGCTCTCCAGGATCTCAGGCTGAGGTTCACATCACCTACTTGCCCAGTCCCTTTAACTGGAGACGCCGGGGATTGAACCTGGGCCCTTCTGCATGCCAAGCAGATGCTCTACCACTGAGCCTCTGCAAGGCTCTACCAGGATCTCAGGCGTCTTTCACATCACCTACTAGTAGTCTCTTTAACTGGATATGCCGGGGATTGAACCTGGGACCTTCTGCATGCCAAGCAGATGCTCTACCACTGAGCCTCTGCAAGGCTCTACCAGGATCTCAGGCTGAGGTGTCTTTCACATCACCTACTAGTAGTCTCTTATAACTGGAGATGCCGGGGATTGAACCTGGGACCTTCTGCTGGGCCCTTCTGCATCCCAAGCAGATGCTCTACCACTGAGCCTCTGCAAGGCTCTCCAGGATCTCAGGCTGAGGTTCAACATCAACTACTAGTAATCCCTTTAACTGGAGACACGCCGGGGATTGAACCTGGGCCCTTCTGCGTGCCAAGCAGACGCTCTACACACTGAGCCACGGCCCCTCCCCAGAACGTTTACAGCCTGTGGCCTAAGAATAGCCAAGGAGCGAAGCCGCCTTTCGCTGTTTCTGCTGCAACAGGCTCTCCCCCGGGGAATCCGCCCCCCCCCCACCAACTTCCCTCGGCCCCGACCGTACCTGCCCAGCCATGACGGGCTCCGCCCCGATCTCGATCCCATATTTCAGCTCGCTGAGCTCGTGCAGGTTCAGCGTCCCCAGAGCCTCAGCCGGGGCCAGCGCCGCCGCCGCCAGCGCCACCAAGAGCACCCGAGGGCCGCAGGACGCCGCCATTGTGCTTCCCCCCGAGTCGGCTTTTGCCCTTCCTTCGCGCCTACTTCCGCCCTTCCTTCGCGCTCCGGCGTCTCCGAGGGCCCGCCTGCCACGTCAATCATGCAGCGACGCCTCCTCCCATTGGACGATACGGAGGAAGCGTCTGACATAAGGCGTGAGGCTGCGTTGGGGGGGAAACACCCTGGTGAAAAGGGATTGGGCCGTTTCCGTCAGCCAATCGGGAGGGCGCGCGCTCGGCGGAGACGGCAATGGGGGAGATGTGATAAAAAGCGATTGGCCCGCAGTCGGACGGTACAGCAGCCAATCAGGAGAGCGAGCGCCTATAGCACAACAGAGGATGGGTGCTAAGCGCGCTTTCAGGGGCATGCCCGAATAGCCTCAAGGCTACATTTTAATAGCCCAAATTCCCCCCTTGCCGTAGTAGCTCAGTGGCGAACATAGGCTAGCGGACTGTTTCGCAAACTAGCCTACCTCTCAGGGTTGTTGTGAGGATGAAACTACCGAAAAGGGAAGAAAAAGAGAAAAGAAAAAACTCAACCTTAACTACAGAAAGAACCTAAAAACTGAGTTGAATATTATAATAAAATACTGATATTGTTTGTTATGCAGTGTTCTCTAAATTAAAAACACTGGGCCTTAAATATACAGGCTGATCAATTAAAAGAAGATATAAAAATAATTGCTAATTTTCCAACAGTTGATGATACAAAAAATTAAATCTCCCTTCGCCTTTGCCATCGTAGCTCAGTGGCAAACATAGGCTAGCTGATTGTTTCGCAAACTAGCCTACCTCTCAGGGTTGTTGTGAGGATGAAACTACTGAAAAGGGATGGAAAAGAAGGAAAAGAAAAAACTCAACCTTAACGAAGAACCTAAAAGTCAAGCTGAACATTATAACAAAACGCTGATATTATTTATTATGCGGTGTACACTAAGGGCGAAAACGCATGGTTGCTTAAGCCTCCTTTATTCCCTGTTTCAGCCAGGATTCAGCCAGGATCAAAAGCATGCGTTTCGCCGAACGTGTGTTCGATCCTGGCTGAATCCTGGCTGAAACAGGGAATAAAGAAGGCTAAAGCAACTATGTGTTTTCACCCTAAATGAAAAACACTGGGCCTTAAATATATAGGCTGATCTATTAAAAGAATATATAAAAATAGTTGCTAATTTTCCAACATAGTTGATGATAAACATAATCAATGTCAATAACCAATAAATAACCCAAACGTGTTTCGGCCCATGTGGCCTTCTTCAGTGGTCACATATATATTTACATATTTTAGAAACACATCCAGAAATACATATAAAGATATACATATAAAAGTCTCTTTATATGTATATGTATTTCTGGATGTGCTTCTAAAATATGTAAATAAAGGTAATGGCTTTCAGTGCATACACTGTGCACTGTGCAACTGTGCACTTAAGTCAGTTTATATGTCAATTATGTATCATTTAAGTCAGTTTAAGTCAGGGTAAACATGGCCACCTGCATATAAATGTTTTATTGATGATTTTATGTATTTTATGTTTTTTAATTGTTGTTACCCTCCCTGAGCCTGGCTTGCTGGGGATGAGGGCGGGCTATAAATTTGAAAAATAAATAAATAAATATGTCCTTAGTTTATTAGTATTCTGTATGCCATCCCAGTGTAAGCACTGAAAGCCCTTACCAATTCTAATTGTTTTCACTTGCGTGAAGTTAAAGGAGTAACTAATCCATGTTAACAAACACCATGTAATACCTTTTTATTAAGAGCAAATAAAATAAAACAGCATGCAAGCTTTTGAGCTATCCAAAACTGTTCATCAGGCTGGGAATTTTTTTTTTTAAATGGGAACATCTTTCAGATCTCTTAGGTTATTCACCCACCACATACACACTTTTTTCTTTCTTTTTGAAACATCTATCCGGATAAATAGTTCTACAGAATTGAAAAGTTTGTATATTGTATTCTATTTTGTTTGGTATTGCTAAAAAGTATTACCTTATTTGTGGATTTTGCTATGGACCAAACCATTACTTGTTTCTGTTGTTTTAATATATCCCACAGGTATTCCAAAAGAAAAATCTTAAACTTGAAAAGGATCTAATGGCCCAACTGTCCACTCAAAAATTATAATAAACATCACATATTCCTTTGTTTTAGTTCACCTGGAGTTACTGGTCCCTCCCCCCATGCAGTGTTTATACACTGTGAAATTGTGGTTCTGCAAGGAACCTGGGGCCAGGTGTCTGTCTGTGTGAATTATGTTCACTCAAGTCAATTCCAACTTTTCATTCATAGGCAACCCTATGAATCAACGTCCTCCAAAATGTCCTATCCTTAACAGCCTTGCTCAGATCTTGCAAATGGGGGCCATGGCTTCCTTGATGGAGTCAATCCATCTCATGTCTGGTCTGTCAAGATTACAAGGCTGTCAGATTAGTTTGACAGGTGCAGGTTAGATCAGATGGATCTAGTAATGATGCAATCAGCCTGGAAAGTCCCTGGAGAGCTAGAGGGAGCTGGCCTGATCCAGTTATGGCCAGGAGGCTGATGCAATACAGTAGCCATGTCAGAATGACTAAGCATCTACTGTGATTGGTGGCTGCATCCACCAGGTGTATATAATGGAGTGGAACTGAAGCTCTGTGTGGGATGCTATGAGCGGAGAGTGTGTAAGAAGTATCTGTATTATATCTTTGCACTGTGAAATAAACTACCCTTTTCTAAGTAGCAGAGGACTTTCTGATAGTGTTATCCTGGACAGACTGCCAATCTGCTGGCTTCCGCGTCAGGGTCTTCCTCTTTTCCTGCTGCCTTCCACTTTTCCTAACATTATAATCTTTTCCAGCGAGTCTTTGTCTTCTCATAATGTGACCAAAGGACACTAGCCTCAACTTGGTCATTTTCTAGGGAGAGTTTAAGCTTGATTTGATCTGTGTGTGTGCATCATTTTCTGTCCAACTTATTTGCTTCCAACTTATGGAAACTACGAAATAGCAACCTCCCAAATGTCCTGTTGTTAACAGCATTGCTCAGGTGTTGCAGACTGAGGGCCATGGCTTCCTTGATGGAGTCGATGCATCTCATGTTACATGGAGCCATGCATCTCTTTGCCTGTCACCTTCCACTTTTCCTAGCATTATTGTCTTTTCCAGTGAGAGGGTATTTCAGAAGTAAACTTGTCTGAAGATCTCACCTACTAGAGTTTTATCACAAATTTGCCATGGAGTCTGGGTGAGAAAGGGGGTGGAAAAGAGGTAAGATTAAAGGTAAAGGTAGTCCCCTGTGCAAGCACTGGGTCATTACTGACCCATGAGGCGACATCGCATCCCGACGTTTACTAGGCAGACTATGTTTAAGGGGTGGTTTGTCATTGCCTTCCCCAGTCATCTACACTTTACCCCCATGCTCATTTTACCGATCAGAGTCCACTGCTCCAAACCACCGCTCTTAACCACTACACCACGCTGGCTATCCTACACCACACTGGCTCTCAAAGTGGATTCTCTAGGATTCAGTTGTGAAAGCTGGAGAAGCAAAATTAAAAAAAATACATTCATATCTGCCCTAGATTTAATTTCCACAGTTGTCACTGCGGATTGTTTCCGCAGTACCTTCACCATTAGGGGGCAGCATGGGTACATCTCTGCCTTCAACAATCTGCAAGCCATTGGCAGCCCATCTCACTGCACGCATAAGCTTGCCGCCAACCCCACCTGATTATTTCATAGCATACATTTACACGGCTGTACTCTGCAAAATGTACTCTGCAAATCCAAAATGCAGGATTTTGTCCTTATCCTATGATTAATTTGAAGCCATGGTTTAATCATTATCAGTGGCGCACAGATTAGAATACTGCAGTAGAACACATGAACACATGAAGCTGCCTTATACTGAATCAGACGCTCGGTCCATCAAAGTCAGTATTGTCTACTCAGACCGGCAGTGGCTTTCCAGGGTCTTAGACAGAGGTCTTTCACATCACCTACTCGCCTAGTCCCTTTAACTGGAGATGCCGGGGATTGAACCGGGGACCTTCTGCATGCCAAGCAGATGCTCTACCACTGAGCCACAGCCACTCCCCAGTTTGTCCCTCCCCTTTTTATTTGTTTGAAGTAGCAGATGGATGCAAAATAAAAAGACAAAGGGTTAACCCATACAAGAAAACAATCGTTTTAATCATGACAGGGATAACAGTGATCTGATAATCCTTTAAAAAATTAAATAGGAAATTGAAAGAGGTGCAATCATTTAATACCTACCTTACAGGGCTGTTGGGAGGATAAAATGGAGGAGGAGAGAACAATGTTCACCATCCTCTTGGAGGAAGGGTAGGATGCAAAGGTAAACAGCCACCACCAAGATATTATAAAACTGATCCATTAACAAAAGAACAAACGACAATGGGCTTTGCAACAAGTGGATGAGGCTTATCTGTACAATCTACAAACCACAACTAAAATCCCCATAACATTTATTTTACTTATTCTCCACTGTTTTTCCCGTAATGGGCACCCATTCTCTAGGGTTGCCAACCTCCAGGTAACGAACAAATATAGACACTTCTGTGTACAACTTAGTTACAACCAAAAAAAGCACAGTCAGATTTAAATATTAACCCCAATATTCAAGGTAACAACTATATTAATACAATTTCCACATAAGTAGAACAAAAACACCAACAATAGTGAAAGACTCCTATTTCCTATTACTGCCAAGTACTGTATTACTTAAGGTAAATAATACACTATCAATGTCATGTAGTACTTAACAAAGAAATGTTTGTAAATATGTCTTTTGCTTTCTTTCAGATGTCAGGCAGAAGAGGAAGAACTGAAACGATCCTCTTCCTCTATAAATAAAGAAACAAAGTTTGCATTTTTTAAAACCCTAACATTTTTGTTATCTAAATTAAGCAGCGGTGGTCCCATTGGTATTACCCAGCCAGGCTGTCATGGCAAATTAGGTGAAATTAGTCTGAGCTGAACACATGAACACATGAAGCTGTCTTTTACTAAGTCAGACCCTTGGTCCATCCAAGTCAGTATTGCCTACTCAGACTGGCAGCGGCTCTCCAGGGTCTCAGGGAGAGATCTTTCACATCACCTACTTGCCTAGTCCCTTTAACTCAGGGGTGGGGAATGTCAGGCCTGGGGGCCGTTTAAGGCCCGCGAAGTCATTTGGTCTGGCCCTTCATGGGTCCTGGCAGATCTCTAGCTCAGAAGGATCTAAGACTGGCGATCCGCCCCGTCCCACGGACAGGAATAGCCTCTATTCAAGGCGGATGTGAGTTTGTTTTGCCGAGAAAAGGAAGCTTTTTCTCCCCCTTGCAGAAGAGTCATTAGCTATGGAGCTGCTGGGGCTGCCCAAGAAACTGTGTTAACCCTTTCCCACCCGGGCCATGGAGAAACATATTCCCTCTGGACTACAAGAGGGCTGGGGGCGGAAGTGGCGACAAATGGAGGGATTAAAGGGGGCAGGGCCAGAATGCAGGGGGGGGGGAGTTCTTAGTCAGTGTGTTGGAGGTAGCAAGAGCAACTCTGGCATGTGGCTGGACAGCTAAGCCCGGCTGGTGCAACAGATCATCCTGTGCCACCAGGTGGGCGAGTGTGCCACCAGTTGGATGCCTGCCTGCTTGCCTGCACAAAGGGGGTCATCTGGGGAAGCTGTCTGCTTGGGGCTTGGTCGGCTAATTTTTAAGTTGATAATTTTGTATGGCCCGCGAATGATGTTATAAATATCCAAATGGCCCTTGGTGGAAAAAAGATTCCTCACCCCTGCTTTAACTGGAGATGCCGGGGATTGAACCTGCATGCCAAGCAGAGGCTCTACCACTGAGCCACAGCCCCTCACAGCTCTCTCCAGCCTCTTTATTGTCTCATTGGCGTTAACACGCACACTGGCTCCATGAATCAGGCATTGTGCTGGACCCCAGGGCCTTTCCCTTGCACAGAATGACACCGTCGGGAACTCAGCAGCAGAGAATAGAATGGAAAGCTTTGTACCGTGCCGTTTTGGTGGGGAGGGCTGTTCTTTTTCAGCGGCTGCCCGGCCCACTCGGTGAGGGTTTTTGCAGCAGATGAGAGTGCCCAGATTACTGGATTACTCTATTGCTGCCCAGGGCTGCGCTTTTAGGAGGGAAGGGATTGTGTTTGGTTTAAACACACAGATCCCCTCAATCTAGGCTAGTTAGAGGGAAATCCTGGAGGCTCAGCCGTACGAGTTGTTTTATTCAATGTAATTAAGGATGATGGGATGACAGAGTCAGACCGTATACGGCTGAGCTTAAGGGACACGATAAAATACTGCAGGCAAAAATCTGATTCTTTAGTGACAGATTAGCGTTGGGAGAAGAATAATTACAGAAAAGGGATTAGAATTCTACAAATGGGTGACCGACAAGGACTCGCGAGTAAGGTTGCCAACCTTCAGGATAGTTTTGACACTGGATTCATATGGTCAGAATTATATGTGGCATCTTGTGGTATAACCCTTGTGTTCGAATCTTGTATTTGAATACATGACTTGTATGTTCGAGGTATCTCACTAGATTCAACGTTATGTTTATTTGGTTATGCTTATAGAGACAGTACCTGTCGTTATATGTTGCATCTATCTTTTTTCATAGTAAGAATAATTTTGAAATTATCAGTTAGCAAATTGAATTAATAAGCAGATCAATTGGTTAGCCATTAGTGCTGTTTGTTTTTCATTCAACGTCCAGGTGGTGGCTGGAGATCTCCCGCTATTACGACTGAGCTCCAGATCACCTGGAGATCAGATCACCTGGAGAAAATGGCCTCTCTGGAGGGTGGACTCTATGGCATTATACCCCGTTGGAAGTCCCTCCCCTCTATGGGGGATATATACCTCTATGGAAGTCCCTCCCCTCTAGGGTTGCCAGGTCTCTCTTCGCCACTGGCGGGAGATTTTTTGGGCGGAGCCTGAGGAGGGTGGGGTTTGGGGAGGGGAGGGACTTCAATGCCACAGAGTCCAATTGCCAATGCGACCATTTTTCTCCAGGTGAACTGATCTCTATCGGCTGGAGATCAGTTGAATTAGCAGATCTCCTGCTACTACCTGGCAGTTGGCAACCCTACTCCGCTCCCCAAACCCTGCCCTCCTCAGGCTCCACCCCCAAAATCTCCAGGTATTTCCCCAACCCAGAGCTGGTGGTAACCCTACTTGCAAGGGTATCTCAATATCCCTCTTTTTCTCCCCCTCCTAGGATTGCTAACAGGGAAATTCCTGGACGGTAGTAATTGGGGAGGGTGGAATTTGGGGGGGGGGTGACTCAGTGGGGGATGGAATGCCCTAGAGTCCATCTTCCAAAGTTGCCATTTCCTCCAATGAGCCAGACATGTACATTCACACATGGTGGTTATACTTAAGGTAAGGTAAAGGTCCGCTGTGCAAGCACTGGGTCATTCCTGACCCATGGGGTGATGTCACATCCCAACGTTTCCAAGGCAGACTTTGTTTGCGGGGTGGTTTGCCAGTGCCTTCCCCAGTCCTCTTCCCTTTACCCCCAGCAAGCTGGGTACTCATTTTACCAACCTCGGAAGGATGGAAGGCTGAGTCGACCTTGAGCCGGCTACCTGAAACCGACTTCTGTCGGGATCGAACTCAGGTCGTGAGCAGAGCTTTTGACTGCAGTACTGCAGCTTAACACTCTGCGCCACGGTGCTCGGTTCATGTTAATAGAAGGATTTTGAGGTTATTTACTTATTTAGCTGGGGTGTAGACTTAGAGCCAAATGATTCCCAAGGCAGTTTATAATTTTATTTCATTTAGACACAGTCTAATTGAGGGGAAACCACATGCTGAAACATCATATACAGATGGTAATTTTACAGCAGCTCCCGCATACAACTCTGTTTGCTTCGAGTGCAAAGGTGGGGTTGCCAGGTCCCTCTTTGCCACTGGCAGGAGGTTTTTGGGGTGAAGCTTGAGGGGGGCAGGGTTTAGGGAGGGGAGGGACCTCAATGCCATAGAGTCCAATTGTGAAAGTGGCCATTTTCTCCAGGTGAACTGATCTCTATCGGCTGGAGATCAGTTGTAGTAGCGGGAGATCTCCAGCTAGTACCTGGAGGTTGGCATCCCTACTCAAAGGCCTTCTAGAAAAGACAGGCCAGAACCATCTGGAAGAACTTCAGAGATGGGCTCAATTTCTGTGAAGGGGAGGGAGTTCCTCAGTCAGGGCACGGTGGAGGAGATGATTCCTGAGGCTGACCCATGAGATCCTGTATGGACCTCAAGACTCAGTTTGTTTGATACGGGTGGAGGTATGCCCTCAGGTATTCTGTACTTAAACCATTTAGGGCTTTATAGGTCAACCGTGCGTTGTATGGAACCTGAAAACCACCTCCTCTGAATTCCCAACTTTCATAAAAAAAAGAAAGAATAAGCTTCTATCCTCTTCTCTTGCTTTCATTGTGTAAAAAGCACATTTCTTCCCCCTTTCATTGCAGAGGTAAAAGGGGAAAGGTATATTTCTGCAACAAAAGAGGCTAGAGACATGCTTTAAAAAAATGAAAGCTGGGAATTCAGAGAAGCTGATACTGATCAGTCAACTACTTTTTTTTTTTTTAGTGGCATTGGGGGAAATGGCTGCTGTAGGGACAGGGGAAATGGCTGCTGTTTAGGGAGGGTCTGGGAAAATCTGATGGCAGCCATCCATACTTTGTGGCAAAGCAGGTTTAGAAAAAAATGAGGGAAAGCCAGGGAAAGCCTGAGAGGTGCTCAAATGCCCCATGATGCTGTAGGGAAGAGGGGTGGGGTGGGGACTCTGCGTCCCAACAGTGTTGAACCCGGAGGAAATAACCCGTGTGGAAATGGCCCTTGTTGAAATACTGTTCCATTTGATGAACACAATGTGGTTCTCTTCCAGCAAAAGTCTCTATTCTCCTTCCTTCTGCATATGCCACATGAATCCTTCCCGCTCTCTCTTAGTGTAACTTTAAAACCCCCTTCTTTCCTCTTCTTTATTTATTCTTGGCCCTCTGTTACTGATTGTACTTTCAATCCCGAATCTAAAAACTTAAGTTTATGGATAAAAGCAATTAAGCAGCCCACCGGTTGTGTCTCCATGTAAGCTTCACCAGCTAGTGTTCTGGGTATCGGGCTGAGGGGGAAGAGCAGCAGCATAGCTCGCATTGCCAGCTGGCATGGGGGAATAAATAGACAAAGGGCAGGCCTTTTTGTTGCTTTTATTGGATTTATCTGCTGCCTTCAATACAGTAGATCTTACCATCTTGTTGAGGCGCTTGGAGGCAGAAGTAGGTATCAGGGGATGCGCGGGGAACTGGTTCAAATCATTCCTCACGGGTCGGACTCAAAGGCCATTTATGCTGGGCCGATGTTGATGCTCGCTCAAAGCTCTTTTTAAAAATGCAACCTTTAAAATGTTTATTCACGGTCCCGACGCAAAAGGAGAAATTCCACACACCCCACTCGCCTGCTCCTTTGTTCCTTCCATTAGCCAACCGCTGTTTGCATAGCTAACGCGCGGCTGTCATTTTGCATGGTTCCTTCAGGGGATTCTTTGGTGTGTGGGCTCTTAAGAAATGCGAAGCAGGTATGCGCCGGCTTCGCAGTCACTTCCTGAATGACGGTTCAGCGTGCAAAACTCAAAAAAATATAAGGGGCGCTTCAGCCTGGAACGCGCTGCTAATTACCAAGCATAAATGGCCAAAGGGTTGCTATCGGAAACCATTTATCATCAGCGTGGGACCTAAGCTATGGCATTCCACAAGGTGCAGTTCTATTCCCCATGATTTTCAATCTTTATGTAAAGCCCTGAGGTTAAATCACTTATAGCTTTATGGTTAGTTGTCATCTATATGCGGACGATACCCAGCTTTATATAGCCTTATTGAAGGGTGATTTCACACATAGGGTTGCCTGGTCCCTCTTCGCCACCGGCAGGAGGTTGTTGGGGTGGAGCCTGAGGAGGGCAGGGTTTGGGGAGGAAAGGGACTTCAATGCCATAGAGTCCAGTTGCCGAAGCAGCCATTTTTCTCCAGGTGAACTGATCCCTATCAGCTGGAGATCAGTTCATTTAGTAGCATGCAACTGTAAGGACTGAGCTAAAGCTTTTTCTTTCCCTAGCAAAGCTCCTGTGCTGTTACCATGCACCCCCCCCCCAAAAAAATCCAGCATAAGAACATAAGAATGGCCCTGCTGGATCAGACCAAGGCCCATCAAGTCCAGCAGTCTATTCAAACAGTGGCCAACCAAGTCCTTCTAGGAAGCCCACAAACAAGACAACTACAGCAGCACCATCCTGCCTGTGTTCCAAAGCACCTAATATAATTGGCATGCTCATCTGATCCAGCGTAGGGTAGTGGTTAAGAGCAGGGGTTTGGAGCGGTGGACTCTGATCTGGAGAACCGGGTTCGATTCCCCACTCCGCCACATGAGCAGCGGAAGCTAATCTGGTGAACTGGATTTGTTTCCCCACTCCTACACACAAAGCCAGCTGGATGACCTTGGGCTAGTCACAGCTCTCTTAGAGCTCTCTTTCCGCCTCACCTCCCTCACAGGTTGTCTGTTGTGGGGAAGGGAAGGTGACTGTAAGTCGGTTTGAGTCTCCCTTAAGTGGTAGAGAAAGCTGGCATATAAAAACCAACTCTTCTTCTTCTGATCCTGGAGAGAATAGGTATGCATCATGACTTGTATCCATTTTTACTAGTAGCTATGAATAGCCCCCCTCTCCTCCAGCAAGTGAAGCTTTTTCCTGGCCAGATTGGTGCTGGGATTGGAACAAGATTCCCAGCTGAAATTTCTTCCTTTATCCTGAGCTTGTTGAAGTCATAAAAGCCCTAGCAGGAGGGGTAGGGGAATACCTTGGCCACAACAAGGATCTATTGATTATTAACTTTAATTATTAACTCACGGTGACTTGCACTCTCTTCTCTTGGTGCACTTAAAAAACACCAGGAAACAAAAAAAAAACCCTTTCTAACGTTTGACAGAACTTATGTTGGGGGCGGGGGGGGGCAAGGAAGAAGAGGACATACAGTGGGGGGAAAAAGTATTTGATCCCCTGCTAAATTTGCCCGTTTGCCCTCTGACAAAGAAATGACCAGTCTATAATTTTAATGGTAGGTTTATTGTAGCTGTGAGAGACAGAATAACAACAGGAAAAACCCCAGAAACCCAGACGACAAAAGTCAGAGATTGATGTGCATTATAATGAGTGAAATAAGTATTTGATCTCCTATCAACCAGCCAGATTAGGGTTAGGGTTAGGGTTCTGCTGTTGACAGAAGCAATCAATCCATCAGATTCCAAACTAGCCACCATGACCAAGACCAAAGAGCTGTCCAAGGATGTCAGGGACAAGATTGTACACCTGCACAAGGCTGGACTGGGCTACAAGACTATTGCCAAGCAGCTTGGTGAGAACCCTAACCCTAACCCTAACTGTCAACCTTCCTCGGTCTGGGGCTTTATGCAAGATCTCATCTCGTGGAGTTGCAATGATCATGAGAACGGTGATGAAGCAGCCCAGAACTACACGGGGGGAACTTGTCAATGATCTCAGGGCAGCTGGGACCATAGTCACCATGAAAACAGTTGGTAACACACTATGCCGTGAAGGACTGAGATCTTGCAGAGACCGCAAGGTCCCCTTGCTCAAGACAGCACATGTACAGGCCCGTCTGCAGTTTGCCAATGCACATCTGAATGACCCAGAGAAGAACTGGGTGAAAGTGTTGTGGTCAGATGAGACCAAAATCGAGCTCTTTGGCATCAACTCAACTTGCTGTGTTTGGAGGAGGAGGAATGCTGCCTACGACCCCAAGAACACCATCCCCACCGTCAAACATGGAGGGGGACATATTATGCTTTGGGGGTGTTTTTCTGCTAAGGGGACAGGACACCTTCACGGCATCAAAGGGACGATGGACGGGACCGTGTATCGTCAAATCTTGGGTGAGCACCTCCTTCCCTCAGCCAGGGCATTGAAAATGGGTCGAGGATGGGTATTCCAGCATGACAATGATCCAAAACACATGACCAAGGCAACAAAGGAGTGGCTCAAGAAGAAGCACATTAAGGTCCTGGAGTGGCCTAGCCAGTCTCCAGACCTTAATCCCATCGAAAATCTGTGGAGGGAGCTGAAGGTTCAAGTAGCTACACATCAGCCTCGAAATCTTACTGACTTGGAGAGGATCTGCAAAGAGGAATGGGACAAAATACCTCCTGAGATGTGTGCAAACCTGGTGGCCACCTACAAGAAACGTCTGACCTCTGTAATTGCCAACAAGGGTTTTGCCACCAAGTACTAAGTCATCTTTTGCAAAGGGATCAAATACTTATTTCACTCATTATAATGCACATCAATCTCTGACTTTTGTCTTCTGGGTTTCTGGGGTTTTTCCTGTTGTTATTCTGTCTCTCACAGCTACAATAGACCTACCATTAAAATTATGGACTGGTCATTTCTTCGTCAGAGGGCAAACGGGCAAATTCAGCAGGGGATCAAATACTTTTCCCCTCACTGTATCTCTGATAGATGGAACTCCAAGGCCATTTATGCACGGGAGGTTTTGCCTTGGATTTGCTGCTCTCTAGATGCACATATATCCCATCTGAGTTCACAAAACTCAAAAGTAAGCCCCCATGCAGAGTTTTAATAATTCAGACGGGGAAAAGGTGCACCTAGGCCATTTATGCCTGGTAATTAGCAGCTCACTCCAGGCTGAATTGCCCTGCATATTTTTTTAAATTTCACACTGAACCGTCATTCCGGAAGTGACTGTGAAGCCGGCGCATACCTGCTTCGCTTTACTTAAGAGCCCCTACAATGTGACCTTTTGTGTTTGCTCTGCCGTCGCCTGGAAGAATCCCCTGAAGGAACCATGCAAAACAACAGTGGCGCGTTAGCTATGCACATGCTAATGGCTATGCAAACAGGAACGAAAGAGCAGGCGAGTGTGTGTGTGTTAAGTGCCATCAAGTCGCTTCTGACTCATGGTGACCCTATGAATGAAAGTCCTCCAAAATGTCCTATCTTTGACAGCCTTGCTCAAGTCTTGCAAACTGAGGGCTGTGGCTTCCTTTATTGAGTCAATCCATCTCTTGTTGGGTCTTCCTCTTTTCCTGCTGCCCTCAACTTTTCCTAGCATGACTGTCTTTTCCAGTGACTCTTGTCGTCTCATGGTGTGACCAAAATACGATAGCCGCAGTTTAGTCATTTTAGCTTCTAGGGTCAGTTCAGGCTTGATTTGATCTATAACCCACTGATTTGTTTTTTTTGCAGTCCACGGAATCCATAACACTCTCCTCCAACATTACATTTCAGAGGAATCTATTTTCTTTCTATCAGCTTTCTTCACTGTCCAGCTTTCACACCCATACATAGTAATAGGAAATACGATGGTATGAATTAATCTAGTCTTGGTGGCCAGTGACACATCCTTACACTTCAAAATATTTTCTAGCTCCTTCATGGCTGCCCTTCCTAGTCTCAGTCTCCTTCTGATTTCTTGGCTGCAGTCTCCCTTTTGTTTGATGGTGGAGCCAAGGAATAGAAAGTCTTGAACAATTTCAATTTCCTCATTGTCAACCTTAAAGTTGTATAATTCTTCTGTAGTCATTACTTTTGTTTTCTTGATGTTCAGCTGTAGTCCTGCCTTGGCACTTTCTCTTTTAACTTTCAGCAGTAGTCGTTTCAAATCTTCACTATTTTCTGCCAATAATGTAGTGTCATCAGCATATCTCAAATTATTAATGTTCCTTCCTCCAATTTTCACTCCACCTTCATCTAAATCTAATCCAGCTTTCCTAATTATATGTTCTGCATATAGATTGAAGAGATAGGAAGATAAAATACATCCTTGTCTGACACCTTTGCCAATTGGAAACCATTCCGTTTCTCCATATTCTGGTCTAACTGTGGCCTCTTGTCCAGAGTACAGGTTGCGCATCAAAACGATCAGATGTAGTAGCACACCCATTTCCTTTAAAACCAGCCACAGCTTTTCGTGATCCACACAGTCAAAAGCTTTGCTGTTATCTATGAAACACAAGCTGATTTTCTTCTGAAATTCTCTCGTATGCTCCAGTAACCAGCGTATATTTGCAATATGATCTCTAGTGCCTCTTCCTTTTCTGAAACCAGCTTGAACATCAGGCATTTCTCGTTCCAAATATGGTAACAGCCTTTGCTGTAAGATTTTGAGCATCACTTTACTTGCATGAGAAATTAATGCGATGGTCAGATAGTTGCTGCAATCTTTGATGTCTCCTTTCTTGGGAATTGGAATGTAAATGGATTGTTTCCAGTCTGTGGGCCATTGTTTTGTTTTCCAGGCGAGTGGGGGGGGGGTGGAATTTCCCCTTTTGCGTCGGGACTGTGAATAGGCACTTTTAGGGGATTTTTGCATGGTAATTAGCAGAGCGTTCCAGGCTGAAGTGCCCCACATATTTTTTTGAATTTTGCACGCTGAACTGTCATTCCGGAAGTGACTGCGCAGCCGGCGCATAGCATTACAAAAGAGCCCACTTAACGCTACCTTTGGTGTTTGCCGCGAAGAATCCTCCTCTCCACCACTGCTGCAAGAATGGTCTATGCAGCTAAATGGAAAATGTCTGAGACACCGGACAAAGTTGACTGGATATATAAAATGTTTGAACTAGCAGAAATGGCCAAACTGACTGCGTTAGTAAATCAAAACGAAAATGATGAATTTGTGAGGGAGTGGGAGGTATGGATTTCATACTGTGACAATGAACTTAACATGAAGGATGTTAAAGGTTATGTTTTAGTCTACTTCAATTGTTAATAGTAACAATATTGCATTTATTAAAAGAAAGAGGAAATTAAGTAGCTTAAAATAAGGATAAAATATTTTATAATGAATTAGAAGATAATTGCAAAGAGGACTACTGAGATAAGTTAGTGATAGAAGAGGGATGAGGGGAAGTTCGAGAAATTTTATGTAGTATTATATACTGTAGATTAAACCATAGGTTTTAAAGGGATTAAAATATTGTCGAAGGCTTTCATGGTCAGAGTTCATTGGTTCTTGTAGGTTATCCGGGCTGTGTAACCATGGTCTTGGAATTTTCTTTCCTTACGTTTCGCCGGCAACTGTGGCAGGCATCTTCAGAGCAGTAACACTGAAGGACAGCGTCTCTGTAAAGCACTGGTTCCCAACCAGGGGTCCGTGGACCCCCAGGGGTCCACGAGAACTAAATTAAGGTCCGCGAAACAAAGTTATAAAACCATAATAAATTAATATTTTCAATTAAAAGTTCTCTATTATAAAAATATATATTCAAATATTATTCTAAGTTTAATGTTTAACTAACAGTTATGATTAAAGTTTATTTTCAAATTCTCGGAATTTTTATTTTGAACCTTGGGGTCCCTGCACCGAACAAAAAAGTCCTAGTGGTCCCTGGTCAAAAAAAGGTTGGGAACCACTGCTGTAAAGGGATTAATTGACAATGTTAATTAACTGTATGGAAAAGTATAAGAAAATATATTTTTTTAAACAACAACAACAACAACAAAAGAGCCCACTTAACGCTACCTTTGCCGTGAAGAATCCTCCTCAAGGAACAATGCAAAACAACAGAGGCGCATTAGCCATGCAGATGCTGATGGTTATGCAAACAGGAACCAAGGAGCAGGCGAGTGGGGGGGGGAGCGGAACTTCTCCCTTGGCATTTTTAAAAAGAGCTTCGAGCGAGCATCAAAACTGACCACGCAAAAATGGCCTTAAAGTCGCAGTAAAAAAAAAAGCGCTTTGGATGCGCCTCCAACCTCCCAGGCGTGCGGTCAACTGTTCCGCAGAGTCCTCCGGCTTCCGTTCCCCGCTCCTGCCGCTAGGGGCAGGGCGGAGCCATCCTCCCCTTTATTCTATGGAGCAGCCGGCAAGCCTTCGCCTGTAGACGTTGGGCTGCATCCATCCATCCATCCATCCATCCATTTATTTGTTTTAAATCCCGTAGGCGGAGAAGCAGGGGGCTGGAAGGAGAGCCCGAGACGAAGATGCGAGAAAACCCCCCAGGGATCTCGACGAGGACGATGCTGCGGCGCTGAACGCGGGGACCCCGTCCTCCCCTGCCTTCCCCGGCGCAAGGTACATCCCCCTCCCCAAAAAGAGCGCTAGCCAGCATTTTCAGCCCTGCGATGCTCGAATAGGCTTTGTTACAGCTGGGTGTGTGTGATGGAGATGGGTGGGGGGGGATTGATGGATCCCAGCAAAACGGGATTGCATTGGGTGGGCATGGGGGGATCGAGATTTATGCCAATGCAGCTGTGGGGTGCGGGTGGAGAGTCTGTGTAAAGAGGATCTGCTTTGTTTTTTTTGTTTTTTAAAAAAAAGATGTCCTGGGTGGTGGACCTGCAGGCCTCGACCTAAACCGAGACACTGCGGATCTGGGTTTTGCTGAAGGCATTCGCTCCTTTCTTGCGGGAGGGCTGCTTTTGACGGAGCAGAGGTGGGTTAAATGCCTCTCCAGGCAAAGCTTGGGGGAGGGACTCTTTCTTCCCCCACACCTCCCACCAACATGACAGGAGGTAGCCTGCCAACCAGGCAGACCTGGGGTTTGCCCCCCAAGGAGAGCCAGATAATTAAATCAGAGGATGGCAGGTGCCGGGAGGGCTCTAGGATCAGGCCTTCCGATCAAGCCCCGTTCCTCCCCAGCCCCGAAAGGCTTCCAGAGCAGCTGTTTGGAGGGTCAGCTCATCTAGGGACCTGAGAGAGAAAAGATGGGATGGATGGAGGTAAGAGACGGTGCTTTTGAATATCTCTAGAGACTCTTTGTCCCAGGGGCCTTGGGAGGAGTTGTTGAGCGACGGTGTGAGAGGAGGCCATGCCCCTTGTCACCATTATGGGGCTGCAAAGCACAGCTCCCATTAAGAAGCCTGCCTGGTTTCTGGCTGTGCTTGCTATTTGAGTTGTAAGCAAATGCCTATCTAATGGATTACCACACAGGTGGGATAAGTGAGATGGACTCTGGGGCCTATGGAAGCCAAGTCCTACTGGGGAGGGGCCGTGGCTAAGTGGTAGAGCGTCTGCTGGCCATGCAGAAGCCCCAGGTTCAATCCCCAGCATCTCCAGTTAAAGGGACTAGGCAGGTAGGTGATGGGAAAGACCCCTGCCTGAGACCCTGGAGAGCCGCTGCTGGTCTGAGTTGACAATACTGACTTTGATGGACCAAGGGTCTGATTCAGAATAAGGCAGCTCCGTGTGGGTTTTTGGGAGGGGCCATGGCTCAGTGGTAGAGCGTCTGCTTGCCATGCAGAAGGCCCCAGGTTCAATCCCCAGCATCTCCAGTTAAAGGGACTAGGCAGGTAGGTAATGGGAAAGACCCCTGCCTGAGACCCTGAAGAGCCGCTGCCGGTCTGACAATACTGACTTTGATGGACCAAGGGTTTGATTCAGGATAAGGCAGCTCCATGTGGATTTTTTGGGAGATGCTGTGGCTCAGTGGTAGAGCATCTGCTTGGCATGCAGAAGGCCCCAGGTTCAATCCCTGGCATCTCCAGGTAAAGGGACTAGGCAGGTAGGGGATGTGAAAGACCTCTGCCTGAGACCCTGGAGAGCTGCTGCCGGTCAGGGTAGACAACACTGACTGGGATGGACCAAGGGTCTGATTCAGTATAAGGCAGCTTCATGTGTTCATATGGTAAAAGAAAGATCACTTTGGGTAGCTGTGTTAGTATGTGCGTGTGGGTGTTAAGTGCCGTTAAGTGTGTTAAGTGCCGACTCATGGCAACCCTATGAATGAAAGTCCTCCAAAATGTCCTATCTTTGACAGCCTTGTTCAGATCTTGCAAATTGAAGGCTGTGGCTTCCTTTATTGAGTCAATCCATCTCTTGCTGGGACTTCCTCTTTTCCTGCTGCCCTCAACTCTCCTAGCATGACTGTCTTTTCCAGTGACTCCTGTCGTCTCATGACATGACCAAAATACGACAGCCTCAGTTTAGTCATTTTAGCTTCTAGTCTGTCTGTAGCAGTAGAAAAAAGCAAGAGTCCAGTAACGCTTGAAAGACTGGCAAAATTTCTGGCAGGGTATGAGCTTTTGTGAGCTGCGGCTGCCAGAAATTTTGTTAGTCTTTCAGGCATTACTGGACTCTTGCTTTTTTCCTACTGTCGGTAAAAGGTCAAGATTAGAGGGGTTGGTCTGAAGGGGTAAACAGTGTTGCAAGAGCTTTTCTTAGGGCCCGCCCAAAAATCTACACAATCTGCCAATGGGGTGGTTTTTTCTGCACCTTTTCTGCTAGTGCTTAAAGGTGAAGTGAGAATCTAGTGTGGATGAGGGTGTGTAAGGGGGCGTAGTTAGTTCTGTAATGGGATAAGTGCAGAGTTATCTTGTGTGTGTCGCCTAAGAAGCAGATGTTGGAATCTGGGCGCGATACATCAATTTATGTATCAGTTTATATGGTCTCTTGTGCCACGCCACTCATACTCAGTCCTGAGAAAATTGAGATCTGGTCCATGCAGGTTCATACTAGAATAAAAACACAATTCTGTCAGGGGTCACAAAACTCTGGTTTTATCTCCGCTTTTCCATCCTGATTTCACATCCCCTTTTGGGAGAGTTTAGGGTTGCCTGCTTTAACTTGACCTCTCTAGCCAGTGTGCTATAGTGGTTAAGAGCAGTAGTTTGGAGCGGTGGACTCTGATCTGGAGAACTGGGTTATTTTCCCCACTCTTACACATGAAGCCAGCTGGGTGACCTTGGGCTAGTCACTGCTCTCTTAGAGCTCTCTCAGCCCCACCTACCTCACAGGATGTCTGTTGTGGGGAGGGGAAGGGAAAGTGATTGTAAGTTGGTTTGATTCTTTCTTAATTGGTAGAGAAAGTTGGCATATAAAAACCAACTCTTCCTCTTCTAGCTTGTCCCTTTTAAATCAGTTTGATCAGCAGCACTTATCAGGTGATGCCATGCAGTTATCAAATGTTGTCACCGCATGCCATGAAAAGTTGCTATCTGTCTGTTGGCAACGCTTGCCGTGTGTGTGCGTGTGTGTGTGTGGGTCATCTGAGGCAGCTGCCTGCTTGGGGCTTGATCAGCTAATTTTTAATCTGATAATTTTGTATGGCCTGCGAATGATGTTATAAATATCCAAATGGCCCTTGGCTGAAAAAAGGTTCCCCACCCCTGCCCTACAGGGTCACCATAAGTCAGCTGTGACTTGATGGGGGGAAAAAACCCACACAGACCCCGCCTTCCCCCGACAAATTGGCTCACCTACCTCATCTCCATAGCCCTATTCCTCTCTTGGTCACACTGACCATGGCGAAGAAGATGATCTGGTTTTTATATGCCGATTTTCTCTACCTTTTAAGGAAGACTCAAGCCTGCTTACAATCACCTTCCCTTCCCCTCCCCACAACAGACACCCTGTGAGGTAGGTGGGGCTGAGGGAGCTCAAAGAGAACTGTGACTAGCCCAAGGTCACCCAGCAGGCTTCATGTGGAGGAGTGGGGAAACCAACCCAGTTCTCTAGATTAGAATCCACCACTCTTAACCACTGCACCACGTTGGCTCTCCAGAAGCTCTGGTGTGCACACATTTGCACATGCCCAAATAGGAATGCACCAGTTTGCGCAGGCCGTGCTGCTAGTTCCACGACAAAATGAGCGCAGGTCCCAGAATCCAGTGAATTTAGGACACCCAGCTTGCCGTTCTGTTTCCAGTGTTGCTGGTCCAGCTCCTGATAGGCGTGGTACTGTGTCCGTGGCTCTGTTTTCTAGGCAAATGCCGTGTGCTCTGGGATGGATTAGCCAAACAAGGCTTCCGTTCTCTTTGTTTTGGTAAGGCGATCACCGGCTGCCTGTGCTCAGCTCTCTTCTCTTTGGTAAAATCAAACACCAGGTCAGGATTTGTGAATAGAATAATAATAAGAAGAGTTGGTTTTCATATGCCGACTTTCTTTACCAGTTAAGGGAGACTCAAACCGGCTTACAATCACCTTCCCTTCCCCTCCCCACATCAGAGAGGTAGGTGGGGCTGAGAGAGTGTGACTAGCCCAAGGTCACCCAGCTGGCTTCATGTGTAGGAGTGGGGAAACAAATCCAGTTCACCAGATTAGCCTCCGCCGCTCATGTGGAGGAGTGGGGAATCAAACCCGTTTCTCTAGATCAGACTCCACCTCTCCAATAGGAGAAGGAGACAGGGAGAGAATGGCCCTTTCTGCAGGGACGTTTCCCGTGATCACCCCCACCTACTGCTCTGGGGCTTCCTTCTGATTATGCATGCCTTTTTCAACCGTCAGAGGTTGCCTCACCTCCCTCCCCCCCCCCCCCCCCCCCGTGCATTTTGCCCACATTTTCCAGATTCTGGCTAAAACAAGCTGTTGGTATTGCTCCGTTGCAGAGTTTTAGGTTGTGGGCTCCTCAAATGGCAAGGGTGGGGTCTGTCACATTTCTTGGTGGATGGGTCTTTGGAGAGCCAGCAGGGTGTAGTGGTTGAGAGCGAGAGCGGTGGTTTGGAGCAATGGACTCTAATTGGGACAACCGGGTTTGATTCCCCAATGGAGGAATCACATGAGCTGCGGAGGCTAATCTGGTGAACTGTGTTGGTTTCCCCACTCTTGCACATGAAGCCCGTTGGGTGACCTTGGGCTAGTCACAGTTCCCTTAGAGCTCTCTCAGCCCCACCTACTTCATAGGGTGTCTGTTGTGGGAAGGGGAAGGGAAGGTGATTGTAAGCCGGTTTGATTCTCCTTAAAAGGTGAGACAGCAAGGGGGAAAAGTCTGCTGCAGTACAAGACACCTCTGTGTGTTGAGTCAGTGGGGGGGAAGTCATGGTGAATGATAAAGGGGACTGGATGGAACCGCTGTGCTCCTGTGCTCCTGACTCTGTGAAACTACCAGATAAGCACCAAATGTTGACTTATCACGTCTTAGCATGGAACTAGGATAAAAGTTCATTCCCCAGTACAATAGGGGCTCAGTCTTTCTGCTTGTCAATGCGGGCTGAGCCGCAGCTGCAATAAAACTGTTTTCTCGACTAATGGTTCCGGGTCTCTCTCCTCCACGAACCTACGTTTTTCTGCAACAAAGGTAAATGGGCTTATTAAAACCAGCTCTTCTTCTTCTTCGACATGCTCAGTGTGACCAAGAGAGGGATAGGGCTATGGAGATGAGGTAGGCATGCCATCTTGCCGGGGGGGGGGGGGGGCTGTGTTGTCTCTTTAATGTTGTCATTTTTTGCCATTGCCTGCCTCTGCGTAGCATATTATACTTCCATTATAGGTACAGGAGAGGTTTTCCCTGCCCAGCTGTTAACCTTAGGAAGAACTTGTAGCCCTAACACAGGAAGGGGATTTTGACCTAATAGGCATTACTGAAACTTGGTGGGATTGGAATATTAAGATTGAGGGGTACCACTTGTTTAAAAGGGATAAACATAGGGTTGCCAGGTCCCCCTTAGCCACAGGTGGGAGATTTTTGGGGCAGAGCCTGAGGAGGGCGGGGTTTGGAGAGGGGAAGGACTTCAATGTCATAGAGTCCAATTGGCAAAGCGGCCATTTTCTCCAGGGGAGAACATTTTCTGTACTAGCCCAGTGCGGCATAATTTGCTTTAAGCCCTGCGAGGCATTTATGCGTGTGGTGTAACATGTGTCACACTTGAGTGTATGTATTTTCTGCTTTTTTGGTGAATGAACTGACATTCTTTAAACAAGCATCGTCTTACATTTTTATTTTTAAAAACTGTTGAGCCTCGTGCTGCCTTCTCTTTCAGTCTATACTAATTCAGCACAGGTTAATTATATTTCCTGAACCTCCAGGTACTAGCAGGAGATCTCCTGCTATTACAACTGATCTCCAGCAGATAAAGATCAGTTCCCCTGGAGAAAATGGCCGCTTTGGCCATTGGACTCTATGGCATTGAAGTCCCTCCCCTCCCCAAACCTTCCCTCCTCAGGCTCCACCCCCAAAAAGCTCCCGCCGGTTGTGAAGAGGAACCTGACAACCCTACAGTCCTGTCTGTCTGTCTGTCTCCTTGGTGTTAATGTGTTCCAATAAATTATTCAGATGACATTAATTGCTTTGCCCTACAGCCACGTAGTTTGTACTTTGTTCAGATCATTTTATGGCTCAGCTGCTGTATTTTTGCGTAACCCTAACTGTAAACCAATAGGGAGGGAACTCTTTGAGCAGCTCAAAAGGATGTAATTCTGGAGAGAGTGGCAGGAAATTCCCCAAAAAGCAGGAAGGAAAATTTCCCCAATGGAACAGCATACAAGAAACTATTGCCGAAAGGAGGACTTGTTTTCATTTGTGGTCTGAGTTGTAATCCAAAAATCAAAGGCATGGAATAATGTTACTTGTTAAGACTAACCCAAATAACACAACACAGTGTGCAAGTTTTTGAGTTTTCCAGAACTCTTTATCAGGATGCAGCAGGACTAGTAAAGTTCCTCCTTGCCAATGGCGGGAGCTTCATGGGGGAGGGGGGCATCGCGCAGGATGTTTTTTTTGGGGGGAGTGCTAGAGCATCCCCGTTGCAATGCTGGCGCTTCCGGAGTAAACCCAGAAGTGACATCATCAGGCCATGCATGCAGATGCCCCCCCTTCACTAGCCTGCTTGCGCCCCCCAGCTGAGGGGCATCAGGCAGCCCCATTAATCAGCGGGCAATTGCCCGCCATAACCGAGCATTTGGCATCCCTAAGTGAGTCTTATTTCCATTCCAAATTCAAACAACAAGAAGGCGCCACCGCAGGTGGGAGAGGAAGGTAGGCCTGGACCAAGGCGGAATGGGAATCCTAGTCACCGCTGCTAGAGGATTGCTTATTTAAAGTGATATATGGGAATGTAGAGGAACAATGGTGCCAATAGACTGTTACATCATTATTTCATTAAGCATTACTGATTTTTACAAAGTAAGACCAAGCCAGCTGCACACTGTGCCCAGGCAGCAAAGTGTCCTACACAGGATGCTGAAGAAAAAGACACCTTGGTCCAAAGTAGCCCCCCCCCCCCCGCATTAACGTCAAGCCTGATAAAGAGTTCTGGAGAACTCAAAAGCTTGTACATTGTGCTGTATGATTGTGCTTAGTCTTAATAGCACATTGAATTGGGAAGAACGGAAATTAGCTTCTCTACTGCAGGAGAAGAATTTATACCCTTTAAAATCTCAGCAAGAAATTCGTTCCTGGGCTTTATAAACAGAAGGCAAAACAAGATATAACGTGGAAGATCTTCTAGGAGTTCATCTTAATAAAGTAAGTGTACTGTGTGGCTTTGGTTTCTGCATTTTACTGTGGACCAATTACCTACACAACCATTCACTGGAATAAAAATGTAAATGGTCGATAAAATTAAAGATATATTTATTGGTGCTTCCATAACGAACGAGTCCTTCCTTACATTATTCTTCAGTATTTATTCTTAATCCAAACCCAAATTAACATTAATATTGTTCATTATCTTTAGTAAAACCTGACTTGCTAAATATGCAAGTCACGACATACATAGATTAGCATGGGGCCCCTATGCTTGTGCCCCCCCCCGGCAGCTGCACAGCATGCACATGCGTTAAGACTGCATGGCTTCTGTTGCCTTCTAGGCAACTGAACATTGGGCTGTGACATCTCCCAAGGCTAAGAACCCGAAGGGCTATTTTTCAGCTGCAGAACAACCTTAGAATTTCTCTGGCTTAGAGCAATGCGGAGAAAATGATACGATACCAATAACAACTCCAGGCTCTGGTCAAGACCCCAATGAAACACCACTCTTGTCCGGCCACCCAGAATGCACAGCCCAAATTAAAAGAAATTTGTGAAGAAGTCTACACTGCGAACAAATTGTTCCCTCCTGAAGAGCCCTGAAAAAGCTCGCCTCTCCCGAAAAAGTGAAGAGCGTGACGGGAGTCGGTCTGCCTGAAAAGGTTAAAGAGCTGGGATCCCACAGTTTCATAGAATAAGCTGGAAGCACTGGCACAGCAGAGATTTCCGTGTCACAATGTGCAGAGCAGATGGGATCCCATTTTGTCAGGGGGAAGGAATGCAGCAACTGCGCAAAGGCGTTGGGAATCTGACACATAGCTAGAAGCCCCAATTCCCAGGTAACACAGAGAGGGCTAATCCCCTGGCAGGAAGCCCTCCACAAGAAGGTCAAGCCACAGGAAGGCTTGGGACAACCAACGCTCCGTCGTTCTTAACAATGAGGGCCCAAAGCTGTACATTTCCCGTCGGGTTCTGCCAGCTAGGAAAATGCTCGAATCACTGTTAGATTTTACAGGACACTTTAAATAATCAGAAAGAGACCTACCTGTTTGAATACAGCCTGGTCAGAGCCACCGTTAGATCCAAGGGTTTTGGGGAGAGCTCACTCAGCATCGCTGTCCACTATTCGTCCTGTTTTCTGTGTGTCTCCCCCCCCCTTTGCTGAGATCGTTCTCACGCCCAGCTGATGTGATCTTTTTAGAAAGATCACAGTCAGATCACTTTTGGACACTGTGAGGACAGGAAGGTGTGCGTTTTTCCAGTTCCTGCCCTCCTCTGTGCTGTTTTCACTGTCGTAACCCTTGTGACCTCCATCTTTTCCTTGCCACTAGTGTGCTTTTCCAGGCTTTGTAAAAAGCAAAACAAAACATCACGGTCTATCCTCCATGAATGTATCTAATTCCCATTTAAAGCTATCTGAGCTACTGGCTATTACTTCGTTACACAGTAGTAGAGTTTGTGTGGGGTTTGTGTGGGGAAAAGCAATACATGCCTTTGAATTAGGTCCCCCCTCCCGATCGGCAGGAGGTTTTAGGGGGCGGGGATGGGGCAGCCACATGTGTGCGTGGTTCAGAAAGAAGTGAAGTTATTCAGAAAGAACTGAAATTATCACTGTGGTTTGTACAACACCCTCAGCATATCTGACATATGACTTTTACTTCCGGAAGCGCCACACTGCCACAGCCGATTTAACACTCAAGCCTCCAAATTTTGGGGGGTTTAGTGCAAAAGCGACTGCGGCGCTTCTGGGGGTAAACCTGGAAGTGGACATCATCGCGAGTGTGTGGCTGCACGCACACACGATCGCTGTTCCAGAGCAGCTTGGTGGATGACAACCCTACCTTGAATACATGGTTCGATTTCTGTTCATACACCAGTGTAGGTAAAGGTCCCCTTTGCAAGCACCGGGTCATTCTTGACCCATGGGGTGACGTCACATCCCGACGTTTACTAGGCAGACTTTGTTTATGGGGTGGTTTGCCCTTGCCTTCCCCAGTTGTCTACGCTTTACCCCCAGCAAGCTGGGTACTCATTTTACCGACCTCGGAAGGATGGAAGGCTGAGTCAACCTCGAACTGGCTACCTCAAACCAATTTCCGTCGGGATCAAACTCAGGTTGTGAGCAGAGCTTTTGACTGTCGTACAGCAGCTTACCACTCTGCACCACGGGGTTCTTACACCAGTGTAAAGGTGCTTAAATCTTTGGGAATTTGTAATGTAGATTTGGTTGCTGGTGACCAAGATCAAGTTAATTCATACCATAGTATTCCCCATCACTATGCATGGGTGTGAAAGTTGGACAGTGAAGAAAGCTGACAGGAAGAAAGTTGATTCATTTGAAAGGTGGTGTTGGAGGAGAGCTTTATAGGTACCACAGACTGCTAACAAGACAAATAAGTGGGTTCTAGATCAAATCAAGCCTGAACTCTCCCTAGAAGCTAAAACAACTAAACCGAGGTCACATTATGAGAAGACAAGAGTAATTAAAAAGACAGTCATGCTAGAAACGTTGAAGGCAGCAGGACAAGAGGGAGGCCCAGCATGGGATGGACTGACTCTATAACGGAAGCCATGGGCCTCAGTTTGCAAGACCTGAGCAAGGCTGTTAAGGATAGGACTTTTTGGAGGACATTGATTCATAGGGTTGACATGAGTTGGAAGCAACCTGATGGCACCTAACCCCCATTCAGTGTAGATTTATTTAAGCAATCAGAAAGAACTGAAATTATTACTTTGGTTTGTACAACGCTCTCAGCATATCTGGCATCTGATACAAAACATCCACCCAGAAAAACAGGTCACTTCTTCAAGGATCTTTGCCATATAAATGTCAGCAGTGGAGGATATGTCAACAAAGAGAAGGGAGTGAACAGAGACGAAGGGCGAAAACGCACAGTTGCTTTAGCCTCCTTTATTCCCTGTTTCAGCCAGGATTCAGCCAGGATCAAACACACGTTTGGCGAAAACGCATGTGTTCGATCCTGGCTGAATCCTGGCTGAAACAGGGAATAAAGGAGGCTAAAGCGACCTTGGGTTTTTGCACGAAGATGGAATTGGTTTATTTGTAAGATTGCCAGGTCCCTCTTCACCACCGGCGGGAGGTTTTTGGGGCAGAGCCTGAGGAGGACGGGGTTTGGGGAGAGGAGGGACTTCAATGCCATAGAGTCCAATTGCCAAAGTGGCCATTTTCTCCAGGTGAACTGATCTCTATCGGCTGGAGATCAGTTGTAATAGCAGGAGATCTAAGTTTGGGGGGGCTCGAGCCCCTCAGCCCCCCCCCATAGTTTATGCCTATGCATATGATTACTTTGCACATTAATTGGCAAGTCATGTATTGCTGGAGCAATAAAGCCAGAGAAAATGAGGAGGGACTTGCTCCATCTCTCTGGACATTTTTGCTTGGTAATTAGCAGGCTAAATTGCCCCACATATTTTTTTTGAATTTTTCACGCTGAACTGTCATTCCGAAAGTGACTGCGAAGCCAGCGAATACCTGCTTCGCGTTTCTTAAGAGCCCCTTTAACGTGACCTTTGGTGTTTGCTCCGCCCCCGCCGTGAAGAATCCCCTGAAGGAACCATGCAAAATAACAGTGGCGTGTTAGCTACGCACATGCAAATGGCTATGCAAGCAGGAATGAAGGAGCAGGCGAGTGGGGTGTGTGGAATTTCTCCTTTTGCCTCGGGACCGTGAATAGACATTTTTAAAGTTGCGTTTTAAAAAGGAGCTTTGAGCGAGCATCAAAATTGACCCTGCATAAATGGCCTCTATCTTCTAAACAAGGTTTGATGCTGTCTCAGAAGACCGCCTGAAAAAATATTGGACTCTGTAGCATTGAAGTCCCTCCCTCCTCTCCCCAACCCCACCTTCCTTAGGCTCCGCCCCAAAAATCTCCAGGTATATCCCAACCCTATCTCTGTCACCTGCAGAACTGTGGTAAAAGTGGGAGATCTCCAGTCACCACCTGGAGGTTTGGCAATCAAAATGAAGACGAGTGCCCAAAATGTAGCTACTGGAAAATCACAGGCACTTATGGCAAAAAGCAACACAATGGTGCAATTATCCAAACTGTATTGTGTACATAAGCACTTATCCAAACTGTAATGTATGCAAAAGTACAAACAGTATTAAATGCAAAGGCACAGATATCACAATTCTCAAAAGGTGAAACCTCATACAATTCTAAGTATGTTATAACAATGTTGAAAGACATACAGAAAATAGAACATCAAAAAAGATCCTTAATGCCTGATAATTTAACACCAAGGAAACAAGCTATAATCACTAATCTTTCCTCCGATCCTAATTTAATAATTAAAGAGACGGACAAAGGAGGTGCTATTGTGTTGATGGACCGGGAAACTTATATTACTGAGAATTTGAAACAACTTAACGATCACAGAATACTTCTTCAAAATCATGCCAACAACAGTAGGCCAAAACAGGATTGATCTTATTGATAGGGTTGCCAGGTCCCTCTTCACCACCGGCGGGAGGTTTTTGGGGCGGGGCCTGAGGAGGGCGGGGTTTGGGGAGGGGAGGGACTTCAATGCCATGGAGTCCAATTGCCAAAGCAGCGATTTTCTCCAGGGGAAGAAGAAGAAGTGTATTCAACTTTGTTTGTCTTTTCCACATGTGTTTTGTCCTTTAAAGAAGTAGGTCCTCTCCACCTGGCATTTAGTTATTCCTTTAAAAAAATTAAATGTGCAAGATTAGTGAATGAATGCTGAGGAATCGGCTTGCATGCAGCAAAACTCTTCTGGTCAGCCTCGCTGCCATGAAACTGACCAGAAGTAGATCGCGCAGACTTTTTCCCACTGTCCCCCTTGCGATCTGGTCAGTTTCATGGTTCCATCACTTTCTGGTCAGTTTTATTGCCTTTGTTTTTTAAAGAAGGAGAGAAATCACTCATCTTCGGGGGTGGGGGAAAACATACGATAGGCATACTTCGTTTTATTGAGCTTCGTTTCATTGCACTCTGTGGATATTGCGTTTTTTACAAATTGAAGGTTTGTGGGAACCCTGCGTCGAGCAAGTCTATGGATGCCATTTTTCCAACAGCATGTCCTCACTTTGTGTCTCTGTGTCACATTTTAGCAATAAAGTGTGTTTTAATTAAAGTATGCCATTGTTTATTTAGACATAATGCTAACTGCACACTTAATAGACTACAGTATAGTGTGAACATAACTTTTATATGCACTGGAAAACCAAAAAATTCATGCGACTCACTTTATTGTGATATTCGCTTTTTTGCAGTGGCTTCTATACAGCATGCGTAAATTTTGCAGGCATTCAGATGCCAGTCTTCGGCTGCTTCCACATTAGGGTTGCCAACCTCCAGGTACTAGCTGGAGATCTCCCGCTGTTATAACTGATCTCCAGCCGATAGAGATCAGTTCACCTGGACAAAATAGCCGCTTTGGCAATTGGACTCTGTGGTATTGAAGTCCCGCCCCTCCCCAAACCCCACCCTCCTCAGGCTCTGCTCCAAAAATCTCGAGGTATTTCCCAACTTGGAGCTGGGAACCCTACTTGGGCTGGAAGCTCTGTAGGAAGTCTGCTACTGTTAATTGCTATTACTTGTCAAAAGAGTTTTGCTTCACATATTATTTAAAAATGGCTCTTGTTAATGGAGGGTCAGGAGCCATTATGTCGAGCTTTCTCTTCTCCAGCCCCTCCACGTGTGTGCTGATAGTCCAGTGAGTAAACAGAGCATTGCCAGCGACAACAGTTTTAGTGGGAGAGGAAATGTCTCTAGCGCTTCTTCGCAGTAGCGCTGGACTCCATGTGCAAAAAAACAGGGGAGGGCTGGTGCAGCGACACCACCAGTGACTCCCAGCACCTGTTTATTTGGCCATGTGCAGAAGAAATACACTAACTCCACAGCAGGGGGGATTCAGAAGAAAGGGCATGCCCGCAGAACAATATTGGGTATATTTGGTTAATATAGCAGAGTTTGCCCAGTCGTGGAAGCGTGATATTGATGCAGTAAAATCAATCCTGCCGAGAAGTAAATTGCAAAAAAGTAAAACTTACATTTATTCAAGTTGATTCTGTTCACATCCTTGTTGCAGTTGATAGAAAGATAGAAAGCCTAATCTAAAGAATACATTTCCCTAAACAAGTAGCCAGCTTTTCCAGCATCATGTGAGTGCAAGTATGATATATTGTTTCTACAGGAGAGACCTGTAGATACGTAGGGTTGCCAGGTCCCTGTTCACCACCAGTGGAAGGTTTTTTGGGGTGGAGCCTGAGGAGGGCGGGGTTCAAGGAGAGGAGGGACTTCAATGCCATAGAGTTCAATTAGGGTTGCCAGCCTCCAGGTAATAGCAGAAGATCTCCTGCTATTACAACTGATCTCCAGCCGATAGAGATCAGTTCCTCTGGAGACAATGGCCGCTTTGGCAATTGGACTCTATGGCCTTGAAGTCCCCAAACCCCGCCCTCTTCAGGATCCACCCAAAAAACCTCCCGCCGATGGCAAAGAGGGACCTGGCAACCCTAAGTCCAATTGCCAAAGCAGCCATTTTCTCCAAGCGAACTGATAGGGTTGCCAAGTGCCAGGTGGTGGTGGGCAAACCCCCACCAATCCACCTGGCTGCCTGCCGACCAACTGAGGGTTGGCAGGCAACGCCCGCCCAGTTTGAGTGGTAAAGGCCTCATTGCGATGTAGCACTTCTGGGTGTAAATGCATCGCAAGGGGCCTTTAACCACTCAAACTGGGAGTTTCAGTGGTAAACGACCCCTTGCAATGCGTTTTACACCTGGACGTTCCACATCGCAATGGGCCTTTTCCCACTCAAACTCCCAGTTTGAGTGATAAAGGCCTTGTTGCAATGCAGCACCTCCAGGTGTAAACCGGAAGTGCCGGGATCGCCCAGGACATCTGCCTATGATCTCTCTGGGAGGAGAATGGACTGAAGCCTGACCCAGAAAGATCAGTAGGCAGATGTCCTGGGCAGTCTGTGACAGGAGAAAGGTGTCTCCAGGGCTCTGCCCTTTCTGAGGCTGGCTCAGGTAGGGGAGCACATCGTTGGCAGGATGAAGGAAGAGGGAAAGAGCCTGAGGTTATTGTACCCATGAGCATACAAAGATCAAGCAAATTTGCTTAGACGCGATAAGAAATGTATCTAGCTGAAGAAGCCGGGTTTGGCAAAACGCACACTGATCCAGAGGTGGCATCCGATTCTGGGCTACGCCTAGTCTTTGTTCCTGGGCTACACCTTTCTTGCCGATATCTTCTTTCTCCTGTTCACGAGAGATGATGCACTTTGGGCAAGACTTGCCCCAACATTAGACAATTGTAGAGGACTTCATAGTCTCCATACATTGTGACTGATTGCCCCCAGGAGGGGAGCTACTAGCCTCTCGGACCTTGAGAGACCTGTACATTTTTGTATCACTGTATTGTTTGTGTATTTGTCTATAGGCTTAAGTGTATTGTAGTATTAGTTTTAGAGTTAGGATTTAGACTATAGGATTCACTGTGATTCGTATGTATAGTAACTGCATAGAAATTGAGTCTACATGCTGTTTTTGTGATCTCAACACAGTTGTTTCAGCATAGTACCTGGAGGTTGGCAACCCTAGTAGATACGTCTGCCTCCATGCAGGTCCATGTGGAAAGAAAAAAAAAATGGCTACTGAGAGAGAAGGAGGAGTCCCCGCCCGGTTCAGACAAAGAGGAGCATCCCATTCAAGAGATAACTCCGACACACTTTGAATGCTGAGTCGCTCTCAGTCCAGCAAACAATTTCCCCAAGCTGATTTAAATGCTTGCAGATTGACTGCGGAGAAAATCAGGCATGAGTTGTGCATGCAGAATAGCCCTCAGTGAAAAAGGCAGGCTACAAACAAAAGTAAATAAAAATAAATGTGTATATGTAGTATATTTACTGGATAGATACTGGAGGGGGTAGACCTCCAGTTTGCCTCTTTTGGCTATGACCACAGAATAAAACCACCACTACCTCACCTGAGAGGGAGGAGGAACACCGAGGAATAGGGTTGCCAGGGGCCCGCTGGTGGCGGGCAACCCCCCAGCAATTGACCCCTCTGCCCACCGACCACCTGAGGGTCGGCGGGCAAACGTGCCACTTTACCACTCAAACTAAGAGGTATAAGGCCCCTTGCGAGGCGGCACCTCCAGTTCTAAACACGCACTTACCCAAAAAAGCCTCCCGCCAGAGGAGAAGAAAGGAGAAGAGGGACCTGGCAACCCTACCGAGGAAGCACAGTGTGGTTTGCCCAAACAAAGTTTGCATTGCAAATCCCTTTTAATGTGAAATTCCTCGGGTGGTTAGGGAGGGGGTGGGAGAGTCATAAAAAAAACACATTCCTAGAACAGGTTGCCTGGGGCATGCTATGCCCTTAGGGAGGGAAAGGAGCCAGAGCTGGAGGGAGTAGTGGTGATAAGAGCTGTGTTTACTGGAACCCAACAGCCAACTAACTAAGGCCACAACTAGGTCTCAGTAACTCTAACTCAGTGGTTCCCTGAAAGCAACAGTAACAATATACCACAGGGCGCTGTCACAGGTTTCAAAGCAAGACTGTTTTGCTGCAACATACTCCCCTCACCCACCCCATCGCCCTCTGTGTGCAAATGTTTCATTTTCCATTATGAGATATTTCGCTCACCTTGTTGTTTCCCAGTCCTCCTAATCTCCTTCCTTAAGGGCACTGGTTCCCAACCGGGGGTCCGTGGACCCCCAGGGGTCCGCGAGAACTAAATTAAGTTCCGCGAAACAAAGTTATAAACCCATAATAAATTAACATTTTCAATTAAAAGTTCTCTATTATAAAAATATATATTCAAATATTATTCTAAGTTTAATGTTTAACTAACAGTTATGATTAAAGTTTATTTTCAAATTCTCTGAATTTTTATTTTGAACCTTGGGGTCCCTGCACCGAACAAAAAAGTCCTAGTGGTCCCTGGTCAAAAAAAGGTTGGGAACCACTGCTGTAAAGGGCTTTGTCAACAAAGTATTTACCGTATATACTCGCGTATAAGCCGAGTTTTCCAGCCCAAAAAAAGGGCTGAAAAAAGCCAACCCGGCTTATACGCGGGTCAATACGGGAGGGGAAAGAGAGGGGAGGGGAACTTACTGCCGCCGCCGCTGTCCCGCGCGCCTTTTCTGCAGCCTGGGAGCTGCCAGTGGGGCCTTCCTGCGCGCAAGTAGGCCCTGCAGCCGCCCCCCCGCCGTCCCGCGCGCCTTCCCTGCGGCCTGGGAGCGGCCAGCGGGGCCTTCCTGCGCGCAGGCAGGGCCCCGACGCCAACGGCCCGCGCTCAGGGAGGCCCCCGCACCGCCTCCAGCTGATCAGCAGGCCTCGTCCTCCCGCCTCTCCCGGTGAGTAAGGGGTTCAGGGACTCTTCCCCCTCCCCCCTAGGGTGGCGCTGGGGTCGGGGTGGGTCTGGAGGCCCGGGAGGCCGGGCGGGAGGGCGACCTTGGACAGGGGCATTGTATAAGCCGACCCTCGGCTTATACGCGGGTGCCTAATTTTTCCCCATTTTGGGGGTGAAATTAGGCACCTCGGCTTATATGCGGGTCGGCTTATACACGAGTATGTACGGTACCTTATCTTGCCAGGCTATCACCCTTTCTGTTAACCTTGTACTAATGCTGCAGCGTTCACACTTTCCCGCACACCGATACAGAGCAGATTGTTGTAGGTTGCGCTTAGGGTAGGGTGGCTGACCTCCACGTACAAAAGTCTCAGTTGAGACGTTTCATACGGCTGAACCCTCTGAGGTCTAGGTGAAAATACATGGTAAATTTAGCAGGCTGATGAAGCTGTTATTAGCGAAAACGTGGGACCCAATTCCGGAAGGCGCGTTCCCTGCCTTGCTCCTAGTTGGTTAAGAAGACTTCGGTTTCACAGATCATAAAGATCTTTGAACGTCCTGCCTTGCCTTGTCTTGTCGCAAAGGGACATTAGTACGCGAGTACATATTTTGGACTACTGGGGATTGTCGGCTCGCTCCCCTGTGGGAGTTGTCAGGCTCAGGCGTCTGCCCCTAGCATCCCATTCCCAGGACAGAAAGACTAAACAACCCCACAGCTGTGGGAACAGGATGAAGGAGACTGTACACAGAGTTTACAGGCATGCGAATCAAGGTCGTGGTCTGTGGCCAGAAGCTGGCCTGTTCCTGTCCGGAGCCTTTACTCCAGTTAGCAGCAAAGGCCTGATATTCTGCCCCCCCCCAAGGCTCCCCCCTCTACCTCCACGACCAGGCACGGTTTCTGGGGGTAATCTTCATGGAACTGGCGAACCAGGCGGGGGGCGTTGACATGGTGTGCGGCTACCCACTCATCATGACCGGCCCCTAGGTGTTTCCACTGGACTAGATAGTAGAGTACCTTACCCCAGATCTGGGAATCCAGGATCTTAGACACTTTAAAATGCTCCCCCCCCACACACACACCAGTACTGGTACTTCAGCAGCAGGCTCAGGATGCCACCCAGGGGCAGCCACGTGCTTTTTAAATAAACTGACATGAAATACTGGATGGATGCCCAGCAGGGATTTTGGCAGGCTGAGCTCCACGGCGACCTCATTAATAAGCCGTGAGACTGGAAATGGACCCACATACTTTTCACTGAGTTTCTTACATGGGCGTAAAGAGCGCAAGTTCTTGGTGGACAGATAAACCTGGTCTCCCACCTTGATGTCCCAACCCGGGGACATCCGCTTTATCCGCTTGTGCTTTGTATTTGCGTTTGGCCCGTTCCAAGTTTTTCTGTAACCAGGGCCAAGTGTTCCATATCACCTTTACCCACCTCAGTCGCCCACCTCAGTGTCAGCCCCCTCCCCCGGGAGCTCCACGTTCCCAAAGGGTCCGAAGTCTTTACCGTAGATCACCTGGAAAGGGCTGAAACCTGTGGATTGATTAATTGCATCATTATAGGCATACTCTGCAAAAGGCAAAAGATCCACCAAATCGTCCTGGTGGTAATTTACATAGCAACGTAAATAACACTCTAGCACTGAGTTGACCCGTTCAGTCTACCGTTGGTTTGAGGGTGGTAAGCACTAGATAATCCTTGTTCCACCCCCACCAACTTCAAATAGGCTTTCCAAAACCTTGCCATGTATTGTGGGCCCTGATCCGAAATCACCTTGCGTGGAAAAGAGTGATATTTAAAGACATGTGACACAAACAATTGAGCCAATTTTGGGGCTGTGGGAAGTCCCATGCAATGGGCCAAATGTACCCGTTTCGAAAACAGGTCTGTGACCACCCACAACACAGATGTCCCTCGGCTGGGAGGAAGATCGGTGACAAAATCCATAGCAATCATTTCCCAGGGAGCTGAGGTTTTAATGGGGAGGGGGGGTTTACCGCACTTTGTATTCCCAGCGATGTATTAAGAGTTTGAAAATGTTATTAAAAACATCGCTTTAAAAGGGTTTTTGGATACCACGGCTTATAAATGGTTGGAAGACGTCTTCACAGCTAAAGGGGCCAAAGAAAGTGCGAACAGTATTTTTTATAACGTTTTTAAACGCTTAATACATCGCTGGGAATACAAGTGCGGTAACCCCCAGGTTTTAACAGGAGTGGTGTTTCTTGTTTACATTAGATATTTACTGATTGACATTACTGTATGAACTTGCATAGACTTTAATAAGTAACAGAATGGTATTACAAGTGAGAGATTAATTTGACTGAGCTTTCATGCTGTCTCTATTACCTTATCAGAGTGATTTACAGCATAGGTTGTTGTTTGTGGTTAGTTATAACATCCAGGTACTAGCTGGAGATCTCCTGCTATTACAACTGACCTCCAGCTGATAGAGATCAGCTCACCTGGAGAAAATGGCCACTATGGCATTGAAATCCCTCCCTAAACCCTGCCCTCTTCAGGCTCCACCCCGAAAACCTCCCACCGGTTGCGAAGAGGGATCTGGCAACACTAGCTTAGGGTTGCCAACCTCCAGGTGGGTAAGTGCAGGAATCCAAGGCAACAATAAATACTGACTCAACTAATGAAACATCATTGTGTATTCAGTGCATTTAAAAGTGGAAGAGGACTGACAAATATATACAAATATTTACAAAAATTCAAATAGTCCACAAAGGTACACTGATCCAAGGAGAACTATATCAGCTGGTTACATGAACTCAGCAAACATGTAGATAAATAGTAATAAGTAGGAAGACGATCGTTTCTTTCTTCTTCATCAGTTCCGTTCCTATATCAAAAATTAATTCATTAAAAAATCTAATAATTCTCATATACGTAAAGGATCAATATTTAAAAGTCAATGTACTTACAGTCAATATAATTCAATATGCACACTATTATATCCAAACAGTATTGCTTCTTCCCATTAGGATAGGTTCTCCAACTATATCTGTTTACAGATGCTGCATTCCATAATGAATTTCATGTATCAAAGATAGTTGTACAGACATCATTGCGAAGTTATCCGTTCCCAACGGGATACAACGACTACACAGTCGGCTGCTAGTTACTTACGCCTAAATAAATTGCAGGTGACGCGTATGGTATCCAGTTTCTTAAAGCAACAGCTTCAAATAAAACATGACAGATCATTTTCAACATTTAATCCATGGGGTTCCAGGGATTGAAGTAAATTAATAAAGTAAGCCTCTTTTTGTCTCTCAAGACGTTCGTTGTTTCTTTTGTCAAACAGTTTACCCTTAAGCCGCCAAACAACAACTCATTATGGCGAGCTTTGAGGAAGTGATCAACCACGGGCGCGGAGCAGATCCCTGCTCTAATTCTAGATTTGTGTTCTAGAATTCTAGTTTTTATGGGACGAATGCTGGAACCAACATAAATCAATTGGCAGGGGCAAATCAAACAATAAACACAAAATTTGGTATTACAATTGGGAAAACTGTTAAGCTTAAAGATAAAGTTGCTATCCAGTCGTTTGAACTCCTTTACTTCCAAAGCTAAATTGCATGCAAGACATTTATTACATCGGTAGTGGCTTTAATACTTGTATCATTTTCGTTATCACAAATTATATCCGTGTGAACCAACTTGTCACGGATAAAGTTCTACTATAGCCTATTTTAGGGATTTGTTGACAGCCAGGAACATTGGAAAGAAGGTGCCAATGACGTCGGATAATGGCACCCACCGGTGGCGAAGAGGGATCTGGCAACACTAGCTTAGGGTTGCCAACCTCCAGGTGGGGCCTGGAGAACTCCAGGAATTATAGCCGATCTCCAGACTACAAAGATCAGTTCGCCTGAGATCTCCTGCTATTACAATTGACCTCCAGCCGATAGAGATCAGCTCACCGGAGAAAGTGGCCACTTTGGCAATTGGACTCTATTGCATCGAAGTCCTTCCCCAAACCCTGCCCTCTTCAGGCTCCACCCTGAAAATCTCCCGCCGGTGGCGAAGAGGGAATTACAGCCGATCTCCAGACTACAAAGATCAGTTCCCCTGGGAGAAAATGGCAGTTTTGGAGGGTGGCGTCTGTGGTATCCCTTCTGAGCTGCATCTCTGACTGAAACACCATCCACCCTAGGCTCTGCCCCTAAATCTCCAGGAGTTTCCCAAGCTGGAGTTGGCAACCCTAGGTAATAGGGTTGACAGCTCCATGTTGGGAAATGCCTGGAGATTTTGGGGGTGGAGCCTGAGGAGGTTGTGGTTGGGGTTTGGAGAGGGGAGGGACTTCAATGCCATAGAGTCCAATTGCCAAAGCGGCCATTTTCTCCAGGGGAACATCTCTATCGGCTGGAGATCAGTTGTAATAATGGGAGATCTCCAGCCACCACCTGGAGGTTGGCAACCCTAGTAGGCAGGGGACTCCTGTTTGTGGGAGGTTGAGGACAAAGTATTTGCTTAACAAAAAGAATTGTTACAGGAAGCATGGCTGTCTGGGTTTTTGTGGGGTTGCCAGGTCCCTCTTTGCCACCTGCGGGAAGTTTTTAGGGCAGAGCTCTGAACACGGAGGATTCTTTTAGACATTGCAGCGTGATTTCATCTACACCTCTTTTCTAGTCAGTTTAGCTAGTGGGCTTAACCACAGAACGTCCCGTAAATTTATGAAGCGTTACATTTAAAAGGGGCTTTCTGTCCTGACTCTACTGCTCATCTGCTTCAGTGAGCAAACCAACATTTTTGAGTGGGGGACTTTGCTTTCTCCCCACTAGCTGTGCAAAGATCACAATTCTGTGGGAGCCCTGAAAAGTAAACATACGTGGTGACGGGGTGTGCGTCTCAGGATTTAGCTTCCAGAGAATATTAGTCTTTCAGTTGACAAAGGGTGAGACTCCAGCCGTCATGGTTGTGAAAATATTCTTGAAAGTGCTTGTGTGTGTGTACAAAACCTTTGAAATGGGTGGAGTGGCTGAATAAGGTTTCCAGCGGAGTTTTAGTCTGAGTCCGTCTTCATCAGTAGCAATGCAAAGTAGTACAATCTGAACAATCGGGTTGAAATTAAATCAAAAGAGTTTCCGTCTAGACGTTAGGAAGAATTTTCTAACAGAGCAGCTCCTCAGTGGAACAGGCTTCCTTGGGAGGTGGTAAGCTCTCCTTCCCTGGAGATTTTTAAGAAGAGGTTAGATGGTCATCTGTCAGCAATGCTGATTCTGTGACCTTAAGCAGATGATGAGAGGGAGGAGGCCCTCTTGGCAATCTTCTGGGCATGGAGTAGGGGTCACTGGGGGTGTGGGCGGGAGGTAGTTGTGAATTTCCTGCATTGTGCAGGGGGTTGGACTAGATGACCCTGGTGGACCCTTCCAACTCTATGATTCTGTGAACAAATTATGTAATATAATGCCCATTTGTATAATTAGTACCACTTGCTGATTTCCTTGGCACAGGATTTGGTTGGTTTTGATGCAGTATTTCCTTCTAAAGGCACATAGCCCTGCCTATGTTGAGCTTTGTGCTGGCAATGCTTCCAGTGAGAGCGGGCAGTTTTCACAGAGGGATATTAGCCATTGTCTTCCGGCTCTCCTCAGAACCCCATAGGGCAGGGGTGGGGAACCTCCGGCCCGCGGGCCGCCTGCGAAGGGTCCCCTGCCCAGCCCCTCCCTGCTTCAACCCCCAGCAGGTGCGCGCTTCCCACGCGGCCGCAAAGGGCCCCCTGCACAGCCCCTCCTCGCTAGAACCCCCAACTGGCTGGTGTGTACGGTTCCCGCGCGGCGGCCGAGATCCCCCTGCACGCCCCCTCCCCACTTGAACCCCGGCTGGCTGGTGCGCACGCTTCCCACGTGGCCGCCAAGGGCCACCTGCACAGCCCCTCCCCACTTCAACCCCCAGCTGGTGCACGCTTCCCGCGCAGCCACCAAAAGCCCAATGCACGGACCCTCCCCGCTTAAACCCCCCGGCTGTTGTGCGCTCCCCGCATGGTGGCCAACAGCCCCCTGCACGGCCCCTCTCTGCTTGAACCCCCAGCTGGCTGGCGCGCACACTTCCCGCACAACCGCTAAGAGCCTCCTGCATGGCCCCTCCCCGCTTGAACCCCTAGCTGGCTGGGGCGCACGCTTCCCGTACAGCCGCCAAGAGCCCCCTGCACAGCCCCTCCCCGCTTGATCCCCCAGCTGGTGCGCCCGAACTGGGGGTCAGTGCTTTTTAGAGTTTGTGTCTCAGCGGCAGAGCATCTACTTGAGAGGGGGTGCGGATCAGAGTTAGAGCATCTGCTTGAGAGGGGCTGTGGCTTAGGGGCAGAGCATCTGTTTGAGAGGGGCTGAGGATCAGAGCATCTGCTTGAGAGGGGCTGTGGCTCAGGGGCAGAGCATCTGCTTGAGAGGGGCTGAGGATCAGAGCATCTGCTTGAGAGGGGCTGTGGCTCAGGGGCAGAGCATCTGCTTGAGAGGGGCTGAGGATCAGAGCATCTGCTTGAGAGGGGCTGTGGCTCAGGGGCAGAGCATCTGCTTGAGAGGGGCTGTGGCTCTGGGGTAGAGCATCTGCTTGAGAGGGGCTGTGGCTCAGGGGCAGAACATCTGTTTGAGAGGGGCTGTGGCTCAGGGATAGAGCATCTGCTTGGCAGGGGCTGTGGTTCAGGGGTAGAGCATCTGCTTGAGAGGGGCTGTGGCTCAGGGGCAGAGCATCTGCTTGAGAGGGGCTGAGGATCAGAGTTAGAGCATCTGCTTGGCAGGGGCTGTGGCTCAGGGGTAGAGCATCTGCTTGAGAGGGGCTGAGGATCAGAGTTAGAGCATCTGCTTGAGAGGGGCTGTGGCTCAGGGGCAGAGCATCTGCTTGAGAGGGGCTGAGGATCAGAGTTAGAGCATCTGCTTGAGAGGGGCTGTGGCTCAGGGGTAGAGCATCTGCTTGAGAGGGGCTGAGGATCAGAGTTAGAGCATCTGCTTGAGAGGGGCTGTGGCTCAGGGGCAGAGCATCTGCTTGAGAGGGGCTGAGGATCAGAGTTAGAGCATCTGCTTGAGAGGGGCTGTGGCTCAGGGGTAGAGCATCTGCTTGGCAGGGGCTGTGGTTCAGGGGTAGAGCATCTGCTTGAGAGGGGCTGTGGCTCAGGGGCAGAGCATCTGCTTGAGAGGGGCTGAGGATCAGAGTTAGAGCATCTGCTTGAGAGGGGCTGTGGCTCAGGGGTAGAGCATCTGCTTGAGAGGGGCTGAGGATCAGAGTTAGAGCATCTGCTTGAGAGGGGCTGTGGCTCAGGGGTAGAGCATCTACTTGAGAGGGGCTGAGGATTAGAGTTAGAGCATCTGCTTGGCAGTGGCTGTGGTTCAGGGGTAGAGCATCTGCTTGAGAGGGGCTGAGGATCAGAGTTAGAGCATCTGCTTGAAAGGGGCTGTGGCTTATGGGTAGAGCATCTGCTTGAGAGGGGCTGTGGTTCAGGGGTAGAGGATCTGCTTGGCAGGGGCTGTGTTTCAGGGGTAGAGCATCTGCTTGAGAGTGGCTGTGGCTCAGGGGTAGAGCATAACTGTGTCTATTTGTAAATTAGTAGTGAGATGATATTGATAATAGTTGTATAATATACCTGTTGTTGATATATATATTTTCAAAAGTTGGTGACTGTTGACTTGTAATTATTGTGGTGTATAACTATGCTGATAGATATATTGTGATTGGTAAATTATATATAAAAAGAATTGGTATCTGTAAATTTTGTATGGTACCTGGAGGTTGGCAACCCTATCCGTCTGGTTGTGGTGGTGGAAAGTGCCGTTGAGTCTCAGCCAGCTTACGGTGATCCCACGGGGATTTCAAGGCCAAGAGAATAGAGGGTGGTTAGCCATTTCCTGCCCCTTCATACTGACCCTGGACCCTACAACCTATATTTGGAAGAATTGTGCTGATGATGAGGGTATCCGGGCTTGTTTACCATCCCTGGTGTAATGTATGTATATAGTTAGGCGACATGCAGGGGGAAACTTAGGAGCTTGAGACCTGGACGAAGGATCCTAAGTCCTGCATGCGCCATTGGTCCAAACTGGCTCGCGCCATTGGCCCTAAGCTGGCACGCGCCATTGATAACCCAGGGTTGTTTCCCCCCTATCACGGATCAGGGGGGGAGTGCTGCGGGCCTGCCAAGGGAGCATACAAGCAGGGCCGTTTGCACTTTCTCCAGTTCTGTTCTGTTCTACAATAAAACGTTGTTGTTGGAACTCCGTCTCGTCCTCGTGTGTCCTCCCCACGCGGACTTAACACCTGGAAAAGCAGGTATTGCTTGTAGACCTTGGACCAGATAGTTTCCTTTCAGACTGTGACATTTCTGCCGCAGAATCCTTAAAAGCTACCACATTCCATTCTGATGTAGGAAACAGTTCTAATGGCGAATTGCTCAAAACAGCTGAAGGGAAAACATCTGAGGCTCGGGATAATGATCTGAATCAAATGATTCACTCTAATAAATGGAAGCAAATTAATACAATTCGAAAAAATTATCCCCAGACTTTAATGGATGGCTGAGTGACCATAGAAAACAAATTTACTCATCTTTTATAGGCATGCTAGAAGTAACCTTGGACACCCGCTGTTTCTCCATATCCCCTGCTCCCTGCCCACCAGCAATTGTCTTTGATAGGGTTGCCAGGTCCCTCTTCACCACCGGCGGGAGGTTTTGGGGGCAGAGCCTGAGTAGGGCAGGGTTTGGGGAGGGGAGGGACTTCAATGCCATAGAGTCCAATTGCCAAAGCGGCCATTTCCTCCAGGGGAACTGATCTCTATCGGCTGGACATCAGTTGTAATAGCAGGAGATCTCCAGCTAGTACCTGGAGGTTGGCAACCCTAGTCTTTGATGTGCTGCAGAATGCCTGTAAACATACAAATGTCCTTCTTGGGCGAAGTGGGCCTTTTGTTTCTATCATGGAAGGGCCCAGTCTTATCGACAGAGTGATTGATGGGACGTAGTTTCAGGTAGGTGGCCACGTTGTTCTGCAGTAGAAGAACAAGATTTGACACCAGTAGAACCTTCAAGACCAAGGAGATTTGTAGGGTATAAGCTTTTGTGAGTCAGCATGGTGTAGCCAGTGTGGTATAGGGGTTAAGAAGAAGAAGAAGAAGAGTTGGTTTTTATTTGCCGACTTTCTCTACCACTTAAGGAAGAATCAAACCAGCTTACGATCACTTTCCCTTCCTCTCTCCACAACGGACACCCTGTGAGGTGGGTGGGGCTGAGAGAACTCTAAGAGAGCTGTGACTAGCCCAAGGTCACCCAGCTGGCATCATGTGGAGGAGTGGGGAAACCAACCCTGTTCACCAGATTAGCATTCAGAGTGGCGGACTTTAATCTGGTGAACCAGGTTGGTTTCCCCACTCTTCCACATGAAGCCTGCTGGGTGACCTTGGGCTAGTCACAGCTCTCTTCGAACTCTCTCAGTCCCGCCTACCTCACAAGGTGTCTGTTGTGGGGAGGAGAAAGGAAGGTGATTGTAAGCCGCTTTGAGATTCTTTAAAGGTAGAGAAAAGCAGGGTATAAAAACCAACTCTTCTTTTTCTTCCTCTTCTTCTTCTTTTTCTTCCTCTTCTTCTTCTTTCCCTTTGTCAGATATGAGATACAAAAGGTTAAGAACCATTGAGCTAGTACACACAATGTGCCTACTCTGGCTAGTTACTTATTTAATTCATTCATACCCCTCCTTTCTCCCCAGTGGGGACCCAAAGTGGTTTATATCATTCCTCCTCTCCTCCCTGTTATCCCCACAACAACCCTGTGAGGTAGGTTAGGCTGAGTGTCTGTGACTGGCCCAAAGTCATATAGCAAGCTTCCATGGCACGAGTGAGGATTCGAACCTGGGTCTCCCAGATACTGGTCCAACACTCTTAACCACTATACCACACTGTACAGGATGGGTTTAATTGACTTATTTGCAGCTCTGCTGTCTGCTATTGAATATCTTAATATAGGAAGTCGGTTGTTAGTTATTCCGCTGCTGGTTTTTAAAGGATTCATAGAATCATAGAGTTGGAAGGGTCACCAGGGTCATCTAGTCCAACCTCCTGGACAATGCAGGAAATTCACAACTACCTCCCCCACCACACCCCCAGTACCCCCTACTCCATGCCCAGATGGCCAAGATGCCCTCCTTCTCATGATCTCCTTAAGGTCACAGAATCAGCATTGCTGACAGATGGCCATCTAGCCTCTGCTTCAAAACCTCCAGAGAAGGAGCACTTACCACCTCCCAAGGAAGCCTGTTCCACTGAGGAATCGTTCTAACTATTAGAAAATTCTTCCTAATGTCTAGATGGAAACTCTTCTGATTTAATTTCAACCCGTTGTTTCTGGTCCGACCTTCTGGGGCAACAGAAAACATCTCAGCACCCTCCTCTCTATGACAGCCCTTCATGTACTTGAAGATGGTTATCATATCCCCTCTCAGTCTTCTCCTCTTCAGGCTAAACATACCCAGCTCCTTCAGCTTCTTGGTTCTTCTTGGTATACTTTCAACTTCACTGTGATTTTTGTCTTTGTGTTGGTTTGATAATGGCATTTTTAACTGATGACTTTTTTTATTGGAAAGTGCCTCGCAATATTTTTTTTTTAATGGAGAGTGCAGTACATCAAGGCATTAAATAAAATCGGGGTCGGCAGAATTTTGCCTAGAGACGACTCCCACAGACTTTAAATTCACTGCAATAGGGTACAGCGACTGCATCTCTAGTCCATTTCTCCCCCTCCCCGGAAGAAAAAACCAATTCCTTCCTGTCTGCTGTGGCCAGCAGGGCTCTCAGTTTTGCCCACAGTCAACAGGAAAGTGACTATGAAGAGCATATACGGCAGCTGTATCCTTCCTTAATTTAAACGAATATACACTATCGCCAGGCAAGATCTATACATGCAGTAGAACACTGTTAGAGTCCAGCGTAGGAGAGCTGACTTTAGCATTTCAGACTGAAGGTAGAGGATGCCATTTTTGAATGCATGTAGAAGAAGATGATGATGGAGGAGGAGGAGGCATAGGGTTGCCAACCTCCAGGTAGTAGCTGGAGATCTCTTGCTACTACAACTGATCTCCAGCCAATAGAGATCAGTTCATTATTTTTATTTTTTACTACCTTAATTCGCCAGTTGGTATGTTCCTTCTATATTTTGTTTATTTCCATTTCAAAAAAACTCCCAATGGGTAGCAATAATCCTACAATATAATAATATTACTGATGTTAGGTCTACATTATAATACCAGGCTGCCACATGATTATAGTCCATATTGTTATTATAAGGGATATTAAATCCATTTCATTATACTCACTTATCTGTTGCCTTCAAACAGCTATTCTATTTTGATACTTCATGGGTTCCCACGTAGGGATACTTAAAGTTCCAATCTATCAGGTACCAGCTGGAGATCTCCAGCCGATAGAGATCAGTTCACCTGGAGAAAATGGCCGCTTTGGCAATTGGACTCTATGGCATTGAAGCCCCTCCCCTCCCCAAAATCTGCCCTCCTCAGGCTCCGCCCCAAAAACCTCCTGCCAGTGGCGAACAGGGACCTGGCAACCCTAAAGAGGAGGAGGAGGAGTTGGTTTTTATATGCCGGCTTTCTCTACCAGTTAAGGGAGACTCAGACCGGCTTACAATCACCTTCACACGCACATGACCGCCGCTCCAGAGCAGCTGGGTGGATTGGAGGGCAATTGCCTGCTGAAACCACCCACCTGGCAACCCTACCCCCACACCCACTTGCAGATAACGTACCTGTCCATTCTGCCACTTCAGGACTCTACCATATCATATTATCATAATTCTTAGGGTTGCCAACCTCCAGGCACTAGCTGGAGATCTCCTGCTATTACAACTGATCTCCAGCCGACAGAGATCAGTTCCCCTGGAGAAAATGGCAGCTTTGGCAATTGGACTCTCTGGCATTGAAGTCCCTCCCCTCCCTAAACCCCACCCTCCTCAGGCTCCACCCCCAAAATATACAGGTATTTCTCAACCTGGATCTGGCAACACTATTGCTTTACATACAGGCCCCTTACGTTAGAGGGAAACAGCCATGACATGTGCCACACCGGAAGATGGCCTCGGGAAGTAGTAGCTGATTTAAACGCTAGGTGAGTGAGTCACAAACACTCACGAGAATTTGCATTTGTCCAGCCTCCTCTACACAGACATTCCTTAAACAAGTCCAAGGAAGAATCATAGAATCATAGAGTTGGAAGGGACCACCAGGGTCATCTAGTCCAACCCCCCTGCACAATGCAGGAAACTCCAAACTACCTCCCTCACAGACCCCCAGTGACCCATACTCCATGACCAGAAGATGGCCAAGGACTTCCTGCTTGCTACTGTTCAACAGCCACCAAATGAAAGCCAGTGTGGTATAGTAGTAAGAGTTCCAGATTAGGATCTGGGAGAACCAGGTTCAAATCCCCATTCTGTCATAGAGCCAAACTGGGTGACCTTGGACCAGTCACACACTCCCAGCTATGTTTGCCAACCTCCAGGTGGGGTCTGGCGGAGGGGCAAATTAAACAGGAACTTCAGTGGGGTATAATGCCATACAGTCCACCCTCAAAAGCAACCATTTTCTCCAGGGAAACTGATCTCTGTAGACTGGAGATCAGTTGTAATTCCAAGTGATCTCCAGCCCACCTGGAGGCTGGCTGGGCTTTGCACAGCTAGCGTCTTAATTTAAAGGAAACAATCTGCGCATGCAGAGTTGTGCAATATTCCCTTTTACTTGGGTTCCTTCTCTCAGGACCATACAGCAGAGACAGATGTGTTCAAAACAACATCAGTTTATTCACGAAGACATTCAGGAATGGAAGCAGCTGGTTTCCAGAACAAGGCAGATCCTGCAGTCTAGACTTCTAGCTAACAAACGGAACTAAGCAGGGACTCCACCCCACAAGATCAAGCCATCTCACACAATATTGGGGGAGAAGATGAAGAACAGTTTGTTTGTATACCCTACTTTTTCTACCTTTAAGGAGTCTCAAAGTGGTTTACAGTCACTTTCCCTTCCTCTCCCCACAGCAGACACCTTGTGAAGTAGGTGAGGCTGAGAGAGTTGTGATCTGGCCCAAGATCACCCAGCAGGCTTCACGTGGAGGAGTAGGGAATCAAACCAGATTGGAGCCTGCCACTTTTAACCACAATGCCATGCTGGCTCTCAGAGAAGCAGAGAGAAGCAGATAGTTCCATTGTAATGGGTACAATAAATATACCACACGTTGGATCAGTAACTTTTCCCCCTATCAGTGCTGCATTTAGATCAGGCCAAAATATGCTGTACTTAGTACAGGAATACATTGTGTGTATGTGTGAGGTGCCCTCAAATCACAGCCAATTTATGGCAACCCAGAAAGGTTTTCAAGGCAAGAGACTAACAGAGGTGGTTTGCTATTGCCTTCCTCTGCATAGCGACATGACCGATCCTGCTTAGCTTGAGATCTGACGATGAGGTCAGGCTAGCCTGGGCCATCCAGGTCAGGGCCAGGAATACATTGTAATTCCCTAAAAACTTGCATGCCCGCTGTGTCCCTTTCTGCAGTGCATTTGCGGATTGCTCACATTCACTGCCATTTAGATGCTGTGATTGGTTCAGTTAATTCTCAGGATCCTGGGAGCTCAGCCTGAGCCTAGTTTGCATGGATGTCTTTCAGTTGGTGCTGTGGCTCAGTGGTAGAGCCTCTGCTTGACACGCAGAAGGTCCCAGGTTCAATCCCCGGCATCTCCAGTTAAAGGGACCAGGCAGGTAGGTGATGTGAAAGACCTCTGCCTGAGACCCTGGAGAGCCGCTGCCGGTCTGAGTAGACAGTACTGACTTGGATGGATTAAGGGTCTGAGAAGGCAGCTTCATGTGTTCATGTGGTGAGGGCTGATGAAGTGGACAAGCTGCTTAGATCCGAGCGGCCCACCATGTCTAGACTCAACCCTTTCCATTCATGACTGCTTTAGGGGTGGAGCCTGAGGAGGGTGGGATTTGAGGAGGGGAGGGACTTCAACGGGGTATAAATGCCTATTGAGTCTACCTTCTAAAGCTGCCATTTCCTCCAGGGGGACTGACTCTGTTGCCTGGAGATCAGTTGTAATAGCAGGAGATCTCCAGCCACCACCTGGAGGCTGGCAACCCTAATAAGTGCCTTCTTCCATGCCTTGTGGTCCCAATCTGAATTGGGCTCTCTGTGCCTTGGAATTGAGTCCCCAGTGAAGAATACGTCAGGGCATGTGTAACTGATAGTCCTCATGCTGGACCTGGGCCTGACCTGAGGATTGTATATATTGAAGTTAGATGCCACCTGGAGATTGGCAACCCTACAGCACAATCAAATATCTAACTTGGCCCAGAGACAAGGGATTGAGCTGGACTGCCTCCCGTTACACATTTCTGTTGTTTTTAGCTGCGGTTTTCCTGGTTGGGAGCAGCACGTCTGCACATTCCAGTGCACTTGAGGTTTGATAGAAAAATATGACTCTGTCCACAAGGAATCTCAAACTCCCTTCATGCAGAAAACGATTGTGTTAGAGCAGGGGTGGGGAATGTCAGGCCCAGGGACCATTTAAGGCCCGCTAAATCATTTGGTCTGGCCCTTCGTGGGTCCTGGCAGATCTCTAGCTCAGAAGGATCTAAGACTGGCGATCCGCCCCCTCCCGCGGACAGGAATAGCCTCTATTCAAGGCGGATGTGAGTTTGTTTTGCGAGAAAAGGAACCATTTCCCCCCCCTTGCAGAAGAGTCATTAGCTATGGAGCTGCTAGGACCGCCCAAGAAACTGTGTTAACCCTTTCCCACCCGGGCCATGGAGAAACATATTCCCTCTGTACTACAAGAGGGCTGGGGTAGAAGTGGCGACAATGGAGGGGTTAAAGGAGGCAGGGCCAGAATATGCATGTGTGTGTAGGGGGGAGTTCTTAGCCAAAGTGTCCTCATTTCATCCCTGCAGGCGGAGGTAGCAGGAGCTGGCTGTAGAATCTGGCCTGGACCATGCAGAGCAGGAGCAACTCAGGCATGTGACTGGACGGCTATGCCCAGCTGGTGCAACAGACCATCCTGTGCCACCAGGTGGGCGAGTGCGCCACTGGTTGGATGCCTGCTTGCTTGCTTGCCCACGCAAGGGTGGGGGGTCATCTGGGGCAGCTGCCTGCTTGGGGCTTGGTCGGCTAATTTTTAAGTTGATAATTCTGTACGGCCCGCGAATGATGTTATAAATATCCAAATGGCCCTTGGCGGAAAAAAGGTTCCCCACCCCTGTGTTAGAGAGAAGTGTTCTTGGTTTGCTATATCCTTGATATGCTCATTTTCCGTGTGCAAAGATTTTTTTTGGGGGGGGGTACACGAACGAACAATCAGTTGTGCCGATTCCCCACCAGCGGTCCCCAGATTGCCCTGACAGTGTAAGTCGGTTGTTTCTCTTGAGTCCTGTCTCGGTTGCAACCGACAGAAACTCTCCTTTCAACAGAAGTTCTTGTTTTCTGTTGTGTCAGCTGGGCCTGACGCCCACTCCATTGCTAAGCGCACTGATTTAGAACACCACAAAGAAGCTGATTCAAACCCTGGGGAAACGCTGGCCCTGTTCACATGCTATAGTGAATGCACATACATCCTACACGATTGTACGTGTGTGTATCTGTTAGTAAGGAAGAGCCGATGCACATTCACTTTGCAGCTGAAACCAGGGACCAGTGTCCGGATAAACTTGGGGCTTGTGTCACAAATTCGGCTGTACGTACGTTGAATGTAACATGAGAATTATTCAGCATTTGCAAGCTTACACTGTACACAGATTGCACGTGTGTGCACTGTAATTTATGAACAGGACTATCATGTAATGCGGGAGAGAGACACTTAAGAGCCAAGGTGGTGTAGTGGTTAAGAGCAATGGTTTGGAGCGGTGGACTCTGATCTGGAGAACCGGGTTTGATTCCCCACTCCTCCACATGAGCGGCGGAGGCTAATCTGGTGAACTGGATTTGTTTCCCCACTCCTATGCATGAAGACAGCTGGACGACCTTGGGCTAGGCACAGTTCTCTCAGCCCCACCTATCTCACAGGGTGTCTGTTGTGGGGAGGCGAAGGGAAGGTGATTGTAAGCCAGTTTGAGTGTTCCTTAAGTGGTAGAGAATGTAGGCATATAAAAACCAACTCTTCTTCGTCATCCGGATAAATGTGGGGTTTGTGTCACAAATTCGGCTGTGCATGCGTTGAATGTAAAATGAGAATTACTCAACATTTGCAGGTTTACACAAGCATGCACTGTAATTTATGATCAGGTCTATCGTGTAATGGGGGAGAGAGACACATAACCCTTTTGTTGCCAACTGTTGAACATATGAACACCTGAAGCTGCCTTTGCCTTATACTGAATCAGACCTTTGGTCCATCAAAGTCAGTATTGTCTACTCAGACCGGCAGCGGCTCTCCGGGGTCTCAGGCGGAGGTCTTTCCCATCACCTACTTGCCTAGTCCATTTAACTGGAGATGCCGGGGATTGAACTGGGGACCTTCTGCATGCCAAGCAGATGCTCGGCCACTGAGCCACAGCCCCTTCCTCCCTGTTGGTCTGCTAAAAATAATTTCCCCTGCACGCACACCTACACCTGTTTTTTCCCCCAAGAGACAGCCCCCCCATCTCTTTTCACTCAAGGACAGAAAGGCAAGGGAGGGGGGATTTGAGCAAAGAAATGACCCCAAATGAAAGGTAGAAGTCCCTTTCTTGCTGCCCCCGCAGTCTGAAACCACTAGCTGAGAAGAAGTGAGAAAATAACTTACTCAGAATTTATGGTTCTGCTCTTATTTTCCCATGCATCAGTAACTCATCTGCAAAAAAAATGGTGGGTTGGCCAGGGGGCTACTCTAAAACCACTCTTCTTTCCTTGCTAAGAGAAGTCTTGGCTGGGGGAAGATGCTATGCTTTGTGCTCATGTGCATTGCTTGCATCGTATATTAAAAATGGTTAATAATAGAACAGCCCTAATGGCCCAAACTAACCTGATCTCATCAGAGTTTGGAAGCTAAGCAGAGTCGGCCCTGAATACTGGGGCTGCAATGCAGAGGCAGACAATGGCAAAAACATAAGATTGCCAAGTGCCAGGTGGTGGCGGGCAAACCCCCGCCAATCCACTTGGCTGCCCGCCGACCAGCTGAGGGTCGGCGGGCAACGCATGCACGCGCGTCTGCCCACTGCGCCATATCACTTCTGGTTTACACCCGGATGCGCTGCATCGCAACAGGTCTTTTACCACTCAAACATCCAGGTGGTGGCTTCATGCTAATACAACTGATCTCCAGCCGATAGAAGTCAGTTCCCCTGGAGAAAATGGCCGCTTTGGCAATTGGACTCTATGGCACTGAAGTCCCTCCCCATTCCAAACCCTCCCCTCCTCAGACTCCACCCCCAAAATCTCCAGGTGTTTCCCAACCTGGAGCTGGCAACCCTATTAATTAGGGTTGCCAATAGACCTGTAGAAAAAAATGTCCTGTCTAGGGTTGCCGAACCAAGCAGTGGGAGGGCGGCGCCTGCACAATGATGAATACCCAGCAGTGATGGCAGTAGCTCTAGGAATCGCTGGAATCTCTGTGGTCTGAACATGGACTTTCCTAGAGCTACCTTCATCACTTCTGGGTTTTCCCTGCTGGTAGTGACATCATCATGCAGGTGATGCAGGTGATGTCGATGAGTTTTAAAAATTTGTTTTAATCTCTTTCTCCCCCCCCCCTCCACCGCTCCATGTGGTGTCAGTGAACAGGAATTTGGGAGGAGGGGATCCCCTGCCCCAACTGGGGGCTTGTCAGCCCTGGTTGTGTCCCTCAAATAGAGGCTTAACAGGTAGGGTTGCCAACCCGCAGGTACTAGCTGGAGATCTCCTGCTATTACAACTGATCTCCAGCCAATAGAGATCAGTTCACTTGGAGAAAATGGCTGCTTGGGCAATTGGACTCTATGGCATTGAAATTCTTCCCCTCTCCAAACCCCGCCCTCCTCAAGCTCCGCCCCAAAAACCTCCTGTCAGTGGCAAAGAGGGACCTGACAACCCTATTAATTGGATGTTGTTTACCACGTGAAGTTACTTCCCTCATGCCTTGAAAAGCTTCAGCTGCCCATTTCTACACATTAAGCCTCACTTAAAGGGACATGGCATTTTACTTCAGGCCTGCTGGCAACCCTAACACCAATTCATTTAAGCTTAGGGTTGTGAACTGGCCAGAACAGCAGTGTCCTGTCACTATTAATAGAGACTTAATACATGGAGCAGGAGCCCCGTGGCGCAGAGTGTTAAGCTGCAGTACTGCAGTCAAAAGCTCTGCTCACGACCTGAGTTCGATCCCGACAGAAGTCGGTTTCAGGTAGCCGGCTCAAATTTGACTCAGCCTTCCATCCTTCCGAGGTCGGTCAAATGAGTCCCAGCTTGCTGGGGGTAAAGGGAAGGTGACTGGGGAAGGCACTGGCAAACCACCCCGCAAACAAAGTCTGACGTCTGGATGTGACGTCACCCCATGGGTCAGGAATTATCCGGTGCTTGCACAGCGGACCTTTACTCTTTACCTTTTTAATACATGGAGCAGTGGGGGGGGGGCAGTGAATCTTTCCATGGCACTGAGATCAATAACACCACCTGGTATTTGCAGCGGATCAAACCGATACTAAGGAGAGTGCTAAGAGCTTTAAAGACCAAGTTCTAAAAGTGTTGGCCTCTTTCTGAAGTACAGATCGTGAGAGGAAGTGTAATGCCTGAAATCATTATGTTATTGAAAATGTATTCTTTCACTGAAGAAATGTATTCATTCACTAAAAATGTATTGGAAATGTATTCTCTGATTTGAAATATATTCTTTGTAATCAATAAAGTATACTCTGCACTTATGAATATGCCATACTCAGTGTATAAGAGTTGGCATCTATGATTAAAGTCAGACCAAGCACATATATATGTTAAAGGCCTTGAGTATAAGAGGCCCAGCTTTGCTCGTTAGAAGCTAATTAGAGAATCCATAGAAGGCCCGAGTATGTTTTCATAAGCTGGCTCCCCACTCATAAGGGCCAGCTAGGAAAACTCCCTTAGTTAGCCTTGGCAGCTGCCAGGGTCCAAGGTAAGAAGAACTGCAGTAATTTAGGATCAAATAGAGAAGCACCTGACCATGAGGGTCTTCACTGCTCATTAGAGAGAATGAAATCACCTATGTAATGCCTCCGAATCTCTAATAGGGTATTCAAATCCTTAAATATCTATTATTGGTTGTATGTATTGTCGCCATGTGTTACGCCTTTGCACCTCCCATTACCAAATATTATATCTGTTCTTGCACTCCTTTGATGTTGGTGTGAATTGGGATGTTAAATCATTCTATGGCATTTAAATTGGAAGACCATGAGGGTCTTCACTGCTCATTAGTGAGAATGAAATCACCTATGTAATGCCTCCGAATCTCTAATAGGGTATTCAAATCCTTAAATATCTATTATTGGTTGTATGTATTGTCGCCATGTGTTACGCCTTTGCACCTCCCATTACCAAATATTATATCTGTTCTTGCACTCCTTTGATGTTGGTGTGAATTGGGATGTTAAATCATTCTATGGCATTTAAATTGGAAACCATATTAACTGATAGATGTAGGTAGCATCTGACTACAGAAGGAGATATACTTTATTTCCTTGCTGGATACATTAGAGCCTAATGGTCTCAACTCTGAGATAGACCTTTCATGTTATTTGTGAGTCAGATCAGGATTATGCTGCTCCTAAGGGGTTACACCTGTGTATGTTAAGATACCAAGGTAGGATGATTGCATCTACAGGGAAGACATCATTTTTCAGGGAATTTTTCAGACATCATTTACAGGGAAGACACCCCGTTTGCTTGGTAGCGAGATGAGATGCAATTCAGCATATGATAATTGATAGCTTTTGCAAGGTAAGCCTTACGTGGTTTGATACTATCAATTGTGGAAAGGATTCAATTGTTGATATGCTTCACTTTATTTTGACCAGTGGTTTGATACTATCCATTATGGAAAGGGTTCAATTGTTGGTTCTTGTAGGTTATCCGGGCTGTGTGACTGTGGTCTTGGTATTTTCTTTCCTGACGTTTCGCCAGCAGCTGTGGCAGGCATCTTCAGAGGAGTAACACTGAAGGACAGTGTCAAGTGTGTAGGAAGAGTAATATACAGTCAGAAAGGGGGGGGTTGAGCTGAATCATTGTCCTGCAAAAAGTATCAAAGGTAATGTGCTAATCATTATCCTGTAAGTATAAAAATAATGTGCTAATGAGGGCGTGGTATGTTAATATGGAACCATGGAACCATTGTATCCTGAAGTGATTTGTTAATGTGTGAAATCCAAAGCTAATCCGCATGGCTATTGTTGACTGTAGTCTTTGTTAGTCTGGAGGTTTTCAGGACAGGAAGCCAAGCCTTATTCATTCTTAAAACTCTCTTCTGTTAAAGTTGTGCTGATGTTTATGAATTTCAATGGCTTCTCTGTTCAATCTGACAAAATAGTTGGTAGAATTGTCCAGTCTTCCAGTGTCTTGGAATAAGACCCTGTGTCCTGTTTGTGTCAGTCCATGTTCAGCCACTTCTGATTTCTCAGGTTGGTGAAGTCTGCAGTATCTTTCATGTTCTTTTATCCTTGTTTGTATGCTGCGTTTTGTGGTCCCGATGTAAACTTGTCCACAGCTGCAAGGTATACGATATATTCCTGCAGAGGTGAGGGGGTCTCTTTTGTCTTTTGCTGATCGTAGCATCTGTTGTATTTTCTTGGTGGGTTTAAACACCGTTTGTAGGTTATGTTTTTTCAAAAGTTTCTCCATCCTATCAGTGACTCCTTTAATAAATGGCAAGAATACCTTTCCTATGGGAGACTGTTTTTCCTGAGTTTTCTGATTTTTGTTTGGTTTAATGGCCCTTCTGATTTCATTTTTGGAATAGCCGTTTGCTAGCAGTGCGTGATTTAGATGATTGATTTCTTCCTTGAGAAACTGTGGTTCACAGATCCATCTTGCACAGTCCATTAATGTTTTGATTATTCCTCTTTTCTGTCGGGGGTGGTGGTTGGAGTTTTTGTGTAATTAGCGATCTGTGTGAGTTGGATTGTTCAATTGTTGTTGATATGCTTCATTTTATTTTGACCAGTTGTCAATAATGCACACTGAGGAAGATTCGGAACAGTGAAGTATCTAGAATGCCAGTCTAGAATGCATTTATGCACTCTGTGCTATATTACTTTATGTTTTGTGCTGTGACGCTTATATGAACTTTAAACATTCCTAAGGCATTGATTTGTGACCGGCCATCAACGGAAGAAGCTGGGACTGCACTGGTAGTAAAATTTGTTCAGGAACTGTGATACTCTTACAGAGTTTTTGGGGATTGGATTTGATGACAGTCTCTATCAACTTTTATGGAACTGATTTGGATCCTTTTTGTTGTACTATTTGGTATACTGTTGTATTTATATTGTTTGATTTTCACAGTTGATTATGAGACATAATACAAGAACAATATCTGAAGGCTTTATATTGGAAGTGATATGTTGTGTGGACCTATACTGATTTGTTACTTACCTGTTTAGGTATAGAGGTGTTAATTTTTATGCTAGTACCTGGAGGTTGGCAATCCTATGGAGCAGCCTGAAGCCCCTTCTTCCCACACACCACTGTTGTGATCAGAATCGGACCCACATGCGTCTGCAAGGCACAGAACTCCTGTTGCACTTCTGATACAAATTCCTCATGGCAGCCAGGAGGACTATCATGTGAGGAGTCTGCAGAGATTCTACAGAATTCTTAGATTGTACATAAAGGTAAAGGTCCCATGTGCAAGCACTGGGTCATTCCTGACCCATGGGGTGATGTCACATCCCGACGTTTACTAGGCAGACTTTGTTTACGGGGTGGTTTGCCAGTGCCTTCCCCAGTCATCTTCCCTTTACCCCCAGCAAACTGGGTACTCATTTGACCGACCTCGGAAGGATGGAAGGTGGGCTTTGGGGAGAAGAGGGACTTCCAGGCAGTGCCATAGAGCCCAATTGCCAAAGCGGCCATTTTCTCCAGGTGAACTGATCTCTTATCGGCTGCCGATCACTTGTAATAGCAGATCTCCAGCCACTACCTGGAGGTTGGCAACCGTTGTACTTGACATTTTGCTCAATATATTTCACAGTGGGTAGCCGTGTTCGTCTGTCCGCAGTAGCAGAAAAGAGCAAGAGTCCAGTAGCACCTTAAAGAGTAACAAAAATAAAGGAATGGGAGGCTTGGATGAAATATTGTGAATATGAATTAAAACTGGGAAAAATGGAAGAATACCTTTTAATCTGATCTAGATGTCACTATTAATATTAAGAATTATAACCATTTATATCACTGGTTCCCAACCAGGGGTCCGTGGACCCCCAGGGGTCCGCGAGAACTAAATTAAGGTCCGCGAAACAAAGTTATAAACCCATAATAACTTAATATTTTCAATTAAAAGTTCTCTATTATAAAAATATATATTCAAATATTATTTTAAGTTTAATGTTTAACTAACAGTTATGATTAAAGTTTATTTTCAAATTCTCAGAATTTTTATTTTGAACCTTGGGGTCCCTGCACCGAACAAAAAAGTCCTAGTGGTCCCTGGTCAAAAAAAGGTTGGGAACCACTGATTTATATCAATAGAGTATGTTATATGAAATTTAAATGAGTTTAAGAATAATTAAGATCAGACCATATTACGATGGGATAAAATACGTTATTAAGAGGCGGACAGAGGTGATGGGGAAGTCAAAGAATTTCCCTTTTTTTCCCTCTCTTTGTAATGTTTATATGTTGTTAGTTATTATGGAAAATTTCTATTATAAAAACCAATAAAATTTTAATAATAAAAAAAAAGAGTAACAAAAATATTTTCTGGCAGGGTATGAGCTTTCGTGAGCCACAGCTCACTTCTCCAGACGCTTCTTCAGAAAGCCCATACCCTGCCAGAAAACATTTTTGCTAAGTCTTTAAGGCGCTACTGGCCTCTTGCTCTTTTCTGCCGCTCAATATGTGTTACGTCTATATTTTGAGAGCCATTGGAGTTGTGACTGCGCCAGGCCTTTGACAGCCTGAACTTGCACGCAGTGGGGTTCTTTTGCTTAGCACACTGGTTCCCAACCAGGGGTCCATGGACCCCCAGGGGTCCACGAGAACTAAATTAAGGTCCGCGAAACAAAGTTATAAACCCATAATAAATTAATATTTTCAATTATAAGTTCTCTATTATAAAAATATATATATTCAAATATTATTCTAAGTTTAATGTTTAACTAACAGTTATGATTAAAGTTTATTTTCAAATTCTCAGAATTTTTATTTTGAACCTTGGGGTCCCTGCACCGAACAAAAAAGTCCTAGTGGTCCCTGGTCAAAAAAAGGTTGGGAACCACTGGCTTAGCACTTAACCCCCTGGAGGTTGGCAACCCTAGTTTCCCAGCGCGCGCCGCCCGCCTCTCCCCACCCCTGCCTGCACTGCTGCAGCACGCCGCCTTGGCCGGGCTGAGCGCGCGTGTGGACACGAGGCTCCAGGCATGGGGTGGGGGGGGGGCGTTCCCCCAGCAAGGAGCCGCCCCTTCCAGGCAGGCGGCCGGGGGGGGGGGGGGTTGGTGGGGGTGTGCGGCTGGGAAGCGCTTGGGATGGGGCGGCGTCCTTCCCTCTCGCGCACCCGCCGCGGCTCGCAGCGTCGACCTCCCCTGCACCTCCCGGGAGGCTTTGGCAGGTAAAGGGGTCCGCTGGGCGACTGGAGGAGGCAGCGGGAGCTCGCTGCCTATTGGCGCCTCCGGCCCTGCCCATTCCCCCCCCCCTGTCAGCCTCGCGTTCCGCCGGGGAAAGGGGAGAGTCAGTTCGCAAGGGAGCTAGAGAGAAACTATAAAGGCAAGGGGTCGGTGGGAAGGCAAGGGAGGGAGGGAGGAAGTGGAGGAGAGGAGAGGGAAGGGAAGAGAGGGAGGCGCGCTTGTTTGCATGCGCCGGGAGCAACGGGGGGGGGGGCACTTTCACAGATGCCCAATTACACACCTTCACAGTGGGTAGCCGTGTTAGTCTGTCTGCAGTAGTAGAAAAGGGCAAGAGTCCTAGTAGCACCTTAAAGACTAGCAAAAATATTGTCGAAGGCTTTCACGGTCAGAGTTCATTGGTTCTTGTAGGTTATCCGGGCTGTGTAACCGTGGTCTTGGAATTTTCTTTCCTGACGTTTCGCCAGCAACTGTGGCAGGCATCTTCAGAGTAGTAACATTGAAGGACAGTGTCTCTAGCAAAAATATTTCCTGGCAGGGTGTGAGCTTTTGTGAGCCGCAGCTCACTTCTTCAGATACAGCTCGAATGTGAATCCATCTGTAGCAGTTCCCTTACAAAGTAGCAGTTCTCTTACAAAGGAATTTCAAAGGGACATTGGAAAGAGAAACTGCTGAATTACAGTTGATATTCAAACTAAAGTCGATGCATTTACCTGGGCTGAATAAAGACCTTGCATTCGTGGCTCATTGCCAATGCTGATTTCTCCACACCCCTCTCTCCCCTGGATGTAACAGAGTCTTCTGCTTACCGCACCTAATCCCATCACGCCTGCTATTCACATTTACATGCTGTTAACGTTTACATACTAATGCTTGTCTGAATTCACTCTCCTCTACTTAAAGACAGATGGATTCACATTCTAGCTGTATCTGAAGAAGTGAGCTGTGGCTCACGAAAGCTCATACCCTCCTAGAAAATATTTTTGTTAGTCTTTAAGGTGCTACTGGACTATACACCTTCAGTCCCCTTCCAAAGCACTTTGCAGCTGGATTTTACTGCGCAAAACAGCAAGCTCCACTTGCAAAAGATTGCTAAAGTGCATCGAAAGGGGATTGAAAGTGCATTATTCAGCATGTGCGAATGGGTTTGCATTTAATTATACAGGCCATTTATGCATGGGGGGGGGTTTGGCCTTGGATTCGCCGCTTTCTAGATGCACGGTTTCCTCATCCAAATCCTCAAAACTCAACAATGAGCCCCCGTGCAGAGTTTTGAGAATTTGGGTGGGGAAAATGTGCGTCTAGAGAGCGGCAAATCCAAGGCAGAACCTCCCATGCGTAGGAACTCGCACCTCATAGCTGTGTTTGTCCAAATAAGAAATGCAAAAAGCTTGTTGGTAAGAGAGGATACCTCAAGGGGATGTACTAGAAAGGAATGACAGGATTGCCCATTGGAAACAATGGGAGAGGCTGGAAGGCCTATTGGAGATCATGGGAGACAGGAATGCCAACTGACTTGCATGAGCTCCAGTGAAATGCATTACAGAACAAAAACAGTGGCAAAGAAAATGCGGAATGGATTTTCCATTAAGGTCTCTTGGCCCAGATAGACTACTCTGGGATTGGAATGACAGCCCCCAGAGTGGAATGACAGTCCCTAGGAATAGAATCAGTTCTCTGGGACTGGAATGACAGCCCCCCAGAGGGGAAAGAAGAAGAGTTGGTTTTTAAATGCCGACTTTCTCTACCACTTAAGGGAGAATCAAACCGGCTTACAATCACCTTCCCCTCCCCAAAACAGACATTCTGTGAGGTAGGTGAGGCTGAGAGAGCTGTGACTAGCCCAAGATCACCCAGCTGGCTTAATTTGTAGGAATGGGGAAACAAATCCAGTTCACCAGATTAGCCTCCACCGCTCATGCGGAGGAGCGGGTAATCAAACCCAATTCTCCAGATCGGACTCCACCGCTCCAAACCGCCGCTCTTAACCACTACACCGTGACAGCCTCTGGGACTAGCATAAGGGTCCTGGGACTGGAATGGCAGGTGACAGAGTGGAATGGCAGCCTCTGGGAACATAATCTGTGCTCTGGGACTGGAATGAGAGCCCCCGGAGTGAAATGACAGTCCCAGGGAGTAGCAGAAGTGTTCTGGGAATGGAATCTCAGCCCCCCCCCCCCGAGTGGAATGACGGTCTCTGCCAATAGAATCTGTGCTCTGGAACTGGAATGACATCCTCTTGGACCGTCATTCCACTCTGCGGGCCTGTGATTCCAGTCCCGGAACACTTCTGATAATCCTAGGTGCTGTCGTTCCAGTCTGTGAACTCTTCTGCTATTCCCAGGGATTGTTATTCCACGTTAGGGGCTGTCATTCCCGTCCCAGAACACTTCTGCTACTCCCTTGGACTGTCATTGCCCTCTGAGGGCTGTCATTCCAGTCCCAGAGTAGTCTGTTTGGGCCAAGAGACCTTAATGGAAAATCCATTCCGCATTTTCTTTGCCACTGTTTTTGTGCTGTAATGTACTTCAATGGAGCCCATGCAAGTCAGTTGGCATTCCTGGTTCCCATGGTCTTCAATGGGCCTTCCAGACACTCCCATTGTTTCCAATGGGCAATCCTGTCATTCCTTTTGGTACATCCCTACTTCAAGAATCTGCTCAAGGGGAAAGTGGCATAAAGAGAAGGCTAAGAAGTTTTCTCTCTCATGCTAGTTTTCTGCTGAAAATGGTACTTTCAGTAGATACCTGGTATTATAAAATTTCAGGGGGAAAAATGGATTAGTTCCAAATTTGATCAGTTAAATCTCCAGGACACAGTTAAACTGGAACCGCGTTTTTTAGAAACCACAATTAAGCAACTTCCTGCAAGATCGCCATGTAGCAACAAAATAAAACAGAAGACTTTTGGACTATCAGAATTTATTCCACCATAAACTTTCATGAGTCAGAGCTCACTTCTGTTAATCTCTGAAGTGCTGCTGGATTCCTGTTTTGTTTAACTGCTTTGTAGTTCCTTTGAGTGCTTATTTCATATGTATTAGTTGCTTCCTCGGTCACTTGTTTTTTTTCAGGCTAGTAAGTATCTCTGACTTGTTTACCAGTGAAGCACTCTGTCCCTCTATGAAGCCTGTCATGCGTTTGTTATTTCACAGATTATCCTTCCCAAAGCACAAATCTTTATTCTGGTAGCAGAGGTTTAGATATGTTTGAAAATTCCATGTAGCCAGTGTTGGGAGAATTTTCCTTACCCTCCCCCTTTCTCTCGGTCCCTCGTGATTAGCTATCTCTCTGCCTGCTACTTACCAGGTTACACCCAGGTAAATAAACCAAAATGCTGTAATACAGTAGTTAGGAAAAAAAACAGCACACAAGCTCAATATTTTACAAACAGATCACTTGTCTTTTATAAGGGAAGTTTCTAAATGCAATAAATATTTTTTTCTATGATATGCTTTGTTCATGAAGTTACAAACACAAATTTTTTAAACACCATTTTTTTTTAAACTGTGGAAATGTCCATAAGACGAAGGAGACCACGAATTACAAGTCCCAAGGCGAGTTGGTGTCATGAGTCAGCCTGCAGAGAATCAGCCTGCAGAGACCTCCTCTGACGAAGAGGAAGTAGAGGCTAGAATGCAGGATCAGCCAAAGTCAGGAGATGACTCGCCATGCCTGCATCCTGCCAGCTCAAGGACTCCAGTTGGACCTGACACCTTGCAACATGCAGTGTCACCAAGGCCACTGGAGCAGAAAAGAAAACAGGTTCGTCTGGCAATGCAGCAGAGACGGCAGAGTGCTAGGCTGAAGGCTTTACACAGAAACCTCCACAGTAGCAGTGATGAGGAAGAGCAGGGCTGAAGCACCACCTGTGAACTCAGCCTCATCAGCATCAGCTGGCTCTGCTACAGCAGCAGGGGAAGGGATTTAAGCCATCAGTTAGGCTTGGCTGTTGTGCAAGCAACTTGTCACCAACCTCCTGGTGTACCGGCCTTGTTTCCCTGCTGTCCTTTGGATTCCTGGTACCCTGACTTCTTGGACTGGCTCTGACTAACACCTTGGACTTCCCTTGCCTGTATTGATATCTCGGACTCTGCCTTCACTGTGAATGACCTTGGACTGTTCCCCAGACCACGCTTACAACTTACAGCCCTCGCTCCTCGCCTGCACCACGACAGTTGGTGAGTGTAAATTCAAACAGGACGCAAGGGGCAAAAGCGGTTGCGTCAGTGAAGATTCCAACGGCGTCCCGAAAGTGCTCAAAAGCCACCCAAAATCTTCACCTCCATCTGGAGGCGAGACCAAGAGACCGGGAGGTCCCGGCGCGGCTGCGGAGAGCCGCAATCCGAAGGTAAACAAGGGAACGTTCTATCCGGAAACGCTTTCGCCAATCGGCTTCATCGGCCTAGCTTTCTAACAAACAATGAAAAATCCATAATGCTACCAAACAGAATTGATACAAAATAATGCTAAAAAATTACATAACTTTATACATACCATCATTGTCACTTTCTGTAGACCTACACTTAGGTTTCTATAGCAGGATTCACAAGGAATTCTCCAGCATACAGAGCAGAACACGCATGAGCCACTTAAAATGTCAATGTAAAACAGGTGGAACGAGTATAGGCAAACGCCTCCTCTCTTAAAGAAATGTAGACCTATATAATGTCTTTCACCATGAAAAATGAATCCATCCTAGATCACAATATAATCAATATAATCACTTCTGTTAATCTCTGAAGTGCTGCTGGACTCCTGTTTTGTTTAACTGCTAAGTAAACTTTGTTCTTTGTAGTTCCTTTGAGTGCATATTTCATATGTATTAGTTGCTTCCTCGGTCACTTGTTGTTTTTTCCAGGCTAGTAAGTATCTCTGACTTGTTTACCAGTGAAGCACTCTGTCCCTCTATGAAGCCTGTCATGCGTTTCTTATTTCACAGATTATCCTTCCCAAAGCACAAATCTTTATTCTGGTAGCAGAGGTTTAGATATATTTGAAAATTCCATGTATCCAGTGTTGGGAGAATTTTCCTTACCCTCCCCCTTTCTCTCGGTCCCTCGTGATTAGCTATCTCTCTGCCTGCTACTTACCAGGAGCAGAGTTCACAGAATTCAACCTTGCACACAAGCCTCTCTTAAACAGCACACACCAATCGTATAAAGTAAATCATGCAGCTTTATTATACTTACAAGGAAATATAAAGCAAAGAGAGAAAGCAATACTTAACTGAATATATATATATGACAGCACACACACTGACAGACAAACAGTCAGAGATCTCTGAGGTCGTTCCAAGGAAGAGACAGAAATGGGTCTCTCTCTTAGAAGGATGAGGGACTGGGCAATTGGACTAGCCTTTTATAGGTTGAGCCATGAGAAAGGGTCTCAAATGGCCCCCTCCTGCCAAATTCTTCAGGATATGAGTTTTCACAAATCATGGCTATAAGTTGTTTGGAAGACCTCTTGTTCCATAATAATTCTTTCAGTGTCCAGGTCTGATAACTGATTGTTTTTGGTACATTGGCTGACAGACAGAACAATCTCCTCCTTCGTGAGCAGACAACTTGTTGCCTGCTTAAATGGCCTTGCTATCACAAACATAATTTTGGGGCATCCGATGTGTTGCGGGTGATTAACTCTAAGTAATGCAATTTCCTATGACCTTTTAGGGTCAAGATCCTAATTGGAGCTGAGGTCAGCTAAAAGTCAGGTCTTCATATGGCTTCTAAGTTATAGATTAATAAGCTACAGATTAATAAAATTGGTTTTTCTTAACCCAAACTAATATTTAATGCAAACTAATGTTCAATAAAAAAATTCTCACTACAATCCCCCATTTTTGGGTTAAGAAAAACCCAAACTACTTAGCAGGTTTTGGTCTAAAAGTGTAAATATTGCTGGCATACATTGTGAGAGGCCACAAAGCATAATTATAACAGAAACAAAAATAAATAAGATCAAATTATAATGTTCACAAGTATGTTAACCCATCCTATTAAACTTGGAAATCAATTTTGTACATGGAAAATAATTCTGGGGGGTTGTGTTTGCATAAGTGTCAGGCTGTGCAGGTCACCTTCATTTTCTCTATCAGCTAGCTGCTGAAACCATTCTATACATCCTATTTCCTTAACTTATTGGACACCTCCCTTACACTTTCTAATATTTCCTCCTGTCTGCATACCATCATTCTGTGGAGCACTTCTATAAAGCTCCACCTTCAATGTGTGTGTGGGCGTTGCAAAGTGGTATGAAGTTGCTGGGTCTGTGAATAGATGTAATATATATTGGGACCATTTTATTACAATTTGCTATAGAGTTAAATGTTGTCATATTGAGGTCCCCCATTTGGTCATAACAAATGCTTGCTTTGCATAAGCTACGTCCAGAATCAAGAATTCTGGGGTATACTTGAAATAACTAAATTTGGAATGTTTCAGATTAGTTTGCTGGCTAGAACTGTGAACAGCCCTGTATTTTAAAGCCCTTTCACAGATTCAACAATCTCATACCCAAACCCACACAGAAACGAAAACAACATACCTCCCACCATCATTCAACGTTCACAGTCCTTTATGAGTTTTCACAAATCATGGCTATAAGTTGTTTGGAAGACCTCTTGTTCCATAATAATTCTTTCAGTGTCCAGGTCTGATAACTGATTGTTCTGTCCGTCAGCCAATGTACCAAAAACAATCTCCTCCTTCGTGAGCAGACAACTTGTTGCCTGCTTAAATGGCCTTGCTATCACAAACATAATTTTGGGGCATCCGATGTGTTTGGGTGATTAACTCTAAGTAATGCAATTTCCTATGACCTTTAAGGGTCAAGATCCTAATTGGAGCTGAGGTCAGCTAAAAGTCAGGTCTTCACATGGCTTCTAAGTTATAGATTAATAAGCTACAGATTAATAAAATTGGTTTTTCTTAACCCAAACTAATATTTAATGCAAACTAATGTTCAATAAAAAAAAATTCTCACCACAGCCATAAGTATTAGCACATACACCCAGACAACTTAATCTGGTGGGCAGTCATTGAAGCCAAAGGAATTGGTCCAGGACAGTGGTTCCCAAAGTGGGCAGTACCACTCCCTGGGGGGGAGGATTACCTAGGGGGGCACTAAGGGGCAAGGGGGCAGCGGGGTGTGTGTGCTAGAGGTGGGCCCCTCCAACTGTGTTGTTCACTAATTTACAATAGATCAAGCTATGGCACCATGCTGGCAAATTTGGTGGAAACTCATCAGAATTTTTTCCCAGGCTTTGAAGAGCTGGTACCACTGGATCAAGTGCATCAGTTTTGCTGAATACATTTCAACTAAAAAGTTTTAATTTAGTTTGAATAGATGTGCAATTAATTGTTACTGTTTTGATTTTTTTTTTTGTTATCTTCTTTAGTGCGTCATGCAAACCCCTATCTTGAGCAATGCTTTTTATAGGATAGAGTAGGGGGCGCTGGGGTTGAATGGGGCGGTGGCCTGAAAATCTTTGGAACCGCCGGTCCGGAATAAGTGGCATGCGGTTTGCAGCTATTCGTTACAGATAACATTTGACAGCATTTCAGTGTAAAAAAAACACAAAAAAACCCCACAGAGGTATCCTGCCAGTTTCTTAGTCCACTAAATTGCCACAGGAATTCTGTTTTATTTTGCTGCTACAGACATGGAAATCTTGCAGGAAGTTGCTTAACTGTGGTTTCTAAAAAATGCGGTTCCAGTTTAACTGTGTCCTGGAGATTGTATACATTTCCATTATAAAATCTCCCAACTACTTGCAACTTCTTCAGCCAGTGAGGCAGCCCCTCCCCAGTTTGTAGGGCTGTGACAGGTGGTGTAAGGGAGGTGATGGGGTTAAGATGGCCCCTGGGCTGTATGGAAGGTTTTGAACTAGACAAAAAGGGTATGTGAGAGGGTTGGAAATAGGGTTGGTTTGAGGCACCCAGTCATTACTAGTGCAGTTTTTTAACCCCACCCTTCTTTCAGAGGCATTCTAGGTCATTCTCTCTGCCTCATTTTACCATCGCAACCACCCTGCGAGGTAGGGTAGGCTGTAAAAGAGTGTGGTTGGCCAAAGATCACCCACAGAATAGCTGTCTATGGAAAGGCTGAGATGGGTACACACATGTTCATGTACACACAACTAATATCATTAATAGGCTTTGCCTGTGCCTTCTATGAAGTTTGTATTTCTGGTGCCTTCTATGAAGTTTGTATTTCTGGTACATTTTATGGCCCGGCCCAACCAAGTGATGTTTACATCATATCTGGCTCTCCTGACAAATGAGTTCGACGCCCCTGCCGTAGGGTTTTCAAGGCAAGAGACATTCAGAGGTGGTTAGCCATTGTCGGCCTCTGCATTGTGAATCTGGTATTCCTAGTGGTCTCCCATTCAAATACTGACCAGGGCCTAGGGTTGCCACCATCCAGGTGGTGTAAGAATGAAACAGGGCAGTCTCAAAGTATCAAAAAGCTATATTCTACTAGTGCAAAACTTAAGCTAATGAGGCATACAATAATACAACAATATACAGCAGCTGTTCCACAAAGTCAACAGCAAATTACAAAAGCCAAATGGCAATTTCCAGAAGGGGAAATTTCCCCTTCTGGAAATTGCCATTTGGCTTTTGTAATTTGCTGTTGACTTTGTGGAACAGCTGCTGTATATTGTTGTATAATTGTATTATTGTATACCTCATTAGCTTAAGTTTTGCACTAGTAGAATATAGCTTTTTGATACTTTGAGACTGCCCTGTTTCATTCTTACATTCTTGTATTAACAGTGGTTTTGAGTCTTTGTTGTTGACCATCCAGGTGGTAGCTGGAGATCTTCTGCTGTTACAACTGTTCTCCAGGTGACAGACAGAAGAAATGGGAAGAAATTGGCTGCTGTGGAAGGTGGACTCTATGGCATTATACTCTGCTGAGAGGTCCCTCCCCAAACCCCTCCTTTCCCAGCCTCCATCTCCAAAACCTCCAGGTATTTCCCAACCTGGAGCTGGCAGCCTTACCAGGGCTTGCTTCTTAGTTTCCAAGATCAGGCTAACCTGGGCTATCCAGTTCAGAGCAGTTAAAATTTAGCAAATTTATCATTGTTGGCTCCCTCTGGGATTGATGGGATTTAACTGAGCCATGACTCAGCGATGCTGTTGAATTCGACGTGTCTTGATCTAGATAAAGTTAGTAATGACTGGGGCTGGAGCCTCTTTCCTTGGAATTTCGTCTAGGTCCCTGCTCCCTTTTAACGTTCCTTTTCTTCCTTCCCGTTTCCTCCTCCAGGATGCTTTTGGTCCAAAAGTCCTTCTGTGTGCTGCTGGTGCTGATGGCATTTGTGGGTTTCCTCTATCTCCATGTGTGGTCACCAAAGCCCTACAGCACGGTGGACCTGCGCAGTCGGCCTGACCAAGTGCCCAGCCAGCTGCTGAAGGACCGCCTGCTACTGCCCGACAAGAAATATGCGCACATTGCCTTCCGGATCAAGGAGGAAATCTTGGAGTAAGTCCCATTCCCATATGTTTCTTAACTGTTCCTATTTTCTGTCTGCTCCATCCCTGGTCAAACAGTGTCCCTGTCCTGACTTTGAGGACTATATGCCATGCCTGCCTTTTTAAGGTCACTGACACCCCGTTGTTTGCCCTGGCTTGGATGCTATTGGGAAGCTGAGTTTTTTTTCCTGCTTCCCCACAGCATCATGGTGTTTCTGTGCACCTCCTGCCCCCCATCTATTCTGTGACCTTTTCCAAAAATGGTTTGCTGCAATGTTTTGGGAAAGATTGCAGCAAAATGGGTGGAACCCATACTGGTTGGAACATTGGGATCTTCCCGGTCCCACATTTCCCTGCCCCATTCCCCCCACCCAGCCAGCAGACAACTCTTTCCTTTTTTTATATAAATCTGTTACTGACATGTCATTATAGTGTTATAACATTATAATGATCTGGTTCTCTGAATTCACAAGTTTCATTTTTAAAAAAATTAAAAGTGTCTTCCTAGCACTTTTTGTTGCAGAAACGTGCCTTTCCCCTTACATCTGTGCAATGAAAGGGACTACAGACTTACTTTTTTAAAAAAGCTAGGGATTGAGAGAACCCAATAGGGTAGTTATAACACTATAAAGATAAGCCGATGGCCAATCTTAAAATTAATCGACAAAGTCCCTGGTGGAGCGGTGGCAGGGCAGGGGGGGGGGAGAATGGCCACCGTTGGGGGCTGGGGCAGGAAAAACATGGGGAAACCTGCAAAGTGGAAAGTCCTTCTGCTGATACGCTGTATCAACAGCTGCAGCAGCAACAGAGTAATCACACTAACTCCTCCCTGTGTGGACAACACTATATGTGCTGTTCTTCTGGTTCACATTTCCTTCTGGAGATCTCTAGAAATTAAGTATTGGGGAGGGCAGACACATGTTCAGTTTGAGGTGCACCCATACAAATTCCTGCGCATGGAACATGCCAGGGCACTGTTCCTTACCACCACCCCATCATCACCAGACTCTAAATGTGGCTTACCATGTCCCAGAGGTACTCATTCTGCAACAATTCCAGCCAGATTCGTTGTGAAATAAGTGCTATTTTCAATAAAGCATTTTCGAAAGTGATTATGGTCCCGTTATCCTCTTCTGGAAATGATACTTGAGAGTATTTGGATTCCTTTGACAGGAAGCTTTCGGTGACGTTTACAGATATTTATCCTCATCCCTTTGCAGGCTTCTTCCGAAAAACTCTTGCAAATGCATGGTGGAACCTAGCATGAACCTTCCTTTCCAAAGACAGCTCTTTGGCCAGGTCTACTCACTGGATTTTGCTACTGCCTTTAACCCCTCTGAACTACCCGACATCCACAATAAGCGGGAAAAGGAGTACAGCAGTTACCGGCGGAGGTAAGCCTGTCTTGAAGCCCCCTGTTTCCTTTGTTCACATCCTGCAAGCCCCAAATTAGTTTGGAACTCAGATTTTAGCGTCCTGAGACACTCAGCATTCATTTACTCAAACGTTTCTAGTCCTTATTGTGCTTATCTATGGAATACTGTAAAATAAGAAGAAAACTGAGGATTTTTAGGAAGTAGTGGCTGGTAGGGTTGCCAGCTCTGAGTTGGGGAATACCTGGAGATTTTGGGGGTGGAGCCTGAAGAGGGCAGGGTTTGGGGAGGGGGGGCTTCAGTGGGGTGTAATGCCACAGAGTCCACCTTCCAATGCAGCCATTTTAAACCGGTGAACTGATCTCTGTCACCTGGAGATTAGTTGTATTAGCCGCGGGAGATCTCCAGCCACCACCTGGAGGTTGGCAACCCTAGTGGCTGGGCTTTCAGTGGGCAGCAGAAGTCTTTTATCTTATATCCCGTGACTAAGCAGAATAAATCAAGCAAAAGGTATTCTTGTACAAGTTGCAGAATTCAGAGTTTTTTTCCCAACACAGACCATTTTAGTGCAATTTTAGTACATGCCCCAACTTCAGGTGCCTTCTGGGTGAAAACAAAGTAAAGTTACTTAGGCTTGTTTGGGCAGGGAGCTGCACAATAAGGGGGCTGCCACCCAAAAGGCTCTGCTTTTGTGATCATTTTTCAGGACAATTTCTCCATAGAAACTTGGAGGAATGATACTCAACTTTGTAATAGATTGTGTTTCGCACTGTTGTTCATTGGCTCAAGACATTTCTTTTGATCTTTATCAGAGTGCACCAAAAAACAATTTCTAGGATAAACAACGCGGCACCCCCTCTTCGACGTACTTTGGGTCAGCAAAAGATTTAATCAGCTAGGAAGATTGCCTAGCAATCCCCTTTTCAACACAACCAGGGATTTTTGCATCTGTCTGTTCCATCGAGGAGGACTTAATCCATTCTTTCAAAGCCCTCCCTGATTTAGAACCACTGGCCATCACTGACAGGCTGGCACCGCTGAGATCAACACTTCTGGAGTTGAGGGGTGCAGAAACCCTTCCCCCTTCTACCTCTCCTAGAGTTGACAGGTCCCTCTTCACCACTGGCGGGAGTTTTTTGGGGCGAAGCCTAAGGAGGGCGGGTTTGGGGAGGGACTTCAATGCCATAGAGTCCAATTGCCAAAGTGGCCATTTTCTCCAGGTGAACTGATCTCTATCGGCTGGAGATCAGTTGTAACAGCAGGAGATCTCCAGCTAGTACCTGGAGGTTGGCAACCCTAACTTCTCCACCCCCTATTGCTTTAGAAGGAAATAACTCTGGTCAGGTTTGGCCGCGCTTCACAAAAACCAAAGCTTCCTGGTATACACGGAAGTCTTGGATCTTGAGGAGCACAGACAAAATTCTCCACAGTCCCAGTTGGTCAAATGTGCAAGCAAGAAATTAAGATTGGCAAGGGAGCGGCTGGTGCCATCTGCCTTAGTGAAATCACTGCTTTCCGATGCTGGCTGCTGGCTGACCCAGCCCCAGCCCAGCCCCAGCAGTATCGCTGAAGCAGTTTGGGGGAGAGAGTTTATCTGATAACGGCTTGGGAATCTTTCCATCACTTTTCTGCTTCTCAAACAAAGGCCCTCAATGCCGGGCTCTTCAAAGGAGCGTCAGAGAGCTTCAACAAACCATGCGAAATTCACTTCTGGATGACTTCCCAGACATTCCACAATACTTGAAGAATGCAACTCTTGTGGTTTAGATATTGGTGTACTGCAGAACAAATGCTATAATAAAACAAAACCCGAGTGTGAACATTAATAGAAAAAAAACCGTTCACGATACTATCAGAAAGAATTCCCTTTCTCGTTTTAGGAACCCATAGAGGTGAAACTACTACTGTAAATCTATGGGTGGTGGTGTCAAAGGTAAAACAACCTCTTGAATGAGGGATCTACGCTGCTTGGCTTTGGTCTTAAGCTACTAGACCTCAGCGGGGAGTTTACTTTTTTCTAGACCTCAGTGGCCCTGACCTGGATGGCCCAGGCTAGCCTGATCTTGTCAGATCTCAGAAGCTAAGCAGGCTGTTGGTTAAAGATGCTACATAGGTGGTACATACTCCGAGCGGCATACAAAACATGAACTGTACGTCGTCGGGACTATGCTGGAAATGTCATAAAACCAGAGGTACCTTTTACCGTTGTTGGTGGAAATGCGAATCCGTTCAGAAATTCTGGAAAAAAATACACATGAACTTGGAAGGCATCCTGGGACAAAGCATAGAATATGACCCCAAACTGTTCCTCTTGAACAAAACACCAGACAAGATGACCAAGGACCAACAGGATATAACAATATTTAGTAACCGCAGCAAGAGCAGTGATGGCGTCAATTTGGAAAACAAACAATATCACAAAAATCCAAACATGGATTGATAAATCTCTTGAGTACATAATGATGGCACAATTGACAGAATCGATGCAAGATAGATCACAAGGACAACATCGAGGGAAATGGAAATCCTTTTATGACTACATTAAAACTAAAAGACAATAATAGGATTATTCAAACGATGATATGTTTTATTTAAAAAATGACGATCTAAATCAGTTTATATGTCAATGAAAAAGAATAATGCGATATACCCAATAGAGGGGTAGAAATCTTAACGTTTACGCTAAACAATATTCAACTAATATTCCTTTCCCCTTCCCCATCTTATTTCTGTATATCTAATAATGAAAAAAAAATATATATTTATAAAAAAGCTAAGCAGGGTCAGCCCTGGTTAGTCCTTGGATGAGAGACGGCTAAGGACGTCTTGGGTTGCTGTGCAGAGGCAGGCAGTGGCAAACCACCTCTTGCCTTGAAAGCCCCCCAAGTACGCAGTGATGGCAAGTTGACTCACTTGCTGAATAAAAGACCTCTAGGGGAGTTGGAAAAGAAATAGAAACCCTACTATGAGAAGAAGAAGAGTTGGTTTTTATATGACGACTTTCTCTACCACTTAAGGGAGACTCACACCGGCTTACAATCTCCTTCCCTTCCCCTCCTCACAACACACCCTGGGAGGAAGGTGGGGCTGAGAGCGCTCTAAGAGCTGTGACTAGCCCAAGGTCACCCAGCTGGCTTCGTTTGTAGGAGTTGGGAAACCAACCCGGTTCACCAGATTAGCCTCCGCTGCTCACGTGGAGGAGTGGGGAATCAAACCCGGTTCTCTAGATCAGAGTCCACTGCTCCAAACCACCACTGTTAACCACTACACCACACTGGCTCTCTAAGGAAAAATAAAACCGTCTTACAATCTCCTTCCCTCCCCACAACAGACACCCTATGAGGTAGGTGGGGCTGAGCTCTAAGAGAGCTGTGACTAGCCCAAGGTCACCCAGCTGGCTTTGTGTGGAGGAGTGGGGAAACAAACCCCGTTCACCAGGTTAGCCTCCGCCGCTCATGCGGAGGAGTGGGGAATCAAACCCGGTTCTCCAGATCAGAGGCCACAGGTCCAAACCACCGCTCTTAACCACTACACCAGCACAAATGCTATGCACCAGCACAAATCTTACTAAGTAACTTAATATCAGACTATTTAGAGCAAATAAGCAATAACTATTTATTGATCATTCAAGTACAAAATAGTGTAGATCGTAAAGGCGTTTTATTTTAAGCAGGAAACAGCAACCCAGAAAATGATCTGCTTGATGTTCATGCTCAGCTGGTATTTGGTAAAAGTGTAATTTTACCTATTGTAGACAACTTAAATATATTGATTAGAAAATAGGTGGTACTTAAAGAAAATCGTGAGCAGACATTATAGAGCAGATTAACAAGCAGGTGTGTGATAGCATATTATTATTTACAATTTGTCCAGTTGAACTCAAAGCATGGCTATACTGCCATGAAAAAACCAAACAGTGCACTGGATACAAGAGTAAGAAGTGCACGCATGCTCCTCATAATATTCTATAGAGTTTTGCCATACAGATATTTCACAGTGCATGGGTTCATTTTTAAGTGGCTGACAAATCAGAAGACAGGTTCTGTTTAAAGTAGTTAACACACAGTAATCCAACCAGACTTTGGATGACACACAAGATACGTGTGATAGTATATTTCAACTGTATGTGTGGTTTTGTGTTTAGAGTGTTATTGTGTTGTATGTCTTTCTTGTTATGTGTAATAAAATTCTTAATTTAAAAAAGAAGTGCCCTATGGGGTCACCATAATTTGGCTGCGACTTGACGGCAGTTTCCACCACCAGACCTCAGTGAGGAGTTCATCTTGATCCCACCTGATCTCTTTTCCCTACCAGCTGCCCTAACAGGCCCCCAAAACAGTTTCATTCTGATGGCGTGGACCAAATTCTCTTTGCAAGAATCAGGCATCCCCCGCCCCCCACGAGGAAGGAGCAAAAAGTAGCTTGGGTCTTTTATGCATGGGAGTTTTACCCGGGGTTCGGTGCTCTCTTGACCCACACTTTTCTATTGCAAATCCAAAAATGCTAAGCACCAGCAAAAATCAGGTGCTGTCAGAGTCCCCGCCTCTTGAAAATGCTGATTTGAATTGGCTGTAGAGCTTACTGTGAGAAAAATGTCCAGTTCCCCTCTCCCCCCAGTGGAAACCCAAATGCCGTTTTAAAAACCATTTCACAAAATGGAGCTCTTTAAAAGGAACGGGGTGAGCCCTAATCTTTCCTCCTCACCTCCACCCAGGTCCCATTCCCCAGCTGACCAACTCCTCATAGTCCGAGCCAACTCTCCACTGGAGTACCCAGCCCAGGGGGTGGAAGTACGGCCTCTTCAGACCATCCTCATCCCAGGTGAGTGTCTTTCCTTGAATCTCCAAGGGGGAGGGGAGGTGTAAAGTGGGGAGGGCTGGACTGGAAGGCAAAAAGAGTCATGTGAAAGACTGTAGCAGATAATGAATGCTCACAATTCACTCCTGTATCTTTTCAATACCCAGGTCTGAGCTTGCAGGCAGATGGCAGAGCATTGTTTCGGGTAAGATATCTGGGGTTTGGGTTACCCTGGGCAGGCAGTCTCCGCTTAAGTGGGGGGAATTAGCTAGAGACAGCAAGAGTGGGGTAACTAAAATGGATAACCTATTTATACCGGGATTGTCCTGGGTGAGAATTCTTCGGCGAACACACAATTATTGAAGTGAAACTGGTTTTATTAATCAATAAAGGTACAGTAAAATTGATCGCAACAGTAAGCATACACATGTAAAACACACAAGAGTTAACTAGAGAAAAGGGAGGAGATTAGACAGTGTTTAGGGAAGGGTAATAATTGCCGGTCCTGAAGGAGACATCTATGAAAGCAGCGCTGAGGAGGAAACCGACCATCGTTTCTGGAAACAGAGAGGACCCACGCGCAAGTGGGGGTGAGTGCATGGATCCAAGACACACACAAATTATGGGGGCCAAGGACCTGCTTTTATACCCTAAGATGGGTCCTAAGGTGGTGTGAGGTATTCTGACAGGAAGGTCAGAGAACAAAGAATTGATTGCTTTTCTGGGGTTTCGGACAAAGGATAGGAGAGGCTTAATGGTTTGGTAACCGTTCGGCCGATGGGGTGGGGTCCCAAGAGATTTCCTGGATCGTTCCCTTAAGTGCTGCTTAATTAGAGGGATGGGGGTAGATATGGTGAGTAATGGGTCTGCCCGGAGCACTGATTAAATCACCTTAAGAGATTTAATGGGATTTAGCTGGTCCCATTGTTCAGCCAGGCACAACTTTAGGCTGAGGGGACACTCAGCTGCCAATCCCTTCCTGCCCAGGCATGACACAAAATGGTTCCCAAACTCTGAGGGGCATCCATTTTGGGGGAGCAGTGCCCTACTCTGATGCCAGTCTTAGAGGCCCCCTTGTCTCCATGAAGTCCTTTAATGGGAGGAGGGGTCCAACCTCTAATACTTGGATAGGGTTGCCAACCTCAGCTGACATCTTGCTAGGAGGAATTGGATGGAGGAGATGATGCAAAAAAAAAAAAAGGAAGTGACATCATTACGTTAAGCCAATGCTCTAGGACAGGGGGCTCCAGCGTGGTGCCCCAGGTGCCATGGTGCCCACCGACACCTTTTTTGGCGCCCACCAACTGTTTTTCTGGCACCCACCTGGGCAATGCCAGGTAGGGCTTTTGGCCAGCAAGACTTCTGATTAACTATTAGAGATTTGATTAGCTTTGCAGATTTTTTTAAACGCAGTAGCTGCCACCACAGCACAAAAAAATCAACACACTGCTACTGAAGTTAAGCCGTGGCAATCATTTTGTGGTTGGCTCCCTGAACCCCTCTGGTCATGTTTTGCCAAGATATCCCTAATACTTTTTCTCCCGCAGCCCCCACCTTGCTTCTTTACTACATAATAATCCCCAAATCTTGTTGAAACTTGATTAAAATAAAAAGCAATAGATTTGAGCAAGATTGTGTGAAATATCCTGATCGGCTTATGCCCAGCTCTACTCCTTCTGTATGAGGGCAAAAACTTATTGATAAACCCTCATGTGTCTCTGTGTGTGTATAATCAGTTTAACCCTTCAGGGGCAGCACCAGATTTGGGGGTGGGTGGGCAAGATGTCCTCTGATGGGACCCCACTAAAGAAGGTTCCCACTGCTTCATCTCCCTCCTGCTCCTACTCTCAGACACTCTGAGACGTGTCTGTCCCATGACCACATGAAGCTGCCTTATACGGAATCAGACCATTGGTCCATCAAGGTCAGCATTGTCTACTCTGGCTGGCAGCAGCTCTCCGGGGTCTCAGGTGGAGGCCTTTCACATCACCTACTTCCTAATTGTTTTAGCTAGGGATGCTGGCATTGAATCTAGGACCGTCTGCATGACAAGCAGATGCTCCTCCAGTGCTCCATGGCCACTCTCCACGGTCTCTCTCACAGCACACACACAACCAGTTAGGAAATGGGAGGAGAGTGTGACATTGCAAGGCTCTCTGGAACCATCTCTCATTTCCTGCTGTGGGTAGACGACGGGTCAAGCATCTCTGGCAGGTGGAGAACCTTCTGCTGTGCCGTGAGTCTTGGTGGGTTCCTAACCACCCTGGATACTTTTCTGTTAGAATGAAATTTGAGATTTTGTGGTTTCGTTGGCTGTGAAAGTTCAGTTAATTTTTTTTGGCCTCAGAGTATAAACGGTTCTCATCTCCTTTGACCTCTGAGGTGTCCTAGAAAAAGGGCTATCCCTGGCAAGGCAACTAGCCAGCCGCCTTCTAAAATCACAGGGAGCCTCCCTCCTTCCAGGGCTGACCCCTCTCTTCTTTCGCTTCCGCGGCAGGTCAACTTGTCGGCTACAATGGGCACCTTTGATGTGGCCGCTGAAGTGGAAGGGGTGAAGGTGGAAGGGGAAGGGGAAATGCGCCTCACCCTCTCGGGACCCCGCCTGGACAACGTCAACCGGCAAATGCAGTTTGTCACCTACACCAACACGCTCTTCCATCCCAACACGGCGGACACAGGTGGGTATGGGAACAGATATTAGGGCAGAACTTACACAGCATTGGTTCTGCAGTGCAAAAAACTAGAGGGACATTGCAAAGGGTAAGTCCCTGTTGCATAGAGCAGGGGTTCCCTGCCGACACTTTTTCTGGTGCCCGCCAAGTGTTTTTAGGAAGTGGATGGGGCCAGGTAGGGCTTTTGGCCAGCAAGACTTGTAATTGACTATTGGAGATTTGATTGGCTGTGCAGATTTTTTTTTTTAAATTTTTTTGCCTTGGTGGCAGCAGCCACCACAGTACAACAATCTCCACTGTGTGACTGAAGTAAAGCCGTGGCAATCATTTTATGGCTGGCTTAGCCTCCTGCAGCAGCCATTTTGTGGCTGCTGTGCCCACCATGCTGTGTCAGAATTACAAGGGTGCTCTCAGGCTCAAAAAGGTTGAGGACCCCCGTAGAGCATCAAGGAGTTATAACTAGGGCTGTGATCCTTTTCCCAGTATTTTTCAGGTTTGGAGTTTAATAAACCTGGATTTTTTTTATTTTTATTTTTTTAAAAACCCCAAAATGCCCAATATAAGGAATTCGGGTTTTTTGAATGATGGAAAATTTCTGGGTTTAGTAAAGCAGAACCCGAAAAATACGCGGCCCAGAGCTGCACGCTGGGCTCCGTGGAACCCAGTGTTCAGTCCCGTGTTGCTTGCCATGTGGACTTCAGAGATGGCGAGCTGGGGGGGAGCTGACTTAGATCACTACCGCCTGCCCCCTCCAAAGTCTGTAGACTTCAGAGGCGGCAGACAGAGGCAATCTGAACATAGATCCCAACCGCCTTCTGCCTCCGAAGTCCACATGGACTCCAGAGACGGCAGGTGGCGGGGATCTGACTCAGCCAGCAGGTAAGTAAGGGGGAGGGAGGAAGGGGAAGGAAGGGAGAAATGGCAGCGGGGCCAAAGCAGCCCTGAATAATGCAAAAAAAAAAAAATGCCATTATTTGGGATTCGCTTTTTCGGTTCCCTCTTATTACCGCCATTTTTTTTAACCGGTAACCCTCCAACCTGAAAAATATCGAAAAGGTATATTTCGGGGGGTTTCTGTTTGGCCTTAGCCAAATGCACATCCCTAGTTATAAGAAAGCACGTGAAACAAAGGACAAACAATCAGGGGCCACTGTAGGGAATTATAACACAGCACATGAAACAAGGCAAAAACAATCAGGAATCACTGTGGGGAGGTATATGAAGGCTCAAGGAATTGGGAATTATAACAAGGCACAAATAATCATGAACCACTGTGGGGAATTAGAAGAAGAAGAGTTGGTTTTTATACACTGACTTTCTCTACCACTTAAGGAAGAATCAAACCGGCTTAAATTCACCTTCCCTTCCCCTCCCCCCAACAGACACCTTGTGAGGTAGGTGAGGCTGAGATAGTGTGACTAGCCCAAGGTCACCCAGCTGGCTTCATGTGTAGGAGTGGGGAAACCAACCCAGTTCATCAGATTAGTCTCCGCCGCTCATGTGGAGGAGTAGAAGAAGAAGAGTTGGTTTTTAAATGCTGACTTTCTCTACCACTTAAGGAAGAATCAAACCGGCTGAAATTCACCTTCTCTTCCCCTCCCCACAACAGACACCTTGTGAGGTAGGTGGGGCTGATAGTGTGACTAGCCCAAGGTCACCCAGCTGGCTTCGAGTGGGGAAACAAATCCAGTTCACCAGATTAGCCTCCGCCGCTCATGGGGAGGAGTGGGGACTCAAACCCGGTTCTTCAGATCAGAGTCCACCGCTCCAAACCACCGCTCTTAACCGCTACACCCCGCTGGCACAAGCAATCTGGAACCACTCAGAATATAAACTAAGGGTTAGAGGTTGGTTTGGTATTCAAAGATGTCCCCAGTATAGTTCTCTTTTTTTGAGATCATTCTCCCCCATACGCACAAAACCTTTGTGGTATAGTACAGCATAGCTTTGAGTACTATAGAGTTACTGTAGCATAGTGGCTAAATGTTTGAGAGCAGACAAGTCCCCAGTTCAGATTTTGCCTTCGCCGCATAGGAGGCATTCGGAAAGTCACCATTCTTGCATTCGGAAAGTCACCATTCTTGCAAATTGAGCCCTGTCCCCCACCCATCTCTGTCGTAGGACAATGACAGTATTTGCCTCCCTGGAAGGTGTGTTACGTAAGAACCTACGTAAATCCCTTTGAACACTCAAAAAAAGCACTATATTTAACTAGACATTTGGGAGCTAGAGTTAAGTTAGGGGGCTACTTAGGTTTATTTTACTTTTAACGTTATTTAATGCTGCAGTACTCAAGTCTGCACGGCAGCAGCACAACAGATTGAGTGTATGGGGGAAAGTGACATCGGCCAGGCAGTTCACAGGAGATAGGAACTATCTCAGGGCACGGCAGAGGGCATGTGATTTCCTCCAGGCTGACAGTTCTTGGGAAATTCCTGATGGAGGATCTGTGTGGGTGGTTGCTTCAGGGCAGGTTAGTTCCTGACTTCCCTGGAACTCAGGCTGAACACTCTGTAGGTGGCGAAGGAAATCAGCCCTCACAGGGAAAAACCCAGGCCGCGTGGCATTCGCTACCCGCCGTCTCGGCAATAAGTCCCATTGAACCTGGTGTGCAATTTACTTCCAAGTAGGGTTGCCAACCGCCAGGTCCTAGCTGGAGATCTCCTGCTATTACAACTGATCTCCAGGTTACAGAGGTCAGTTCGCCTGGAGAAAATGGCCGCTTTGGCAATTGGACTCTATGGCATTGAAGTCCCTCCCCTCCCCAAACCCCACCCTCCTCAGGCTCTGCCCCAAAGTCTCCCGCTGGTGGCGAAGAGGGACCTGGCAACCCTCTTCATCTCTTGGAGCCCTAAGTGCACTTAAGGGACGACCGAGCCCTGTCTCTTGTGCATTAGAAGGCAACGGAAAAGATAATAAAAAACCTGTTCAAGGCTTTTTAAAAAACTTTAATTTCATAGGATTCTTCTCTGTGTTGCTTACCTCATAATTCATATACGGTGCTCCTGCTAGCCCATATTTTCTTTCTAGGACAGAACAAAACTTGGTAGAATCTCAGGATGGGGGTGGGAACTATCCCCTGATATTTCTTCCTTACCTGGAAGGATGTCTCATTAAAGAAAAGGTCGATGATCCCTGTTCGACGGGCATGTTCCATTTAAGTCACAGGCTTCCTTCTGAGTAAACCTTGTTGAGGATTACACTGTTATGATTAACTGTGGCTCATACGTATTCACATTGTCAGCCCTGACTGCAAGCTATTTTCTAGGATGTGTTTTAGAAGTCCTTCCCAGCCCTTCAGTACTAGTTGACGTAATCTCAACTGGAAGCAGAATCTGGGCTGATGGAAATGAACAGGAACTTTGGCCAGGTTGTTCTTCTAGGGCAGGAAATCCCCTCCAGCCCAAGCCTCTTAGGTTTCACGATTCATGGAGACAGCCGTCTAACAGAGAGAGAGAGTGAGAGAGAGAGGTGGAGATTCTAGCCAAGCGAGACTAGCTGCATTGTTCAGAAGAACAAGAGTTTACTGAGTGATATTTTCATGGCAGAATGAGAAATGAAAGTTATAATTCTGAAGAGATGGTGTTTGGGGCTGTGCTAGGTTTTTGGTGGGGTCTGCTTTTTGTGGTGGAAATGTGACTTTTTGCCAAAAGGATATGTGCTTCCTGGTGGTGTGGGGGTTCTCCTTTGGCCTCAAATCTATGATCCCCTCTTCTCTGTTGGCAAAGCACTTGCCAAGAAAGCGGCAGTGCTGCAGTACTACACCGTTGTATTGCAGACTGCTTAGTTAAGTCCTCCCAGTAATTTGAATCTCAGCTTTCTTACTTCACAGTTGTGGCTGTTAGGCTATACCGGCTCTCATAGGTATGGTTTCCCTCCATCTGGAGACTCTGTATTCCAGTAGACCAAGTATGTGCAAATGACAAAGAAATAGGCACATCTTCCTGGAGATGTTCGCCAAGGCTGATTGACATCTTATGGAGAACACGGGTTGGGTGTAGGATCCCCACCCTGCCACTTGTGAGTTGTGTGACAAACGATCAGGAACCACTGCAGGGAATTATAACAAAGCACATGAAGCAAGGCACAAACTATCAGGAACCACCATGGGGAATTATAACAACGCACATGAAACAAGGCAAAATCGAGAACCACCGTGGGGAATGATAACAATACACATGGAACAAGGCACAAACAATCAGGAACCACTGTGGGGAGGTAGATCCTAGCGTCCCACACATGCAAAGCCTGATTTGGGTTAGAACCATGGTGTGCATGGAGAAGGGGCTTCAGCCTTCCTAGGGGATCTGTTGGGGAAGCCCACATGTATCTCAGGGAATAAGTGGGTTTCCCCTAATAGCTCCCCGGGACTGTGTCATGTTGGGGAAATAGTCCAAGGGTGGGGGGAGACGGAAATCCCAACTCCCTGGGCATGGCGGTCTTCATTGTAATTGGGCACTGCAAGCACAGGAATTGAGGAGCACCTGCAACTTAGGCGTGCCTGTTGCATGGGATACAGGGTGGTAACCCCCCAGACCCAAGTGGTGTCCTCCATAATGTGCCAATCGGTCAGCGGGATCAGTCACTGTTCAAGCGAATGCAGCCCTAGACTGGCGTTCTGTCTCTTCCTCTGTTTTCCAGTGCAGTTTTCTACCGATGGGCACCAGGCGACTTTCATCATCCGCATCCGCCATGCGCCCACCCCTAGGCTCTACAACCCAGGATCTCCCAGCAGAGGAACCGGTGGAGGTGAGTATTGCAGCCAAGCACTACGGGGCTCTTGGTGGGAAGAGAACTAGCGGGGAAAGAGCGGAGCTCCGGAGCCCCATTCGCAGAGGTGGAGCTCAGCCTCGGAAAGTGTGAAGCTGCGAGCACTTGCTGTAACTTGGCTTTTCTATATCCTTAAAGATAATTCTAGGCAGGGAGTTGTGTTAGATCCAAACTAGACACAATCTTTTACAAAAATCACAAAATCATACAAGGTTGGAAGAGACTACAAGGGCCATCCAGTCCAACCCCGTGCCATGCAGGATCCCACAATCAAAGCGCTCCCAACAGATGGCCATCCAGCTTCTGCTTAAAGACCTCCAAAGATGGGGACCCCGCCGCACCCCCCCCCCCGAGGCAGCGCATTCCACCGTCGAACCGCCCTCACTGTCAGAAAGTTCTTCCTAATGTTTAGGTGGAATCGTTTTTCTCTTAGTTTAAATCCATTACTCTGTGTCCTAGTCTCTGAAGCAACAGAGAACAAGCTAGTTCCCTCATTAACATGGCATCCCTTCAAATCTTTAAACATGGCTATCATGTCACCCCTTAACCTTCTCTTCTCCAGACTAAAAAAACCCAGCTCCTTAAGTCTCTCCTCATAGGGCATGTATTCCAGACCTTTGACCATTCTGGTCGCCATCCTCTGGACACGCTCCAACTTGTCAACATCCTTCTTAAATTGTGGAGCCCAAAGCTGGACACAGTATTCCAAGTGAGGTCTGACCAATGCAGAATACAGTGGTATTATTACTTCCCTTGATCTAGACACACACTGTTGATTCATATTCAGTTTGTGGTCCACTAATACTCCCAGATCTCTTTCACATATACTGTTGTCAAGGCAACTCTCTCCCATCCTGTACCTGTGCCTTATGTTGTTTCTGCCTAGGTGTAGTACCTTACTCTTCTCCCTATTGAAATCCATTTTCTTGCTTATGGCCCAGCTCTCTAGTCTATCAAGGTCATTCTGAACTCTGACCCTGTCCTCTGGGGTATTAACTACCCCTCCCAACTTGGTGTCATCTGCAAATTTGATTATCATGTCCTCTATTCCATCATCCAAGTCATTTATAAAAATATTAAATAGTACCGGTCCCAGGATACACCCCTGTGGCACCCCACTGGTCACTCCTCTCCAGGATGAAGTTGTGCCGTTTTAACTTGTGACCACCACTGGGCCTTAGAGTCACACTGGATACTGCACATGCAGCCCCCTTAGTAGGGTAAATCTCACCCCCTTAGGTTAAATCACACCCCCTAGGACATTTCAGTTCAGGAAAGTGGCCCGGAGGAGAAGGCTGAAGCCCATCCTCTCTCCTCCCGCCATGGAACCAATCCAAGTTGGACCTCTGTGGTGCTTTGGAAAGGGGACTGACTACAAGTCCCCATAAGCGGTCACAGATCTAGTTCTGTCCTTATTCTGCAGCTGCAAAATAAAACACGAGTCCTTAAAGGCTATACCGCATTCATTCCAGCATCAGCTTTTGTCAGTGAGAGCTCACTTTACATCAAGGACAAAATCAGTGCCTTAGATGAAGTGACCTCGGTACTCCCAAAATCTTATGCTGGAATTAATTTTGTTTGTCTTTAAGGTGCCGCTCGTCTCCTGTTTTAGTTTGCCTGAGCTCCAGCTAGTTATTTCTTTTAAGCACCAGATCCCAAATAAAGGGTCAAATGGATTCCTTAAAGATAAACTTTTAACCACTGCTGGGAACACCTGTTTTCCTGCAATATGAGCAGCGTAAGAAGCAGATCTCGTCAGATCTCAGAAGCTAAGCAGGGTCAGCCCTGGTTAGTATTTGGATGGGAGGCCACCAAGGAAGGCCAGGGTTGCTGTGCGGAGGAAGGCACTGGCAAACCACCTCTGTTAGTCTCTTGCCATGAAAACCCCAAATAAGGGGTCGCCATAAGTCGGCTGCGACTTGACGGCACTTTACACACACACATAAGAAGCATGCATGTGCCTTTTCAAGGTCACTGTCCCACTCTAGTGGCTAGTTTGAGTATTACACTCTAGGCAAATGACGTTTAGGTTTAGTTTCAAATCCTCTTATCACCTTACAGAGTTTCAGGGCCTAAGCTTTCAAGAGTCAAAGCTCCCTTCAACAGACAGTAGAGTAGAAGAAGAAGAGTTGTTTTTTATATGCTGATTTTCTCTACCTTTTAAGGAGAACCAAACCGGCTTACCATCTCCTTCCCTTCCTCTCCCCACAACAGACAACTTGTGAGGTAGGTGGGGCTGAGAGAGTTCGGAGAGAACTGTGACTAGCCCAAGGTCACCCAGCTGGCTTCATGTGGAGGAACGGGGAAACCAACCTGGTTCACCAGATTAGTGTCTGCTGCTTATATGGAGGAGTGGGGAATTAAACCCGGTTCTCCAGATTAGAGTCTGTCGCTCCAAACCACCGCTCTTAACCATTACACTATGCTGGTAGAAATGGAGATCTCCGAGTCCTGTTATCCTAGTCAAAAGGTGGGAAGGGTGTTGTAAAGAATGCTTGTTAAGGATGAAGAGGTACAATGCATATTGTATTCCGCTTGATTAGAGAAGAGGGGAAATGCTTGACAGCAGAAAATAAGCATCTGTAGTGAGATAAGAAGCCTGTGTCCCTATTCAGCCCTGAAGGGTCCATTGTTTCGAACTTGTTACACAATCTCGGTTGTTATTTCCCCTTGGAATGCTTTTGTTTGACGACTGCCACTCTTAGGTCAGCAATGAAATGAGCTTGAAGATGAAAATGTTCTCCCACTGGTTTTTGAGTGTTGCGGTTTCTGTTATCAGTTTTATGTCCGTTTATTCTTTCGCATAGGGACTGACCTGTTTGTCCAAGGTAGAGAGTGGAAGGGCAATTGATAGAATGATACACCTAATAAGCAGTTTAATAGGACTAGGAACTGCAGAAATTTGAAGTGGAGCTGTCGCCTGAAGAAAGCCTGATATTTAAATGTGACATGTTAAACAATGCAGAACGTGGTATTAGAAGAAGAAGAGTTGGTTTTTATATGCCGACTTTCTCTACCACTTCAGGGAGACTCAAACCGGCTTACAATCTCCTTCCCTTCCCCTCCCCACAACAGACACCCTGTGAGGTAGGTGGGGCTGAGAGAGCTCTAAGAGAGCTGTGACTAGCCCAAGGTCACCCAGCTGGCTTCCTGTGCAGGAGTGGGGAAACAAATCCAGTTCACCAGATTAGCCTCCGCCGCTCATGTGGAGGAGTGGGGAATCAAACCCAGTTCTCCATATCAGACTCCTCCGCTCCAAGCCACTGTTCTTAGCCACAACAACAGTGCTCTTAACCACCACAGCAGTGCATTATCCTGGACAAACCTACGATGACATATCTCTATTTTCTTTATTAAAGAATGCCTTCCTGAACTATTCTGTTTTACACAGTTAAAGAAATGTTGCACTGTCATAAGCGCAGGGTGGCTCTTTCAGTTGGCAGGGGACCAGAAAACTACGTGGCTCAAAAACAAATCATACAAAAACGAGACATGCCTTTTGTTAGGAAGAGGTGCTGCTATTTGTGCCTACTGGCTTGGCTACAAGCAACGAGAGAGACAGCTTTATGGTGCAGTGCGGGGTAGTGTAGGAAGGAGCATTGAGAGAGAAATCCTAGAGCAACCCATGCCCCCTTGTCCGGTGTAGTGGGCAGCTGCGATTAGCGGCAAAAGATCAAAATTTATAATTACCTGTGCTGATAACAGAACGATACTAACGCAAAAAACAGCACACTGGACTGATGAATTCCATTATATTAACACATATACTTAATTAGAAATAAAAGTTACAAATCCTACATAATCCTAACCTCTAAATATACTAACTACAACCTGTTCATCTATTCCTTTATGCATGTATTAATATCACTATCAAAGCCAATGCGCAATATAATCAAAACATTCCGGTATTAATATCACTTTGATAGTGATATTAATATATGCATATAGGAGTAGATGAATAGGTTGTAGTTAGTATTTTTAGAGGTTAGGATTATGTAGGATGTGTAACTTTATTTCTAATTAAGTATATGTGTTAATATAACGGAATTCATCAGTCCAGTGTGCTGTTTTGTGTGTGTTAGTATCGTCAATTTAAGGAGCCCAGTGGCGCAGAGTGGTAAGCTGCAGTCCAAGCTCTGCTCACGACCTGAGTTGATCCCAACAGAAGCCGGTTTCAGGTAGCCGGCTCAAGGTTGACTCAGCCTTCCATCCTTCCGAGGTCGGTCAAATGAGTACCCAGCTTGCTGGGGTAAAGTGTAGATGACTGGGGAAGGCACTGACAAACCAACCCGTAAACAAAGTCTGCCTAGTAAACATCGGGATGTGACGTCACCCCATGGGTCAGGAATGACCCGGTGCTTGCACAGGGGACCTTTACCTTTTACCTATCGTCAATTTAATAGCACCAAGGGAGTGCTGTGCCCTGTCCAAGGTCTGCGCAAGCCCACTGCGAAGGACTCGGCCCTGTCGAGCCATCCTTCCTCTGCACCCATCCCAGCCTCTCCTGTGATCATCTCTCCGCAGCAGAATACAACATAAGTGCCCTGGTCACCATCGCCACCAAGACCTTCCTGCGCTACGACAAGCTCCGAACGATGATTGACAGCGTCCGCAAGTTCTACCCCACGGTGACCATCATCATCGCGGACGACAGCCAGAACCCCGAACATGTGGAAGGGCCGCACGTCGAACAGTACTTCATGCCCTTCGGCAAGGTGTGGGAAGGGCTGTGGGAAGGCGTAGGGATGCCAGCTCCGGGTAGGGAAATTCCTGGACATTTTGGGGACGGGAGGGCAGGGTTTGGGGAGAGAGAGCTCAGTAAGGATGTGGGGCCATAGAATCGATCCTCAGAAGCTGCCATTTTCTCCAGGGGAATTGATCTCTGTGGTCTGGAGATAAGTCATAATTCCGGGAGGACTCCAGGTACCACCTGGAGGCTGGCAACCCTATGGCCTCAGGCTGCTTTCCTAAGGGTTCTTTAGGATTCCATGGGACAAATCCCTCGAGAGGTCCAAATAGGGAGATGTTCTTGGGGGGGGGGGGGAATCACACTTCTGCAGTGGAGTAAGGTAGGGGTCAGTGAAATCTAGCAGTGATTCCATTTATAAACACACACTTCCTTATGTTGTAAAATAGCATGTTTCCTTGGTCCAAAAAATACATGCTACACACGTATGCTACCATTGAGTGTCTTGGAAGTATAGCAGAATAAAAACTAGCAGGCGATGAACGGGCATCCTCGTGTCGATGTCCCTTCACGTAACACAGGTGAGTTCCCTCTCAACAGACTTTGATTGTTCTCATAGGATGAACGAATGGAGTCCCCCTCCTCCACCCATGCTTCTATCCTATTCTAATCCACATGATTCACTGTGAGCACAGAACCCCGGGGAAGTAGCTTAATAAATTGTAGATCAATTTGGTATGTACAAGGCTGAAGGACAAACAAATGGGTTAGAACAATTGCCTGCATGAGGGCCCCAGAGGCGGTGCAGCACCCCGATATTAGAAGTAATATTAGAGCTGGTAACCTAGATTAGCTGTTGGTGAGTGGAGGCCTTGTGGGTCAAATTGGGACCCTGACTGTGGCTTCCTCCTCCCCACAGTTGTCAACAAAGAGACCAAGGTCATTTATGCATGGGTATGGTCAAATGAGTACCCAGCTTGCTGGGGGTAAAAGGAAGATGACTGGGGAAGGCACTGGCAAACCACCCCGCAAACAAAGTCTGCCTAGAAAACGTCGGGATGTGACATCTCCCCATGGGGCAGGAATGACCCGGTGCTTGCACAGGGGACCTTTACCTTTACCTTTTTACTTTCACTCACATTTGCCCCCGGTCTGACTCAGTTGTTCCTTGGAGTTATGCATGAGTCTTCTGCCCATTAGAGATGACCTTGCGCCCAGCCCTTTCAAATCCCGGGTCTTCCCGTTGCTGTTTTAACCCAATTCTTCAATCTATCCTGAGATCAGCCCAGGTGAAGTCTTCATGCATAAGCCAAAACGTGGGACCTGGAAGCTTGGTGGGGGTGACATTTTTCTCCCAGTAAGCACCACAGCCAATTACAAAGCAGCGTGTCAAGGAGCAGGGACTCAAATGCTTCCTGCTTTGTTGGAGTGCTTTCTTAGCAGAAGAAAGGATTTTAAAAACTAGGCTTGAGTTTCTTCCCACCCCCATCCCTGTTCTTTTTAAAGAGCTCCATTTTGTTTTGTCCAGGAACCAAGGTGTTGGTGAAGGAATGACATGAAATATCTGGATTTATGGGCACGTGGTGGTGGTGGTGGCGGGACACCAGAGAGGAGGAGCGATGCCCTGGAGATTAAGGGTATTAAATGATAAAAGTGGTGGTGTTGTGGTGGTCTTGGCAAAAATCCAGGCGGGCAAGTGGCAATTCTTGGTAGCTTGACAAGGGGGTTGACATTGGCAGTTCCCACAACTGACCCCGTCTCTCTTCTTCCTAGGGCTGGTTTGCGGGCAGGAATCTCGCCATCTCCCAGGTGACCACCAAATATGTTCTTTGGGTAGACGACGATTTCATCTTCACGCCTCGCACCAAAGTGGAGAAGCTGGTTGACGTCCTTGAGAAGACGAGCCTGGATCTAGTGAGTCTTTTTCCTGAGCGGTCCCTCTGTCGAGACAGACATCCCTCCATCCAAACTCTTTCGGTGACCATTGTCCAAACTAGCAATGAAATTCTGCATTGAGATGTGTGTGTGTGTGTAGGGCTGGTGGTCCCAGTAACAGTTCCTCAAGTGGAAAATCTTGGACAACTGAGGAGAATCAGGACAAATATATACTGAACTTTAAACCTGAAGAACATGCAGAGAGCCAGGGATAAAATTCCTTAGATCCAGATTAGGCAGAGTTGGTTCCTACTTAGGGTTGCCAACCTCCAGGTAGTAGCTGGAGACCTCCTGCTATTACAACTGATCTCTAGCCGATAGAGATCAGTTCAACTGGAGAAAAGGGCCGCTTTGGCAATTGGACTCGAAGTCGAATACGAATAGTCGAATTCGAAGCCTTTATTGGCATTAGTTATACAACATCTATATAAACATGATAAAAACAATTTAGAATCATCTCCATAAAACTGACACTAAAACAGGTTTAAATACATTAGAAGTTACTCACTTCACAGCCCTAAAATTACCTCATGAGTTGCACAAGCTTTCACGCACTTTAATTGCCCTCAGTAAAAAATCTTGCCACCACATCAGTTATTAGTGGATCCTGCGCGTTCATGAGGATGGAGGCCTTAGTGCTTACAGGTAGCCATTCTTTGTCCGCGAAGATTGGGTCTATTAATTGAAAACGACCTCTAGCATACAGAGGACAGTTGATTAAAACGTGGGAGACTGTATCAATTTTACCCTCCCTGCGAGGACATACCCTTTCTGCAAAAGGGACTTTATTATATCTCCCTTGCAGCATGGCAGAAGGGAGAACATTTAGTCTAGCCATCATATAGGCCAGTGATGGCGAACCTTTTAGAGACCGAGTGCCCAAACTGCAACCAAAAACCCACTTATTTATCGCCGAGTGCCAATGCGGCAATTTAACCTGAATGCCACCCCCAGAGGGGGCCCAGAGGGAGAGGCTAGGGTTGCCAAGTTCCTCTTCATCATGAGTGGGAGGTTTTGGGGTGGCGCCTGAGGAGGGCGGGGTTTGGGGAAGGACTTCAGTGCCATAGAGTCCAATTGCCAAAGTGGCAGTTTTTTCCAGGGGAACTGATCTCTATTGGTTGGAGATCACCTGTAATAGCAGATCTCCAGCTAGTACCTGGAGATTGGCAACTAGTTCCTTAGTGTTTTCTCTCTACATATCAAGACAAATGGAAAGGTGTTTGGAGGATAGCTTGTGGGCACTTCAAAGGTGGAATAGGACTGCACGCCCCTCCGCCCACACAGACCCAGAGGGTGCCGGAGAAGCCGCTGGAGGGAAAGAAGGAAGGAAGGAAGGAAGGAAGGAAGGAAAGAAAGAAGGGAAGGGAGGGGGAAAGGGAAGGAAGGGAGGGAGAGAAAGAAAGAAAAAGAGAGAGAAAGGGAGAAAGAAATGGAGCAAGGGAGAGAAAGAAAAGGACAGAGGGAGACAAAAAGAAAGAGGCCATTTATGCATGGGAGGTTTTGCCTTGGATTTGCCACTCGGTGGGGCGCGGTGGCAGGCTTGTGAGAGGCGAGCAGGGTGGGGCAGAGGGCGCCTCCTTCGCACCCACCGACCAGCCATGCCCCTCCGCCCGCACAGGCCCAGAGGGCGCCGGAGAAGCCGCCGGCCATGCCGAGTGTGAGCGCTCGGCTTCTGTTCCCCGCTCTCCCACCCGCCTGGCCGGCCGCGCACGCTCCAGCGGCGGCAATGGCGGCAGCTTCTGTGGGAGAGTCCGGGGGCCACCGCCAATGATGTCGGAGGTTCCCCACCCCTGGGCTACAGCCTCCCCCATCCGGGGCGGGGCAGAGCCGGAAAGGCCAGCGGCTTGGAGGAACCGTGCGTGCCGGCAGAAAGGGCTACGCGTGCCGGAAGTGGCACCCGTGCCATAGGTTCGCCAACACGGATATAGGCTCTTCTTTGATTAGGATCAGTTAGGCATGTTAAATATTGGGGTCTAGAAGGGCTGTTGAGGAAGGCTCCCAGCAGAGAGGTAAGGCAATTGGACTCTATGGCATTGAAGTCCCTCCCCTCTCCAAAGCCCACCCTCCTCAGGCTCCGCCCCCCACATCTTCAGGTATTTCCCAACCTGTAGCTGGCAACCCTACACCCGCCTGAAATTCTGCTCCTTGGGGAAGGGGGACCCCCTGAAATAGCAGAAGGGGGAGTCAGACATCCGCCGAGGGTGAGAGGAACTAGCAAAAATCTCCCATTATCCCTTTTGTCAGCAGAAACGATTGGTGGGATTTAACCCCAAACGTCCACACCACCAGAAACTGTCCTTTACAGCACCTATGTAGAGTGATCTAGGTTTGCCAATCTCCAGGTGGGGGCTGGGGATCCCCTGGAATTACAACTGATCTCCAGACTACATAGACTACTTATTTATTTATCATTTATTTATTTAAAGCACTTATTCCACTTCTCCTGGAGAAAAATGGCTGCTCTGGACTGCGTGGCCCTATACCCTACTGAGAATCCCTTCTCTCCCTAATGCCCACTCTCCCAGGCCTCACTCTCTAATCTCCAGGTATTTCCGAACCCGAAGTTGGCAAACCTAGTCTGGCCTAAACCTTATTTTGGAATCCAGAATTGTTTAAACCTTGCTTCCTCATTCAGGCCTCATCTACATCTCTGAACAGGGTTGCCTTCTCCAGGTTGGCAAATTCCTAGAGATTTGGGGGTGGAGCCTGGGTCGGGTGGGGTTTAGGCAGGGGAGGGACCTCAGTAGGGTACAATGCCATAGATTCCAGCCATTTTCTCCAAGGGTACTGATCTCTGTAGACTGGAGATCGGTTGTAGTTCCAGGGGATCTCCAGGCCCCACCTGGAGGCTGGCAATCCTATCTCTGAACCCAATAAGGAGCTAAATAATCTTCAGTTTGAACTGATGCAAGCACCCCCAGCTTAGGGTCGCCAACCTCCAGGTACTAGCTGGAGGTCTCCTGCTATACAACTGATAATACAGCCAGTAGAGATCAGTTCCCCTGGAGAAAATGGCAGCTTTGGCAATTGGGCTCTATGGCATTGAATTCCCTCCCCTCGTCAAACCCCGCCCTCCTCAGGGTCCGGCCAAAAAACCTCCGGCCGGTGGTGAAGAGGGACCTGGCAACCCCACACCAGCTCCATCCTCCTCCCATCTCTCCATCCAGCCCCCCAAATGCCATCTCCATGTTTTGCAGGTGGGTGGAGCCGTGCGAGAGATCACCGGCTACACCACCACATACCGGCAGCAGATCAGCGTGCAGCCTGGCAATGAAGACGGGGATTGCCTGCGAACCCGGCAGGGCTACCACCACGTCATCGAGGGCTTCCCGAGCTGCGTGGTCACCGACGGCGTGATCAACTTTTTTCTGGCCCGAACAGACAAGGTGCTGCAGGTCGGCTTCGACCCCCGTCTCAGTCGCGTTGCCCACCTTGGTGAGTGGTGCATGGAGTGTGCGCGCATGTGTGTAGCATCAATGTGGATACACACATGGCTCAAGTTCAGCATAATTTTGGGGAATGCTCTTGGTTACAAGCTGGTCAAAAGAATCAGCGAGTCTAGGATTCAGGTTGCCAGCTCCAGGTTGGGAAATACCTGGCGATTTTTGGGGCAGAGCCTGAGGAGGGCAGAGTTTGGAGAGGGGAGGGACTTCAATGCCATAGAGTCCAATTGCCAAAGTGGCCATTTTCTCCAGGGGAACTGATCTCTCACCTGGAGATCAGTTGTAATAGTGGGAGATCTTCAGCCTAGGGTTGCCAACCTCTAGGTGGTCCTGAAAAAAGCAAAGGCTCAGTGCTGTGCAGATAATGGAAGAGATCCAAACAGCACTCACAAATGTGGAAATTTAGAAATTAATTTATAAAGTGCATAAGGGTGCAAAAGGTGAAAAAATATATATACAATATACACAATGTACAATACTACAAGATACACATACAAATTTCTCAATATCCGTCCAGCGTAATATAGTAAAGGTTGTAAATGTCCTGTAAATCAGGTAAGTCAATATATATTGTCCGTGATAGACTTTTTGTACTTACTGTTCGCTGGAGAGTAAATATCTGAGGCAGGAGCCACGGCGAGAGAATATCAATCAGGACGTGCCGTCTAGATCTGAATCACATTTCGCGAATCACGTTTCGCGAATCATGTTCTCGCCGTGGCTCCTGCCTCGGATATTTACTCTCCAGCGAACAATAAGTACAAAAAGTCTATCACGGACAATATATATTGACTTACCTGATTTACAGGACATTTACAACCTTTACTATATTACGCTGGACGGATATTGAGAAATTTGTATGTGTATCTTGTAGTATTGTACATTGTGTATATTGTATATATATTTTTTTTCACCTTTTGCACCCTTATGCACTTTATAAATTAATTTCTAAATTTCCACATTTGTGAGTGCTGTTTGGATCTCTTCCAACCTCTAGGTGGTGGCTGGAGATCTCCTGCTATTACAACTGATCTCCAGCCAATAGAGATCAGTTCACCTGGAGAAAATGGCCGCTTTGTCAATTGGACTCTATGGCAATGAAGTCCCTCCCCAAACCCCGCCCTCCTCAGGCTCCGCCCCCAAAACCTGGCAACCCTACTCTAGCCACCACCTGGAGGTTGCCAACCCTATCTAGGATTCATTGCAACGTCACCCAGCTGTAGTTCAGGCACTATGATTTGAGGGCGCCATTGGACACTTGTCCAGCGTGGTGTAGTGGTTAAGAGCGGTGGTTTGGAGTGGTGGACTCTGATCTGGAGAACCGGGCTAGTCACAGCTCTCTCAGCCCCACCTACCTCACAGGGTGTCTGTGGGGAGGGGAAGGTGATTGTAAGCCGGTTTGAATCTCCCTTAAGTGGCAGAGAAAAGTCGGCATAGAAAAACCAACTCTTCTTCATCATCATTTTATAGGGCTATTTTAATTGTGATTTTAAGATGGCTTTATTTTATTTTAATTGTATTATGTGATTTGTGAGCCTCCCTGAGCCTGGCCTTGGCCGGAGAGGGCGGGGTAAAAATTCAATTCGATTAAATGAATAAATAAACCATCCCCTTTTTTCCCTTCCCCTCCCCCAAAATATATATACGCAGAGTTCTTCATTGATGGCTTGGGGGTGCTGCACGTGGGCTCCTGTTCCAACGTGGTGGTGGACCACGCCTCCAAGATCAAGCTGCCCTGGCTGAAGACAGACAGCGAGAAGCAGTATGCCAAATTCCGCTACCCCAACTCGAGCGACAACAGCATGGTCACAAAGCACAGCCTCTTCTACTTCAAGAACCGGCTCAAGTGCATGACGGGCAACTAGCCGGCGGGGCTCCGAGACTCGCCCGCGGCAAACCGGCCACATCCTCAGGCATCCGGGCCTGCCGGTCTCAGGCGGCCTGCTCCGGCAACCGGCCGCGGCCCCTAGGCAAGCGGTCTGGCCCGTCCGCTAGCCAACCCCCTTTCCCCCCTGAACTCAGGGAGGCCTTGGCGTCCTCAGGCCTTGGGATTTGGAAAATGGGCAGCCACTCTCTTCCGTACCATCCTTTTTTAAAAGATCTTTTTTAGCTCGAAGGAGCGGCTGCACTGTGCTTGTTCCCGAGCCCCGCACTGGTTAGCTCCTTCTCTTGCATTTATAGACCATGTTATCTGAAATGGAGGACCCTAAATCGGGAAAGATACTGGTGAAATGCCTGGGACTTTTTTGTTTGTTCCCCCCCTCGTTTCCTGGTTGGGAATAACCTCTAATAATCTCTGTGCTTCCTTCTGCCTGCCCCCCCCCTAAAAATGCGTTCATACACACACAAAACTTCCTCTAGCCCTAGATATCCTAACCTTCTGTTTCAATTTCCTCTATTGAGGGGGCTACGATCAGCGGGGGGGCATACTTGATCTGCAGTGCCACAACTTTTCGTGCCAACAAGTCTGTGCATCTGTGCCCCCTTCATCCGGGGAGATTTTTACTTTATTTTTCGAAGTGCCAAAGACTACAGCGACCGCCGGGGGAGGGGGAAGCCTTGGGGGGCGGAGGACAAGCCTGCCACAAGATGACAGCCAAGAGGGACACGGGTGACCCAGCACACTCCAGATTCAAGGCGTTTCGGGTTCGCCCTCTCCTGCAGCAACCGCTGCAAAACAAATGGCGGTGTGAACGTTCACGGACTCAGGCAGAGGGAACAAGCGCACTCCAGGTTCCAAATGCTTCAGGTTCGCCCTGCGCTGCAACGATTAAAAAAAATGACCTGTATGTTCGAAAGATGCAGACTCAAGAGACCCAGGAGGGATGGGGGTAGATTTGGTTTGTTTTCTAATGGGGTGGAATTTTTTTATATGCTGAAGCAGACAGCGGGTCTGCTGGAGACTGTACTGTTTTTAATTTAAACCACATCTGTTTGCCAAGCCTTCTCCCCCCCGCCCCAATTTTCCTTCTCGGTCCCAACCTTGCCAGCCCATCCTGAGATGCAATGGGGTCAGTCTGGCGGTGAGGGAGGTAACAGTGGAGGCTGCAGCCACCGGTCACCTTTTTATATCCCCCCACCTTCCTCGTATCCTGATGGGTCCCACCGGTGTGTCCATGGGGAGGCAGAGGTGGGGGCATTGCCCACCCAGGATCCTAAATATACCAATCTGCAGTGGTAATTAATAAGCCTTGCCCCATCCCCCGAGTTATTTCTGCAGACGCCCTTGCATCTTAAGAGGTGGGAATGTGGAGAGGCTATTTGCACTGAACTTTGGCTGGGATTGAAAATTAGGAGCAAAACACAAAGCATGTTTGTCGTGCTGTGACCCCCCCCCCCTTTCATGGTGTGGTGGTTTGGAGTGGTGGACTCTGATCTGGGGAACCAAGCTTGATTCCCCACTCCTCCATGTGAGCGGCGGACTCTAATCTGGTGAACCGGATTTGATTCCCCACTCCTACACATGAACTCTCTCAGCCCCACCTACCTCACAAGGTGTCTGTTGTGGGGAGAAGAAGGGAAGGAGATTGTAATCCGGTTTGATTCTCCTTGAAAGGCTGAGAAAATCGGCATATAAAAACCAACTCTTCTTCTTCCTCATCTTCTTCATAAACATGCTCCTCAGGCATTTGTGGGGCATGCCAGTGGATCCAGAGCTAATCCTTAAAGGCAAGGGGGAATGTGTTGCATTCCTGTGGGTATCCTTGTGATTTTTCCCAACACCATCTCTGCTACGCAGGGATATCAGCAGATATTGTGCCCCGCTACAGCCAAACCCTTATTTTTTTTAAAAAAAAATTCTTACCTTTCCATACTTTTTCCCTTTATATGGATGATGCCTTCGCTGTACCAAGTTACTGGATTCACGTTTTAAAAATAAGGGACAGTTCGTAGTCGGGGCATCCGAAACAAGATGTCATTTGCAGTTCAGCCAATATTAGCCATTTCTAAGTTCTAAAGGAATGGGATTTTAAGTATTTGCAGTTCTGGGCCTATTTATATACCCAGCAAAATCACGCGAATGGGGTTTTGCATCTTTGCATTCCCGTGTTTTGTTTTTTAAGTTTTTAACGTAGCAAAATTAGCAAGTATGTATTTATTACATCCCCTTTCCCTATTTTTTCAGCCAGAATTGGATTCCAAAGCGGTTTACACCAATTAAAATCCAGCGCACAGATACAACAAAAGACACTACAGATAGGTGTGGTCTGTGTGGTTGCCTGCACATGGATGGTTTGCTCCGCATTGGCTTGCAAACAAACAGTTTTCAGACCATCCACACAACGTCGTCGTCTGGTTGTTCACCTTCCAGGGTTTCCCCTGTCACTCCAATCTTTCCTGAAAGATGGCAGTGTTAATGGGTTTGCGTGCTGTGTGGCTGGTAGGGTTGCCATCCTCCAGGGGAGGCCTGGAGATCTCCCAGAATTACAACTAATCTGCAGATGACAGATCAGTTCCCCTGGGGAAAACTCTGACATTATACTCTGACGATGTCCCTCCCCTCCCCAAACCCCACCATCCCCCGGGTCCACTCTCAGATCTCCAGGAATTTCCAACCTGGAATTGGCAACCATAGAGGATGGGAAGGTGCACATTTTCAAATCTTCCCACGCTGGTGAAAATTTACTGCCATTGTACCCTTGCAGAACCATTTCCCCCTCCACACCACTGGACAGCTTTTTGCTGTCTTTAAAATACAAATGATAGTTGCTATACTGGTATAGCATTGTAACGGCAGAGTACTATAGCACCAACTGAGCAGAGGAAGGATGCCCAGGGAGGTGAAGGCATGCTGGGGGGCAGGCCATGAAGGGGGCCTAGTAGTGATCATTCGGGACCCCTGAGTGTTCTTTACCTAGAGCCCCTCCCCCAAACCTAGAACTGGCCCTGAGATAATGTGTAGGATGGCAATCTAAATTTCCAGCAAGACCCCGTCAAGGAAACCTGCCAGGGGTGTAAAGCCTTTCCTCTGTTCCTTTCTCGCAAAGTCCACATCCCACTGAGCTGTTTGCCCTCCAACCCGCAGGAGGACGGAAGGGCAGTGGGACATGCCTGCCACGCAGTTAGCAAGGGGAGGGGCTCTGACTCAGTGGTAGAGCATCCGCTTGGCATGCAGAAGGTCCCAGGTTCAATCCTTGGCCTCTCCAGTTAAAAAGACTGGGCAAGAAGGTGATGTGGAAGACCCCTGCCTGAGACCCTGGAGAAGCTGCTGCCGGCCAGAGTAGTCAGGTCTGACTTTGATGGGCCAACGGTCTGATCCAGTATAAGGCAGCTTTATGTGTTCAAGCCAGTCTCTCAAGGGTGGGGAATCCTCATCTACCCCAGGCAGAATGGGGAATCGCGGAATCCCTCACTAAAGAACTGTGTAGGTTTACTCATGGATACATGAACACGCGCCCTCGGACAAGATAATCTTTCCCCACGGTCCCTCTTTCATTGGAAGGGGAGGGAGGGTGTTGTCTGCTCCAGCTCCAACCAGGAGATTGACTGACGTTGGCTGAATTCCATGCCGTGCTCCCCCCCCCCCCACCTCGGACACTGCCTTATCCCCCCTCCGGCCCTCTCCTTCAACCCTACCGGTTAAAACCCCGACTGCCCCTTTGCGCTTAGCCACAGCGACTTCACCTGCGATTACTTCTAAGATAAGTTTTTCTGTAAAGGAAATAACTTTGGGGAAAATTATAAAGGAAGTGGGGGCGCTGTGGTTGTTTTTTTTTAAATTATGGCTCCATTGTGTTATCGAAACCTCTTGTTAAAGGTCCCTAAACCAGAAATTGAAATTCACTGAGAAAGGTGGGTTCTGGACCAAAAGGTAAGTAGGAAGATGGGCAGGGGGCGGGGAGGAAACCAGTGTTCAAAAGTCAATGTGATTATAATTTTTTTTAAATCTCACTAAAGTTGCCATCTTTTAAACAGGACCTGCTCCTGTGCCTTCAATGCCGTTTATCGACAGTTATTTGTACACCACCGTCCAGCAAAGAGTTTTATCGTACACTTCACGCAGTAAAACGGACCACCCCAGTCCGGCCGTTTTAACTCCTCTTAAGGCCAAAGGTGTCGCAAACTTTGAGCAGGATTTCCCTTGGATCTTCTCAGCCTCGCTCGGGCAGGGGGTCCTCTGCGGCTGTTGGTGGCCCCCTTCTTGGAGTTACCGCTGCAGCCTTGATGAGCCTCCGGGGAAACGGCCCCTCTTCCGAAGTGTATAACTGAGCACCGGGCCTGGACAAATGGTATCCTGCCCCCACAGTGGAAGCTTTTCTGATCATTTAATTTCCATGTCAGGGTGGAGGGGGAGCCCCTACTCAGTCGCTGCTTGTCAGGCACAAAAAGGAGGACCAGTAAAAATTTGGTATGGGTGGTGGTCAGTTTGCCAACCTCTAGGTACTCGCTGGAGATCTCCTGCTATTACAACTGACCTCCAGCCGATAGAGATCAGTTCCGCTGGAGAAAACGGCCGCTTTAGCAATTGGACTCTATGGCATTGAAGCCCCTCCCCAAACCCCGCCCTCCTCAGGCTCTGCCCCAAAAACCTCCCACCAGTGGCAAAGAGGGACCTGGCAACCCTAGGTGGAAGTTGCAGCCAACTTATGGCGCCCTTGTAGGGTTTCCACGCAGAGGTGGTTTGTCATCGCCTGCCTCTGCGTAGCAACCTTGATGGTCTCTCATCCCAGTGTAATAGGAGACAGAAAGTGGTTGTGATGACAGAAGAGCAATTCCCCCACCTCACACTTGCTGTGGCTTGCCTCTCGATTGTTCAGACGCACTTGTTCCAGGCAAGATGCAGCTTCAAGTAGGTGTGAATGCACGGGCGTATTGAAATGCTGCCTACTTTTAGGAATAATGTAGAAACTAAAAGGTACTACTCTGGGCAAAGTTATACACACACAAAAAAAAGTATGCCCCAGCAGCCGGGGATTTTCCTGTGATGCAGTATGAGATGTGGCTTGCAACTGCTGCAAGGGTTTCTCCTTCCCGCAGTCCAGAGTGGTGGGGATTTGGACAGGAGGGTGTGTAATACAGCTCATAGAATCATAGAGTGGGAAGGGACCTCCAGGGTCATCTAGTCCAACCCTCTGCACAATGCAGGGAATTCACAACTACCTCCTCCCACACCACAAGTGACCCCCTACTCCACACCCAGAAGATGGCCAAAAAAAGAAACGCTTCCACTATCCCTGGCCAATCTGGCCTGGAGGAAACTTCCTCCAGATGTTCCTCCTGGCGCTGGAGTGGCGAGCTAGTTTGAGCTACATCTGGCCATCCTGGTCACGGCCCGAAGAAGGAGCTACTGGCTGAGAAGGTTCTGCCTGGTTTGCTCTGCTGCCTTCTTTCCTTAGGTGTCCATTCTTATTTGAGTAAAGCATTCTCAGCTGTCTTTCCTCGCAAGCCAGCACTGTCTTGGCAGCAAGACCTTGTATGTCTGAGGCAGCCAGCTGCCCTCACTACGTCTCTCCAGTCTCATCCTGATACACGTGAGTTGATTTGATACAGTCCTTGACCCCGGACAGACAGCGAAGCGTTATACCCAGATGGTTGGGTCCTTCTGCTCCACAGTTTCCTAAGTTGAAACCGTAAAAGAGTTCTCCATCAGTCACATAGCCGGGCAAAGCCCCCCACCCCCACGCCATGCTGCACAGTCTGGTATTTGAGAATAAGAAGGTAAGAAAAGTCCTGCTGGAATAGACCAAGGCCCATCAAGTCCTGCAGTCTGTTCACACAGTGGCCAACTAGGTGTCTCCAGGAAGCCCACAAACCAGATGACTGCAGCAGCATTATCCTGCCTGTGTTCCATAGCACCTAATATAATGGGCATGCTCCTCTGATCCTGGAAAGAATAGGTATGCATCATGACTAGTATCCATTTTTACTACTAGCCATGAATAAGGATGTTCATGTTTTATTATAGGAATAAACCAGACTTCACATTCTCAACACACACTCACACCCCCAAACCTGGTACTGAACTCACCAAGTTGGTTCTTGTACCGATTAAAGGAACAGGTTTAGCATTAATGCTAGCAAGGATTACTCTGAGTAGGCAATACTGACTTTGATAGACCAAGGGTCTGATTCAGTATAAGGCAGCTTCATGTGTTCATGTAAAAGGGGTTAAGACCTGCTCCTCAATAGCTCCCTCAGAATGGGTCCCAATTTTCCTACCTCTCCAAAGTGATTTTTCAAAAATACTCATATTCTGTTACGGCCAAGATTGACTGATTGAACCAAGAAGGTCCACAGTTTGTCCCTCCTGGATCCACTCACTGGCTAGATAAGCTAAATATATACGCATTCAGTTTGCAAGACTTGAGAATGACAGGGCGTTTTGGAGGTAATTCATTCAAAGGGTCAAAACGTTGCTAACCTCCAGGTGGGACCTGGAGACCTCCTGGAATGACAGCTCCTCTCCCGATGACAGAGATCAGTTCCCCTGGAGAAAATGGCTACTTCGGAGAGAGGACTCTATGACATTGAACCCTGCTGAGCTCCCTGCCCTCCCCCGAGCTCCACCCCCAAATCTCCAGGAATTTCCCAACCCAGAGATGACCACAAGTCAGAAACACCTTGATGGCACACCACACACACACACACGCTAAATAAACAATGGCCATTTATGCATGGCTCTGTCCTTGCGGTCACCCCTCCGACCACTTTGATTGCATTTGCCGACCATCAGAGGTCACCTTGCTCTCCCCGCGCATTACCGCACCTTTTCTGGATGCTGGCTAAACACAAATCTAGAAAACGGGGGCAAAACACGCGGAAACACGGGGGAAGAGCGAGGCGACCTCTGATTATGCAAGCATAATCAAAGCAAAGCCTCGAAGTTGTCAGCGGGGTGACCGCGAGGAAACAGCCATGCGTAAATGGCCAATGAATGGCTATTACATTTTCAGCCTCAGCCCCACACCTACATTATGGGGATGATAATACTGCCAGCCTATCTGATAGGGATGTTGTAAGAATTTCATCCCAATTGGGGAATAATAGCAGTCGACCTTAAAACATGAAATGTTTTGAAGATTGTAAAGTACCTTCTCGCCCTGACCTGGATGGCCCAGGCTAGCCTGATCTTGGCAGATCTCAGAAGCTAAGCAGGGTCAGCCCTGGTTAGTATTTGGATGGGAGACCTCCAAGGAATACCAGGGTTTCTATGCAGAGGAAGGCACTGGCAAACCACCTCTGTTGGTCTCTTGACCCCAAAAAGGGGTCGCCATAAGTCGGCTGTGACTTGACAGCACTTTTCACACACACAAAGTACCTTCTCAATGCAAATTGTTACTAAGGTGGGTCAGCAGAAATGCACAACAGACTCCTTTCTCAGGAGTAAAGCTTAAACAAGGAGAGGCCTTTCACTCCCTGGTCTTGAGGACGCAGCGGGAGATTGAACTATGCCAAAATCAACAGCTGCTCTCATTTTTAGATGTCTCCAAACAAAAAGTTGACCATCCACAAGAAAAAGAAATGCTGAACCGGCTCAGAATGTTTCCTTTCTGAGGAGAGAAACAGGCTTTTGCCTCTTGGCGCCTTTGGCCTCTTACCGTGGTCTGCTGGAGGTAGGACGCAGCGTCGTGAACGGTGACAAAAATCTGCTGTGGGTGTAGGTGACGCATGAGGCCACACAAGCTTAGGGTTCGCAGGACATTTGCTGGATGGAGAGGAGGAAACAAAGTGAGATGGTTATTGTGGGCTGGCGTCAGGTTTTTTGTTTTTTTTTAGTGGGTGACTGGCATTTGCAAATGAGTCGCCCTCGATCAAAACTCCACAGATAGTACTTTCCTAACACAAAAGGCTTCTCGGTGCAGACAATTCACCCATTTATGAGGAATCAAGTGATGAAAAAAAATCAGGTGTGATTTACAAGAAGGTGTGAACTGGGCCCCCCTCACTCATGCAACAGACCACCCACCACTTCTCCAATGACCTTCTTCTTGAGGACTGAAACAGATGAAATGAAGAAGATAACAGGCTTCCATCCATAAGATGCAAGCAGCCAGCTTGGGCAGCCTCAATTTGCCCCATGGCTGGGCAGGGAAGGGAGCGAGGGTTTAACCCTTTGACCTCCACTCAGGCCTTTTATGCAGGGATGTTTCCCCGTGGTCACCCCCGCTGACTGCTTCAAGGCTTCCTTTTGATTATGCATGCATTGATTATGCAAAAACATGTTGCCTTAGAAAAATCGGATGGGAGGAGAGGCAAGAAAGAGCACCCACTCACCGTTGCAAGCAGCTAAGTGCATCTGCAGGCCGGCTTTTTGGCATTCAACGCACACCTGCAGGGCAAAGGAAGCCATTACTGGGGAATCTTTGAGGTGCCTTTAACCATAATCTGCCCCCACGAGTCCCTCGCAGCACCTCCGTGATTGTCGAAGGACCTGGGACGCAGTGATTGTCTCATTTATAGAACACTGTAACTGGAAGAACCATCCAAGGATCCCCAAAGACAGGTCAAATTGTAGTATTATCTATGGCTGTTTGCACCAGGAGGAGATGCAGTATTTATGTCACTTTAGGGTTTGCCCGCTCTGGGTTAGGAAATACCTGGAGATTTTGGGGGTGGAGTCTGAGGAGGATGGGGTTTGGGGAGGGGAGGGACTTCACTGGAGTATAATGCCACGGAGTCCCCCTTCCGAAGCAGCCCTTTTCTCCAGGGGAACTGATCTCTGTCGCTTGGGGTCAGTTGTAATAGTGGGAGATCTCCAGCTACCACCTGGAGGTTGGCTACTCCACCCCACATCTCCAGCAGAAAGCAGGCAGTATTTGAATCCCTTTCTCTTTACATGCTGCTTTGTAATTGGCTGTCAGAGAAACCAAGCTTTGCCTTGTACAATGGGATTTCATCCAGGCTGAGGTGGAAGGAGATGGAAGAATCGGGTTAATAGAGGGATGGGAAGTCCTGGGATTTGTGAGGGCTGGCCGCGAGGTCATCTCTAATGGAGGGAAAACTCATGCATGACTCCAAGGAACAACTGAGACAGACCGGGGGCGAACGTGAGTGAAAGTACCAGTGTATAAACGACCTATGATTCTAGGATGCTGCACTAGATACAGCACTAGTTTTCACAGTGGCAATGGATGCAAAACAGAGAATCCATGCCATGTGGATGCAGCCACGATTAGAGGGAGGAACATCTGGACAGCTAGATTCCACCCCCGCTGGCGTGTCAGTGCTCATTCTTTTTAACTTGAAACATTTCCCCTCCCTCTGAATGTACAAATTTCCCTTTGGTACCTGAATAAGGAGACGTGCCCCAGCTGAATCAACAAAGGCCACTCCGCTGCAGTCAAGAACCACAGCCTGCACTGCCGTACCTGGAAGCGCAAATGAGATGATCCACATTATCAGCCACAATCCACGGTGGATCCACAATCCTGAGCCCAGTAGCTGCAGGGGAAGTTAGTCACGTGCCACTCTAAATATTCTCAGAGGTTTTCCCCTTCTCCAGCCAGTTTTGGTGTAGAGGAAAACATTTGTGGAATTCTGTCTCAAAGATACACACCCCTCCCCAAAAGCCCATTTGTGATGATTCAGCCCGGCACAGAAGTCTCAGTTAAGGGGAGACATGATAGAAGTCTATAAAAGTATGCATGGTTTGGAGAGAGCGGACAGGGAGAAGCTTTTCTCCCTCTCTCATAATACTAGAATGTGGGGTCATCTGCTGAAGCTGGAGGGTGAGAGATTCAAAAGATAAAAACAAATATTTCTTCACACAACGCATAGTTAAATTGTGGAACTCCCTGCCCCAGGATGTGGTGATAGCTGCCAACTTGGAAGGCTTTAAGAGGGGAGTGGACATGTTCATGGAGGAGAGGAGCATTCATGGCTACTATTAAAAATGGATACTAGTCATGATGCATACCTATTCTCTCCAGGATCAGAGGAGCATGCTGAATATATTAGGTGCTGTGGAACGATCCTGCTGCAGCTGTCTTGTTTGGGAGCTTCCTAGAGGCACCTGGTTGGCCACTGTGTGAACAGATAGCTGGACTTGATGGACCTTGGTCTGATCCAGCAGGGCTTTTCTTATGTTCTTATGGAGGACGGGGCTATTATCCATGGCTACTAGTCAAAATGGATACTAGTCATGATACATAACTATTCTCTCCAGGGTCATAAGAGCATGTCTATTATATCAGGTGCTGTGGAACACAGGCAGGACAATGCTGCTGCAGCTGTCTTGTTTGGGAGCTTCCTAGAGGCACCTAGTTGGCCACTGTGGGAACGGACTGCTGGACTTGACTGACCTTGGTCTGATCCAACATGGCTTTTCTTATGTTCTTCTGACCCTGAATCAGTGACTGGCATTGTGCACTATAGTGCACAAAAAAAAGATATAGCAAATTGTTTGGCTACCACTCCTGTCCAGTGGCAGCGATATCTTGTGCCGAATTCAAAAAAAGGGGAAAGGTGTCATTCCCTCTTGACTGCGTGGGAAAAGCTAACCTGACGGAAATTTGACAAAAATGAACAATATAAAATAGGTGTAACGGTGTACCACAAATCTCCTTTTTTTCTGTTTTGTCTACATTCACAAAATGGGGGGACACCTTCACTCTGTACATGGCTCGGTCCTTTTCTGTGGCCTTGCATCCTCCTCATGCGTCCTACCAATGAACAGGTCCCACACAGCATTTCTGCTGACGGAAGAATTTTCCTCAGCGGAGCACAACTTTCTTGTCTCCCCCCACCCTCCTCGCTGCAGTCCAAAACGCCCACCAAAATGCTGTTTGTGTGTGTGTGGGGGGGGGGGTCCCCTGTCTGCATTTTGGCAGCATTTTGGGGACATGTTGGAACTGTAACGAGAGGAGAGAGGTGTCAGGTCCCAAGCGGGGCTAGGAGGCTGGGTAGTCATGCGGTCCAAGGTCGAGTCAGTAGAGATCAAAACAGGAGTCCAAACATGTCCAGAAGAAGAGTCGTTGAATCAAGCCGAGGGTCGGAGTTCCAGGAATTCAAGCCGGTCGGAGAAAGGGTCAGAAGCCGAAGTGGATGCGAAGCAGTCCGGAAACTGAATCGTTGCTTCCACAGAGAAACCTCCCAACAGCCTGGAATATATGGCTCTCTGGTGGTGCACTCCTTTGCCCCACTAATTCCTAGCCTGGCTCCTGTCAGTATTCAGGGCTTTGTGTTCGCCTATACTCCCATGCATTCCTGCGGCAGGTGTCTAAATCTTTGCGTAGTCTTTCCCTCAGCCTAGCTACAGGCGGGGGTGATTCTACCAGCTGCAGCTGTCTCTCCTCCTCATTACTCATGCTAGGAGCAGGGGCTTAGCCTTTGACAGAGACCATTTGCTAACTTCCGAGGAGGTAGAGAGCCCAGCCTCTGCCTCTTCTGCCAACTCATCCGGGAGCTCTGTCTGTTCAGTGTCCTGGTCCCTGCTGACCACGACAAGAGGCAAGGAAGTTGCAGTCCACGGATGGAAGGATTCCTAGAAAGCCTCTGTGGATTCCAAGCTGGCCCCATTCTCCTCCAGCCCCTGACTGCATGATTGCAAACTCTCCTTCAAAACCAGAGCAAGACAAGACATATCACTCTGAACATATTCCAGACTTCTCGGGGTGCAAATTTCCAGATTTCCCCACAACTACTCTGCTGCTCGACAGTGGAGGATATGACCTGCTTGTTTGGCACACATGAGGGGAAAAGGGAGCATTCATCCTTTTTCCATTTTTATAGTTATGTATTTATACTTCAAATTTCTATCCTGCCTTCCCCAGCCGAGGCCGGGGTCAGGGCGGGTAACAATAAAATCACAATATAAAACCATAACGCTCATACAATTAAAACTGAAGAATCTACTCCTAATCACCTCCGAATCTAGTTTAAATCCTACTCCAAATTGTCTCCCACTGCAGTTCAAATGCCCACCAAAATGCTGCTTGTGTGTGTGAACATAAGAAAAGCCCTGCTGGATCAGACCAAGGCCCATCAAGTCCAGCAGTCTGTTCACACAGTGGCCAACCAGTGCCTCCAGGAAGCCCACATAAGAACATAAGAAAGGCCCTGCTGGATCAGACCAAGGACCATCAACTCCAGCAGTCTGTTCACACAGTGGCCAATCAGGTGCCTCTAGGAAGCCCACAAGCAAGACGACTGCAGCAGCACCATCCTGCCTGTGTTCCACAGCACCAAAGATAATGGTCATGCTCCTCTGATCCTGTGTGTGTGGGAGGGTGTCCCCTGTCTGCAAAAAGCAGGTTGATTCCCCAGGTGTAGGAAGAAAATAATCTTGACATACCTGAGCCAGGTTTCTTGTCTAGGACAGAGATGCTGCTTTCCTAGGGAGGGGGAAAGGAACGATTAAACGTCACTTAGGAGAAGTGTAAAAAAGTAAGATTCCCCAGTCTATCTCCATGACCTGTTTACATGATCATTTATCATGGGGTATGAACTCTTAGATTCAATTGCACTTCTGTTTTGTTAATACACTGCGACCCATCAGAGGGTGAAAGACAGCCAATAACAAGATTGGGGCTGCATAGGGGGCTTGGATTCATCTCTAGGATAAGATCACATAAACAATAGCCACGAGTGGAATTCCCAGTCTGCTAGAAATATCTGTGTTTCCCATGAAGTAAAGGGGGCAAACTGTTTGTGGGATGCTGGTGTCCTGTAATTGGAACTCCAAATGAGATATCTGGCTCTACAAAGTAGTTTGGGGGTGGGGACGGCATTATAGACAGGGGCTGTAGTGACGGGCATGGGAGGTCAGCTTTCCCCCCCAGCAAAATTAAGCCTCACTGGGGGAAAAATAAAGGTACCTCTATTGTGCCTGTTGTTTCCCTACCAGGGACTAAAGCAGCCTGGAGGGCCATTTTTGATTGGGGAATGGAACAGGAGCCAAAGGGTAACCCCTCACTCTATGTCCAGATCCATAATTGACCCCCACAACTGCTTAGCAGAGCCATTTGGAGTTCCAGGCACAAAATCCCAGTTATAAGTAGGGGTGTACCCCCAAAAAAATTCAGGAAAATTCAGATTTGGGTATATTTGGACCAAAAAAAGCTTGGGATTCCCAAATATTTCCAAATCCCCGTACCAGTATGGAGGTTTTTTTTGAGATTTTATCAGGCATCCGGAAAAAAATCAGCCTATGGGGAATCTTTCCAGGCTTGGGGGGGGCCCCCTGTTTTTTAAGGTAGAGGCACCGAATTTTCAGCATAGGTGCTGGTGACTCTTAGAAGAATTCCCAAGTTTGGTAAAGATTGGATCGGGGGGTCCAATTTTATGAGCCCCCAAAGAGGGCGCCCCCAATGGAGAAAAAATGGTGGCCCGTAAAATTGAAAATTTGGTGCCTCTACCTTAAAAAACAGTGCCCCCCCCAAAAAAAAAAATCCTAGAAAATTCCCCATTGCCTACAATGGAACAGAAGGAAGGAGGAATTTGAACTTTAAAGCTCTGAGGAGTTCAATATGAATATGCCGAAGTGGTTTTTGTTTTTTCCCCAAAGGGGTTTCTACTGCAGCAGCCAGTGATCCCGAAATGATCCTGGAAAAAAGCTGCATTTTCAAGATCAAGATTACCGGCTAGAGTTTTACAAGCATTTTTGAGGGCCACGGAAAAAAGCCGAAAATACCAGTAAGGTATTTTTCGGCTTTTTTCAGTTTAGTTTTACCAATGCACACCCCTAGTTATAAGGCCCTAAATGGCTGGCGGCCAGGGTAATTAAAGGACTTACCTGCTCCCATGTTGTCCACCCTGCCAGCTAAAATCTTCCTCACAAGCCCCACTTTCTTGGCCTCTGCCTCCAGAGGTGAGGCAGGTGGTAACCAAAAACAGGGCCTGATCGGTAGTGGTACCTCACCTGTAAAATGCCTTCCCCTTGAGGCTCGCACAACTTGTAGCCTACTCTCTTTTAGGCACTTGGCAAAAACTTTGTTCGTTTGTTTTAAAATAAAGGAAATTATATTTTAGCATATGGACCTGAACAACCTGGCAACTAGGGTTGACAACCGCCAGGTACTAGCTGGAGGTCTCCTGCTATTACAACTGATCTCCAGCTGATAGAAATCAGTTCCCCCAGAGAAAATGGCTGCTTTGGCAATTGGACTCTATGGCACTGAAGTCCCTCCCCTCCTGGTTGTGAAGAAAGAACCTGGCAACCCTACTGGCAACCCTAACCCCCCTCCCCTCGCCCACTAACCCATCTCAGTCTTTTGCCCAGGATGTTACCACAGTGCTGACGTGCATCTTGATATCTGGGCCTTGATCCTCATACGGCTCCCGCTCCTGGCTCAGCCCTACTAGACGGCTCACAGTGTCGCGGAAGAAACTGCGGTTCCCATAATAGATGGGGGCCTGGTAGCTTAAAATCTTCACCCCTGAGATCTCAAAACACTGCAAAACAAGGACGGGGTAGACAGAAGAGACATGAAACGCATCCCTGCGTGCTTGCGTGGCACCTCATTGTGCTTCACAACTTGCCACTCAGGCACAATATTTTTTGCTTGTTGAGTTATGCCCAATGAAAGAATACTTCTACGAAATATAATCTAAGGTTTTGAAAAACAGTTGAGGGCAGTCTACTGTGATCCCCCGAATCTATGACAAAAGAAAAAGAAAAGGGAAATAACTGAATCCCAAATGAATTGAATTAAGAACCAAAAAGGGTAAGACCATATAAATGTATGGGCTCAATATCTATAAGTTAAAAGCCTCAATCAAAACAAATTTAGGAATATATATATATCCCTATATTTGTTTAGATTGAAGCTTTTAACTTATAGATATTGAGCCCATACATTTATATGGTCTTAACCTCTGACTTATATCTGATTTATATCTCTGCCTTTGGTCACAAATCATCTTGGTCAATTTTTGAGATTATGAATGTATTATTTTAATGCCTGGGGTCTTTCTGTATGATTAAAGGTAAAAGGTAAAGGTCCCCTGTGCAAGCACCAGGTCATTCCTGACCCATGGGGTGACGTCACATCCCGTTTCCTAGACAGACTTTGTTTACGGGGTGGTTTGCCAGTGCCTTCCCCAGTCTTCTTCCCTTTACCCCCAGCAAGCTGGGTACTCATTTGACCGACCTCGGAAGGATGGAAGGCTGAGCCAACCTTGAGCCGGCTACCTGAAACCAACTTCCATTGGGATCGAACTCAGGTCATGAGCAGAGCTTTTGACTGCAGTACTGCAGCTGACCACTCTGCGCCACGGGGCTCCTTCTGTATTACCATTAATATTATTTGACCGCTGAGGAAGGCCAATGGGCTGAAACACGTTTGGTCAGTATTAATAATGATCCTTTGTATTTATGCACGTTTGTGAGGCTATCATTTGGGCCAGGATATGTGTTCTTAAGGAATATTCTGCTATGGGCATGTCCAGACCTACCTAGGGCTGCATGGCATATTTTTTCCGTCTGCATCTTGTCCAGCCTTACCTTGCTATTGTCCTTAACAGGCCTGTAGATCTCTGTGTCAGCTGCCCTGCCAAGCACCAAGCATTCGGCCCTGTGGGCAACATCAAGAATAAAACCAGGCATTAATGTGGGCAGAGCTTCCCCGACGCCTCAAGCAAGCACAGGGGAGAGGCCGTGGCTCAGTGGCAGAGCATCTGCTTGGCATGCAGAAGGCCCCAGGTTCAATCCCCGGCATCTCCAGTTAAAGGGGCTGGGCAAGTAGGTGATGGGAAAGACCTCTGCCTGAGACCCTGGAGAGCCGCTGGCGGTCTGAGTAGACAATACTGACTTTGAGGGACCAAGGGTCTGATTCAGTAGAAGGCAGCTTCATGTGTTCATGTGCAGTAGGCTCTTCAGGAACCACAGGCTGCTTCCTAGCATCCTCTGTACAGACTAGGGTGCCAGGTCCCTCTTCACCACCGGCGGGAGGTTTTTACAGTACACATCCTGACATGTACACAAACGTACAAGGTAAAAAAAAAAAATCCTTTCGTCATGTTTGTTGATGTTATACACATCCTGAAATGCTGGACACCATATACAAGGTGTGAGGCAGGACCCATGTTTTAAAGCACATGGACTAACTATTTTAACATAAAGCCACACAGAATAAAAGGCTTTTCCTTTTTTCTTTTTTTTACCTAATACAACATTTGTATATATGTCAGGATCTGTATTGTAAAATTGTGTATGTATGACCACTGAGGAAGGCCACTGTAAGGCCAAAACGCGTCTGGTCATGTTTTGGTCATTTTATGTACTAACATCAGCTGTTCTGTGTTGGTTATATTTGAAAAGATGTTCGTGCTTTTTAGGAAGTTTGTATTTTAGGCCCTGTGTTTTAAATACAATTGTGCACAATGTATAATAAAAATACATGTATTGGTTGTTCTATTAGACTGTGTTTAGCTCAACCCCTTTGGTTCCCCCTGACTTTTAGGCTGAGTTTCTCCCCCCCCCTTTTTTCTTTGGTTGTTGTAGCAGTAGGGTTACCTTACAGCATTGGTGTATTTTTCTTGCCAACCTCCAGGTAATAGCAGAAGATCTCCTGCCATTACAGCTGATCTCCAGCCGATAGAGATCAGTTCACCTGGAGAAAATGGCCACTTTGGCAATTGGACTCTATGGCATTTAAGTCCCTCCCCTCCCAAACTCTGCCCTCCTCAGGCTCCACCCCAAAAATCTCCACCGGTGGCACCTGGCAACCCTACTGGCAACCCTATGTAGCAGGCCCCATTTCCATCAGCTTGAACTTGAAATTGCCTTGTGGCTTTCTGGCCACTCTCAGTTGCATCAAGGGGGAATCTGATTCCAGAGGACTGGACCCAGAGGGAGAGGGTCGGCATGCATGTACCTCTGTGTGCGGCACACCACAGTCATCATGGAGAACACCACTCCCACTGCCAAGCCAAGGTCGACATTGATCACAACCACCGAGAGCCACGTGACCACCCATGCAGCCTATAAGAGACAAGAAAAGGTGTTAATAGAGTCACAGGTCATTTATGCAGGGAAATTTGTGCTTGGTTTGCTGCAGTTTTCTGCTCCAAATTCTCAAACATCATATGCATGAGGGCTCCCCGCCCCCAATTCTAAGTGTACCTTGTGATTAATTAGGCATCCCCAGTGAATCACAGAGCTTCCTCCCCCTGAGAATCCAGCCTTGTTGCACTTTACTTGGAGGGGGCGGGTCAGCTCTTAAAGGGGCTGTGTGTGCTTTTGCTGGGTATTCCTCCCCACCTTTCTTCCTTTGCAGCCTCTCTTCAGTGTCTCCCTGCAAATTTCATGACAGTTTAACTCCCTCTTTTGTGCTTTGCTTTGAGGGAAGGGGTTGGATGGGAGGGGCAGACACATAGGAGGGAGAAGCCAAAATGGGCGTGGGGAGAGGAACCCGAAGTTAAGAGATATGCATGGAAATGGGGGGAATTTATGTTCCTCTTGCCTCGAAGCAGTATTTAAATTTGTTCTTAAACAACATCCTAGAACTGTGGGGGAAGAACAGGCCAGAGCGAAGTCACATCTGAAGATCCAGTCAAATCATGAATGATGCAAAGGAAGCCTCGAAGCAGTTCAGCAGGGACTGCGAACTGAATGCCCCTGCATAAATGGCCACAGGGAAAGGGAAGAAAAACTTAGACGCTTGAGGTTTAAACCTGAGACAGTGGAGGACTCCCTAGAGCAGCAATCTGGCAGGCAGTCCCAAGCATTGATCCTACCCCAGCGGAGGGTTTTTCAAGTCTCAGGGAAAAAGGTAAAAGCACAGAAAGCAAGATGGCAACCATCACACAGTTATGTTATGTTTTCCTGTTGGAGTGTTAGAGATTTAGAGTTTTGTTTTATTTCATTTTAATTTTATTTTAATTGGAGAAACTGTGGTTTACTTCTGGCAGACCGTGGTAATTAATAAGATTGCAGGTAGATTCCCTGTACTCCAGCTGGACGGCTTATCTTTGTTTTATATACTGGTTGTAAACTATGAGCCCTTGTAAGAACTCAGAGAAAAAATGTAGAAGGCTGAACTCGGATCAGCATACTCCAACAAAGTTTACAAAGCCATTGAAAATTGACAACTTTATTTCCATTAAGGACAATGTAAGGGGTTTATCTGCTTTCTACTCTTCAGGTAGATACAAGGCACTTGAAATAGATCATGATTCAGAGATTGAGCAAGATTTAGTAACAGAATGAGATTTACAGCTCATTCCTGAGCCTCGAGGGCGAAAGCCCTTAGGAGGCAAGGAAGGCACTGTGCTGGTGTTGGGGCCATCCACGATGACGTCCGGGCTACTTACGCTGCCATAAGTGGCCCCAATGCCAGTGTGGAGGCCCGGACGCCGGTCTCTGGGCACTGCCGCAGCAGAACCACCCTGGGACATCGGCGGGGCTTCCACCGGTGTCCCACCTGCATAAAGGCCAGTGTCCCGGGAGGAGTTCCCGGGGCGTTCTGGTGGGAGGAGCTGCCAGAACCCATTCACCCCAGGGACGCCAGCAGCGAGAAAAGCGAGGCTGTGCCTGCTTTTCTCTATGGGGCAAAAAGCCCCATTAAAAAATTTAAAAGCCTTTAAAGGGCTTTTAAAAAGTTTTTGGTGCCGGATAAACGGGTTAGGAGGTGCCACAGCAGCGCCTCCTCCCCGCCGTCCCCGCACACCGAAAGTTTAGGAATGCACTGTCATAGTCCCCATCTCTGTTAGATAAATGCTTGTGGGATTCTTCCAACTCTCCTAATTTATTTGGGGTAGATGAACTGGGAGTACTTGAAGGGCTGTCGTATAGAGGATGGTGCGGAGTTGTTTTCTGTTGCCCCAGAAGGTCGGACCAGAGCCAACGTGTTGAAATTAAATCAAAGGAGTTTCCAGCTAAACATTAGGAAGAAGGAGAGCCCACCACCTCCTGAGGAAGCAGTTCATGAGAGGGAGGGCAGGAAAGGGTGCATCAGTGTTTGGCTCTCATGGCCCTTTCTTATATGCCCAGGGAAATGTCGATTGTCATTTTCAGGTCAGGAAGCAATTTTCCTTCAGGCCAGATTGGTGAGGGATCCTGGAGGATTTTTTTGACCATCTTCTGGGCATGGAGTAGGGGTCGCTGCAGGTTTCCTGCATTGTACAGGGGGTTGGACTAGATGACCCTGGTGGTCCATTCCAACTCTATGATTCTATGAGCCAATACAACCTTGTGACGGTATAAAATGCAAATGCCCCTTTCAGACCCAAAGGTGATACCTCCTGAGCTCATCTGCACCAAGTTAGAATCTCATCTGCACCAGGTTAGAACCTCCTGCACCAAGTTAGAACCTCCTGCACCAAGTTAGAACCTCCTGCACCAAGTTAGTGGGGGGGGTAACTGGGACCCACTCTTTGCTTTGGGGAAGAGGCATTATCTGGTTTTAGACTGCAAAGGGAAGGAGCTGCTCTCTGCAAAATCACAGAAAGAGGTGAGGAAGTCTGCATCTATGGCCGAGCCAAGGGTTACTGCCTGGATGAGTTCAGCACTTTGAGAGTCAATCGGCCGGAAAACTCTTCATATTTTCCTGTTCCATTTAAGACTGTTGTGATTTAATACACAAGGTTCAAGAAGCAAAACGGCGCTGGGGAAACTCTGGTGGACACCACAGCAACCCCAGGCATCCAAGGAGAAATCACTGATTTATTCCAGTTGTAAAAAGCTGACAGTTACGTAAACACTTTTTGGGTAGGGGAGAAACACATACATTGCTGGGTTTCTAACAACGATTGTTCCATTCCCTGCTTACAAAGTCAATGTGGCTGATCCTCCACAGCTCAGGCAGGTCCTGGAACTGCAAAAACATCTGACGAAGGCTGGTGACGTTGATACACGCAAGAACAGCCTAGATGAAAAAGATAAGCCCACTGTCATATTCATGGGTTTTTTTTTAAATCACATTCGTTCTCCGAGAATTTCAGGGTGGTGGTCCCTGGTTTCCCTCCCTCTTCTCTTCACTCTACGACTGAAGTTAGGTTGAGACAAAGGGCCTGGCCCAGGGACACCTAGGAGCCTTCGTAAATGAGTGGGATTTTAACCCAGGTCTTCCCAGTCTAGGGTTGCCAGCTCTGGGTTGGGAAATACCCAGAGATTTTTGGGGCAGAGCCTGAGGAGGGGAGGGACTTCAGTGCCATAGATTCCAATTGCCAAAGCGGCCATTTTCTCCAGGGGAACTGATCGCTATCAGCTGAAGATCAGTTGTAATAGCGGGAAATCTCCAGCTAGTACCTGGAGGTTGGCAACCCTAACCCAGTCCTAGTTGGACACTGTAATCACTTCACCAGATTAGGAGCTGAAGTCACGCATTATAAAGTCTTGGTGTTTGTTGGTGAATGCCACAAAGTCTTTGTATCAGACAGTTTTGTGCCTTGTGGATCAAATCAAGCCTGAACTGTCCCTAGAAGCTAAAACAACTAAACTGAGGCTATCGTATTTTGGTCACATTATGAGAAGGCTGGATTCACTGGAAAAGACAGTCATGCTAGGAAAAGTTGAGGGCAGCAGGAAAAGAGGAAGACCCAACGAGAGATGGATTGACTCTATCAAGGAAGCCACAGCCCTCAGTCTGCAAATCCTGAGCAAGGCTGTTCAAGATAGAACATTTTGGAGGATATTGATTCATAGGGTCTCCATGAGTCGGAACTGACTTGACGGTGTTTAACACACACAAACACACATGAAGGAGTTTGAAGCCAGTCGCTGAGAAAGAGTGCTCAGTCCTTGCCACTTAGGAGGGCCTGGCGTGTCAAAAGCGGCAGCTGCACTGTCTGCTTCAGATCATATGCAACACAACGCTATGCAGAGCCGAAGGCACTTAAAACCACCAATTTCATTGGGCTTAGATGTGTCTGCCTAGGCCTGGATGGAAACCTAGCGCCCTTTAGAGAGCCATCGTGTTGTAGTGGTTAAGAGTGGTGGTTTGGAGCGGTGGACTCTAATCTGGAGAACCAGGTTTGATTCCCCCCTCCTCCACATGAGCGGCAGTGGCTAATCTGGTGAACCGGAGTGGTTTCCCCACTCATACACATGAAGCCAGCTGGGCGACCTTGGGCTAGTCACAGCTCTCTAAGAGCTCTCTCAGCCCCACCTACCTCACAGGGTGTCTCTTGTGGGGAGGGGAAGGGAAGGTGATAGGAAGCTGGTTTGATTCTTCCTTAATTGGTAGAAAAAGTTGGCATATAAAAATCAACTCTTCTTCTTCTTGTGGGGAGGGGAAGGGAAGACGAATGGAAGCCTCTTTGAGACTCCATAAAGGTAGAAAAAAGCAGGGTATAAAACCAACTCTTCTTCTTCTTCTTCTTCGTCAGTAATTGTCTAGTAAAGGTGCATCAAAGAGGGTAGGCCTTTATTGCAAAGAGAGAAATAAATGTCCCTCCAGGGCACCCCAAGGCTGCACTTAGACAAACAGCCCATTCCTGAGTTGATGTGTACGGGGACGGCGGGGAAGAGGCGCAGCAGCGCCTCTTCCCAAGCCGTTTCCCCGATGCCACTAAACAAACAAAAAAAAGCCGTTTCGCGGCTTTTTGTTTGTTTGTTTGTTTAACTGGGGCTTTTTGCCCCATTGAAAACAGCGAGTCTGCGCCTGCTAAATAGCAGGCGCAGCAATGCTGTTCTGGCCGCCGGCACAAGTGGCCGAAAGTGGGTAGGAAGCCCCCGGAACACCCCCCTGTGCCGGTGTGGCCTCTCCACGCCGTTGCCGGTGCCACGGAGAGGCCGCGCCGGTGGAGGGGGAAGGTGCAGTCTCGCGGTGCTCAGCCGCCGGCGGGACTGGCCTCGCCGCTGGTGTGAATGCGTGTAATCGTGTGATTACACGCATTTATGCTGGCGGCGAAGTCACGCCACCTCCTATCGACTTTCGGCCCAATTCTCAGGAATGGGCTGAAAGTTGCAAAAGTTGGTCAAAGTTTTCTGGATATCATTGATGGACACAATTATTCTAAGATTGGGGGATAATGAATGGCCTTCTGGATTCTCCCTACCCCCAACCCCACCCCTGACTGACTCACCTTGGGCAGGTAGTAGAACAGTGGTCCGATCCACATCAACACGATCAGAACCACAGCACTGGTGAAAAGGCCAGAGAGCTGAGGAAGAGGAAAGGAGGATGAATCGTATTGGAGTCGAAAGAAGGGCCACTGGGAAACAACCTTAGCACTACATGGCCCCAGGGTAGGGTTGCCAACCTACAGGTACTAGCTGGAGATCTCCTGCTATTACAACCGATCTCCAGCTGATAGAGATCAGCTCCCCTGGAGAAAATGGCGGCTTTGGCCATTGGACTCTATACCATTGAAGTCCCTCCCCAAACTGCACCCTCCTCAGGCTCCGCCCCAAAAATCTCCACGGATTTCCCAACCTGAAACTGGCAACCCTACCCCAGGGAGGCAAAGAATACTGGTTGGGGTGTGTGTGTGTGTGTGTGTGTGTGTGTGTAGTCCCGTGTTAAATGAGTTAGTCTGAATTCCCCACTATGCTAAGTACTCTAAAGTGTAGAACTCCCGCTAAATAGGAGCCCATCCCCAGACTTACCTTCCTGTCATACAGCCATGACAAACAGCACCCAAAATTCACAATCTCCCCTCTTTCGCACAAACAATTGCCATTTTGCAATGGACAGCACCTCTATGTTTTCGGCAACTGCGTAACAGACAGAAATCAACTCAGGACGTTCTTTCCCCAACATGAGACGTGTGTGACGAGTGCCGTCAAGTCACAGCCGACTTATGGTGACCCCAGCAAGGAGCTTTCAAGGCAAATGGGAAGCAGAGGTGGTTTGCCATTGCTTTCCTCTGCAAAGTCTTCCTTCCAAGTACTGACCCAGCTTAGCTTCCAAGATCTGATGAGACCCAGCTTACTTTCCAAGATCGGATGGGCTATACGATACCATTCCACATCCCCAAAATGAGATGCAATGGCCAAAAAGTTATGCCGGTTGAATTCTGCCAGTTATGCAGCTGTGAAAAGCATCGAGTTCTGTCCACATCGTTCAGCAAGGCCCATCTTGCAAGTTGTGAATTTCCTGCATGTTGCAGGGGGTTGAACTAGATGACTCTGGTGGTCCCTTCCAACTCTATGATTCTCAGTTGCCATTGCCTGCTTCTGCACAGTAACCCTGAACTTCCTTGGTAGTCTCCCATTCGAGTACTAACCAGGGCCGACCCTGCTTAGCTTCTGGGATCCGACAAGATAGGGCTAGCCTGGGCCATCCAGGTCAGGGAGCGAAGGTTTCTACCTGTGTGTATCCGCCAGCAGTTTCCAAGATGTTGGTTGTAGCCAGTGTGGCTGAGCTGGGGAAGCAGGTGAACAGGGAGGAGACCAGATTTGAGAGGCCGTGGGCCAAGAGCTCCTGCGGGAGAAGACAAGAAGGTTAAGACGACGAGGGCAGGTCCATATCTGGTGGAAGGTCTCCTGAGGAAAGACTACAGCAAAAGGGGCAGAGGGGGAGGAACTCTTGAGCTAAATTACAATGGTTTTTAAAACTCACTTTCCATCGTGATTTCCCTCAATAAAGGACCCTCACAAAGATCTTTAGAGCTACCTCACAGAACTTCAATTTCCAGGGTTCTCTTGCCATAGAGGGTGAAAGATATAAAAAGAAGGGGGGTTCAAGCAGGTAAATCAGTGTGGGTTTGTTTGCCCTGGAGCTAAAATGGTTGAAATGGAGGTGGGCAAAGGAAAAAAAAAAAGCACACCAAATGTTTGAGAGAGCTGCACCAGAGGGAATGGGCAGACAACGTTCCCAAACTACGAGACACCTGATTTCCTTTGGGGTGCAGGAAATTGCTGAGAGATGACAAAAAGCAACGGTAAATCGGCTTTCTTGGGCTCAAATTAGACGTGACGTTCTTTAGCGAGTCCCGTCTGACTTCCTGACCCAACTCACTTTCCCTGCAGCCCCCCAGGCAGCTGCAGGGACCTAGTCCCCCAAGTGTTGCAGGGCCTGATTAGTATTGGGCCAAGAGCCAAGAGAAGAGGGGCCTCTGTCTCCCCGCCACATTATTTTTCCAAAACCAAATGGCTCTAGGGGGGTGTTATTTGCCCTGTTGTTGAAAAAGAAGAAGAGTTGGTGTTTATATGCCGATTTTCTATACCTTTTAAGGAGAATCAAATCGACTTACAATCGCCTTCCCCTCCCCACAACAGACACCGTGCGAGGTAAGTGGGGCTGAGAGATTTCGGAGACAACTGTGACTGGCCCAAGGTCACCCAGCTGGCTTTATGTGGAGGAGTGGGGAAACCAACCCTGTTCACCAGATTAGAGTCGGCTGCTCATGTGGAAGAGTAGGTGAATCGAACCCGGTTCTCCAAATTAGAGTCCACCACTCTTAACCACTACACCACGCTGTTGCAGGGATATGCATATGGGGGCAACCAGCACCTCCTGGGCTGTTTCTGGGCATCCCAGACTCAACTCGCTAAACAAAGACATGTCTATTTTGAGCTCCAACTTGGCTAAAAGAATAGGGGTGGGACACACAGTGACAACCATGGAAACCGAAAAGACTGGAGTAATACACAGCTCTCATTTTCCATTGAAAGCTACCATTTGCAAAGGAGAAGCACAATGTGAACAGGACAGTAATGGAGCCACTCGAACCCTGTACCATTTATAGCTCTGCTCTATTCATCTAGTACAGACTAACCAATACAAGATTGCAAAGGGGTAGCCATGCTCGTCTGCCACAGGAAGAAGAAGAGTTGGTTTTTATATGCTGACTTTCTCTACCACTTAAAGGAGACTCAAACCGGCTTACAATCCCCTTCCCCTCCCCACAACAGACACCCTGTGAGGTAGGTGGGGCTGAGAGAGCTGTAACTTGCCCAAGGTCCCCCTGCTGGCTTCGTGTGTAGGAGTGGGGAAACAAATCCAGCTCGCCAGATTAGCCTCCGCCGCTCATGTGGAGGAGTGGGGAATCAAGCCCAGTTCTCCAGATCAGACTCCACCGCTCCAAACCACCGCTCTTAACCACTAAACCACGCTGGCTCTCATAAAATAAAACCAAAGTCCAGTGGTACCTTTAAGGTTAACAACATTTATTTCAAGTTGAGCTTTCAAACGTTCATATTGAAATAAATGTTGTTGGTCTTTAAGGTGCCACTGAGATTTGATGTATTAACCAATACACACCAGCATTCAACTCATGGTCAACAGATCTTCAGTGGGGTGTGATTCTTGTGTCCCTCCTCCCATCTCTCTGATGACAATTGGGGGTTGGATCCCAGCAGCTTTTCCACAGGCCAAAGATGGAGAAGACACCTTTTGACCACCAAAAAGGGTTAGAGTTGGTTTTTATACTTCGCTTTTTCGCTACCTTGAAGGAGTCTCAGAGTTTTTTATCGCCTTCCCTTCCCCTCCCCACAACAGACACCCTGTGAGGTAGGTGAGGCTGAGAGAGTTCGGAGAGATCTGTGACTAGCCCAAGGTCACCCAGCTGGCTTCATGTGAAGGAGTGGGCAATCAAACCCGGTTCTCCAGATTAGAGTCTGCAGCTCATGTGAAGGAGTGGGCAACCAAACTCGGTTCTCCAGATTAGAGTCTGCCACTCTTAACCTGTACACCACACTGGCTCATACAGTGAATCTGAGCAAAATTCGAGTCCAGTAACATCTTAAAGACCAACATGATTTCTGGGATATAAGTTTTTGAGAGTCAAAGTTCCCTTCACTAGAGCTTTGAACCTCGAAGGCTTACACCCTGGAAATCTTGTTGGTCTTTTAGTTGCTACTGGATTCAAACCTTTCTCTTCTACTGCACACTAACACGCCTACCTAACTGAAACAGTGAATCTGGTGAGCTTGATCAGAAAAGCTGGTAGGATCCGGCAGCCCTAGAAGTCAGAGGCAACCGACAATCCTGCCTGGGTACTCAGATTATACCTCCAAGTGGGATGGTAGATTTCCATCGAACGTATAATTACAGGGAAGAAGAGGAAGAAGAAGAGTTGATTTTTATATGCCGACTTTCTCTACCGCTTAAGGAAGAATCAAACCGGCTTACAATCACCTTCCCTTCCCCTCCCCACAACAGACACCATGTGAGGTAGGTGGGGCTGAAAGAGTTCAGAGAGAACTGTGACTAGCCCAAGGGAGGGGCTGTGGCTCAGTGGTAGAGCATCTGCTTGGCATGCAGAAGGTCCCAGGTTCAATCCCCGGCATCTCCAGTTAAAGGGACTGGGCAAGTAGGTGATGGGGAAGACCTCTGCCTGAGACCCTGGAGAGCCACTACCGGTCTGAGTAGACAATACTGACTTTGATGGACCAAGGGTCTGATTCAGTATAAGGCAGCTTCATGTGTTCATGTGTCACCCAGCTGGCTTCTTGTGTAAGAGTGGGGAATTGAACCAGGTTCTCCGGTTAGCATCTGCCGCTCATGTGGAGGAGCGAGGAATCAAACCCAGGTCTCCAGATTAGAATCCACCACTCTTAACCACTACACCATGCTGGCTTAAGGTGACTTAAGGAGAAGCCTAGACTTTCTGAGCACAGGGGGTGGTGGGGACGGACCTGGCGATGAAAGGGGGCAGAAATCCCGGCTGGAAATGTCCAGGCTTTTCCTCCCCGCCCTGAAGAGACCCTAACTTTCCAGGCTGGGGCACACACCTGGTTGGGATCAATGGTATAGTGGTGCTTCTCAGCGTAGATCATGGCCAGAGACACTGAGATGGCGTAGGCCACGAAAGTGACGGCCACCGTGTCTCCCAGCATTTGGGGCAGCAGATGCAGGTCTGGGAGCTGGGGTTGTGGGAACCTGCACAAAAGAATGGTGGAACGGGAGTCACCGTGGGCCTGTGACGGAGATTGTTCCCCGCCTCCCCTACCAGTCTCGCCCTCCCCCCAGCCCTCCGCCAGACTAGGCTGGCCTCGCTGTTATTCCAACACCAGGTTCAGGCATTAGAAGTCAAGCAGGGAAGCGGTACTTCCGTCGCCAGGCCGAAATGACAGCTGTGACTTTCCCTCAACCAGCACTGAGAGTGGGGAGGGGGGAAAGGGGGAGAGAGAGAGAGAGAAGTGACCTTACCCCGCTGGGAGGTGTCCGACAATCTGCACGTTGTAATGGGTGTTGAGGGAAGAGGCAAAACAAACGCCAGTGGCCAGCAATACCTGCCAGGAATGAGAAATAACAGAGGGTTACCCCAAGAAGCATATGCCACATCAAGTTGAATGAACCGAACAAAACCACACCAGGCTATGAAAACTTCACGATGGATAGGTGGATAGGTGGATGGATGGATGGATGGATGGATGGATGGATGGATGGATGGATGGACGGACACAAAAATGTTTATAATAACAATATAAGGGTCTAGCGTACCAATAATAAATGACTCAGAATGAATGCAAAAGCGCCAACCCAACCCCACAAGAGAGGTAAAGAAGAAACAAGTACAACAGAAGTGTAAAAAACTCCGTGGTAAAGTATCTTCTGCAGAGGGTACGGAGTTTTTTACACTTCTGTTGTGCTTGTTTCTTCTTTGCCTCTCTTGTGGGGTTGGGTTGGTGCTTTTGCGTTCATTCGGAGTCATTTATTATTGGTACGCTAGACCCTTATATTGTTATTATGAACATTTTTATCTATATCTAGATCAATATTGATATATAGATATAGATTTCTATCTATATATCTAGCTAGCTATCATCTATCTATCATCTCTCTCTCTCTCTCCCCATCCATCCATCCGTCCATCCATCCCGCCATCCTGCTGTGATGTTTACCCAGAAGCAGCAAAGCTTAACATGCCCTAAAGTATGGTTCATAGCCCTCATTGGTTGCTTCCACACTGGTTGTTAAGTCTGGAGCGGACATCATTCGTTCTCTCAGTTTTAACAGAGTCCTTTTATGCAGGGACGTTTCCCCGCGGTCACCCCCGTCGACTGCTTTGGGACTTCCCTTTGATTATGCATGCCTTTCCCGACCGTCAGAGGTCGCCTCGCTCTCCCCCTGCATTTCCCGGCCTATTGCCTGCGTTTTCAAATTCGAGATAAAACAGGTCCCCCAAAACAGGAAACACAGGGGGAGAGCGAGGCGACCTCTGACAGTCAGAAATGGCATGCGTAATCCAAACAAAGACCCGAAGTCGTCGGAGGGGTGATGGCGGGCGAAAACAGCCATGCATAAAAGACCTACACTTATTTCCCTGCCTGTCCACCTATACCCAACATTCTTGTCCTTCACCGCCTCTTCTGCCTTCTCTTCTTACTCTCCGACATTCATATTTGTGCAAATATATGAATACTTTCATAGGGTCGCCATGAGTCGGAAGCGACTTGACGGTACTTAACGCACACATGAATACTTTGACAGCCTCCATCTTGGAAGCAAAAGGATGCCAAGGAAATTGACGGAATTTGCAAAATTTCCAAGTGTCAAATGTGCGTTTCCCCTGCCCAAGACATCTGGAGGCAGAAAGACAGAGCGGGGCTAAGACCCCGCACGTACCATGATGATCTCTCCTGGGATGGGGACCCACATCCGGCTACGGTAGCGGTTGTTGATCTCCTTGATGGGCACCAGCACAGCCAAGCAGAGGCCTGAGATCAACAGTTCAGCTATGTTGGTTAAGGGAAAAGCTTCCACCACAGACGCCAGCGTCTAAGCATAACACAGACAGAGGAACATCTGATACAGTGTTAACAAGAGGTGGCCAGTCCTTCTACAAAAAGGGCAGATGTTGTTGTTGTTATTAAAGTTTATACCCTGCGCTCCCCGGCCAATGTAGGGTTGCCAACCTCCAGGTACAAGCTCGAGATCTCCCGCTATCATAACTGATCTCCAGCCGATAGAGATCAGTTCCCCTGGAGAAAATGGCAGCTTTGGCAATCGGACTCTATGGCATTGAAGTCCCTCCCCTCACCAAACCCAGTCCTCAGGCTTCACCCCAAAAACCTCCTGCCAGTGGCAAAGAGGGACCTGGCAACCCTACTGACACCATCTCTGGAGCATTATCCTTCTGTTCGCCTGGCTGCAGTCAGATATTTACTGTGGCGCCATTGGTCATCTTTGATCTTGATATTAGTATTTAGGGCCATTTTAATGTTGTTTTCATGCTTTTGTCCTGTTTTAGTTTGGGTAGTTATTTCTGTGAGCCACCCTGACCCCGGCCTTTGGCTGGGAGGGTGGGGTAAAAGTGCAAGGAAATCAATCAATCAATCAATCAATCGATCAATCAGTCAATGAGCCTGTGGCAGTGAAATATCCTTCCTAGTGCAGCTGAATTCACTGCCAAGATAGGAAAGGTGTTTTGCCCTCTGCATTTATACCGGCGGTGGCTTTGCAAGCACAGACCCACGGGGTGCCCCGTAGGGCCCCTGGTTCCTCAGCCTGCTTCATGTGATAACATACCTTGAAGATGGTGAACCAGCCATCGGGACGGGGGAGGGGCAATCCCAGTAGACTCTGGAGCTGGGACACCACCACGTGCAAGGCGGCACCACTGGTAAAGGCCTTGACGACAGGCTCCGAGAGATAGGTAGACAGGAAGCCCAGGTGAAAAGTGAACATCCCTATCTGGGGATGAGAAGGGAAACGTCACAGTAAGGCACACGGTGCATCGATATTCCCAGAACCAGGGCTGTGTGTCTCCTGCAAAATCTCCCCAGAAAAGCCACAGAAAGTGATATTGGGTGCCGAATTTTGCTTCCTGAAAGCTTAGCTTTCATTATATTAAAAAAGCCAGGTTTCTAGTCCTCGAGTTGTAATGATATGTTTTTGGGGCTGCGCC